>NC_061806.1:12867406-14336818 GCF_021462225.1 Girardinichthys multiradiatus
GACCACATGAAAGTGATGTTTGTGGTCGGGGGACCCCAGAGACCACTGGACCCTTGCTGGGTGCTTCCCCCACCTTTGAGCTGCCGTTCTTGGGGAAGGATAAAGAGGGTATCCCTTACAGGTCTGACCCCAAACCACCCTTTCTATCAGAACGAGAGGTCAAAGGTCAGATCAATTGGATCCCCATGTCTGTAACCGGATTTAACCCCCACCTCCAGAACTGCAGGTGAAGAGACTGATTATGAAGGTCTAGGATTGTGTTTCATCTTGCTGAAACTGAAGCTCCTTTCATAGATATATGAAATACCACAAATCAGATGATTTTTTTGTTTCTGTCTATGTTGCTTTGTATTTGATTATATGTTACCAGCATTAGTTGATACACTTTGTGGAGAGAATGGCATAAGTCAATACTGTCAGCATAAATAAGGATGTGAGCCAGACAAAGGTGTTGTTAGGATCCTGAAACATTGGGGGCTTAGTCTGGCCCAGGAATGGATGAATGTTCATACAGTAGTATTATTTTTAATGGATAGTAATTTGATATTAAAATAGTAGATTATATTAGAACATGTTGCACCAGTCCTCGCCCTGTAGGCTGGGTTTTGGAATGAATGCAAATGAAACAAAAAATGTGTATACTCCTTTGACTTGGTTAGTTTTTGTTGTTGTTGTTTTTGTTGCTTACTTTACAACTAATTAAAGAGTAAATAGCTAAATGAAATTATTAAAACATTTTGTGATATTTTCAAAATCTTTTTGTAAATATAGCTTGTTCTCATTCTTTCTGACAAAGCTTGCTCTTAAACCTCCAGAAACTATGCTCACTCAGTGCCGTCTCATAAACATTAACCTCTTCTCGTCATCCTCAAGCTCCTCTTTAGATCTTATGGTCCCATCAAAACGCTCCACCCCTCAGCTTCTTTGTCTCTCCTTTTCTTAGAGAGATATATTTTTAGAGTGATCAAATTTATTTTCTCTCAACTTTCTATTGTGATCTTGTCTTGTAAAAGCCTTGTTTTGTTTGTATTTGGATTTTTATATGTTACTATATATTTTTATTTATATTTTAGATATGTTCATGTTATATTTATCCACCCATTCATTCATTTACTTTCATTCTTTTCTTATCTCTGACGTATGAATTATTCAGAAAGACAAACAGACAGATCATCAACAGACTCATGCTTGTTGCTTTTCAGGTCCGCTTTCTGGATTTTGCTAGATTTTTTTCCACCTATTTCTAGATTTTTAGGGCTAACTTTTCTTTGGTTCTCCACTTATGTGTTACTCATTTTTTAAGCACACACAACCCAATATTCCCTTACAGTTTAGATGCAAATCAATTAATTCAGTTCATGTTATGAATGAAGACAGCTGGGTCCAATTAGCCAATCACACCCAGCGATATGAATTGGAACAGAAATATAGCACCAGGACTGGACAGAAAATTTGTGAAAAAGCAGCTAAGACCAAACAAAACCCTAAACACCTCCACTTTACAAGAGTAGAAGACGGTCTGTCTCATTGGAAGAAGAGGAAATATCTACTTTTTGTTTTCATAGCTATTTTTTCTTCCCATGTAATACTAATTTGCTCTTTATTTTCTTTATTCATCTGCTCTAACAGAATAAATTATTACAGTCTTCTTACATGCAGAAACGTTTCAGACCAGCTTAATAAGTTGAGCTGGATAGAATCCGTCCAGCTTGACCCTGTGGAGAGTGCAGCTGAGCTCTGCTATCACTGAAGCAAAAGAAAAAGGCTTTTTCTGAGCTGCGGTACAGCATGTGTGTAAAGGACCTGTTTCTTTTAAGGAGGTGTTAGTGACAGGTTTTGTGCTGTGGACTTACTATGTGAAATACAAAAGAACAGCAAACAAATCTGTTTTTTAATTATTATTTTTGTGTTACAAATGCAGGTTTTTAACAATTATGTTTTTTATTTTTTTTATTTCTTCCCTTATAAGATCCGGGGGTATTCAAAAACATCTGTTTTAGGCCTGCGAGCCCAGATCCAATGACATATATGGAACCAGAGATGTCCTTTAAAGAAAAGACATAGTGTCAAGAAATGACCACATCTGACCTCAAACATACTCGTCATGCACAGATGGGAACGCTTCACTGTCATGAATTCGCTATTTCTAAAAAGTCCTTGAGGTTCAAGCAGCTCTCGTTCACAAACACTGAGAGATTGTTAAGCCCTGCCAGGTCATGTCAACAATTTTTTTTTTTTGTCAATGCTGACAATTAGAAGACCCAAAGTTGGTTTTTTTTTTCAGAATCAGTGAGATGTTGAAAAATAAAGTCAAAGGAAGCCCAAAGAGCTGGATGTAGATTTTTAAAAGGAAACTGTATTTTCTGTATATCAGGGAATTGGTCATTTAGCTCTTTCACTGCGTTTCGAGTTTTGGTCATTTCCTATATATATTTCTCAGCTAGAGAAAGAGCTGTCTACCAAGAGGCGTCCATTCCTACCCGGCATGGGGATATTTTGTGGAAGTGGCATTAGAATGAATTTCTTCCAAGCCAACATCGGTAGATACTAGGAAGGCAGAATATTTAATAGCAAAGTTGCTTTGTTTAATCTGTTGAGCTCTAAATTTATTGTCTGACATCTGACATGCTGGTTTTAGAAATATCTGCAGCCTTTTGGAAATGTTTGAGTTAAAGTCAAAAATTTAATTGTATTGGGAATACACTCAAAAACTGATGTTTACAGTTAGAAATGCAAACTGCACTAATATAAGATGTTAAGGACAGTTTAAATTATCAGCTGTATAATCATGTTTTGTTTTAAAATATTTGTTAAACCCTGTTTTACAGTGACTGGTCTCTAACACACTCTTGTGACATCCCCTCTATTTCTAATATAACTGATTGATGAGCAGTCATCGGGCTGGAAGGCTAGAGAGAAATACTTGAAATACTGGTAATTATGGTTCTTAAAGTGTCATCGAAATCACCTAAAATTAGTAGCAGTTCACAGATTTACAACTGGAGATATAAAGTCAGCCACAAATCTCTGATTGGTGCATCTTCCAAAATATATCCTTTACTTTGGATAAATATTGATGATCATTCATCATTATGGACCACCTTATGTAAGCTTTAAAAAATCTTAACCATATCTATGTGGTGTTTGGAGCAAAACTCCAAAGATTACCAAATTATTCATACATACTTTGAATAATGATGTAATTATTACACTGATAATAAATCAGTTAGTGGCAGCCTGTGGTCCAAGGTGAACCCTGAAATGTTTGTTTGGAAAATTTGGGATGAGGCTGAGTGAACTGGGAGGACCTTGACAAAAAGTTATAGATAGAAAAAATCTGGTGCATTTGTATTCATCTCCCTTTATTCTGATATCCAAAATTAAATCCACGACAACCAATTGCCTGAGGAGTAACCTAATCAGTAAGCATTATCCATATGTGTGTAATATAATCTTAGTATAAATACATATGTTGAAAAAAAAAATCACTTGGTGATCCACATGACAGACACTGACTGTGGCAAACAACGTTGTTCATAACCCTCAACACATCACCCCTATCATGAAATAAGGTAAAACTTGTAAATTCACTTTGCAATTATGTACTACTTTATGAAGTCTATGACATCACCACCTCCCCCAAGTTTGTAGTTGTAACATAAGAAGTATGAATGCAAGTTTCAATGGAAATGACATTATTTTGCATAATATTTTACCCCCACCAAAATAAACCATATGATCAACTTTAATTAATAAGGCACACACACGCGATCTCCAAAATATTCATATCCTCCACACAAATATCTCCACACCTTCAGCTTTACACAGTAAAGAAAACAGATTCAATAACTTCCAATAACTGCACAGGTGCATCCTGCTCTTAAGCTCAGTCAACTTCCTTTTAAAACCCTACACTCGTTGGAAGCATATCCACCCTGGATGGAGGTTGGTCTAACTTCGAGGATAAAAAAAACCTTAAAAAGTTTTGCTCATTGACATTGTTCATTGGAAAGTTTTTGGATTTTGCAACTAAATGTAACAAATGTTTTTAAAAATCCTAGATAATTTGTGAAAAACAGAAGTTGGAAATAATTGGTAACATTGAATCTAGATAGATGTTAGATTAGACATCTTTTACTTGTGTAATGTCATTAATATGTAGCTTTGTTAAAAAACAAAAAAAACTTGAGTTTGTTTACATTGTTTGAAATGTGTTTTAAAAGTATGTATAAGTGATCAATTCATTATTATCGCTAAATACATATAATCATAAACTATTGAACGTCTCTTCATTGCCACTATTACATCTGGATCGGATCTCAATTATCAGACCTTGAAAAGAACATACACACATCTTTATCATTAAAGTTAACTGTTGGTTTTTGCTTGTAAATATAGAACAGTGTCACCTGCATACATCTAAAAAGTAACGTGAGGTGGAGAAAAGTTAAGGAAATTTATAGATATTCATGCTAAAAAGCAGAGGACCCTTCAAGTCAAGAAAGATATACTCTACTAGACCATCTAATCTAATTGATCTAATATAGGTTTTCCAGAACACAAAAAACTTACAGCTTCAGTAGAATGGCATTTCTGTAACTCCAATTTGCATAGAATCTCCATTAAAACAGATTTGTATTCAGATGTTGAATTATTTATCCCAAAACTTTTAATACAACTGGAAGAAAACTGATAGGGTGCAATATCTTCACTACATTTACAGTATATGCTGTATTGTTAGCATTAATACAAAAAACTTAAAAGAAGATGTACACCTACAGTCTCACAGATGCACATATGACATTGCCAAAAGTTTTCACAAAATTACCACAATTACCACAAATATTTGATTGACAGAGAACTATGAGAATTTTTGTTAAATTTAAAGCCTAAATCACTCAATGCCAGTGAAATAAATAAACCATTAAAAACACAGTGAAGCTCAACACAAGGCCAGACTGTCACATATATGTGCAAAGACTCAATAACTGAGAGTGTGCACTGCTGCTGTCTGTCAAGCCTTTGAGAAGCAACAGTGGAGGTGGGGAGCAAGCATTCCTCACAGCGGCTCCATGCAGCTCAGCCAATTAGCAGCTAAGTGGTTTGTTTAAGTTCAAGTGATGATGAGGTGTTGTGCTGGGAGGCAGCCTAGTTCATTAAGCCCACCGTTGTCTCTGGTTTACTCAGCTTGCCTGGCATTAACAGCCTCTCAGTACTTGTTTACCAGCTGCAAATATGACAGATTGTGTGTCTATTTGACCGTCTGTTTGTGTGAGCGCGCATGAGTGTGTCTGAGGAGGTGATGCTGGAGGTGGCGAGTTTTTATGTGTTTGCATGTAGGGGTGATTCTGCAATTTCAGGTCCTGGTTCTGCATGCAGTGTACACTAAAAACACTTGAACATCTGAAGTCAGTTCTGAAAATTTTACAAGTAATAAAAAATGAAGGATATTTCCATTTCTTATGAAAGTAGAATTTTAAACCCAGAGTGTTATGTTTGGTATGTGAAGGAAACATTTTGTGGTTATTTTAATACTGAAACCTTTTAAGATCAAGTTTACCCAGTGTATATGCATGGTAAAAGTGCATCACTGAGACAAAGATAAATTAATTGTAATTTACTTGAAGGTACTGCTCTGGTCTATCTAAACGGTCAATAAGAGAACTTTTACAGTTCCTTTGTCACATTACAATCACAGACCTCTTATTTTATTGGTATTTAATGTGATAGACCAACAGAAAGGAAAATGAATACTAGTTTAGAAAATTTGCCACAAATGCAGACAGCAAACAAGTGGAAAAAAGTTTTTTACAGGTCAGATGAAGCTAAAATTAAAGACATTAGCCTATATGCAAAATGTAATTTGTGACAGCAGACTAACACGGCACATCACCCCAAGCATCTTCCCCCAAGGTGAAACATGGTGATGATAGAATCATGCTGTGGGGATGCCTTTCTTCAACACAGAGAGGAAAGCTGGTTGAAACTGATGGGATGATGTAATAAGCTAATTTGGGGCAACTGTAGTTGTGTAGTTGTCTCGCAATTGGAAGGTTTAAGGTTCAATTCCAGCTTCCTCCTATCGATGTTCCCCTGGGCAAGGCATCTGACCCCAAATTGCCTACTGTTCTACGCATCGGTGTATGAATATGTATGCATTTGTGCATGCAAATAAGTGAATGTAGCTCTAGTGTAAAGTACTTTAAATGGTCTGTATCTCTTGTGGAACGATAGGTTTGGTTTGGCCGTGGATAACAATTAATAAAAACCAAAGGCAATTATAAACAAGGTTAGCCATTTTAATAAAAAACGGTGGCAAGATGTTCAATCAGTACATGATGCGAAGCAGAAGGATTAGGTTTTAGAAATGATTTGCTGAATTAGAAATCAAAAACAACACAGAAAACAGCGGCTGCTGTGCCTTTCAGCAAATTTCCTCTGTCTCAACATGTATCTTAAAGTACCATTAATACCAATATTAATGTCTGTCTCACCATTGGCTTCGTGCTAATAAACACATAAGAATTAATGGTTGCTACCTCCTTAGCATTAGAAGAACTTTAGCATTAGCAGCTGAGAATATGGAAACACAACTTAACATGTTCAGAAGTACTATAAGGACATATTTTAAGAAGGGTAGTGAAAAGAAATGAAGGGAAAACAGATAAAATGGCAAAAAGCTCATGTTGCAGGAGTAAAGTGACTCTTTACAAGTCACCAACTTTACAAAACAAATTTGTAGCATCAGGATCAGTGGCCTGTTAGCATTTAAGCAGTTAGGCAGTGAGAGGGAGAAACTGCTTTGTCAATGTAATTAGGCGCATCGTCCCTTGTTTGGGAAGCTTTGGCTCAGATTTTTTTCAGCTGAAACTCGAACAGACTGGTTCAGGTGGCTTGTCTTATTTTCAGCTTAGGTACTGTCACCAGACACACAAACAGCAGATCGTACTTTACAATAGGTCCAAGGATGCAGCCTTTTGCTCAGCCAGCAAAATCAAGACGTTCATGCACGTGTCCTCCAAAATGTAACCTGTAGATAGCTGCAGGCAAAGAGAAAGAAATGCTGTGGGGAGCAAAGTTTTGTTGCTCCCCACACTAGGACTATCTTCATTACCAACTCAGATGGCACGGCTGTGGTTCAAATCTCCATTTTTGCCTCAATATTTGTACACATAAAACAGGTGAAGGTGGAAAGCATCTTAGGTCTACCTTAAAGTGTTGTTTATGTAACTGACTATAATGTTAGTATTGGTCATACTGCTTTTAGACGACAGTCAATAACAAGCTAGTTAGAGCGGGTCTTTCTACCAAAATACTAAAACAGGGCTGGTACCGGAGCTGGTTCTGAACTGGTTCCATAAAATAATTAAAGAAAAGAACAGTTCCTCAAAGGTGCTGCAATGAGTTATCAAGGAGGTCACAAAAGAACCCAGAACAATATCTAAAGCACTGCCGGCCTCAATTGCCTCAGTTAAGGTTAGATTTCATGATCTAACAACAAGAAAGATAGTGGGTAAAAACATCATCCATGGGATATTTGCAAGGCTAAAAATGACTCCTGACCAAAAAGAACTTGAAGGTCCACACAGAGTTTTGGAAAAATATTCTATTGACTGATTAGACAACAGTGGAACATTTGTGGAAGGTTTACATCCCACTGCAGTTGGTGTAAAACTAACACAACATTTTATTCAAACATAGCAGTGGTAGTGTGATGGTCAGGGGCTGCTTTGCTGCTTCAGCACTTGCTTTCTACCATGAAAATCTTCAAGTATAATTTATGGTCATCAGTTTCAGACATTAAGCTGGAGCACATGATTATGCAGCAGTATAATGAGCTAAAATACGCCAGGAAGTTCATATTTGGCTCAAAACAACAACGACAATGAAAATGAAGGTTTTGGAGGTGCCTAGTTGAATTCTGGACCTAAATCTGATTGATGTCCTTTGGTATAATCTTAAACAGGCTATTTTGCTTAAGAAGCCTACACTGTGAATCAAAACTATTCTGCAAAGAACAGTGGGCCAAAATTCCTCAACAGGGATGTAAAAGACTCATTGCCAGTTATTGCAAAAGCTTAACAGCAGTTGTTGGTGGCAAGGGTAATACAATCAGTTTGTAGTTATTGGGGTTTTAATACTCAGATAGATACACAATACATAGAAGCAGGGTGTTTTGGATAGCTTTTTTGCTTTCAGAAATTAAATAATAATTTCCACATTTAAAACTTTTTGTAGTTTATGGTTATCTTTGTCTGATATTAAAACTAGTTTGATTATCTAAATAGTTTAAATGTTACAATAAAATAGAAGAATATGGGAAGAAACTTGTGCCATCACAAACTGAATTTGAATTGCTCTGACTGAATTTGTATTTCTGTAATTTGAAATTAAATGCATTTGTTTGAAAATGAATTTCACTAAACTGAAACTGAATTTTAAGGTTTGAAACTGAATTCATTTGCTTTTAAAATGTATTTCGTTTCATTAAAAATTCAGTTTGACTACTTTCACTTTCAGGTCTGTAATTCAATTTCAGTTCCAAAATTCTGTTTTTTGTGTCACACATCCGGGTCCTTGAGGACAGCCACAGATTTATCAAACATAGATTCATCGATTCACGTTTCACATCAGGTTACACTTCCTTTACGGCATGTTGAGCTGCAGCAGTGCAGCATACATGAGCTTCGCGGATGTCAATCACAAAGTGAAATGAGCATCTATAGGAAGCGTCATGTAAACAAATGATGGTCAAACAGTAACACTTATGCTACCTGCAGCTGTTAGCTAAACATGCCAGATTAGCATAGTGTGCTGCCGGTGTTACGTCAGTCTGCGTTTCTCTTGCCCTTACCCCAGTGTAACTTCTGTTGCCTACCAACCGTGTTAGCGTGAAGCGCAGAGCTGTGAAGCTGAACAAATGGAGCCTAAAGGTTAATAACGCTGTCTCTACTGTAAATGACTGCATGGTTTTTATTTACCCTTTTACATATTGCTGATGGCTTATAATGCTGTTTTGTTTTAAAATGTCGGGGGGAGCTGGTGCCTATCTCCAGCAGTCTATGGCGAGAGGCAGGGCACACCCCGGACAGGCCGCCAGTCCATCGCAGGGCAACACACAAACAACCATGCACACACTCATTCATACACCTAAGGGCAATTTAGAGTGACCAATTAACCTAAAAGGCATGTCTTTGGACTGTGGGAGGAAGCCGGAGTAACCAGTGAGAACCCACACTTGCAAACTCCATGCAGAAAGACCCCCGGCAGGGATTCGAACCCAGGACCTTCTTGCTGCAAGGCAACAGTGCTACCAACTGTATTTTTTGTTAGATTAAATACATTGATGCCAAATACCATTTGTTTAATTTATTTGTAAAGCTTTTAACAACTTAAACACTAACATATTAACTTTAGGAACAAAGTTTAAATCAGTTTATTTCCAGAGCATAATAATAATAATAATTTTTATTATTATTATTATAAATAAACCAAACATTAATATTAGATTTCATCTGACTGTATTACATCTGTCTAACTTCCACCTATTGTGGAATCCCAGCGGGATTTTGAAAACAATATGCCGGGAGTCAGCTGTTCTCTCTGGGTTTAGCACACCTCAACCACCCGGTCAGCTGACAACTGGCGAGGCGAGCGACACATTGGCGCATTTGTGCAATTAAGCGATATCTTGATAAACTGATCAGATATTTTAGGTTTACACAACTACATTGTCATTTAAAAACATTGTTAAAGTTCAGTTGTTTCACGGAATGCGCAATATATCCAATTTTATTCACAGCTTTTTTCTCTCCTCCGGCCTTTGCTACTTCTGTTTAAACAATCTACTTCGACCTGCAATGAATCATGGGATAGCATGGGACACGGAGGATACACTGGACCCATCCTTCAAATCTGGGGAAAAGAAGTACGCATTTGTTCGAACCTTGGAGATTGGACACCATTCGTCGCCTCATCCAGGACGTTATCGGCCTACAAATGCGTCCTTCAAAAGAATGCAGACCTTAATTTGAACACAGCAATAGTGAATGACATCCGTGAATCATTAAATCTGTGTTTTATTAATCTGTGGCTTCAAGAACCCGGAAGTGTGACACAAAAAACTGAATTTTGGAACTGAGATTGAATTTCAGACCTGAAAGTGAAAGTAATCAAACTTAATTTTTAATACAAAGCAAAGTAATTTTCAAAGCAAATAAGTTCAGTTTTAAACCATTACATTCAGTTTCAGTTTAGTGAAATTCACTTTCAAGTCAATGCATTTAATTTCAAATTACACAAATACAAATTTAGTCTGAGCAATTCAAATTCAGTTTCTGATGGCAGAAGTTTCTTCACATAGAAGAAAACTGTAAAGGGGCAAATGCTTTTTCACAACACTGTGCAAGTGACCTTGATGTCATTTGGGTGCATTTAGTGTCGGCCGAGTAAATTTTTAATGTAACAGTAACAGGTAACTTTAAACTTTCTGGTGTAAAATAATCTTTAGCATCTTGACAAATAGTTCAGGTCAACTGAACAGCAGCTAATGCCTTTCACCACTTGGAAAAATATTAGTCTAATAGTGACCCTTAAAGAGTACTCATACTCTCACTTTGTTTTCTCATTCAACACAAGGTATCAGGTCAAATGAGCAACAGTGTAAAAGCAGAGGTCGCATATATAATGGTGCCCAGGCCCTCTCTACCGTTACTGATAAAACACAGTCAGACACTCTCACTTTTCTTGCTGCGACTCTTTCCTGCATAGACCGACTCGTCGTGAATCTTCTTCCGTGTTTTCCCTTTCTCTCAAGAACAGTTTATTCAAGATGCCTGCGACTTTGTTGGGGCGTTAAGTAGGGTCAAAGCTTTGTGACAGTCTGTTAGTGTGTGTGAGAGAAAGTGTGCGTTTGTGTGTGAGAGCAAAACCTAAACCAGCAATGTTATGGTCGTTGACGGATCACTTCATACACCCAAGACGAGGGCAATTACTTCAACCATGACAGATTGCCTCAGCAGAAGTGAGTTTAGGATAAAACCTTTGTCCCTTCAAATCTCCCTCTGTCCTCTTCCTTCTCCGTTCAATAGGGTAGCTTGTGGTTCTCCCAGCTAATGACTTCCTCCTCGCTGTAGCACCATTTTGTGTGTGTGTGTGTGTGTGTGTGTGTGTGTGTGTGCGAGGGAGAGAAAAAGAGAGCAGGGGGTGACAGTACCATCTGTCTCACTGCTGTAGCCCTTGCCCCTGCCCAGCTGGTGGGCACGGAGTAATGGGAGAGGACTTCCTCATCTCGCCCCCCTGAGACACTCACCACATTAGTATGCAACACTTACTGTCAGAATGAACCAGAGAGGAGGCAGAGAAAGAGAGAGAAGTCTTTTTTTCTGGAAACCTGAGCAACTGAAAGTGTCAAGCAATGGGAACTGAATGCTCCAAGTCTTGAAAAATTGGCACATGCAGCACAAACTACTCTGAGTGCATCTTTCTGTGACTGGCAGAGAAATATAAATGAGCATATACTAAACATATGAATTTCTCTGGGAGGCAGAGATGAAATGAAAAAAGTGGAGAAAGATGGAGTATATGCTGCATGTATTATTCTAGTTACCTTTGGCTAAAGTATTGCACCTCACAAATCAAATATTGCATCTTCCTCTGAAACCTTTGAAGACCTTTAATGTTTGGATTTACCGACCAAAATGGCAAATGATTGGCTTTTGTAAAAAATAAAAACTTTTATGATTATAAATATGCTTTGCAATGTGCAAGAGCATGATAGACAGAATAGGACTGAAATCTGCTGTTTATGGGGTCTTGGATTCTGTTGTTGATAAACGTTTTAATCATGCTCCCTTAGGCTTTAGAGGACATACTGTAACAATCATGGTGTGTACTCTACCTGTAGCATTTACAGTGCCTTGCGAAAGTATTCGGCCCCCTTGAACTTTTCAACCTCTTGCCACATTTCAGGCTTCAAACATAAAGATATAAAATTCTAATTTTTTGTGAAGAATCAACAACAAGTTTGACACAATCGTTAAGTGGATTTTATATTTTTATGTTTGAAGCCTGAAATGTGGCAAGAGGTTGAAAAGTTCAAGGGGGCCGAATACTTTCGCAAGGCACTGTAGCTGTATAGACCACTGTGTTCTCTAATAAACCTTGCAACTCTACTAAAATAAACTACTAATATTAAATCAATAACACTGGTTTAACAATTTGCATGTAATTTTATTTGGGTTCGTTTTAGTATAGTATAAGACATACTCTTCAAACTGGATCCAAGGGTGTTATAAGATCCCACGATCATATGCACAAGATAACTACAAATGAATCACTGTCTGTGTATCCGGTAGATTCATTCATGAACAGGAATTAATGTACAAGCCTGGCTTTACTTTCTCTCTGAGGACTGCAGAAACAAACTGTGTTCCGGATCAGAAGGAGGACCGCATCACAGTGGTAACGTGCAGTGTGGTCAGCGGACAGAACGGCCCGCCCAGCCACTGCACCGGAGGCTAGCTGGAAGCTAACCCTTTGTTCACAGAACTTTCTTCAAACTTCGTCGTCGCCCGAACAACTCCTCCTCAGCATGGATCAGAGGTTAGATTTGGGCAGAGTAATAGAGAGTTATTTAGGATGAAATGATCTAAACGTTTTTCATTTTATGAAGTTTGGTTTTGTTTGTGTTGAACTCAGCTATCTTGGTGCTAGCAGACTATCTGCAGCACACGTGTTTAGTTTTGTGTTCTTTGTTTGTGTGTTTTTAAAGTTAAGACAAACTTTACTTGAAGGGTGATTTTAAACACAGAAGATTGATCATAACGTGTCGTCCGCGCTTATGCATTTTAACCCTTTTATTGACAGTATTTTTAAAGGTGTGTGTTTGATTATGGTGCTAAGCTATCAGCTTCTTTGTTAGCTTTAACTGCTAACAGCTAAGGACACGTGCTTGCCTGTTAAAGAATATTTACCCAGAAAGGTGGTTAGTTTTCAAGCTAGTAAATAATAGTCCCTAAACATTATTTTACTAAATCTGATAACTGAGTAAACACCATTAAGCCCCATTTCTCCAAAAAAATTTGGCTCTTTTCCAAAATACTTCCTTAAATATTTTACTATCCCCTTAATAATATTTATTTCAATATTATTTTAATAAGTAAAGGCGGCTAAGGAGACACCGTTGAGAATTAGTCATCCAGAAGGTTGATTTTATTCAGTAGATCATTCCTTAAAACATTGTTTTATTAAAATAATATTTTATCTGATCTTGCATTGTGAATAGTTGTCTAAAAGTATGCTGATTATTGCCTAAGTTGCTTCCAAGACTAACTTCACATCACTTCCAGATTCTTCAAGATAATCCTTGGTTCTCAAACATAAATATTGCATGGTAATGTTGCATCACTCTTGTGGTCATGGTTTCAATCATCTTTAATCAACTTGTTTATATTGTACATAGCCCATTAGTCTTCCCTATTCTTTAATTCTGCTTGGTAGTTTAGTTGGATTGTTTTAGCATAGTAAAGAGTTTGTTGATTGAAATATGTTTGACTTTGAGTTGATTTATTTTTGTTAATAAATTCTTGTATTTTAAGAAATTGTGTGAATTCGTTCCATATATGTGCAGTTTTGCTGTTCAATAATGTCAACATAATGTTGACATTATTATTTATAATGTTTCAACAGTTTGTCAGCTGCTCTACCAGAGAAAACAAAACATTGGATTTATTTTATGCAAATGTCAAGGACTCAAACATCTCTACAGCAAGACCTCCTCTAGGCAAATCAGATCACAATCTTGTTTTTCTCTGCTCTCAGAGGCTACCTGTAATAAAGAGGACTGTGAGAAAATGGTCCCAGGAAGCTGAAGAAGCTCTGCAAGGTTGCTTTGAGGCTACATACTGGGACGCACTGTGCCAGCCACATGGAGAGGACATCAATGCCATGACTGAGTGTGTAACCGACTATATAAACGTCTGTGTGGATAACATCATCCCCACCAGAACCGTGAGATGCTTCCCCAATAACAAACCTTGGATCACCAGTGACCTGAAGGACCTGCTTAACAAGAAAAAAAGAGCCTTCAGAGAGGGAGACAGAGAATTATTGAGGAGTTTACAGAAGCAACTTAAAGTCAAGATAAGAGACAGCAAGGAGGTGTACAAGAAGAAGCTGGAGAACAAGCTCCAGCAAAACAATATCAGAGATGTGTTGTCAGGGATCACAGGCTTCAAGCAGAAGGATGATCAGACTGATGGAGGTCTGGAAAGAGCCAATGAACTGAACACAGGGTTGTGAGTCTAACCAGGTAGTCAGCAGCACAGGAGCACCACAGGGGACTGTACTCTCACCATTCCTTTTCACTCTGTACACCTCAGATTTCCAGTACAAGACAGACTCCTGTCATCTGCAGAAATACTCGGATGATTCTGCAGTTGTGGGGTGGATCAGAGATGGACAAGAAGCTGAGTACAGGAAGGTGGTGGACCGCTTTGTGGCATGGTGTGGAAACAATCATCTCATGTTGAACGTGACTAAAACAAAGGAGATGATTGTAGATTTTAAGAGAAACAGGAATAAGTCAAAAACTATTTATATCATGGGAGAAGAAGTGGAGGTGGTGGAGGAGTATAAATACCTCAGTGTTCACCTGGACAACAGACTAGAGTGGAGATGCAACTTTGAAGCCATCTACAAGAAGGGACAGAGCAGACTGTACTTCTTGAGGAAGCTTAGGTCCTTTGGTGTTTGCAGCAAGATGCTGCATATCTTTTATAAATCTGTTGTGGAAAGTGTGATCTCTTCTGCCATCATCTGCTGGGGAAGCAGCATCAGAGCCAAGGACTTAAAAAAGCTCAACAAGCTGATAAAAAAGGCTGGCTCTGTTCTGGGGACTCCTCTGGAACCTGTGGAGAGCATTGTGGAAAGACGGATTCTTCATAAAATGAAGAACATTATGGAGGACCCTGAGCATCCTCTTCATGAGACTGCCCTACAACAACAGAGTGTCTTCAGTCAGAGTCTTCTTCAGATCTGCTGTAAGACGGAGCGCTACAGGAGATACTTCCTGCCCACAGCCATCAGCATCTACAACGGCTCTTTGAGGAAACCCTCATAATGAGCTACAACAACATTTAATTTCCCTTTGGGATTAATAAAATATTTTTGAATTTGAATTGAATTGAATTTGAATTGAATGTCAGAACTCGTCTCACACCTTTCTATTTTGTCCTAATACCACCGCCTCACTGGACTGGTATTCATAGGACAACCCTTAACAACCAAAATATTATTTGATAAAATATTAAAACATGAATATTAAATAATAATCTCAGATTCATAATCACAACATGATGATTTCATTTCTTAAGAGATAGAAGCTATCCAAACCAACATGGCCCCATGTAAAAAGTAAACATTCCCTAAACCTAATAGCAGCTTCGCCTTTTTGCCACCCAATGACTGGCCATGCGTCTTTGCTGTCAAGGAATCTTGGTCCACTCTTCTTTGCAGAATTGTCTTAAAGGGGACATATCATACAAAATCCACTTTTTTAGCCCTTAAATTATTTTTTTTGTGTACTTGGAGTCTGTAGGAGTAATTTTGGTCTCTCCAGGTATTGCGGAGATGTCCTTATTTTCTGTTTGGGTCGTATTTTTCAGTCCGTTTAGATTTCTCTGTCATCTGTTACATTTTTCCAACTGTCACATCACAGTATTTGCCGCGGACCAGCTAAATAATGTCATGGACTTCCGGCTGTGATTTCGTAGTCCGAGCTGAAAGAGGATAAGCTTGGTTCATTTGTTGGGTGTACTAACCCACACAATTCATTACACCGTCCCCCAGCATCAGAACCTTCTCAAGCTGCATTTTATTTTTCATGGAAATCTTCCCACAGCTGTGGGGAAATTCCTGTGATGTCCTGACTATTGTTTTGATAGCAGTAGCATCGTGCCTTCTGCTTATGCTAGCGCTGTGTGCTGCTTTTAGCTTATTGAGGACATAACCTTACTGTGTGTTTTTAATAGTAATGGAGTAATGACAAAAATTCAATCTGGGAGACTCACCCAGTCCTCCAGCTTCATCCAATGGCTTCTCCGTGCGTCTCCACGCCAACAAATCAGCATCAAGTCTGCAGTAATCCTCAGCCAATGATCCTTCAAGGCCCCACATTTAAAGTCTCCCATTCATGGATCTCCCAGCTGTCAGTCGAGGTTCGACCCTCCTCCACCCCATCGCCTCCATCAGATTCTCAGTTCCATTATTATCAGGCCTCCTCTCCATCACCAGTACCAGATCCGGGGGAAGATAATTGTAATTCTAATTCTAAGACGTTGATCAAGTTCATGCATTATCAGCATTCATGTCTTCCTCTGGGGTCTGAGCGCCAAACAAATAAACATCCATTGTGTAACTTCTCTAATTGCATTTTGTGTTTCTTATTGTGAGTCTCTACAGGATTGAATTATTACATAAACAGTTTTGCATTGTTTTTGCCATTTTTGTCTTGTTTCTGCGGCGCTAGATAATTGTTATCAAACTACAACAATGGCTGAACGGGTTAAAGTGCAGTGTTCTTTAACCTGAAGAGGGTGGGGTTTGAGGTGCCTCAGCAGCATTTAAAGGGACAGCACCAAAAGGAGATGCTCTCAGACGCACCTCAGAACAGGGGTAAAAGAGGGGCTTTTGGAGCTGCAATAACAAACAGTTAATTCCAAAGATAGGCAGTTATACTTTATGGAGACCATAACTGAATTTTTTTAATGTGAAAAGGAAGGATTTAAAAGCATTATACGTCCCCTTTAAAACAGCCAAAATTGAGTCAATCAGAGGTGCACTTTGGATTCAGAGGTTGCTTTGGATCAATATCCTGCTGCATCAATGTTATCCATGATAGAGTAGAAATCATGGTCCTAATGCAGCAAAGCAAAGCAATCCCAGACCATCACACTAAATCCATATGTTTGACTGTAGGTCTGATGGTTTTTAATGAAATGTTGTGTTACTTTTACACATGATGTAATGGGATTCATGCCAAAAAATTCTTGGAGATCAATAAATCTTTTTTTTTGCAAATGTGCTTTTGTGTTCTTTTTGGTCAGCATCAGTTTTTGGCTATTAATTAACCCATGGGTGCTATTTTTAACAAACGTCTTTATTATTGTTGAATAATGATGTTGTTCTGGGTTGTTTTTTGACCTTCTTAATGAGTTGCAGATACACTCGGGCAGTAATTTTGCAGTAACTTCCCACTCTTGAGAAGGTCTACCATTGTTCCATGCTTTCTTCATTTGGGGATATTGGGTCTTACTGTGGTTTACTGGAGTCCCAAAGCCACCTTAGAAATTGTCTTGTAACCCATTCCAGACTGATGGATGTCAATGACTTTGTTTTTGAAATGATCTTTAATTTCTTCAAACAAGGACATTATGTGTTGCTTTTTGAGATCTTTTAGCCTATTTCATGTTGTCAGTCAGGTACAATTCAGTTGTTTTTTTTTATTTTACAGTTCTGGCAATAATCAGACCTGGGTGTGACTAGTGAAATTGCTGAGAAAAGCCAAAAAAGAGGCTAATCAAAGTTTGTTTTATGATTTAACAAGGGGGTCGGTAACTTTTTCAGGGCCTGGTTGGCTTGTAATGCTGTTTTTCCTTAATCAATAAATTAATTATTTGAAAACTGGCTTTTGTGTTTACTCAGGTTCTATTTATCTGATGTAATAACTGTTTAATGATTTGAAACATATAAGGGAAACAAATCTGTAAGTGGGTAAATTATTATTCCCAGCACTGCACCCAAAGATCTATTAATCTGCCAAAAAACCCACAGTTCTTCTTGGGGTCAAAAATTTGTATGAATGTAGTTGAGATGAATTTGTTGGTTGTCTAGAATATAGGAAGCCATAGAAAATTCATCCAGTCAAGTTTCTGTCTTATTTTAGTTAAGTCTGTGCTTCATCCTGTATGCAATTAAAGTTCTTTGAGTAAAAAAGAATAAACGACAGTGTTACAATCCCTTGACATCCCTCTACTAACTACAAGCTCATGAAGGGAATGATGCTTCAGTGGTTGATCCCATGGCACCCCATTAGCCTTTAAAGCTCCCCTAAAACACAAATAAAAAAGAAAGGAGGTACATGAAAGGTTGTAACATTTATCAGCTCCAAATGTACAAAGACCATAAATATTATCCAAGATACATCTTTCTCTTTTAATTGTCACAAAGATACATTTAGGTTGGGTTTAAAACAAGGCTAAACCTGGGTGTATACCATAAATTATAATTATTTGGGCGTATTATGTAACTGTGACTTGCAAATGAAACACTCATCACAGATTCCCATTATCTACACAACAAAGATGATGCCAAAATGTAGGAATTGTGAGAAGAACATTGTTGTTCGCATGTTGGGGGGTATACCAAAAAAAAAGCTAAACACTAAAATGAAATCAAAAGATGCATAAACCAAGTATTTTAATTGAAGGATGAGCACACCAATGCAACCAGGTTAGGTTATTGCAGCTTTTATTTTATTAATTGTTTTCCTTCTAACAGATTTGTTTGTTTTTCAGTTGGATTGTACAGGATAAATGTTACATTAAATGTGGAAAAAGATCTTATTTTTCACATCAGAAAAACACAGCATTTTAAAAGAGGTGTGTAGAACCTCCAGAGCTACTGCATATACCTCACATATAGAATAAACACAAAGTAAAAGGGATGCCAAATGCAAAGGAGCTACACCAAACTGCATCTGTGCTGTCTTTCAGCCACACAGAACCTCAATTACTATGGTGCTGCTGTCTTGGACCATCACACCAGATCAAAAATAAAGGTAAAGAACAACTGGAAGCTGTATTCAAATATATTTGTTTGGCGGTTGAAAGTCGGGACTCTTCAGGCGTGGCTGACTAATGATGTTTCTTTATCTGCGCCCCGGCTGCAGGCTGCGTTTGGATCCACAGTGTGTGTAAGCCAATAGAGGCTGATAGCATCCCACACTGTGGCAAAGACCTCTCTCTGAATCTACGTCTCTCTGTTCCACACACTCTCCTCCTGTATGCATCTCTTCCTCTCTAACCCCTCCCCCCTGTCCCCCCACCCCCGCCTCTTTCTCCCTCTGTGTTTCTTTCTCCTTTCAAGCGTGGAATCATTTAATTATCGCCTATAGCTCTTTTGGCAGGCTGTTGAATGCCCACCTCTCAAAGCCTAGAGGAAACAATTTACCCAGGGATATCTCTCTCTCACACACACACACACACACGAGCACAGACATTTCAAGGAAAGGATTTATTACACCAAGTCCATCTGTGCTTCATAGAAATCCACCACCTATTTCAAATTGAAATGGAAAAATAATAATAAAAAATTGGATTCACCAAAACAATATTTAAATGTTACTCAGATCGTGGAACATTTTTGTGTATAACCTCATGCTTTAAATATTGAACAGTTTGAAGTAAAAGTGAGCAAATTATTAAATATTGTTTAGCATTTAGTGTTTAACTCCCCATTATAGAAGCAGCAGGAGGTGATTCATTCAGGATGCCTGACTTGTCCTTCATGTGAGTATCTTTTTGTGTCTTTATGTGGACCTCCGAGGAGCTTCTATGGCCCGGCACCCACACAGGAGAAAAACGTAACTTAGAAAGCAAAAAAAAGGCGGGAAGTTGGGCGAAGAGAGCAAAACAGCAGGGATCCATTGACAGCATAGTAATGACCCATCTCGTACCATCAGCTTTCTCATTGTAAAGGTGGCCAAGGAGGGAGGAGGATGTTTTAAAACTTTGTCCGTTAGATGAAAAAAGAAAACACTAAAATTGAAGACAAGGATGAAAGGGAGAAGAGGAGCGAGAGGCTGTAAATTTTCGACAGAGCTCTCACTTCATTACAGGCTGATCAGAGGCGAGGCAGGGGGAGACAAAGGGCCCCAGTGTTGTCGGCCTGCTCCGTCAGTGTTACACTGAGGTCAGCCCTTTAACTCACTAGCAATGAATAACTGGGCTTTCAGCCGGGACAATGGCTGGCCAGCTTTGCTCAGCTCCGGGTTAGACCTGCCTATTGTTAGGGAGTGGAACCAGGGAAGTCACCAATCTGTAGGAACCATGAGAAGCTAAGAGACGCCATGGACATGTTGGCGAAAGGAGCTGATTTAGACGTTGTGTGTGTGTTGGGAGGGGGGGGGGGGGGGGTGTCAGTGTGCAACGTGGAGGTCAAGAGTACTCCATCAACACTATGTCATTAAAGATTAAAGCGTGCGCTGCAGAAGGGGGCTGTACAAATTCCATGGCCGCTCTATGTGTGAATAAGTGTGTGTGTGTGTGTATGTGTGTGTGTGAGGCTTTGGTTTTCCTTGCATGTACCCATTTAAAATTCTAACTGAAACTACCCAAGTAAACCCCATGAATGAGTCTGTTACCTTTTGTTCCAGTAAATGCTAAAACTACAGGCATAGAGAAAATTGTTGGCACCCTGGAAAAAGGTGGGCCAAAAACTTCAAAATGAATTAAGCTTGTTATTGCAGTAGCATAAACCTATACTGAATAATTTTGATAAATCCAGAGTTTACTTTAAGATTTTTTTTTTCATTAGGAGGAACAATCTGTGTATTTTCAGTTTACTAGTAGAGACCACCAGATTTGTATTTAAAATTTCCTGGTATTTCAACCAGACAATAATGCTATATACTCTAGCAAGGATCAAAGAGCCATTGTAAAAGAAACATGCCTAAAGCACCACAGGTTCTTAACTGCACAGTGGGCATGGGGTGCTTTTCCACACATGAATCTTTTGTTTCAGTTTTTGTTGCCAAAAAGTTCAATCAAGAAATGTAATATTCTCCCATCACCTTCCTACGGATTCAACACTGCAGAATACATAATTTGATCATCAGCTAAGCCAGGCTGCCACAGTATTTTTTGGTGCATTTAAGAATTTCTTAGCATGAGCCCCACTGCTCTCACACATCATGTGTACTGCAAATGCTCACCACCACTTCAGAATCAACATGAATCTGACTCAAATATTGCATTAATGACCTAATGATAATGTTACTTAAAGTCATGCAACACTATGGAAACACTTCACTCACCTGGGCATGATGAATTCTTAAACTGATGGCACCTGACCTACTTTCTGATAACTTGGACTAATAATTAGCTGTTGGTGCTCATAGAGCATTGACATTTCATTCCCAGAGGGTCAGTTGATTCTGTATTTTAAAAAATTATGAGATCCTCAAAGTAGCAAGTCTGGTAATGCCACAGCATTCCCATACACAAACTATTCAGAAGAGCAAAGACATGACAAGACATGATGTTCCACCAAATCCTAATTACAAGATAATAATACGTCCTCATTTAGCTTTGTTAACAGAGGCTCAAAAATGTGCCTCTGTGTCATGTTATATTTATACCCAAGGGAAACAGGAAGTCACAGATTGCTAATTAAAAATTTCTCAAAACTCTGATTAACTTATCTTCATCAGCGCAGACAGACCCTCTGCATTCCATAGCAAGAGAATAAATAACATTGTTGCTACAATATTTGTGTAGCACTTCCTTAAAATCCATAGCAATGGAGCATATGTCCAGTATACATTGCATCTTTGAGCTGTGACAGCCATTGGAATTTTTGAATACATCCAACATATCCAGGGCAGTCTGGCTACACTGGAGATAACATTGTATATCCTGCAGTATCAGATGTGGAGAAAGGTGCTGGAACTGTTATTTACATAAAGCTGCATACCTTTAAATGCTTTAAAAATGCTAATTTAAAATGGAATGGTGTGATGGGGTGTGAAAACATATTTATACCCAAGGGAAATTATAAGGCGTGGTTTACAAATTGAAAGTTCCTAGATGCTCTGAATTTGTTGTTGGCACTCTGATTACATCAAAAATAATAATAAGCTCATAATCTGTAAAAAAGGCATCAGTTATGTCTACTGAAAAAGGGTTGATAGGGACACCAAAAACTCTGGCATTAGTGATGTTATATTTCAAAGGTAGGATATTTCCTTACTGGAAAAAGTTTCTCAAATCAAAGGTTATTTTTTAAAATATGAATCTGTCAAATTATGCTACTGCAACTAAAGATTCATTTTCAGGCTTTTTACACAGTTTTACCAGGGGTGACCATAACTTCATTCAAGCTAGCAAATTAAATAACTAAAAGTTAAATATTGGAGTTTTAAGTCAAGGAATAGTTCATATAACAGTACAACATAATTGATAATGGAGACACAGTATGACCTTTAGACCTTATGAAAAATAACTGCTAATGCATTTTTCAGTACATCACTCTGTGTAATTTGATAGGTGCAGGAGATCTTTGATAAACTCTGATTTTAGGGCATAAGTTTCCTTCTATTCATGGTTACATTTCCTCTCAACACTACATTCACTGTGAAGATGCTTTCATCTCCCTCCAACATAAAGCTTTGCCATAACTGCCTGCAGAGTGTATGAATCTGTGCCTGGCTGCCTGGTGTCCCAATGTGTTTAAGGCAGGCAGAATATTTTTTCAAAGCGATGAAGTAAATCACTGAGGATCAGTTAATCAGATCCACAGCTTTAGTTAGGAGTAGAACTGTTGTTGAGCGTCAGGATTTTATGACCATGACCCAGCAGTTTGGAGGGGTGCTGAAACAGTTGTGGGGTAGTTTTTCAGTAAATAACTTCTTTTTTCATACTTGGTTAAAATGGTTAAATAACTGTAAGAAAAAATAGAATAAGGCTAATTCATGTCTCTGTTTTTTTTCTTGACTTCATATATATATTTCTTGACTTAAATAGTATTTTAGCTTGCTGTGACTTTTGGTATTTAACTGGTTTTATGTAGACATATGTTTGTATTAACTGTATGTCTGTGCTGACAAATAGAATAGAATAATGCAAATTGATTCAGTTAAGAGTCTTATTAATGTATATGCTTTTGATAATTAGCTATTACTGAGTGTTAATAGAGTGAATGTATACTTGCAACTGACCACCTGAGTTCAATGGATTAGGAACGTTTGCTTTTGCTTTTTTTTCAAATCAAGGTGACATAGGTGTTTTTTTCAGCCACTCTTGTTGAGTGGAAACCTTTTGGAACTATTAATAATGCATATCATTTTTAAGAGAAATATGTATTACAAAGGACCTTTGTACACCTAAGTAGAATCAGACAAAAAATGAAATTTATATACTAGAGCAGGTTAATGGAGAAAAAAGGAAATTAAAAAAAATAGATTACTAAATATGTGAAAACATGCTTTTATCACAATGTCATAACCTAACGGTTGAAAAATAACAATAGAATGCTCTTATTGGTCTTTATGGGCTTTATGTATGTCATTTTTCTCATTTAAATTTTAAATATTTGCCTTGATATTTTAGTGATTTTACAGTTTGTCTGAATAATTCGATTTCTTTAGTTTTTTTGGTTTTATTACCCCTGTCCTCTTCAATGTTTTGGTAAGACAGAAAACAGTAAAACACTCCTTCAATGTTGCTATACACAGAGTGTTGCAAAACTATTTACACCCAATAAACATTTTTGCATTTTGTCAAGTTTGTCAAGTTAGGAACGTTAATGTATTTTATTGCGTTTTTTTTTTTGTGATAGATCAATGCAAAGTAGTACACACTTGTGATGTGGATGGAAAACCATACGTGGTATTCATTTGTATTTAGCCCTTTCTCTCTTACACCTCTGAAAGAAATCAATCACAATCCCTTGTCTTAAAAGGGGATCTCATTAGTAAATAGCGCACATGTGTATAATTTAATCTCAGCATACTTCCAGCTTTTCTGTGAAGGCCTCAGATGTTTGTTGAGAACATTAGTTAACAAGCATGAAGATTGACAGACCAGGAAAACATTTGTGGAGAAGTTTAAAGCAGAACTTGGTTATAAAACAGTGTCCTAAGCTTTGAACAACCCTGTTCAATCCATCATCTAAACATTGTGAATATAGCTCAACTTCAAACCTATCGAGTCAAGCCCAGTCTATCTACACTAACAGTCCAGGCAAGGAGAACATTAATATGTAAAGCAGCCAAGTGGAGCATGGTAACTCTGGAGGAGCTGCAGAGATCCACAGCTCAGGTGGGAGAATATGTTGACATGACAACTATTTATCATGTGATCTACAAATCTGGCCTTTATGGAAGACCTGCAAGAAGAAAGCTATTGTTGAAACAAAACCATAAGAAATTGTGCCACGAGGCATGTTAGGAACTGTACCGAAGAGGTTTTCGTTACCGGTACCATGTGGTAACTTGTACAGCACTTAATGAGCACCATTGTACTTTATTAGAAACACTTTAACTGGCACTGTATTTTGCACCGTACTTTAAACGTAGATTTGCACATCAATAATCATTTGCACACAACAGGTTTAAAATATTTATTGAATATTTATTGAGTATTTTAATAATGGCCGTGTTGTTTCTGGGCCTTGCACAGCTGCTTCTCATTAAGTGTGGTTAGTTTCCTGTGGTTACTTTGACATATAAGGTATACTGTTCAGTAAAACGTAGGCAAATGTTTATGTGTCAAGTCTAGAGGAAAAAGAGTGTAAAGAGGTTGCTTGTGATTACTCACCTGTCTTTTCTGTGTCCTCTCCAGAGTGTTTGGACAAATGTTTACCTGAGGCAAGAGTCCAGACACCATTTAAAGGGTCCGGGAAATGCCATGGGAAGGCCTGACATGCCAGTAATTGTCCTTAATGTGGTGCTAAATGTGGACAAATAAAGACCTGCTGTGTCCATTATACTCTGCCTCAGCCTTTATTTCCACTGTAAATCCAGCAGCAAGAGGACGCCTTGTTACAGAAACACAGAAAACATGTAGAAGACGGTGCTCTGCTTAGCTGAGACCAAAATAAATTTTTTGGTCTACATGCCAAACACTGTCTTTGCCAAAAAACTAACACTGATACATCAACCTGAGCACACCATCCGCATAGTGAAACATGGTAGTTGCAGAATCATGGTGTGGGGAGACTCTTTGTCTGCGTGGATGGAGAGGTTGTTCAGAGTTGATGGGAAGATGGAAGTTAAAAAGAGGGTAATTCTAGAAGAAAACATGCTAGAGGCTGCAAACAACTTGAGACTTAACATACAGAGAAAGCTTTAAATTTAAGATTCAGATCTTTCTGCCACAGAAACAATGAAAGGAATATCTTTGAGACTGCGCAATCCAGCTCTGCTAACAGTCTCTCCCGTTGTATCTACTTCAAACTGTTTTAACTGGTAATTCATATTTTTTACTGGTTTTTGGGTTTTGCGTGCTGGCATCTTCAAAAGGCTCTACATTGTTAGCACTTTGGAGCATTAAATGTCTACTGTCTGTCTACTGATGCAGGAAAATCTCTTGCTGCAGCCATGTCTGAGGCTTAGCAGATCACCATTTCATTATAGATTAAATAAAAGTTCCCCATTTAAGGCTTACTGGCTCAAGAATCCTGTAAACTTTGCAGAAGACACAGAGCATGCTCAATAGTTTTGAACTTTTTGTGGCTTTATTTTTTGTCTGTAAAAACTAGCTTTGAGACTGCACAATCCAGCTCTGCCAACAGTCTTTCCCATTGTATCTACTTTTTAACCTTATTGTATGGTCATGGTTTAAATGCTACAGATTGGTTTGATACAGTCTGGACGAACATTTAGTATCTGGTAGGAAGTGTTGCTAAAAGTTCTGTCACATTATTTTTTAGCTTGTTAAGTATGTTGATGTATCAAAAAATATACTTGGGTATGTGTGACTTTTGATGCATGCTAAAGATCTTTTGACCATCTTGGGCTGAAAGTTCATTCTCTAATTCTCACATAGTCTATGAGTGCCCCCAAGTGGTCAAATAATTGATCAGATAATAGGTCAGATAATAGGTGAGAATCTACATTCTATGTCAGCCACTCTCAGCATTAAACATACTGAGATTAGTGATCATCAGTGCATCATCTCCATAGAGTAGAATAAGATAAAACAATTTCATTATGGGTCATTTCTACAGCATTTTCTTACAATTTTTGTAAAGCAGTGGCAGCCATGTATAGTATATATTGAGTTGTAAATGGTAAAACGGCAAATGGCCTGCACTTGCCATTTGTCCAAGGACTCAAAAGAGCTTTACACTATAATCAAATCAATCATCCACTCATTCACGACTGATGATTACAGGCTACATTGCAGCCAAAGCTGACTGACAAAAGTGAGGCTGCCATACAATCAGCACCATGGGGCCTTCTGACCACCATCAGCAGGCAAGCGGATTGAAGTGTCTTGCCCAAGGACCCAATGACTGAGACGGGGGCTTGAACCGGCAACCCACCAGCTACAGGACAAATCTCTACCACCTGAGCCCCAAGTGGTTGTGACGCTCATGCCGCAGAATTATTATTTTTCCATAATTAATGATGGTCTTACCATCTTGGGTTGAAAGATGCATGAACGATACAGTCTGTAAGTGCCAACAAATAATAAGTTCAAGTCCCCTGCCACGTCAGCCACTCCAAGCATTCAGCATGCTGACATGAGTAAAACTTCTTCAGTGCAGACAAAGTACCTACATTGCATAACATGATATTAAGTGCCTTTATCAGTGTGGTATTGGTGTAGATTTTGCAGCAGTGCAGTCTATGTGCAGTAAGCAATTTGTACATTAATTTCAACACTCATACCTCAGAATTTTTCAGACATGTCCAAAGAAAACTCTTTGGCAGACTGTATAGGCCAGAGATCAAATCACATATGCCGCATTACAAGACTTGAAAGTTTTTCTGCTTTTACTGTATGTACAAAATACAAAAACACAAACAAAATAATTAAAAATAAAAGAGCTCAAATTAAATAAAATAGTAATAATTTTTAAAAAATCTCTCAGACATTGGGCTGGCTACGTTGCAACTGACACATCATTAATATCCGAGTTTAAGGAAACTTATGCACTGATAATTAACTATCATTCAAACAAGGAAATTTGCATTAGAGTTTCTGCCAAATATCAGCATTACAAGCATCCTACATCCTGTGCTGATAAATATACACTGCAGTAGTGACTCTAAACACCTAATTTAGTCCAGCAATTTAAAACAAGAGGGCTAAAAAAAAGAAAATCTATTATTTATTTGCAAACAGCTGCCAGATCATTTAATGTGTTTCTATGCAAATGAATTCATGTGTGGGATAACAACTGAAATGTGATGCCTGCATCATTTGATGGACAGGTGAGTGCACAATTACTTCGCCCTTACTGGTGGAGGAATAAAAAATGCCTTCTTAAGCTCACAGTTAGTGCACACACACACACACCCTCACAGAGCCAGACAGAGCAGCTGTCTGAGGTGGGCAGGGTCAAACGGTGGTTAATTAGTCCCGTCACCTGCTCGGGTCATCACACCTTCAGCTTGGCTTGTCTGAATAATAATCCTGAAAAATTAACTCTGGCTCTCTGGCTGTGAGTGCTGAAATGAACCTGTTGTTGATATAATACATTACATCCTGCTGTCTCGCCTCCCTGACACACACACACAAACATAACACACACACTCGGTGCTGCGTGAAGGGCCACCGCAAACTGTCACTTTGCACTAATGACGGCGACAGCAGTTGTGTGTGACAGGTCTTTTTTTTCTCTGTCTCTTTCCTCACACATGATTCCACAGCGTCTCCTTTCATATGTGTTGCACCTCTGTGTAAATTTTACCCAATGTGCACCAGTGAAGTGGACTGTCACACTGAAGTGGCTTTTGAAATTTGCTCTCTGGAAAAGAAAAGCGTAGGATCTGTCTTCAAATTCCGGCAACGGAAGTTAATGAGGTATTGAGAATGTCCTCATAGTGGAAAGCAGGAGATTTTAGCATCAAAGCCTGCGTCAGGACGTTTGGTGTTTGTTCTTAGAGGGAGTTCCTCTGTATGGAAAGCAGGCAGGTGCATCGTGGACACAAGGGAAGCAGGAATGATTTCCCATCTGTTTGTTTCGTGGAGCGATAAGGGGGACCGTCTTATTCGAGGTGGAGCGTATCTCCCCACGTTGGGAACCTTTTAATGGGGCGGAAAACCTGCCTTCCGCCCGTGAACATCTGACTTGACATTCCCATCCCCACCATTCTTTTACTTGTCATTCCAGAACAGCATTCCCACTCAGGTCTCTGTGTTTAAAAGTCCTCTAATATGCAAATTACTCCAAGATGCTAAAAGAGTTCTATGTTAATATTCATTTTGATATAGATAAATATAATATATTTAGCCTGGAGATACTTAGAATGCTTCCTCAAGTATACACACACAGAGCCCACAGGGGGATAGACGACTGGATAAACACCAGCCAAGCCTCATTAGTTTCTAGCTGCCTCTGTGGAGAGACAGGAGCTGGGAAACAGAGAAGGGGGAGGTTAGGTAAGCAGAGTGGGGTTCAAAGAGAGCAAGAGAAGGCAGAAAGAGAGGAAACCCAGGTTTACAGAGGCAGAGCCCGGCACATTGACCTGTTGGATTAGGACTATTAGAAACCCATCTGGGGCTGCTTGACCACTTTACTGGCAGATCCTCCCCCAGCAGCCGCTCAGCTGACCTCCTCTGACACAATACACCCCTGAGACATACACACACGCGCACACACACATACACACTCACAAACACCTTTTTTGTTGGAACAGATGAAATGCTTTATGTCAGTTCTGAAAGGCTGCATGTTACTATTTATGACAGATGGAGAACTGACCTATGAGCCAAATATAGCTAACTTTTCTGTGTTATTCTCAAGCTGTACCATTATCAGCCTACTCTCTTTATAGGGGTAGATTATGGTGGTTTATGAAGACTAAACATGATCGAAGTCTGACATCATGTGATATGGTAAATTTATGAGGAATGTGCATGTTATGAAAAATGTCTTGTGAAAGTATATTACCCCTTTAGTTTATCAGTCTTTTCACATTACAACCACAAAGTTCAACGTGTTTCAATGGAATTTTATGTAATAGAACACACTATTTAGGGCATAATTGGACAGTGGAAAGAAATTAACACGGTTTTCAATTTTTTTTTTCCATTTAAATGTGGCATGCATTCATGTACAGCTTCCCTGCAATCACAGTTGTAAATCTTCCAGGTCCCCACCAGCTTAATACGCCTAGAGATTTAATCTTTTGACACAGATTCTCAGTTGGATTTCGTTTGGGACTTTGAGTCAGCCATTCTAACATGAATACACGTTTATCTAAACCATTACATTGCTATATGTTTAGGGTCATTGTTTTGCTGGAAGGTAAACCTCCACCTCAGTCTCACGTGTTTTTGCCACAGGTTTTCCTCCAGTACTGCCCTGCATTTAGCTAAAGTTATCTTCCCATTTATTCTGACCAGCATCTGCACAGCATGATTCTGCCACCACCACGTTTCAGTATTGGGATGGTGTGTTTTGCGTGATGTGCAGCATTAACGTCCAACACACATTTAGGACTGTTAAAGCCAATTTTGGTCAAAGAGCATCATCTTCCGTAGCAAACTGCAAATGGGTCCTCTTATGACTTCTTCCCCTTGCCACTCTTTTATAAAGGTAATATTTTTTAAGCACATAACTTATAGTTATTCAATTAACAGCTTCTCTCACCAGAGCAATGGATTTCTGCAGCCCCTTCATTGTTATAATGGGTGACCAAGCTGCTTTCCTGTTTGATGCCCCCCTGCCTGACCTGTCAGTTCAGGTCAGGGATGTTCACAATGCAGCCTAGGGACCATTTGTAACCTTCTGAATGATTAAACACAATTTAAGAAGGGTACAAATTTGGCACAGCATTACAGGCAGCTGATGGACATTTGTTTATGTTTAAGATGAGATCTTGACTTACCTTTTCAAATGGAGTTTGTTAGGTACAGCGCAAAGTATTTCTCCTTTATCAGCCATTTTTTTTGCTTCTAATTTAAGTTCACATTAAACAGGACCACAAACACCCAGCGACCTTTACTCAGAAGCAATGTTGCGTGCACCCATTCTTTCAACTTTTCTAAACACAGCAAGTAAAAATAGTCCACTTCCAGTTCCTGTGCTGAATTTTTCTCTAGAACAAAATTAGAAAACAATTAAACCAAACATATTAGTAAACTCTGTTTTTCTTTAAATGAGGCATTACTTTGAGATCCCTTATCTGTAAAAATCTGACTTTTTTGTTTGAATATAATATTCAATTCAATTAAATTCAGTTTTATTTATATAGCGCCAATTCACAACACATGTTGTCTCAAGATACTTCACAACAGTCAGGTACATACATTCCAATTAATCCTAACAATTGAACAGTGCAGTCAGAGTTAGTTATTTATTCAAATTGGATAAAACATTTTTCTATCTAAGGAAACCCAGCAGATTGCATCCAGTCAGTGACTTGCAGCATTCACTCCTCCTGGATGAGCATGTAGAGACAGTGGACAGTCACTGGCGTTGACTTTGCAGCAATCCCTCATACTGAGCATGCATGTAGCGACAGTGGAGAGGAAAAAACTCCCTTTTAACAGGAAGAAACCTCCAGCAGAACCAGGCTTAGTGTGAGCAGCCATCTGCTACGACCGACTGGGGGTTAGAGAGAACAGAGCAGAGACACAAAAAGAACACAGAAGCACTGATCCAGGAGTCCTTTCTATGAGAAGGAAAAGTAAATGTTAATGGATGTAGCTCCTTTAGTCGTTTCACCTAGAAAGAAAGAACAGATAAACTCTGAGCCAGTTTTCAAGGTGAGAGTCTGAAAGAGAGCACATATAATCAGTTACAGTTAAGCTCAGTCAATTGCCATGTCTAGGAGAGAGAAAGGGTTAAACACTAAAAGACAGGGCCATGTGGATCATCGGTAGAGGGTGAGCATTAAGTTGTTGCCAGCAGAAGCTCGGACAATTCCCCTCTCCAGAAAGGTGTCACAAGTAGACACAGAGTCAGGCCAGGTGTAGCTTCTAGGAAAAGGAAAGAGAGAACAAAGTTAAAAGCTGAAATAACAGCAAATAATGCAGAATTGGAGAGTAGTGTGAGAATGTAGCGAAGAGGTTGAAAGTGGTTATTATGTCCTCCAGCAGCCTAAGCCTAAAGCAGCATAACTACACAGATAGTTTCAGTTCAGATTATTTAGTTAAACGGCGCTTATTTACAACAATGTCGTCTCAAGGAACCCCACAAAGGGTCCCACTGATGGTCATTGTTATACTAAAAACCACGAGGATTGGGATACCTCTCTCTGTCAGACTGATCAAAACCATCGGAAAAGAGAAGGGGTCATACAGGTAGCAGAAATGGAGGGTGTGTTTGCACCTCAACCATAACTGAGCCGGTTTAGGCTGTTGCATGTTTAGTTTACTGTTGAGCAGGTAGAACTAAACATTTATTTTTCACCTTTATGTAGCCTGTGAGTACTTTCATCTTGACAATTTAGGCCCGCATGGCAAAAAGTTTGGACAGCAATGGTTTAGGTGGATAACCATGTTTAATCATATTGGCCCCATTCTAACTAGCTAGCTTGGTGGTCTGTGGAGGCAAAAATCTCCTGAAAGTAAGACACTGAATGCTTATAACTGCTCCACTGCTACAAGTAGGATTTTAACTTATTGTGAATCAGGTGTTTATGTATGAGAACTCAATGGCTTTTACGCAGAAGGGGCTTTCATGCTCTTTCAGCACTCCCATGCTCCCCCCCAAAGTTTGGAGTGTGTATGTGTGCGTGCAAGTCAGTCTGTTAGCCAAGATACCAGGTCGTGTATGTAAGAGTCCTCTTTTAATGGGTCTAATTTGCACAAAGGTCTGAATCAGGAGCACAAAGTGAAAAAAAGTTTTGTTTAGCTGTTAGCCACTCAACTAACAGTTGAACAGATAGAAAAAATATATATATATTTAAATGGTGTATCAATCTGAAGCGCACACACACAGGCACACGGAAAGAACTGTCCTGAAGCTCACAGAAAAGTAAGATGTTTAGAGAACTTCGTCAGCTGGGAAGTGTGATGGACTGGCTGTCACAAAGTCTCGCAGTAATCAGAGATTTTTCCGGCTGTATGGACCTTAGTGTAAATCAGCGATGCCAATTTCCTTTTGCTGCTCACTGCCGGTCAGCTGACTAAAAGCAGACTACCACAATGTTTCCTTGGATACATGAAAAACAGATACAGATCCCTGATCACAAAGAACACAGACAGTAGTGGTGTGAAAAGTAACAGGGACACACTTGTGACTCCTAAGGTTTAAAAAAAAAAAGTTGTGGGGCACGGTAGAGGGTGTGGCCCATGTACAGAGGCCTCAGTTCTTGACACAGCCATCCCAGAGTCAAGTCCCAATGCTGGAGATCTCTGCTGCATTTCATCCCCATCTCTAAAACCCCACTTTCTGTCAGTCTACGTTGGAAAAATAAGAATATAAAGGCCAATAGTGCCGCAAAAAAAGCTGGTAAGCTAAAGTCAGCATGTATATCACATTGATAATGGGCTACCTGGTCTGCAAAACCTGGTCTGATCCGGAGAGACGGCATCCATACTATTTTGGATGGAGCAGCTCTTCTTTCTAGGAATCTGGCCGAATTTATTAGTTCTCCAAAACTCTGACAACCCAGGGTTCACACCAGAAAGCAGAGTCGTAATTTAGCATTCCTCTCTGCAGCTTCTGTACTGTTACCCACCCATTACCCTATTAAGACATTGTCTTGCCTACAGCCAAAATTACATAGATTAAAACAATTATTTAAAATGGAGGAAACAATGAAAATCACATAAAATAAATAAAACTAAGACAGAAAAAAATTTAAGTAAATGTTGCTTCTTGAACATAAGATCTCTCTCCTCAAAGACTGTTAGTTAATTACTTAATGTGTGACAATCAGATTGATTCATTTTGTCTCACAAAAACCTGTCTGCAGCAAGAGGATTATGTTACTATAAATGAGTCAACTCCTTCTAATTATTTAAATTTCCACATACCTCAAAATACTGGGCGAGGAGTAGCAACCATCCAATTTATTGATTAATCCCAGACCAATCAATAGCTACAACTCTTTTGAATATTTAATCCTTAGTTTTCCTCATCCAAATTGCAAAGCACTAAAACCACTTGTTTTTTTCTACCATCCACCAGGACCTTACTCTCAATTTGTAGATCAGTTTTCAGACCTTTTTTCTGATTTTGTGTTAAATACATATATCATTATAGTTGGGGATTTTAACATTCATGTTGACACTGAAAGCCTAAATTTACCATTTAATGCTATCTTGGATTCAATTGGCTTTGCCCAAAGCATTAGCAAATCTACCCACCTTTATCTTCATTCTCTGGACCTTGTGCTGACATATGGCATTGTATGTAAATAAATATTTCCTCATAACCCAGTCCTGTCTGACCATTTTTAATAAACTTTGATTTTAATATAACTCTGTCCTCCATACCTTAGAGAAATTTTCATTACAGTAGATCATATCAGACAATGTTAAAACCTTTAAAGAATCTGTTCCATTGTTAATTTACCCATTATCACAGTAAAACCACAGTGGAGGACAATAACTTTGTTTCTTCCTCTTCACAAATTGATTCTCCTGTTCATAGTGTTACTGCATTATTGCGTGGTGCAATAGACTATGTAGATCCCCTGAAAAAGATGAGAATTACTCATAGGACACTAGCTCCCTGGTTTAATTCAGGGCTGCGTACTTTAAAGCACAATATTAGAAAACTGGAGAGAAAATGGCGCTTTACACACCTAGAGGACTCCTACTTAATCTGGAAAAATAGCTTATTGTTGTATGAAAAGACACACTTCACCAAGCTAGAACAGCTTATTTCTCATCATTAATAGAAGAGAAGAATAATCCTAGGCTTCTCTTTAGTACCGTTGCTAAACTTCCAGAGTCCTGGCTCTGTTGAGCCATCCATTTCCCCCAGCTCTCAGCAGTAATGACTTATGGGATTCTTTTTAAATATAATTCCATTAAAAATAAACTCATTGGCATACTCCAGAACATGATTACTTCATTCTCAGTAAGCGAGACAACATTGAAAGTAACTGAGTTATCATATATATTAGCTTCATCTAAACCTTCACCTGTGTTACACATGGCTCTGACCCACATGCAGAATCACGCTTAAGGGAAAACGGGTATAAGTTTAAAAAAGGTTTATTTGAGGAGAATGGATCGGTATGGTGTGCAGGAACAACTGTAAGGGAAAACGACAGGTAAGTGGCACAGTAAACGAAACCGGAACTTAAGTGTGAAATGTCTCTTACAAGGAGGGAGTATGCAATCCGCCAGGAGGAGAGGGATTCGGACTGAAGAAGTGAATATGGAGACAATGGTAAATCCGATGATTTCTTAGTTACTTGGGTTAGAGCTTGGAGTGCAGGCGAAGCGTCAGCAGAGTGGTAGAGGGTGGACAGGTTAGGTTGAATGGTCTCTGGAGAAACCCGGTCCGGAAGCAGCCAGCCGGGGAAGTTCCAGAGTTCGGCGTTGGGTAGGTGTGTGTGGAAGTTCCTTCCTGGGGAGATCCAAGGAGCGAGGCTAGAGCGAAACGAAGCCACCGGGGCCAGCCTGGGTATCCTCCAGGTAGTCGCCGGTTCAGTTCACTAAGAAAAACAATGAACAAGTTAAACGTTGTTGAAGGCAAGGTACACAGAAACTTAATTAATACGAGGCTGGCTGAGTAGCTACCACAGAGGCTAATACTAGATGCTGGCTGCTTCCTGCTTAAGTACTCCAGGACTCAATTACCGAGATGGAAAACGCCTGTCTCCACCTGTCTCCACCACTGCTGAGCACTAGCGCCTACTAGGAGTCAAAAAACACAGACAAAAACATACAACAGAAACTCCAGCCCCGACATCAACTTGTATGTTAGACCCAATCCCAACCAAATTATTTAAGGAAGTGTTCCCTCTGATTACCAGCCTCATTTTAGATATGATTAATCTATCTTTAATAGGTAGCTGTAATTAAACCTTTACTTAAGAAACCTTCACTTGATCAATATGATTTAATAGATTACAGACCTATATCCAATCTTCCGTTTTTATTTAAAATTCTTGAGAAAATAGTTGCTAATCAAATGTGTGAGCATTTATACAGCAATGACCTGTTTGAAGAGTTTCAGTCAGGCTTCAGAGCTCATCATGGTACTGAAACAGCTCTGCTGAAAGTCACTAATGATATTCTTATGGCCTCAGATAATGGACTTGTGTCTGTACTTGTCCTGTTAGATCTCAGTGCTGCATTTGATACAGTTGATCACAATATTCTCTCAGAAAGGCTGGAATATGCTGTAGGGATCAGGGGAACAGCGCTAGGCTGGTTTAAATCGTATTTGCCTTAAAATCCCATATTAAACAAGGTTCTAAGATTTCCTTCTTTTACCTCCAGAACATTGCCAAAATTTGAAATATCCTATCCAAGAGTGATGCTGAAAAACTAGTTCATGTATTTGTTACTTCAAGGCTGGACTACAGTAATTCTTTACTATCAGGATGTCCACAAAATGCAGTTAAAAGCCTTCAGTTGATCCAAAATGCTTCAGCAAGAGTTCTGATCAAAATTAAAAAGAGAGATCATATTTCTCCTATTTTAGCTTCTTTTCATTGGCTCCCTGTTCTATTCAGAATAGAATTTAAAATTCTCCTCCTCACATATAAAGCTTTTAATGATCTAGCTCCATCATACATCAGAGATCTGATTGTTCCATATGTTCCTAACAGAGCACTTTGTTCTCTGACTGCAGGTTTCCTGGTGTTTCCTAGAGTCTCTAGAAGTAGAATGGGAGGCAGATCCTTTAGTTATCAGGCTCCTCTCCTGTGGAACCAGCTCCCAGTTTAGTCCGTGAGGCAGACACCCTGTCTACTGCCCCTTTTCCACTGGCTCGATTTGGCCCTACTTGACTCCACTCGGCTCGCTTTGGTTTCCATTACCGTACTGGTACCTACTTTTTTGGTCCCTGCTCCTGAGCAGGTACGACTGGGGCTGAGTCGGGACATATGATTTGCCATGGGAGGAGGAGTAACGAGAAGGTTTTCGTTGAGACAGTGCAGGGAAAAGTTAATAAAACTCAAGAGCAACTACAATAATATTAAGGACCACCGTGGCCGGAGCAGGTCATGCATGCAATTTTACCATTTACAGATCATAAACCATGCCTGAAGGCTGACAGAAAAGAAAAATGACAAATCACCTTTCTGAATTACAAGCAGGCAGAGCACTGTGTGTAATAACATCCTAAATCAGCTGATCGCACATAAAACCAGCTGTTTGGAGGCACAAACATTTCCCTAAAACACACAAAACAAAACCACCATGAAACAACGTGTTTGGTTCGGAAATTTATTTACGGTCCTTTAGCGAACCAGCGTCTGCAGGAAGAGGGAGCAGGCAGAGAGCAGCTGCCCATAATCAGACTGTCTGCCTCGGACCAAACCTGAGGACGAGCTCGCTGAATCTGCGGAGCACGAATATGCAATATCAAACCTAAAACTAACTTCAAGTCCGCGGTTTTGTGCTATAAAGTGCCCTCGTTATTGCCTTGGCTGAGACAAAAAGTTCTTCATAAAGCCCAAAATTGTAACTTCTTCTGGCAAACTTTGGAGCTTCACCATCCAGACAGCAGCGTATTTGCTCTCTGCTTCTCCTGCCACACCCCATAACATCAGAACCCCTGAGCCTTAATTTATAAGTTCTGGCTGGGTTGTGGTCCAGATAATTATCCTAGTGGATCATTTTAGACATAAAAACATAAATAAGACATTCTTGCATATACATAAATACAAACGTTATTATTATTTAGCTTATTTATGGGGTTTTTTTTATCATTTCACGCAGATTACTTTAATGTGACAATGTAACACACTAACATTAATAGCAGACCAGCGCACTACACTCATGGCTGGACGCGGAGCTTCAGCCGCCATAGCTTCAGCCGTCAGTGGATCAATGGAAACACAACAGTTACCTTACCGAGTAGAGCGAAACCGAGTGGTTCAGAGCCGTGCCGGCTAAAACGAGCTGGTGGGAAAGGGGGATACTTTTAAGGCTAGGCTTAAAACCTTCTTTTTTGATAAAGCTTATAGTTAGAGTGGCTTAGGTTATCCTGAGTTATCTCTGTAGTTATGCTGCTATAGGCTTAGACTGCTGGAGGACATAATGACCACTTTCACTCTCTCTGCTGCATTCTCATACTACTCTCCAATTTTGCATTATTTGCTGTAATATCAGCTTTTAACTTTATGTTCTTTCTCTGTTTTTTGTCTTTCTAGAAGCTACATCTGACCAGGCTCTGTGTTTAGCTGTGGCACCTTCCTTGATGGGGACATCGGCTGAGCTGCGGCTGCCAACAACTTAATGCTCACCTTTGCCCTGTCTTTCAGTGTTTAACCCTGTCTCTCCTAGACATAGCTACTGGCTGAGCTTCTACTGTGACTAACTGTATGTGCTCTCTTTTGTACTCTAGATTTGAAAACTGGCTCAGAGTTTATCTGCTTAGTCTTTCTTTCCTAGATGAAGCCACTAAAGGAGGTATAACCATTAATGTTTCACTTTTCTTTCCTATACAAACTACTCCTGGATCAGTGCTTCTTTGTTCTTTTTGTGTCTCTGCTCTGTTCTCTCAAACCCCCAGTCGGTTGTGGCAGATGGCCGCTCATACTGAGCCTGGTTCTGCTGGAGGTTTATTTCTGTTATTAGGGAGTTTTTCCTCTGAACTGTTGCTACATGCATGCTCAGTATGAGGGATTGCTGCAAAGTCAATGCAAGCAACTGTCCACTGTCTCTACATGCTCATCCAGGAGGAGTGAATGCCGCAAGTCACTGACTTGATGCAGTCTGCTGGGTCTCCCTTAGATAGGAAAACTTTTAACCAATCTGAATAAATAAACTGAATCTGACTGGACTGATAGTTAGGATTAATTGCCTTGAGACGACATGTGTTGTGAATGGGTGCTATATAAATAAAACTGAATTGAATTGAATTAAATTATCAAGGGGATGCACGGTGGCGCAGTTTGTAGCACTGTTGCCTTGCAGCAAGAAGGTCGACTCCTGGCCAGGGGTCTTTCTAGATGGAGTTTGCATGTTCTCCCCATGCATGTGTGGGTTCTCCCCGGGTACTCCGGCTTACTCCCAGAGTCCAAAAACATGAGTATTAGGTTAACTGGTTTCTCTAAATTGCCCTTAAGAACAAATGAGTGTGTGCGTGGTTGTTTGTCCTGTCTGTTTCTGTGTTGCTCTGCGATGGACTGGTGATCTATTCAGGGTGTACCCCGCCTCCCGCCCATAGTCTGTTGGAGATAGGCACCAGCTTCCCCGCGACCCACAATGGAAGAAGCGGTAGAAAATGACTGACTGACTGAATAATTAAGTAGCTGACTGCAGCTTCTACCGGAGCAGACACCCTGACTAATTAAGCAGCTTATATAAGCTTGTTGTGCTCTCAGTGTTTCTCCAAAGAGCAGAATGGCAATATATATAACATATATAATACTGGAATACTGCAACTAAATGTAGTGTTTATTATATATTTGTTCTTTAATGTAAGTATCAAGTCCAAATAACAGTCAATTAACGTTATAGATAGCATCACTCTGCAGTAGCCCTGACTGTAATAATTACAATTAGATCTGAATAAATAGAGGGATATAGCCTAAAAAATATTTACGGTATTTTAGCAACAGTAGGAATAATACTTTTTTGTTGTTGTTTTCATTGTAAATTATCCAATCAAGTATTTTTGATTTGTGAAATCCTCAGGTTTTCAAAGCAATGTGTGTTCTAACTGCCAAGCTGACAGTTTGCTTCGCACCGTTTTTCTCCGTTTAGGTTTCACTTTCTTCTCACTGTCGTCTCATTAGCCAGTTTAGCTTTACTGAAGGATGCCATTCCTTTAGGGATAACTATTGTGGGTGGTTTCTTTGGTGTGGGTTCATCGTCAGTGGTGCGAAAAAAAGATCTTTCTGCTGGCTTTACTTTCGGTGGGGAAGAGCCTCACTACATGAGATTATGAGCTGCTGGGCTCAGTACAGACAGGCAAGCTCCCAGCTGAATCACTCCACATCAAACCCTTCAATCACTCGCCATTTACTGGGCTAAGCACAGATGTGAGGGCCTCTCCGTCGCTGCAAACACACACAAAAACACATCTATGCACATGCTAACCAGCTGTTGCAATACTCACAAACTAAAAAAAATTCAAGTTAGAAATAAAAACCACAACCTATATTTGAACACACACATGCAACCCAATTAGGCCACATGCTGGCACATGTATTTAATACTAATGAGCTGCTATTAAAATATGCATCATGTCTTTGAAAAAATTTAAATGCAAAAGAGAAATATTTATTAGGTTGATATCAGTGTTCCTCTGTGAAAGTACGGTCTGGATTAGTGAAAGTGTCTGTACGAGCATGCATCCCAATGGTGTCACTACGGGGACAAAGTGATTAGCGGTATCTATCCGGCAAATCATGCGCAGGCACATCATTACCACCCCCTCCCCCTGCTTTCATCTCCGTGTCTCTCAGGGGTGCATTCGCTCCCAGTGCTCCTTAAGTGTTTTAACGTGTTAATCATTAGGCGCTCTTCAGTGGAGCGATGGTGGAAGTGGTGGTGGTGATGGTGGTAGGGTGGATTGGGGAGGAGGTAATGATTAACTGACCTTTGACCTGCAACCCCCGACCCCCTCCCACCTCTCGGGCTCTGTGTTGTGTGGCTGCCTCTCATCTTGGGGGTCCATCAGGGACCTATTAAGAGCTGTCTCACACTCAGTCACTTCACTTAACTCGCCCTTGTCAATATGCTGCATTTTGTGTGTGTGTGTGTGGGTGGGAAACAGGGTGTTTGTGTTTAGACCCCCCCCCCCAATCTGTGAAGTTATTACCTCCATCTATTCCCACCTTTTTTTTTCTATCCATCACTCTTTTTGTTGCTCACTGTCTCCCATTTTTCCATGACTTTCCCTCTCTGTCTTCATCCCTCCATCCGTCCCTCTTGCTGCGTCTGTCTTTGGAGATGCTAATTCCCGGTCCAGGGAGACTAGATGAAACAGAGCAGAGTTTCTCTCATTAGCTGACACAGATGCCGAGGCGTGTGGACCTGAATAACAACACTCTGGCAGGCTGCTGCCTCCTCTTCCCTTCCACATGCTTTGCTGACGCTCCCACGTTTCTGACCATATTCCACGCAAAACTAGGTGTGCATAGGTGTGTGCGCATCACTCTATTGGCTTATCTGCATTGCAAGTTTTCTTGAAAAGTTGCGTGTGCTCCTACAGTGCCATCCTGAGAAGATCTGTGAGATTTCTTAGGGGAGCTTGGCTTATTTTCAAGACCTGTGCTGCAATGTAGCTTTAACTAGAAATCTGGTCTCTGAAGCCTTACAACAAACAATCAAAACCTTTATCACTCTCAAAGACGCAAACAATGTAGCAATGCTGAGCCGATGTTGCAAATCCTATTATAATGTTTTAGAAAAGGATAAAGCCGTCACAAAACAAATTTTAGTTCAGTGAGAAAAACAAAACAACACATACAGTACCTTGCAAAAGATAAAAAGCAATAAAAAGTTTTTCATATTTTGTCACGTTAACACCAAAAACTTGAATGTTTTTCGGGGGATTTTATGCGACAGGTTAACACAAAGTAGTGCTCAATTGTGAAGTGGAACAAAAATGGTAGATTGTTCTCATAATCATTACAAATACAAATCTGGGAAGTGTGGAGTACATTTGCCTTCAGCCTCTTTTACTCTGATACTCCTATATAAAACTGAATCAATGACTTGGTCGAACTGCGAACCTACCAAGGCATGGCCTCTTACCCAAACTGACAGGACATTTGGCAGAGAAGCAGCCAAGAGACAGCTCAGGTGAGAGAATCAGTCCACAGGATGACAAACTCCCCTCATGCTGTGGGGATGATATGCATTAACAGTGTCATGAAAGCTTGCCAGAGTTGATCTGAAGATGGATGGAACTAAATACAGGTCCTTCTCAAAATATTAGCATATTGTGATAAAGTTCATTATTTGCCATAATGTAATGATTAAAATTTAACATTCATATATTTTAGATTCATTGCACACTAACTGAAATATTTCAGGTCTTTTATTGTCTTAATACGGATGATTTTGGCATACAGCTCATGAAAACCCAAAATTCCTATCTCACAAAATTAGCATATTTCATCCAACCAATAAAAGAAAAGTGTTTTTAATACAAAAAAACGTCAACCTTCAAATAATCATGTACAGCTATGCACTCAATACTTGGTTGGGAATCCTTCTGCAGAAATGACTGCTTCAATGCGGCGTGGCATGGAGGCAATCAGCCTGTGGCACTGCTGAGGTCTTATGGAGGCCCAGGATGCTTCGATAGCGGCCTTTAGCTCATCCAGAGTGTTGGGTCTTGAGTCTCTCAACGTTCTCTTCACAATATCCCACAGATTCTCTATGGGGTTCAGGTCAGGAGAGTTGGCAGGCCAATTGAGCACAGTGATACCATGGTCAGTAAACCATTTACCAGTGGTTTTGGCACTGTGAGCAGGTGCCAGGTCATGCTGAAAAATGAAATCTTCATCTCCATAAAGCTTTTCAGCAGATGGAAGCATGAATTGCTCCAAAATCTTCTGATAGCTAGCTGCATTGACCCTGCCCTTGATAAAACACAGTGGACCAACACCAGCAGCTGACACGGCACCCCAGACCATCACTGACTGTGGGTACTTGACACTGGACTTCTGGCATTTTGGCATTTCCTTCTCCCCAGTCTTCCTCCAGACTCTGGCACCTTGATTTCCGAATGATATGCAGAATTTGCTTTCATCCGAAAAAAGTACTTTGGACCACTGAGCAACAGTCCAGTGCTGCTTCTCTGTAGCCCAGGTCAGGCGCTTCTGCCGCCGTTTCTGGTTCAAAAGTGGCTTGACCTGGGAAATGCGGCACCTGTAGCCCATTTCCTGCACACGCCTGTGCACGGTGGCTCTGGATGTTTCTACTCCAGACTCAGTCCACTGCTTCCGCAGGTCCCCCAACGTCTGGAATCAGCCCTTCTCCACAATCTTCCACAGGGTCCGGTCACCTTTTCTCGTTGTGCAGCGTTTTCTGCCACACTTTTTCCTTCCCACAGACTTCCCACTGAGGTGCCTTGATACAGCACTCTGGGAACAGCCTATTCGTTCAGAAATTTCTTTCTGTGTCTTACCCTCTTGCTTGAGGGTGTCAATAGTGGCCTTCTGGACAGCAGTCAGGTCGGCAGTCTTACCCATGATTGGGGTTTTGAGTGATGAACCAGGCTGGGAGTTTTAAAGGCCTCAGGAATCTTTTGCAGGTGTTTAGAGTTAACTCGCTGATTCAGATGATTAGGTTCATAGCTCGTTTAGAGACCCTTTTAATGATATGCTAATTTTGTGAGATAGGAATTTTGGGTTTTCATGAGCTGTATGCCAAAATCATCCGTATTAAGACAATAAAAGACCTGAAATATTTCAGTTAGTGTGCAATGAATCTAAAATATATGAATGTTAAATTTTCATCATGATATTATGGAAAATAATGAACTTTATCACAATATGCTAATATTTTGAGAAGGACCTGTACAGCCAGACCTACTATGAAATGGTTTAGATCAAAGCATCTACATGTGTTAAAATGGCCAAGTCAAAGTCCAGACCCAAATCTAATTGAGAATTTGTAGCAGGACTGGAAACTGTTAAACATATTAGAATTGCTGTCCTTCACTGCTTAATGTAGAAGTTGTCATTTCTTTGAGAACAAAGGTGGGACCATTGGTCAATAAAACTAGTCAAAACAGATATCGATTCCTCTGTTAGTTGTGAAATCTGATCAATAAATCAGGCAAAGAGCAAAGCCAAAGCCTAAACCTGCTGGCTGATCTCCACAGAACAGAGGAGGCTAAGGAACATAGTGTCAAAAGGCTCCGACAGCCAGTAATCCAGCATTAAACCAGACCCACATGTTTGTCAGATGATACTCACTGGTGTTTCGGCGCTTCCCTGAGAACCAGACATGACCTCAGCAGTCAATACATGTCATCATGGCCATCATGTCCTACCCGATCTCCACCTCAGATAGTCACCTCCAAACAAGGTTTATACTATCACGCTAACACTGCTTTACATTATTCAGCACTCAGTCATGGAGATCCAGCTCCTACCTCCCTGCATAATGAATCAAAGAATAAAAGAGCTTTAGCTGCAAATGTGACTATATCTGATTTTGCATGCACACCACTATTTCTACACGCACACACACACACACACACATTCACACACGCTCTTTAACTGAGAGATTGGTCTGAAGTGACAGTAATGTAATATTAATAGCCACAGGGGATGACAGTCTGTCCCTATTGTGTTGATACCCACAGGCTTGACAGAGCTTTGGTCACACATCCCATTGCTGTACATCTGCTACCACTCGTACAATAAGCCCTCCCTGTTTATTTTGATATAGTTTTGTCTCCACTTCCACTTGTTTATTTATTTTGGGTGACACGTAACTGAATTTACAACCATTCAAATATTTTAAGCTCAAAGGCGCACTAAAACATCCTTATAAAACACCACTGAATTCACTGTGTGTGAGTTGTCTGTAGCCAGAGTCTGCCGCTTCTCTCTTTCGCTTTCTATTTGCTCACAACCCACACTGTTTTTTTTTATTATTCTGAAGACAGACATAGCTGTTTGGACTAAAATGTGTTTTTAACCTCCATTTGTCATGCTCCTTATAAAAAATGAGCAAACAATGCAAATAAAGAATCAAATAACCAAACCCTGTACGATTGAGATGCATATTATTAGTATCCGTGGCTTTTATCCCATTTTTAAAAGTTTTTAGGTTTTCCTTACATATAATTCAATTCAGTTCAATTCAGTTTATTTATATAGCACCAATTCACATCACATGTTGTCTCAAGGCATTTCACAGCAGTCAGGTACATACATTCCAATTAATCCTAACCATTGAACACTGCAGTCAGATTCAGTTATTTATTCAAATTGGATAAAACGTTTTTCTATCTAAATAAACCCAGCAGATTGCAACCAGTCAGAGATTTGTAGCATTCACTCCTCCAGGATGAGCATGTAGAGATAATGGACAGTCACTGGCGTTGACTTTGCAACAATCCCTCATACTGAGCATGCATGTAGTGACAGTAGAGAGGAAAAACTCCCTTTTAACAGGAAGAAACCTCCAGCAGAACCAGGCTCAGTGTGAGCGGCCATCTGCCACAACCGACTGGGGGTTTGAAAGAACAGAGCAGAGACACAAAGAGAACAAAGAAGCACTGATCCAGGAGTCCTTTCTATGGAAATGAAAAATAAATGTTAATGGATGTAGCTCCTTTAGTCATTTCACCTAGAAAGAAAGAACAGATAAACTCTGACCCAGTTTTCAAGGTTAGAGTCTGAAAGAGAGCACATATAATTAGTTTCAGTAAAAGCTCAGTCAATTGCTATATCTAGGAGAGAAAAAGGGTTAAACACTAAAAGACAGGGACAAGTGGGCGAAGAGGGTGAAAGTGTTCATTATGTCCTCCAGCAGCCTAAGCCTATAGCAGCATAACTACAAAGATAGTTTCAGTTTATTTATTTATATAGCGCTTATTTACAACAATATTGTCTCAAGGCGCCCCACAAAGGGTCCGGAACGGTGCGGAGGCCAGACCAAATCACCGAGTGCCAGAGCCCGGCCACCCCAGAACGGGGCACGTGTAGGGGCACTAAGTAAAATATTAAACTGATAAAGTTTGTCCATCTAGAGCCCACAGATGGCCATTGTTATACTAAAAACCACAAGTCTAAAAGGTGCAGCATGAATTTATATAGATGCCTCCACATCCAGTTTCTAGTCTTCTGTTGCCTCTAACTGGTTTTCTTCCAGGGTTGCAATGCTTTTAGTTTCAACCATTTTCCCATCATTTCGTACTGGATTTCCTGTCCCTTCTAATGAAAATTATCTCCACAGCATGATGCTCCACTGTCAGGTGCGGTGTAACGGAGGACCCCGGAATGCAGACGAGCATGATGGTAAGTGAAATGGTTTAATAACTGAAACTTACTTCAGCAGGAGGTGGCAAAACAGACATGGACAGGCAGGCAAGACAGGCTTGGTATAAATTTGACATGAGTCGAGATGATAACAGAGTGAAGTGACCCGTAATGTTTCTGCGAGGAATGAACAGAACAGAGGTGCATATATGGAGCAAGAACCAGGTGAAACGAGGAGACTGAATGCTAGGTGCAGGTGAACCGAATAACGTTAATTGACAGACAGGAGAGAACAAAACGTGGCTGGAGCAAAACGGAGACTCTTGAATACAAACTTAAACACAACTAGTAAACCATGAAACTAAAGCATAACCAGATCCTAACTTGACAAAACATGAACAAGAAGACAAAACTAAAGCATGACCAGGAAAATAACAAAAGCATGATTCAAAGCCTCTCAAGAATAATAATAATAGGAACCCAAAAACACCTACAAATAATGACAGCCACCACAATGATTTACAGTGGTGGACAATGCGTTCAGTGTTCCATAAGTTTGATTTAGGTTTTGTCAGACCAGAGCACCTCCTTCCATATCTTTGCTGTTTCCCCTACATGGATTGTAACAAACTAGACCTCTTATGAGCCAGAAACATCATACTTATAAGATTAGTTTATGTAAATGGGGTCTAGTGTTCATTATCAAGAAATACTTCAACATTTGGAGCCTTAGCCAGTTTGCATTGCTTGTTCCTAGTTGGACTTTTGATAACAACAAACCATAACATAGAAAGTTTAATATACAAAAACAGAGTTAAAAACTAACCCTCGTTAAGACCCAATGGTATGTAGCAACCACAATACCATCAGGTTAAATGATAAATGTGTTTTCAAAGTTTCTCATATACAATATTCTGTTGTTAGAACTACATGACTTGGAGTGCATTAGAGCTCATCTCATAAGTTCCATATTTATTTCAACCATCAGAGCTTAACAACAAATATACACTCATCCATCACTTGTTTATACAAACAGCATATTCAGCAATAACATGGCATCCAGTCAATGCATTTAGGCATCTAAATGTGGTGAAGACAACTTACTAAAGTTCAAAGTGAGCATCAGAATAGGGAAGACATGGGATTTAAGTGACTTTGAACATCACGCGGTTGTTAGTGTCAGATGAGCTATTTTGAGAATTTTCGTAACTCGATTTTTTTGCACAAAACCATGTCTTGGGTTTATAATGTAAACTTTACATTTGAAATAAAAAAATATACCTAATCCAAATCCACATACACTCAAAAAGAAAAAAATATCCAGCAGCAGTTGTGTTGATTAAAATGCCTTGCTGATGTCAGAAGTCAGAGGGAAATGGGCAAACAGATTCGAGATGATAGAAAGCCAATATTAACTAAAACAAACAAAAAAAAAGATTTATTACAATCAAGTTGTGTTGAATATATCATGAAGCATGGTCAGATTTAAAGTATACAACATGAAACCATGGATCCATCCTGCCCTGTATTAATGCTTTAGGCTGGTGGTGTTGGTGTACGGCTGGAGTTAGGTACTAAGCCCCACCTCCAGCCATCGTTGTTGTGCACTGTGGCGCTATTAACCCTCACTTATGGTTTGGTATAACTCTACCAAACATAGGATACGTTTCAAGTACAAACATGCTCAGTAAAATGAAGACATCATGTCCTCTAACAGTGATTTTGAACCACCCCACAGCTTTCGGTTTGACCTGCTAAGGCCATTGTGATCCTTTAATATTGTTGTTTTTTCCCGACACTGTGGCTTGTCATTCTCTCCGCTACATTGGCAAACAATTTCTCATGCTGCTGACATAAAGCTGACCACACTCTTGACTAGTCAGTGAACAGCAGTCTGATCACGTCACATTTTGGCCCTGCTGAGCCCTGATGGAACCTGACAGTCAGGTACCAAGAATGCCAGTACCGGGCCAGAAAAGCCAGTAAAACGGGTTGAGTGTATTGGGACCAGCCAAAGTAAAGTCCAAAGAAAGGGGGCATTAGTACCAACTGAGAGTGGTTAAATACAACACATTGAGTATTGTTGCTGCCTATGTCCATTCATTTATGATGACAGTGTACTCACCTACTGATGGGTGATCCAGCATGTTAACAAAACATGTTAGTGCTCAAATCAGCTCGAACTGTTTTCCTGAACATAGCAATGTCTCCACTGCACTCCAATGGCCTCCACGCTCACCAGGTCTTAATTCATGCTGTATGTGGTGGCATGGGAGACTTGCATTATGGTTGTGCAGTCAATAAAGCTGCACCGAATGTGTGGTGCTGTTTTGTCAATATGGATTAAAATCTTTAAGGAATGTTCCCAACACCCTGTTGAATCTATGGCATCTATGGTTCTAAAGGCAAAACAGGGTCCAACTTCTTGCCAGTAGTGTATGTACCTAATAAAGCAGCTGATGGGTGTCCAGTTTTAGTTTGATGCTGTCCAGAATATGCATCATTTTGAGGAAAGCCTTGCATATTTCAGCAAGATGATGTACAATGTAAATTTAATGTGTGACTGAAGCAATCAAAGTTCAAATATTAACAATAAAATATTCTGTTCAGTGTCGTTGGTCCTCAACCTTTCAGTGCCTGATATGTGCTGCTCCACCATCCTGGCCTAAAGCATAAACAGCTTTTTTCCTTCCAAGAGATGGATGTGGAGGAGCAGTTCTTTGACTTTGCAGTTTTGCGCCTGGGACCAAAGAGAGACAGTGGAAAGACGGAGTCCATCCGGCTTCAATCAGACAAGCACTAGTCAAAGTCTCCCCATCTGAGACACAGATGCAGACGGGTTGAGATGGAGAGAAGAGGGGGTGGTGGAGAGGGGTAAGAGAGGGCGAGGAGAAGAGAGAGAGAGCAGCAGGGGAAGTCATTATCACTTTCTAACCTCACTTACAGTCTAATGTATTCAAGGGGAAACAGTTAGATTTGGTCCCTTTGGCAGCCTAGCGTAAACAAATTGATTTGAATGGGAGAGTATAAAGAGCTGTTTATAGCGCCCTGGATCTCTGAGCATGTGTGTGTCTGCATATTGTCAATATACATTTGTGTGGCACAGTATGGAAATGCCATTATGCATGCTGTCTGTTCGTATTCAGCTTCTGCTGTACATTTCAAGAAGAATGATTATATTCTCCCTCCTGTCTGTGAGTGCAAACTTGTGCACAGCCCCACATGTTTTTTCATCTTCTTGTTTTTGACTCCAGCCATGGTGGTCCGCTGTCTTCTGTGGGACCTTGTCTGGGCTGGGGAGAGTCCCGCATCCGCTTTAACTGAAACCTTGAAGATTCTTTGCACCCCTCCCAATTTTAGGACAGAGGTGGATTATTGTAACAACTTATGGGCACGGGTTGTCCCTTGTTGAGTAAGGTCTCAACAACCTCAAACCGAGTCAGGTAGACGGGGCTTTGCCGGGCAAACATCGGCACAGGGCGCCGCTTGTCCCGATTTGATTTTAGACATATTTGGGGATCCATCAGTGAACTGATGAAAGGAAAATATAGAGCTAATCCTTGTTGAAATTAGGAAACCAGCAGGGCACACACACCCACACCCACAGGCATGCAAAGGCACACACACACACACACACACACACACACACATTTACACTGTGTAAGACATGTGTAACTCAAGTCTGTTGTGATTCCTTTCCTGGCAAGGAGTCCAGAAGAGGTTAAAGAAACACAGCACGGTGTGAAAACACACTCATGAGGTGTGCTGCCTGAAATCTGACACGCACACACACACACACACACATACACAAGGCTTTGATTAATTGGGTTGGCCTGTGTTTGCCAGAGAAACAGTATTTATTCAGGTTAGGAACCTTTTCTTAATAAAAGGTCACTGGATAAACAGCTCGCTCAGGCGGCCATTTTGAAGATTAATCTTTGGGTTGGCTTTAGTTACCTCTAAGACTCCGAAGTTCAAAGGTGAGGGTTATGAACTATTACAAAAAAATCCAAAATGGTAGACCACACTCACAGGATTAATGAAAAGAAAGGCTTATGGATTCAAATCAGGCATTTTCCAAAGTGGGATGTAGGAAAATAAATCTCACCACCAAAGATATTCTGTCTAGTTTAAGTTCTAACACTGGACTGGAATTATTTATTTTGGTAAGTGTATCCAAATTTTGGATTTCAAGAATTACATCCAGTTGTTTGTTAAAAGGATAAGGTGGTCAGCATATTTTAGTTTTCTTCACAAATTATGATGATCAACTAAAACATTGAATCAGTGATGTTGGAAATATTCCACAAAGTCCATCCAATTAGTTTTCAGAACCATGGCAGTTCTTGCATGGATAGGTGACCTCCTCTTGTTGATCCCCAACCAATCAAAATGCAGAAAATGATATAAATTAACGCACTGCAGTCCTGTACAAGACACATAAAATACTCTCCCTCTTCCCTGCAGCAAACAGGGGGCGCTAACTCTGCACAAGCATAAACACAATAGAAAAGTCACAAGGTGCCACTGAAAGATAAGTTCTTTGTTTTGTTTTATTTTTTCTGGGGCTCTCTGCACTTCAGTTTCTAATGCCGCCCTGAGTAGTTGCCCATATGGCCCATAACAACAACAGTTCCAGACATACAAGAACTTAAAGAAAACTGACATTACTGGTACTGGTTTCTTATATTGGACTTGTACACTTTGATTTATTGAATTACGAAAGTTATACCACAGATATATTTTTTCTCAAGAAATTCAATTAAAGTGAATAAAACGCATTTTGTGTGCTAGTGCTAGTGCACTGCACAAATTTAACTTCTACAGTTATTTCTCATGATGCAGTTTTTCTGTCACAGACTGTATTTTTTATCAGTTGATATTTAGCATTTTATAATCAATGTAGGAACATATTCATTACATCTCTATGAATTAGAGTAATCTTAAAACACTAAATTGTACAGAAACTAATGTGATCGATCTGTTCCACTGTATCTTCATGCACACATTTCTGTACTAAGGTCTCTATAGAAGAGTGTCAGCCGCAGCCACAGATTTACATTCAAAAGTAATCTTTTAATTTTAATATGTTTTTTTTTACTGAAAGTAATATTTACATTCTGAAGTGGCCTAGCCAGAGTCCAGACTTAAATCTGATAGAGAATCTGTGTAGGAAACTAAGGATTAGGGTGATGGCAAGGAGGCCTTCCAACCTCAGAGACGGGAGCCCATTGTCATAGATAAATCGTCAAAATATCAGTGGAAACATGCAAAAAGCATGTCTGCGAATATAAAATGTTTTTGGTTGCTGTTATGGCAATAAAGAGTTTTGTAATTAAATGTTAAGAGGGGTCTTTGTAATTTTCAATGTATTTTTTTTTATTTTCAAAAACGATTATCTGTTTTATTACGCTTTGACTGATATCTCTCTCATTTCCCATCAGAAAAAACTAAATGAAATTATTTGACATCTAAATTTGCCAGAGGTATAACACATTTGGGGCTTAACTGTAAATTTGATGTAACACAAAGGCCTATTTCTCATAGTCACTCTTCAAAATGGGGAAAGCAGGAGAGCATGGCATTCAAGTAAAGCAAACGTGTGCTGTGATTTATAAGACAGTAAAAGGCTACAAGAAACCCCCTACTGCCCCAAACATGCCTAAATGTACAGCCAGTGCAATAATGAACAAGTTGTGGACAGTAGGTAGGTAGGTAACAGCTTGTAACAACTGAAACCGCAACAAAAAGGCTGGATTAGGATTAAAGTTTATGTTGCCGCCACACACAGGAAAACCATGATAAGGTTAACTAAAACAAAATTCTAAACCTCAGGTTACAGATTCTAAGACCACAATGAAAGGGCTAAAACATGTGGAAGGAGCAATATGGAGTGAGAACATCTGTATTGTTCATAGATACAGTATGTTTGACAACTGGGTACGTGTTTGCAAAACCAAATTGACTTAAAACATACCAGCAGACATTGCCTACTTAACCCTCAATTTTATAAAGTGTTTTAAATGATTTTAGTTACAAAAGGGACGTCAAGTCTATTTTCTGCAGTAATGAGTTATTAAAGCATACACTTTCTGTTAAATCAACTGTCTGTGCACTTCTGCTTTAACTGATATGCTAATGACAGAGCTAATAATGGCTTCTCAGCTGCAGTCACTACAGCAGAGGTGTGACCTGGTTCAAAGAAGCCTCTCTCTCTAACACACACACACACACACACACACACACACACACACACACACACTCCAGGATGGCTAGCACAAATGTTGCTCCTCAATTATTCAACCACTGTAAATGGCAATCTGTTCAGGAAGAGCAGGATGGATAAAATGCAACACCACATACAGCCCATAAATCCATGTCTTTATGAAATTAATTTCGGTATTTTAGAGTCTGACCTCCACCAGCAACAGATCAAATATCCAATTGGCTCTCTGTAAACAACACACAGCGGCACATATTTGTGCTGCGACAACAACCCTGGCGTGCTGTGTCATTACATTATCACGTTGTGATTTAATGGAGGCACCCTGAACAGATTTTCGGGAGACGACATCAGCAGATTCCCTCAGTGGTTCTCACATGTTACTGATTCTGGAAAACAACGCAAGAGCATTTCGTATTCCTACCGTACGCGTTCTCCTGTTCTCCACCAGATGTTTGTTTAGGGATGAGAAAGTCAGTCCCAGTGACGCTGATGCATCAAGGGATGAATAGTGATGAGGTTGGGATAAATATTGGCCATGTGGATGATAAATGTGGAGGAAAGAGAGGCACACAGTCAGATATTTCCTCGCCGCTCTGTAGCTGGGATTACTTAGTTTCTGCTGCAGGCCAGTGCGGCTTGGAAACTGTGGCGACAGAGTCAGCAGTTATAACAGAACTGAATGTTCAGTGTAGTGCATTTGCTACTAATTATCGCCTTTTATGTGTCTTCAATAATAATTTTAGTATCAAAGATTAATATAGTCGTTCATATGTTTCTTTAGTTGTGCTTTTCATCATTAAAAGGTTTATTTGGTAGTTTGTAGTTTTAAAAAATAACAGTAAACCCCTTTATGAACTGAAATATTAAAGGTTAAAATCTCCAAAATGTCATTTAATAGCCTTCTGACCTAAAAGTAATTCAGCAAAATCACAACTGATCTGAATGATTTAAAAAAAACTTTAATAGTTCTGACAAACATTATGATATCAAACATAACCTTACATAAAACCTTTAAAATGGGAATTGTCCAGTATATTATAGACTGTAGTCATATTCGTTATCAATACCTTTGCCATTTACTTTTATTTGAAAAATCTAAATACAAATGCACTTCCTGTCTGGTATTGACCGAACAACAATACACATGTTGCCAACATATTTTATAGGAAAACGTTTTCCTATTTACTAACTAATTTACTAACAAGTGGAACAGTGATTAGAAAACAAATATGTAAATGGAGGACACATTGACCATAAAAATGCATTGCCCCATATATTGGGGGTTTATAAAATTAAAAACAATAACGTAAAAAATAAAAAATGTAATGACCTAATTAAGCATAAACAAAATTGAAATAATACTATATTGCAGCATCTTTTAAATCCATTTCAGAATTTAATCTTCTTGACAAGACATCTCCCATAATTTATAGAGAATCTTATTAACCCGGATAAACCTGGATTTTTCTTACATTTGCTCATTTGGACCATTTAGCTAAAGCCATAGTTTGCAAAGAGATTACAAGATTTTTTTGTGCAAAGTTAAACCGTGGTTTAGAGAAAACACTCATCAAACCCCAAAACATGTGGGACAATGCGCTGTTGTCTACATCAAAGTTGATCATTTTTAGAACTCCCCAAATTTGACACAAAATCACAATAAACAACTTGAGCCATAGTGGTGGCAGCATTAGGCTTACCGTACTTACTTTTAGGTGAAGCTGCATTTTTGTCAAGCTTGATAAAATTATGAGTTCCAGCTACCATCAGTTTTATGCCAAATCTGTCCGGAGACTGCTAGAAAGCTGTGAATAATGAAAGATTTCATTTTAAGCATTGTAGTGAGTTTAAGCATTCATCAAAATCAACAGAAGCATTGCTTCAGCAGATGTAAATTCAAGTTTGGAATAACCAAAACAGAGTTCAGAGATAAATCCAACAGAAAACCTGTAGGCATAAATGAGGAGGGCCATGGACATTATATGTCCTGAGAGTCTTTGGAAGTAGAGCCGGCAAATCATTCAGGTGTGGTATGGTGGTGGACTCCATTCAAAAGAAAACCACTGAACGCTGTAGTTGAATAAAATGTAAATCAGTTTAAAGGTGTGTGTACTGATGCAACCATGTTATTGTACTTTTTCAGGTAAATTGTACATCATATATAACACAGGTTTAAAAATAATTTTTCTATGCAAAAATTTGATTATTGGGTGTACAATTTTAAGATATAACCTGTGCCTATACAGAACATTGTGTGCAGTTGCTCAAGTAGGGTTTGAAGCCAGGTCTGCTGTTGTGCAGGTGAAAGGTTGTAGCAGTGGTGGGCACTGCAGCACCTTCTGAACTCCCCCACTATCCCCCATCTTTGTATTTAATACAGCAGAGATGGGATAATCCTTCCACTTCTACACCATGAAGATGTCTCTATCCCCTTATCTCACACACAAACACACATGCACAGAGACTTCTGAGCCACAGCCTCTGCGTTTGAGGTACCAATCTCATAGGAGCAGCTGTAGCCTACAGCCTATATGGAGATGGAGGGGACCCCTTCACCCTGACCCCGTCACCCGGCACACATGGCACAGCTCTCGGGGAACAAGAGGCGAAGGCTGGGGGAGGGCTGTGGTTCACTGGAGCTGCTTCAAACAGCTCACTATGGAGACTTTTGGAGAGCGTTATCTGATGTAGGTGTCTCTGCACGTAGAGATGAGGGAACAGCTCAGCCCAGCACTAAGTCGGTGTAGGACACTGGTATAAAATAGGTGGCTATGGAGCTGTGCTGTATTCAGCTTTTTATAATATCGGTCCTGTCCTGATCCCTAACCTAGTATGGATCAATTAATTTAATATATATGCAGAAAAATATTCCATCCAAAAAACTATTTCCACAAGCTCTCATTACAGGCAGCCTTTTCTGGATCTCACAGCAGATTTATGAGTACTGGCACACCTTCATAAAATGTTTTCTCTTTATCTCTTTTCAGTCTCTTGATGATGTTGAATTTTAAAGGGCTAACAATTATGTAATATAACACAGATGTTATAGCATAAAGAATAGCCACTTATGTTTTTGGAAATATTTTTTTATCTTCTATATTATATTCTCAAACATATATAAATGTATTTATGTTCATATGTTTAATGGGTTTAGTTCTAGCAATGTATACACATTTTTACTCATTTTTATTTTATTTTGCTGCATTTCTTGTCACCATTTGCATCTTATTTTCTGTTTGAGTAACACAAACTAAGTTTGCAAAGTCTCCTTTGCATTGACACAAACATTGATGGTGAATTGTTTGTATGATCTGCTGCTATTGGCCTGCAGGCTGCACAAGGATTTAGCATGGGTATGGTATGAAAGAAAGCCACAGTTGAGGGTTCCGGGTTAATGAAGAATATTGTAATCCCCACTTTGCACCAACGCTTTGCCGTTTTCTCCTGTGCTACCTGCATTTTGTACCTGTAAAAGTTTTTTTTTAAGTTCATCCTCAACTACAGAGATAAATATGTGTAGAATAGGTATAGAAAAGCCCAAATCTGTTTATTTTTATTGTGTATTAATGTGTACAGTTTTTTGACTGTTATTACACACCCCATGTTCATTGATCGTGGTTCTGATCCACATCGACACCAGCCGACTGTTTCATAATGTGACAGAATATAACTTCTGATGAAAACAAAATAACTCTGACCTTCTACAAAACATTATCATATTCAAATATCAATGTTTTCTTAAAGCAGATTATCAGAAGATTACATAAAAATACTTTAAGTCATCAGTTGTCAAGTGGGTGTAAAATGTCCCTGATGTTGACATGAATTGAGTCTTCCCTAAATGATCAGTAGCCTGTGGAGAGTCAACACACTTAGTTGTGGACCCCTAATAAGAGGGGTCGAACATTTACTCAGTGGCTACCAAGATAAATACATTTTCCAGATCTGCTCTTTTTTGTAAGGGACTCACCTGCTTTTACCTTCCTCAGCTCTTTTAGAAATTATCTTAATTATCCAATCCCAGCCCTGCTAAGATTAACCAAAAACAAACCCACACACTGTGCATTTGGAGACATTACAGGAGCTGCCAAACGAGTTCCTTTGTAGCGAGCTTTACCATGCTGTATGGGCCTGACATGCACTTACACACATTTTATTTAGTTTTTACTCAAACTATATTATTTTTTCCTTGTGTCTGATTATCCATGAAGCCATAGTTTGCAAAAATGTTCCAAAGGATCAAAAGGATCTCTTTGTGCAAAGGTATCAGTCAAGGTAAGTGGGCAATCAAATTCATCAGCATTATCCATATATCCTGTGAATCTTATTTTTTACACTTTATTTTGAAGTGAAAATGATCCTGGTATGTAACACCACTGGTATGCAATTGATCTTTATATATTTTGTTTTGTTTTGCTTTAAAATATTTTCAGGGATTTTTTTTTTTGTTTACATTGAGGTTTGTAGATCTGATTACAATTGAACACATTGTAATATTTCACCTATAATTACCTGCCCTCTTGGGAAACATTTCTTATCATAGTAATGCATTAAAATGAACACTGCAGTGAATCACAGTGTAATATCAGTCTGTCGGTTGATTCACTTCCGAGATAATATCCTCTATGCATACTATGCAGAAAATTCCCCCAAACAGAAATGAATAAACACAGATGTTTGATATCTGCAGTCACTCAAAACAAGCTAAAATGTGATGTTATGGTGAGCAGAGGCTGACTGTAGCAGCAGGTGTTGGGTCTCATGTATGTTACCTGCATGGAGCTCCAGCATTGAGCATACCACACCATAGTGGTGACTGTTAGCTATCTGCAGACGAGATGCTCATTATTCACCTCACCGGTGATAATCTCATTCTGCATTACCAAATTATCTCCGGCTACTGCAGATTTGTGCACATCTTGCGTGTGTGCGACTGTGTCAACATTTATCCCTGATTATAGCCCATTACTGGCACTCAACCTCCTGTAACTCTTCTGCCCTCGTTCTCACTAGCAATGAAGCAACGCACACACACACACACATAGAGATATTGATCTGCCGATAACAGTTAACCCTGACAGCTGAGAAGGATGCTTAAGGTTTAATGACTTTGTTACTGCCAGTATTAACAGGAGCAGAAATGAGTTACTGTGTGAGACTCAGATACTGTCAGATGTTAGTATTTGCTTCCACCTGCTGGTCTAAATGCAGAACCTGGATTAAGATGTTAGTGCATTTTACAGACAGCAGATGGCGATAATGTCTAGTTAAAGCACAGCTCTTTCACATATTGAACATTTTTAAATCTCAAGGACACATTCAGTAAATATTACAAGATTGTACAGAGAAAAGTTGATTAAATCCCAGTTATTTAATTGGCCTTGGGTTTCTATCAAGAGCAGATTATCTATAAAGCATATTTTAAAAGTAGCAAGTTTGCCCAAAGTGCTGTACAAAAATAAGATGAATAAAATAGATAAAACCAAGACATGAAACAGAGATTAAAACAGAACAGATACAGTAAAAGGAGCATATTAACTCACACTGGGCCAAACACAATTGAGAATCTGTATTTAAAAGAGACTTGAAAATAGGAAGGGAAGATGCCTGTCTAATAATTAAAGACAACACATTCCAAAGTTTGGGGGCCAAAAGTGAAAAAGCCAGATTTTGTCTGAAAGCTAAACTAGTTTTCGGAACACTAAAAGCAACTGATCGGATAGGGGGGGGAAGAAAGATGAGGATGGAGCAAAGCAGAGAGGTATGAAGGAGCAAGACCATTAGGGTATCTATAAGCCAAAATTCGGTTTAAACTTAGTTCACATGGAGCCTATAGAGCCAAAACAGAACAGGCCTTTGTAGATATTGATTTAAGCAATGGATGGCCATGGATATAATTTTATGGATATTTCAGGTTTCTCTATTTAATCGCTCTATTTAGTCCTGAAAAATATCTTGAGAATTTGACTTTGGAATTGGGTTCGAATTTGACTTTCGAACCCATGTCCTTTCAAAATTAGACTGAAGAAATAAATCAACAGTTAGAATTGGTTAGCCTATTTATTCATTTCAAGCATTGCAACCGAATTGTTATTGTTGGCTTAAAGAACTTTATTTATAAGCTGGAAATATTCAGAGTATTGCCAGTTTATTCACATGACTTTGTTCAGTGATTGTATGGAAGGCTGAAGTGAAAACTGTACCGACTCCTCTCACTTATTGTTTTTCTTACAGTGGTTAGCACAAACTGGTTTCAGACTTGCAACATCATTTCAAGATAACATTCATCCATCTATTGCCTAAACCTACTTCTCATTGCAGGGTATCTCCAGCAGTCATAGGCCAAGAGGTGAGAACAGTTTGCCAGTGCTTCACAGGGCAACACAGGACAAACAACTATGCACACACATACGCATACCAAAGGGCAATGTAGAGAAATCAATTAACCTGACGGTCATGTTTTTGGACTGTGTGAGGAAGCCAGATTACCCAGAGAGACCCCATACATAGACAGGGAGAACATGTAAACTCCATAAAGAAATTCCCGAGATCGGAATATTAGCCCAGGACCTTCTTACAGCTAGGCAAATGTTGCGTACTACCTATACTTTAAGGGTAGTACAACTAAAGACGCTGGACATCATGGAGGGTTGCCCATTTAACATGTAAAAGTTCACCATCTAAACACATGTGAACATGACATACAACAATGGAAGGAGGAGCCATGCTACAGAAACATTAAAGCGATAAACTTAAATAGCAAATAAACAACAGCAACAGCACTACAAACTGCGCCACCATGCAGCCCTCCAAGCTACCTAAATCATTGAAATACGCCATTTGTTTTCTGTTAGCTTTTTTGCTAATCTTCTGCTAGCAACTTTAGTGAATTGTAGGCTAAAAGATTATAAAAGACTGACAAACTAAACAAAGTTAGCTTGTTAATGAACAGTCCATCTGTGTGTCATTTAACCTCAATGTAATTCCAGTTCTGTAAAGGCCTCGTTGATTTATTAGAGAACTTTAGTTAACACACAGCATCATGAAGACCAAGGAGCACAACATAGCTTTCAGGAGGAAAGTTGTGGAGAAGTTTAGAGCAGGGTTAGGTTATTAAACATATCATCTCATCATATCATCTTATGGAGCACTGTTCAATCCTTCATTGGGAAGACAAGACAAATGCAATTCAAAAGCCACTGTCAAAAGAAAAGCATAGGAAGTCCTGTTTGTGGTTTGCCACAAGTGGAACATGGCAAACATGTCAAGGAAGGGCAGACAAGACCAAAATGTAACTACATTTCATGGAAAATCAACATAGAACACCTAACCCTAAAACTGGGTTAGGTGTTCTAACCCCAGTAAAACTGGATGTATCATGCTGTAGGAATGCTTTTTACCAAGAGAAACAGGAAATATATAGAGTTAATAAGAAGGTGGATGGTATGGAGCTAAATACAAGGTAATCCTGGAAGAAAACCTGCAAGAGGCTGCAAAAGATTTTAGACCAGGGTTGAGGCTCATCTTCGAGCAAAACAACAGCCCTAAACTCATGAACAGTTTAGATCAAAGCCTATACATGTTCAAATGTCCCAGTCAAAGTTCAGACCTGATTCCAAATGAGAAATTAAAAACTAATATAATCCATCTAAGATGACTGAGCTTAAGCTATTTCACTAAGAATGAATGGGCATATATTTCAGTTTCCAGCTGAAATATGTGCCGGCAGAGGCATACTCTGCCGGCATATTTCCTGCAAACTAATTAGTAACAAATTTCCTGCACCCATTAGTAAAGATTTTGGTGAGTACAAGTGCAAACCTACCAATACATGGATGTCCACCTAAATTGCTGGAGCATTCAGAAGTAACTACAGTTTAGTTTCTTGATGTGAAAAACTGTCAGACATACCTCTAAAGACTTGCAGCTGTGATTCCAGCAAAAATGGGGGGGTTCCTTCCAGGTCACATTTATGTCCTTCTATGTGTTTGTTTATCTAAAGTTTGTGATTGTGATGTGACAAGTTCAAGTGCTATAGATACTTTATCAAGACACTGTATGCCAATGCTACATCTTCTGTTAATGTCTTAAGCAGTAAATGTGTGCCTGTCATATGTTGTCTGTGTTTATCAGTCAGTTATTGTAATGGTGCACACATTTTTAAATGTCCTGCATACCACTCTCATTGTAGCATCCCACTCAATTCCCAAACCAATCTCAAACCTCAACGTTCATTATAATTCCCATATGGTGCCGTCCAGGACTGCTGAATATGATTACCGACTTCAAAGCAGGAGACAGAAGAGACTTTAATCAGAGAGTTCCACTGATAGCTCTGTAACCCCAGGGTAGAGTGGTGCAGCTCGTTCCAGCCAAATGAACATGGAGATGAAGTCCGGCACAAGTGGCAAGACCTGCGATAAGAGGATTCAGACTAGTGCTTCCTCTGTTGCACTTGCATAAAGAAGAAATATAGTGAAGAAGGCACTTCACTGAAATGAGTGGCATCTATAATATGGACTGATAAAATCGAGCAGAAAACACCATAAAGAATGGATTTCTTAAACAAGCTATCGGTTCCACTGAGGTGCTTAATGTGATCACCAGGGGGCGACAGTACTCTATTCAGACTTTATTGTGCTCTTAATCAAGGCCACAGAAGGACTCATAATTTTTTTCTTTTATAAAAAGATTTAGATAAACAAGACAGACATATTGATTAGGGGAATTCAAGCTGAAAACTCATCGTGCTGCTTGCTTTCAAGCAGAAAAACAATCAGGCTTTTACGTTTTGTTAACATCTGCAACAATCACAAAGACCTTGCCCTCAAGTTCCATAAATTTCTTGGTGAGATCAGAAGAAAATAAAGATGTCTTTGAGTCTGGTTTAACTATTGGAGAAATTCCAAGTTGGTTGAAATGACAAAGCACAAGGAGATGTTAAAAATGTAAAGACAAAAAAGGGTGAAATTAAACAACATGAAAGGGAGCAGGGAGAGCAGACAAGGGCAAAATGACATAATAAGGTTACATGTCATCCTTGTGTGGTGAACTCCGTCTACATTCCCATGGTGCTTCAAACCCAGACCTAATAAAAATGCAACAGGGCATCGGCCTTCCTCCCCCTTCTCTCCCTCAGCTCCTCTTACACGCCATGTGCCTCCCACCATCTTATCTATTTTCATGCTTTACTCTCCAAACACGCAGTAACCCTCTCTTCCTCCCTCGTCTCATCTCGCAGCCTGAAAATGCTGCAAATCCCTTCATTCCCGTCTTCCCCCCCTTGCTCTTCTCCTGAGCAAATGTGACCTCGAGGGCTTCGGGAATGATCTCATTTCTGCCGTGCAAACAATGGCTTACACAGACACTACCTTTGTGCAGGTGAGTGTACAAGTGTGTGTGTTTCTGCATAAGGAAGGGACAAATTGTCTTTTTTGTTCTAATAAAAACATTTCACAGTGATTCTTTACACCCATCTGATTGACTGCTGTGCCAACATTGACCTGGCGTCTACACATATTCCTTTGGCTGGCTTTAAATCACATGTGACGTGGTCACGCTTTGCTTTGTTTAAGCCACATTTAACCTAAAAACAACTACAAGCCTAACAAAAATGTGTCAAAGTTAAGATGTCAACCTCAATTCTGATGGGGTTTTTTAATGGCCAAGAAATTCAATGCTTATACAGGTGGAACAAATAAAAACTCCACTGGAGTTCTTGTCGATTTGAAAACACGTTGCAGTTTTCACCACCACCCAATCAGCGGTAGATGCGGGAGCTTTCCATCAGCTGTCAAAGGCAGAACACCTGCTGTGACATCTCTGATTGGAGATGTTCAACACATTTATAAGCACCAATCTGGAAGAGGAGCCAAGTCTTGTACAGTCAGTACATTGTCTAAACTGTTGTCACACTCCTCTTCCTTTCTTTTCATGTATGCTGGTGTGTGGAAAAATGTATGTTCTTAGGTCTAAACATGAAAAAAGAAGGATATTTTGTGGATTATTTCCTGTCATGTCTTTGCAATATGTGTGTCATTTTTAATGTGCTGTGGTATGGAGGACAAATCCTGCCATAATTAAGAAATGGCCTGCATTTGTATAGTGCTTTATCAAGTCCCCAAAGACCCCAAAGCACTACACTACAATCAGTCATCCACCCATTCATACATACATTCACACACTGACAGTGGTGAGTTACATTGTAGCCACAGATACCATGGGACAGACTGACAGAAGTGAGGCTGCCATACGATCTGCGCCATCAAACCCTCTGACCACCATCAGATTCAAGAGGGTACCAACGTGGGTAGTGACTTACCCAAGGACGCAACGACTGGGCCATAACGTATTTAGACATATAAATTAAAGTGCTATTAAATGCAACAAAATAATAAAAAGTATATATATATATATATATATATATATTCAATAATTTATTAATTAGTCATATATAAATATATATTTCTATTTTAATCTATAACTATTCTAATGTATATATTGCTATTATGCATTTTTTTATTGAAACCTCTAATTTTGAAATCATACGTTTTATCTTAAACTCTATATTTTTACTTTGTTTATTTAATTAAAGTGATTTTTATCCCGTTTTATTATTTCAAGGATGATTTCTATCCCGTTAATCAGGATATCAATCATCCTTAAAAGACAGTTTACTTTAGAACAATTATTAATATGAATAATGTTTGCCATATTTACCAGGCTTTATTTCTGAAAGATATATAGCTCAATGTTATTCAGGAAGTATTAGGACTGTTGAAAGTTGCAAATTTACCACTGAAGTTCTTGAAATAAGTTTACTCTGGTTAGATTGGGAATTACTTTCCTCACTGAGTCAAAGCACGAATTACTCTCAGCAAACTGATGTATTCTCTCAGTTAGAGTCAACAGGATACAGTAAACTATCTCGACTAACAGCGCTATCTACCACCAAATCTACAACGCTCCTGACTTCCTTAGCAACATGACAGAAGTTAGCCGCTGCTAGCAGCTCCTTTTCAGAACCAGACAGCCATAATGACACATATACTTCCCAGATGCTTAACCTCAGCCAATAGGAAAGAAGCTGGGGCGGTGACGCTGATCCAAAGACCACCCCTTCCGTCTCTGTCCCACCCCATTCGTTTTTACATTTCTATCTGCAAGTTGAGGGGGAAAAAGATACAAGGAATGTCAAAAAGACAGACACAAATTGATGGGCTCGGAGAAATCCGTCGGGTAAGAAAATACAAGAGGCATATATTAGAGGAGAAAATATATCAGTGCTTAACAAATAAAACGACAGTAAAATAATTTGAAAAATAATATATTCTTGAGAAACAAATATAAATATAAACTGCTCAAAAAAACAAAGGGATCACTTAAACAACACAATATAACTCCAAGTAAATCAAACTTCTGTGAAATCAAACTGTCCACTTAGGAAGCAACACTGATTGACAATCAATTTCACATGATGTGCAAATGAAATAGACAACAGGGGAAAATCTTTGGCGATTAGCAAGACACACTCAATAAAGGAGTGGTTCTGCAGGTGGGGACCACAGACCACTTCTTGTGGTCCACAAATGGGGGTTGTGCTCACAGCCCAACACTGTGCAGAACGCTTGGTATTTGCCAGAGAACACCAGGATTGACAAATTTGCCACTGGCGCCCTGTGCTCTTCACAGATGAAAGCAGGTTCACAATGAGCACCTGTGACAGATGTGACAGAGTCTGGATACACCGTGGAGAGCAATCTGCTGCCTGCAACATCCTTCAGCATGACCGGTTTGGCAGTGGGTCAGTAATGGTGTGGGGTGGCATTTCTTTCCTCCAAAGAAATTCCATTAGGTACCTGACTGCCATTAGGTACCGAGATGAGATCCTCAGACCCCTTGTGAGACCATATGCTGGTGCGGTTGGCCCTGGGTTCGTCCTAATGCAGGACAATGCTAGACCTCATGTGGCTGGAGTGTGTCAGCAGTTCCTGCAAGATGAAGACATTTGAAGCTATGGACTGGCCCGCCCGTTACCAGACCTGAATCCGATTGAGCACATCTGGGACATCATGTCTCGCTCCATACACCAACGTCAAGTTGCACCACAGACTGTTCAGGAGTTGGCAGATGCTTTAGTCCAGGTATGGGAGGAGATCCCTCAGGAGACCATCCACCGTCTCATCAGGAGCATGCCCAGGCGTTGTGGGGAGGTCAATACAGGCACATGGAGGCCACATACAATACTGAGCCTCATTTTAACTTGTTTTAAGGACATTACATCAAAGTTGGATCAGCCTGTAGTGTGTTTTTCCACTTTAATTTTGCGTGTGACTCCAAATCCAGCCCTCCATTGGTTCATAAATTTGATTTCCATTAATGAATTTTTGTAAATTTGTTGTCAGCACATTCAACTTTGTACAGAACAAAGTATTCAATGAGAATATTTCATTCATTCAGATCTAGGATGTGTTATTTGAGTGTTCCCTTTTTGAGCAGTGTATTTTGGTGGCAATAAATAAGAAATAAAAGGGATAGAAAAAATAAAACAGTTAAAAAAATTCACCTGTATTAAATAAAGGAAAAATATGGAGTTCAAAAAAGCTGAAACTCAATTATAAGAGCAATTACTGTCATAATGGGTTTTTACCAGTGGAAAGTGGGATGCACTCTATAATGAGTGGGCAGCCTAAGATGAACAGCAGTAGGGCTGATTACAGTTTCAACCCTGAAAGGGCCTAGGAAACGTGGTGTGAGCTTCTTAGAAAAAGTCCTTTTCCTATCAGCATAATGTTTCTTTTGGGCTGAAGTCTGCTCAAGAGCGGCCTTAGTCTGGTCCCACAGTCTCTTACACTGGCGTACAAAAGTCTTGACTGAAGGAAGTGTCCGATCAGGGAAGGTGTCAGGAAGGAGAGTGGGTTGATAACCACAAGAGGCCCTAAAAGGAGATAGACCGGTAGCTGCAGAGATGTGACTATTGTGAGCGTATTCTACCCAGGCCAAATGTTTACTCCAAGTAATGGGGTTATGATTACACAAACACCGGAGAGTGTTCTCCAACTCCTGATTCGGTCTTTCACACTGACCGTTAGTTTGAGGGTGAAAACCCGAAGACGGTTGGGATTTAGCTCCCAGAGCATTACAAAAATCTCGCCAGACCTGTGAGATGAACCGGGCCTTCCATCGGAAATGATTTCCTTAGGAATCCCATGCAAACGGAAGACATGGTTAATAAGGAGTCTGGCAGTCTCTGTAGCAGAAGGGAGCTTGGAAAGAGCTCTTAAATGGCAGGCCTTAGAAAAACGATTTGTTGTGGACATGATAACAGTTCGGTTATTAGAAGGGGGAAGACCAGTAACGAAATCTAAGGCGATGTGGGACCATGGACGACTGGGAACTGTCAGAGGTTGTAATAAACCAGCAGGAGGCTTGTAGGAAGACTTATTTTTGGCACAGGTAGTGCAGGCTGAAACAAAATCTACCACATCCCGATTAAAGGTAGGTCACCAAAAGTATCTACGAATAAAGGATATGGTGCGACTAGAATCTGGGTGACCAGAAATCTTGGAAGTATGTCCCCACTGGATGACTTTAGACCTAACAGTGGTGAGAACATAAAGGCAACCAGGGGGTCTCCCACTGGGATCAGGTTCCTGTTGTTGAGCCTGTCTAATCTGGTCCTCTAATCCCCATGTTAGGGCACCCACCACATATGAGGGGGAAACGATAGGTTCGGGTTCTGACTCTTCTTCAGTTGATGATAATTGTCTGGATAGGGCATCAGGCTTTATGTTTTTAGAGCCTGGGCAGTAAGGGATAGTAAAATGGCAATGAGAGAAAAACAATGACCAACGGGACTGTCGTGGGTTAAGTCGTTTAGCATTTCTGATATACTCAAGATTCTTGTGATCTGTCCAGACAACAATGGGTTGGGAGGTTCCCTCTAGCCGGTACCTCCATTCTTCAAGGGCCATCTTGATGGCAAGAAGCTCTCGATCTCCCACATCGTAATTCCTTTCTGCACAGAAAAACGTTTAGAGAAAAATGCGCATGGATGGAGCTTACCATCTGTGGAGGATCGCTGGGACAAGACAGCTCCTACTCCAGTATTGGAGGCGTCAACCTCCATCAAAAATTGTTCCTGGGTGTCAGGGTGTTTCAGGACCGGGGCAGTGGAAAAACGTTGCTTGAGGTTCTTGAAGGCAGTGTCAGCTTCAGGGAACCAGACAAAAGGCTGTTTAATGGATGTCATAGCTGTAAGGGAAGAAGCAAGAAGACTGTAGTCACGGCTGAAACATCGATAGAAGTTGGCGAACCCCAGAAATCGTTGAAGCTGTTTGCAATCCAAAGGAACCGGCCAATCCACGACAGCAAAAATCTTGCAAGGATCCGGCTTCACCTCTCCACCCTCAAAAATAAAACCCACGAAAGTCACTGACGAAACATGAAATTCGCACTTCTCTGCTTTAACAAATATACGGTTTTCAAGAAGTCTTTGCAAAACAGCTCTGACATGTTTAGAATTTTCCTCAGGATCCTTGGATGAGATCAAGATGTCGTCTAGGTAGACAAAAACAAAAACATTGATAAAGTCACCTGAAAAATGGCAGGGGCATTAGTAAGACCAAAAGGCATCACCAAATATTCAAAGTGACCTATGGGTGTCTTGAAAGCAGTCGTCCACTCATCTCCTTCATGTATACGGATAAGATGATAAGGGTTCCTGAGGTCCGGCTTGAAGAACATATTAGCTCCTTGAACAGACTCAAAGGCAGATGAGAGTATGGGAATGTGAGGATTATGGAGTTTAAGCCACGGGTGACCTAAAACTAAGGGTGACTCTTTAGTGGGAAACAGAAGGAATGAAATGTTCTCATGGTGATTACCTGACGTAACAAGCTCTAAAAGGTTGAGTTTTCTGAAAAACTGAGTTAAGTGATAGTCCATCTAAAGCAGAAACATTAATGGGACTTTCTAGGTCGACAACCGAAAGATTAAACTCCCGAACAAGATCTGGACTGATTACATTTTGCTCAGAACCTGAGCCAATGAGAGCTAGGAGGGGAGTCTGTTCACCATTATAGTGCAATTTGGTCTGAAGCAGGAAACGGGGGTTTTCTACTTCTTGAACTGCGCCCACCAGCGCCCCCTGGATCACTGGCGGGCTGACTCTTTTGGGCGCATTGGACAATGTAGGCGAAAATGACCTGAAGAGCCACAGTATAGACACTAACCTGCCTTAAATCGTCCCGCCTTCTCTGCTGTGGTGAGACGAGCTCTCATCGGTTCAGGTAGCAAATTATTCTCTGACCTGAAATTTTCTGGGTATTAGGGTGGCCGGTTGTCTGAGCGTTTCCAAGTAGCTGTAGGCTTTAAACCCCTCACCTTAGCTCATTCACGCATGCGGTTGACAATATGAATAGCCAAACTAATTAATTCCTCCAATGAATCTGTTTCATCCCGATAAGTAAGTTCGTCCTTTAATTCTTCATTTAAAGAATTTAGGAAAGCGCTCTTTAGGGCAGAAGGATTCCAACCGGATTCTGCCGCTAGAGTCCGGAATTTCAATGGCCATGACAGCGACAGGTCTTAAACCCTGTTTAAGCGTCCTTCATTTCTTGGCCTGCCTCATCTCCTGACTAGGGGAAAAGGTTAGTTTGAAAAGACTGATAAACTCTTCAAAGGAGTAGTAATGAATCGATGATCCATTAATGATAGCTTCTGCCTATCTTAAAGTCTGATCCCTGATTAACCCAATTATATAGAAAATCTTAGTTACGTCATCAGGAGAAGACTGAGGCGACCTATGAAAAATTAAAGCACACTGTAAAAGGAATCCCTTACTTTTGTCTAGGTCCCTGGAAAATGGTTGAGGAGGAGGAGAAAGATCCTCCCGGATAGAACTACGACCCTGTGCAGCAGTAGGCACGACCTGGGCAGGAGGCTGAGGAGGAAAAGTATTATTAGATGCAACAAGGAGTTTGGCTAAAAGTTCTTGAAACTGATGGTTCATTGTGTTAATGGATTGTTGGATTTGGTTCTGTTGTTGAGCAAGGAACCTGAGCTTAGTATCGTGTTGACCCAATAAAATGCCTTGGTGAGAAACCGCACCCTGTAGTTGTGCTTCAGAGTCAGTCTGTTCAGCTCGTTCTGTCATAATGGGTTTTTACCAGACTCTGGATGACACAACCACAAGTGAACCAAGGCAACGTTTTTGAACAGTTTATTAGGTTTTACATGAGCAAACGTGATCTGGAACTAGGACTGGATCAGCAACAGGATTGGGGTCTCACTGAGGGGAAAAAGGGGCTTAGAGAGGTCCTGCATAAGATGGTAAAATATAAAACTGTTTCTTTTGGTTTTGGACTTCCGAAGGCAGGACTCTCAGAAAAACCCAGGGAGGAATAATTCTGTTCCACGATGGTTGAGGTTGGCAGATGGATGCAGTTGAAGGGGAAAGTGTCTCCAGGCTTTTCAGGCTCAGTGTTTCTTGATCCTGTTCCATAAAGGGGTATTTCCGTAGGAGGGTGGACAGGCAGGTGAATGATTCTCAGAAGCAGGTGTATGCTGCTCTAGAAAACCTGGGTCCGGGCAGGAGGCAGAGTGGAGGCTCCCAGCTGAGACAATCGAGGCTTCAATTACCTTGATCCTCAGAACATGACAAAAATTAAAAGCCACAGAATCTCCGGCAGAAACCGTCTTCCTAAGAGGCAGAAGAGAAAACACAAAAAGTCAGTGATCGGTGAGATAACTGCAGAGCAGCAGAGGTCTAGCTGTTTAACCACTGAAGTGAGACAAAGAGCTGACACCGCCCTCTGGTTCTCTACTCCTCTTAAGCCCAGGTTAATTACTCCCTGATGAGCAAGAGCTGCGCAGGAGCACCTGCCAGTCACACCCTAAGAGGAAGGAGAGAAACACAGCACAAAAAACATAGACTGCACCCAGCCTGCACACAACCACAGTGGATATGACAATTACCCAATAATAAAATGATCAGTGCTCACATCTATGCGGATACTAAAGATGTTCCTACAAACTATTCCAGCCTCTTGACTCTAGTGTTTGGCATACAACTCCAATTCCAATGAAGTTGGGACGTTGTGTAAAACGTCAATAAAAACTGAATATTATTATTTGCAAATACTGTCAACCTAAATGCAAATGAATACACTACAAAGACAAGAAATACAATTTTCACACTTCCAATTTAAAAAAAAGCATCTATGATGGGTATAGTGTAGATTGCATGGGTAACTTGCACATCTTTGAAGGCAGGAAAATGCTGAAAGGTACGAACAAGTTTTGGAGCAACAAATGCTGCCATCTAAGCAACGTCTTTTCAGGGATGTTGCTGCTTATTTTAGCAAGACAATACCAAGCCACATTCTGCACTTGTTAAAAAAGAGTGGCTTTGTAGTAAAGAGTGCAGGTACTAGACTGGCCTGCCTGCAATCCAGACCTGTTGAGCAACTGAAGTGATACAGGAAGCAAGTATAGGAAAGAATCTCACCCACAAAGCTTTAACAATTATTGTCCTTAGTTCCTAAACGCTTATTGAGTGTTGTTAAAAGGAAAGGTGATGTAACCCAGTGGTAACCATGCAACTGTCCCAGCTTTTGTGCAAGCATCAAATTTAAAATAAGTGAATATTTGCATAAAAACAATACACTTTATCAGTTTGAACATTAAATATCTTGTCTTTGTAGTGTATTCAATTGCATATAGGTGGAACAGGATTGGCAAATCATTGTGTTCTGTTTTTATTTACGTTTTACACAATATCTCAACTTCATTGGAATTGGGGTGGTATGCTTTGCCTTCCAGCAACTTATTTTTTATGGTTTTGACTGACTTAGGGACATCTTTGCACAGCCTCTATCTTGAGTCTAATCTGCCATGCTAGACCCCAGCCTCTCTTCTGCAGATTGCCTGTTACTGTGCTGCTGTGATAAATGTCTCTGGCATTCAGTTCAGCCTTCTCAAGCCATTGGCAGGATTTCTTGATTTTATCCATTTTCTCAATCTGTCTGTGTTTTATGCCATGGAGGGGCTTTCCATGATGGTTCCTACCATCCCTCATTTGCACATTGGGTCTCTGCTGTCTCAGAGATGATAAACTTTTCATCATTGATGGCCCTATTTTACATGCTCCAGAACCTATTTCATCCTGTATGGTCTCTTTATGTTCACCAGTCCTTGGCTTCACTATGTCTTGTTAGCATACAGTTTCAGAGTGCTAGACTGATACTTTGTGGCTTTCCATGTCTTCAGTTTCTTATTTTAGCCAGGCTCCTATGCCAGTGGGGTATCTGATTACTTTTTTAAGGCTTGCTTTTGCTGTTAATCTTTTTTTGTTTAGAACCAGTCTTACTGTCTGTAGGTAGTTGGCAGTGTGACTTCCTTGAAAACCCTTCAAGGTCAGTCTCACTCATGGGATACCATGGTATTTGCAGCTATCTTCAACATCTGCAATGTTGCCTTCTGCTTGTTCAACCGCTATAGTGATGTGTATCACTGATTATCGCTCCACTGCAAAACCCGTTTCCATAGCAATTCTTTGTGACAATTTGACTAAGAGGGAAGGAGAACAGTAGCATTTTGTTTCTAGATTAAATCTACTGGAGTCTGTTTCATTGGCTTTCAGAGTCCATTTTCTGGTGGTCACTTCATAAGATTAATAAGAGCAGGTCTTGCATCGACTGCAATTGGCATTCAAAAGCAAATTTGTATTATGTAGTTATATGCAGGCTTCCCTGTTCCTAAGTCCTCTAACATGTCAGTTTTTGTTCCAAGACAAAAGTTGATGAGTATTTGTTTGAAATGTGAAAGGTTATGTGTCTGTTTAAAAAAATTACAGAACTGCAAACTTTGATAATGCAAAACACTTCTTTTTTCATGTTGTTTATGCAAATTGGTGAGGAATTGCACTTTTGTACATAAAAATAATTAACTAAATGTCATGATTGATTCAATGAGGGGTTCGAAAAGAGGGTCCAGAAAGATAGTTAACCAGTCTTTGTTCAACATGCGATAAATGAGCCAGTAGATCAGACGTCAAGATGGTATCAGTTAGAAAGACTTTTATTCTACAAGGGAGAAATTTAGGTAGAAACTTACATATCTTTTTAGATCTTATACAAAAGCTAACCCTGATTTGATTGAATGAACCATAATGAGTCCTTTAAGTCCTACTGTGGATAGATAAAAGGATGCCTAAAATCAGCAAAAAGAAGTGACAGCAACACTAATAGACATCATTCTGTGCCAGAGTGGCTGCATTTAATTGATGTCATTGATTGGATATTTTAACCCTGCTTGCATGGTTCAAAGCAACACATGAATATAACATGCTCTCCTCTAATGATCTCCCCAGACATCATTCCTAGCTGTGAAAAATGCCTTTGTTTCTTTCCTGTTGTAGAGCCACAGTTAAGAGGTTTCTAAAAAAAAATGGAGAAATGGTGGAAGAAGAGCTGTGCACAGTGGGTATGGACTCGGGTCCTCATGGTGCAACATCCAGTGGATAATGGTAGAAAGGATAGGGTGTTTATCTTGTTGTGCAGTGAAATTATGTATGGTATAGCAGCTTTTTCTGCACAGTTAGCCCTGGTGCTACTTACACCCACTTACCACTTTATTAGGTATTGTTTGTTATGACCACATTAAATTCCATTTTTTCTTCAGAACTGCCTAAATTTATGTGGCATAGATTCAAAATGGTGTTAGAAACATTCCTCAGTGATTCTGATCCATACTGACATGACAGCATAATGCTGTTGCCACAGATTTGTCGGCTGCGTGTCGATGAAACAAACTGCCCTTTCCACCACATCCCAAAAGTGCTTTATTGGATTGAGGTCAGGTGAAGGTGGAGGCCATTGGAGTACAGTGAGCTCGTTATCATGTTCAAGAAACTGGTGTAAGATGATTTGAGCTTTGCAACATGGGGTATTGTCCCGGTGGGGGTAGCCATCAGAAGATGGGTACACTGTGGTGTTAAGGAGATGGATATGGACCACCAACAATACTCAGGTTCATTGTATCTTTCAAATGATACACAATCTGCACTGAAGAACCCAGTGTGGGCCAACAAATACGTCCGACATCATTAAACCACCGCCTACCTAAACCATTGATATGGGGGAAGGGTCAGTTCCTCTTTTCATGTTGTTTAAGCTAAATTCTGACCCTACCCTCTGAACATCGGAGATAAAATGGAAACTTATCAAACCAGGCAAACAGGATAACCTTTCTTTGGAATTTGCTGTTAGAATGTCATCACAGCAGATGGACGAAGACTGGGGCAGAACCATAAACAGTATAGGGGTGGGTCATATTCCAGGTGTTGTGTGGAAGGTGCCTCCCCCCCCCCATCCCATTCACTCTTCGTTCAGAGCTCCAACTCTCCTACTATTTCTCTTTAAGCCTATTCTCTCTCTTCTACCGACCCCTTTCATCTTCTGTTCACTGCTGTCTCCTCCCTCTATTTTCTTCTGTTACCCCTCCTACCCATGTTCTCCTCCTTTGGTTTCTCTTTCCAGACAGAGACAGACTCGAGACAGAGCAAGAGAGATCCCCTACGACACACTAGATTAATGGTGTTGATAGGAAGAGCCTCTGAGAGGCAGGAAGGGAAATTACACAGCAGCACTCACTGCCAGCAGATTTCTTATTTCTCAAGGCCTATCGTTGTTATTGCCAGAGCTTTCATAAACTCCACCGGTGCAGACTTAAAAGGAGAAACTGGTTGGAAACAGACTGGCTTGCTCTCTCCTCTCCTGCAAGTTAACAATACATACTTAAGAACGCTTTACTCTGGAGTGTTAAACATGAATAAGAGTTAGTGTGCTGTGAAACTACATGAAAATGTTTAGCCTGAACAGCGTAGCATTTTTGTTGCAGAAGCAACCACGTTGTTCCAAACATGCCCTTGTATAACCTCTGAACAGGATGTGAGTGTCCATGTAGGAGAATGGTGGACCAAAGGGGGGGTGGTCCTGGATGAGTGACAGAGGAGAGCATCTGTCAGAGGCAAAGACAAGCAGACTTCTCATCCATTATTCACAAAATGGAAGCATGAGGCGTGCATGAGGGTGCGTATCTGCATGTGTTTTAGTGGTCAAGTGAAATGTGAGCTGAAGATCTGTGACTGAGAAAACTAAGCTAGCATCATAAACAAACACCTTCAGTCTTTCAAAGTTCTTCTAAACTGATTTATGCTAATTACATGGCAGCTCTGACATAAGTGATTCAAAAACAAGATTTGTATGTAGATTCAGTTGAATGGTCTTAACCATCATATCACATTTTTATTAATGGTGTGGAAAAATATGTATTTCACCATCTTAATTGATTATTTTCAACATTTTGATCTAGGAATGTACCAATCCAATTTCATTTATCAGGCTAGGATCTCAGTTCAGGCACTTGTAGACAAATGGTTTCAGAGTCCCATAATCTCAGTTGGTACCTGTTGTTAGTGTTCTGTCTGTGGTTTTATGTCAGCTGCAGCTCCAGTGAGCAAATAATGCTTGCAAACTGTATTATAGACCATGCACATTATTCTGCTAATTTAAGGAATCAAAATTTTCCCTGATATTCCTGTCATTCTATTGCGCATCTGGCTTTTGTTTCAATGACATGGGAAAACATGAAACCATAGGATAATAATGCTCATGCCTATCTCTAGCTGTTATTGAGAGAGAGGCAGGGTCACACTAGATGGATCACTAGTCCATCTCAGGGCAACACAGAGACACGCAGGACAGACAATCATGCAACCACACACTCATGCAAAAGGGAGAGATGGGTTAAGTTAAGAGTCATGTTTATGGACTGTAGGAAGAAGCCAACAAACTGTTAATCTTTAAACACTTTTGCTTTTTCCACAAGCATTTAGACAAGCATGTGGCCCCCATTGGATGGGGGGTTGTGTTGACACTTTCATGCTGACCCCTGGCCTTCTCCTGTGACTGATTTCATCTCTCCAACCGTGATCAAGCAGATCTTGGTTATTCTGCATCTGACAATAAAGTAGGTGTCACAATGTATCTTGTCACAAATAGTGGCCTATCTAAAATGCATTTGGATGTCCTTTAAAACATATGAAGTAGGTGTATCACTTATAATTCACCCCAGCTACGTATATATTGCCTGTATATTGGTATGAATTGCGTAAGATTTATGGTGTGCTACTGCGTGAGGACAGAGTGAGTGATTCTCTCAATCTTTTTCTTTGTTTTTTATGTACCCAGTCTGTTAGTTGATTAATTTTTAACAGTAAAGGCCAAGACTTTTGCCATATTAGTCACTATACAAATCTGAGAAGCTGAACAGAGTAAATCTTCATTAGAACAAATAAAATGTCTGGATATAATAGCATGTAGTTAAGTATATTCTTAACATTTGTAACGGTACACAACAATCCTGGTTTTGGTATGTCACTCAGTTTTAAAGTCCCTGTTCAGTACATTTCTGGTACTTTCACTCAAGAAAAACACAAAATGTATAAATATGTTTTTTTAGGTTATTCAACAGCAAACAAAGGATTTTAAAGGATTTAGTCAGTACAAAAACATTATATCAGAATAAAACCACACAAAAGTGGTAAATGTGTTGTTTATTTTTGAATAAGTCTGTAGTGACATCCATCCATTGACTTTACCTGCTTATCCTTGTAGGGACTGGGGGGGACCAGTGCCTATTGTATGAACGTATTCTGTTTTTTCTCTTCAAAGAAGCCTTATCTGACCTGGCGTTGTGTTTAGCTGTGACACCTTCCTGGAGGCGGGCAACGACTGAGCTGCTGCTGCCAACAACTTAATGTTCCCCTGCTAAAGATGATACACTTGACCCTCTTTTTCAGTGTTTAACCCTGTCTCTCTCCTTGACAAAGCCATTGGCTGAGCTTTAATGCGACTAACTGTACATGCTGTATTTCATCTTATACACTTGAACACTGGCTCTGAGCTTATTGGCTTAGCTGTGTTTCCTTCCTAGATTAAGCCATTAGCTACTGCCATTGCCTTTTTACTTTTCTTCAACACAAAGTACTCCTGGATCAGTGGTTCTGTGTTATTTTTTTGTGTGTGTGTGTGCTCCGTTCTCTCAAACCCTCAGTCAGTCGTGCCAGATGGCCGTTCACACTGAGGCTGGTTCTGCTGGAGGTTTCTTCTTGTTGAAGGGGAGTTTTCTTTTCTGCTGCTGCTACATGCATGTTCAGTATGAGGAATTGCTGCAAAGTCAACAACATAATGCAATAGACAGTTCGCAGTATGTATTCTGTATACGTACCTGCCAACCCAAAAAGGGACTCCTTATCAACAACTTAAGAAGTTCAAAAATTGCAAGAATTTTCATTTTGCACTTTTGGATGTTAAGAAGGTTCTAAGTAGAGCTTGACAATGCTAAAATACGGAATGGGAGCAAGCAACAAAGTTTTAGCAGACAATTTATTGAAAACAAGAGGTTTACTGAAATAGTCTGGTTATCAGCTGATCAAATGTTTAAGACCACAGCCTTTAAATGCCAAAATATACGGGAAAATTTGGATTCCATGTCATTTTCTGTCAAATATTCACTCTGTCAGGATCTCCTGATAACAAAGTTGCTTCATCTGTGTGGTACTGACTAGGTTTTTTAACAGGATATTGCTGCAGTTTATGACTGCCTGAAAAATGACTTCTTCCAGGAGAATAACGTCACTCTTTTGGACCATCCTGTGTGTTCCCCTGATCTAAATCTGACTGACAACATTTGGGGATGGATGGCAATGTCATGATTTGTGGGTGTTTTGGGGTTCTTATTATTCTTATTAGTAGTAGTAGTAGTAGTTGTTGTTGTAGTAGTATTATTATTATTATTCTTGATAGGTTTTGAATCATGCTTCTGTTATTTTCCTGTTCATGCTTTAGTTTTTGTCTTCTAGTTCATTTTTTGTCAAGTTAGGTTTGTTTGGATCTGGTTATGCTTTAGTTTCATGGTTTACTAGTTGTGTTTAAGTTTGTATTCAAGAGTCTCTGTTTTGCTCCAGCCACGTTTTGTTCTCTCCTGTCTTCAATCATCTTCATTCGGTTTACCTGCACCTAGCATTCAGTCTCCTCGTTTCACCTGGTTCTTGCTCCATATATACACATCTGTTTTGTTCATTCCTCGCGGAAACATTAAGGATCATGCCATGCCTGTCTCGCCTGCCTGTTCACTGTTTTGTTCCTGCCTCCTCTAGTGAGGGAGTTTTTGTTTTTTCCAAGATCAAACCTTTACTTACCATCGTGCTGCCTGCTTGTCTGCATTCCGGGGCCCAGTTCCAGACAGTAGATGCCCCTTGTGATCCATCTTCAACACTTGAAGCAACGTTCCCACTAGCCACATGGAAATTCTAGCATCAAGCATGCCTAAACGACTGTTTGAAGTGATCAACAAGAACTATGGAGTTCCTCATTATTGAGTCATTCTTTGACAGCGATATCTGTTTAAAGGGGGGGGTTTGTTTGTTTTTTTTGACCAGCTGATGAACAGGACATTTCAGTTAAATTGTTGTTTTCAATAAATTGCCTGCTTAAAATTGCTTGTCTCTTGCTCTCATTTCTTCTTCTAGCATTGTGAAGCTCTACTTAGAACCTAGGATTCAATAGTGCAAAAAGCAAGTTTTTGCATTTTTTTAACTGGCCTTAAGATTTTGATCAGAAGTATAAATATACACACACATCTAAATATACACACACATCTAAATATATACATACATACATAAATACATACATACATACATACATACATACATACATACATACATACATACATACATATATATATACATACATACATACATACATACATACATACATACATACATACATACATACATACATACAAATACAGGTCCTTCTCAAAATATTAGCATATTGTGATAAAGTTCATTATTTTCCATAATGTCATGATGAAAATTTAACATTCATATATTTTAGATTCATTGCACACTAACTGAAATATTTCAGGTCTTTTATTGTCTTAATACGGATGATTTTGGCGTACAGCTCATGAAAACCCAAAATTCCTATCTCACAAAATTAGCATATCATTAAAAGGGTCTCTAAACGAGCTATGAACCTAATCATCTGAATCAACAAGTTAACTCTAAACACCTGCAAAAGATTCCTGAGGCCTTTAAAACTCCCAGCCTGGTTCATCACTCAAAACCCCAATCATGGGTAAGACTGCCAACCTGACTGCTGTCCAGAAGGCCACTATTGACACCCTCAAGCAAGAGGGTAAGACACAGAAAGAAATTTCTGAACGAATAGGCTGTTCCCAGAGTGCTGTATCAAGGCACCTCAGTGGGAAGTCTGTGGGAAGGAAAAAGTGTGGCAGAAAACGCTGCACAACGAGAAGAGGTGACCGGACCCTGAGGAAGATTGTGGAGAAGGCCGATTCCAGACCTTGGGGGACCTGCGGAAGCAGTGGACCTAGTGTCTGGAGTAGAAACATCCAGAGCCACCGTGCACAGGCGTGTGCAGGAAATGGGTTACAGGTGCCGCATTCCCCAGGTCAAGCCACTTTTGAACCAGAAACAGCGGCAGAAGCGCCTGACCTGGGCTACAGAGAAGCAGCACTGGACTGTTGCTCAGTGGTCCAAAGTACTTTTTTCAGATAAAAGCGAATTCTGCATGTCATTCGGAAATCAAGGTGCCAGAGTCTGGAGGAAGACTGGGGAGAAGGAAATGCCAAAATGCCAGAAGTCCAGTGTCAAGTACCCACAGTCAGTGATGGTCTGGGGTGCCGTGTCAGCTGCTGGTGTTGGTCCACTGTGTTTTATCAAGGGCAGGGTCAATGCAGCTAGCTATCAGGAGATTTTGGAGCACTTCATGCTTCCATCTGCTGAAAAGCTTTATGGAAATGAAGATTTCATTTTTCAGCACGACCTGGCACCTGCTCACAGTGCCAAAACCACTGGTGAATGGTTTACTGACCATGGTATCACTGTGCTCAATTGGCCTGCCAACTCTCCTGACCTGAACCCCATAGAGAATCTGTGGGATATTGTGAAGAGAACGTTGAGAGACTCAAGACCCAACACTCTGGATGAGCTAAAGGCCGCTATCGAAGCATCCTGGGCCTCCATAAGACCTCAGCAGTGCCACAGGCTGATTGCCTCCATTCCACGCCGCATTGAAGCAGTCATTTCTGCAAAATGATTCCCGACCAAGTATTGAGTGCATAACTGTACATGATTATTTGAAGGTTGACGTTTTTTGTATTAAAAACACTTTTCTTTTATTGGTCGGATGAAATATGCTAATTTTGTGAGATAGGAATTTTGGGTTTTCATGAGCTGTATGCCAAAATCATCCGTATTAAGACAATAAAAGACCTGAAATATTTCAGTTAGTGTGCAATGAATCTAAAATATATGAATGTTAAATTTTCATCATGACATTATGGAAAATAATGAACTTTATCACAATATGCTAATATTTTGAGAAGGACCTGTATACATACATACATACATACATACATACATATATATATATATATATATATACATACATACATTCATACATACATACATACATACATACATACATACATACATACATACATAGGACGTTTATACACAAACACATATTTATAAATAATATCATTTAGATGTTACAAACAATGGTACCTCCTGATCACCAATGACATCTGTGCGATAGGTGGGGCTCTAAATACAAAGTGCCCCAGTGTCTCCCCATGGAGAAATCCCAATGATTTCTGCTTGCTTGATGGGATGTAAATTAGATCTTCACTGTTAGGTATAATTTCCAAGCTTCTGATTATTAACTTATTAACTTTTATTAGGTTAGCAGGTTTGTGGGCTGTCTCTTATGTATTTGAAATAATTGCGTTTTCCAGGGAGTGTTGTCACTAGAAATTGAATGATCTGTTACTACTGGGTTTCATAATCAATTTTTGCCAGTCCATTATAGCAGTGATCTGTCCTACAACTGGCAGAGAGCAGAGGCTTTTGACAGTTTGGCTTGACTGAAGACATTAGAGGGATTTCCTTGGGACAAAAAAAAAGTCCTCCATATTCTCTGATGTCATTTCTGTCAGGGTAAACCAGAATTTTTAGATAGAGCTAGGGTGTAATTGCATTTGATGGTACATCTGCTAGCTCATGCAATAATATATCAGGCCAGGGACTAAAGCCTAATACAATGTTTATTATTCTGAAAGCATACACTATGATTGATTACAGAACAGACACGTATACAGACCAGCTTGAGCCATGTAGTCATTTGGTAATTTGCATTTAGTAACAGAGAGGATTTGATGTAAAAAACCTCCCAACGAGTGTATTGGTTTTGGCAAGCTGTGACAGAGAACAGCTGGTTGGTGTCAGAAACTACCCACAGTTCCATGGGATTTATGTGGAGGACATTTATTTGAGTCAAGTAGAGTAAAGGATTTGTTTCCTCTGAAAAATGCCTTATTTATCTGTGCTTCAACTATTGTTTCGTGATAAACTGTTGTTGCATGTTACCTTTGTTCAGTAGTTTTGTTTTCACCTACAGTTTAAAAGAAAATGATTATATTTTTATAGTTTGCTGGTCAATCAATGGTCATTTAACCATTTGGTACATTTGGCAGTGTGGAAAGATGCCCAGTGCAGATGGAAAGTGAAATCATCATCTCTAAAAAGCTTGTCAACAGAAGGAAGAATGAAGTCCCCTAAAATTACCTGGAAGATAGCTGCGTTGACTGTGGACTTCAAAAAACACAGTGGACCAACACCAGCAGATGACATCATCACTGACTGTGGAAACTTCACACTGGACTTCAAACAATGTGGTTCTGTACCTCTCCACTCTTTCTCCAGACTCTGTGACCTTGATTTCCAAATAAAATGCAAACTCTACTTTAACCTGAAAGAGGACTTTAGACCACTGAGCAACAGTCCAGTTGTTTTTCTCCTTAGCTCAGGTAAGACACTTCTGACGTTGTCTCTGGTTCAGGAGTCGCTTGACTTGAAGCATGTGACATTTGTAGCCAACGTGTAGGATTTGTCTGTGCATAGTGGATCTCGATGTGCTGATGTCAGCTTTAATCCAGTCCTTGTGAAACTCTTTTAAATTCTTGAATGGATTTTACTTGACAATCGTCTTTAGGCTGAGATTATTCCTATTGTTTGTGCATCTTTCTCTATCAAACTTTTTCCTTCCATTCATCTTTCCATTGATATGCTTGAATACAGCACTCTGTGAAATGTCAGCTTCTTTAACAATGATCTTTTGAGGCTTACCCTTCCTGTGGAGGGTGTCAGTGTCTGTCTGTTGTCAACTTACTGGTCAGCAGTTTTCCAAATTGTGTAGGCCATAACATGGAATTTATGGATGAAAAAAGTTCATTTTTTATTCATCTTATGTATTATTCAAATTTGTTTGAGAAACTGAATTTTGATTCAAATTTCTTGTTTATGTGCACAGACTTGGCAATAAAGCTGATTATGATTTTGGGCTTTCATTATCTATCTGCCATAATCATCAAAATTACAAGTAATCAAAGGTTGAAATATTTCCCTCTCTGTGTAATGCATTATAATTTAAAAAGAACACTTCATAGACAGGGCTGCACGGTGGCGCAGTTGGTACCACTGTTGCCTTGCAGCAAGAAGGTCCTGGGTTCAATTCCCAACCAGGGGTCTTTCTGCATGGAGTTTCCATGTTCACCCTGTGCATGTGTGGGTTCTCACCAGGTACTCCGGCTTCCTCCCACAGTCCAAAGACATGCCTGTTAGGTTAATTGGTCACTCTAAATTGCCCTTAGGTGTATGAATGTTTGTGTGTTGCCCTGCGATGGACTGGCGACTTGTCCAGGGTGTACCCTGCCTCTCACCCATAGACTGCTGGAGATAGGCACCAGCTCCCCCATGACCCACTATGGAATAAGTGGTAGAAAATGACTGACTGACTTCATAGACATGAAAGAACTTGATGTGCTGAATAATATTCTGCATTTTTAATCTTTGGTCCCTAGGGATTGCAAATTTGCAGCAGTATAACCTCTGATAAAAAAAAAAAAAAAAAAAACAGCCCTTAACTCTTCAGTTCTTTCTAACTATAAAATACCTTTTCTTTACCTTGAAAATATGGTACACAGCCAAGTGATGCCCTTTCTGGAAAAGCAAAGTGTTTTAGAGATTTTCTAATCTGGTTTTAAATCCTTACAAAGCACAGAATCATCCCTTTTAAATCTGACATAATGACATGTTTTAAATACTGATCATGGTGACTGTATTGTTCTTGTGCTTTTAGATTTGACAGTTGCATTTGATACAGTTGATCATGTCATTTTGGAGCAGTGTGTTGGCATCAAGAACATATCACTAAAGTTATTCAGGTCCTACTTGGCTGAGCAAGCATTTTGCGTCAGACTCAGTGACTGTGTCCTCATCTGCTCTTCTGTTGTCTGTTGTCCCACAGGGCTACGTTCTATGCCCCCTCATCTTTTCCTTGTATTTACTCCCGCTTGGTTTTATACTTAGAAACCATGGCAATACATTTCACTTTTATGCAGATGAATGTCAGATCTATATCTCTCTAAATAAAAAAGGCTAATAATCTGTGTGCCAACTACTTCAATGATTTCATGTCATCAAAGCCATGATGGTACCTAACTGAGAAAAGGGTGAAGTGATGGTTCTTGGTTACCTCACTGAGACCAAATTGTTTTTAGAGTCCATGGCCTAGTATAATAAGGCAGTTTACACAAATCTGGGAGGTCAAAGTGGACCCTGATCTTAAATCCGACAGTAAGATTAAGGCAGTTGTTGAATCAAGCTTTTCCCAGATGAGGCAGCTAACTAAAGCCAATTCTCTGCAAGCAGCACTTTGAGACAATAATCCACGCTTTTGTTACCACTCGGCTGGATTAATGTAATACACTTTAAACTGGGGTCAGTGTGTCGTCCATCGCTTGTCTTCAGAGGATGCAAAATGCTTCAGCTCGTATATTAACTGGCGCTTAGTTGTTCATGCAGATTTTCCCCATCTTAATTTCTATTCCCTGGATGCCCATTCCTTTTAGGGCTCATTTTAGAGTTACTTTATTTACTTTTAAAGCCCTCTATGCATTTGACACCCTGTGAGATGTTGGTTACATGCTGTTTTATATTATTTTGATATAGGGTAGTTTACCTGTGTATTGTGTGTTTTAATGTGGTTTTTTCTTTTATTTTTTTTACTCATTTAACTGTACATCACCTTGGTCTTGTGCTTGTTGTTTAAAGTGCTTTATAAATAAAGTTGGATTGGATTGGATTTTTGGAGCCACCAAAGCCACCCACACACATGGGAAAATCAGAGCTTGGTGTACACAGCTAAAGCCCAAAGCTGTGAAATACTAAGGGAATTTGGAAAACGTAACCATAGATTTAAATCATTCACAAGGTGCATTGCAAACGACACCAAAAGCCAGAAGACACGAAAACTATTAACCAGACTGATAACCGGTAAAGTACCAAACAAAAAACTTTGCAAAGATTTTATAAAGTGACTTCAAGGCAGTCTGATAAAATGGTGAAAAATGCTTTGCAATAAATATAATTTATTATTTTTTGTGTGTTTTATTATTAAAAGAGAATTTACTAGTAATTTAAAGTGGTTTTGTCTTGTCGTTTAAAAAATACAAATACCAGTGGTTGCAAATGTACATAACATTATTATGTTTAAAGACTTGTGGCCATTATTAAAAAAAAGAGTCAGAGTCAGATATATAGTTCAGTTACTAACCTAAGCTTGTCTCTTCAAAAATCTACAGAAAATGAGAGATGTCAGCCTGTGCACAGGAAGAAATGGTTGTACACTTGCCAAAGTGAATAAGGATAAAGAGGGCAGATAAAGAAGCAAGAATGATAACAATAGAAAGTAAGGTGCAAGGAGGGAAAAGGAGGTTCAGAATGATAAGAGTCCTTCGATCTGGTTCACTGAGTATTGATCTGATGTCAAGTGGCAGGAGATGGATCATGAACCCTCCTCTTGTCTTTTTCTTTTTCTCCTCAACCTTCCTACAATGTCTAACTCTACTCCTCTCAATTTTTATTCTTCCTTAATCACCCACTTTTTAGATCTTTTCACCCAGCTCAGCAGAACAGAGACTGTCATTTGTCTTTTGTCTCCTATTTTGAAGTGACTGAACATTTTCAAGTTCTCCCACTTTAGATCTAACCACATCTTCATGTGGAACCAGTTAAAGACCTTACTTTTTGGAGACATGTCATGTGGTGTGATGAAACTAAAAATGAAGTGGTTGGCCACAATGGCAATCAACATTTGGAGAAATAAGAGGGAAACCCTGAGAACATCATCCCAACTTTGAAGTACAGGGAGGGCAGCACCTTGTTCTGTAAGGTCTTTTAGCCTGCTTCATTTTGCCAGACAAGTTCTAGACAAGTGATTTCTTGATTGGTTAATTAAATTAAATTCAACTTTTCTGACAATTAATTAATCAAACTTAATTCACAATTTAACAAGGGGGATTATTTTTTACATCATAAAGGCACATAAATCTGGCAATCATCAGCACAGCAATGAAAGGAGATCCAATATTTTCTAAAAAATACACCCCAAGGAGATACAAAGAAAAGAGCAAAGGCCCTAAAATTGAGCCCTTGGGGACCCCGCATGACAGAGGAGCAGAAGAGGATTCAAACCCTTCAACTTTTATGGAAAATGTTCTGTCTGCCAAATAGGACCTAAACCATGTCAGAACAGTGCTACCAATGCCTACTTGGTGCTCTAAGTCTGACCGTAAAATGCTATGATCCACGGTATTGAAAACAGCTGTTAGGTCCAGCGGGACAAGAATCACATTGCCACCAAAATCACATGTCAGGATAATGTCATTATTAACCCTCAGCAGGGCTGACTCTGTGCTATGAATGATTTTAAAACCAGACTGAAACACATCCAGGATGTTACATTCATCAAGGAAGAATTTCAACTGTAATAAACAATTTTCTCAAAGAATTTTAAAAGTAGCGGAAGCTTGTTGATGGGCCTAAAATTCCCCAACACAGTAGGATTGAGAGGAGGTTACTTTAACAGGGGCTGCACCACAGCATGTTTGAAATTAGCAGGAACTACACCAAATAACAGACTGCTGTTAAAAAGGGCATCACATGGAGAACCAGAGGGCTTTATCTGGGCAACCACATCCTCTAAAAAGGACAGTCACAGGCTCAAACAAACTAACCTAAAAAGTATCTTAAGGATTGAAACACATTTTAATCCAATCCTGTACATTTTGGGGATAGTACCTAGGGATCTAATGGACAGTGATGGTATATACCTATTGAGAGTTTTGCTCATGATGGCGAAGACTATGATCACATCTGCTAGGCTGAGGCCACAGTCTCCAAGTATCATGCATGGAGAGACGGAATAAAAATTTTTACATTATGGAAAAGGCAACAGCAAGAGTATGGCTGAAGCTGGAATCGTTTGAGTCTAGATGGAAACCAATAACACAATTCATAGGAGAGGTACAACTGTGTAAGAAATGGGGTGATTTTAAGGTGAACTGGGGCAAGGATACACTTTTGTTTGTGTTCATATAAACCATCCGTGGAAAATTTAAAAAAAGTAAAAAAATAAATAAATAAATCACAAAAATGTGGAAAATCTTTCCTTGTTGATTACTCAACAATAAGGCAGAAGTTAATCACATTCTTCTACAATACTTCTGAGGAAATGTCCTAAGACATTTTCCTCGAAGTGAAATCTCTGGTTATATTGTTTCATTTAATAGGCCTCAGGAAACAGTGGAAAAGGAAAACAAAAGGGAAAATAAAGAACACTCCACTTTGGTGTAAAACAAACTCGTTTACACTTAGTGAGAGGCATGTGTTGGTCATTTTGCAACTTTACCATTTTGGATCTTTGGTATTTTTGCACCCCAAAAAGTAAGATAGGAGCCATCTTTCACATGGCATTTGATCATACGTTAATTTGTACCAACCGAGGGGACATTTGGTACGGAATAATTGTCAAATTGCACAAGCAAAGAGGATTTTCGACCAACCATGTAGCAATTTGTACCCATTCTGAGAAGGTTTCGTACCCACCATTTATTAAATATTAGATGCAGTAGTGACATTTGACTGACCATGTGAGAATTTGTTCCTGCCTGGGTATAGTATTTTTACTGATCATGCGTCAGATCATACTCGTCCAGGGGTCATTTTGACTGGCCATGCAGCAATTCCTGCAGTACCTTCCAAGTGGGTATTTTGTATCAACCATGTGTCAAATAATATCCACCAGGAAGATGTTTCCCATCCACCTTTTGTCAATTTGTAGATGCAACAGGGACATTTTGACCACATGACATTTTGTTCCTGCCAGGGGAGGTTTCACACTGATCATGTGTCAACTTATAAATGCTAGGGGGGTCATTTTGTACCAGCAATCCATCAGTTCTAAGCTGCCAGCGGTACGTTTCATACTAATTTTTTTTACTGATCATGCTTTAATTTGCACCCCCATGGGGGAGTATTTTACTGGCAATCTGTCAACTTGTGCCCACAAGGTAAATGCTTCATAGCTTAAAGTAATTTTCTACAATCAAACCAGGGATGGTGCCTCACACTGAAGTTGCAAAAATAAGACTTCAGATTCCACTTAGACTTGCGGTCTTGTTTGTAATTTTGTCCACTTTGAATTCATTTATTTTTATTATTTATTTACCCTTCCCAATATTAACTTACTAGAGCTGCACCTTTAATCTGTCCTGCCGCAGAAACTATTTTATTTACCCCTAGGGGGATGATAGACTACAATCTTATCTCTATATTAATAATTATATGATTGTTATAGAGGTTTATGTGCTCATTTACTGTACTATTAAAGGGGTGGATTCCTGCGCAATCGAGCCGGTAGTGTTTTATTAATTCGCTGGTAGTTATTGTTCGGAGAATATCTCTCCTTTCTCTTTGTCGTTCCACCATCTTGCCTGTTTAGTACACTTTTAGGTTCACTAAAAGACCTCCTCACTACTCTTAACATCTCATGTTAGGAGCTCTCTTAAGGCCTAAGGTGCTTTGTGAAAGACTTTTACCTTACTGACAGAAAATAAAAAAAATTTAAAAATCTAAGTTTTCTAAGAATTCTAAGATTTTTCTTGGAATGGCGTAACTAGCAGCTATTTTTAGTCTTAGGATTCTTTGTGAATATGGGTCCTGGTCTGACACTCAAGTCTTAGTCACAGTTTTTATTTCATGTGATGAAGAGTGAAAGGAAGCCAGTGTGTGAGCTTCATACTGGAGCTGGGATGCATGTTTTACTGTGAAAGGATGTACTTGATTTGTCTCAATTATAATGTTGTAATCAATACCTTAAATTTGAAAATCTTTACTATTTATAACTGAAAACAAGGTTTTAAAAGTGGATTTGAAAAATTATTTCCCAACATTATTAAAAATTATCCAGCTCAGTGTGAGGATGAAAACCCTCCAAACACTTTTTAGTGCAATATATAGTGAAGGAGTGGACAATATAAAGACAGGGATACACTGGTATTAACTTAGTCATTTCAAAGATAAAAAAGCACTTTGTTTGATTTATTCAGAAATTCAATATTAACATGTTTCTATCTTTGTATTATTTGACTTAGAGTATTGATGCCTATTTCTATTCCTAACAGGGTAAATATTAAATTTGAACTATTTTCAGAATAATATAAAACAGCCTTCATCAGATTTTTAGATGCCTGAACCACAACATTTATTGTTTTTCTAAATCTGGCTCCCTAATGTGGCCTTGGCAACTTCTGCTAACTGGCTATCGACAAAATATCTCCTGGATGTTATATAAACACGACGCTCTTCCCCAGCACCCCCCTACCAGCTGTGTGCTGATAGGACTATGCGGCCGATTGATAAAACTTCCACCTCTCTTCTCAAGGACAATGGCGCTTCTATCAGTGTTGACAGTCTAATTCTTGCAAACACACTCAGACTTATATATATTCACACCCTCAAGATTCCACCGTACCCTTGCAAAATCTTTACTTATGTTTTGTTGCTTACCCCTGCTGAGGTTTTTTGTACTGTTTCAAACTCTATTCTGCTAAGAATAGAGTCTGAAATATGATTTTTTTCCCCCCCCTTGTATCTTATTTTACCTAAATGTGTGTTTTCATTACTTTTCATAGATTTTACCAGCGAAAACCAAACATTATTAGTAACTTGGACTTTAGCTGCTCTTACACCAATGACCCAGCTTTCTTAATTAGATTACTTAATTCAACTTCAGCACCAGTAAAAGCAATATATTAATAGCACCTGAAAATGTGGATTAAAGCTGTTTTGTACCAGTGACTCAGCTTCTCTAGTTAGAATTCAGTGGAATGATGAGACTTCTTAGCACAAGATGCTTTCCCCAACATAGAGGACTTAATGATATAATTACCTCTTTAGAAAGATTGGTTTAGAAGCAGCTCTTACCAGTAAAACCCAAAGGATTATTAATGTTATCTGTATCATTGTAAAATTGACCAGAGATTTTTAGATTTCTCAGAAGGATTCATAGATTTTTAGATTTCTTAGCATTTGATTTGTTTTTCTGTGTTCTTTGTGATTGCATTGTAATTGTAGGAAGAGTAGTCGTCTTGCAATCGGAAGGTTGTGGGTTCGATTCCAGCTTCCTCCTGCTGTATGTCGATGTGCCCCTGGGCAGGGCAGTTAACCTCAAGTTGCCTACCGATCTGCGTATCGGTGTATGAATGTGTGAGCGTTAGTGAGTGCGACGGGGTGAATGTGGCTCTAGTGTAAAGCGCTTTGAGTGGTCTGTATGGCTGGAAAGGCGCTATATAAATTCAGTCCATTTAGCGCTTTGAGTGTCTCGTTACTGAAAAGCGCTATATAAATAAACTTACCTTACCTAAATTAAATGGCAAATGATTAAAGGACAAACCCTAAAGACTGAAAGATAATTATCAAATTTTCATGTAATAATTTAGGCCTGTAGTAACAAACAGTACATGTTTGGAATGCTAAACTACAGCAGTGCAGTGTCATGGTCTGATTGGAAATGGACCCAAGCTCAGACGGACCCAGAGATGAAGCGGAGAAAAATGTTATATTATAAAAAAGCAAACTTGCAACCTAACACTGAAAACAGGATGGGAAATAATTTGCATTATGTACATGAGGACGTCAACAGACATGGTAAGCCAACAGTGGAATCCGGAAAACAGCAACGAGCAACAGAGAGCTTGTATGCAGGGGAAGAGAGGAGAGGGCCTGACAAACACAGGTCAGGATGATCAAGGTAATGATCAGGGACAGGTGGAGGGAAGGGGCTTAATTGCCAAGGTGGGAAGGATGAGCAAGTGAAGAAAGACACTGGAACTAAACAGACACACGCAGAACACTAAATAAAGAAGGAAATACAAAGACAGTAAACCTAAGGGAAAATAAACATATAGTACACATGGAATGAACTAAGAAACTAGGCACAAGGAATCAATAAGAAAACAGCATCTAACAAATGATGACAACTGAGTATAGCAAAATATGGAATACAATGAACAATAATGAAAAACACAAATAGGAACCCAAACCTAACACCCAAGGATTGTGACATGCAGGGTTTGAGCTGTACTAGATGTTGTGGATTTCAAAGGAAAATGTTTATTTCAATCATTACAGACTTGAGATGCGACTCTGACTTGGGGTGAAAGACTTCAGACTTCACTTGGACTTGTCCGTCAACGACTCTGGACTTGACTTGGAAAAAATGACTTGTGAACATCTCTGCAATCTACTTCAGAAAATAAATAACTATTAAATTGGATTTGAAAAGATTTTTTATTTTATTTGCTGCACCGTGGCAAATGTGTAAGCCCAATTGCCTTGCAGCAAGAAGGTGCTGGGTTTGAAATACAACCTGGCTTTTCTGAATGAAGTTTGTATTTTATCCCTGCATATGTTAGCATTCATGCAGTGACAATTGAAAATGAAGGCTGAATCACAAAAAAAAACACATTGAAATTGCTGTAATTTCACTGGGTGAATGCTATGGTTTCATAACCCTGTTGGTTTTTGTCATCTTACTGCTTACTAATGCCATCAATACAGAAAATTACCTTTTTTATCTGCTGCAGACATCCAAAGTCCCAACACAGTGATATATCAATTCAAGGTAATGCTGCAGAGAAAACCATGATCTGTTTTGTTCCATTTGTCTCAGTAACACCTAATCGCTCTCATCCATCCTGCTGACATTAAGACAGGAAATTAATAATGAAGCCAGCTTCCTGTTTAATGAAGCTGCAGACACGCAAACACACGTGCATTGTGATCAGGAGGCAAAGAGAGATAAACATGGTTGGCTGCAGGCTTGGTGCAATAATGCACAGCAAACTGAAAGCAGTATGTCTGAATTAAAAACATATTTTAAACAGGAGTATGAACCATCGTTTCATTGTTTCTTGTGATACCAATCAAAACACACATATTATATAATACCACTTATAGCAAGATCACCTCAGTCCATACAATGCTTAAGTACTCTGCAACAAGAAAAAAAAAACTTAAGACCAACACTTCAGACTCTGCAGATCTCAGCTGGCAGTTAGCAGATAGCAGTTTGTGACATAAAAAAAAAGACTGAACAAATAAGATTAGTTTAGGGATATTTGAGAACAAGCTTTCTCTGTCTAAACAGAACATGATCGAGAAACACAAGACCTCTGGAACATTGACCTTTAGACTGATGAAACTAAAATAGAGAGGTTTGGCCATAATGCACAGTTCCACATTTGGTAAAAAAGACAAAGATCTCAAACCTGCTCAGTATGGTGGTGGAGGACTGATGACTGTTCGTTTTGCCATTAGGATGGTTAAAGCTGAGTTATGCATCTATACAATGAACCCAACAATACCTAGCAGCTATACAGCAGAAATACAGCTGGAAAAGAAATGTGTGTAACCTTTAAATAAAAGCTATCTTTGATTATTATTGGAAATGCTTTCTATTCAATCATTTAGGATCACTATAACTCAAATTGCAGAAACTCAACAATCACCTGACTGGATTTGGATTCAGAACTACCTTAGTTGTTTGTGGCATAAATTAGGCAAAGTGTCACAAACATTACTCAGAGATTTCATATACTTGTATTAATCAGCAATTGAACAGGCATGCAGTAAGTATACTTTAAAACCCTTTTGTTTTTTTCTGCATATCCAGAAGGAACCATTGGCATTGCTGTGCTTCTTCACAGACAAATGTTTTAATGACATCTCCTCCTTTTGCTCTGGTCCTGATAACTATCACTGCTATTTAGATCAGTTTCAATAGCCACAGCTCGGCCTGATTACTGCCAGAACTGAAGAATCAAGAAATTACCTAAATTGAACCTGCCATTATCAAATAGGCTTAAAGATTTCAAAAAGTAAATCAAGAACAGATAAGAAACAAAGTCACTGACATCTATCAGTCTGGAAAGGGTTCACTAAAGGGTTCCACAAAAGGAGAAATCATGGAACAGCAGCGACCCTTCAGAGGAGTGGTTGGCCTACCAACATTTCTCCAAGAGCGCATTAACAATTTATCAAAAAGGTCACAAAAGAACCCAGAAAAACACCTTAAGCATTCCAAACCTCATTTGCCTCACTTAAGGTCAGTGTTGGTGTTAACAGCAGCAAAAAGACTGGGTAAAAATGACATCCATGGAAGAGTTCCACGGCCAAAACCCCTGCTGTCCAAACAGAACACAAAGGCCCGTCTCAAATTTGCCTAAACCCCAACCTTGATGGTCCCAAGACAGTAAATATTTTGTGGACTAGAAGAAAGTGTAACTCTTTGTAAGGTATTGGTCACGTTACTTCTGGCACAAAACTAACCTCATTCCAGAAAACGGACCTTACATTGACAGTCAAACATAGTGGCACTAGTGTGATGATCCGGAGTTGCATTACTTCTTCAGGATCTGGACAACTTTCATAATTGATATAAAAATGAACAGCAGAAAATCCGAAGTGAGAATGTCCGTGACTCCAGCAACTCCACTTCTGGTCTTGGATGGGCCTACTCAAACTCTGGACATAAAATCTGTCTTGACTTTTACCCCCCCATTTGGAGGAATTAAAATTTTTGGCAAAGATCAGTTGGCCAATTCTCCTCCATAAATACGAATGTAAATGTTACGGGATAATTGTTGCCTCCAAGGGTGGCAGATGAGTTGCCGGGTTTAGGGACAATTACTTTTTTACATAGTGCTGGGTTATTTTGAACATATTTTTGTCCCCTTAATCAATCCTCGTTCAAAACCAGTTTTTTAACTCAGTATGTCTGTCATTAAATTGGTTCGATAATATGAAACATTTAAGTGTGATAAAAAAAGAAACACAGAAGAAGTCTGGAGCTTACAGCACTGGAAGGAAGCATGTTTCTGTCTCTCAAAATACTATATGCTGAAAGACTGTTTATGCTTTAGGGATTTCTTTGAAACAACTGATTGTGTCCCGCTTAACAACCTGCTCTGTTAGTCACAATAAACAGTTTGCTCACATGCTCTTTGTTTTTAAAGCCAGAAGACATGAAATGAAAGATTTGGAGGAACACATGGGCTAACGAATGCAAATAAGTAGAAATACAGAAGACATTTTCACGTGTGTGTGTGTGTGTGTTCTTGTACTTGTTGCTGAGTGAGAACCATTTTTCGTATTTTTATCGCAAAGTGAGGACATTTTGACAAAGTGAGGACATTTTCCTGGTCCTCACTTTTTCAAATTCCGTTCTTGGGACAGGGGTTAGTTTTAGGACTAGGGTATGAATTGAGTTATTATTAGGGTTAGGGTTAGGTATTAACTGGTTAGGGTTAGTGTGAGGGTAAGGGTTAGGCACTAAAAATCAAGGAAAATGAATGGAAGTCAATGGAAGTAACCAAAACGTCCCCATAAAGATAGTAAAACACGGATGTGTGTGTGTGTGTGTGTGTGTGTGTGTGTGTGTGTGTGTGTGTGTGTGTGTGTGTGTGGAGGACAACTCAGAGCCTTACATAACGAAACATCAAAATATGAATAATATAGTCTATTTTCTATGAATAATTCATCGAGCTGGTTTCTTTCTGCGTGAAAGTTGAGTGACTGATGCACCTTTAGAGTTTGGTGGATATTTGGACATTTTTAATCTGTCTTTGCAAGTATGAGCGAGAAGAAGGAAGACAGATCAAAAGAACCTCAGAATAACACAGAGGGTCTCAGGATACCCTTTGAATTTTTAAAGTGAGGAAAGAGTGAGGGAGAAAAGGGTGGTAGACAGCAGGAAATGGATGAATCCGTTTGTTTTTTGTTTGCTTATTCACACATCTCTGCATCATAAATAATGGTGACACAATTTTATGGGTATGCTTCACAGTTCTTGCAAGCAGAGCTTCCCTATTTTCTGCTCCAATGTTTTCACCAATGAAATAGCTTGAAATTACTTTAAAAATTGTCTGGTTCAGACTATAGGTGTTTGTAGCTAAAACAACACAAATGCATGGTCAATAGTGTCTTGTTTTGTGGGTGTGGCCATGTCACTGTTCCCCCTTTTCCACTGGCTCGATTTAGCCCCACTCGAGTCCACTTGCTTTGCGAGCGTTTCCATTACTGTTTTTTCCATACTGGTACCGACTGTTTTTGTCCCTGCTGCTGAGCAGGTCCGACTGGGGCTGATTAGGGACAACATGTGACATGAACAGACTGCTGTTCACTGACTGGTTGTGGGACCAGGAAAAATGAGAAGTTTTTCATTAAGGTAGTGTAGGAATAGTTAATAAAAGTCAAGAGCGACTACAATAATAAGGACCACAATGGCCGGAGCAGGTCAATATAATATTACTATTTACAGATCATAAGCCATGCCTGAAAGCTGAAAGAAAAGAAAAAGGACACATCAACTTCTTCATAAACCCCAAAATTGTAACTTCTTCAGGCAAATTTTGGAGCTTCCCCAGTTCAGACAGCATTATTATTATTTTTATTTTTCATCGTTTCATGCAGATTACTTTTAATGTGACAAAGTCACACAGTAACAATAATAGCAGCACAGCGTACTACATTGAAGCCTGGAGGTTGGGCTTCAAGCCATAGCTCAAGGCATCAGTGGGTCAGTGGAAACGCAACTGGACCGTACAGAGTAGAGGAAGACAGAGAAGAGCGGCCTAAAACGAGCCAGTGGAAAAGGGGCATAACATCCTTCCTTTGTTTCTCTAGATCTCACTTACTGATCCAATAAAGGAGCTGCCCCTATGATAGCTCATTCAGCTATAAAAATAGGAAAACACTAAATATTAACCAATGTAGGAAGAGTATCAATCATTCTGTGGACAACATGTTGTGACATTAACTAATACTGTACATGTTATGGGCCAAGTAACTAAGTATTCTTACAGAGCATGTTATTTGAACCTATCAGTATCTCTATGTGCAAATCTAAAAAATAACTATTCAATGCAAAGTAAAGTTCTAGGAATAATGGATGTAATGATTTACTAAAAATTATGCATTTGTCTCTACCAAGTCTTAATCCAATGCCACATTAAAATGAATAAAATACATAATCTTCTGAAAAATTGGACTTCCCTTGAAAACAGTGTGGATGCTATTCACTGTTTGAATAATTATTAGACGAGTTGTATTTTCGGGGATTTATTTTATTATTGAACAACTACAGTGCCCTTATAAACCACAGCCCTGAATATTTAGGGAAGTAAGAGGGAGGTAAAGGATTTCTTAGGAGAGTATATATGTGTCCACACTTACTGGGCAACTATTAGTGGGGAGTATTAATATGTGGCTAAATGAAAATTAAAAAATATTGTTAAATCTTGTTAAAGTAATAATAAAAAAAAAACTCAAAATGTACAATTAAATATTGAACACATTTTCCAAAAAAAGCATCTGTTACCAAATTAGGAGCCCTTTTTTTTAAATAGCAGTCACAAGTTTTTCAATCTGTTGATGATAAACGTTTTGAGAAGCAGCAACCACAGCCTCCCAGACACTTTTCAGATAGTTATACTGTTTTTCTTTATTATTATGAGTCCCCTGTTTAAGAAGGGCCCTCAAGTTCTAAATACGCTTTAGGTTAGGTGGCCATGTATTTTTTTCTTTCCTCTTGAAGTCCATTTCTGGCACTGGAGTATTTTAGTGCAATGGAGCATTGTCCTGCATAAAAATCATGGTCTTTTCAGAGGATTCGGACTTTTTCCTGAATCACTGCTTGAAGAAAGTTCTAAAATCTGGTAGCAGGTTGTGAGTTGGTTTTGAGTCCATCTTCAACCAGAAAAGGTCCATCAGACTCATCTTTATTAACATGAGTGCATACCAGCGCCCCTCCTCCATCTTGCTGACTAAGTTGAAGTGACCCTTTGTTCATGTCACTCTCATCTTATCAGTCTATAAAACCTGCCTAGATATTTAAATTTTTTTGCCCAGTCTTGACATTTCAACTTATATGTCTTGTTCAGTGGTGGCTGGGTCTCAGCCTTCCCTACATGGCAATGTCTCAAATCTTGCAACCCCGTTGACTATTTGTAACAAAACATGTGATAGTTCTGTGATCACAGCCCTATCATGGCAATTTTGACAGTGTTGCATCCCTCTGAAAACTTGTTGACAACTGTTGTGGGCAGTTGTTGACAATCTCTTTTTTTTCCATTTTGCCTGAGGAATGTAAGCTGCCTCATGATTGTGCACACTTATGTAAGGTGTTCATCTTGTTGACCACACCCTCACTCATTTTACAAATACACATCACCTGATATGCTTAAATCCAATAAGCATTGTGGTCTGGAAAGACTGTGGTTTGTTGGAAAATCTGCATAAAAAATATGAAATGGTCAAAATGCTCACTTGCCTACTAATTGTGCACACAAGAAATGCTGAGCTGACCTGCTGAAGTGTTAAAGAGTTGAAGTGAAGAGAACGAATTAGCAGAAAGAGTAGTAGAGTTTATAGAAGAGATTAATTTAAAAAGTAACTGGAGGCAATAGTGGAAGGCATTTACATTTAATGTAGTGCTAATATAAAAATGCTAACATGGTAATATAGTATGTTAGCTAAAAAGACCTAGCAAATAATATACCACCATTAGCTTAATGCTAGCACTTAGCAAGCTACTGATAGCAAACAATGCTTGAAAAAACATGCCTTGTGGTGGACTGGCAACCTGTTCAGACACTGTGGATAAATTGTCTGTTTTTGAGTGTCTTTCCTAAAGAGAATTTTATTTTAGGCAGTACTTATCCTGAGACATTTTAATGACCAACCATGAAACATGTATTTTGGCACATGCATTTACTAGAGGTTGATGGCTGTCCTCTTCCCTGGCTGATAACCTGTGAGAATCAGATAATTTTCTTCACAGTCATCTTTGCACATTTCATTAGACCTGCACCAAACAGAGGTCTCAGCATCATTTTCTCGCACAATTTAGATTAATGTTTCATCACTGAGTATCTCCTAAAATGGTCATATTAACACATCAGCATTCATGCACGTGCATATTTGTATGCTGGGATTACTCACATGTCTGCCCATGGATATGAAAGTGCGCACAGTCTCCTCCGCCCACATGTGAGGGTAACTGAGGATCGAAAAAAACCTTCACCAAATAGAGATGAGAGATGCTGGTCCATCTGGCCCACCAAAAGCCTGTGTTTCATAATAACAGAAGGATGACACAAGTGGAGGGGGAGCAAAAACTACAATAAACACAAAGGACAGGGACACAGAGATCAAAGCGTGAGAGTTGAGATGTGTCTATTGATGAGCAGTTTTGTCAGTTTGTGCAAAAACATGTTTTTAAACCATCTCATTGCACACAGCAGATCCAATAGAATCATTTGATGTTTTTTCACTGACCTCTCTTGTTTTCATGGGAAATTTCCACAGACATTTTGGACATCTAGAGAAGAGGGGACAAGGGATGTCCTTGTTTTTTTTTTACTCTGCTGAGCTGTAAAATGGAAAGAAATACAAATGAGACCCTGTCCTTTCATCCTTTATCTTATACTTTGAAGGCTACTTCTGAATGTCTGGCAGCGTGATGTGTCCATGTAAGAGGCTATGGAGAAGTAAACACTTTTGCTCAACTGCCTGCTCAGGCAAATAGGAGCCAAAGAGAAAAACGTCAAATGTCCCAGTGTAACCTTTTTCTGCTCCAACATTAGGAGTGCGGATTACAGATGGAGGCATTTGGTATGCTTCATGAGCGCACACATTACATGCACAGAATTTTTTCTCAGAAGGGAAGCTGCTGATCACATGCATCCAGCTAAGGAAGTCACCCACCACCATATGTCAGCTTACTCCCCATAAGTCATCCAATCTTTCTCCTTACTCCTTACCATTGAACCTGCCCTAATGCATCGTTTGTCAAATTATTATTATTATTTTTTTCCTTTTCATAAACACTGTGCCCATTCGCTACTGTGGTAACATCATCTCTGTGCAACCAGACACTGTATGGAGACATGACTACTAATGTGTAGGCAGAAGTAACCAGAGATCCCAACGTTCTACAACACTGACTCCAGAAGCAACAGTGGAGCTTTGTCTCAAATGCCCATTTGATAGGTGGAGCAAGGACCATAGATCTGTTGTTTGATCCAAGTTGTGCTTGCTTATCTGTCTTCCATTTCAATGTCAAAACGATACATTTGAAGATATAGATGTGATTTTCTGTTCAGTTGGGCTGCCATAGACTTTTTTTGGACATTCTCTGATATGAGCGTTGCAGTTTAAGTCCAGGACACACTGCTATTTCAAAAATCCTATGGGGCTTGATTCCTCTCTCTGTGTGATCTCTATTTGAAGAAATCTTAATAGTAACTCCAGTCACACTGTATGATGTCAGATACATGATTTTCGCTGCAGCAGAATCCCGTCAGGAAGGTCTGACAGGGATTTTCTTCCAACATTTAATGCAGAACAAGTTACTGGTACTATGGCTCTTATTTGTAGAGTTGACATCTAAAAACAGTCTCAAGTCTTTTTGAGACTAGCCCAAGTCAAGCCTCAAATCTCATAAGTCAAGCCTTTAGTCTTTAAGCACCAAGTAAAAGTCAGGTCTAGAATCTTTGAGAGGCAAGTCCATGTCATGTCTGAAATCTTTCACAGGCAATTTCAATTCAAGTCTCAAGTCTTTAAGAAGCAAGTCCGAGTCAAGCTTCAACTTTTTTGTAGGCAATTCAAAGTCAAGACCTCAGTATTTAAAGGCCAAGTAAAACTTAAGTCTAAGTCCTATCGCGAGTCTTTTAGAGGCAAGTCCAAGTCAGGTCTTAAGTATCAAATTATGGAAATAAAAATGTTCTCATTTAGTCTTTTTATGGCACTGCATTGCTGTTGAGTAGGAACTGAAATCCTCCATTGTGTGTCTTTAGACATAACCTAATGCTCGAAGATTTAACAAATATCTTTTAACATTTACCTAAACACGCAAGCAAGTTTCTACCAGCTTTAAATCACAAATTTAAGCCAGGTCAAAATATAAATTTTTACTTAGACCAGATGTATTTATTTAATTGTTGTCTGTGGTGTCTATATGGAAATGTTTATGAGAGGATATATGGCTCATAACTGCATATGGAGTGTTTTTTGTGTCCAGTGAATCAAAACTGAAACTTTTAGGGACTGTGGATCAGCAGAAAATTTAAAAAGGGCAGAACCAGGCATACGCTGAAAAGAACACCATCTATAGTGGAGCATGTCGGGGTCTCAGTGATGCTCTGTGACCGCTTTGCTTCCTCAGGCACAGATAACTGCAACATATGGAGGAAAATATGGATTCAATCAAGGATCAGATAATCCTTGAAGAAAATGTCCTGCTGTCTGATGTGAGCATTTAGAAGACGAGCCCAGACTGGGACTGGAGTGCCGCACTTCCTTTCTTCTGTCTTCTGTCCAATTTGTGACCATAATCTGTGTCAGCATCGCTATGGAAACTGAGAGGCCATAATCAGCAAGCTGTGTGAAATTGGTGCCTGAACAAAAAAAAAAGGATATTAATGAACGTAAAGGCTGCAAAAACACTGTATGGATGGGAGATGGAGATAGAAAGTGCAAGTGAGGATTTTGCATTGTTCAAAATGAAAGATTGGAACAATTAAGAATCAAATTTAAGTGCAATTTAGGATCCTCGATAATTTGAGTGTTATTATTTCTGAGACAATACCTGTGAAGCAATCAGTCATCTCTAATAAGGTTTTGATTGGGAGCACTTCAGAGAATAAAGGCTAAATCCACTTAAATGCCTTTTCATTGGCCGTGGTAATTTCAGCAGGGCTGGTGTTGCTTTGTGTCTGGCTTTTTACAGTCCCCTTAGTGCTATTAGAGACACGGCCTGTGCCGAGCACAAACACACTTAAAGCAACTGCCACTCAGCCATACTAACACCTCTAAGGATTATTCTGACTGTGCCATAATCAGGTGTGAGGAGGAATGTTTTCGTGACCCAATTTTCCCAAATTTGGTCTCTGACCACTTCTGAGCTTAATGCATGTGTGCACAAAGCGCAGATTAATGGCCACACCCAAACTGGCAACAAAGGTCCAGCAGCATGAGATGCCAGATCACCATAACTTCACCCTGTCAGATGAATGGGCAGGATGATAAAATCTGGAGTGACACCCCCTCACCTTGGTGAGCAGATCGGTACCACAGCAGGACAGACTAAAGTCCAATGCACCCTAGAGAGTTGTGTGTGTGTGTGTGTGTGTGTGTGTGTGTGTGTAAAAGACAGACTGGCAGCTTTCAGCACCCAGCTGAGAATAGAGGAGGAAGAAAGAGGCAGGGTAGGTAAGAAGGGGGGCAGCACAGAGATGTTTAGAGAGGAAAGACATAGATGATCGAAAAGAAGGCTGAATGATGATAAAGGTGCAGAGAAACAGAAGGCAATATATTATGCAAGGATGACGACAGAAGATGAAAGATATAAGGCCGATGGGAGAATAATCTTGTGGGGGAGGAGAGTGTGATGTTAAAGGGAGTTGGGGGAATAAAAAGGCGATGTTTTACTGATTAGAAGGCCCATTTCTCTGTATCATCCAGGAAAAGAGGACCAACATCATAATTCTGTTTTTTGCTGTCTTTTTACCTAAACTGATTATTTTTTTGCTCCTTCCTCAATGTGGAATTCTTATACATTGCCTTGCAAAAGTATTTACTTTTATAATTGGGATTGTATGTGTTGAATCCACACAAAGTAGTGCAGACGATAGGTGGTTTTCACTTTTTTTTTTAAACAAAAATCTGAAAAGCATAATGTGCATTTATGTTCACCCACCCTGAGTCAATATTTTGTAGATCCACCATTGACAACATTTACAGCTGCAAGTCTTTTAAAGTGTTCCTCTTCCTCTGCACATGACCAGATTCTTTCTCCATTCCTCGTTGCAACCATGGCAAAAGCTTAGCCTGACTGAATGGAGAGTGTCTGTAAACATCAACTTTCAATATCTAGCACATATTTCGAGTAATGTTTAGGTCCTGACTTTGATTGTGCCATTGTAACACATGAATATATTCAGATCTATTGCAGCTCAGGTTGAATGTTTTGGGTTGTCCTTCTGCTGGAAGGTGAACCTCCGCCCAAGTGTTGCATCTATTGCTGCCTCTAACTGGTTTTCTTCCAGAGTTGCCTTGTATTTGACTCAGTTCTTCCCATCAACATTTACCACATCCCAAATCTGTGTAAAACAAACATCCCCACAGCATGATGCTGCCACCATTACATGTCACCTTGAGAACGGTGTGGTTAGCATCACGTGTAGTGTAGTTTTCCTCCACACATAGCATTTTGCATGCACACATTATAGTCAATTTTGGTGTCATTTGACCAGAACTTTTCCTCAAGTCTTCTATAGGATTTGTGGGAATGTTTCCAGATCAAGGGGCCTCTACTCTGCTCGGCCGACCTCCAGACCGAGGGTCCTCTACTCTGCCCGGCCGACCTCCAGACTGTCAGTTCCTTCATCGCCAGCCGCCAAGGTCTCTACGTCCCTGCTGCCCTCCTTGTCTTCGCCTTTGCCACCGGCCGCCAAGGTCTCTACATCTCTGTCGGCCTCCAAGTCTCCGTGTTCGCTGCCATCGCCGGCCGCCACAGTCTCTACTCGGGATGACGTCCTGGTCACTCACCTGAACTTTGTGTTTTGGTTTCTGTCTCTGACCTTTGTGCCTGCTTGGGGTGACGTCCTGGTCGCCCACCTGAACTTTGTGTTTTGGTTTCTGTCGTGTGCATTCCGGGGTCCTCCGCTACACAAACCCTGACAACCTAGTTTTACATATTAGTCCTCATGCGCCTGTTGTTCACCTCTAAACATGCTTGAATCTCCAATGAACCTAATATGTATGCTTTAGGGCTTTGGGAAGAAACGGGACCATTTAAAAAAATAAGAGAAATAAAACACATGCATTGGGAAATCATCTATGTTTAACACAGAAAGGCCCTGGCTGGGTCTTGAACCCAAAGCCTTGTAGATGTGAGCCGTTTGTGCAAACAAGTACTTGGAGAGTAGAGCCAATTCATTGCTTTCAGCCCAGAATTTTGTGAGCACATTGATTATACATATGCCATGAAACAATGTCATTCAAAAGGTGGCTATTTAAGACCACCACAGATAATAATTTCAAAGTTTCAGTTGCAATGCTAAAATAACACCTGACCATATGACTACATTCACATGGTGCTGTCAAAGTATTTGTGTGTCTATATGTTCTGGCCCAAGAAAGCCACTAAGAGATGATGACCTTTAGCAGATTCAGTGTAATCTATCTTTATATGCTATGTCTAGACATCTTTTGTTGCCAAAGGCTATTGTTTTCTGCTTCCTGTATAATTTTGTTCTGTTGTTCTGACCTTTGTAACTTTATTTTAATAATTTTCAACTGGCAGAAACATTATCAAACAATGAACATTGTGGGAGATGCTGTTGATTGACTCAGTATGATTATAACCCACATATCAATGCTTATCCTGAAATACCTGGCAAAAAAAAAAAAACAATTAGGCACCAAGTTATCCACCAAGACTGAAAGGTCTGTTTTGGACACTATATCACATGCATAATATCCAAGAAGTTGTGGCATCACAAGTCAAGAAACAGTGTTATCAGGTAGGTAAGTAAGCCATAACCTTAAGTGAAGGTCATCAGTTACAGAAGATGCCTCATGCATTAGACAACAGTGCCAGCACTGGACGGGTCACATTTTGAGTATACATGAGGCCCAGTTATTGGGGCCTCCCATGCAATGCATGTCTTATTCACCTCTAAACTAGACTCTTTATTTATTATTCTGTTGTCTCCTTTAATGTGGCCCGAACTGTAGCGCGCACCCCCACAATATATATATCAAAACGTCCGGCTCGGTCTTGAGATGTATGCTATTACTTTTATTGGCGTTTCGAGTTACCATAGCAACATAATTAACGAACCCCCCCCCCCCGGTCACTTTGTAGGGCCGGGCCTCTGCTGTTACACAATATCTTTAAAATTGTTCTAGGTCTCACGGTTTTCTGTCAAACCACCCTTGATCGTCAAGAGTCAGAAGAATTCTGTAGGCCTTCTCCCATGTATTTTTTATGAGTTTGACCAGTAGTCCATGAGTGACACCATTTCTTTCCATTGTCCAATTTATACTGTGAATGACATAGAGCTATGAAAATCTCCATGATCGGGGACGGGGGACGGCTGTTGCCCACATTTTGAAAAGTTTTCAAATACCATGTACGGTTTCCGAGATATTAGACTGTGTTTGGGAGCATGTTCATCCATTTTTGTCTTTTTGTCCATTTGTCCCTCTCTTTTCACCTTGTGTTGTGTCTTTATTATTATATTTTCAACAAAAAAGGATGGATATTATCGTTCCCTTGTCTTTTCTGATAAAAACGGTCCAAGAATGACGTTGATAGCACCTACGGTTTCCGAGTTATGGCCAGTAGTTCGGGAGCATGCGCCTCCATGTTATAAAGCCAGGCCAGGGGCAGACACAGAGTGAGGTGCTGTGTGAGCAGTGTTACCAGGTGAGAAATGTAGGATTATCATACTAGAGACATAACATTATTGTATTTTGAGGGAAATTATCGTACACTCGTCATTACCAAAATAACAAGTCTGTTGATGTGTCGAATAGCGTCTAACAGGCACTCGCAGCTTTGTGGCGTCAGTACGGAACGGATTTATCAACAGCTGCAGCTCCACAGTGCCGGGCTCTGCTTCTTCTTTTCTTTTTTCATTCCTCAATCATGGGCGGGCGCAGTGGACTATTCAGCCGATCATGGCCGTTGTTCTGAGGCCAACGCATCACGTCACACGTAGGTCACATTTAGAAAAGCACGATTGGCTGGAATTTCCAGCATTTGTTTCCGAATCCGGACGCAGATGCCTTCAAGGTTCACAAAAAAACTGTGACAGACTTTGGCGATAGGCTGATGACAACTGATTACAACCACACATTCACGAAATGGTCAAATTATCGTACATTTGGCCTTTTTTAGGAATATTGATCGTACATCGTACAGAGAGCAAAATGATCATACAAATATGATAATTATCGTACACCTGGCAAAACTGTGCGTGAGTGACAAACGGCAGGTGTCAAGTTACACTGACGATCTTTGCTGATTAGCTGATTCATTCCTCACTGTTCTATTTATAGCTCTGTGTATCTCCTACTGTATATGTCTGTATGTGATTCTGTCTTTCTTTCTGCCTCTCTTCTCTCTGTCTCACACTTGGACACACAGCAACACACAGACACACACACACACACACACACACACACACACAAATGCATGGATTAATATCTTTTTGAGGACATTGTATTGACTTCCATTGATTTTCATTCATTTCTATGGCTTAAACCTGATCCGACCCCTAACCCTTTGACCATCTTCATAGGAGGCAACTACATGGTGGCCATTTTGTGTCGGGTACTTAAACAGCATGTACTGTTGTTCCAACATCCATACAACAGTGATTAACCCTAAAGGGCAATTTCTTTCATCAACCTTCCATGGTTACTAATGATTTTTTTAAAGATATTTTTTCAGCACTAGTGGCCTTTATTTATTTATTTTTTGACAGTAGGCAGACAGGAAAGAGGGGAAGAGCGAGGGGGAGACATTCGGCAAATGTCGCCGGGGTAGGCCGTGACTTGAACCCAGGACAGCCGCTTTGAGGACTGTAGCCTCTGCATATGGTCGCGTGCTTAACCCCTACACCATCAGCCCCTAATTATTTTTTTAAAGCTTATAATAGCATACGCAATGGGTTCAGAAGAGCAGGCAGGTTCTCTATAACTAATAGAAATAACCCAGACCTGAAAGGACAACCATGCTGGATTTTCAAAATAAGACAAAACATGATTTACAAAATAAAAGCTTTTTCATTTTAAACAATAGATGATTGCAGGACTGGGCATTACACTAATGTTGGAGCTCACCCAGTGTTGGAAATGGGACTATGCTGGTCCTTTTCAATAAGGGTTACTGAAACTTTAAAAATAAAAGCCTCAAACTCCCATAGTTAGTATTGATTTATTAAGCTGATAATAGCATACACAATAATTTTAGAATAGCAAATAGGTTCTATATAACTAATGGAACTAACTCAGACCTGAAAGGACAACCATGGTAGATTTTCAAAATAAGCCAAAACATGCTCTACAAAATAAAAGCCTTTACATTTGAAATTATAAATAATTGCAGGACTGGGCATCACAGTAAAGTTGGAGCTCAAGCAGTGTTGGAAATGGGACTATGCTGGTCTTTTGAAATAAGGCTTACTGAAACTTTCAAAATAAAAGCCTCAACGTCCTGTAGTTACTATTCATTTTTTAGGCAGATAATTGCATAGACAATGATTTTTAAATAGCAAGCAGGTTCTGTAAAACTAATGGAACTAACCCAGACCTGAAAGGAAAACCATGCTGGACTTTCTAAATAAGGCAAAACATGCTCTACAAAATAAAAGCATTTACATTTTGAACTATAGATCATTGCAAGACTGGGCTTCACACTATTTTTTGAGCTCATTGAGTGTTGGAAATGGGATTGTGTTGGCCATTTTAAAACAAGGCTTGGGTACGGCGCTGTTGGCCGAATGTCTCCCCCTCTCTTTGCCCCTCCTTCTTGTCTGCCTACTATCAAAAATAAAGGCCTCTAGTGCCATAAACATTCTTTAAAAAAAAAAGGCTTACTGAAAATAGCATACATAATAAATGCATCAGTCTTCCAGAGTTACTAGTAATTTTTTAAGCTGATAATTGCATACATAATGATTTTAGAATAGCAACCAGGTTCTATATAACTAGTGGAACTAAGCCAGACCTGAAAGGACAACTATACTGGACTTTCAAAATAACACCTACACATACCCTACAAAACAAACGTCTTCATATTTCACACAGCAATAATTGCAGCATTGGTCTTAACACTACTGCTGGGACTCAGTGATAGAAATTGGTCTACTTTATCCTTTCGAAATAAAATTTGCGGATCTTTACAAAATAAAAGCCTCTACATTTCTTATTTGGGGCCTGCCATAGCAAAAATAGGAGAGGAATGGGCTTGTTTCACTGCCTCCAATGCTATTGCAAAGAGTCACCTATTATTATCCACGTCTAAACTGGACTGTTTATTGTGTATATTTATTGGGACATGCCATGGCAATGCAAGGAGGCATAAGCTTAACTCGGCCACAGTTTGGCTCTGGTCCGAGAAGCACGCACCAAGAGGCAGGCCCCGTCTAAATTTCTTCAGACATTTTCTAGTTTTATTGTGTAATTGCCCTGCATATGCTTTCTGGTAAATTGAAGGAAACATATCCCTACCACTAGCACCATTTTAGTAACAATCAATGGCATGTCTGCATCTCACTCTGTCCAAAATGCTGCCCTAACTGATGAGGTAAAGGCAACTAAGTGATTTTGAAGAAAAGGTACATTGTATAATGTGAACTGCATTGGTATCATAATATAACTTCACTTTGCACACTTAGCACTCGCTGGGAGGGGTTTCCGTTGTTGCAGATCAAGATATACTACCACAATGCTACCGCCATGGGTTACACACCTATAATAGATAGTTTTCAAACAATCTAAAAAGAGAACACCATTAGTATCTTCATCAACCTTCTTCAATCTACAGCTAGTCTTGCCCATGCTCTTGTAAAAGTATGCTATAAACACTGAGTTGCTACTCATGCTTTTTATCCTACTCCTCTGTCTCCCTCATCCTTGCTAAATACAGTGAAAGGGCTTTTCTTTGACATTACAACAATTACATTTTGCATTTGACCTCCAGGCTGAAACGCAACTTCCTTCCGTCCTCCAACAATCAGTGTATGTGCAATTTGGAGGTGTGTGTACCTCTCCTCAGCATTGCGGCATATTCTACAGTGAGTAGAGCATAACCCTCTCAAAGGGTTTGACCATGGCAAAGTATTTACTGTCATGGGGATCTTTGATTATTTGCCACTACTCCTTTGGTTGAAGCCAGAGAAGTGGTAAGATAGATGTGATGAGGTTTTTGTCTTGGTGTGTTGCCAGCACAGTCAGTGCTGCTTCAACCTCTCTAATGACCACAGCAAAGTGCATGGGACCCAGGTCATGGCAATGCTGCCACTACTGTTACAAGATTATTCTAAGCTGCACCCCAGACTAAAATGTGCTGGCATGCTCCATCACACATAATGGGGAGCACACTGCATTTCTGATGACCCCCAAAAGACCCTCCAGACACCATCCACATTTTGGTAAAGTTTTGATGCCAGGAGGCATTCTTAGTTTGTTTTGAAGAAGCCCTTAGTTATTAACCACAAATGTAGGACAAAACCATACATAGCTCAAAAAATGACACGTCATAAAACAAAATTCCAATCAATATTGTCTGTTTTATGTGCTCATATGATTTGTGGAGCTTGTACAGGTCCTTCTCAAAATATTAGCATATTGTGATAAAGTTCATTATTTTCCTTCATCTCCATAAAGCTTTTCAGCAGATGGAAGCATGAAGTGCTCAAAAATCTCCTGATAGCTAGCTGCATTGACCCGGCCCTTGATAAAACACAGTGGACCAACACCAGCAGCTGACACGGCACCCCAGACCATCACTGACTGTGGGTACTTGACACTGGACTTCAGGCATTTTGGCATTTCCTTCTCCCCAGTCTTCCTCCAGACTCTGGCATCTTGATTTCCGAATGACATGCAGAATTTGCTTTCATCCGAAAAAAGTACTTTGGACCACTGAGCAACAGTCCAGTGATGCTTCTGTGTAGCCCAGGTCAGGCGCTTCTGCCACTGTTTCTGGTTCAAAACTGGCTTGACCTGGGGAATGCGGCACCTGTAGCCCATTTCCTGCACACGCCTGTGCACGGTGGCTCTGGATGTTTCTACTCCAGACTCAGTCCACTGCTTCTGCAGGTCCCCCAAGGTCTGGAATCGGCCCTTCTCCACAATCTTCCTCAGGGTCCGGTCACCTCTTCTCGTTGTGCAGCGTTTTCTGCCACACTTTTTCCTTCCCACAGACTTCCCACTGAGGTGCCTTGATACAGCACTCTGGGAACAGCCTATTTGTTCAGAAATTTCTTTCTGTGTCTTACCCTCTTGCTTGAGGGTGTCAATAGTGGCCTTCTGGACAGCAGTCAGGTCGGCAGTCTTACCCATGATTGGGGTTTTGAGTGATAAACCAGGCTGGGAGTTTTAAAGGCCTCAGGAATCTTTTGCAGGTGTTTAGAGTTAACTCGTTGATTCAGATGATTAGGTTCATAGCTCGTTTAGAGACCCTTTTAATGATATGCTAATTTTGTGAGATAGGAATTTTGGGTTTTCATGAGCTGTATGCCAAAATCATCCGTATTAAGACAATAAAAGACCTGAAATATTTCAGTTAGTGTGCAATGAATCTAAAATATATGAATGTTAAATTTTCATCATGACATTATGGAAAATAATGAACTTTATCACAATATGCTAATATTTTGAGAAGGACCTGTATATGTGAGTAGTGTCTTTGTGATTTTTAGTGATTAATTTTAAAAGCGAGAACAGTCTCTGTATTGTTTCAGAAGCCAACCGCCTCCTACTGCACTGGGAGCAGTCTCTCCACTGTAGCTGTAATGAGGAAATATTAAAGCAGTTTGAAGTCACAGTGAGTTCACCTTGTAAGTGCTAAAGTTTGTGCAATGACCTATTTGGGTCAATTAGGACTTCTCTGAAACAGTAATTGCTATCTACATAGATGTGTGCAGGTGCACAAATTAGTCCTGTTATACATGGCGGTTGCTGCTGAATTAGAAAGGCGTGATCAGATAATTTAGTGGTGATAACTGTGTTTCTATGTTTCATCATGTTTCAGCTTTAATGAAAATTTGTGTTTTTGCTAAGTTTCAATGACATTTTAAGGTGGTAGACCTTTTTAGCACATTATCTATACTCCTTGTATCAAATCCTGCATTTCTAATTGTCCCATTAATGACATCTAGTAATCATCATCTTTATCTCAGCACACCAAACCAGTGCTTACAGATTGTGAAGCGGTGAAGACAAATTACCTGGAATCGTAAAGGTAACATACACAGTACTTACCATCACATTTTGGTACAGTTCACCTGGCCTCTCAAGAAGTGGTGCTAATTGTTCACCTTGCAAAAGAACTTGCAGTGGTTAAGATTTCTAGATTTACAACAAATACAGGGGAGGAAACAAGATTTCATCATTGCCACTGATGAAATCTTGTTTCTGCCATTGTTTGAGAACAACAATATTCTTCAGGTGTTGACAACATGTTGTGATCACTAAGCAGTGCAGAGTACGTTCTACTTTTTTTTTTGGATGGATCACCAGTTAGGCCATTTCAGTGGGTGCGAGTTTGTAAAAATATATATACCTGAATTTTAGCAGGTTAAACATCTATTGACATGAGTGGTAGCTAGATTAATTAGGGACAGTAGCTGGAAATGCTTACAAAGCAGTTTAGGGTCTCATTAAATCAATAAGGTCATTAAGAAAGGGGCAAATCAGAATAACTATTTTTGAAAGCAAAAGGTAGATTTTTGTAAATGAAGTATTGCATACTCAAATATGAGTAAATATGCGTACAAAATTGAAATTCCTTGCTAATATTTATGTTTTGCATTGTTACAAATTGTTTAAAAGTCATGTCAATCCTGTGGGCACTGTAGACTTTGTCATCTTTGCACTTCAGGAACTCACCGTTTTACCAACATGGATGCACAATTTCTTTTACGTTTTTAGCTGAGCAGTGCAGAGTCAGTTCTACTTTTTTTTCTTGACAGTTGGTAAACATCTGATTAAGAGCTGCATGGAAGTTCTCAGTGGCTTCTCCTGTGAGCACGGCTAATGTTGACATGAGTGAAACAACCACACCAGTGTTTTCAACTAATATCCATGCTCTGGATAATGGTATGTATTATTTACAGCTGCAAGGACACACACAGTATGTACACCCACAAGCAATAGACTACTGTATTTTTGGTTTTGACTGTTTCAAGAGCAAACTTTCTGAATCCAGCTACATGATTATCTTTTCATAGGACCAGACTAGATTGGATAGTTTCTTATCCCTTAATACATGAAATCATAATTTGAAAACTACATTTTGCATTTAATCAAGTTGATGACCTGAAGCATTAAAGGGTGGCAGAAAAGCAAAAAGAAAAGAAATCTGCAATGTTGGAAATATTTTTTAATGGTACTGTTTGTGCCAGAATATTGTTAAGTTTTCGGTTTAATTTCCAGGAGAAAGTCCTTCAAGATTGGGTGATTTCTGGTAAAGTTACTGGTTGTGCTGTACCTGGCCATATCAAACTGTGTTAAATTGAAGAGCTGCTCTCAGACTTTCCTGGCATAAAACTTGATGTGCAGGTGTTACAATCTACACAAAGAGAAAACCATTTACACCTTTCCCCAATCACTCTTGGTTGTGTTAATGGTCCTATCTGACAGATATTAAATGTGAAAGGAGAGAGGCCGATTTGGTTCACAAAGCTCACACTCATACACAAACACAGAGATTTTGTGCTGTTCACATTGCTCAGATCAATAATGTACCAAGAGAGAAAGAAAAAAAGAAAGCTTCATCTTAGGCGGATGATTCACTACGATGCACAGCCACAAAGGAAAGGAGAACAGTGAGAACAGGATATGAAAAGAGATAAAAGCTGTGACAATTTAGCATGGAAAAAGAGTGTTAAAAAGAATGCCAGAAAGACACATAAACGAAATAATTACCTTTTAAATTAATTTAATTAATGCAATCTTAGAAAGTTTTCATTCTCTTATATATTTTGCATGTTTTTGCATTTTATGTTTCAGATCAAACAAAATTTATATCAGACAAAGATATCCTGAGTAACTACAAACTGCAGTTTTACAATACTGGTTTCATTTATTAGAAAAAAGGCACTATCCAGTCCTACCTGTACCTTTGTAAAAAAAAAATGTATTGCTCACTAAACCAAACTGAGCCACCCCTGGCACAACAAATCCCATCAAATGTTTGCAATACATTTTTTGCTTTAATGTGGAGGAATTTTGGCCCACTCTTCTTTGCAGAATTAACTTAATTCAACCACTTTCAAAATTTTTGGAGCATGGACGGTCGTTTAAGGCCACAGCTTCTGTATCGAACTGAAGACTATGACTAGGCCATTTCTTTATTAAAGGCGGACCCACTCTTCTGCTTTGGATGCTGAATAACCCAAGTGTGCTTGAGCCTAAGGCTATGTACTGATGGCAGGACATTCTCTTGAGGTTTTAGAGCACAATTCTTGGTTGCATAAACTAAAGCATGTCCTTCAGGTCCTATAGAAGCAAAGACGCCATAGACCATCACACAACCACCACCATTTTTCAGTGCTCCTTTTTCTGAAACACTGTGAGTTTTACATCAGATGTAACTGACTGCATATCATCCAAATCTGAGACAGGACGTATTTACTACTGCAGCAGTGGTTTCTTCATCTGTGGATAACGGCTCCCACTGTGGTATAATGGAGTCCCAAATTCGTAGAAATGGCTTTAAAACATTTTCCAGATTAATAGATGTCAATGACTTTGTTTATCTTCCATTCTTGATTTATTTTTAAATTGTGGTATGATGTGCTACTAATTGGGATCTTTAGGCCTACTTCATATTGTCAGACAGATTCTATTCATTGGATTCCTTGATTCTACTGGTGAGGCAGTGATCAGGCCAGGGTGAAGTGAAATGGAACCACAGCATTGTGGTCAATCACAGTTACAGTGCTGTCACACCAAACCTTTGGAACACTTTCTACTGTGCCAGAGTCCAGTTTCTGGAGTGGATTACGGCAGAGTGAACCCATCCCGGACCCTAAAACAAACCAGAGAACTGTACCATGGCACGATTACAACTGCTGGTCCCAGCATGGTTTATCTGAGCCCTGGAACGGCTCACTTGCAGTGTGAATGCGTGCCGGGTCAGCATACCAAAAGTAGGAGCAGCACATATGAGTAGAAGAAGAAGTGGAAAAAGTGGAAAAACAATGTAAGTGCGAATTCCATGATGAAAGAGTGTGAAAATGTCTTGACGGGCTATGTGCAGTGATGAAGAGGTGCAGGCACAAAACTACAATTGAAAACCAGATGAGATGGACTTTCTTCTTTCATTTTTTCTTCTCAATCAGTGCAATACCACCCCCAAAACAATCCTTTTCAACTGTATGACGTTTGGTCCGGTCTTAAAAATCTCTGTGTGAAGGTAAACCGCGCCAAATGAAGGGGTTTTTATTTTTATCACTTTTGTTAAAATGCCCTGATATTTGTTGTAAGATTAATGGTTTTCTGGCAAAGAGCTATCCTGTTGCTGTAAGCACGTGAAGGTGTCTGGTTAAGTAAGCTTGAGCTATAAACTTTGCACCATTCATCTTTGGTCAAGACTCGTGTTTTGAAGTAGGAAAGAAGGTCATTCTTGACGTGCGCAAAAGTTGATATTTGCCTCAGTTGCTTTAACTAAAGGGGAATGTCACATTATTTAATGAGTCTTGAATGAATTTGATCATCTCTAATTAAAAATTTATAATACCCAAAACAGAGACTCTTCAATACACAGTTTCAGTTTTATGAAAGGATTGCTTTTTTTGAAAATGCAAAACTAGAGCAGTATGGAGCATCAGAAGTATTGTTGCACCCCTACTAACCACAAAGCGAGTAAGAAAAATGTGGAAAAAAGAGCACCAACACCAGAGTACACAAGGTGTATCTCTAAAATGCAACAAAATCTTTGAGAAAAAAGCAGTACTTGATTTCCTGAAATGGCATGACTTAAGATGACATACACGGTGTAGCATTGACAGACTGGGTTACAGAAGACACCACATGTATAAACACGACACGAGAGAAAGATTGCTACTTGGCCCTAAACAGATATTAGGAAAGTATTGTCTGATGTGGAATGAAATAGTATGATTTTAGGGCGATAATTGAAACCTCATTAAAAACTTCTACTTTTTTTTATTTTAAGAATATGTATAAAGTTTAGGACAAAAGATTGGAGCTGAAAATTTTGCTTTTTTTAAAAAATATGAACAAAAACTAATCAGTGATCAGCCATTAGATTAAACTGACAGTCAAGGAGGTCAATTCCATTGATCATTTCATGACAGCATATAAATGTGCTGGAATAATCTAGATTATCATCTTACTTTGACATTTGCTGTACCTCACCAAGTACACCTTCTAATATCAGGAGTACTTTCAAGATATAAAGTGTTCAGAAACAGCTTCAGAAACATGTCATATGTTTTCAATCAAGTCAGTGCCCATTTCCCCCTGTCCCAGTCCATCCATGCATCCAAGGAATATGCATGAACAAGTCTGATCCTTTGAGACCCCGTTATACAACTCACTCCATCCAAAAGCTCTTCTCCCAGTGTTGGGGTGTCAGACATTACTGGACACACACAGATGTTGGCCCCGGCAGGTTAGAGTGGTTTTCTTGGGAATCTAAAAAACCGTGGCTGTTGCTTTTAAAGTTGTTTAAATGCCGTTAAACAGCAAGTGTGCTCATTCATTTAATTAACTGACAGAAGGCTGGATTTTCTGTCTACAAATGGATTAGTGTTCAGTTTTAACAGTAAGGGTTCCTATGCATTCTGGAAAAGTTGAACATTTTATCTAAGCATTTGGTTTTAGATTGTAAAACAAAACAGAATAGGCAGAAATATCTGCATCCATCCCATCACCTCAATTTGGCATTTGTCTTTGTTCCTTTATATCTGAGGTTTTTGCAGGTTTCCATCCACATTATTCTTATAACCCATGATGCCCTGAGTGAATTATGTGCACAACCTCCTGGCCAGCATTCTTACATATGAACTTGTACTCTTACATATAACTCACTGACTTACTCCCCCATCACACTACATCTCGCTCCCTCCGTTGTGTTTTTATGCGTTATGTTGTACTGTTTGGTTTTTACTGTTGTGCCTTTGTAAAGCTTCTTTGAGTTCCTATAAAAGTGCTATACAAATAAAATGTATTATTAACAGTCTCTTGCAGAGCAATTACAAAGTAAAGCATGTGGGGATGTAAACTTTTACATTTTAAATAACAATCCTACATGTGCCTCTTTTTAAAGATTGGGAAGATGATCTAAGGAAATGGATACTAATACCTATATATTTTGCTGCTTCATCAACTTAATTACTACAGATAGGGGAGGTAAAAATATAAATTAAATATTGATTTTGCAGTTTCTAAGCTTCCAAACACTATGAGCATGTTAATAGTATCTAACTGATTTTAGGTGTTTTTTTTTTCCCTTTGCTGTAAGTTCAGAATGTAGTCAGGGTTAGAGAAGACCAGAATGTCATGTACTGATTTTTTTTTATTTTTATAAAATGACATAACTATGTTACCTGTTATTTCTTAAACCTAAAATCATAACTGATCTGCTCTCAGCAGAACAGTTAATCCTTTTTGAGGAGCCAGTGTTTTGTCTGGATGTGCAGCTGAAACCAAATGTGGGTTATCACTATTCCTCTTTGGGCATTTTCTTGACATAACATACAGAATTTTCAGTGGTCCCTTCACATTTAGATGCCATATTTGTCTTGAATCATCTGTTCCAAACAGATGAAAAAAAAAATTAAAAAAAAGTTTACACATCTGCTGAAGCTACAAGTTAACCTCCGTCCAATTAGAGAAGCAGCCATAAACAGCATCAAGTACTCATGTCTGGATATGTCCAAGGTTTCCTGGGGACATGTCCGTCAGCGTGTGGTTGTCAGAAAGATAATCAATAAGAAATTTATCCAAACAGCAAACTGTCATAATGGATAGTTTTAGGACTCTGAAACACAATCATGAAGAAACCAGGGGCAACGTTTAAACAGTTTATTTATTCACAAACGTAAGTTCGTTCTGGAATCCGGACTGGATCAGCAGACAGGATTGGGATCTCACTGAAGGAGAAGTAAAGGGTCTTAAAGCACGTTTGAGAAATGTCCATCGGGGTTAAACTTACAGCAAATAAGCCCTTAACCAGGTCAGGGAGGAATAAGTCCACGATGGTTGAGGTCGACAGGAGGGTGCAGCAGCAGGGAAAAGTACTTCCTCATTCTTCTGACTTTGTGCTCTATTCCATTCAGCAGGCCCCATGGGGAAAATGATGATTTGTGGGAGGGTGGACAGATAGGTGGAGGGTTCTCAGAAGCTTGATAAGAACTTGTTTCTAGAGACCTGGGTCCTGGAAGGAGGCAAAAAGGAGACTTACAGCCAAGGTTCTTTGAGGCTTGAATTTCCACATTCATCTGAACTCTGCAGGAGACATTAAGCCCACAGAAGCTCCAGTAGAAACATTTCCTAGAGGCACAGGAGAAAAAACAAGATGATCAGAGAAAAAGTAGAAACCAGGGCTGCTGCTGCAGCAGAGGTCTTCTTCTTCTTCTTCTTGTTGGTTTTATTGGCGGTTGGCAACAAACTTTTAGTAGCATTACCGCCACTTACTGGTATGGAGTGTGGTTCGTGTCGGTCTATCTATTTATATATATATATATGTTTAATTCTACAAATTAAATAAATAAATATATCTTACCTATATGTATAAATACAAATAGACATACTTACACATTACATTGTATTCTACCCTTCTATATCCTCCATACTTTCACAATTTTATCTACTATAATCAAATTCTATGAAATAATTTTGTTTTCTTTAAAAAACGAATCACTATTTGTACGTTTACTCCCTAAATTCTTCCTCAAAATATCTAATAAATTAACCTTTTCCTTAATACCTTCAAACTCTCTTCTCATATATCTTCTTTCTCTTTCATATTTATGACATTCTAATATAACATGTTCTATTGTTTCATATTTTCCACAGTAATCACATTTACCAGTATCATGCTTTTGAATTTTAAAAAGTGTATAATTAAGTCCTGTATGCCCAAATCTCAACCTTGTTATCACTCTTTCCTCCTTTCTATTTCGTCTTCCATTTCTTCTTTCTCCTACTATCTTCTGAATTTTATAAAACCATCTTCCTGTTTTTCCTTCATCCCACCTTTTTTGCCATTTTTCCATCAGCTTTCCTTGAACAATACTCTTTCCCTCAGATTTACTTGTTTTAACTATAAAACTAATAGGATTTTGAATTATCCTCTTTGCTATTTTATCTGCCCTCTCGTTTCCTTCTACTCCAATATGTGCTGGAACCCACACAAATATAACTATCAAGCCCATTTTTTGTATTTTGTATAATGTATGAAATATTTCTAATAAAATGTCCATCCTACTATCTGATTGATTATATTTTAAACGTAATAATGCAGAGCTTGAATCTGAGCAAATGACTGTTTTTAATGGTTTTATGTCTTCTACCCATTGTAAAGCTAATAATATAGCCAATATTTCTCCTGTGTATACTGATAAGCCGTCTGTAATTCGTTTTCCTATTTTTAGATTGAATTCTGGTACTACAAAAGCTATTCCTACTTTTCCATTTATTTTTGATGCATCTGTATATATTTGAATATATCTATAATAATTATTTAAATGTATCTGTACTGAATGACTATCTACTATGGAAGATTTATCTTGCTTCTTTTCCATTATTGACATATCTACTGTTGCTTCTGGTAGAATCCATGGTGGTATAATTGATATTGGTGATGTTTGACTAATTTCTAAATCAATTATTTTAAATTCTTTTACTTTATTTTCAATTGTCCATCCAAAACTCTTCATTTCTTTCTTTTCTTTTTCCCAACATGGATTTAAAATTTCCCAAATTGGATGATCCAAGTTATTACATTGTAAATTTAACCAATAATTTATTTCTAGTTTTATTCTTCTTAACTCTAACGGCATTTCTCCCATTTCTATTTCTATTGCTGCTGTTGGTGTAGTTTTAAATGCTCCAGTACATAATCTTAATGCCTGATGTTGGATAATATCTAATTTAACCAGATGTGTTTTAGCTGCTGAACCGTAAACTATACAACCAAAGTCTATGTTAGATCTTATCATTCCTGTGTAAATCTGTTTTAGTGATTTCCTATCTGCTCCCCAGTCACTGCCAGCCAAGCATCTCATAATATTTAAAATGTTCTTACATTTATCAACAACTTTTTGAATATGTATATTCCATTTTAGTTTTTCATCAAACCATACTCCTAAAAATTTTATATACTTTACTTGCTCTAATTCTTGGTTATATAATTTTAATTTTATTTCCTTGTTTATTTTTTTCTGATTAAATATCATTACTTTGGTTTTTTCAACTGAAAATTTAAATCCCCATTGTAACGCCCATTTCTCTATTTCAATAATAACCTCTTGTAATTTCTTTACAATGAAATCTAAATTTTTTCCTCTTTTCCAAACAGCTCCATCATCTGCAAAAAGTGAACATCCCATTACTTTTCCAATATCTTTAAATACATTATTTATCATAATTGAAAACAATAACGGACTTATAATACTCCCCTGTGGAGTTCCATTTTCTACTATATATTTTCCTGAGATCACTTCCCCAATTCTAACTTGTATTTTCCTATTTGTTAAAAAGTCTTTGATCCATTTAAATATTTTCCCTTTAATGCCCAGTATTTGTAATTTAATTAATAATCCTTCCACCCACATCATATCATATGCTTTTTCTATATCAAAAAATACTGCCACTACACTTTCTTTATTTACCTGTGCTCTTCTAATTTCATGCTCTAAGCATAGCATTGGATCATTAGTACTCCTCCCTTTTCTAAAACCACTTTGATACTTTGACATATATCCTTTATTATTTAAATAATATACTAGTCTACTATTAATCATTTTTTCCATTATTTTACATAGATTTGATGTTAAAGCTATTGGTCTATAATTTCCTGGATTTGATTGATCTTTTCCTGGTTTAGCTATTGGTACTATAATTGATTCCTTCCAGCTCAGTGGTAATTTTCCCTCCTCCCATATTTTATTATATAATTGTAATATTATATATTTCGATTTTCCACCAAGTTGCTTTATCATTCTGTACCAAATTTGATCTTTACCTGGTGCTGTATTTTTTGTCTTCCTAAGTGCATAATTTAATTCAGCTTTTGTAAATTCAACATTTAACAAATTATTTGTTTCTTCAACACTCTGTAATACATCTTTATATATAAGTTTTGTATTTTCTCTTCCTTTTCTTCCCTCTTCACTAATATTATTTGAACTGTTAATTTTACTAAATATTCTTGCCAATATTTCAACTTTATCTTCATCTTTTACTATATTTATATTATTTATTTTTAATATAGGATATTCAAACTCTCTCTTTATGCCATTCATTCTTTTAATTATTTTCCAAATTTTTTCTATTTTTGTTTCTTTCCCTATTGTGCTACAGAAATTTCTCCAATATTCTCTTTTTACCTTCTTAATAGTTCTCTTTACTATTGCTTGCTTTCTTTTATAATCAATTAAATTCTTATAAATTGGATTTCCTTTTAGTACTTTAAATGCTTTATTTCTTAACTTTATTGCTTCTTTACATTCATTTGTCCACCATGGTACCATTTTCTTATTACTTTTACACCCTACTTTCTTTATAGAATTATCTGCTGCTTCCATGATTATCTTACAAATGTTTAAATTTACATCATTTATATCCATTCTCATATCTACTTTCTCTAAGTTTATTTGACTCAAGTATCTAAATTTAGTCCAGTCTGCCTTATTAAAATTTTGTTTTTTATTGACACTTATATTCCTATTATTTAAAGTTAATCCTACTCGTATTGTAATGGGATAATGATCACTACCTATTGTTGATTTTTTATCAATGCCCCACTCACAACTACCAGCTAAACCATTTGAAACCATTGTTAAATCAATAACTGATTCCATCCCTGTTCTTACATTGATTCTTGTTCCCCTCCCATCATTAATACATACTAGATTTTTTATTTCCATTAATTCTTCTATAACTTGTCCATTTTTATCATTACAATTACCCCACAATGTACTATTTGCATTAAAATCTCCACACCAAATTACTTTCCCTTCCAAATATTCATTTAACTCCTCCATTATTTCAATTGACAATGTTTTACATGGATTATAAAAATGTATTATTTTAAATTTATCTTCTTGTTCCCATATCTCAATTACTATATATTCAAGTTCTTTCCCTTTTCCTAATACCTGATATTGTATCTCTTGCTTAATAAATATTCCACATCCTCCTCCACTTCTCTCCTGTCGATCTCTTCTTACACCATCATATCCTTTTATCACAAAATCCAATGTTGTTTTCAACCATGTTTCCTGAACACAAATCATTTCTGGTTGTTCTTCAAGACTATCAATATAACCTTTAAGTTCTTGTCCGTTAGCAATTAAACTTCTTGCCTTCCATTGTAATATTAACATGCACTACTTTCACCAGATGTTCCTTGTCTCCCATCTACCTCCAACTTTTTATTTATGTTCTCCCACGATCCCTCCTTAAACCCCAAAAACTTTTCAGCTCCTCTCACTATTATTTTAATCTTCTCAGTTTTATGCTTGGCTTGGTCAGTACAGTTGATAACATAGGCTACGAATAATATTAGTTTTTCTACTGATATTGTAACATTTTCTTCTGACTGTACTTTGCTTTGCTGTGGAATTTGATTCGCTATTTGTTCAATCTTTCTTGTTTTCTGTTCCTTCACATTTTTAACTGCTTCTGCATAGCTTATGTTTTTAGTCATTTTAATCTGTATGATTTCTTTTGCCTTCTTCCTTACTTCACATCCTCCATACGTAACTCTATGTTGCCCTCCACAGTTACAACATTTTTCCTTGTACTTCTTCTTTACATTCTTCAAACTTGTGATCTTCACCACATTTTGGACATCTCTGCTTCCCTTTACAAACTGCTGCTATGTGTCCATACCTTTGACATTTGAAACAACGAAGTGGCGGAGGGATATAAGGTCTAACCTGAAAGCTGAGATAACCTATTTTGATGTTTTGTGGCAACTCTTTTTCGTCAAATTCAATGAAGATTGACATACTTCCTACTTTTTCTCCATTTATTGTTTTTGACAATCTCTTCAAGTTATTCACTTTTGCACCAATAATACTTCTCTTAATTTTATCAAGATCTTCATCTAGAGGGATACCATAAATCACTCCTCTAATTTTTTTATTTTCTCCCATGATTTTTTTCTCCAACACCGTTTTCTTGCAGATATTATCCACCTTTAAAGCCTTGTTCTTTTGTTCTTCATTTTTACAAACTACCAATAAGTTTCCATCTCTCAAAATCTTTACCATTTCAACATCTCCAATTTTCTTTTTAATCTCTCTTGACACCACAATGGGGCTGATGTTATCCTGTTCTTCCTCGTTCTTAAGTTTTAATATTATTTTAAATTCCTCCCTCATAACTTTTCTCCTAACTATCCTTTCTTCTTCTGAACTGCTTCCTTCCAATTCTCGCTTGCTACCTTGGATATCACCAATTCCCTTTCCTTCATCTATTTTATTTCTTCCACGTCCTTTCCCTCTTCCTCTCCCAGCTGGCGTCCACCCTTCAAAATCCATGTCTTCCTCATTTCCTGTCTCCATTTCCAACCGAACCATTCACATACCAGTTTATGCCCAAATCCACCTTTTCCGAATCCGATATATTTCTATTTTTGTTTTTCCCGCGCCGCACCAAAACCGTTCTTCTTCGACGTAGTCTCACCCGGCCGATGTCTGCAGCAGAGGTCGAGCTGTTTACCACACTTTGTAAGACAAAGAGCTGACGCCTCCTTCTGGATGAGGTTGATTGCTCGCTGATGAGCAACAGCTGCGCTGCAGCACCTGCGGTCACACCCTGAGTAAGAGGAAAAAACACTGTAAAAACACACAGACTGACCCAGCCTGCACGCAACCACCGTGGATATGACACAAACTAAATATTTATAAGAGACAACCGACTACATATGATTTGCCATCAAAACATACCACTTTACTGGAAGTTGCACACGCAATCAATCCTAAAGCAACACCTCCAGGACATAAAAAAATGTGTAGGAACCTTGTGCAGCAGGTGGAAAAAATAGTATAAAGAGCACAAGAATAAAGTAGAAAGCTACATTTAAAAACATATACAAACAAAAACACACCCAATAAGTCTGAAAACAGAGAATTCAATTGATATAGCACCAAATAACAGAATACTGCAAAACCTAATTAAACACCACAAGAAGAAAAATACAGGAAAACATTAACCCAAATGAATACCATAACCAACACCTCTAAATCGTGACAACAAATTATATTAATGCCTCATTTTTGTTTCTGGAATAACCTCATAATTATAACCAGAACATATTTTACATCAGTGGTCCCCAACCCTGGTCATCGGGGCCCCCATCCTGCATCTTTTAGAGGCTTTCTTTTTGCTGCACAGCAGTTAAATGAAGGGGTCATTAATACGTTTCTGTGGAATTTGATGGCATGCTGAGGAGATAATGTATTTGTCCCAATAGGGTATGCTGGAACTGGGTAACATCTTAAACATGCAGTTGGTCCTGAGGGATACAGTTGGGTCCCCTGTTGTATATCATGGAACAGCAGTAAAAGGTGTAAAACACATAGGAAGCACTCAATCCAATATTAGGGCCTTTTCTGCCCTTTCATGCTTCCTGATCAGTCCAGAATAACTTATCACCCAAAAAGGTTTCCTTGTTTACTTTTTGTTATGAACCAGTGTCTTTTAAGCTGTTTTATTAATGCAGGCAATGCATCATAGATATATAGATGTCAGAATCTAGAGCTGCATACCAATCATTTGTTTTAAACTCTATTCTGTCCTTTTCTTGTCCCCCTTCCTGGCCCCTCTACCACACCATTAACTCCTGTTTTGTTGCCAGATATATTTAGAGGCCTGTAAACAGCCAGGCATGGGATTAGCTTTTAAGAGAAGATTATTGTACACCCTTGTTTTTGTCACTACCTGTGTTCTCAGCACCCTCAAGGGTGAGGGTCACTAGTAACCCATAGTGCTGTCGTGACACCTCGTTACTCATCTCCATGCTGCCCAGTCACTAAATTGTATCGTCATAGCAACACCAGGAGAAAAACCATTTTGATGCAGAGGGGGAAAAAAAGCACCTAAGAACTGAACCCTGGGGTGCAGGCTGTGCATGTTGTCTGTGCATCTGAGAGTCTGAGTGTGTATGTAGCATATGGTGTCTGCTGCATGGGGAGGTTGTGGGCAGAGATGATAAGAGAGCTCCTCTCATGCTGTGTATTCTTCATACACCCCCGCAGTGAAGGAGGTTTCCCAAAGAATGGCGACTAAGCAGAAGGCAGGACGTGAAGCCTGAGTCAAATGATGGTTAGATCAATGCTAAAAGAGGTTAGGAAAACCGGAAAATAAAAAAAAGCTGTCATAATCTGTGGTCATAATGTGACTTTGGACTATTTATTTTACCTTTATCTTTCAAAACCAACAACACTATAAAACTGCACATCCAGATTATACTCTGTTATTAATGTTAACCACACTAATTTATATGAGGAAGCATATATTATGTAAAGTAATTCATGGTATCTCTATACGTTAGCGTTTTCATACACAACAGGTGACATATTCAGCTAAGGTTTTTAAAATAACGCACTAATAAATGCTTACCACAAGTAGGAGAAGGTCAGCATGGGCTATATTCACCTTCACTCTGCTTCTGTGGTTCAACGTATGGGTCACTGAAATAAAGAAAACCATACATTAAAGTGTTGTGTCTGCGATTAAACAAGCAGAGGCAGCCATTGAGCTACGTTTTCATAAAATAGTAATAGTAATAGAAGTGTCATCTCATTTTCACATCAAACATGATAAAGGAAATGAAATGAAAACTCCTTTGATGCCCCGCAAACCACCACTGACACGGAAGCAGCAGAAGAGCCTCAGCCCACCATCACCCCACACCCCTAGGAAGCAATCTAGCAGAACTTTACGTAGAAAAGTTAAAACAGCCGTAAAAGAAATGTGTCCTAAACTATCTGATGAATTAATTACATTTTACTGTATTCTTAAATATGAAATAATTCAACACTTGTGATCGCCTGATTCTAATATTATATATATTTATACAAACGTGTTACTCTTCTAGTCATCCTATCTGCGCAGGCATGCTTTTCCCAGCCTTATGGACAAGTACGATTTAAACAAGTAGTGCAGGGATGCTGTGTGGTGTAGAGGTAGAACGGGCGCCCCATATACAGAGGCTATAGTCCTCAAAGCGGCCGTCCTGGATTTGATTCCCGACCTTGAGACCTTTGCTGCATGTCTTCCCCCCTTCTCTCTGTGCCCATTTCCTGGTAACTGTCAATAAAGGCCACAAGTGCCAGAAAAATTTGCAAGAAATAGGAAAGCAGTGCAAAGCTAACACCAAATCTGTCCTATCTTTTAGAAACACACGTCCGAGTTCAGATTATCAATCACAGATAATATGTAGGGTATTTTGCTGCCACAATGGTCACTTTCTCTCCGTTTTTATCAGTGTGACAGTTGTCCTCTAGTCACAGCAGACAGTTCAAGAAATCAATGCTCATTTAAAATTGTGTAAAACACCCAGTACACACTCTGCCTGAAGTCTTGACAGGCGTGACTCAGAAAGGAGGGAAGGGGCTATCAATTGGGTTTCATATCCTTTTGTCGCGATACAATCCAACCTTCCACAAGAGTGAGGCCTGCTGTCGGCATCAGTTGATTGCACCAATGGCCTGTTCATCAAAGTTTGACCTGTCAGTCCACGATGCAGTAAATAAAAACTGTTAAGCTAGGTGGATCAACATCCATCTAGTATGTGAGCTTTCCTTTCACAATGCTTTCTTATTATCAGTCTCTCCTGTTGCCTTCGGATTGCTCTCCTTTCATTTGTTTTTATTGCTTGAGATTGAACTATTTAGACTGGCTTTCTACTCTTGCAACAAAGGAATCCATAGTACGTGAAAAAAGCAGCAATCAAACAACAAGGTACAGGGCTTTGCAAAAGTGTTAATACTTCTTAAACGCTTTCAAATTTTATCGGGTTACAACTGCAAACTTTGATGTAATTTATTGGGATTTTATGTGACAGACCAGCTCGAAGTGGTGCATAGACGTGAAGTAGAAAAGGATTTTACAAAAGAAAATCTGACCATTGTGGTTTGGTTTTGTATTTATCTCCCCTGAGCCAATACTTTGTGGAACAAGCTATTACTGCAATTACAGCTGCAAGTCTTTTGAAGTAAAGTATGTCTCTGACAACTTTGCACATCTACAACCTTGAATGTTTTGCCAATTGTTCTTAGCAAAATGGTTCAAGCTCATTAAAATTGGATGGAGAACATCTGTCTTGCAAAAGATTGTCATTTGGATTTAGGTCTGGACTTAGGTCTATAATCCTAGGTTATTCTGTTGAATGTGAATGTCCATCCAAGTTTCAATTTTTTTTTTCTGCCTTTAACTGGTTTTCTTCCACGATTAGACACCTGTATGCACGTCGCTTCTGCAGGCTGCCTTGTTGCAGATTGGTCACTGGTCGGAGTCACCTACAACCTGCAGCTGCAATGATGTGAAAAGATTTTTCACTGTGTTTTATCAGGGAGTGACAGAAGTTGAAAGAGATTCTGGTCCTTTTTAACTGCCACGTCCATTGCTGTACACTGTTCGACTTAAGAGATCACATTGAGACCAAACACAATTTTCTTACTTTTTTAGTTAACCTTTAATAAGAGATTTCAACATACAATGAATATAGCTGTAGGTTGAGCACATAATATAATCAGTCATTTTCTACCGCTTATTCCATAGTGGGTCGCAGGGAAGCTGGTGCCTATCTCCAGCAGTCTATGGGCGAGAAGCGGGGTACACCCTGGACAGGTCGCCAGTCCATCACAGGGCAACACACAAACAACCATGCACACACCTAAGGGCAATTTAGAGTGACCAATTAATTAGCATGTCTTTGGACTGTGTCTTTGGACGCATGCACAGGGAGAACATGCAAACTCAATGCAGAAATTCCCAGCTGGGGGTATTTACCCCCAGCTGGGAATCAAACCCAGGACCTTTTTGCTGCAAGGCAACAGTGCTACCAACTGTGCCACCGTGCAGACCTAATATTATATTATATTATATTATGATATATTATATTATATTATATTATAGCTCTAATCAAACTACGGTATCTTTGCATAAAAATATATATTTTCATTGTATATTATAATTTGTGTATTTTCATAACAATTGTTATTTTGACCCAACCTTACCCTGAAAAAAAATTGTAGAAAACATTAGAGATTGACTTCTCCCTTCTTATTTTCTGTCCATCTCTGCTGTGCACAATGCAAATATTTTTCAGCAAACCGTCACCAGGACAGCAAGTAAATGCAGACACACACAGAAATGTAATTTAGCTGGAGAAATGTTGGAAATGTTTGGCCTTAAGAGATAAATAAATCTTTTATCATCTTCAATTCAGTTGAAGCAATTTATTTTCTAAGTCAAGAAAGCGTACTAGTTTTCTGCAGGAAAATATATTTATTTAGCTAAACATTTTCAATTTGGTTCCAGCTCTGCTGAATGTTGTCAGCTTTATCAAGGAAGTGATCAGGACGTCAAGAGTCTCAGAGAATACATAATTGCCAGTAACATTTAATGCATCACTCCCTCAAAAAATGTCAAGAAAAACTCTATGATGGACTTTATGGTCTGTCCAAAACAAACAAAAAAAAATTTTGGAACAGTAATACATTTTAGCAATCTTGATGTTTAAGTGATTCAAAAAGATAATTGAGGCAGCATTAGTGGCCTAATGAAAGAAAGCACAGCTTGTTCTATTGGACTTGGATGCCTTTTGATTGGGCAAGAAGAAACTATGAATCATGCTGCAACAGCAAAACTCTGCATTGCATCTTTCTTTAGGGATGCATCTGCTTTCTGGTGCACTGTGGAGCTGGTGTTTGCTACCACGGGCCAGAGCGACAATAACTCTGACATCAAACAAGCACAACATCATAAAATGCCAATATACTGTATATTTTTCCTCTCCAGCACTTTAAATCCAGCACATCACTCAGAGTTAGGGGCTTGAATTCAGTTGCTGACGAGATTCCCCAGGAACAGCTGTCTGGAAGAGATCTACACACACAGATGTGATACGTTGCTTCAGACTTGGCTGATTTCCACAGAGCCTTGGTTCAGACTGAGGAAAAATCTCAGGGCATCATTTCTTCCCCGTGGTCCTGAAATATTAACCTTATTGTAACCACTGTTCTAGTTTCCCTTATGAACAGCGCCCAAATCCTCTGACCTACACCCTATCAGATATGCTTCCAATGAGAAAATAGTGTTTTAATTGGCAGCAGAATATGTGGTAAATAGAGTGCATAACTGAACCCAATAGCAAGGCTAAATAATAAAAGAAAAACCTACAACTAAGATCTAAATGCAGTGCAAATTCAACCTCATACTAAAATAAGGGAGGAAAATTGGTAAAGTTAAAGATGTACCAGTTTAATAAACTGTACAGATCAGTAATAAACCAAGGGCAATGCACATTAACAGAGCACAATTAAATTTCAGCACAGTAGAACAATAGCACAAAATGTATCTCACCCATAAATGAGATGTTGAGCACCGGAAGTGCTGCAATCGAACCACACAATCCCAACAGATTAATAATGAGATTTTTAGCCACTTAGTGCAACCGTGCTGTCTCAGAACTGTTCAAAACAACCAGTTATACAGATGGTATACATAGGAAACAAATCCCACTATTTGGTTTCTTGAACTAGTAAAGCAGTCCGATAGCTTTACACACATTGCAGGCCTGGTAGGCCTCGGTTAGCATTCGTCCTTGGAATAGCAGTTCCAATGACGGCGGCTCCAAAATCACCTCGAGGAATGGGTTACTCACCCAACCATGGATTACCAGTTTGTACGAACGGCAATAAAACTGTCCTCAAGGCCCTGTCCCAATTCTCACACTACACCCTATGCCCCTCTATGAAGTGTTTACTTTGTACAAGTGCATGTAAGGGTTGAAGTGCGCAGGTTATAAGCGTGCAAAATTGGAAAATAGGGACAGTAGGGGTTACGTCATCGACTTGCACCTCTGCACCGTAACTGCAACATCAAAAAGGGCGGGAACCAGTGCTGTTTCCACAGTCTTGCTGCTAAAAAAACTATTTAAAACTGCAACAAGCAATTGTTTTGAGGAGAATAAAGTGCAGGAAGCGACTGAGGTTTATACAACAGACTCTCGCCGCGTCAGTGTTTGTTTGAAAGGTAACTTCAGTGTTATGGCCTACTGACTGCCCATACTCACTCTGAACCCAGTGGTTTCTTACAATGTTGAGCCTGGAAAACCAGTAAAAAAATATATTTGTCGGCTTGCTGTCTAAATTTACGCAGTTCTTATTATTCTGATTTGATGGCTGGTTACGTTGACGGTTGTGATTGGTTTTTGCTCAGAACGTCATCTGCAGCAGTGAATTGTGGGTAATATATTTCGGCGAAGTCCGCTTCAATGCGGGCTTCGCCGAAGGGCAGATGTGGGGCACAAAGGGGGCGGGGCTAAGGACGACTCTGGAGAATTGGGACACACTACGCACTCGAACCCATCAACAGGAACACGCAATTCAGGGACACAAGGGTGGAAGTGCGGGTATTGGGACAGGGCCCAACTCCGGTCCAACAGTCCGTTCCGGCGCACGAGCGTGGTTCGGCTCCGTGGATCCAGAAACTTGTCCATCAATGGCCCCGGCCGACCCTCAACTCCGGTCCAACAGTCCGTTCCGGCGCACGATTGTGGTTCGGTTCCGTGGATCCAGAAACTCGTCCATCAACGGCCCCAGCCGACCCTCTTTGTTCTTTTTCCTTTTCCTTTTTCTCCTTTCCCTTAGGGACAGGTACACTTTTTCTTTCCTTTTCTCTACAGTCCATCAGCACCAATCAAATTGCATAAACTTGATTTTTGCCCTTGACTGACCAGTAAGGTAAAGACAAGTCAAAAGATGCATTTACTGGCGGTAGTAAATAACAGTTATTAACAAAACGCTGCATTTACTGTGTGTTTTTAAACCAACAGAAAATACCTGTATGTACTATAATGTTATGGACCTTTACCATGTGTAAAACCTCCAATATGTGAGTGTAAAACCTTAACCAGATTAAATAAAAGGTGATTATTACTGTTTAAGGTGAAAAGATCTACAATGCATTGTATCTAAGAAAATGTTTGAGGGGTGTAGGAGAAAAAAGTTGTATAATAACCTGAGGGGTTACATCCTCCCCCTTCTAAAAGTCCAAATGCCCTCATTGGACTATCTATGCAAAACAAATCAATTTACCCTTAGGTGGCTAAATTACTTGTCAGAAAGCCCCAGCTAAACTACAGGAGGCACACACTGGAACACAGGGGCATGGCTCCGTCTTCCAATGGTGATTCTCACTCCACGGTGTACTATCACGAACGGCCTGTCGACAGAATGTCCGGGTTTGTCATAACTGAGCCAAATGACAGGTTTAATCTCTCGACGTGACTGATGATCAACAAGGGGCTCTGCACTGCTTTCAGATTGACTAGCCAAAGGGAGCGCTTTCTCATGCTAGACCTGTGTCCACCACAGGGTCGTCAGGCAGCTGCCTAACCTCTGGTTCCTCCTCAGCCTCTGAGACTGTAACAGCACTCATAGACTCTGTTGGACAAACACTGTTTGAAGGTAGTGTTAAGTCTGTAGTGATGGCAGACTCCTGTCGGTTGCAGTGATCTGCGAGGAGATCTAGTGCTTGGGAAACAGACTCTCTTTGAGCAGTGGATAGGTACCACAAATTGTCTTCTTCCACCTCAGACATAATCTCCTTGTCAGTTCTTGGCATTGCACTGTCATCATGTCTGTTTGTCTCGGTCTCTGCTGAGGACCTTGTTTCGGGTCGGTGGTACTCTAGTTTCTCTGCATGATCAACAGGAAACCGAACTAGGTGTCCAATAGGTAGGAGATGGTCACGATGCATGGTTTTGACAATGACTCTGCCCTTTTCTGGCTTTACCTTGTAAACCAGCAGACTTGGCAATTTTTCAACCACTATATAGGGGCTTGAGTTCTACTTGTCTCCAAGTTTATTCTTGCCAGGTACACCTGTAGCTCGAATAAGTACTCTGTCTCCTGGTTTTAGAACTTGATTTCTTACTCTTGTGTCATAGTATCTTTTGTTGCGCTGGTGGTTCTTGTCTGCAACTTCTTGTGCCAGTTTGTAAGCCTTTTGCAACTCTGCTTTCAGCTTTTCTACATACTGAAGGTAACTTTGGTGGTCTTTGCCATCGGGAGATGTTCCAAAGCATAGGTCAACTGGCAGATGAGCCTCACGACCAAACATGAGGTAGTATGGTGAATAAATGGTAGCATCGTTTCGCGTACAATTGTAAGCATGAACTAGCAAACTGATATGTTGACTCCACTTCTGCTTTTGAGAGGGATTGAGTGTGTCCAGCATAGATAGGAGTGTGCGGTTAAAAAACACTCTGGTTGTGGGTCACCCTGGGGGTGATAAGGAGTTGTCCTAGACTTCTTTATTCCCAACATTTGTAGAAGGTCTTTAATTAACCGGCTCTCAAAATCACGCCCCTGATCAGAGTGAATCCTCGCAGGCAGCCCGTAGTGAACAAAGAACTTTTCAACCAAAATTTTGGCAACGGTTGAGGCTTTTTAATCTTTGCTGACGTAGGCTTGGGCGTATCGGGTAAAAGGGTCTGTGACTACGAGAACATTGGCCACTCCCTTCGAATCAGGCTCAATAGATGAAAAATCTATGCCGACTAGGTCGAGAGGGCCACTGCTTGTGATTTGATGTAGTGGGGCAACCCGTCGAGGTACAGGTCCTTCTCAAGAAATTAGCATATTGTGATAAAGTTCATTATTTTCCATAATGTCATGATGAAAATTTAACATTCATATATTTTATATTCATTGCACACTAACTGAAATATTTCAGGTCTTTTATTGTCTTATTACGGATGATTTTGGCATACAGCTCATGAAAACCCAAAATTCCTATCTCACAAAATTAGCATATTTCATCCGACCAATAAAAGAAAAGTGTTTTTAATACAAAAAACGTCAACCTTCAAATAATTATGTACAGTTATGCACTCAATACTTGATCGGGAATCCTTTTGCAGAAATGACTGCTTCAATGCAGCGTGGCATGGAGGCAATCAGCCTGTGGCACTGCTGAGGTCTTATGGAGGCCCAGGATGCTTTGATAGCAGCCTTTAGCTCATCCAGAGTGTTGGGTCTTGAGTCTCTCAACGTTCTCTTCACAATATCCCACAGATTCTCTATGGGGTTCAGGTCAGGAGAGTTGGCAGGCCAATTGAGCACAGTGATACCATGGTCAGTAAACCATTTACCAGTGGTTTTGGCACTGTGAGCAGGTGCCAGGTCGTGCTGAAAAATGAAATCTTCATCTCCATAAAGCTTTTCAGCAGATGGAAGCATGAAGTGCTCCAAAATCTCCTGATAGCTAGCTGCATTGACTCTGCCCTTGATAAAACACAGTGGACCAACACCAGCAGCTGACACGGCACCCCAGACCATCACTGACTGTGGGTACTTGACACTGGACTTCTGGCATTTTGACATTTCCTTCTCCCCATTCTTCCTCCAGACTCTGGCACCTTGATTTTCGAATGACATGCAGAATTTGCTTTCATCCGAAAAAAGTACTTTGGACCACTGAGCGGTCAGGCGCTTCTGCCGCTGTTTCTGGTTCAAAAGTGGCTTGACCTGGAGAATGTGGCACCTGTAGCCCATTTCCTGCACACGCCTGTGCACGGTGGCTCTGGATGTTTCTACTCCAGACTCAGTCCACTGCTTCCGCAGGTCCCCCAAGGTTTGGAATCGGCCATTCTCCACAATCTTCCTCAGGGTCCGGTCACCTCCTCTCGTTGTGCAGCGTTTTCTGCCACACTTTTTCCTTTCCACAGACTTCCCACTGAGGTGCCTTGATACAGCACTCTGGGAACTGTAAACAATGTTGGCGAAGCACCACCTCCACCTCCTGAGGTGCCAGAAGGTTTGCAAGAGTCACTTCGAGGCCGACTGATTGTCCTTCTCCATGGCCTCACCGAACTCCTCCTAAGTTTAAGCCTCTGCCATCGCTCGGGTCATGGTATGCTATGCCTCATAGGACCATTTAGCTGCCTCAGGAGTCCCACAAGATAACCAGGCCTGACAGGACTCATTATTTAGCTTGATAGCATCCCTTACTCCCAGTGTCCACCACTGGGTTCGGGGATTGCCACCACAACAGGCACTGCAAACCTTACAGCTGCAGCTATGGGCAGCTGCATCAACAATAGAGGTAGATAACATTGTTCACTCTGACATAATGTTTCCAGTCACGGAATCTGGGAAAAGCTCTTCTGGAGGTGGGAGTTGAATGGATCCCTGACCAAGTGCTCAACCAGATGTTCCCAGCAGACCCTTACTAGAAGCTTGGGCCTGCCAAGTCTGTCCGGCTTCCTCCTCTGCCAGCAGATCCAACTCACCACCAAGATGGGCCCCTATCTTCACCCGAGTGTCAGAGACATGCGGCCGAAGATCAGAAGACACGACTACAAAGTCTATCATCGTCCTCCGGCCTAGGGTGTCCTGGTGCCACGTTCACTGATAAACACCCTTTTGCCTGAGCATGGTGTACGTTATGGACAATCTTTGGCTAGTACAGAAATCCAACAACAAAACAACATTCTAGTATAGATCGAGGAGGCCATCCCTCCCAATCACACCCTCCAGGTGTCACTGTCGTTTCCTATGTGGGTGTTGAAATCCCTCAGCAAAATGACAGAGTCCCTGGGAGGGGAGCTGTCCAGCACCAAGAGGGTCAGTGCTTGGCCCATAGGCTGAAACAATGGTCAGAGACCTCTCTCCGACCTGAAGGTGCGGGCATGCAACCCTCTCATTCACTGGGCTCTCCCCACTGGCTACTCCAAAGTATGAGAGTCCAACCTCACTCAGGGAGCTGGGTTCCAGAGCCCGGGCTGTGCGTGGAGGTGAGCCCAAACTCTTTCTAGCAGGTATCTCTCCTACAAGCTCAGCCCCTCACACTGTTTAGCGTTATAACAGTTCAGAAATGGTTGAGGGAAGCAGCATTCCATATGGCTTACTGTCAGTTGACAGACTTGGTGGAGGACTCAGCTGTTTTTTCTAATTAACACTCTCCTTCTCACTCCCTCCTCACATCCTTATCCACAACCTCCCATGTCCCTCCCCCATTACTCCCAGCTTTTGTCTGCAATGCTCTTGTGTAGTTTAGATTTTTGTTTCCATTCCTCTCTGTCCTAAACAGTCAACCATAGCATTTCCTCTAACTAACACTGAGGGAATGGCTTGAGTTTAATGGGTGACAGCCAATCAAATGTTAATCACAGTCTCATTGGAAAGCTCCTCCCACCTTCCTCTCATTTCCTTCCCGTCGGTCCTTTTATTAAACCATTCTTTTCTTCTCCTCTATGGGCATGCTTTCAGATGCTCTTTGTTCTCTTATATTAACACTGTGCATTACATCAGGCAGCAATGCCGTGGCCTACTTTTCACAAGTACAGTGGATTGTATGAGTCAACGTAAAATACATGTTCCGCTGAGCTTCACATCTCCAAAGCTCTATAAATTCACAACACTAAAGAAATATTTCCTTTGAACAAATAGCTCTGTCACCATTCAGTCAAAACCCTCCCAATTTTTAAACCATTCATCAACAACATACTTACTTACCCACAGTTTATTGTCATGTCTTTTAACCCTATCAAAAGATGTGTGCCCTAAAGCGTAAAAGGCTCAAAATAACTAAATTCATTTCTGTGTGAAAATATGTTAGTATACATCACGTAAAGATGTGTGCATATACTACATTGCCTTACAAAAGTAATTTCATCCCCTGAACTATTTTACATTTTGTTATGTTATAACCACAAACTTCATGCTTTTGTATTGAAATCCTATGAGTCACTTTGTAGAACCAACTTTTACTGATTACAGCTGCCAGTCTTTAGGGTATGTCTCAGTTTCTGCCCATTTTTTTATTTTTGTTTTGCAAAATAGTTTAAGCTCTGTCAGTTTGGATGGAGAGCATCTGGAAATTGTGATTTTCAATTCTTGCCACAGATTCTAAACTGGATTTAGGTCTGGACTTTGACTGGACCATTCCATTACAGCTTTCGCTGTATATCCATTGATATGTGTCAATTTATAAATGTCTAATAGGTCTATTCTCGCTCTATTTTTGTCCTTTGTTACATGCTTCTGTGACTCCCTGTAGTACATGTTCTGCCCAAAATTAAATCAAAATATGGAGAAAAATCTTTCCATTATGCTGCAACAAAAGACTGGTAAGAGCTTCAAAAAGCACTAAAACTAACCACCTTTGTATCAATAACAACTACTAAAATATTTTAATGAATACATTATCTGAAATCTGCACGTTTGTGCTAAAATGTTTAGTGTTATTCTATGTGTATGTCACAGTATCGTTTTTATGATTTGAAAAGTATTTCTTTCATGTGCTGCCTATTCTTCCGTTGTGTCTCTTCCTGCCCACCAGGGGCCTCATGTACGAAAGAGTGCGCAGCTGTCATAAGGTAGAAAGAAATTCTGAAACTTGCGTCGCACAAAAAATATCAGATGTACGAAGCCGTGCGTAAATGTGTCACCGCACACGTAGCCTTCATCCATCCCAATTTACGATGGATTTGACTTACCTGCAGGTGGCACTTGAACTGCCCATTTCCTGCCCCTAAATTCATATGCAAAGTAGTATAAATAGCCGGATGTCACCCATCACGTGTCCAAATAACCATGGCAACGGTGCTGTGACCGTCCGAACCTGTTCCTTTCGGTGGAAAAGTACGCCAAAAAATTTATTCTTGTTTTCATCTGCCTAGAGCACCTTCTTCCACATTTTTGCTGTGTTCCTTACATGGCTTGTCATAAGCTTTAATGGTTATTTGATTTCCGCTGTTCTATAAATGCTGCTTTTGTGGAATGCACTTCTCTCAACAGACTTTCCCACTTAAGCTGTGGATTACTGCAGCTCCTCCAGAGTTACCAATGACCTCTTGGCTGCTTCTCTGTTTAATGTTCTCTTTGCATGAGATGCTTACTCACAGGTGGACTCTATCTATCACATTTCAATTCTGCACAACTTTCAGTTAGTCTACCACATAAAATCCCACTAAAATACCGTGAAGTTTGTGGTTATAAAGTGAACCATGTGAAAAGATAAAGGGGTACGAGTACTTTTGCAAGGCACTGTATGTAGCTATGAAGGTGCAAGGTCAGTTAAAGCAATGATTATCAAGAATCATTACTGACATTTTCCTTTACCTAATGTAATACAGAAACAATGTTTCAATGGGCGGAGGCAGACAACCTGTCAGGGTAAACCCTCTCTCCCACTCCCCAGAGTGCAATCTAGACCAAATTGACTACACAACAACCGAGAAGCAGGGCCATGATAATGATATGATAATTAGGAATAAAACAGGGCTGAAACTGAACATGGGCCTGGATGCATAATCACCAAGGCCATTTCATCTGATGTATGCTAATTCAAAACATGTGAAGTATGGTAATTTGATATAATTTTGTATTCAGCAGAGTAATCCCAATTTTTGAGATGTAACCCTCTGTCTCAGTATTTGAACCTCTCTTTGCATACCTCAGCACTGTCAAGATGTCAGGAACAAAGTGGTTTTAGAGCTGCACATAAAAACATAACCAACACTCATTTTTAAAAATGATACTAAATTTTGTTTTGAGTGGATTTTTTTCTAAAAGAGGGATTTTACATCATTTTTACTCTGCAAACAATTAGATTCAAAGATTACCACCTGCAGCTGCAGTGCTGAACAGTGAATATTGTTATGAAGTTGTTTTTCTGATAAATTTGAGTTTAAATAGAAAGCCTAATTGCAACCTAAATCACTGAATTTACTTATTCTTCACACTATCTTTGAATTTTGTCCATAATCTATCATCTTTAAAAGGTGGAATAATGTGTGAGTTTGCCACTAATCATCAATTGTGTTCAATCAGACTAAACTCATATTTACAGTCAAGACAACCTAAAGCCAGCTCCTTTTCCCACCATCAGCATAGAAAGTGGATTGTCAACTTATCTCAACTATACCTATACATTTGCATTATGAATTTATAGTTCAGTATTTATATCAATTATGAGGATGCATGCTCATTAAAATGCTTAAACCTTCAATATCACTTAATTTAGTCTTATTATCTTAAACATTTGTATTACATTCCTTTCTCCATTATTTTGTTTGGGCTACTTGACTCCATTAAGTCAAGACAGATTAAGAATCCTGATGTAATCAAAATAACTCCAATTTATCCAGCCATAGCCATAAAACCACATTACCTCACAGCAGACATTGAATAAAATAGAAAAAATAATTTTAAATCTTTCAATGTCAAAGCAGGTACAAAACATCTTCATTTAAAGGTTCGAACTGGCGCATGCTCTGTATGAAACATAACTGCAAACATATGAAATGGCAAATGGGTAAAAGCCTGTGGGACTCCAGCAAACCACAGTGTGAGTCCTTACCCCCATTTAGAGAAAACATGGAACATTGTTGAGCCTTTCCCCAGATAGGTCAGTCTAGCAAGATTATTTCATGGGTGCACAGGACTCATTGAGGAGGTCACAACATCTGAAGCACTACAGATCTCACTTGCCTCAGTTAACGTTAGTGTTCAGGGTTCAACAATAAAAATGAGACTGGTCAAAAACTGGATCCCAGAAGAGTTCCAAGGCCAAAACCATTACTAACCAAAAAGAACATGAAGGTCAGTTTCATAATTTCCAAAACAACATCTTGATGATCCACAAAACGTTTGGTTGAAATATTCTGTGGATTAACAGGACAAAAATAATCAACAGTCAAACGTGTTTTTGTTTTTTTTATCTGGGGCTGCTTTGCTGCTTCAGGACCTGGACAATTTGTTGTCATTGATAGAGCAGTGAATTCTGCTCTCTGCTAGAAAAGGCGAGGTCACTTGTGAGCTTAATTTTGAGCACATTTGTATTGAGTAGCAGGATGATCAAAAGCACTTCAGCAAGTCCACCTTTTGATGCAAAAAAGTGTAAGATTTTGGAGTGGCCTAGTCAAAGTTAACCTAAACCCAAATGAGATGCTTTGGCATTACCTTAATGATGATTTTTAGCCACCAAATTAAAAGTTCCTTTAGCAAAGACTGCTGCTTTTGCCACAGCTTAGCAAAACTGAGAAAAATTTTCTTGGCCAAAGTAAGAGTTTTCTGTACTAGAGACAATAAACAAATGCTTTAATAGCTGTGCTATATAGAACATCTATCTAACCATCCATCTGAAAACCCCAGACATCTCTACTTCTGATGACACTCTCCAGCTCTTCCTGTGGGATCCCAAGGTGATCCCAGACCAGACTTACACAGTCCCTCCAGTGAGTTGTGGGTCTACCCTGGGTCTCCTCCCAGTGGGACATACTTGGAAAACCTCCAAAGGGAAGTGCCCAGGAAGAATCCTCATCTAGTGTGGGAAACACCTCCACTGACTCCTTCAAGCTCCCCCCCCCCAGATGATAGGGCTCCTCACTCTTTCACCAAGGATTAGTCCGGGCACTCTATGGAAAAGCTCATTTCAGCTGTTTATATTCAGGATCTCTAATCTTTCAGTCATGATCCATATTCCTATCACTATAGGTGAAGGATGTAGTGACCACATTACTGCAGATGAAGTCCCAATCCATCTGTCCATCTCCTGTTTCATCCTACCATCACTCGTAAACAAGACACCAAACGTCCTCCGCTTGAGACAGAGACTCCCAACCCAGAGGGGGCAGTTCACGTTTGTGCTGAACATTAAAGGGGACATATCATACAAAGTTCACTTTTTTATCCCTTAAGTACATTTTGTGGTGTACTTAGAGTATGTAGGAGTGCAGAAAAGTTTAATTCAGTCTCTCTAGGTGCTGCATAGATATCTTTATATTCTGTTTAAGTCCATTTTTTCAGTCAAAGTATTTGTTGTGGAACAGCTAGACAAGGTCATGGACTTCTGGCTCACCAATTCGTGTACCCTCTATTGTTATTTCTTGCTGCAATTTTAGTAGTCTAAACTCAAGTATGCCGAAGTTGCAAGTGGATAAGTCTAAATGTTCAGTTGTTCGGTGTAATAACTCACCCAATTCATTACACCACCCTCCAATATCAGAACCTCTTCAAAGTGCCTGGTTAAATTACATTTTTCATGGAAATGTACACTTATCAGTGGGGAAATACCTCTTTGTTTGCATGAAGCACTTCAAGGACGAGTGCCTTCAGCAACCTCCACCAGTATCAAGAAGGATTTGCCGAAAGACTTCATCTGATTAAGGGGTCAGCTCCATATTCCTTCTGTCTATGGAGAGGCAGACACAGCAAAGTGGTAAGCTGCAAATGACGTTAAAATGACAACAAACCTTTAGACATGAATTTATTGTGTGTTGGTCTGAAGTCCTGCCAATTATTTTGATAGCCGTAGTATTGTGGCTTCTGCTTATGTCAGTACTGTGCTGCTTTTAGCTTCTTGAGGACAGAATCTTACTGTGTGTTTTTAATAGTAGTATTACATCGTTTTTGCTATTTCTGTCTTGTTTCTGCGCTTCTAGATAATTGTATCCATCAAACTACAAAAATGGACAAATGGGGTGGAGTGGAACGCTCTTTCACCTGGAGGGGTCGTGGTGTGCAGTGCCTCAATAGAGAGACCTCACCAAAAGGAATTGCTCTCAGAGCACCTCTGAACAGGGTTAAAAGAGGAGCCTCTGGAGCTACAATAACAGGGAAATCTGACTAAAGCACTGCAGTTCCACTTTATATAGACCACAACTGCATGATTTTAGTGTTAAAAGAAAGAATTTAAAAGCATGATAAATCCTTTAAATCCAAATTTTATAAAAACACCCCAGAAAAGTCACTTTCCTACATGCCTACACTAGACTTATAAATGTCATTACAGTTAATAATGCCTTAAACTACCAAGTAACAACGCTGCATGATTAATAGACTTTATTTAACTTCCCACCCTAACACCCAGGCTCCAAATACAGCTCAGACAACATTTCGTCATTTTTTGAAACTCCAGTTCAATTTGCAACCTGTTATTCCCAAACCATGCAGATTAAAATGCTTTTCGAAATAAGAAGACAGACCAGAGTAGACAATATGAATCACATACAAGCAGCTCTTGAGCAGCCAAGTATAAGTGGTATCTTAAAATAGCTGCCGAATGACACGGCATAGCAGTTTTGCGCTGTCACCCTCAGCCACTTGCCAAATAAGGAGGGGGAATTACTACCGACTCATCAGACTGAGCAAAAACCATTACATAAGAGCTGCCCTTGGCAGGACTGTACCAGAACAGAGACAGGTCACTAACATTTCCCTGGCAGCTAAATTAAGAAATTATTTATCTGATTGAATTGTTGCTTGCTATTATGTAACACCAATCGAATTAAACTCTGTTAAAAGATTTTCCTGCTACTATTTAAAGGAAGGAATGTCACAGAACATGATTTGATGATTAGCAAAACCGTATCTTAAGTTCCAGAATGTTTTACTGAACACTCCCACGCAAGATAAAAAAACATTCATTGATCTAGAAATCTTAGTGTGTGTCTGTGAGCTTAAGCCACTTACAAAGTCTATTCCTGCCTCTGTCAATTGTAGCACATAGGCGCTTATATAAGCTTAAGGAGCTAAACTGCTTTGGGCAGAAACAACAGTGGAGTTATATGTGGATATTTGTGTGTAAAGAGTCAGCTTGACCTCTTGTAATGACATTTAAACAGAACACGGGGCCAGAAGACACTCACATTATGAACTCTTCATGCGTCACATGTATACACACACTGAATTTTGTGCTCTCACTTTGGTCAGTTCACTTTTGGATGCACAAGCACACAGAATCATTAGCTGAAAATGATAGAAAATGGAGGCGCAGGCTCACTCTGGAGATGGAAAGCGATTTATTAACATGGATTAAATTAGCACATATAACAGGCATGTATGCACAAGCCTATCGCTGCACATACAAATGATCCACAGGGTCCTATACATCCCTGTTCACACACTTATTAGGAGAAATCACAGCTGTTTGAAAACTGTTCTTTGTATGAAGATCTTTTAAATGATGCGTGTCTGTCTGGAGGCAGGGCAAATGTTGAGTACCCATATAAACACGGGTACCCAACTCTGGTTCAAATCAGTACAAATGATTTATGTTTGTTCAAGGTTAGGTGTGAAGTCACATTATGGTTTAGGGTAAATTGTAGAATCAGACAGTGAGAGTCATGATCTGGGATTTAGAGTTATTCTGGTTTGTATTTTCTTGTATAGATATCATACGCCATTTCTGTCCCAGTACCATTTGTAACGTTCATTACACTGCAAAACCCAAATGGTGCTGTCTTGAAAAAGAGAAATTAGATATCAGGCATTCACACAGACATAAAGGGAAAACGTTTCACCAAAATAAAAGTCCTCTAGCTGAGAACTACTGGATAGCTACAACTGTTGCTAAATTTTTAAGCCATGAGTGATAGTTTGATCAAAAATTTCCACTACATGGATTTAAAGGATATCTTACAACCCCAATTCCAATGATGTTGGGATTTTGTGTAAAATATAAATAAAAACAGAATACAATGATTTGCAAATCCTGTTTAATCTATATACATTTGAATACAGCACTAAAAAGACAAGATTTTTAATGTTCAGATGGATCACCTTTATTGTTTTTTGCAAATATTCACTCATTTTACCATAGCACGCCCACTATATTTATAGAGCACTTTAAAACAACCACAACTGAAATAAAGTGCTGCAAATAACTGCAAACTATAAACGTCCATTAAAAGAAAAGGCATATATAAATATGGCATACAAAACATGAAAGAATACACACAATAAAACCAATTACAACAAACAAGGTCTAAGCAGGACAAAATAAAAGCATAGATTATTGTTTGTCAAAATTAGGTGACAGTCTTCAATTCCAAATTAAAACCCTCACAATCAAATAAATTAAATAAAAATCAGTAAATATTCAGATTCTGATGATGTAAAGTCTGGGAGGCCCATTTTCTGGAGAGGTTTATCACTATGATTCAGACTAAAAAAATATACAAGATGAAATGAGAGATTAATCTTTATTATCAAATAAAACATTATCATACTACATGGGTATGATCTCATGAAAACGAGAATAAAAGATAATTTCTTTGAAAATCATGTTAACTATATATCCATGATTGTTGATTGAATTATGATTTTTACACTGATGATTGATAAATAGAAATGCAATAAGGTTTGATTTTCATAATAATAAGTGCTAATGGACTGTATGAAAGGATAAAGTTTAGGTGATGGTTTAAAACTAACTGAAGTAAATGCTGTGACGAAAGGTTTGAGCAGCAATAATGTAAGAATTAAAATCACTGTTTAAGAGGAAGTGTAACTTTGAGTGAGCATGGAGCAGATGTTGAGGAATTGGGGAAGTGGGAGCCGTAACGTATAAGGCTGATGACAGAGGCGACGCCGTGGGTCAGAGGAGAGGTCAGCAAACTGCTTAAGACTGAGATGATGATGGGTCCCATCTGATGTGAGGCACATGACTCATGGAATCCCAAGGAAAAGATCAGCTATTACGACATGTAACCAAGAAGACTAGTATAGCAACCAAAAACAGCCAATAAGGTTAGAATCGGCTCTATGTAAGCAGCTGAAAAAGAGGATCTTAAAAGATTGCCTAGACAGGAAAGATTTCACCTTTGCCAACCACCTTAAGTGCTAAAAGTGGGACCCTTCTGTTTCTCTAATTTAACTGCCCAACTTCAAATCGCTCTCTAACTTAAAACAGAAATTGGTGGCAGTTGGTTTAAAATATGCTGTCAGGGGCCCCAAATCAACAGTGGACTCACAGGGGCTGGTGATCCTCCAAGAAATCCAATACTGCTTTCATTGAAAAGCCATCCTTCTGCTTTACAGGCAGATAGATCTGGCAACCGTTGGCATAGAAGTGGAGGGCAATTTCATATATTTTAAGTATGGAACCTAGAGCCAATAAATAAAATGAAAAGAGCAGTGGCCCTAAAACTTTGCCCTGTGGGACCCCACACGATAGAAGAATGATTCTGAGTCTGTTCTAAAGTGCTGTGTTCTGAATGCCCACTAAGGGATTAAAAACATGATAATTAAATGTGGTGGTCCGCAGTGTCAAAAGCAGCAGTTAGGTCCAGCAGAACCAAGACAGTATAGTCACCATAGTCACATGCTGAAAAGATGTCATTAATGACACTTAATGCTTATTAGGAACTATGGTGGGCTTTAAAACCAGACTAAAAGATTTCCAGAACGCCATTTTTTTCCAACAATGATTGCAGTCTTCTCTAAAATGTTTGAAACAAATGGCAGCTTAGAAGTAGGTCAATCATTAGCCAACACAGAATGATCTCGACCAGGTTTCTTAAGAAGAGGTTGAACTATTGCAAGTTAAAGTTTAGTGGGGAGCACACAAGAAGACAGACTGCGATTTATAATGATAAGAACACATCGTGCAATATTGGGAAAGACCTCTTTAAAGAATTGTGGAGGAACAGGATACTGTGGGCAGCCTGATTGCTTAGGATGTCTCACCACATCCTCTAAAAAAAGAGTGTCACAGGCTAAAAATGACTAAAATCAGCAGAACAAGGGGCTGAGACACAAGGGTCAGAGACTGGAGATCAGTTGTGTTGAAGAACACATAAGAGTTATGGCTGTTGAATGACACGACATTTTCAAACTGTCCTTTCTTGTTCTCTAATGGTGTCCTGACGCTAACGTCAGCACTTTTTCATGATTTGATGTGACACCTGGAGTTGTCCTTTTTCCATCACCATTTTGCTCTGCAACATTTCCTCCTGACAGCACGAGTCCACTCATTAAACCAAGGTTCAGGTTTACACTTAGACTTCCTGGTTTTTAATGGAACCGCAGAGTTCAGGACAGGAGAAGAAATCAGGAGGGACATGGGGGTCCTTAAAAACCGCAGAAAATCGAGCGGCAGATGAAGGATTAAAACTCTGGCAGTGCCAAGCAGGGACACAAGGTTTAACTAGAGTTTGTTTGAAAGCAACATCAACCAAAACACTCCTATAATCTGAAAGTCCAGAGTTATAGATTTCCATGTTAGACCTAGGCAGACGATATGACAGCACCAGATCCAGTGTGTGTCCACTCTCTTGTGTAGAGCCAGTTACTGACTGTTCCAAGTTAAAAGGGTCAATAAGGCCTAAAAAGCCCTTTACCAGTGGTTTATCAGGACAACACACATGAAAATTTAAATCTTCAACAAAAAAAACATGATCATAGTTCAGCAAAATGGAGTTTAAACGAAAATTCAGATTGAAAGACTCACCCTCGCCGTCTCCACCGTCCAATGACTTACCCGTGCGTCTCCCGGCCTTCCAATCAGCATCCTGTCCGCCTGATTCATCATTCAATCACCTTCCGACGCCTTGCTTTTAAAGGACCTTCGGCTGTGTTCCTCCTCGCTTGTCAGCTGAGCTCATCTACGACTCCGACGCCTCCTCGCACTGTTTGTAACAGACTCTCCTTCCTCCCCTACCGCTTGTAGAAGTGCTTGCCTCGCTTCATGGCTCATTTCTTCCTTGTCTCAGCTCTGGGCAAGTGGAAAGCGCATCAAGAACTCCTACACTTCTCCTGCTAAGCGTCGCCGAGGTAGCCCTGCCTCTTCACCGGCTCCTGCCGCTGCGTCAACCGGCCTGGTTTCTCCAGCAGTTTCTCCTTCCATCTTCATCCCTCAAACCGATCATCCTACAAATTTCCATGCTGATTGGTTTGTCTGTCTGATTGGTTATGTAGTAGCTGGTGTCCATTTTTAATCTAAGTGTGCTGCTGCATTTTAATTAAACAGTTATCGGCTACTCCCTTTAATAAAAACCCAGTGCCCCAGCCACAGGTCATTCATGTCAAAACCTTAGGCCATTTATCCCCGTATGTGTGTCGATGTGTATTATCTTTATGGGATGTATGGACGAAATCAGCTATGCTTAATATTATTAAGATTCTCCCTAACATTTCTTAGGATCCTCTTTTGGCGCTCAGCCGTCTCTAGGCATTCAGAGCATATTTTCACCCGAGCATAGATAATTCAATACTTTCCATCCCCCATCGTTGTCCTATTTCTAATTTGGCTGCTTGTTTTTCATCAGTATCTCTAGTCCTTCTCAGCCTTAGCTGCATCCACCCTCACTCAATCAAGAGCCCGCTTAGACTGCGCTGACATTTATATTGCAACCCACCTTTTGATTCCAGCGGCTTGGTCGCCCATCAGAGTGCTTTGCTCTTCTCTTCCTTTTTCCAGAACTTCTGCACTGTCACAAATTGCCGGGCTTTCCGCTGCAGTCTCCTTTCTAACTGGAACGGTATCTCCTTCTCTTCCATCGTCGTTGTTTGCTCGGCTGACTCGTCTTAAGTTTTACAGTCTGTAGCGTCCCGGTCTGAAAGAAGGTCTGTCAGCGGATGGTTCACAATCCTTTGGTTGAAAGAGCCTTTCATGTGATCACATCGTAAGATCTAAAGATATGCAGAATGTAATACCTTTTAATAACTCAATCTTTATGCTGCTTTTAACCTTTTTGCCTTATTACCTTACCATAAAAGACTTATTTATCTTTAATTATTACAACCCTTTCGCCCTTGACAATCTTTCCCTTGAGTGCTTTTACTCAGTTTCGCCATATATTCATTTAATATCTCACCTCCCTATATTTCCCAGTGCCATGAAATAATTTAAAAATATATATTTCAACTGTCAGTGACTTTACTTAGTTTATGATATCGAACCTAATAAACTTTTGTATTGCTATTAAGCGTGCATAACGTACTAAGAATATTGGCACCTCTACTAAAAAATGAAATAATGTAACTTGGTATTCACACGTCAAATAAGCTCAGCACATGACCTTGCTGCACTCCTTCTCTTCTGTTTGTCTTCCATTTGAAAACAGAGTTGTAAAGGGAGAGCCTGCGTGTGCTTCTCTGTGACTCAACAAAAGGAAATTGTACTTGAGCGACAAATCTTTGTCCTCGACGCAGCTATTAATATGTAAGCACTTATTTTCGCCGGAAATAGCCAGATTTTTAATTGACGAGAAAGGCTCGTCTTCATGGTCTTATTCCCAAAAGGATTTGAGAGTAATTTTAATAGCAGACTTCAGCTATAAATTCATTTAGGTGTTTATCATCTGAGTAACAAGTTGAGATGTTTCCTTAGAGCATGGCTAAGAGATCAATGAACATTTCTTCTTTCTTCCTGTCTGTGGCAACTGGCACCATGCTCCACTGTAACCTGCGAATAGGTGGTTATGACCCGCCAGGGGTGGAGTTAAGCAATGTGCCTCTCATTGGCTACCAACCCTTATCTCCTGATGGTGGAACCCCAAGCAGCCAGTCAGGGATTATTATTATAATATTTCAACACTTTCTCTCTGCACACAGGGTTGGTGCTTCTCTGTTCAGTGGTTTACAGCATCTCCCCGGACTATGCGATTAAACATAAGCACTAATCGTGCTGCTGCCACAGCAGCTTAACAAACTCTGATGAAACATTTATGAACAGTCAATTTTTAGTAAGGTTATTTACACGGACATAGCTCCGTCCGTAGGTTTGTCGGGTTTGTCAGGGCAATTTGTTTCCACTGTAAGGCCTTCTTTCTTCCCTTATCTGAATCCCCAGCTTTCTATGAGATCATCCCATTACTATAGCCTGCTGCATTTGGGGCATTTCTGGAAGAAGCGCATTACCGCTTTTCTGATAATGCAGCAGTGGTCAATCCCGTTAGTCAAAGCCGCTCGTCCTCCAAGGCATTATGCCTTACCTCTGGTGCATCCTGGCAAGCCATAACTCATAACTTCATCATTCCTGCCCATCATGTTCCAGGTTATTCTATTTAGTTCCTAGGTCTTCTGTTGTTTCTCCCCATCAGTCTACTTCAATTTCTCTTTTAAAGTCTAATGGTGCGTTTACACCAAACGCAATTTCTGCGAATTTTTCGCCTCATTTGTGTGCTTTTGCCCGCTTCACATTCCGCGTGAACTCCGCATTGGCATTCGGCAACAAGCGGCAACGCTTCACCGCGTCATCAAATAGGAGGAGCTTCCATCTGCTGCTTGTTGGTTTCAACTGAACATGCTGGACATGGATTTCACGGATAATCACTGTGTTTTACCTGTGGAGAGCCAAAAAACGCCGCCGACATCAATGTCCCTGGGTTCACCAGATTCTTCAGGGACGGGAACAGTTTGGAGATTACCACCACCTACTCCAGGAACTGCGTCTGGATGACTGTCGATTTCAGCGGTACTTCCGTCTATCCAGAACCCAGTTCGAAGATCTGCTGCCCCGCGTTGGGAGATGAATCGGCCTCCGGGACACCAACTACCAGCGACCGCAGTGAAGCCAGCCCAAAGCTGGACACCGGACACTCAAGCTCCGCGGAGCCAGCGGCATTCAACCCACGGCCGATCCGAGTCAGGCACCCAGATTTCGGCTAGCTGCTCTCTGTTGCTCCCTCTTCTGACGCGCGGTGGTTCACTAGGGACCGTCAATAAGTTTCCGTACCAAACAATCATGGAAAATCTGAGTGCCTGAATCGGATCAACCGTGAGCTAGATGCCGCTAACTCCGCGGAGCTTGAACATCCAACTTCAAACTAACTTCACAGCGGTTTACTGGCACTGTATCCCCGCTGCTGAACACCTGTCCATCTGTCTTCGGTGAGTAAATAAATCTCAGCTCAGTAAAAAAAACAGCCGATTTTTAATGTCCACATCTCCTAAATTTAAGATATTTGTGCCTAAACATAACCAGGCCAGGTTCTTTTTGTACTTGTCTCGGTAAAAGTAATTAGTCATACAACTCTGGCCTCCATCATTGACAACTGCTTCTTCTCCGCTTTGGTCCTTCACCCTACGTCACAGCCACATCCAGTCCCTGATTGGTTGACGCGACGCGAATTTAGGAAAAAGTTCAGATTTTTTAACTCGTCCATTGCACCGCTCCGCTCCCGCTTCGCTTGCCGCGCCGCGCCCTCCGCGTCCTTCGCACCGCGCCGCGCCGCTCCGCTCCTGAACGCGCCTCTACAGAGGGATAACATGTAAATTGGCCGCTCCTTTCGCAGAAATCGCGTTTGGTGTGAACGCACCTTTAGGTTGATTGAATCCATCTCTTCATCCTTGCTAATATCAACCTGCATTCTATTATTTATCAGGTTTAACCTTTTTTCTACTTTCAAATCCTTTTCCTTTGCATGCCCCATTTCTCACGCTACAAGGAGCCCCATGTCCACATCCTGGTTCCTCAAATATTATAGGCGTGTCCCAGTTCAATGCAATACGCCCCATCCAGTTTTCACGCCAGTCCTTCAGAAAAGGAGCAGCCACTACTGCAGCGACCCAATGTCTCTCCCTCAGCTGCTCTCCAGCAATTGGGTTGTTTGTCTTCTTCATCCTTCTCTTCCTATGTTCGCCTGGATTTCCACTCCGTTCTATCTGCTCAATGTTTTATCAGCTCTCAGGTAAGAGCTCCCAACAATTCCTGGTGGTGGTTGGCCTTTATCCATCATTGGCTTAGTTCAATCGTCATGTTACTGTTTTGCAAGTCTCTTCCCCTCAGCACCTGCCAGTCTTGTCTAACTTTCTCCCTCACTCTAGCTCACCGATGTTCTTCGAAAAGTACTTCTATTTGTTTCGACCTTCCTTAATTAGAGGCTGATTATTCCTTTTCTTCTCATGCTTTGTGCATTACTTTACTCATCTTCCTGCATTTACCTTGACGTTCTTTAATTACTCAACCCCGACTCATAGATCTTTATTTTAACCTTATTTCTTATCTTCATCTGCATTTCTTTTCTTTTTCCATAATTTCTTCATCTCATTTTTCTTCATCCTTCATCTTTTTATTCCTTCATTACCCGTTCTATCTGTTCTTTACTAGCTGATCCGTTCATAACTTCATATCTTTTATTCAAATCCTCAGCGGAATATACCTGTAATCACGCATTGCCACATGGCATATCTATCATCTCGCTCTGCTCTCTAAAGTTTGAAATAATCACACATTGCCTACATCGGCATATCTATCACCTTACTCTGCTCTCTAAGCTTTCATCAAGTGTTGCATCGCCTTGCATTGCCAACACAGCATATCTATCATCTTGCTCTGCTTTCAAAGTTTGAAATAATCACACATTGCCAAACACGGCATATCTATCACCTCGCTCAGCTATTTAAGCATCAATCATCATGCATTGCCAAGCGGCATATCTATCATCTTACTCTGATAGGGGGGGGGGGATAACAGAGCAGAAAACCGGGTTTGTACAACTCACCCCAAACCAGGTTATTTCAGAGTTCAAAGTAGATAGCTGCCATTCCGCCTTTCCCTGAAATTTGTGGCGAGTTAAAGTAGCAGCAATCCACTGGTAAAAGTTCCCAGAGAGCACTGTCCTCACTGGCACTCAACCATGTTTCAGTGATGCACAGTAAATCCAGATTATGGGATCCCAAAAAATAAAGTCTTATTCACCAGGGATCTGGTGTACACCAGACCAACACTGGCAGGAACTTGAGCTGGTGCATTGGTTGCTTCAAGTTGGGGACAACGGAGCAGTGGTCTCAGGTTCTGGACGTTTCCCCGCCCCAGAGTGGGCAGGGGTCATGGGTCTGAAGAGCCTCTTTTTTTTTTTTTTGGCAAAACTGACCAAAGATACCAGGCAAGGATCAACAGGATAAGGAAAACAACGATGCACAAATTCTCTCAGGAATAGTTCATTTGATGGCCGATAACCATGCTTCAAGGTGAGCTTAACTTTTTACCATCCATCTGCTTCATTTTCAATAGCGATGGTAGCACTTTCACCATGAGAGTAGCGTGGGAACCCAGATCTGGTGAGTTTGAATTCCTGACAGAAGTGGAGGCAAGGTTTGATGTTCATCATTATTAAATACAACTAGGTTATAGCAAGGAGGTTGAAGATTCAGCGATGTTTGACAATAATGCACCAGTAAAGAATCGTTTTTTTTGTATGATCAAATTTAAAAGCAGCTCTAACACAAATCAAACACAGAAATAAGAGCTGCCAAACACACTGGCGCCATCTTGGATTAGATGCTTGCAATACATTCCAAAAAAGACTGGGAAAGTTGAGAAATGCCCATAAAACACCTGCTTGGAACATTCCACAGGTTAACAGGTTAAATGGAAACAAAAGAGTGTCATGACTGGGAGCATCCCCAGAAGGCTCAGTCGTTCACAAGAAATGATGGGGAGAGGTTCACCACTTTGTGAAAAACTCTGTGATCAAATAGTCTAACAGTTTCAGAACGTTTCTCAAGGTACAAATGCTAGGAATTTAGGGGTTTCATCATCTACAGTCCATAATATCAAAAGATTCAGAGAAATCTCTGCACATAAGGCCAAAAGCCAACATTGAATGCGCATGACCATTAATCCCTGAGGAGGCACTGCATTAAAAACCAACATCATTCTGTAACAGATATTACCAGGTGGACTCTGGAACATTTAAAAAAACCATTGTCAGTTATCACATTGCTACATCTACAAGTGCAAATTAAAACTACCATGCCAAAAGAAAGCCATATCAACAACACCCAGAATCGCCGCCGGCTTCTCCAGGCCCGAGATCATCTGAGAAGGAATGACACAAAGAGGAAAAGTGTGCCGTGGTCTGATGAGTCCACATTTCAAATGGTTTTTGGAAATCATGGACATTGTGTCCACTGGGCCAAAAAGAAAAAGGACTATCCGGATTGTTATTAGCTCAAAGTTTAAAAGCCAACATCTGTGATGGTATGGGGGTGTGTTATTGCCCATGGCTTGGGTAACTGGCACATCTGTGAAGGCACCATTAATGCTGAAAGGTGTACAGGTCCTTCTCAAAACATTAGCATATTGTGATAAAGTTCATTATTTTCCATAATGTAATGATGAAAATTTAACATATATATATTTTTTAGATTCATTGCACACTAACTGAAATATTTCAGGTCTTTCATTGTCTTAATAAGGATGATTTTGGCATACAGCTCATGAAAACCCAAAATTTATATCTCACAAAATTTGCATATCATTAAAAGGGTCTCTAAACGAGCTATGAACCTAATCATCTGAATCAACGAGTTAACTCTAAATACCTGCAAAAGATTCCTGAGGCCTTTAAAACTCCCAGCCTGGTTCATCACTCCAAACCCCAATCATGGGTAAGACTGCCGACCTGACTGCTGTCCAGAAGGCCACTATTGACACCCTCAAGCAAGAGGGTAAGACACAGAAAGAAATTTCTGAACGAATAGGCTGTTCCCAGAGTGCTGTATCAAGGCACCTCAGTGGGAAGTCTGTGGGTGGCCGGACCCTGAGGAAGATTGTGGAGAAGGGCCGATTCCAGACCTTGGGGACCTGCGGAAGCAGTGGACTGAGTCTGGAGTAGAAACATCCAGAGCCACCGTGCACAGGCGTGTGCAGGAAATGGGCTACAGGTGCCGCATTCCCCAGGTCAAGCCACTTTTGAACCAGAAACAGCTGCAGAAGCGCCTGACCTGGGCTACAGAGAAGCTGCACTGGACTGTTGCTCAGTGGTCCAAAGTACTTTTTTCGGATGAAAGCAAATTCTGCATGTCATTCGGAAATCAAGGTGCCAGAGTCTGGAGGAAGACTGGGGAGAAGGAAATGCCAAAATGCCAGACGTCCAGTGTCAAGTACCCACAGTCAGTGATGGTCTGGGGTGCCGTGTCAGCTGCTGGTGTTGGTCCACTGTGTTTTATCAAGGGCAGGGTCAATGCAGCTAGCTATCAGGAGATTTTGGAGCACTTCATGCTTCCATCTGCTGAAAAGCTTTATGGAGATGAAGATTTCATTTTTCAGCACGATCTGGCACCTGCTCACAGTGCCAAAACCACTGGTAAATGGTTTACTGACCATGGTATCACTGTGCTCAATTGGCCAGCCAACTCTCCTGACCTGAACCCCATAGAGAATCTGTGGGATATTGTGAAGAGAACGTTGAGAGACTCAAGACCCAACACTTTGGATGAGCTAAAGGCCGCTATCAAAGCATCCTGGGCCTCCATAAGACCTCAGCAGTGCCACAGGCTGATTGCCTCCATGCCACGCCGCATTGAAGCAGTCATTTCTGCAAAAGGATTCCCGACCAAGTATTGAGTGCATAACTGTACATGATTATTTGAAGGTTGACATTTTTTGTATTAAAAACACTTTTCTTTTATTGGTCGGATGAAATATGCATATCCATACATACAGTACTCTCTACTCCTAGGTCCAGGCGCCAATACCCTATAGGGGCAACTAGCCCAATCCCAGAACCAGGAGGTGGTCCACTTCCCTCCGGGGGTGGAGACAGGCGGACCGCCCCACCACCTGAACCTGGTCCGGGCTAGCCCGGGCTCGTGTCTGAACCTGAGTGACCATGGCCTGGACCCCTGTACCCAATGACCCCCATCTTCATCCGGAGAGGGGGCCATGTACAAAAGAGGGGTCTACATGGTCCAAACTAGCCCGCCAACCAGAGCTGCCACAGAATAAAATAGTCACAACCCCCCAATAAATTCCGACCCACCCCCAATGAACCCCAACATGAATTTCCCCACAGGGCCACCCCTAACCAGGACACAGATATTGAACACATGCACCATGAATCCCTCCCCAACCCCCACCCCCCCACAGGTGAACTTCATCCCCAAAAAGCCGACGAGGCAACACCCACACAGCGCAAGCTCCACACACAGCCCAAGCACCCTTACCACGTCCTGCCCCCACCACACAGCGTGCCGCGATGCCAAGGCAAGGGCCTCGCGCAACGCTACCCTAGCCCCCGCCCACAGGCGCAACAGGGTAAACACCATCAAGCACCGAGCCCACAGCAGAACCCCCGACCCCACTCCAAGATGGGACAAACTCACTCGGTAAGAGGTCCCCGGCCAGCGGCAAGAACTCGGGGCCGGCGTCCGGGGCCTGCAACCACACAGACACATCACATCACTGCCACTGCAACGATAGCCCAGTGAGAAACATTACCCAGCTCAGCTCTACCACCGCCGCTCAGCCGATCCAAATGACAGTGAATTCTAGCTTTTCTGAAACGTGTTGCAAGCATCAAATTAAAAAAATTGTGAATATTTGCAACAACAACAAAAAACAACAAAGTTTATCAGTTTGAAAATTAAATAGCTTGTCTTTGTAGTGTATTCTATCACTGTGTTCTGTTTTTATTTACATTTTACACAAAATTGGGGTTGTAAAAATTTAATGAATTGGATTAGAACTGAACCACACAAACCTCTCTTTAAAACTCACTGTTTTGAGTTGAATTGTGTTTGAATGATCTGTATTCAGTTGAATTAATTTGGATCCTATATATCTGGATGTAAACTGAAACAGCTTTTCTGTAATAAGAATTTTTAAAAAATTTTATTCTAAATTCTCCCCTAACCTCTACATATGTTAGCCTTGGAAATCTCTTCTTTTTTAAATGTGTTGCCTGTTACATCGAACAAACTCACCTCACTGCTCACATAAGACAAAGAGAGTTGACCCATTTTCTCCAAATAGAATGACACAAAAGCCCAGAATACGCCACCATCAGACAGGAAAAACTCGACTTTGTTATTCCAGGAAGCTGCAACATTCAATGCTTTTCTGAGCCCATAAATGCATGACATCACTGCCTAATCCATCTGCATCCCATCCTATTAGTGTTATGTCATCTACATGCAGCCAGTGAGCCTCAGTGATCCAACTGTCTAAATAAAGGCACGGAAACCTTAGCAAGACTTCCCAAAAGAGAGACACATTCAGTTACAGAGCCTTTCTTAGTATTCACCAAAAGCTTCATCTATTTTAAAAGGATTTTAAACAAAACACAAAGTTGTAGAAAATGTATACAGGATTTTCTTTATTTTTAAACATAAAAATGTGAAAACTGTGATATGCATTTTTAATTACCTAACTAAATAAATAAAAACAACTCATAGCATCCTGAATACATCATCCCAGCTGTGGATCTAGTGGTGGTTGCACTTTCTGTAAATAACTGACTCATGCATAATTTATTTGTCTATAATAATTATTTTCACCATTTCACAGAGAGGCAGGGTGATGACTCTCCTAATGTTTGGGAGTTTGATATGAAAAGTTAATTTTTAACTAAATGACTCCAGCTTTAAATATGTTTTTCATTGATTAAAACACTGTAAATGATATATCTGTCCAAAGAAATTGCATGTACTTGTGAAACAGGATTAATATATCCCCACATTAAAAACAAAGAGCACCAACTATGGGTATAATACATGGAAAACAAAAGGAACATCTCCAGAAAATGACTTTCAGTTAACGCAAGGTCCTAACGCTTTGTGTTTCATCAGGCGCATTAAAGCCTGCAAACTCAGGAGGATTAATTGCCTTAATGAGCTTATAGGCATAGAAAAGAAAAAGCCAGAGACATCCCTGCAATGACACTGCCTGGTGAATTTTATTGTGTAGAGGAAAAGGAAGGGGGGGAAAGTAGGTTAAGAGGAAGAGAAGATGAAGGCGGAAGAGCTGAAAAATTAAATGCAAAGCTGTTGGGTCTTTGAGGGGAGGATTAGTCTCGAGTCTTTGCACATTCACAGATGAATATTAATGCAGTTTAAGTCCAGGATATCTCGAGAATTATTATAGGCATGTATAGATTAATATAGAAACACCTCAACATTTACTGTATTACTGTTTATTGTTGATATGACTTCAGTCAGCGGCAGATCTTTGCAGTAGTCTCTTCAGCCTTGTTTGGATGTGTTAACATAGATTTCTGTCACTGATTTGTCCACATACATTCGTTTTCATGTGAAACCTCTTGCAGGTTGTTGTAATACATATTATTACAGCCTATTTACTTTCAATTTTCCAAGTTTCTGTTGGCTAAAGAAAAAAAGCAACTTTTCTGGATAGTATTTTACAGTCTCCTCTTGCTATGATGTTAATAAGTAAATTCAAATTTATTCAGAAATTGGGCACAGTATATGACAGAATGCTCCTTTAATGTGGGCAAGACAATGACATATTAGTGGTTTGACATTTGTGACTCATGTAATAACAAAAGTAGTTTGTCGTGTAAATATATTAAACTGGATGTACAAACCTTTGACTTTCTGCACCACATTAATTCAAAAATGTCTTCAACTTGGTTCTTTTTTATAGGAAGTTTACTTGGAGAAAATTGCACACAATGTATACATGCTTTTAAGGCCAAACTAAAAAAATAAAACTTGCCCTTTATAGAAGTATTGCAAGAAATTAGTTATTGTGAAAATAAAGCCATATTAAATCCAAATGTTCAGTTTGCCACAAGCTATGTATGAAACACAGGAAATGTTTCTGGTCTACATGTAAAACACCTCTTGTGGTGAAAAACACTAGACTACACATAAACCAAAAATCACCATCCCCATGGAGAAACATGGTGCTGGCAGCATCATACTGTGGGGATTTTAATTCTTCAGCAAGGACAAAGAAAGCTGATCAGAGATAATGGGAGGATAAGTTTGGGGTGGAGGTTTACCTTACGGCAGGAGAGTGACCCTAAACATACAACCAGGGCTACAATAAAATGCTTTAGATCAAAGTGTATTTATGGGTTAGAATGGCCCAGTCAAAGTTCAGGACTAAATGCAATTAAAAAACTGTTGCAAGACATAAATTTATGTTCACATTTACTCTCTGTCTAATCTAACTGAGTTTGAGCAATGTTCACAAAAAAAGCAAAAGTTTCAAACTCTGGATGCAAAGCTGGTGATTTATACATTAAAAGAAGAGCATGTTTTAAAATTCAGCACATGTTTAAACTACCATGTTTGCATCGACAACCTGATTAGATCATTTTTGTGGATAATATTAATCAATAAATTATAGGAAGTAGGCATGTTTATATAAACAGGCCCAGTTTAGATGTCCATATAAAAAAGTCTCTGCAGTCAGACCACTCAAGTCCACTACTGACTGTAGTCACAGTAACTTCATACTGAAAACTATAAATTCTGAAAGAAAAATGTCAGCTTAAAAATGCAGTCAATAATAAAACAAGCTTTATAAAAACTCATTTTCTCATCTTATATACTTTTAACTGAGGGGTAGTATAGTTTTAACAGTTTTAAGTACCCACGTCTCAGCACTGTTTGTTTTTAAACTCCATTTTTAATAAGGTTTATTACATTATCCCTCCTTTTTCTGACTCCATTCATAATCTGTGTAATAATTTCAATGGGCAAGGCATTCAGCACCATGGACAGCACACAATGCACTTACTACCACTGACACCTGTTGGAACTACAGGTCCTTCTCAAAATATTAGCATATTGTGATAAAGTTCATTATTTTCCATAATGTCATGATGAAAATTTAACATTCATATATTTTAGATTCATTGCACACTAACGTAAATATTTCAGGTCTTTTATTGTCTTAATACGGATGATTTTGGCATACAGATCATGAAAACCCAAAATTCCTATCTCACAAAATTAGCATATCATTAAAAGGGTCTCTAAACGAGCTATGAACCTAATTATCTGAATCAACGAGTTAACTCTAAACACCTGCAAAAGATTCCTGAGGCCTTTAAAACTCCCAGCCTGGTTCATCACTCAAAACCCCAATCATGGGTAAGACTGCCGACCTGACTGCTGTCCAGAAGGCCAATATTGACACCCTCAAGCAAGAGGGTAAGACAAAGAAAGATATTTCTGAACGAATAGGCTGTTTCCAGAGTGCTATATCAAGGCACCTCAGTGGGAAGTCTGTGGGAAGGAAAAAGTGTGGCAGAAAACGCTGCACAACAAGAAGAGGTGACCGGACCCTGAGGAAGATTGTGGAGAAGGGCCGATTCCAGACCTTGGGGGACCTGCGGAAGCAGTGGACTGAGTCTGGAGTAGAAACATCCAGAGCCACCGTGCACAGGCGTGTGCAGGAAATGGGCTACAGGTGCCGCATTCCCCAGGTCAAGCAACTTTTGAACCAGAAACAGCGGCAGAAGCGCCTGACCTGGGCTACAGAGAAGCAGCACTGGACTGTTGCTCAGTGGCCCAAAGTACTTTTTTCGGATGAAAGCAAATTCTGCATGTCATTCGGAAATCAAGGTGCCAGAGTCTGGAGGAAGACTGGGGAGAAGGAAATGCCAAAATGCCAGAAGTCCAGTGTCAAGTACCCACAGTCAGTGATGGTCTGGGGTGCCGTGTCAGCTGCTGGTGTTGGTCCACTGTGTTTTATCAAGGGCAGGGTCAATGCAGCTAGCTATCAGGAGATTTTGGAGCACTTCATGCTTCCATCTGCTGAAAAGCTTTATGGAGATGAAGATTTCATTTTTCAGCATGACCTGGCACCTGCTCACAGTGCCAAAACCACTGGTAAATGGTTTACTGACCATGGTATCACTGTGCTCAATTGGCCTCCCAACTCTCCTGACCTGAACCCCATAGAGAATCTGTGGGATATTGTGAAGAGAACGTTGAGAGACTCAAGACCCAACACTCTGGATGAGCTAAAGGCCGCTATCAAAGCATCCTGGGCCTCCATAAGACCTCAGCAGTGCCACAGGCTGATTGCCTCCATGCCACGCCGCATTGAAGCAGTCATTTCTGCAAAAGGATTCCCGACCAAGTATTGAGTGCATAACTGTACATGATTATTTGAAGGTTGACGTTTTTTGTATTAAAAACACTTTTCTTTTATTGGTCAGATGAAATATGCTAATTTTCTGAGATAGGAATTTTGGGTTTTCATGAGCTGTATGCCAAAATCATCCGTATTAAGACAATAAAAGACCTGAAATATTTCAGTTAGTGTGCAATGAATCTAAAATATATGAATGTTAAATTTTCATCATGACATTATGGAAAGTAATGAACTTTATCACAATATGCTAATATTTTGAGAAGGACCTGTATGATTTATAATTTGATGCAACCATAGGAGAAGAGTTGTCTTACATTTGCACACTCACAAACCAGATGGATTTGTGCCCAGAACTATAGCTAACTATAGCTATAGCTTTTATCTGCATTGTAGTTTTTTTCTTTTTCAGATAATGAATTGAACTGGGCCTGGTGAGATCTTCTGATCTTAGGATATTGTTTTATAACCCAACACTGCTTTAAATTTCTCTACCACTTTCCTTCTAACATGTCTGCTGTGATTCTTGCCCTTCATGATGTTGTTTGCTTCCTAATGTTCTCTAACAAACCTTTGAGGCCTTCACAGAACAGTTGGATTTAGACTGTGATTAAATTACACACAGCTGGACTCTTTGTGTTGGTCTGTCACCTAAAATCCCAATAAAATTCATGCGGTTGTAACAAAATGTGTAACTATTTAAGGGGTGTGCATACATTTGCAATGCACTGCAAACAATTCTGCTTGAGGGGGTGATGATGTTAATATTTATATTAGACACTAGGAAGACAAAATTAAATTTGATGTTTTTATATTTTCAAGTTTAGAGCAACAGTTATAAATGCAACCTGCATATTTTGTGTATTTTGAAATAACATCTCCATACCCCTCCAGTTTTGCATAAAGCAGATTGTTGCTGATCCTCCACGGGTCCAACTCCAGGTAAATCTCAATGACATCACTGGGATTATTTTTACAAATTATATAACAGTTTTTGTAAGCAAAGTATTTCTCCTTTAATACAGTTTTTGTTCAATCTGCTTTGCTTCTATGAACTGTCCTGAACCCACTGCCCTTGTAATTTTACCTCAATGTGTATGCTCTTAGCAAACAAAGTGCTGATGCTGTAGGAAAGTCAGCAGTTGGCTGCCAATCTAAATTTGGCCAGCTCACAACTGCGTATTTAAAAATAATCCCCCTGCTTTCCATCTCTTACACACAGCCACCTCCACCTGCTAAAAGACTCTGGGGACTGGAGCAGGACTAACAAGACAATTATAAATTTCCTCCACTGTAGTTTCATTACTTGGAGAGGCGAAAGTCATAAAAGCATGACCACACATGCTTGTGCGTGTGTGTGTGCGTGTGTATATATGCACACATTATTATAGTTTATAATTTGTGTGACTGTTGTGCTGCAGGCCTAAGAGGCACATATAGACCTACTTTCAGCCGTGTCGGAAACAATTTTTCAGGCATGCACCATGACTGGGAGCAGGTGTTTCTACTTTTCTCTCTTGCTTCGCTAATTCCGAGTCATCGTTTTCTCCCTAACTTGAGGAGACACTTTCATGGTCATACATTCAGGAATCAGGAAAAATGTATGTCCCTTTAACCATTTTGAATCCACTAACCTGTACAAGTGTAACTTATTAATGAAGCGCTGTGAGTGTATTCTCTGCAAAAAGTCTTTGGTAGTGCAAATAGTAAAACTTACATGAAATAGTCCTAAAAAATTAATGCGCCTGTCTTTATAGCATTTTCTCTTTAATTAAATCCAGTGGTTATTTAAAGGTGAAATGAAAAAAAATATCTTAAGGGAAACAACAAATCTTAATACCAGACTCACTTGTCCACCAGCTAAACACTAGCATAACATTTGTACTATGACTTCAGATGTAACACTTCCAAGAAAACTGGTTGTCCAGTTTGGAGTCAGAGGAGTTTATGTAACTGTTTCAGAGCCATCAGACTTAAGCTCTGCAAGGTACAGTGACCGCACGACATGCATGAGTTATGAGCCTCTGCTCATTACTCATGCATGTCGTTCTCAGGCAGGGTGCAAGTTCATCATTGTTTGAGCCCCACTATTACAGTGTGCAAAGTTTGTTTTGGTAAACTGTTGCTGTGAAATAGGATCTGACACTTGGATAAATCCAGTGATTGTATTATATGACAATCATTGGTAGGGAGCTAAGAGCTTGTTAAATTATTAAATACAATAAATACACACCTCATATTATACGTACCATAGCCACTTGGTTACTTTTGTTTTTATCAGCTTTTCAATGTTTAGCAGCTTTTTAAAATGTTTTAATATTTTCTTGCGTTTTAGGGACACTATTTAGATGTATCGCTACATAATGTATTGCAAATGTGTAGTTGTTGCAAAATTGATGTCGGAAAGGACTGCTCGGAACACAATAGATGTTAATCTATAAACTCAAAGTTTCCTCATTATGCTGTTTGCATGCCAACAAGATATATTGTGGGGCTGTGTAGTAATTTATCAACATGACCTTAAAAAACTGCTAGGACTTCAATCAATATTAGCTAACTGTACTAAGTACTATGCATACTATGCTGATTACAGTATGCATTGATAAGACTCATATGCCGCTTCCAGAGAACCTGGAGAGAACCTCTTGATCATCAAGATGAGATAGAACGTTGCTGTGATCCTGAAAAAACAGAGACTGTACAGAGAGCAGGTTCCAGAAACAGTGACACATTGTGAACAAAGGGGCAGATTATTATGCTTGTTTAGTCCATTTTTTAATTTAATATAAACTCAAGTGTAGGCATGGGGTGGGATCAGGCAGTGTAAGACTGAGTCATCTATGATTAAGTGTAAGGGGTGGGTGTGTATGTGAGCAATGAACTCTCCATGATCTGATAAGATAGCTCAACTAACTGATTCTTTGAGCCATGGCCACTAGCTTAAATGATGTTTTGTATCTTTATATGTAAATGTGACATTCAACAGAGTTGAGTGTGTGTAAAAGCAGAATTACATAAAAATGTTTGCAGCTTTTGCTCTTTTCAGTCTCGCATAACAATTGACCCAAGAATTTCTCTGAGACAGTTGTGAAGATCCATCTCTGGCCCAAGATGCATACAAACACTCTTGGGAGTTCACACTTCAATTATTAAGCCTACCCTAAGATCAAACTTGCAAGCTCAAGTACAGAACCTTGCAAATGTGCACACACACACACATACACACGCATTAACCCCACACACGGATGAGAGTGCACACATTTGAGAAAAATAAATTAAAAAATGCATAAATGCAAAACAACTCTGCAAAACAAGCATGCCAGCACACCAGACGTTGATTAATGAGCCTTTGTTGTTACTGAGTAACACAACAGCTGCTGCTATGAGGACTTCAGAACAAATCGAAAACAACATTGTCTACTTGGTCCACTGCAGAGTCAGGGGCCAGGCGCAGTAAAACACACATGTGTGCAGACATACACATTTGTCCTCTTATTAGTCTGTTAGACCTTTTTCTTACTCAACCAATGCACGCTGACACACACAACCCCCTGCCATCACACTTTTTGCATCCTGCACACCCTCAGAAACCCAAAAAGGGATTAGTTTGAGTTTTTTGCAAAGAATTTAGATTTTCCGTCTAAAACGGCATTCGACAACAATGTTCAATGTCTATCAATTTATTACCATCATATTGCAACTTTTGTTACTATAGCTGACTTACATTTTATATAAAATGTTTATATTTACAATCCCACCTTGCACTTGATTCATGCCAAAATCTAAAATTCTTATTATATTTGCTTGTCCAGAAGATTTCTGTCCACTATAAAACACATTTCTGGAGGATTGTAAATTTTATCCATTAGCATTATTTAATGAAGGTTAATGATCTGTTATTCTAATTTATATTGTGCAATGCAGAAAACAGTAAGGCAGACATGTTGATATTGGTTATAGTATGACTAAAAAGTATAGTATGACGAAAAAGCCGTAGAATTAACCTTCAAATAATGTAAACCTATACAAGTAAAACATTAAGAGTTACAGCAATTTGAAAGCTGAGATTCTGTACCATTTATGTCAATCGATGTGCATTGAAAACTGTAGAAAGCTGTGACCCAGAATCACAAAGAAAGCTTAATTACATATTTTGTTTTCGTTTTGCCATAAAATGTTCAACAAATGGAGTTCAAACGAAAATTCAGAATGAAAGACTCACCCTCGCCGTCTCCACCGTCCAATTACTTCCCCGTGCGTCTCTCGGCCTTCCAATCAGCATCCTATCCGTCTGATTCTCCATCCAATCACCTTCCGGCGCCTTGTTTTTAAAGGACCTTCGCTTGTGTTCCTCCTTGCTTGTCAGCTGAGCTCATCCCTCCTCCACCACACCTCCACCATCTTCCTTCTCATCTACTCCTGGCTTCCTCGCTCCCTGGCCGCCAATCCACCACCAGTGTCGGATCAGGGGGAAGACATCTCGAAAAAATCTAAGCCTTACAAATGTTCATCTTATCTCATATCATTCACAGCATTCATGTCTTCCTCCCAGGTCCGAGCGCCAAAGATATAATAATGTAATTTCACATAATTAAAACATTTCTAATTGCCAACCCTCTCTTTGTTAGTCTTTTCAGATTGAAATGTTCTTTACAGTATAACTCACCTTTTTACTGGTCAGGATAAATGTCTGCTGCATGACTTGAAACAGTCCACTTATTCAATGCTATGATCACTTTCATTACTGTAGATTGCAACATTAGCACCAATAAAAACAGCAACTGAAAACCATCTGCTTTGAAACCAACGTTTTCAAACATTGTTGTTAAATCCTGAGAACAAGTTGTAAATTTCCAATTTTGGATGGAATCTGAACCTTGCACCGGCTAATTTAGCATGTTTTTAATGTATTAAATTGCTGATTTTTGGAAGGGACTTGAAAATAATGACTAAAAGACTAACTGGGTTGATTTAAACAGTTCTACTTAAAATTTAAGTAAATTAAACAATTTTGATTAACTAAAACTTCCGCAATACGCCCGTTATGTCAATGACAGAAAATTTAGAAAAGTAGATAACTAATGACATGAGTATATTTATGTTATCATTTTAAACTCCATTAGCTGCAACTCACAAAAGAAAAAAAAAATTTGTTTTTAAGGGACTGCTTAACCAGTCACAGACCCGGTGCTACTAGGTCTCACGTTCATCCATCTTTTTTTTGTGTTTTAAAGCATATAGATCGTGATGGCACTAGGCAGTTGGCATTTTAATTATCGAGTGTAGAATTTGTAACTTGGCCATTGCCAGCTCATTTATACCTGATTATTTCTCTACTGATCTCTTTGCTCACATAAACCATATTGTAATTCAGACAAATTCCCAGTAAATCTCTGCTTGTTTACATATTCCCCTGCTGTTGGACAGCAAAATGACTCTGGAATGTTGTTAGAAAGTTTGCTCTAAAATTTAATCACTGCCTTACTCAGAGCATGAGTAGTGTTCTTTGTTGATAAAAATCCTGATTCTGTTAAAACATCTGTGCTTTTGTTATACTTACCTGTATGATAGTCGGAGAGAGAAATTGCCAATGACAGAATTTATATAAACTTCCTGTGTCTGCTTGTCTCTGCGGCAAACCCTCAGCTGGTCCCACTCCCAGTGCGCGAGCCAGGCTGCAGCTGGCTGCTGCACAATTAACAGAAATGAAGTGAAGACTCAGCACTTGAGACTTAGCATAATCTGCAGGTTTATGGAGTTAGGGTATAGGCCCTCGGTTCATATTGCTACATGAGAAGCATTCATTATCAATGATGGGTAGTTAGATTTCTTTGTGTAAAACTTTCATTTACTACAGAACGGGCCACCCTTTAATGCTGTCTCTGTTAGAGCAGAGTTACACTCATTTCAAGTTCATCATGTGAACTACATCTTTAAATTCAGTATTCTCTGTGCCACTTATAACCACACTCAATTGTAACCTATTTATTTTGCTAAAATACTTTAAAGGAATAGTAAAGGTATAGTCCCAAAGTTAAACAGTGTACCAGCCACTAGTTTAATCACTGCTAACCAAAACAACATACAACAGTGTTTTATTGATGAAAAGACAGTTGTTTTTCTTTGTCTGACTATTTGCTTTCCATAGGGTTAGGGAGAAATCCTCATGGACATATTCTCAGAACAAAAGAATCACCTCTTAGTTTCCAAGTTTTGGTGACCTTTTAAAAAGGTTTTTTGGAAAAATGTAATCCTGATCCCAGTGCGTTCTCGTCTAAAACTTCCCTCCCATCAAGTTTTCCTTTTTTTTTCCTGTTACACATCCTGCAGATCTATACGTCTGGCACATGGTTAGATGTTTGTGGGGACAGTTTTATGTGATATCCATGTGGCCGGGTCACCTTGCATTAGCTGTTTTGCGCTGTATGTGTGATTCATGGAGGGTAGTAGGGGGTAGGTCTGATTGGCATTTATGCCGTGACCTCCATAGGGTTCACATCAGGGGACAGAAGTTGATGCCAAATGGCAAAACAAAGGCAGGGCGTGGCAGTGGGTTTTATAGAGGCTGCTGTGCGCGTGTGTGTGTGTCCTCAGGGATAAAAGAGGCACCCTGAGGACAACAGCGCTTATGAGCAGCAGCTGACTATGTGAGAAAATATTCAACAAGCAAATTAGCATTTCACTCCACCATTTGGGACCATGTCTCTCCATCTCACAAGCCCATGTCAAAATGTTTCTCATCATTTACCTTTGAATATTAAATATTCTCTTTTTTCACTGTTATGTCACATTTTAAAGTTATTGTTCAAAAAAGAAATAAATGTCATGTGTTGCTATTTAAGTAATCACTGTTGAAAATAATCAATAAAAAGCCCAGTGTAAAATATTAGTTATTGTTAAAAAAAAATTTGAACTCTTGCAGTAGCTTTAATTTGAAGGTAAAAATTACGTCCCGTTCTGATTCATTGATTAGAACTAATGTTTTGGGGACAGACAAATTTCATGTGAATGATCAAAGTACAGAAAAAATATGCTACATTGAATTTTAAAGATGCATTAACTCTGCTACTACAATGTTGGTTGTGTTATCATGGTTTGGGACTGACTTGTCACATCAAGCTCTCTATGACTTTCCAACCCAAATGGATAGAAAATTATGCATGTAAATTCTGTTCAAGCCAAATCTGAATTGAAAAATAGTGAATCGGTTCAACTTTTAAACATGTTTTTAATCTCACAATACAGTGGGCTAAAGCAAAGTTTATTTTTACAAATGTTACCATTTGACATAATAAAATAGTCTGTAATGTTTGGCTGAAGTATGAGCTTGAAATCAGTCAGCAACTTCAGTGTCATTATTCACCCATGTTGTACACCATTTTTTTCTGCTAAGACTGTGTGCAACACAGGGGGATGCCACCTCACACTGCCTGAACTAGAAATGTGCCACCCTTTGCCTATAAAAAAAACGTTCACTGCATAGTAGAGTAGAAATGCTGATCAGAAATATAACATCTATCTGATTGCAAACACAATTTTAGTTTTTTGAAATGCAACTTTTTTTCAAGAGGTCATTTGTCAACGTGGTGAATTACGGGCAAGATGGCCTCCCCGAAAAGTGCTTTTAAATCCCTGTGTATGGTGCCAGTTTGTTAGGTTTCCAAGCTACTGCTCTCCAACAACATTTCACATAAATTCTTCCATCTCATTGGAGAAATTGCGAAAAATATCTTTATCTATCTTATGAACTCACATTTCAGCTGCAGACTTTGTTGTTTGAAATATTCTTATTCTATTTGTTAGAATCATCACTCTTCTGCAGCAATGGGTTGCATTCCTGGCTGCCTTGTTAGACATGGGAATTCAAAAAACTACAGGAAGCTAAATGCCAAAACACAACTGAGAAAAATTTGTAAGAAATGTGATATGTACTTTAAGCTCCAAGCACCAGACACCCATTTCAACATTTCTCCTTAATTCTCTCTTTTACAGCTGTAGATAAAACACCCTGGGCAGCACTAGGTGGCATTAAATCAATACCTTTATTGCAAGTTGTTAAAAGCTGCCGCCTTACTGACGTGGTAACTGTTGACTGGACATCTTTACCTCATAAATACTCAGACTTTGTTGTTTAGGTAAATTGTGTTTATTGGCGGGACCACCAGAAAAACACACTGTAGGAAAACGCCTAAAATAATTAAAAACTGAAGCTGTAATAACATCATGGAAACAAGTTTAAAATTTAACCAAACATACCTATTTAAATTGAATAATAGGTGCATCAAAAATCTTTAGTCAAAATGTAAGTCCAAGAAGAAAAAGCCCATTTTATAACATTAGCAATGACCACACTCCATTTGGGTCAGCCCTTACAAGTGACTTGATATAATGCAGGATGGCTTTATTTGATAAAGACCATGTTAATGCCATTAGCCATAACTGTGCTTTTCTGTCAACAAAAAGCCAATAAGTCTTCTGTAAATAGAAAAGTCCAATGTGTGGTTCATAAGAGGATTTAAGGCAGGGGTATCCCCCCCTCCATCTGGTTTTTGCAGATGGAGACTTTTTATTTTGAATTAGGGCAAAATAATTACTGACAAATTTAAATCTTGTTACAATGGAAAATGTTAAGTATTTATTTTTTAATGCATAAAGAATGACCACATTATCTTTAATTTCACAGTAAATGAAAACACATTAAGTGTCTTTTATTTAAAAGCAGACTTTGTTGCGCTCAAATCTGCTTTTAATGAATTAATTATTAAATCTGGCTAAATACAGTAATTGTTAAAGAATGACCCAAATCCTGTATTGCTAAGAATAGAATCTTTTCTCTGATGGAGCCCAAAATAATTAGTGAAATAGATGCCTTTCTTTTAATAAGTAAATGTCCAAAATCCTTTTCAGGTTTTGGATCTACTTTGAGTTACACATGCCTTTCCTACAAAAAATCCTCAAATTCCTTTGGCATAACAATTTTGTCTCAAGTGACAAAGAGTTTGGACACCCCTGATTTAAGGTTTGTGTGTCTGTTACAAGACGTGCAATGTGTGATAGACATTGCAGCGCTCCAGAATAGAAAAACAAACTCCCACCCTCAGGGAACAAACAGCCTCTGGCAATCTCCATCATCAGAGTGGCTGGGAAAATATGGGAATCTCTGCTGGTCGTCTTCCCATGCATTGTGTAAACAGGAACTTCGAAGCTTTAATCACCCATGCTGCATCTAAGAGAGACTGCTACCATCTTCACTTAATCATAATTAGGAATGTGATGGCGTGCACTTTTGTGCAATGAGACACTGTCAGCAAGTGAAAAAAGGGTTTAATTTCCTCTTTTCATGAGCATTGTTTAAAACACCCCCAGTGTGAAAAGACTGTTTCAGACTCAGCACTGTTGCTACACCTAGTCTTTGTTTGCTTCCCATTAGCACTCAAGGGGGAAAGATACACACACACACATTTATATCATTCTCATTGTCATTTTTACATTTAACGACCAGAGGGAAAGACTGAGCCTGTCTCAGATAATTAAACCCTCTGTCCTCGCTGCTCTTCTCTCTTCTCTTTCTGCCTTCCCCCTTCTTGCTTCTAATGCTGTAAGCAAACTGGTCTGGCTATGGATGGAAAAAGCAAACCAAAACATGGCACAGCAGAGAGGGGAGAAAAGGAATAAGGTGCACATACCAGCAGAGGGGGTCACAAAGCTTAGATGCAAATACCGTTTCTCATCCATTAAGTGCCGTCTGTGCCTCTTTTTCAAAGGGCAGTGATTCAGCTGTTGTTAGAGGCTCTGAATTGCGTTGTGCAGCAGGTATGGTTGAGCTAATTTATTGTTTTCATTTAGTGTCTTTATCATTCAATTATAAGGAGATATCACACCAAAAAGATGTGATATCAGCGCTGTCTGCAAGGTCCTTGTGTTTTGTTTGGGTGTCATTAAAGTGATAATTCAGAACTTTTGAAGCAAGGTTCTGCTAAAAGATTAGAAGCAGCTAGTATCTTACCTGCAGGAGATTGCTCTCTTTGGGTCCTAATTTAGCATAGATCCAGATTGGTTGTTTCCAGAAGGCTGACATTAACAGCTAGTCCAAGAGGGGCCAACACCAAAACAAACTACTACTGTCTTGAAACAGCTCCATTCTGTGTACATAGGTATTGTTGTATATTGAACTGTCACGGTTTACTTGATATTGGACCCCAGAATGCAGACGAGCAGGCAGCGTGATGGTAAGTGAAAAAAAAGGTTTAATTACGAAAACTAACACTCAGCAGGAGGCAGGAACAAAACAAATGGGCAGGCAAGACAGGCATGGCATGATCAAAAAGACAAGACTTGGTTTGAGAACTAGACATGAGCACGAGAAATGTTTCCACGACGACTAACAGAACAGGTGTGAATATATGGCGTGAAAACCAGGCGGAGCAAGGAGACAGATTAACTTGAAGCAGGTGAACTGAATAAACTTAATTAACAGAGTAAAACGTGACTGGAGCAAAACAGAGACTCTTGAACACAAACTAGAAAAACATGAAGCAAAAGCATAACCAGATCCGAAAACCAGACCAGGAAAATAAACAGAAACATGATTCAAAACTTGAACAGTGAAAAACATAAGGAAAAAACCCGAAACCAAAAACCAAACAACCCCAAATCATGACATGAACAGAAGAAACCGCTTAATTAAAAGTTAAGGCATTGTATATTTTCATAAAAATGATTGCACATAAACTGGTGCAATACTTTTACTTTCAACCGCACTTTACTTTCCCACCTGATGTTTAATCTGATGGGAACGTTTTAAATGTTCCTTTCTTAGTATGTGTTACATTCAAGAAGAGCATGTAAATAATGAACGGCTTCTTTGAAAATAAGGGCCCAATGCAAAGGTGATGATATTTAAAGGTTCATTAAATAGCGCTCTCTTTAGCCTATATTGTGTTTTCCCCTGTGGTCTTGGCCCATTTTGAATCAGTTGTTAACCTTAGCCATCTGAATGAAAGGTATGTTCCCTTATGTAAAAAGAAGGTCTGCTGAAATAAAGGTGCCATGAGAGTTGCCCAGTGCAGGTAAGATAGTACCTGCTTATAAACTTTTAACAGAAGCTTCTTCAAAAGTCCTGAACTGTCCCTTTAAGGCTCTGCTCGCTAATTCCATCAAATTGTGATGGATCTGACATCCAGAGATCATTAGCTGTAAGACAGCTGCTCTTGCTGTGATGTGTTGCATATCATGTATGTGAAGTGTACTACTGCAGAACCTTTAATACTTTTCAGATTGGCTCATTACCACATCACACAAACACACTTACAACCTTTACCACATGGCACTGTGACACACAGACAGCAAAAGGTATCGTCCAGAGAGGATGTGGGTGACGCCAATGGGAGTGGTGTTTCCATGGTGACCCGAGCGACAGAAGGAATAGGAGGTCTGCCTCCTGACCCTCATTGAGGAGGTGAATGAGTGTCACTTAGCCAAAGGAAAACAGGCAGCAGACACAATTGCGTAGAGAGGACAGCGAAGGCAGAAGCGATCAGCAGCCATGTAAGCCAATCATGGCTGTGGGCCGCGTGAGCTGCAGCGGTCAGTCACAGGCACTTCACATTAGCATCAGAAAGACATTATGCTAATTGCATCAAAGGCAGCAGTCCCTGCCTTTGTGCTTCCTGCACCAACCCGAGAGCACCACGGGATTTTACATTTGGACTGGCGCACCACTCTGAAACACACAAAGTGCATGAAAGATTTAAAAATCCTGAATAGGTTTCTTGTTAGATGCTTTTAACATGTGTGTTTCCCTAAACACCTTTGAATCCTCACATGTCAATGGCTGTGTCATTTGTTTTTATGTGAAAACTATTGAAAGATCCTTATTTTGATTTGAACTTCTACAAACACTTATTTTTCTACAGGCCACAGTTTTGGCATCTCTGGTGAAGGTGTGAAAACAGCCTTTAAATGAATTTATCTTTTATTATTAGATGCATTTATTTAATGGTAATAAAAACAAAATCAATTTTTTTTTATGAAATCTGACTGGTACTATTATTAGCTGCCATAAAAATAATTTTAAATCAGTCTAACTGAAGCCATTATTGTTTTATACCATACCTTTTTAAGATGATCAGAGTTTATGGGAACTTAGTTGGTCAGCCAATACTTCGTATTGCCCTAGGATTTAGATATGACATAACAGAGAAGTCAATTTCTATTAGTCACTGGCTACTTGGCTAGATGAGGGGCCATATTTATATTGCCCCCTCACCCAGTAAACAGGATGAAAAGAGAGGTAAAGAAAATGTCACAGCTCACTGTTAGAAATGTGGGTTCAAGATGTAGGTGTTTTGGGCCACCAAACCATCAGATGCTATCTACAGGTCCTTCTCAAAATATTAGCATATTGTGATAAAGTTCATTATTTTCCATAATGTCATGATGAAAATTTAACATTCATATATTTTAGATTCATTGCACACTAACTGAAATATTTCAGGTCTTTTATTGTCTTAATACGGATGATTTTGGCATACAGCTCATGAAAACCCAAAATTCCTATCTCACAAAATTAGCATATCATTAAAAGGGTCTCTAAACGAGCTATGAACCTAATCATCTGAATCAACGAGTTAACGCTAAACACCTGCAAAAGATTCCTGAGGCCTTTAAAACTCCCAGCCTGGTTCATCACTCAAAACCCCAATCATGGGTAAGACTGCCAACCTGACTGCTGTCCAGAAGGCCACTATTGACACCCTCAAGCAAGAGGGTAAGACACAGAAAGAAATTTCTGAACGAATAGGCTGTTCCCAGAGTGCTGTATCAAGGCACCTCAGTGGGAAGTCTGTGGGAAGGAAAAAGTGTGGCAGAAAACGCTGCACAACGAGAGGAGGTAACCGGACCCTGAGGAAGATTGTGGAGAATGGCCGATTCCAAACCTTGGGGGACCTGTGGAAGCAGTGGACTGAGTCTGGAGTAGAAACATCCAGAGCCACCGTGCACAGGCGTGTGCAGGAAATGGGCTACATGTGCCACATTCCCCAGGTCAAGCCACTTTTGAACCAGAAACAGCGGAAGAAGCGCCTGACCTGGGCTACAGAGAAGCAGCACTGGACTGTTGCTCAGTGGTCCAAAGTACTTTTTTTGGATGAAAGCAAATTCTGCATGTCATTCGGAAATCAAGGTGCCAGAGTCTGGAGGAAGACTGGGGAGAAGGAAATGCCAAAATGCCAGAAGTCCAGTGTCAAGTACCCACAGTCAGTGATGGTCTGGGGTGCCGTGTCAGCTGCTGGTATTGATCAGCTGTGTTCTATCAAGGGCAGGGTCAATGCAGCTAGCTATCAGGAGATTTTGGAGCACTTCATGCTTCCATCTGCTGAAAAGCTTTATGGAGTTGAAGATTTCCTTTTTCAGCATGACCTGGCACCTGCTCACAGTGCCAAAACCAATGGTAAATGGTTTATTGACCATGGTATCACTGTGCTCAATTGGCCTGCCAACTCTCCTGACCTGAACCCCATAGAGAATCTGTGGGATATTGTGAAGAGAACGTTGAGAGACTCAAGACCCAACACTCTGGATGAGCTAAAGGCCACTATCGAAGCATCCTGGGCCTCCATAAGACCTCAGCAGTGCCACAGGCTGATTGCCTCCATGCCACGCCGCATTGAAGCAGTCATTTCTGCAAAAGGATTTCCGACCAAGTATTGAGTGCATAACTGTACATGATTATTTGAAGGTTGATGTTTTTTGTATTAAAAACACTTTTATTTTATTGGTCGGATGAAATATGCTAATTTTGTGAGATAGGAATTTTGGGTTTTCATGAGCTGTATGCCAAAATCATCCGTATTAAGACAATAAAAGACCTGAAATATTTCAGTTAGTGTGCAATGAATCTAAAATATATGAATGTTACATTTTCATCATGACATTATGGAAAATAATGAACTTTATCACAATATGCTATTATTTTGAGAAGGACCTGTATATGCCTGGCAGTTTTTTTGGAAACGTGCCAATAAAAAGCCTTTTCTCTCCTACCATCACAAATGTAAATGACTACCGGGTGTTTAACTAGAACTGTGTGCTTTGGTCAGATAATAGTAAATATGGCGACACACTGCACCGTTCTTTTGCCCAGTTTTACTCCATTCCCAGTCGGGAAAGGTCAGCATCGGTCTGTAGTAGGAATAATCAGCAGGGCGAGTCGGCCCAAAAACCTGTACATGTGAGAAGGGGTAAAAACCGGAGTCTGCAAGTATGGGAAGGGAACCGACTCAATCTCAGTCTCTGCCAAAGAAACATGTTTTAAGTTTTTGAGCTGAATCTGTAGGCAGTCGGGTAGTATAAACCAATTCCCAACCTTTCTTGGGTGATAGCAAATCAAAAAACTAGAGGTAGTTTTTTTCTTAAGCTTTATTTGTAACTTTAGAGCACCCGTCCATCCATTGTCCATACCCAATTGTTCTTGCTGGGTAGCAGGAGACTGATTTATATCTCCAATGGTCATTAGGCAAGAGGCAGGGGGAACCCTGGGCAGGTCACCAGTTCATTACAGGGCAAGATAGAGACACAAAGGACAAACAACCATGCATGTAAACTCATACCTAAAGACATTTTAGAGTAGCCATTAACCTAACCGTCATGCTTTTGGACTGTGGGAGCAAGCCACAGTACCTGGAGAGAACCCACACATGCACAGGCAGAACATGTAAACTCCCACTCCGTCCTTTGTTGTGTGCTTGGGCAAGACACTTTACCTGCCTTGCCTGCTGATGGTGGTCAGAGGGCTCGGTGGCACCAATTGTATGGCAGCCTCATTTCTGTCAGTCTGCCCCAGGGCAGCTGGCTACAACTGTCAGTGTGTAAATGGGTGGATTGTAGTGTAAAGCGCTCTGGGGTCCTCAGACTAGATAAAACACTATATATATGTCCATTTAGCATTTCAATTAACAAGTATCAGTAATTTTTAAATAAAACGCATGAAATACTTGGAAAGTATTTCATGTGCTTTATTTTAAAATTACTATTTTCCAAGTAGCATAAATTATTTATTAATAATTTTTCATTTTTGTTTATGTAACCCTGTACAAAAATGACATTGTTGTCTGTTGAGATATAATAAAGCCACGATGAAAGTCATTCCGAAACCTCACATGAAAAAATAAATGTTCTAAGTTAACAAAAACACAGTCAACATTGTACAACTCAAATTCCCATCTGGAATAAACATAAAGCATTTTGAATTGCATCATTGTCGTTTTTATGAGGAATGCAACACAAATATATTCTGTCCAAATTCTGAGAATATCCTCTACAACCACTTACTAATATTATGTTTATTTTCCCTTCAAACTGTTGGCCTTTCATGTTTTCACTTGGCTTTTGCTGGTTTCCTTTTGTCTGTGACCCCTCAGCAGGCGCGGTGCATGACATCATGAACTCTTTGAAATATTACATTTTAATCAAGAATCTAGTGGAAAATATTTACTTCTTCAAATGGGTATTTTTTTATTGCATTGAATAAAAAATAAAACAAATCATACATTCATTTTAGGACTTTTTACACATATTTGCCATGGATGTCAATAAAGGCAATCTAAATCATTAAAGTTTAGTTTTGCACACAAATAAAACACAAACTCAAACTGCCTTTTAATACAGATGGATTGACATTTGTGCAAATTGTATCACTTCACTCTACCCTGGATTGGCAGATTGTTATGAGAGATGTGAGCAGGATATATTTATGTAAATGAAAGGGAAACAGATGGAATAGTGACGCTGAAGGGAGCAGATGTATTGATGGTGTGTGGGTGAGTATAAGAACCTGGGGTCAACTGTCTAGGCGGGGGGGAGTGGATGGAGATGGGTAATTTGTGACAGAGAGTTAAATGCAAAAGTGAAAGGGGGGTTAACAAGACTGTAGTGAGACCTCCTGTGATGCATGGTTTGGCAGCGACAAAAAACAGGAGCCGGAACTGAAGATGTTGAGATGAACAGCTTGAGAAACAAGTACAGGTCCTTCTCAAAAAATTAGCATATTGTGATAAAGTTCATTATTTTCCATAATGTCATGATGAAAATTTAACATTCATATATTTTAGATTCATTGCACACTAACTGAAATATTTCAGGTCTTTTATTGTCTTAATACGGATGATTTTGGCATACAGCTCATGAAAACCCAAAATTCCTATCTCACAAAATTAGCATATCATTAAAAGGGTCTCTAAACGAGCTATGAACCTAATCATCTGAATCAACAAGTTAACTCTAAACACCTGCAAAAGATTCCTGAGGCCTTTAAAACTCCCAGCCTGGTTTATCACTCAAAACCCCAATCATGGGTAAGACTGCCGACCTGACTGCTGTCCAGAAGGCCACTATTGACACCCTCAAGCAAGAGGGTAAGACACAGAAAGAAATTTCTGAACGAATAGGCTGTTCCCAGAGTGCTGTATCAAGGCACCTCAGTGGGAAGTCTGTGGGAAGGAAAAAGTGTGGCAGAAAACGCTGCACAACGAGAAGAGGTGACCGGACCCTGAGGAAGATTGTGGAGAAGGGCCGATTCCAGACCTTGGGGGACCTGCGGAAGCAGTGGACTGAGTCTGGAGTAGAAACATCCAGAGCCACCGTGCACAGGCGTGTGCAGGAAATGGGCTACAGGTGCCGCATTCCCCAGGTCAAGCCACTTTTGAACCAAAAACAGCGGCAGAAGCGCCTGACCTGGGCTACAGAGAAGCAGCACTGGACTGTTGCTCAGTGGTCCAAAGTACTTTTTTCGGATGAAAGCAAATTCTGCATGTCATTCAGAAATCAAGGTGCCAGAGTCTGGAGGAAGACTGGGGAGAAGGAAATGCCAAAATGCCAGAAGTCCAGTGTCAAGTACCCACAGTCAGTGATGGTCTGGGGTGCCGTGTCAGCTGCTGGTGTTGGTCCACTGTGTTTTATCAAGGGCAGGGTCAATGCAGCTAGCTATCAGGAGATTTTGGAGCACTTCATGCTTCCATCTGCTGAAAAGCTTTATGGAGATGAAGATTTCATTTTTCAGCACGACCTGGCACCTGCTCACAGTGCCAAAACCACTGGTAAATGGTTTACTGACCATGGTATCACTGTGCTCAATTGGCCTGCCAACTCTCCTGACCTGAACCCCATAGAGAATCTGTGGGATATTGTGAAGAGAACGTTGAGAGACTCAAGACCCAACCAACACTCTGGATGAGCTAAAGGCCGCTATCGAAGCATCCTGGGCTTCCATAAGACCTCAGCAGTGCCACAGGTTGATTGCCTCCATGCCACGCCGCATTGAAGCTGTCATTTCTGCAAAAGGATTCCTGACCAAGTATTGAGTGCATAACTGCACATGATTATTTGAAGGTTGACGTTGTTTGTATTAAAAACACTTTTCTTTTATTGGTCGGATGAAATATGCTAATTTTGTGAGATAGGAATTTTGGGTTTTCATGAGCTGTATGCCACAATCATCCGTATTAAGACAATGAAATACCTGAAATATTTCAGTTAGTGTGCAATGAATCTAAAATATATGAATGTTAAATTTTCATCATTACATTATAGAAAATAATTAACTTTATCACAATATGCTAATTTTTTGAGAAGGACCTGTATATCAAGTTGAGAATGGTGAGGCTGAGGGTTAGTGGGACAAAAGTTGATGTTAGGGATAGACAGAGAAAAAAAGGTTCCGTCTATTTATCCCATCAGAATGAAATCCTATCCGTGGCCAATTAAAATAAACACAACAAAATATCTAAGGTTAAGTTTTTTTAATTGAGTTGGAGGAGAACTGCATCGGTTTAATAAAATAAAGTTATGTGGAAAAGCACTGACCTTTTTCTGCTCTCCTCTGACTGAGCAAATGTTCTACAGAAGTCACCACCGTGCACACCAAACGGGCTTGTCTGATACACATGCAGATAGACAGGCAAAATGGGTTAATTATTCCAGGGTATGTTCACATAACTTTAGTTGATGGTCTTTGTGTAAAACAATGTTAAGAACAAAGCATAATAAATTAGCAATGATGGTGATGATTAGCAACGTTTCCATTAGGGACACCTTGCTAGTACCGGGTTGGACCCCCTTCAGAAGTGCCTTAATCCTTCGTGGCATAGATTCAACAAGGTACTGGAAACATTCCTCAGAGTGTTTGGTCCATATTGACATGATAGCATCACACAGATGCTGCAGATTTGTCGGCTGCACATCCATGATGCGAATCTCCTGTTCCACCACATCCCGAAGGTGCTCTATTGGATTGAGATCTGGTGACTGTGGAAGCCATTTGAGTACACTGAACTCATTGTCGTGTTCAAGAAACCAGTCTGAGATGATTCATGTTTATGACATGGCGCGTTATCCTGCTGGAAGTAACCATCAGAAGATGGGTACACTGTGGTCATAAAGGGATGGACATGATCAGCAACAATACTCAGGTAGGCTGTGGTGTTTACACGATGCTCAATTGGTACTAAGGGGCCCAAAGTGTGCCAAGAAAATATCCCCCACACCTTTACACCACCACCACCAGCCTGAACCATTAATACAAGGCAGGATGGATCCATGCTTTCATGTTGTGGACACCAAATTATGACCCTACCATCCGAATGTCGCAGCAGAAATCGAGACTCATCAGACCAGGCAACGTTTTTCCAATCTTCTATTGTCCAATTTTGGTGAGACTGTGGGAATTGTGGCCATAGTTTCCTGTTCTTACCTGACAGGAGTGGCACCCGGTGTGGTCTTCTGCTGCTGTAGCCCATCTGCCTCAAGGTTCGACGTATTGTGCATTCAGAGATGTTCTTCTGCATGCCTTGGTTGTAACGAGTGGTTATTTGAGTTACTGTTGCCTTTCTATCAGCTCGAACCAGTCTGGCCATTCTCCTCTGACCTTTGGCATCAACAAGGCATTTGCGCCCACAGAACTGCCGCTCACTGGATATTTTCTCTTTATCGGATCATTCTCTGTAAACCCTAGAGATGGTAGTGCATGAAAATCCCAGTAAATCAGCAGTTTCTGAAATACTCAGAACAGCCCGTCTGGCATCAACAACCATGCCACGTTCAAAGTCACTTAAATCACCTTTCTTCCCCATTCTGATGCTCGGTTTGAACTGCAGCAGATTGTCTTTACCATGTCTACATGTCTAAATACATTGAGTTGCTGCCATGTGATTGGCTGATTAGAAATTTGCGTTAACAAGCGGGTGTACCTAATAAAGTGGTTGGTGGGTGTATATATATAATAGGAAGCAAAGAAGTTCTCTACATTTTGACACATAAATGTAATTTATTGGCATTTTGTATGATAGACCAACACAAAGCACTGCAGAATTGTGAAGTGCAAAAAGAAATCTTTTTTAGATTCTGAAACTAATGGAATCCCATCTTACTGTGCTTCTGTATTTTCCCCCTGAGTCAACTTTCCAGGCCCACATTTAGCTGCAGCTGCTTCTCTGATTAATGCTCTCTTCACCCAGCCTGTCAGGTTGGATGGCCATGGCTTGGTGGGTTTGCAGATGATTTTCACAGCTTTGAATATTATTTTATTAATTTACCCTGATTTCTTTTCACATGCCCTGTCTCAGCATTTCTATAGATAAACTGGTTGTGTTTTTGTGCTCTACACAAAGGATATCTCAAAATGGAATTACTTATGTGACTTCTGAAGGCCTTTGGTCAAACCTGCTCTTATTTAGGGCAATCAGTGTAAAGTGGGCTGAATATAAATGCAAGCCACATTTTATTGGTTAAATATATTTTCAAAATGATGTATTGGCATATCTCATGAAATCCCAAGTTTGTGGCTGTTAGGCAACAAAATGTGATAAGTTTGGGGGGTTGTGACTATTTTACCAAGACAATGTATGTCAGCAAAGTCAAAACAAGAGATAAAAGTAATGTGTGCCTTCTGCTTGATCAACCATATCACATTGTTTCATTTCTCGCCTTGACCTATTTCCATATTTTCAGGGAAGTAAATTAAGTATTTAGAACCTGGGGAGCATCACGCCACCCGACACTCCACCAAACACTCGTTTCTAGAGCGAATTTGTGAAAAGCCATTTTTCTCTTTACATCATGAAATTGGAGAGAAGAATTGCCTCCTCTTGCAAAGAAAAATGAAATATTGCAGGTTCCGCCAGTATTTACCTCCCTCAGCATGCTTTATGAACTCCCCTTTCAAAGGACCAATAAATCCAGACTGAATCAGGACTAATGGTTGGGGACAAAGGAGCCTCATTTCTATGAATCATTTCAATTAACCCCATTCACATCCCTGAAGCACATCTTTGCTCTCCTGTAAGGTTGCTGAAAAGGTAAAAAGTCTCAGGGTAGGATGGTTACAGAAGAGGGTGTTGGTGAGTGCAAGAAAGGACAGACGAGGTGAAAAACTCTTGGAATGAGTCATCCAGTGCACCTCAACGCTGCATACAAAGGCATCATTACAGTACAGTATGCACTCCCTCTTGTTTTCCTCCTCACAGCTTAGTCAAGCATCACGATGTAATGTACACCCACACAGTGTCGAATAGCGAAAGAAAAGTCGCAAAGTGCCGGCACAAACAAAAACTGGGTTAAAAAAAACGCTATTAATTTTGTTTCCGATCTCTCTGAATCGGCTTGTTACTGGAGTGAAAGGCGCCCTTGACTGCCGATGCTGCAGTCAGGATGCTTGTCATCCGCAGTCTGAAAGCAAGGCCAAAGGGCAAAACAAAATAAAGAGAGAAATGAATAGCAAAGAAATGCAGGCGACTGATGGCCGATCAATTATGTTTGACGTGCTTTGGGTGAAAAAAAGAACCGTTTACATCATTCTAGAAAGACGCGTGTGTGAAGTGATAATAAGAAATTGACTTTTCAGAAGGTTCAAAGTGTTAAAACACAGCAAATTGTTGCCATGCACAAAATCAAACAGATTCTAACCCCACGTCAACAGTACTAGGCAAAAGTACTCATACAATTTTACCATTTTTGTTATATGACCCTGAACATTAGCGGAATTTATTTGGGTTTTATGTGTTTTAAAATGAGAGTTTTTGTCTCTTATGACCAGAACACCTTCTTCCATGTTTGCTGTGTCCCCTGCTGGCTTATGGCAAATTGTATGTGTGTTTTGGTAAATGGATTGAACTTATATAGCGCTTTTCCAGTCATACAGACCACTCAAAGCGCTTTACACTAGAGCCACATTCACCCAATCGCACTCACTAATGCTCACACATTCATACACCGATATGCAGATCGGTAGGCAACTTGAGGTTAAGTGCCTTGCCCAGGGGCACATCGACATATGGCAGGAGGAAGGTGAAATCGAACCCACAACCTTCTGATTGCAAGACGACTACTCTTCCTACTGAGCCACAGTTTATGGCTTTCTTTCAACCATTTTTCCAATAAAGCTATTTGTGGAGCGAATGGATTCCCACCTGAGCTGTTAATCTTCACAGCTCCCCCAGAGTACCCATGGGCTTCTTAGCTGTTTCTTTGATTAATCTTGTTCTTGCTCGACCTGTCAGTATAGACCGATGACTGTTATGGTAGGTTTGCATTTATCCCATCGTCTTTCCAGTTTTTAGATACTAGAGCAGAGTGTAGCAAATGATCTCAAATAAATCTCTGAGTCCTTCACATAACTCATTAGGTGACCTCTGACCTGTAAAGGCAGTTGTCTGGACTGGGTTTTATTTTGGGGTATCTAAATTAAAGGGGTTCTATACATATATTTATATGCCACAGTTGACAGATTTTTTTCGGCACAACTTTGCATTGGTCTATCCGCTTAATCCTGATGAAATACAAGGAGGTTTGTGGTTGGAACGTGAAAAAGGGCACTGTATGTAACCAACCAATATCAGGGCTCATTTTCCTCCTCCTCCTCCTGTCTCAGGAGTATCAAGCCTCAGGGGTCAGGTGAAGGTGACACTGTGGTTAATCCCTTAAAATGGAAGCCCATTGGGCTGTTACCAACGGGATGACGCAGCCTCGTCCATCTCTTGTGCGTATGTCTCTCTGTGTATCAGTGTTGGAGCCTTTTACAGCACGGATATAATTTCGCACAAGGTGCTACCTGAGCTGAGCAATCCCAAAGACGTCACTGATACAAAGGCAGATCTGTGTACGGTACAAGGGCTTTTTTAACAGCATCTTGGATATTTCCCAGATAATCTACACAGCTACTAATCCTGTTTGTTTTTTGGAGAAAGGTGAGACTGAATGATCCAAATATTTCATCTTTTTAAACATATTTTTAAAAGAAATTAAATTAAAAACATTTTAAATGGGAAATTTTCAAATAATTATTCACTATCATGTAGGCATGCCGTTACAACCCGGTAATAAAACCTTTTCCACTTTCTCTTGATTCTCCTTCCTTTTACTGAGGTGGTGCCAGGTAACCCGACTCACCTCACTTTCACCATTTAATTTGGCTGACATCACAAACGACATGTCTCCATATTGATGTTTTTGTTCAACTTTTGATTAAAAGGCAAAGTTAATATCATTTGAAGCCCATATTCCAAGGCTGCATGATGACATATAGTGATGCATGTTAATGTAACATATCTTTGCCAGTTCTATTAAACAAAGGCCACCATTTTTAGGCCCGAGCCACGAATTGCTGCAAAGGCCTATTGTAATCACAGGATTTATTTTTATTATGCCCCTTTAATCGGCTTTTTGGGGGCCTAAACATATATGAAAACTCACCAAACTTTACCTAAAATTGTCCCCCAACTAAAACTTTTGAATTTTAATGTAATTGAAAATGGGCATGCATGGCATGGCAGTGCCCCCTAAACTGAGACAGGCCAACGGGTGAGTCCTAGAGGTTTGAAATTTGGTACACTGGTAGATCTCTTCAAATCATGAAAAAAAACTCTCTCGGGGATATGCCCTAAGACCAACAGGAAGTCAGCCATTTTGGATTGAAGTTGCAATTTTGACCCCATTTTTGCTCTTTCTAGCCTCGTATCTGAGCGAACTCCTACAGCTTTTCACTTACAGACTTCCAAATCACTCAGTATATTCTCAAGGCATTGAGGATCTAAAGTTATCAATAGCTTTTTGCTGCATCAAAGCATGTGGGCGTGGCAGTGTGGCGAATTTCGATATCTCTCCATTTGAGTAGTTGGCTGTAGACATACATGCATGATCTGATTGGTCCAAACTGAATATGGTTGATCTGTCATCCTCTAACCATCTCCATCGCATCACATTGGTATTTGGATCAACGGCGCCCCTAGGAAACTTCAACCACTTTATCACCCTCATACATCATCGAATTCCCTTCAAATTTGGTATGCATCATCATGGACAAATGCTGAACACGGTGGCACTGTCAATTGATGACATCACATTAGCCCCACCCACTAACAACCAAGTAAGCACAGCTTCCAATGGGAAGGTCGTATTTCGGCCAAATTTTAAACGCTTCTCACCAAAGCAGAACTCGGCATGAACGAAGAGTCGTACAAAGGCTTGTTCACGGCACCACCTAGTGGCAATGTGCAGAATGGAGCGGCAGGCTCGACAGTGGCGAGGAGGCGACGATGCCAGGCTCCCGAGATCACTAGACAGGGCGAGCAGAGCTTTGCTGCGAGGGCCGCCAATGCTGCTTGCAGCTTTAATTTTTTTTACTTCCAGTCATACCTTAAAAAAGCTACTCTGTTTCAGCATTAAAAAAAATGGATTTATTAACAAACATTACAATATAAACACGTGACGCATAAAGATTGTACGCTGAGGCACAAAGTTGTCGTCAGAAAACATTTCCATTCAATTGTGGCCCTTAAAAACCTGAGCTTGATACAAAATCCTATGAATTAGCACAATGATACAGAAGCATTATAAAAAAATATAGGTATAAATATACTGTTTGTGCACCTGACAGTCTATTTTATATTCTTCATTAGAAATGAGCCTTGAAACATTTCTGCCTGTAAAACTCAAAGCTGAATGAAGAAAATTAATGCACACCCTTACAACACATCCAAGGCATTAAAAAAAGTTATGTTTCTCCAATAAGAATGGTTTTAAATAGGTTTCAATGTACAAAAAGGTAATGAGTGGCAGAGTTTGGGTGCGGCTCTGACATACAACCTCATTCATTAGAATATCAATCAGCAAGAGACGCACAATATTTAGGAGAAATAATAAGCAGTGATCACATGCTTCTGGCAGCCACAGAACAAACAGCCTGATGAAATCCATTCAGACGTTCCATACAGGAGAGGTCACAGGTGGATGGTCAGAATGCTTCTGTGCTGCAGCCACTAGGAAGGCCCATCTTCCCCACGTATATCTCTGTACTTGGCCATTTCCTCAGGAAAAACTTTGCTGAGCTCAGAAATCAAGAGGCTCTTGAATTTCTGCAGAACAAGAGAAGGAAATAGACAATGTCGTGATTTTACATGGTGCTAGATAAATAAACTGAATTAAACTCATTGTGATCTGTAAGTTCTCTTGATTTTATAATAAGATAGCGAAGTTTGAGAAGTTTACATCCACTCATCATCTGGAACGTCATATTAAATCCTGGATTGTATTGATTTTTTTTTTTTTTTTTACTTTCATTTGAGGTAGTAATACTGTACAACAAACAACTTCAATGCTTTTTAAAAACAACAATTAGTACCAAGACTGTAATATTTGTATGGAATCCCAAAATCCACATTTGTGGAATTGGATAAAATAATTGCAAAATTTATATTGCAAAGAAAATGCCCACGCATAAAATACAAAACACTACAGAGAGGAAAGGCCGAAAGGGGACCTAATCTCCTGGTTCTAAAATATTTTTATTGGGCAGCACAATTAAAGCCATTAATCTCCTGGATCCAAGGCGATTCTCACACAAAGTGGCTAAACATTGAACAAACAGTGTGTTCTGAACCCCTAAAGGTATTACCATTCTTAAAGGGCCTGTCACTGTGGACTAAGACTACACTTAAAATCTGGAACAAAGTACAGGTTGCCTTTAAATTGCCTGGAGTTCTGTCAGTACTAACAAGTATCGCACTTATCAAATCCTTTAACGCCAATACCATTCATAAGGGTTTTGCAAAATAGGCTGATCAAGGACTCCCTTTTATACATCAGTTGATTGCCAAGAACAATCTTATGTTTGAAGAGGTACACAGACACTTTCATCTCCTGAGAACTGATTTCTTTAGGTATCTACAGCTGCGCTTTTTTCTGACCTCACACAGGGAATGGAAAAGAGCATTACATCCCATACCAATAGAAAACCTCCTAACTCAATCCCAAAATGGTAGAGAGGATAAGAAACTGAAACTCTTTACAAAGTATTACCGTCAATGAGTCTTAATAGGCCCACCCAGATGAAACAAAGATGGGAGACAAAGAAGGCTAAAATCCTTTCTGGTGAAATGTGGGAGGAGGCTTGGATGGAGGCACACCAAACTACAAACTCAAATATATGGCATGAATTTAAATGGAAAATAATTTGTAGATTTTTCAGGATCTCAGATGTAGTTGCTTAGTTTGACCTAAGAGTACAAAGCTTGTGTTGGAGTAACTGTAACTCAACAGTACCTAACCACACACACATTTTCTGGACATGCCCTAAAAACCTTCTGGAAAGAAGTGTACAGGGCTATTAACCAGATCTTTCAATAAGTTATACATAAGAAGGTAGCAGTTGCATTACTCGGTATCAAACCTGCAGATATGCAAGAGAGGACTACATCATATTTTTTTAAATGTAGCTCTGAAATGCATTACAACTAAGTGGATGCAAGTGGAACCACCCTCCTACAATGTGTGGGTCCAAAACGTAAGGGAACTGCACCAAATGGAAAAGATAACACATCCAATAAGGCTTTAAGTTACTTTCATTATTCGATGGGGCCGATTAGAAGCATTTCTCATGTAAAGACTTAAGTAAATTTGCTTAAATGCACATTTACGTGAACATGACAGCATGAACATATGTCCTAATTTAATCCTTGTGTTTGTTATGTTTAGCAAAGAGGTTTGAGACAAATATTACCAGAAACATAAAACACATAAATCAACAGAATGCTGGGTAAGAGTTTTTGTTGAAATCACACCTAAATAAAGACAGTTACACGTGGCTAAATGACTCTGTTTACAAGAAAACGGGAATATTGAGAACTATTACTGGCCACTTTACTGGGACAGTTCGGCTCATTACAGGAACCCTACACATTTTTCCATTCTTTTCCAGATTCAAATTTCCTGAGTTTCAGTCCTTTTCCAGCCTTTTTTTTTTTTAAATATGGAAAGCCAACTATAATCTTATAGTAGATATTTCTACAGCCTCTAAATATGAATCATGCAAAAATTACAGACTGTAAGGACATCTGTGTAGGATGGATGGAGAAACAGACGGACAGATAGGTAGATGGATGTGACTTATAGAGAATAGTATGGGGGCTAAATTCAATCCAAATATTTTTCAGATCCATTTTCTCAATTTTTTTTCTATACTTATCCAGATCTGGAAAACACTTAAATCAAATTCCATACTGTTGCAGATTTTTCCAGATTGCGTGGGAAGCTTGTTGGTAATGTCAGTATCCCCACTATAATTTATTACCGTCATGGTGTCTATCTTCCCTTTGACCTGCTCGTTCCTTGCCAAGGCTCTCTCCAGACATTCCTTGGTGTACAGCTGGGGGTTTCTGCCTTGGTCGATGTACCTTTGAAACACAGGATTAAACATCAAATCATGATAAGGCGTGCTACAAATACTAACTAACTGACCTAAATATTTGTCTGTAGAACATTGGCAGCATCCATCTTACTGAGGTCTAGCTTTGATTTCTTGATCTCTGACCTACTTCAATACATATTTTCTGTATATACACATGCCGAATGTATATCTACAGGCATCAGAGGTAAACAGTAGATCTACATCCCATCTGGTATTAAAAAAACACACTAAAAAGTGTTGATAATCTTAAATCGACTAAATATGTAATGGAGTTCAGCGTGGCCTGACAGTACCATTAGTGCTAACTGTGGCGCATTAAAGACAGAAAAAAAAAATCCCTTAGTAAAAGGAAGAAAATTTGTAGCAAGCTACAACAAAACATGGTGCCATCCAGTCGCAGGACTCACTCAAACACCTCCAGGGGTACGTTAATGTCATGAAGCTGCTTTTGGCACTTATCGATGTCTTGTAGCCCGGATATCATGAAGTTCCTGGGGAGATACGCCAACAGAGCAGCTTAACATGAAGCTTTCTACCGTGGGGCTATCTTTATATGTAGCTGATTAAAACCTAACTCACAGTTTCTGGTTGAGGACCGCTTGGCTGCTCGGTTGGAAGTCGCTGACGATAATTCCCAGCTGTCGAATGTTCTCAATGAATTTCTCCAGATGCTCCTCGAGATTATCGAACTTTTCGGCCATTTTGACCTTTTTTTAAACCAAATAAATATGTACTAATAACAACGTATCGGAAATCCCTCAACTAACCTAGCGTTGTTTACTGCCACCTACACTACAACTAGAACGCCGCTGCACTTTACGGCCGGCAACCAGCCAATCGCTGTTGAGAATTGTCTGTTAACGCAATCGTGTTACCCTGGAAACAAGTACTGGAAGATTGTCGTATTGTGTCGCAAAGAGTCTTGCTGTTTGAGAGCAGGGCTGTTCTTCGTGAATGAGACTGCTGCAGTTGATTTTTACACTTTTAAGATTATTTAACCTCAGAAAACAGTCTCCGTGTAAAGATAAGTTAGCATAAATTGCTGATTTTGAAGTGTTAATTCAATTCAGTTTATTTATATCGCGCCAATTCACAACACATGTCGTCTCAAGGCTCTTCACAACAGTCAGGTACATACATTCCAATGAATCCTAACGATTGAACAGTGCAGTCGGAGTTAGTTATTTATTCAAATTGGATAAAAAGTTTTTCTTTCTAAGGAAACCCAGCAGATTGCATCCAGTCAGTGACTTGCAGCATTCACTCCTCCCGGATGAGCATGTAGAGACAGTGGACAGTCACTGGCGGTGACTTTGCAGCAATCCCTCATACTAAGCATGCATGTAGCGACAGTGGAGAGGAAAAACTCCCTTTTCACAGGAAGAAACCTCCAGCAGAACCAGAACCAGGCTCAGTGTGAGCGGCCATCTGCCACGACCGACTGGGGGTTTGAGAGAACAGAGCAGAGACACAAAGAAGCACTGATCCAGGAGTCCTTTCTATGGGAAGGAAAAGTAAATGTTAGTGGATGTAGCTCCTTTAGTCGTTTCACCTAGAAAGAAAGAACAGATAAACTCTGAGCCAGTTTTCAAGGTGAGAGTCTGAAAGAGAGCACATATAATTAGTTACAGTAAAAGCTCAGTCAATTGCCATGTCTAGGAGAGAGAAAGGGTTAAACACTGACGGCCATCTGGATCATCGGTAGAAGGTGAGCATTAAGTTGTTGCCAGCAGAGGTTTGGACGATGCCCCTCTCCAGAAAATAGTCACAGGTAGACACAGAGTCAGGTCAGGTGTAGCTTCTAGGAAGAGAAAAAAGAGAGAGAACAAAGTTAAAAGCTGAAATAACAGCAAATAATGCAAAATTGGAGAGTAGTGTGAGAATGTAGCAAAGAGGGTGAAGTGGTCAGTATGTCCTCCAGCGGCCTAAGCATATGGCAGCATAACTACAGAGATAGCTCAGAATAAACTAAGCCACTCTAACTATAAGCTTTATCAAAAAGGAAAGTTTTAAGCCTAGCCTTAAAAGTAGACAGGGTGTCTGCCTCATGGACTAAAACTGGGAGCTGGTTCCACAGGAGAGGAGCCTGATAACTAAAGGATCTGCCTCCCATTCTACTTCTAGTGAGTCTAGGAACCACCAGTAAACCTTCAGTCTGAGAACGAAGTGCTCTGTTAGGAACATATGGAGCAATCAGATCTCTGATGTATGATGGATCTAGATCATTAAGGGCTTTATATGTGAGGAGGAGAATTTTAAATTCTATTCTGGATTTAACAGGGAGCCAATGAAGAGAAGCTAAAATAGGAAAAATATGATCTCTCTTTTTAATTTTCATCAGAACTCTTGCTGCAGCATTTTGAATCAGCTGAAGGCTTTTAACTGCATTTTGTGGACATCCTGATAGTAAAGAATTACAATTGTCCAGCCTTGAAGTAACAAATGCATGGACTAGTTTTTCAGCGTCACTCCTGGATAGGATATTTCTAATTTTGGCAATGTTCCGGAAATGAAAGAAGGAAATCCTAGAAACTTGTTTAATATGGGATTTAAATGACATGTCCTGGTCAAAAATAGCACCATGGTTTTTTTACTTTATTATCGGAGGTCAGTAAAATGCCATCCAGGTTAAGTGATTGACTAAGCAGTTTCTTTTCTAAAGACTCCTGTCCAAAGATGACAACTTCTGTCTTGAGATTGTCTGTCCGAAATTAGAAGCAGTAACTTTAAAGTCATCCAAGTTTTTATGTCTTCAAGACATGCTTGTAGTCTATTCAACTGGTTGGGCTCATCAGAATTCATGGATAAGTAAAGCTGAGTATCATCAGCGTAACAGTGAAAATGTATCCCATGCTGCCTGATAATTTGACCTATTGGAAGCATATATATAGTAAAGAGAATTGGTCCAAGTACTGAACCCTGTGGTACTCCACAATTAACCCTGGAGTTTAAAGATGATTTATCATTTACATGAACAAACTGGAATCTGTCAGACAGATAAGATTTAAACCAGCCTAGCGCTGTTCCCCTGATCCCTACAGCATATTCCAGCCTTTTTAAGAGAATATTATGATCGACTGGATCAAATGCAGCACTGAGATCTAACAGAATCAGTACAGACACAAGTCCATTATCTGAGGCCATAAGAATATCATTAGTGACTTTCAGCAGAGCTGTTTCAGTACCACGATGAGCTCTGAAGCCTGACTGAAACTCTTCAAACAGGTCATTGCTGTGTAAATGCTCACACATTTGATTACCAACTATTTTCTCAAGAATTTTAGATAAGAATGGGAGATTGGATATAGGGCTGTAATTTCTCAAGTCATCTTGATCAAGCGAAGGTTTCTTAAGTAAAGGTTTAATTACAGCTAACTTAAAAGCTTGAGGTACATATCCATTTACTAAAGATAGATTAATCATAGAAAGAAGAGCTGCTCCATCTAAAATGGGGCTGGTAATCAGAGGGAACACTTCCTTAAATAATTTGGTTGGGATTGGGTCTAACATATAAGTTGAAGGTTTAGATGAAGCTAATATTTGTGATAACTCAGGAAGCTCCACAGGATCAAACAGTCCAAACACAGATCAGGTTCTGCAGTTATTTCCAATGTTGTCTCACTTGCTGAGGATAAAGTAATCCTCTTCAGGAGTATGTCAAAGATTTTATTTTCAATAGAATCAATTTTATTTAAGAAGAATCCCATAAAGTCATGGCTGCTAAGAGCTAACGGAATGGATGGCTCAACAGAACTATGACTGTGTAAGTTTAGCAACTGTAATAAAGAGAAACCTAGGATTATTCTGTTTCTCTTCTATTAATGATGAGAAATAAGTTGTTCTGGCTTGGCGAAGTGTCTTTTTATACAACAGTAGGCTATTTTTCCAGATTAAGTAGGAATCCTCTAGGTGTGTAGAGCGCCACTTTCTCTCCAATTTTCTAACATTGTGCTTTAAAGTACACAGCTCTGAATTAAGCCAGGGAGCTAGCCTCCTATGAATAGTTACCTTCTTTTTCAAGGGGGCTGCATTGTCTAATGCATCACGCAACGTGTTACAGACTTTACGAGATGTTCTGTCTTTGCACATATTAAATGAGAATCTAATAGGTTATAATAACCATAGTAAAAGTAGAGGCATGTCAACTACTTCAACATCTTTGTTAACTAAATGCAGAAAACAAATGAAATGATGAATATATACACACACCCACACAGGTGCTGGTCATAAAATTAGAATATCATGAAACAATTATTTCAGTTATTCCATTCAAAAAGTGAAACTTGTATATTGTATTCATTCACTGCACACAGACTGACATACTTCAAGTCTTTTTTTTTTATTTTGATGATTATAACTGACGACTAATTAAAACCTCAAAGTCAGTATCTCAGAAAATTAGAATATTACTTAAGACCAATACAACAAACTATTTTTTGAAATGTTTGCCAACTGAAAAGTATGAGCATGTACAGCATTCAATACTTAGTTGGGGCTCCTTTTGCCTGGATTACTGCAACAACACGGCGTGGCAGTCGATCAGTCTGTGGCACTGCTCAGGTGTTATGAGAGCCCAGGTTGCTCTGATAGTGGGCTTCAGCTCTTCTGAATTGTTGGCTCTGGCATATTGCATCTTCCTCTTCACAATACCCCATAGATTTTCTTTGGGGTTAAGGTCAGGCAAGTTTGCTGGCCAGTTAAGAACAGGGACACCATGGCCCTTAAACCAGGTACTGGTAGCTTTGGCACTGTGTGCAAGTGCCAAGTCCTGTTGAAAATGAAATCTGTATCTCCATAAAGTTGGTCAGCAGCAGGAAGCATGAAGTGCTCTAAAACTTCCTGGTAGACGGCTGCGTACACCTTGGACCTCAGAAAACACAGTGGACCAACACCAGCAGATGACATGGCACCCCAAACCATCACTGACTGTGGAAACTTTACACTGGACCTCATTCTGTGCCTCTCCTCTCTTCCTCCAGACTCTGGGACCTTGATTTCCAAAGGAAATGCAAAATTTACTTTCATCAGAGAACATAACTTTGGACCACTCAGCAGCAGCCCAATCCTATTTGTTTTTACCCATGCAGGCAAGATGCTTCTGATGCTGCCTCTTGGCCTCTTGTTCAACAGTGGCTTGACACAAGGAATGCGACAGCTGAAACCCATGTCTTGCCTACATCTCTGCGTGGTGGTTCTTGAAGCACTGACTACAGCTGCAGTCCACTCTTTGTGAATCTCCTCCACATTTTTGAGTGGGTTTTGTTTCACAATCCTCTCCAGGGTGCGGTTAACCCTATTGCTTGTACACTTTTTTCTACGACGTCTTTTCCTTCCCTTCGCCTGTCTTAATGTACTTGGACACAGAGCTCTGTGAACAGCCAGCCTCTTTAGCAATGACCTTTTGTGTCTTGCCCTCCTTGTGCAAGGTGTCAAAGTTGTCTTTCAGACAACTGTCAACTCAGCAGTCTTCCCCATGATTGTGTAGCCTACAGAACTAGACTGAGAGACCATTTAAAGGACTCTGCAGGTGTTTTGAGGTTATTAGCTGATTAGAGTGTGGCACTAGGTGTCTTCAATATTGAACCTTTCACAATATTCAAATTTTCTGAGATACTGTGTTTGGAATTAGTTATCAGTTATAATCGTCAAAATTAAAAAAATAAACATTTGAAATATATAAGTCTGTGTGTATGAATGGAAATAATGTACAAGTTTCACTTTTTACTGTATATATATATATATACACAGTACAGACCAAAAGTTTGGACACACCTTCTCATTCAAAGAGTTTTATTTATCTTCATGACTATGAATATGGTAGCTTCACACTGAAGGCATCAAAACTATGAATTAACACATGTGGAATTATATACTGAACAAAAAAGTGTGAAACAACTGAAATTATGTCTTATATTCTAGGCTCTTCAAAGTAGCCACCTTTTGCTTTGATTACTGCTCCGCACACTCTTGGTATTCTGTTGATGAACTTCAAGAGGTAGTCACCTGAAATGGTTTTCACTTCACAGGTGTGCCCTGTCAGGTTTAATAAGTGGGATTTCAAGCCTTATAAGTGGGTTTGGGACCATCAGTTGTGTTGTGTAGGAGGTGGATACGGTACACAGCTGATAGTCCTACTGAATAGACTGTTAGAATTTGTATTATGGCAAGAAAAAAGCAGCTAAGTAAAGAAAAATGAGTGGCCATCATTACTTTAAGAAATGAAGGTCAGTCAGTCCAAACAATTGGGAAAACTTTGAAAGTGTCCCCAAGTGCAGTTGCAAAAACCATCAAGCGCTACAAAGAAACTGGCTCACATGAGGACCGCCCCAGGAAAGGAAGACCAAGAGTCACCTCTGCTGCGGACGATAAGTTCATCCGAGTCACCAGCCTCAGAAATCGCAGGTTAACAGCAGCTCAGATTAGAGAACAGGTCAATGCCACACAGAGTTCTAGCAGCAGACACATCTCTAGAACAACTGTTAAGAGGAGACTGTGTGAATCAGGCCTTCATGGTAAAATAGCTGCTAGGAAACCACTGCTGAGGACAGGCAACAAGCAGAAGAGACTTGTTTGGGCTAAAGAACACAAGGAATGGACATTAGACCAGTGGAAATCTGTGCTTTGGTCTGATGAGTCCAAGTTTGAGATCTTTGGTTCCAACCACCGTGTCTTTGTGCGGCGCAGAAGAGGTGAAAGAATGGACTCTACATGTCTGGTTCCCACCGTGAAGCATGGAGGAGGAGGTGTGATGGTGTGGGGGTGCTTTGCTGGTGACACTGTTGGGGATTTATTCAAAATTGAAGACATACTGAACCAGCATGGCTACCACAGCATCTTGCAGCGGCATGCTATTCCATCCGGTTTTTGTTTAGTTGGACCATCATTTATTTTTCAACAGGACAATGACCCCAAACACACCTCCAGGCTGTGTAAGGGCTATTTGACCAAGAAGGAGAGTGATGGGGTGCTGCGCCAGATAAACTGGCCTCCACAGTCACCGGACCTGAACCCAATTGAGATGGTTTGGGGTGAACTGGACCGCAGAGTGAAGGCAAAAGGGCCAACAAGTGCTAAGCATCTCTGGGAACTCCTTCAAGACTGTTGGAAAACCATTTCAGGTGACTACCTCTTGAAGCTCATCAACAGAATGCCAAGAGTGTGCGTAGCAGGAATCAAAGCAAAAGGTGGCTACTTTGAAGAACCTAGAATATAAGACATATTTTCAGTTCTTTCACACTTTTGTGTTCAGTATATACTTCCACATGTGTTAATTCAGTTTTGATGCCTTCAGTTTGAAGCTACAATATTCATAGTCATGAAAATAAAGACAACTCTTTGAATGAGAAGGTGTGTCAAAACGTTTGGTCTGTACTGTACATATTAGAGATCTTACCTCAATCAGGTTTATTAACTGTTCACATTATCATGTTATGGCCATTTCCCAGTTGTAAAAAGGACTTATCTAATTTTTTTTTTTAAATCATTAAGGTATAAAAATCAAACCATTTCAAAATGTTTTATAAAAGTCCATGTTCTCATTTCCCTTGTGGAATTACCATTTAAATATGTCGAAAGACAGTTATTTTTTGCTAGGTTTTGGACAGATACACATCATTGTAGAATAAACGGATACATAATGCAGAGAGCAGCAAATTGTACTTTCAGTTAAGTTGTAAAATTAATTATTTTATTGGCTTTAAAATTTCCCTTCCTGCCAAACCAATGGTTTCAAAGAAATACCCAGATAAACCGAGTTAAACAGGACACCAACTGGCTTCAAAATAAAACAAATGCTAAATTTAAAATATTTATATGAAGCAAAGTATTATGCTGCTAGATGTGGATGGATGGATGGATGGATGGATGGATGAATGGATGGATGGATGGATGGATGGATGGATGGATGGATGGATGGATGGATGGAGTTATATTTCTCTGACAATTTCCTTTGCCATACTCATCCACACCTGAAAAACACTTAAGTAAAATTCCAGGCTTTTCCAGACTGCAGAGCAAGCCGGATACAGACCGTTGTCAAACGGCTGGTCTTGACTTCAGCGCTTTTATTTTGAAAAGTAGAACTCCACCGGTGTGCACATACCCGGCTGAAGAGAGAAGAGGGATTTACTGGTGGCTGGTTCGTCCTGGTCTGCACTAAAGCAGGAGCTGCTGCAGCTGCACACACACATCAAACTTCCTCCTCCTCCTTCTCCCTCTTTTCTACCTCCTCCTCCTCTTCTTCCTCTTCATCACTGCAGCTCTCACCGACCGCAGGTCTATTGGATGGTAGAGCCTTTTCTTCATCTTATGCACACAGACAGACACACGCACAGGATCGCGGAATCGCTGTCCGGGCTCTAGGACGGGACACGGGACTCCGAATTTCAGCAGACCCCGGTAAGCTCAGATTCACATCTGCTGGATTGCTGCTTTAAAGTGCTGATTGTGTTTGAGGCAGAGGGTCATATATCATATTAAGACGGGTATTGAAAATAAGGGATCAGATGCGGACAGCTCATTTCTGAAATATCGATAATGGGCAATAGAGCTGATTAGATGATAGGCCTGTGGATTTGTCAAAGGTAGGTTTAGATTTTTGTCCTTTTTGGCCCATGGTCTCGTTAAAATGAACGCTATACTGACATTTTATAGTAAATTTTCGTTATATATGCGCTCGCCTTCCTGTAACCATTACATCATCTTCCTTTGATTTTATCTTTTGTATGCACTGATGATGAAGCATACACCCTCCTGTATGCATTATCACCTAATTGCTTCTGCGGAACGCATCGTCCTATCATAAAACAACTGCAGTCATAATGTCCGATCGCTATTTATATTTATGAAGGGGGGGGGGGGGGGGGGGGGGGGGGTGACCTGTTTGACATAATTTAACATCTTGCCCGTTGAATGTTGACGCAAGTCCCCAATTTTTATCTGTCTTTTCGCTGTCTCTGCTTTCAGATGAACCGTGTCGAGACGATGCGCTGAGACGCAAACGGCCCAGGCTCTCCGGTTGTGCGCTCACCCAGAGGCTGCAGCTAACGGAGAGGGGGTGGACTGCGGTATAAAGGAGAAAAAAGGTTTCTGATCCATAAAGGTTGTGCCCCACTCAAAAGGAGCGAGTCTCGCCCCTGACCAGGGGGCGATCAGCGGAGAGGTAGAAGTCTATACAAACGATGGCCACCTTACTGCGGAAGATCGGTCTGATCCGTCTGCACGACCGAGACACGGAAGATCCGAAGCACCACCAGGGCTCGCTGAAGGGGACCAAGGGGAACCAGAAGAACAACGCCAATAAGCACTGTCAAACCGCCAACGAGACCAACCTGCTGAGCACCCCGGAGATCAAGGCGAGGACGCTGGACCAGCACGGCAAGGACAAGCCGACCGGCAAAGACAAGCAAGGCAAGGATGCGAAGGAGAAGCAGCAGACGGGGGGAAGCGGGAGCAAACCCTCCAGCGCCTCCTCCGTGCCGCCGCTGGCGCCTCACCGGCAGCACTGCACCCAGGTGCGGACGAGGCGGCTGATGAAGGAGCTGCAGGAGATCCGGAGGTTAGGGGACAACTTCATCACGGTGGAGCTGGTGGAGGACAACCTGTACGACTGGAACGTCAAGCTGCACCAGGTGGACAAGGACTCGGCGCTGTGGCAGGACATGAAGGAGACCAGCACCGAGTTCATCCTCCTCAACGTCACCTTCCCCGATAATTTCCCCTTCTCGCCGCCATTCATGCGGGTCCTCACGCCCCGGCTGGAAAACGGCTACGTGCTGGACGGCGGGGCCATCTGCATGGAGCTGTTGACCCCCCGCGGGTGGTCCAGCGCCTACACGGTGGAGGCGGTCATGAGGCAGTTTGCTGCCAGCCTTGTAAAAGGACAGGTGAGAGGGTGCTCAAAGTTTCAAAAGAACACACATTATAAGGCATGGACTGAATGTGTGCAGTTCATTTAAGAATCCATGCGTAAAATATGGTTTAAACATACACAATGAACACAATATAACCAGTGCTGCTACCAAGGGGGGCGGGGCAGAGGGGGCAATGGCCACCCCAAAGAATTTGCAGGCCACCCTCCATGATGTGCATTATATTTTTTTATTATGAGTTTAAGGTAGATGAGTACATATTTTAAGTTCCACATTTTTTTCATTTGTTCATTCTTATGTTATTTTGGGTGTGTCCTTCATAGGGTACTACTTTTTAAATATTATTCACTCCTTCCTGCCTTGCCCCCTACCCCTCAAATGACCCTCCCTCCCCCATATACATGATTGATCCTGAACCCGATCAAACCAAAAATACCTCCCTTGGGTTGATGTTTACATGTAAGCACATTTCCATACAGTAGACTATCAGTGGAAATAGAAAATTGTATGGTCAGCAGAAAAGCTGCCATACCAGAAGTCTCTATTTTGTACCCAAATAAGTTGGCTACATAATGGCAAAAGGGTGAACTGACCAGCATCCATCAGAAATCAACTCATTTGATAGGTTAGCAAATGTTTATTTAGCCATTTATTAGCCTAACTCTAAAACTGGGATTTTTGACCCAAACACACCACCCTTGTAAAGCTTCAAAGTTTATTTTAGAATTGCTCATGGGACAGAATTTATTAACTGCTTTTAAAATAAAATGTTTGCTCCTAGATTTATTATGCAGCTGTGGTATATGCAGGGATAGGTGAGTGCAGATGGGTACAGTGGGAGGTAGCGACGGGCCAGGAGTGAGTGATAGACCTCTCCTTAGTGGCACCTGATATCAGAGGTGTAGTTTTTAGCCTTAAAAAGCATTTTAATCCAGAATATGTTTTATTAAATAAAGCAAACTGAAAATGTGGGTACTCCCCAGATTTATGTATTCACCTAAATATTTATTAATCTATAATTCTAAGTAACCAGCATATATAATTCGGGGAGCCAACATTATTTCTGACAGCTTTCTTCCTGGACAGATTTGTCTTAAAAACTATCAAATCATCGTATGATTTTACCTTTATACTTTAAATGAATCAAATAGATTTGCTCCTAAAACTCAGTTTATTATCTTAGGTTGGTAAACTGCTTAGTCCTTATTTTTTCTTCTAGCAAAGCCAAGACTGTAGAACATATTACATTCATGTGACTTTATAGCAGCCATTTCATGCAGTGCATCCCCTCTTCTCCACGCTAGCTCTCCTCTGTGGTTGTGCAGTGCTCTCTTCTCATCACCTCCATAAATCAGCAGCGTTTGCCAACAAAGACATGACATGGAAACATCCACTTGCAGTTTTCTAACACGCTCTCCGAGTATTTGCAGTCAACACTGGATTATTCCTAAGGAGAGATAAAGCAATTATTCAACATGTGATGATGGAGGGAGACACTGATGGGGGCGTACAGACAGAAGGTATAGACTACAGTTGTCCTCAGTGATTTAGGCTGACTGGATTATGTAATCTCACCAAATGTGTTTTTCACACCCTCCAAGCGCTGCTGCAGCTCACAGCATAGCTCCTGTAGCTCTAGTGAAAATAGCAGCAAGGATACATGCACTCAAAGCCATAATGGTTTAAAACGGACATGTTTTTGCAACATGTTCCCATCATTTTATCTGCCAAGTTTGCTCTTTTTTTCCTCTCTACTCAGACTACTATTTTGAAATGCGCTTTGGTGTCAGACCTTACATAAAGTGTCACCGAGACTCACCCCCCTTCAGCCCACAGAGCTTTGGTGACATAACACAATATTATTCTAGAGTCATCTGTGGTTATGAAGCACGTGCATCCAAGAGAGGTCATGCAAAACCTGTGCCCACTTCAGAGAGACTGAGGGAAATGCGTGTGCGATCATCTTGATTTGCTGCTTGAGGAGATGAGCAAGCAGCTCTGCAGTCTTCACTAATTATGGTGCAGTGTCTTCCTTCTCTGCTTTGCTAATGGAAGCAATATTGATTAATTATTCCTCTGTGTGTGTGTGTGTGTGCGTGTGTGTGTGTATGTGTGTGTGAGTGCATTGCTTTATCTCTTTGTTGACGTGTCTACCTCAGCACCGGGATGTGCTGTGTCTGGATGCTTTTGCTTCCTGTGCATCATGTCAGAGTGAGCATACAGAGCTCTATATATACCTAGATACACAGGATATATTTATCTGCCCTTGGCCACAGGTTCTCTGTGACAATAGTGATGCAGCCTGTTTTGGAGCTTCCTTCCTATTTTTGGTGTGAGAGGATACATGCAGTGACATCACACTGAGCTGAAAGTCAACACTGCCTTTTCACATGCAGACAAACTTTGTTGGACACGTTGATGTCTTTGGACAGGTATACAACATCCGGTTAGGAATGCAATTATGTCTCCTGTGTCTGGGTAAATGAAGCCCCCCAGTGATGTGCAGATGGAAGAAACCAACAAGGCCAGAGCACACAGACAGAGCCTAGATGTCTTCGTAACAGAATCCAATTTGGTTATCTGATCTGTGCAGCTGCGTGGTTGTGAATGCAGAAGTGTTTAACAATACACCTGTGTATGGAGTTGCACAATAGTTAATTTGATACAGTCTGCAACCTGCTCCACTCTCTTGCCACTCTTTGCTGCAGACTGATTGTAATAGAGTTCTTAAGTGGCATATATTTAACTCCAAACTGTTGACTCAAGAAGTGTCAGACAGGTGTAAAGATGACTTGTAATTTTCAACAGAAATTAAAGTAATTAGGCTGCCTCACTATTTCTTATACTGCTATGGATTTTGGCATTTATAAGTAGGTGTCACTTTTAATGTACTCTTATTTTGTATATTGCCTTTGTATTGGGATGAAGTTGGTATTATTCAGTGTTCTACTGCAAACTGACATGTTACGTAACATTTTTAGTGACATCACAGACTTGTTTTAAAGCAAAGGCATCAAATTGTGAAGGGGTAAAGTCACCATTCCACACCCATCAATCTCTCCCAGCTCCACCCTTTACCCTGTGATGACACTATATGATAAGGGCAAATTCTGTTGTAGCTTTTAGCTTTGTTGTGCCTCCCAGATTATCAGTGGCCGAAACTGGACAACCATTTTAAAAACTCTTTCGGTTCCCTTGAATTGAGTCCTTCCTGCCTGGGGACACATCCAAAATGTTTTATGAACTGTGACCACATGTGGACAGCTAATAATCTTGGGGTGGCACAGTGAAACCAAAAGCCATAACATTTCAAGAGTTATATAAGGTTATGTTGTTAGGGAGGAATTTCAAAATTCAGGTACAATTTTAAGAATAAACTTAAAAGAATACTGTTTTAATTTCTACAGTATATTCTGAAATTGGTATAACTCTACTTTATATTGTTTTCCTCACTTTATGACCAACCAAGAATGGAGGTTCAATGCTCTATTCGTAGTCTATGAGTGCCTGGTAGTGGTTAAATAATTATTAGCTGAATTAATTACAAAACAGTTCAGAATGCCATCAGTTGGAACAACTCCAAATACAGGTCCTTCTCAAAATATTAGCATATTGTGATAAAGTTCATTATTTTCCATAATGTAATGATGAAAATTTAACATTCATATATTTTAGATTTATTGCACACTAACTGAAATATTTCAGGTCTTTTATTGTCTTAATACAGATGATTGTGGCATACAGCTCATGAAAACCCAAAATTCCTATCTCACAAAATTAGCATATTTCATCCGACCAATAAAAGAAAAGTGTTTTTAATACAAAAAACATCAACCTTCAAATAATCATGTACAGTTATGCACTCAATACTTGGTCGGGAATCCTTTTGCAGAAATTACTGCTTCAATGCGGCGTGGCATGGAGGCAATCAGCCTGTGGCACTGCTGAGGTCTTATGGAGGCCCAGGATGCTTTGATAGCGGCCTTTAGATCATCCAGAGTGTTGAGTCTTGAGTCTCTCAACGTTCTCTTCACAATATCCCACAGATTCTCTATGTGGTTCAGGTCAGGAGAGTTGGCAGGCCAATTGAGCACAGTGATACCATGGTCAGTAAACCATTTACCAGTGGTTTTGGCACTGTGAGCAGGTGCCAGGTCGTGCTGAAAAATGAAATCTTCATCTCCATAAAGCTTTTCAGCAGATGGAAGCATGAAGTGCTCCAAAATCTCCTGATAGCTAGCTGCATTGACCCTGCCCTTGATAAAACACAGTGGACCAACACCGGCAGCTGACACGGCACCCCAGACCATCACTGACTGTGGGTACTTGACACTGGACTTCTGGCATTTTGGCATTTCCTTCTCCCCAGTCTTCCTCCAGACTCTGGCACCTTGATTTCCGAATGACATGCAGAATTTGCTTTCATCTCAAAAAAGTACTTTGGACCACTGAGCAACAGTCCAGTGCTGCTTCTCTGTAGCCCAGGTCAGGCGCTTCTGCCGCTGTTTCTGATTCAAAGGTGGCTTGACCTGGGGAATGCGGCACCTGTAGCCCATTTCCTGCACACGCCTGTGTACCATGGCTCTGAATGTTTCTACTCCAGACTCAGTCCACTGCTTCCGCAAGTCCCCCAAGGTCTGGAATCGGCCCTTCTCCACAATCTTCCTCAGGGTCCGGTCACCTCTTCTCGTTGTGCAGCGTTTTCTGCCACACTTTTTCCTTCCCACAGACTTCCCACTGAGGTGCCTTGATACAGCACTCTGGGAACAGCCTATTCGTTCAGAAATTTCTTTCTGTGTCTTACCCTCTTGCTTGAGGGTTTCAATAGTGGCCTTCTGGACTGCAGTCAGGTCAGTAGTCTTACCCATGATTGGGGTTTTGAGTGATGAACCAGGCTTGGAGTTTTAAAGGCCTCAGGAATCTTTTGCAGGTGTTTAGAGTTAACTCGTTGATTCAGATGATTAGGTTCATAGCTCATTTAGAGACCCTTTTAATGATATGCTAATTTTGTGAGATAGGAATTTTGGGTTTTCATGAGCTGTATGCCAAAATCATCCGTATTAAGACAATAAAAGACCTGAAATATTTCAGTTAGTGTGCAATGAATCTAAAATATATGAATGTTAAATTTTCATCATGACATTATGGAAAATAATGAACTTTATCACAATATGCTAATTTTTTGAGAAGGACTTGTAATTGGCATACTGCTGTTAGTAAATATTCATCAATGCAGACAGGGTGTTTGCATGGCTTAGCATGAGATGAAGTATAACGTTATAATTAGTAGCAGTTGTGTAAATTACATAGCAGTAGTGCTTATGTGTGGTGAATATTGCATCCCATGCTGCAGATCGTTTTGGTAAGTTACAAAAATTTGTGCCAGCTTGGCTTAGCTAGTGATTAAATTGTGAATGCTGCAGAATCAAATGCATAGGAAGGCGATACTGAATAGTTCTGTCCTTAAAGCCAAATATTTTCAAACACTATCATAGCCTAAGGCCAGTATGCAGTAGTTTGACGTTAGTATTACATGATATTGCATACAGAATATATAATATAGTTGAAGTGATAAAATGATCACTCGGTAATGTCATATACCACTGTCTGAAACTAAAGCCTCAATATTTTTTCTCAGTATTTTACCACAATGATTTAAGCACAGTCTGTAGCACTATTGCCTTAAAGAAGGTTCAGGGTTTTAATCCAGATGGACTGTGATGGACTGGCAACTTGACAGGGGTCTACCCCACCTCTTGCCCTATGACCGCAGGAGATGTCCTGCAAGGACAACTGGGTATGGACACTGAATCGGTAGATACAATATTGTTGCTTTAAAAACAGAAAATATGACTTGCAAATGAATGATTAGTGATAGCAATAATACATTATCTGATAAGGCTAAATTTAAGGCATATTGTACCAGTTTTATTGCTAATGTCTTTTGGTTAAACAAAGATGAAAAGGATGCTTTATCAGGAAGCAGCAGATTGTGTCTCAACATTTCCAAGAAGAGGTAAAGATGGCATTGCCTTTCATCTAACTAACACATAAAGTTGTTTGAAAAGCAAAAGATGAATATGATTTCCATACAAAGACACCTGTTAATGTTTAAATGTGGCTTTCAACAAATGGCCAATCTTAAGGTGGCTTAAAAGATGGCCATGGACATCCAGGGTTTGTTTTATTTTGAGTCACACTCTTAAATCCCTAAGGATTTACCTTTTGATGTCATCATCAGAGCTTGTTTAAACAATCCAAAAAGCACCCAACTGAACCAGAAAAATAGTTTTTGCAGGAAAGGTGTCCTTGGGGAACTCATGATGGCATCGATCCCAACATGTCCGTGTTATCCACCCCGCCTCCACCCCCACCCCCGGACCCCACTAGCTACCTTCCAACATGCACTAGGGCCTTCCCTGCTCTGCCCATTGACTGATCTCCATTCACATGATTACCCAACAGCCACTCTACACTAGAGTGTGTCCCTCTCAATGAGCGAGTGCTTAGCTGGGCAGGATAAACACTGGCATGGCACAGCGTTGGCCCAGGGCACTCGCTGAATCACAACACATACTGGTGCAGGCAAACACACAATGTTTTCCCATTACATTTCTTCTATCTCCTTCAAATCAGTCTTTATAACCTCAAATGTACACTCAACCCTTTTTCAGGTTGAATAACTCTCTAGCAAATCCTCAAAATCCCACAAGATGTGATTAGGTTAATGACAACATAATGCTTAGGTTCATCACTATTGCAATTCTTCAACAATGGCAAGATGTCAGAATAACAATATGAGGCAGTTGGATGTAACTTTAAGGTTTATGATTAGTTTGCATAGAACATTTAAATGCCAGGTGCTCTCTAGTGGTGTCTTTTGGTTAGAAATCATCTTTATTCAACATGAAGCTAAGCAGGTTTTGGAGACAGCTTTTTAAGCGGCACCCCATTGTTTAGTTTTTACATTATAAAGGATGTTCAGATGGGCCGTTTGGAAAAAGATGAGGACGTCCTTTAATGTGGCTTTATGAAAGAGAGGAACTGAAAGCAAGTCCCTGAGCAGCACTGCGATATAATGTCTGTCTGAATGAGTCACCCAGTGAGTCATCTATTCATTTTTCCAAAACAAATGGCCAAAAATCTCTACTGTTTGTCATTGGAGCACTAATAGGCTTCAGACATCATGTTACTGTCCACAGTGAGATTACTCACCAATCTTCTGTCATGTGCATGCACCTTGTTGCATTTAATGATTTTAACTCCACATACAAATTACACGCCTCGCCTTGATGGACTATCTAACTGGGCAATGATAAGGCCAAGCTTGGTGTTGAGACAAGTTGGCTGAGATATGCTGCATGTGTATGTATGCGAGTGTCTCCAAGCCCTGCAGTGAAACGAGGCCACTGTTGCTACAAGAATGGAAACTGCAGCCTTAATCTCCACCTCATCCCTTTTTATCCGCTGCATAGCTTTTAGCCCAAAATAGCCAGACAGTGACATATTAGGACACATTGTGTTCCATCAGATGGCAATAGAAAATTTGCATGAAGTATCTCCCTGCAGCACAGAAAGAATCCTAAAATACATTTTTAATTAAAATACATTTTTAAATTTAAAGCTCCTCAACTGGGGTCCACATGCCTTATAAGTTATTGAAATTATTTTACGGCTGTTGTAAAACTATGATGTGTTGTTCTTTGGTGTATCATTTAAACTGTTCACTGTAAACTATCGAGATAGATAGATAGTTTGTGTTTAAGGTTAGGATTAGGCGTCAAGGTCTAAGGGGTTAGGGCTTCAGAATCTTTGAACAGGAAAAGTTGTGAGGCAAAGATACTGGTTTTAATTTGATCTGAACATGTTCTCAGAGTACACATACTATTTATTTATTGGGGACCTAACAAGTTAAATTCAGACACAAACTCACTTTGAACAGCATCTTACGTCATTTGCACTCTTTTCTCTTTAGAGCAGCTTCTACAAAAGATTTATATATGCTCTCTTGCCATCTGTTGGCAGTCTAAGCCCTGGTTCAGAGACGTTCAGTACTACACATTTTAGAAATCAGATTAAAATCAGTATTCTCTGCAAAAATCTACCAAAGCTAATTCCAAAGACTTTTCTGCTTAACAACTAACAACTAGTAATCCTGTCTCCTAAAAACCACAATTTATGGCATCAAGTCTACCTACACAAAGTTTTGCATCTTTTTGTCCAGCTTTAGAATGATGCCTTCTGTTCTGTCTCTTAAACACAGCAGGTCAGGAGTGTGCAATGATGTGTGATGATACAGGGTTGCTGCTCTGTGCTGCACTGCAGCATGCAGAGGACCTAACCTCTGAGAAAATTTCATTAGTATTGGTTTTGGTGCAAGGACTTCATGTCACTTTCCTCTGCTAAGAAACATGCTTCGTGAAGAGAAATGATGAAGCATTTCTGACTTCTCATAATCAAATCCAGCAAAGGAAAAAAAACATCAACATATTCTGCTGCATACTGAGTCAACAATATGCAACATTTCTACACATTTGAAGCATGATCAGTGGGCAGAGCCTTCCTGTACTGTTGGATTATTTTTTTTATTCTGCTGAGATTTTGAGGTGATTTTAATAGATGCAAAACTAGAGCCCCTCGGATGAATCAAAGCTTTGTTGTCATGGCCATAGATGTCTCCTAGCAGCACAAAGACAGTTGTCTCCTTTTCTATGCACCCTCCTACGCAGGCTTCTTCAGGGAAGACTTAGCATGGCTGATAATAGCCAAAGAAGCAGCTTTTATGATTTCGCTGGATTCTTCATCTTAACACACATATATTATTAGCCCCATGTGCAAGAGGCGGGGGCTAACAGTTCGGTTGCCCAAGTCAAAATGTATCAGTCAGATGTTGCAATGCTTTTTGCACTGAGCTAGAAAGCGTTATTTGTTACATTCCGGCGTATGTATGGCTTTTTCAGCTTTTATTGTAGTGGATGGTTCTGGTCTTCCCTTCTGTCCTCTTCGCCCTGCTTCCTACAGGGTGCATTTTCTCTCCTGATCGAAGCTGACGTCTTAAAAGCTCTTTCCCTGCCTTTAAACATTGATCTAGCATTGGTCAGCCTGATTCAGAGCACTCGTCCTGTCAACATCTCCCCTGCGGCTGCGCATTTGGCATTAGCTTCATCAATTTGCGTGTGTGGGCTGGGTTTTTTAGCTTTGTAAATCTGGTCTGTATTACCAGTAGGAGTTTGACAACACTGCTAAACAAAGGAGCCGTCTTTCCATTCAACTGACATCATACAGATATCAAATGTGAATGTTTTGACAGGACCTGCTCTTTGAAGTTCTAACAAATAATTTCTTCTTCTTAAAAATAATGTAAATCTGTGTGATCATACAACATCATTATGACGACTGAGTTTCGGCTTTCCTTCAAAATGTCTGTATTTACATAAGGTGGCATTGATAAGCCGTGACCGGAAAAAAGCACGAACATCTACATCTTTTTTTAGAGGGACTCAAATGGAAAGGATCTAATGAGAAGGGCGCTGGTCATTTCGTCCCTGTCGCTGTTTTGCACTTTTGCCATTTTGATCTATTCGTAGCCAACTTTTTCTAGTACCAAACGGAAATGTAATTTCCTACCATCCTTATTTTGGTTTTCACAGTGGTTATAAGGTGTCATAGTTCAAAGGAGTCTGCTAGTTCAAAAAGGGATCAGAAGCATTAATAACAAAAATATCGCAAAATATAAAATCTTCATAAGAGAAAGAGTTAAATTAAACAAAGTGTGAGATTTAAGCATATATATATATATATATATATATATATATATATAAGCACATATTGTACCAACCAGTAAGCAGTGGTCGTGCACATGGGTATGAACTGGTTTGATTGGTGCTATAAAATGGAAGTAGGAAGGGTTAAGGGGCATTATGACTTGGAGCTTTATAGAATCACTTGAAGGATGAAGAGACGAGACAATGGATTTTATAGCAGTTCACTTTTGACATGATGCAAATTCTGGTGAAATGGACCTTTTTCTTTAAAACCTGAGTGATCAAGTTTTGCGGTTATCTCTCATTTTCATATAATAATAACCTGCATATCTTTGTTCTTTGAACCAGTGCAAAATAAATGAGGTATCTGATGACCTCTCTAATTATTGGGGTTGATGATTATTTGATCATTTTCTGACATCTTAAGGTGAACAGATAATCTATTCTAAATTTAAGTGATTGGCCTGGTAATCAATAATGACAATAGTTATTAAGCACAACGTTATGATCTCAAAGTAACAGTTTGAAATTTAAAACAACATTGACTGTGGCCCAGCAAGTCTCAGGAGAAAACCCATCTTCATTGATTAAATTGCACACGAGCAAAGGTTTTGGATTTGAATCAGTGCCAAAGCATAGTATTTTGACTTAAGACGAACTTTCCTCTCTTGTGATGTAAGACATGGCTCTCCCACCAGGGTGCCATGCCATCAGGGGACACTTAGAAAAAATAAAGGTTACCTCTCAGTTGCACCTTAAAAGGAGGATCCTACTGCATTTTTGCCTGTCCAGTCAGTGGGGAGTGTAAAGACTAAGAAAATATGACTGTAATTATGCTGAAGTTTATACCTGATTTGAGATTCCTATTCAGCACAAAATTAAAGGGGTATTTAACTTTTGTTTTATGGAATCTTGGCTTTATGGAATCTTGGCTTATTTTTAAAAAGACACTTTTGGACATTTGGACACTTTTGGTTTGTGTTATGTTACAAAAATAAAAAATATAATACATTGCCCTTAGGTGTGAATGTGTGTGTGCGTGGTTGTTTGTGTGTTGCCCTGCGATGGACTGGCGACCTGTCCAGGGTGTACCCTGCCTCTCGCCCATAGACTGCTGGAGATAGGCACCAGCTCCCCCGCGACCCACTATGGAATAAGCGGTAGAAAATGACTGACTGACTGACTTTTGGACATTTGGACACTTTTGGTTTGTGTTATGTTACAAAAATAAAAAATATAATACATTGCCCTTAGGTGTGAATGTGTGTGTAGTTTGTCCTGTGTGTGTCTGTGTTGCCCTGTGATGGACTGGAGACCTGTCCAGGGTATACCCCGCCTCCCGCCCATAGACTGCTGGAGATAGGCAAAAGCTTCACCGCAACCCACTATGGAAGAAGCGTTAAAAAATGACTAACTGACAAAACATAATAACTGTCCTCCATTGGCACTGCTTGATTGATTGAAGGATGTTATTTAAATTTGTATTTCATTTTTGCACTGAAGTTGAAACTTCCAGGATGTAGTTGTAAAAATGAACAGAAATGTTCCAAGAAGTCATATTTCTGTTTTGGAAAGTCAATGGTTGCACACCAGTCCTGACATCATAATCCAAAATGGCTGCCTTGCATAAAAAAGCTAGGGATACTTGCTATGAAAAATCTGATTTTGGCACTTTTGGCTATATGTGTTACATGAAATCTTTCACACAAACGACTACACAACCCCCTTTAGTGAACATGTTGTAAGTGTGTTAGAAAAACACAGAATGTAGAAAAATAGATTGTTATTTGCTTCTGTTGCCAACAGTATTTACCCTTTTTAATGGCCTTGATAATTTGAAAATCCCTTCGGTTTCTGAACTTGCAAGTGGAACATGTTTAAATCGAGTTTGATGTGAGGGGACTGGTGGCCTAGTGGTTGGAGAGCAGGGCATGTGGATCCTGGCCACAAGTACCCTGATTCGAATCTCACAGCCTGCCACTCTGGGTCCCTGAGCAAGACTCTTTGCCCCTGAATGCTCCCTGGATGCTGCACAACGGCAGCCCACTGCTCCCTAAGGGATGGGTTAAATGCAGATAATAATTTCTCCATTGTGAGATCAATAAAGTCTAAATTATTATCATTACTATTCCCAAATAACTGTTTCAACTTCAGGGGTAAATGAAACACCACAAAGTAGCCATATTATTCATATTGACTAAAAAATGCAGACAACTCTTCTGAATACTACTAATAAAGCCCAGGTCTCGTCAGTTCAAGGAAATAGGAAGTATGCGCCTATGTTTTGCCAATGATACTAGATTCTTGATATCCTACAGAGTTTAACCAAATACATCTAGGTATTTATTTGTGATAACCTTGTTACACCACACATTCCTAACGTCTCTACCTCTATTTCTGTTTCTCACAGGGCCGTATCTGCAGGAAAGCAGGAAAGTCCAAGAAAGCTTTCAGTCGTAAAGAAGCCGAGGCCACATTCAAGTCCCTGGTGAAGACCCACGAGAAGTACGGCTGGGTGTCCCCGCCGATTTCCGACGGCTGAGTGTCCAGCTGCGATCCATCCAACCCCCGCGCTAGCTGGAGGGGAAAAAAACCAAGCTAGCCTCTACGTGGAAAACAACACACCACACTAACTTAAAAATATCTCATCTTCACTTTTGGCTATGTTACTCAAGATTTCATTGTGCATTTTTTTTTTTTTTTTCATTATTGTCACCATACAACTACAAAAGCAACAACAATTGTTTTTTTTGTTGTTGTTGTTGTTTCACCTTCTTTTTGCCCAGGTGGTCTTTCCCCTGGTACGGAAAGAGGCAGAAGAGCGAGGAGAGTGTTCGTGTATGAATGTGTCACCTCATGAGAAATCAGCTGGGAATGTTAGTCACTACCACCGGATTTATTTGGGGTTTTTCGTGTGTTTTTTCTTTTTTCTAGCACACATCAACGTAGGTGCAGTCGGACAAATCGGATATGCGAACTTTTTTGCCTCCCATGCGAAAGACTACTGAATGAAAGAGATTCATCTTTCTCACCAGTCCTCTCTTTAGCACTGAACTGACTACATCTAACCATTTGTGTAGCTCTTGGGTCATTTACATACAAATTAAGCTGTTAATGTTTAATAGACAGGCAGCGCACTGACATTTATATTCACTCGTTCCCTCTTTCTTTTTTCCTTGCTTTCGACTGTGCCGCTGCTCACGGTTCAATGCAACATAAAGATTGTAATTTACAAGGAGCTGTGCTCCTCTTCTTTGTTCTTTAACGCATTGTTTCTCTTTCTCTCTTTCCTTCTCTTGTGGCTAAACTTAAAGCTCAGTGTTGCGTAGATGGATAAAAAAAAGTCACATTTTGCTTTATGCAGAGATCCTGTATGATAAACAGAATGACAGTCACCTTCTTTCTTTCTCTCTCTGCTCTCATGCTTGTCTGTAGGAGTGGAAGAAGGCTTTAATTCCCATGATTTAGATACCAGATGGTACAGCTGAAGGCCGGGCCTCAGTGTGTGTGTTTATGAAGAGACTACCCTTTAAACGGTTAAACTTGTGGCTAACTGTGAATGTCAGTATGACCTGAAGGGAGTGCTATTTCTTTAGTTAAACAACTAGCCGTCTCGTTCTACTATATCTGTGTCATTACTTAAACATGAGTGGAGTAGTAACTGTATGTCTCTCAACCCTCCATGTAAAGAAGAACATTTTTACAGAAAATAAAAATCTTTAGCTCCCGACACCCACACGTTTGACCTCACCGCACACCTCGACCGCGGCGCCGACACCTCGGAATGGGAGCTGGAGTGCTGGTGTTTATTGAGTGGTGCTTTAAATCCACGAATGCTTCGGAAAACTCCTGATTGATGCAGCACGGAGAAAAGGAGGACGGGGAAGGGAAGAAGAAGAAAAAGAGTGGTAGGATGAGGAGGGAACTGTGCGTGCTTTGATCACTGCTGGCTGCTCTTGGGAAAATGTCAGGTGGTTTTGCAAAGTGGATGAGCGACGGGTATTATTTGCTCTACCTGTTGCACTGACTCATTGAGTTACAACCTTTAAAAGGAGTTTCTAGATGTCGAAAATCAAGCGTACAGCCACTGTATCAGTCATAGGCCTTCTGGGCAGACTGTCCGTCCGGTCCAGTTTGTTTTGCTATGTTCCAGGTAAATGTCAGAGGAAACGCTGCTAATTGGTCTGACATTTCCACAGAGCACCATTAGAAAAGAGCAGGAAGATGGAGGACGTCAAGCCTCCCGCTCAGCCGTGACATATCGTCACTTCCCTCTCCCGTCCTGCTTTCGGCGCGAGGGAGGGCCTGTTCCCCGAGTGGGTTTTTCATCTCTGCGAGATATAGCTATGGGGTAAATTCAGATTGAGATTAATTCATGGTTTGCAGCTGATAACAAATACCAGTGAGCAAATAAGCATGTCACATTCCTGTCATGGTAAAAAATAAATAAATTGTAACAGAGGTGGAAACAGCAACGCACCATCTGGTATGTGATCATGTTCGAAGCGTGTTAGTGCTTTTTTGAGTATGGCTTGTCATTTCAGGTTCTGTCATCAGAGAAAACTGTTATCTGAAAAATTGTTATGACAAAATATCTCAAAAGCTGAGTGTTTGCTGGTTTCAAGAGAAACCTTTTTGTGACATAGTTTAGACTGGTAGTTTGCAGAAACTAACTGGGTGAACTGACTATTTGTAATATATCTGCATGTGATACGTGATTGGTAGCTAGCTACTGTATATCGTTTTTCAAGAAAAGCAAGAAAAACAGAAAAGAAAAATGCAAATGCTTCTCTTTTCTTTTTTTATTTATATTAATATTTCCTTTTCTTTTTGAGTCCCGTACTGTATGGACTTTCTCTTTCTTTCTAAATGTTCTGAAAAATGTCACATTGTGTTATATGAATGTTTGTGTTTTAATTTATTTGTGGTTTGCCAAAACAATGATTTGAAGCATGTTGCAGGAACTGTCAACAGAAACAGAAGAAACAAAAAAATAAACAAAAAAATTGTTAGCTTATGTATTTGTGTGATAGGGGGAAGGTTTGTTTTTGTTGGGGAGGGGGATTCAAGGAGCAAAGACTCCAGATTATAAAAAGGAGGTATGATGGGAGTGCAACAAATTCCTTCGATCCTAGGAATACTTCCTTGACCCCTCCATAATGACACTACTGCCCCTTACCCATTGGTCCTAATCTATACACTGATTTGGCTCAAGTGTAATGCAGTCAACACAACATGGACATAAGCTACCCTTAGTAACAGATCTAGGATCAGTATGGACACCCTATGCTTTAAATCTACTTTGTTTAGGGGAATCTGACCTGGGATCAGTTACTGTGAGCACCTATGTCCCACTCCTGGCTTGAGCGTTTGGTCAGAGTCCATGGTCTTAAAAAGTTCAAAAGGTGAATGGTCGTTGCAAGACCTCACAGCAATGTGCAATAAAAATGACATCCTATTGATGTGGTTGTGTTTCTTATCTGAATTCTGAGCTACATTTTCATGCATTTAATGACCCACTTCAGGTTGCTGTGTCCTCTGCCTGGCCCCATGCATTGTCCTAATTTTGTGCCTGGTAGGGCAAAGCTTAGAGATCAGTCAGTAGAGAGGGGCTGGAAACACCAATTCTGTGCTTTTAAGAGCTGCTTTGTCCAGCTTGAGGGAGATTTGCTGTTTTGTCTGTGAGAGCAGAGCAGGTGTCCTAACATAGCAGGCCACTTAGTAGGAAAAAAAGCTTATGTGCATGAGTCATGGGGAGAGATTTATGCACAGAATATAGCGAATAAGCAATTCAGAAATATGTGGAATTCTTTGGAACACCAAAGAAAATGGTGAATGGTGTTTTCTAAAACACAGCTTATCCAAGTGTCTGTCTTGTTGCCAGTTGATTGTTGTTAAATAAAAAATGACCGAGTTATGCATTTTCATTTTTTAGAATGATAATCAAGTATCTCTAAAATAAGAGAATCCTTAATAATCTTTTTTTTTTAAACTATTGATGTAGGTAATAATATTTGCACACAGCTGTTAGCACTGTTACCTCGCTGCAAGAAGGTTCTGGGTTCGAACCAAGCCCGGGATCTGTTCGCATGGAGTTTTGATGTTCATCCTTTGGGTTCTCTCCAGGCACTCAGTATGAAAATATGCATGTTAGGCTAGTTGATCTCTCTAAAGTTTCCTGTCCAGGGTAACCCTGACTTCCCGTTTCCCTGTGGTCTAAATGTGACATAAAACAAAACACTGATTTCTCCTAGCAACTCTTAAATCATATATAAAATCAAATGGGTGAGCCTAACAGGAGAGGGCATAAGGGAGGACGCAGGGTCTTCGGACAATATGGAGAAACTGTGCAAAGAGAAAAAAATCTAAGATTGTTCTTTCTTTATGGTCCAACCTTCTGCAGTGTTATAGGAGGTAACTAAGTGCTGCCCTTGTAGCAAAAGAGGATCACCTACAATTAATAGTAGGAGTGCCAGTAAGTGTGGCACCTAATATTTTGTAAAACCTATTTATTTCTTACCGTGGGACTTTCTTTTGCATTGAATAAAAAAAAAAGTGTGATATTTTGCTACTGCAATAAAAGATGAATTATTTTAAGGTTTTTTCCACATTTTCACCAGGAGGACAAATAATTAGGGCACTCAATGTGCTCTTTTAAGTGCACTCTTCACTCACATGCAAAACCCTCCAACACAACAAATTAAAAGGCAATTTCTCTTTTTTCGGCTGATCATACCTGTTTCCAGGGCTGTGTGATGGTCAACCGGGTATTAGTTGGCTCCTTGGCCAGCTTTACTGAGGGACAAATAATAAAATCATCCTTCAATTCTGAGCTGCTAGACCCATGATGTTGCATAATTTTCCGAGGTGATTCTGACCATGATAAGTTCTTTGCAGTGAGAATCCTTGGGTTGGTGTCACTGAATATAAAGCAGGTCGTCAAACAAGCTTCCTTCAGAATACCTTCAGTTACAATTCTGACAAGCATGACTTACACATGGCTGAATAAATGTTTGTGTTACTGTGTAATTATTTATTAGAGCAAAACATGAGCATTAGTTAGATTATTTCTTTGGCGCCAGGTGATTGGTAGTATTTCAGCCAGTAGTTTTTATTCAACACATTTAGCTGCTTCAGATTTATGGATCTGTTATTATGTTTTACATTAACTAAGCAATCACAGTATCAAATTCCACCAGTGAAAAGGGCCTACTACCAATTAAAGTAATAGGAATCTTTCTGAAATTGTTGGTATTATTACAGTAATGCAAAAAACAGTCTGCTGTTCTTTTAACATCCTCTTTAATATACAGTGCCTTGCGAAAGTATTTGGCCCCCTTGAACTGGTTAACCTCTTGCCACATTTCAGTCTTCAAACATATAGATATAAAATGCTAATTCTTTGTGAAGAATCAACAACAAGTGGGACACAATCGTGAAGTGGAATGAAATTTATTGGATGTGTCAAACCTTTTTAACAAATAAAAAACTGAAAAGTGGGGCGTGCAATATTATTCGGCCCTATTACTTTCAGTGCAGTAAACTCACTCCAGAAGTTCAGTGAGGATCTCTGAATGATCCAATGTTGTCCCAAATGACTGATGATGATAAATAGAATCCACCTGTGTGTAATCAAGTCTCCGTATAAATGCACCTGCTCTGTGATAGTCTCAGGGTTCTGTTCAAAGCACAGAGAGCATCATGAAGACCAAGGAACACACCAGGCAGGTCCGAGATACTGTTGTGGAGAAGTTTAAAGCCGGATTTGGATACAAAAAGATTTCCCAAGCTTTAAACATCCCAAGGTGCACTGGGCAAGCAATCATATTGAAATGGAAGGAGTATCAGACCACTGCAAATCTACCAAGACCCGGCCGTCCTTCTAAACTTTCATCTCGAACAAGGAGAAGACTGATCAGAGATGCAGCCAAGAGGCCCATGATCACTCTGGATGAACTGCAGAGATCTACAGCTGAGGTGGGAGAGTCTGTCCATAGGACAACAATCAGTTGTACACTGCACAAATCTGTCCTTTATGGAAGAGTGGCAAGAAGAAAGCCATTTCTCAAAGATATCCATAAACAGTCTCGTTTAAAGTTTGCCACAAGCCACCTGGGAGACACACCAAACATGTGGAAGAAGGTGCTCTGGTCAGATGAAACCAAAATGTAACTATTTGGCCACAATGCAAAACGATATGTTTGGCGTAAAAGCAACACAGCTCATCACCCTGAACACACCACCCCCACTGTCCCCACTGGTTTGGGCCTGCTTTTCGTCAGCAGGGACAGGGAAGATGGTCAAAATTGATGGGAAGATGGATGGGGCCAAATACAGGACCATTCTGGAAGAAAACCTGTTGGAGTCTGCAAGAGACCTGAGACTGGGATGGAGATTTATCTTCCAACAAGACAATGATCCAAACCATAAAACCAAATCTACAATGGAATGGTTCACAAATAAACGTATCCAGGTGTTGGAATGGCCAAGTCAAAGTCCAAATCTGAATCCAATCGAGAATCTGTGGAAAGATCTGAAGACTGCTGTTCACGAACGCTCTCCATCCAACCTCACTGAACTCGAGCTTTTGCAAGGAAGAATAGGCAAGAATTTCAGTCTGTCAATGTGCAAAACTGATAGAGACATACCCCAAGCGACTTGCAGCTGTAATTGCAGCAAAGGGTGGGGCTACAAAGTATTAATGCAAGGGGGCCGAATAATATTGCATGCCCCACTTTTCAGTTTTTTATTTGTTAAAAAAGTTTGACACATCCAATAAATTTCATTCCACTTCATGACTGTGTCCCACTTGTTGTTGATTCTTCACAAAAAATTAGAATTTTATATCTTTATGTTTGAAGCCTGAAATGTGGCAAGAGGTTGAAAAGTTCAAGGGGGCCGAGTACTTTCGCAAGGCACTGTATGTCTTTTTCAAAATGAAATAAAGTGAGTGATATATAAGACAAGAACCTTTTTAAAATTCATATCTTAAATAGGCATAAAACAACAGCTTAGCCATGTACTTTATTTAAATAAATCTCAATCAAGTAATTTTAAATTTAAGCAGTGTGTTTTGGTCATAATATAATGTGTCAAATAATACCTGCTGGGAAAAGGAGCGCAGTGGAAACCAAAACAGTTACCTTAAAATATTACCTGTTGAGATAAAAATGATCCTTCTGCTTGACAGTCCTGGTTTTAGCTCCACCACCGACCATCTCTGAAGCTCAAATGTGGACTTCGCCATCTGTTTAATGTGACGCAAAGGTGCTTTTGTCATAAAATAGCATTGTGACTTTGAATTGACAGAATTTTCTCTCGTGTCAGTGAGCTTTAAAGCAGGGATATATTTCTGTCTATTCTCACCAATGAGTGTAATCCCGTCTACTGTGTGTGTGCTGGTTGTGTGTTAGATTGCTCTATGAAAACCTTAGCAAAGATGCTGCCTCACTGTGCCTGGAACACGTTGTTCAGAAAATGAGCTGAGAGAAATCAAAGGTAATGATTATAAAGGCTCTCTGGAGCAAAATGTCCTGTCCAGAGTCATGCTGGGTCTAATGCTGCAGGTCATAGCCACTTCAACGAGGTAGTAACTGTACTTACCAGATTTAAAGAAATAATTCATTAAAGTACATGGCATTATTATACTAAATTATAGATTTAGTATTTTTGGTGATCATATTGTACTCATGGATTAATTAGGATAAATACATTTTAAATTAGTCTGAAAGAAATATGTGAATTGGAGAATGTCATATATACAGATACACACCTACTTAGAAAAAAAAAACATTTTTAGAATTAATTATTTAATTTTAGATAAAAATAAAGTTTTTTTTGGTTTGTTTGCTACTTCTGAAGTACTTCAGAAGTTTATTTAAGGGCATCGAAGTAAAAGTGGCTGAATAGAAATGCACTTCATTGTCAGAGTCTGAGTCTGTGTGTGTGTGTGTATGTTGTGTACTTGTTTTTCTAACCACTCAGTTTCCAGTTGGTGCTGGAGTTCTCAGGTGTACTGGATGACAGGTGTCTCCTATCTGCTGATTGCTTGGAGGACTACTTAAGAGGGAGGCTGCCAGCACTTCAATGCCAGAGTGTTTGCCTTATTGGTAACAAGCTCAGCCTCTACTGATCTTTGCTTTGTTTTTGAACTTCAAGTAACTTTGTATTTTGTTCCCACGCAGGTTTTTACCTGAGGCTTTGTTTACCTTGCTGAGTCCTGACTTCGTTCCAGAGTATCTCTGAGCATCTGATCTGGATTATCAACTACTGAGTTAAGGATCTATCTTCCTGTGGATTTCTCTCTCTACCGTCTGAACCTTTCGGACACGGACCAAGCTGGCGGCTTCCCGTTTCCTCCAACTCCGGGACCCAAGCATCATCATACCCTGTCCCTCCCTCCATCTCAAATATCGGCACTTGAGCTCCATTTGGCTGGCACCAAGATCACAACAGAGAAGACAACTGAACGATCTTCCTTCGCAAGTTAAGACTCAGAATCTCTCTACCCCTGGTGGTTCTAGCTACAACAATTTAGTAAGCCATTTCTCAGATCTAAGTAATCAGTTACTTCATATCATTCGTTTGTTCACCAGTCCATTCTTCTTCCTTCCCGTACCATTGGTGTTTCCAGTCCTCTTCCCAGATTACTTTGCTGACAATAAAATCCATAAAACTTTCTCTTCTGAGTGTTCTCTGTATGTGGGTCAGGTCTATACCGAAAATGACATTCATACTTTAAAGCTTTTTTCATAAACATAAAACCATGTTACCCTTTCCTTCCACATCACAATTATACACTACTTTGTGTTGGTCTACAACATAAAATCCTAACTGGATACACTGACGTTTGTGGTTGTAATGTTTCAATAAGTTTGCAAGGTACTGTAGTTTCTCGGCTTATTGGCTAAACATGGACCTGATAGAGAATTAGCACATTGAAGCTTTAGCTTCACATCCTTAAATTTAAGGCTATTTCTTTCCGAGATTTTGTTTTTGCAGTGTTTATGTGGCATTCGATGTGTTCCTTTAAAAAAAAAAAAATAGGAGCATTTAAAAGCCAGGTCAATGTGATCTAATGCTGCTGATATAGCAGCTAGTTGGCTTACAGAAGGCAATCTAAAAAGAGCTCCAATGTCTTTGTGTGAAGATAGCTGTCTACCTGCACCTCTAAATCTCATTAACTTGTGCTTTATCAGACAGAATTGCTAGACGTGGATTAACACTTGTCTTGGGATAAAAGCACAATTTAATTAAACTCTCAAAGTAAAAAAGCTTAGTGTGGTCCTTAACCACATCTGGGAAGCTGATCCCATTGCTTTTTGTTTGAATCATGCAAGATAAAATGAAATTAATAATTGTGATTTTATGAGAGATAAAGTGAGAAGAGCTTATGCACAAACTTATTGCATTAACAGGTTTGTATGTTAATTTGTGTAATGAGAACAATGTCATCAGGTATTAGCAGAAACTCATGCAATGATTTATGTAAATATTTAGAAGACACTTAAACCCACAAACACTGACTCACTACTATTATGGTGGGCACATCTCTGTTAATTGATCCCCGAGCACTTTTGGTTTTGTCTAGTTGATATTTACCCACTTCTCATTAGGCGGAGAGGGAGAGACCGAACAATGTGCAGATCACAGCGAGCCAGCAAGATATGATGACACCAAGCTTATGCTGAGTGCTCGGAGCACTCTGATGCAAGCAAATGAGCTTAATTTTCTGATTAGTTAACGCCACAAGCATACAGAAAAGCTAATTCTGTGTGTTTGTGTGTGTGGCTCAGTGCACTCCTTGCGCAGATGCGGTTATTATTATTCAGTCGTGAGATAACAATGCCTAATCCCCTCAAGGTTACTTTGACACGGAAATTCTCCAGAACAGCATCAGCAATGCTCGGAGACACAGCTAAATTGAGCTGAAAGAATGTGACCGCGACTGTAATTGTATATTCAGGTTATTGCCCTTATTTTTAAAGAATGACAAACACCCCCTCCCGTGCCCCTGGTGAAGAAACAGTTTTTGTCATTAGTAAAAGGATCACGCAGCATGACGAACAACAACCATCAAGATGCTCAGTCTTCTCCCCTTGAGACAAAGACTGACCCCCGACCTGAAGGTCCACCTTTTTCGCAGTTGAGAACCACGATTGAAACATTTTCATGTTCCTTGTTGAAATATACAGACCATATTATTAGTACCGTATCTGAATAGTGGCTCAGAAAGACAAATTGATCAGCTAATTTTATTTTCATCAGTACTCAGTTTTTTAATGCATTTTTTTCACTAGTCCAATGTACACTAGCTTGCTAAGGCACAACTTTTGTTGGAGACGTTTAGTGATATTTAGAGATTTTTGGCTTTGCTAAAAATTGCAGTAGGTAGATTATATATGATTGTGAATATTGTTAATGCCTGTCTTAGACTATATTGTGGCTATATTGTGTGTGTTTTTGGTGCTTTCTGGAACTCTGTTGTTCTGAGTTGGAGTTGAATTAACGAGGTGATCGAACTTAGCTACTGTGTCGTCTCCTTCACCACTGTACAAGGGGTATAGAGAAGCTGTCCCAAAAATTACTGCACACACCAAATAGATAGTTCAACTATGTCTCGAAAATGTGTAATTACAATCTTGTTTACAATAACACATAACACATGGCACAAATCTAAGCAAAAATGCAAAGGAGTAGGTTAAAAAAATAACCAACAATTCAGCAGCTTGTAAAAGTGTCAGTAAGGACTTGAATTTTCCATGTTCTGTTGTATTGTGCATTCAAAATTGCATGTTTTTTCTTTATGTAAGACCAAGTCAAAGACAAAGAAGTGACACCAACCTCTTATGCCCCTTTTCCACTGGCTCGATTTGGCCAGCCTGGAACAGCTCAATAAATGACTTGAAGCTTTGTTCAAATATAGGTGTAGTAGTGAACTGCGCAACAAATATTTATGTGCAGACATATCCCAGCTTTGCAGTGACCTTTCTATAAGTGTGTGATTATTGAAACATACACATAAAGAAGTTTGGCTTAATGACAAACCACTTGTTTGAAAAATACTGCTTGCCACAAGTTTCCAACACAAAGTGCTTAATTGCAGCTTCTGCTATCTTACCAAAATTGCACACACAATCGGTCCTACCGCAATACCATGAGGAATAAGACGGACGCAGTGAAAGTCGGTTTTTAAGTAGTAATGGCTCTTTTCTTCAGAGTGAATCATTTACACTTCATTAGAAAAAGATTTGATGTGGAACTTTACCTCTTCTCCCCCCCCCCACACTTCATTAGACTTACAAACCCCATGCAATGCTCTCATGCCCACCAAGGCACATGTTTTGTTTTTACAGTGCCCACAGAGTCAAAGGGAAAGGGTTGGAAAGAAAAACAACAGTATACTTTAAACAGCCTTTATACAAGCACACATATGGGTCATAAATTATACATACAGTAGTGAAATAGCTTGCTTCCACGTGATGAATATAAAAGATATATAGTGAAGGAAAGAATCCCTTTTCAAAGCTTTATAATGCTTCTCTTCCCCAGCTGTATGAGATTGAGAAATGATAGCAAAAACTATATGCATAAGCTAAGCAATGCTGCATCTCTGGAATAGGATGAGTTAAACCTTTCCTTTGCAGAGATACAATTTTGTTCCACACAAAAAAAATGAATTATTCTTTGAATCAGTGGCATCTCTCAGGGAAGCTGTGTTTTGTTTGTCTGTGTTAAAGTAATAAAAAAAAAACGCAAAAATAAATTAAAGGAAAACACAAGAAGCATCTTGAAAAAATAAACAACTATCTGTTGGTTCAGTATCAGTCGCCTGCTTATTTTATAAGGTCATTCTTTTTGCCATATCAAAATTAATCTTTGAATGTCTGGACTGAAAAAACAAGTAAACTATATTTTAAATGCATTTCAATTCCATCTGCTTAAATCCCAGCGTATTTTGCAACATGACAGAATCCTCAAAGGGAGGCTAACTTAGTATGTGTTTACTGTCATTTGATTGTCTCAGTGGAAAAAGAGAAAGCAGCTTTACAAATATACTTGGCAGATGAAAAATCTTTATTTGGTACATGCCTGCAGGGGGATACAGCATCTTTATAAAAGAAAAGCAAATAAACTTTGACTAGTCAAATGAACAGAAATTAGAAACAGTCTATATGTTGGTGAAACAAATATCCAATGTTGATTCAAAGGACGGCTTGCCCCTAGTTACCACTATAACAATAACCTTGAACTTCAGTGTTTCAATCATAAAAGATCCAAGCAAGTCGATCACCATTAATACACAAGATCATATAAAGTTCTATGTAAACAAAGATAAAAACTATTTCAAAAGCATACGGACCCATTCATTATGTTAGAATATTACTGAAAAGTTAATTTATTTCAGTAACTCAGTTCAATAAGTGAAGCACATTATATAGATTAATTACACACTTATGTCTTTTCAAACCTTTATGTTAATAATGATGACTTTCCATTTACAGCTAATAAAAACACATTATAGACAAGAATATTACATCAGACCAGTAAAAAGTACTTTCAGCCTTGACTCAAAGGAGCCAACAGTTTCAGGTTTTCAGGAAGTTGGTTCCAGAGCTCAGGAGCATAGAAACTGTATACTGCCTCAACTCTCCTTGTTTGCTTCTAGTCTGGAGAATAATTTAGACCCCCAGACTATGCAGTGCTTTACAACAAGGTTTTAATATCTATCCTCTTACAAAGAGAGATCCGGTGCAGTGATTTAAGAACTGGTGTGATGTCTTACAGAGACCAGAGGGTAGGTGTGTTTGAATGGCTTTTTCATTTAGGAAATGAAATCATCTTTTAAACACTGCTAATTGTATCTACTCAGGATGTCTTATATTAAAGTTTGAGGATCTGAAACCTTTAAGTGTAACAAAATAGCAAAAAGAGAAGAAATCTGTAAAAGGACAAATACTTCCATATCATTTTAAGTTGATTTGTGACCAAAATTTGTAATTGTCTGTCAAAAACGGTGGCTCTCGGAGTAGGACCCAGATGCAGACAGGTGGGCAGAGGCAGTGTGGTAAGTAAAAAAAGCCAACTGAAACATGACTGGAACTAAACAAAAATTCAAGGGCACAATCTAACCAAAGGAAAATCTTGCAAAACAAAACTAAAATGCAACATAAACAGAATAAGTAACAAAGTAAACCTCCATGAACGAACTAAAACACAGCCTGTAATTATCAGAGGCAAGACCTAAAGCAAAACTCAAACACCTTTAAGTCATGACAATAATCCACCAGATCAGCAGCTGCCGACTTTGGCCAGCCTGATACTTATGCTCACCCTCTATACTTGACTCCCTGTTTTGGCTTTCTCACTTGATTCCTGGTTCTCTAGGCATCATATGATGAATTACACCCACAAATGCAAGCTTTGGAAAACCTTCATAACATCAAGTTGTAGCGTGCTGAAAAATGAGGCTGTTAAAAATAGATTCCTTGAGAAAGAAGTACTTCTTTCTTGCTCTGACGCATATAAGATAGATAATGTAAATGTTGTACTTCTCTGTATCAAACTCCAACTGGCTCTTATGTAAGATCTGGCGCTGGGATGAGAACTACAGTGAGCTGTGGCAGCCACGACCTCCCTGTCTGTCTCTCTCTGTAGCATCTTTACCATTCTCAGCATACTGGAGCTGGCTATAAATATTTTATATGGCACAGTGCAGTTGGGAAAAATATTATTTTTAGCCTCTTTCACAGGCAGCATTCACAAAAGCCAGCATTGTGTGAATCCAGACAGCTTTTTTTTTTTGTTTGGTTTAATTTGACTGTCCTTATGTACGCATGTGCAATTGGATCAGGATTGATTAATTCAACCAGCTCTGACTGCACTCCACCAGCAACAGCTACAGCATTGATTCCCAATCATTTCCTTTAAGACAAAAATACCCTAAGTCAATAAAGTTTGAGATTCAAGCCCTGCTTCTCAGCACGTTGGGAATTTAACAAAAGGTGATCTCATTGTCTCAGAGGACAATTAGATAGATAGAGATGCTGACAGGATGAGACGGTGGCTGTGAAGGAAAACCAGGAGCTATTTTCCAACATCTACAGACTGGTGTGGGGTGTTAAGATGCAAAACACAACCTTCCCTCAGCCCCAAAGACATGCTCTGATGGGCAAAAGCAGCAAGACAGCTGACGAACAATCAAGGATGAAGAATATATAGATGTTTTTGAATGTAAAAGAGAATAGAAAATAAATTCAGGAGTTCCATTACCAGAACTGGTTCAGGTAGTCTGGCAATTCCTGAAGTTTCAGGATTGCTGAAGTGACTTTCTGTTTAAAGGTTGAAGCAGCAAATATCCTACCTGCAGAAGACAACTCTCTGGGTGTCTTCTTTCATATAAATCCAGATTAGTTCCTTGAAATAGAGGCTGACAGAAGACCAGTCTTCAGGACTATGACAACACAATCAAACAGTTTGCACAAGGACAGCCACTAGCACCTTAGCTTTTAGCAAAGCAAAAGAAACCATTATTATCCCTCCTTCACCTCACCAACACAAGCACTATAGACAGCCAGACTGTAGAAATAGTGGACATCTTTAAATATGTTGGACTCACACAGGACAATACCCTGACACACAATAACCAACCAAGAACAAGTGTAAACAGACCCATGGTTTTCTGCCCCTGTCTCAAAGCATCGTCCAGCTTATCCTGCTTTATTGTTCTATCAGCTTCTACAGTGTGTTTTCTGATTTAAACCAGGGGAAACTTAGACGCATCACCAACACAGTCTTACCATTCTCCAGTCTAGCAGAACTGAATATCTGGGCTTTAACATACATTTCTACCCCAATAGCTCAGGACATCTAACATCCACTTATTGCCCAACTGGAACTTCTACCTTCTGAGAGGAGACATAGGGCAGTGAGATGCAGAAGAGTGCATTCTGGGAAAAGTCTAAAGGTGAAGTCAGAAGCTGACAGCTCGTCCGATTAGAACCAATATCAAAGCAGACTTCTACCGTCATTCAAATATTCAACCGTTCTCATGTTTGTATTGAACAGTTATGTATGAAGCCAGTGATCATTCACCCAGTGTGTCTATGCCTATAACATCCATATTAAAGGTAAGTGGATTGGCCAAGCATCAGAGACTGACACCTGGGCCCAAATTTCTTGGTCTTTTGAAAGACAACTCCTCCATAGTTTACAGTTGTTCCCCAGTTTTGTTTGATCTGGTGTGGGTTTACAGCACTTCCATCTATTTTGTATACCCCCTTCTTCCGTACAGGGTCATGGGGGAGCTGGTGCCTATCTGCAGCAGCCTACGGGCGAGAGGCAGGGTACAACCTGGACTGGTCACCAGTCCATCGGAGGGGGACACAGAGACACACAGGACAAACAACCATGCAGACACACCTAAGGGCCGTTTAGAGAGAACAATTAACCTAACAGTCATGTTTTTGTACTGTGAGAGGGAGCTGGAGTACACGAAGAGAACCCATACATGCACAGGGAGAACATGCAAAATCCATGCAGAAAGACCCCTGGCCCAAGGTTGAACGCAGGACTTTCTTGCTGCAAGGCAACAGTGCTACCAACTGCGCCACCATGCAGCCTGGTTCACTTTTGCACCTTAATTGGATCCTATAATGGCTGTGTTTCCTCTTTTGTCATTACATTACAAGTAAATTTGTGACAACAGGAAATGGAGTTTAGGAGGTAATACACCACAAATGATCTTCCTGTGTGAAACGTATTTAAAGGGGAACATGTAAACATCAGAATAACTGTCTTATATAAAATGAAGCAATGAAAAAAAACTAAAATACTATAGCATTTTAAGTAAATGCTGTTATTGATTTTTAACTGCTTTATTTTTTTTATTGCAGAGTAACTCTTACAAGATGTGTTTTAAATGGGACAGAAATGCACAGCTATCTGCTTCCACTTTATATTATCACTGCACACCTTATTTTATGTTTTGTGGTTTGTTAAGTTTAGCTCAGAATAAGTGTTTTTTTTTACTCATGTCAAGCAACAAGCAAAGTGAGAATTTCATTACCCAGTGTAGCCAGTTTTCTGCAGCGTATGTAACAATTAACTTTATTGTAACTTGAATATTGAATGCTCTGTTCTCAGTACATTTCACAAAGTAAAATCACTGGTGACGCATTGCCTCCTACCTTCATTTACTTTCATTGAATAACTTCTTTTAAATACCCACTTGATGCAAACGTAGTACTTATGGGTAAACTGTCATAAACAGTAATGTTTTCAGTTCCTATTTAAAACATTCAACACTTTCGGCACATCTTAGGTTTTCAAGCAGTTGCTTCCAGAGCTGAGGAGCAAATAAACTGAATGCTGCCTCCTTTTGTTTAGTCCTCGTCCTGGGAGAACAGAGTGAACTGCTTCAGACCTGACCAGCAACTCTGAAATGTTTCTAGGCTCAAGACCAATCAGTGCTTTATAGACCGCGATGGTAAAAGGTTTGTTAAATAGCTTTCTCATAAACCTCTTTGACATTTTGAGATTGGAGCTGCTTTAAGATGATAAAAGTGCACTTTGGTCTCGGCCCCTCTCATACTAGAACATTTTTACCGGACCTTGCTTAATAACTTCTCCACTATCCCTTTGAGAATATAATGTAACCACATTTCTGCCTCTGTCTTTCAGAATAAAACCTACTAATAGCTACATATTCTGTATCAAGGCTAGCTTGTTCTTTTGTTCCAGAGTCCCTTACTGAAACTCCTATCCATAACACAGTGAGTCACACTTGGAAGATATACATTAACAAACCAAGAGGTACAGTGAGATACCTTCATGTCTCATTTTCTAAGCTCTCTAGCAAGACACAGAAGACAAATCAGTTCCATTAGAAGATGGTTGGATGTGCTGTTATGCATGTGTGTTTTAAAATAATAACGTAATGAGACAACAAATGTATAAAAACAACATTGATGGCTGTGATTTCTTTCCCCCTCTTTTACAGTTCATTTTCTCTCCTCTGTGGACTTCTGCCTAATCTATCCTTTCCCTCCCCTTGCGCTCCTTTTCCCGATGTCTTTCCGACAGGAGGACAGCAGCCACCCTGACTACTAATGAGGGACGGGGCCTTTGCCGAGTGTACGTGGGAGAGGGTGTGTGTGTGTGGGGGGGGGGGGGGGTGCGACACAGAGAAACACACGGTGTGTTTGTGTGTGTACCGCCTGCACTGGGATTTGGACGTAGGTTAAGGCCAGGAACAGAAATAAAGCGAGCAAAAAGATAAAGGAGGATTTGCTCTCCAGCTTTCTACCCTCGATCTGTTTCCTTTCTGTTACTAGGCAACACCTGCAGGTATGCACTAAATAAAGCCTTGTACCCTCCATTCACCCAACCCCCCCAACCAACTCAAGCTCTCTCTCCATCTCACTACTCATCACATCATCTATCTCTCCTGTTCTTCTTCATCCCTTCACACCCCTCCACTCCTTTACCACCTCATTTGAGCACTGATTACATTCCCTTCGTACGCCTTCTCCCTATCTTCTCCCTGTTTCATCATCTTCTCACTGCACTTAAAAATGGCTTCTTTAAGGTCCAGATTTAATTGGAGATGAGCTGAAATGATGGAACCCCTTTGTTTTGTTAAAAGACAAATTAGAATATCAAGGTAATAATGTTTCACCGAAGAATAGGTAGACTAGTTCCAGATAACAGAATATCATTTTTGAAGCAGCTAAAGACCAGCAGCTGAACTCTTGTCGGCTGGAAGAAAGGAAAAAAGTGAGAGATGTGCAAAGTTTGTTTGATTTAGTTAAGAAAAAGAAACTGAGGTCACAATTCACAAATGATCATCAAACATTTGGACAATAACAGATTGGAAAAACTGTTCTCAATAAACAATCAACCCTTCTTCTAATTGCTGACCAACTGTTGCATTATTCCTCTGGTACTTTGAAGTCTTATATTTGGTAATAGGCTCTCAGTATTTGAGGTTGGAAGTCCTCCCCGCCATCACCCTAATCTTTCCTTCCCTCCACAGATGACAGCTGGGCTACTCCAAAATGTTAATATTACTTTCATGTAGAAGAAAGATGTTGTAAATCTGCCAGGGGTATGAATAATTTGGGCTTAGTTGTGGGCTTTAATATGGAGTTGCCCCACCCGTTGCAGCTAGATCAGCTTCAACTTTTCCGGGAAGGTTGTTCATAAAGATTAAGAGAGTATTTATAGGAATATTTCGCAATTTTCTCCAGAGAGCATGTGAGAGGTCAAAATGAGGAAATGAGCAACTCTGAAGGCTATATAAAATGTGGAGGTCTGTAGCTGCTGACTGCAGTAAGGTGTCTACTTCTGCATTTGGTATGCCTCAGCATCCACTTTCACTACTGTATGATTTCAAGTGGCTTTTTACTCTGTGGCTGGGTTGCACACCGTCACTATGAGACCTTTAAGGTTTATAAAAAAAATTGATTAGAAGATGGGTCATCTGGGCAGGCTTGGAAGAAGGAGACTCAAAGCAGAAGGATAGTCTCAGGGAATGGATGTTTTTCCAAGCTGACATAGGAACCCCCAGATATAACCTACAATAAAGAATTGAGGGGCATGTGAGTAAAAAGTCAAAATAAACAGGATAAGCAAGTAGATAAGGTTAACTGAGGGTGTTACGATGAAATTAAGGAAGGTGAGGGATAAAGAGAAGCACAGCTGAAAATATTGGAGCAGGGGTGGGCAACTCCACTCCTCAAAGGCCAATGTCCTGCATCTATTAAATGTGTGCCAGCTTCAACACCTGAATCAAATAATTGGTTAGCACAACTCTGGAGAACACACTGCATACTGTGAAGGCAACTTAGCCATTTGATTCAGTTGTGTTGGACCAAGGGCAGATCTAAAAGTATCAGGATATCAGTCCTTGAGAACTGGAGTTTCCCACCCACGTATTAGAGGGTGAGATAAAAAGAATGTGTTAAACTGTCTTGGATGGTTGTTAACCTCATACTACACAGCCATCCTATCAGAAACATATAGCAGAATTCACTGAGCTCCTGAGTGACCCGTTCTTCCACAGATATTTGTAGAAGCAGTCTGCATGCCTAGGTGCTGGATTTTATACACCTAAGGCAACAAAACTGGTTGGAACTCCTGATATTAGTGATTTGGAGGTTTTTAACAGTACAGTACATATTTCCTGCAGAAGCATGATGTGTAAGCTAACTAGAGGGTTTGGAAACTCAGTCAATATTTTTTAATTATTTGTGAACAGGCTTTGTGACAATGGAGAACTAACAAGAGATTGTGTGTTAAGTTATGATGCCAATTGAGGGTTTGACTGCTGGACAACCTTGTTGTAAGTCAGTATGATTTCCATATTAATGTCCATTGCTTTTGATACAGATCATTGTAATGTTGGTTTCTGACGTAGACACAGCTCTCAGCGGATTTAATCTTATACCTCAGCAGTTTGTACCCTTAGTTTGTATCCTTGAACTGCCACGGACAGACTGATTGAACCCATTTATGAACACAAGTGGTTCTCTGGACATTTTTCTGAGTATAAATAATAACATATAAGGCTTAGATTTGATGCACCAAATAAAGCCTTTGGCTTTAAGAGTAACACTTTCTCTAGTAAGGCAGAAGAATAAAGTTCAGCTTAAGGTGGGTAAAGGATAGATCAGATTTACTCCCAAACCCAAATTACCATATGGCCTGTAAGTAAATTAAGCAACAAAAAAAGCTCCAAATTCGATTTTTCAGAGCTTTTCTATTGGCATCTGGGGATGCCATTATTTATGTTTACACTGGTGTTAATTTGTTGATCTATGACAAGATTCATGTAATTTTAATAAACGTTCCCCACATTGCGATTCATGAAACACTTTTTTCAATAAATATGTTAAATATATGTGTTGCAAGGAGTTTAAATATGAAATCAACAGTTTATCTCTTGTAGTCTGCTTCCTGAATGTCACAGCGCCTTGCAAAAGTACAGGTCCTTCTCAGAATATTAGCATATTGTGATAAAGTTCATTATTTTCCATAATGTCATGATGAAAATTTAACATTCATATATTTTAGATTCATTGCACACTAACTGAAATATTTCAGGTCTTTTATTGTCTTAATACAGATGATTTTGGCATACAGCTCATGAAAACCCAAAATTCCTATCTCACAAAATTAGCATATTTCATCCGACCAATTAAAGAAAAGTGTTTTTAATACAAAAAACATCAACCTTCAAATAATCATGTACAGTTATCCACTCAATACTTGGTCGGGAATTCTTTGGCAGAAATGACTGCTTCAATGTGGCGTGGCATGGAGGCAATCAGCCTGTGGCACTGCTGAGGTCTTATGGAGGCCCAGGATGCTTCGATAGCGGCCTTTAGCTCATCCAGAGTGTTGGGTCTTGAGTCTCTCAACGTTCTCTTCACAATATCCCACAGATTCTCTATGGGGTTCAGGTCAGGAGAGTTGGCAGGCCAATTGAGCACAGTGATACCATGGTCAATAAACCATTTACCAGTGGTTTTGGCACTGTGAGCAGGTGCCAGGTCGTGCTGAAAAATGAAATCTTCATCTCCATAAAGCTTTTCAGCAAATGGAAGCATGAAGTGCTCCAAAATCTCTTGATAGCTAGCTGCATTGACCCTGCCCTTGATAAAACACAGTGGACCAACACCAGCAGCTGACACGGCACCCCAGACCATCACTGACTGTGGGTACTTGACACTGGACTTCTGGCATTTTGGCATTTCCTTCTCCCCAGTCTTCCTCCAGACTCTGGCACCTTGATTTCCGAATGACATGCAGAATTTGCTCTCATCCGAAAAAAGTACTTTGGACCACTGAGCAACAGTCCAGTGCTGCTTCTCTGTAGCCCAGGTCTGGGGAATGCGGCACCTGTAGCCCATTTCCTGCACACGCCTGTGCGAGGTGGCTCTGGATGTTTCTACTCCAGACTCAGTCCACTGCTTCCGCAGGTCCCCCAAGGTCTGGAATCGGTCCTTCTCCACAATCTTCCTCAGGGTCCGGTCACCTCTTCTCGTTGTGCAGCGTTTTCTGCCACACTTTTTCCTTCCTACAGACTTCCCACTGAGGTGCCTTGATACAGCACTCTGGGAACAGCCTATTCGTTCAGAAATTTCTTTCTGTGTCTTACCCTCTTGCTTGAGGGTGTCAATAGTGGCCTTCTGGACAGCAGTCAGGTCGGCAGTCTTACCCATGATTGGGGTTTTGAGTGATGAACCAGGCTGGGAGTTTTAAAGGCCTCAGGAATCTTTTGCAGGTGTTTAGAGTTAACTCGTTGATTCAGATGATTAGGTTCATAGCTCGTTTAGAGACCCTTTTAATGATATGCTAATTTTGTGAGATAGGAATTTTGGGTTTTCATGAGCTGTATGCCAAAATCATCCGTATTAAGACAATAAAAGACCTGAAATATTTCAGTTAGTGTGCAATGAATCTAAAATATATGAATGTTAAATTTTCATCATTACATTATGGAAAATAATGAACTTTATCACAATATGCTAATATTTTGAGAAGGACCTGTATGTACGTTCCTTGAACCTGTCAACTTTCTTCCCATTACAACCATAAACTCATGTGTATTTCTCTAGTATTTTATGTGATAGACCATACAGTTAGCACACGATTGTGAAGTGTAAGGAAAATTATACATTGTTTTCAAAACTTCATTGCTATTTCAACTGAACATCTTTTGGAGTTTGCATCTACCAGCTTTGCACATATAGCGACTGAAATATGTGCCCATTCTTTTTTGTAAAATAGCTCAAGCTCAGTCAGATTAGATTGAAAGTGTCTTTTTACATTTATTTTCAAGTCTTGCCACAGATTCTTGTTTGGATTTAGGTCTGGACTTTGACTGTGCCATTTAACACACATAAATATGCATTGATATAAACCAGAGCTGTTGATGTTTAGGGTTGTTGTTGTTCAGGGAGGTGAACCTCCACTCCAGTCTCAAGGTTTCTGCAACATGTTTTCTTTCAGGGTTGCCCTGCATTTAGATACATCCATTTTCCCATCATTTCTGACCAGCTTAACATTTTCTGACCAGCTGCCACTATCCTATTTCACCAAGATGATGGAAGGTCATGGATTGATGATCGGTGTTTGTTTGTGGGGCAGCGGTGGATCAGTGAGAAGAGATGGTCAGTTCAATTCCCACCTCCCCCTGCCACATAACAGTGTCCTTAGGCAAGACATTGAACCCCAAGTAGCTTCATGATCTCTGCATCGCCTAAATATTTGTGTTTCCATGTGTAGGAAGGGGGGATGCGACTTGTAGTGGTCAGTATGACTAGAAAGAGCCATCCACCATTTAATTTTCTGACACACAATGTTTACATGTAGGGCAACATTTCAGTTCTGTTCTTATCTGAGAAAAGTGCCTTCTTCAACATATTTTCTGCGTTCAGTTTCCCACAAGCCCCTAAATGGCTTGTGGCAAACTGCAAATAGAGCTTATAGTGGCTTTGTTTCAACTGTGGCTTTCTTCTTGCCACTCTTCCATAAAGACCACATTTGAGGATTTCATGACTGTCAACAGATTTTCCCACCTGCACTGTGGAGCTCAACAGCTCCTCCAGAAATAGCATGGACCTCTTGGATGCTTCTGGATTTGATGCTTGTTTTATCAAGCCTGGTGTGTCGCCTGGTCTTCATAAAGTTGAAAAGAAGTATTTATTTTGAGATTAAATTACACACATGTGAACTTTGTTTGCTGATTAGTTGTCTAGGGTTATCAGAGTAAAGGGGGCCGAACCCAGCTTCATTCCACACTTTGATCTGTAAAACCCTTTAAAACCAGACACCCTTATTATTCCCCTTTACAATTATGCAGTACTTTGTATTTTCTACATTTCTGTATTTCTATCACACAAAATCCTAATAAAATACGTCTGTGACTGTAAATGACCAAAAGAAAGTAGAAAACTTCAAGGGGTATGAATACTTTTGCAGAGCAGAAGTATTTGGAGGCAACAAGGCAAGTTTGGTTCAAACTATTTAATGATAAATTAGTCCCCATATTAATGAACAGGATAGGATTGAATTTAAGAGGGGAAGAACCTGCTGCACTCTATAGATGACCAATAAAGCAAAATCAACACAACAGCCACATCCTTCAATATTTTCATTAATCCTTTATCCATTCTTTTTGAATGAACCTTAATAATTACTTACCTCTATATGATAAAATGCTGCTTTAGCCCATGTCGGCACATTTACTGACTAAGCAGTTCAGGTTTATTATGGGAGCTGTGGACAAATGAAGGTTACTCTGTTCTACTTGGTTTTACATCTACTGAGCAAGTTCATTCTGGGTACAGACAATGTCAAGGCAAATGTGTGAAATCCCATGAGTGAACCACATTAACACACAGGTCACAAGGACAACCCAGACCTCATCTAGATGTGACGCTGAATTTTGTAGGGTTTTACCTCACATTTGTTGGTTTATCTGCAGAGACAGGAAGGCCTGAGGGGACAGAGATGGATATACAGGGATGGGCATTAGATAAAGACACCAAAAGCGGAGGAACTGGCAGGTAAAACTAACCCCAAAATGTCACTCTGACATAGTACACCATCTTTTTCTCTCTGTGCTGTTAAAAAGTATTACCTTCAACCCTTACACAAAATCAGTCAACCTGACAAGTAGCAACAGAATACAGCTTGTATGCAGTGACCTTGTGCTATTTGGAAATTTGATTGATTAATGAAATTTTCATGCCTTTTCACTCCCAAATACTATTTGACCAGAGATGGTTGTGCTTGAGATTAGGGGTGATCTTCGAACTGTATTTTCGAACTGAATTTTACAGTTGTAATTTGCCTCAGTTTAGTTGACCTAATACATATACAGGGGTTGGAAAATGAAACTGAAACACCTAGTTTTAGACCACAATAATTTATTAGTATGGTGTGGGGCCTCCTTTTGCGGCCAATACAGCGTCAATTTGTCTTGGGAATGACATATACAAGTCCTGCACATTGGTCAGAGGGATTTTAAGCCATTCTTCTTGCAGGATAGTGGCCAGGTCACTACGTGTTACTGGTGGAGGAAAACGTTTCGCGACCATCTACCACAAGTATTGGGCCAAGGGAATGCCGTGATATGGCAACCCAAACCATCACTGATCCACCCCCATGCTTCACTCTGGGCATGCAACAGTCTGGGTGGTACGCTTCTTTGGGGCTTCTCCACACCGTAACTCTCCTGGATGTGGGGAAAACAGTAAAGGTGGACTCATCAGAGAACAATACATGTTTAACATTGTCCACATCCCAAGATTTGCGCTCCTTGCACCATTGAAACCGACGTTTGGCATTGGTATGAGTGACCAAAGGTTTGGCTATAGCAGCCCGGCCGTGTATATTGACCCTGTGGAGCTCCAGACGGACAGTTCTGGTGGAAACAGGAGATTTGAGGTGCACATTTAATTCTGCCGTGATTTGGGCAGCTGTGGTTTTGTGTTTTTTGGATACAATCCGGGTTAGCACCCAAACATCCCTTTCAGACAGCTTCCTCTTGCGTCCACAGTTAAATCTGTTGGATGTGGTTCGTCCTTCTTGGTGGTATGCTGACATTACCCTGGATACCATGGCTCTTGTTACATCACAAAGACTTGGTCACAGATGTGCCAGCAAGACGTGCACCAACAATTTGTCCTCTTTTGAACTCTGGTATGTCACCCATAATGTTGTGTGCATTTCAATATTTTGAGCAAAACTGTGCTCTTACCCTGCTAATTGAACATTCACACTCTGCTCTTACTGGTGCAATGTGCAATCAATGAAGACTGGCTACCAGACTGGTCCAATTTAGCCATGAAACCTCCCACACTAAAATTACAGATGTTTCAGTTTCATTGTCCAACCCCAGTACATATATATAGTAGGGTTGTCACAATACTTAAATTTCAAACTTGATATCGATACAAAGAAAAATACTCAAAACCATTTTTGGTTTACATACAGCGTCAAAAATGAGGGCGTTAGATTCTTTTTAGTTAAGAGCAAAACATGAAGAATTACAACCTGACAATATATTTGCTTGTTGCCCCCCAGCTCAGCCGTCTCGTGTTGGGGTTTACCCCAGTGGATGAGAGGGTCACATCCCTGCGCCTTCGGGTTGGGGACAGGTCTCTGACTGGTGTTTCGGCCTACGGGCTGAGTGGTAGTGCAGAGTACCCAGCCTTCTTGGCATTGCTGTCGGGGGTGCTGGATAGTGCCCCTCCCGGGGACTCCATTATTCTGCTGGGGGACTTCAACGCCCACGTGGGAAATGACAGTGACACCTGGAAAGGTGTGATTAGGAGGAATGGCCTCCCCGATCTGAATCCGAGTGGTGTTTTGTTATTGGACTTCTGTGCTAGGCACGGATTGTCCATAATGAACACCATGTTCAAACATAAGGGTGTCCATCAGTGCACTTGGCACCAGGACACCCTAGGCAGGAGGTCAATGATCGACCTTGTTGTCGTATCATCAGACTTTCGGCTGCATGTTTTGGACATTCGGGTGAAGAGAGGGGCTGAGCTGTCCAATGATCACCACCTGGTGGTGAGTTGGATCCGCTGGAGGAGGAGAAAGCCGGACAGACTTGGCAGGCCCAAGCGCATAATGAGGGTCTGCTGGAAACGTCTGGCGGAGCCCTCGGCCAGGGATGTATTCAACTCTCACCTCCGGGAGAGCTTTGACCAGATTCCAAGGGATGTTGAAGACATAGAGTCCGAGTGGACCATGTTCTCCGTATCTATTGTCGATGCTTCCGCCTGTAGTTGCGGCCGTAAGGTCTGCGGTGTCTGTCACAGCGGCAATCTCCGAACCCGGTGGTGGACACCGGCAGTAAGGCATGCTGTCAAGCTGAAGGAGTCCTATCGGTTGTGGTTGGCTTGTGGGACTCCTGAGGCGGCTGACGGGTACCATGAGGCCAAGCGTGCCGCGGTCCGGGCGGTGGCAGAGGCAAAACTCTGGCCTGGGAGGAGTTCGGTGAGGCCATGGAGCAGGACTACCAATTGGCCTCGAAGCGATTCTGGCAAACCGTCCGGCACCTCAGGAGGGGGAAGCAGTGCTTCGCCAACATTGTTTACAGTAGGGGTGGGGAGCTGCTGACTGCGACTGGGGACATTATCGGGCGGTGGAAGGAGTACTTCGCGGGTCTCCTCAATCCTGCCATCACGCATTTGCTGGTGGAAACAGAGGCTGGGGACTTGGGGTTGGACTCTTTCATCACCCAGGCTGAAGTCACCGAGGTGGTTAAAAGCTCCGCGGTGGCAGGGCTTCGTGGGGTGGATGAGATCCGCCCTGAGTACCTCAAGTCTCTGGATGTTGTGGGGCTGTCATGGTGGACACACCTCGTCAACATTGCGTGGCGGTCGGGGACAGTGCCTCTGGACTGGCAGACTGGGGTGGTGGTCCCCCTTCATAAGAAGGGTGACCGGAGGGTGTGTTTCAATTACAGGGGGATCACACTCCTCAGCCTCGTTCGTAAGGCCTACGCCAGGGTATTGGAGAGGAGAGTCCGGACGATAGTCGAACCTCGGTTTCAGGAGGAGCAGTGTGGTTTTCGTCCCGGCCGTGGAACACTGGACCAGCTCTATACCCTCTACAGGGTACTCGAAGGTTCATGGGAGTTTGCCCAACCATTCCACATGTGATTTATGGACCTGGAGAAAGCATTCGACTGTGTCCCTCGTGATGCCCTGTGGGGGGTGCTCCAGGAGTATGGAATCGGGGGCCCTTTACTAGGGGCCATCCGGTCTCTGTACAAGCAGAGCAGGAGTTTGGTTCGCATTTGCCGGCACTAAGTCGGACCTGTTCCCGGTGCATGTTGGACTCCGGCAGGGCTGCCCTTTGTCACCGGTCCTGTTTATAACTTTTATGGACAGGATTTCTAGGCGCAGCCAAGGGCCGGAGGGGGTCTGGTTTGGGGACCAGAGGATTTCGGCTCTTCTTTTTGCGGATGACGTGGTCCTGCTGGCCCCCTCTAGCCAAGACCTACAGCATGCGCTGTGGCGGTTCGCAGCCGAGTGTAAAGTGGCTGGGATGAAGATCAGCTCCTCCAAGTCCGAGGCCATGGTTCTCGACCAGAAAAGGGTGGCTTGTCCTCTTCAGCTTGGAGGGGAGTTCCTGCCTCAAGTGGAGGAGTTTAAGTATCTCTGGGTCTTGTTCACTAGTGGGGCAAGAATGGAGCAGGAAATCAACAGACGGATCTGTGCGGCTGCCGCATGTTGAGACCCACAGCCATGGATTTCAACATTAAACTCCGGTACGGACATTTCTGGAACTTTCAAAATAAATTGCATCTAACAGACTTTCAGCACAACTTCAGAAGGGGGAAGGGGGGGTAGCAGAGGACTTCCCATGATGCCACTGCCCGCATAAAACCCCCTACCTTCCCACAAGTCTTTCTCTTCCACACCGGTGACCATCGGGGTAAGAGGAGAACAAAGCGCGCTGATGTCTTTTGCTGGCAAAAAGACATAAACTCAACTGGATCCAAGGAAGCCATACGATCATCGATCATATGCAAAGATAAGTACGGATGAAATACTGTCTGTGTATCCGGTATTTTCATTCATGAACGGGGATAATTAAGGTACAAGCATTGCTTGACTGTCTCTCCGAGCCCCTGCAGACGCAAACGGTGTTCAAGAGAAGCCCCGGCAAAGACGCGGTCTCCCAGCCTGGAAGGAAGACAGCAGAGACCGCAGCGGACAGGACGAGCCGCCCAGCTCTCCGGAGCTAACCCTTTTGTTCACAGAGCGAACGCAACTTCGACCCCCGAGGTTAGCTGAAAGCTAACCGCTTGTTGACTGTGGACGTTTCTTCAAGCTTCGCCCCTTGGACAACGTTTCCTCACCACAGTTCATGAGGTTAGGTTTGGGCAGATTAACAGGATGAAATAATCTGAACGTTTTCATTCTATGAAGTTTTGTTTTTGTGAAACTCGGCTATCTTAGTGCTAGCAGGCTATCTGTAGCACACATGCCGGTTTGTGTTCTTTGTATGTTTTTAAAGTTAAGACAAACTTTATTTAAAGGGTAATTTTAAACAGAACATTGCTAATAACGCGCCGTCCGCGCTTATGCATTTGAACCCTTTTATTAACCCTGGTATTTTAAAGGTATGTGTTGATTCTGGTGCTAAGCTATCCGCTTCTTTGTTAGCTTAACTGCTAACCGGTAAGAACACGTGCTTGCTACTAAAGAGTATTCAACAAAAAGGTTGTTGGTTTTCAAGCTATTGAATAATAGTTCCTAAACATCATTTACTAAATTTGATAACTAAGTAAACACCATTAAGCCCATTTCTCCAGAAAGATTTGGCTCTTTTCCAAAATACTCCCTTAATAATATTTCTTCGAATATTATTTCAATAACTAAAGGCAGCTAATTAGACACCGTTGGCAAATGGTCATCGAGAAGGTTGGTTTTATTCAGCAGATCATTATTTAAAACATTATTTTATTGAAATAATATTTTATCTGATCTTGCATTGTGAAGGGTTGTCTAAACGCTTGCTGATTATTGCCTAAGTTAGTTCCAAGACTAATTTAACTTCGCTTCCAGATTCTTCAAGATAATCCTTGGTTCTCAAACATAAACATTGCATGGTAATGTTGCATCACTCTTTTGGTCATGATTTCCAACCATCTTTAATCAACTTGTTTATATTGTACATTGCCCATTAGTCTTCATTATTCTTTAATTCTGCTTGGTAGTTTAGTTGGATTGTTTTAGCATAGTAAAGAGTTTGTTGATTGAAATATGTTTGACTTGAGTTGACTTATTTTTGTTAATAAATTCTTGTATTTTAAGAAATTGTGTGAATTCATTCCATGTATGTGCAGAGTTTATGCTGTTCAATAATGTCAGAGCTCGTTTCACACCTTTCTATTTTGTCCTAATACCATCGCCTTACTGGGCTGGTATTCACAGGACAACCTTTAACAGACCAAAATATTATTTGATAAAATATTAAAATATTAATATTAAATAATATTCTCAGATTCATAATTACAACACGCAGTAATGGGGTACTGTGCCGATCCGTTGTGGTGAAGAGTGAGCTGGGCCGAAAAGCAAAGCTCTCAATTTACCGATCGGTCAAGTTCCTACCTTCAATTATGGACATGAACTTTGGGTCATGACCGAAAGAACGAGATCCCGGATACAAGCAGCTGAAATGAGCTTCCTCTGTAAGGTGGCCGGGCACTCCCTTAGAGATAGGGTGAGGGGCTCGGCCATCCGGGAGGGGCTCGGAATAGAGCCGCTGCTCCTCCACAACCAGTTGAGGTGGCTCGGGCATCTACCGGATGCCTCCTGGACGCCTTCCTCGGGAGGTGTTCCAGGCACGTCCCACCGGGAGGAGGCCCAGGGGACGGCCCAGGACACGCTGGAGGGACTATGTCTCTCGGCTGGCCTGAGAACGCCTTGGGCTCCCCCCGGAGGAGCTGGAAGGAGACGGGCCAGTACACCAGGACACGTAGAGGAGGCCATAGAAGGGCAACAACCCAGCAGCAGGACTGCTACCTCAGCCTTTGTCCAAGGAGGAACTGGAGGAGCACTGCCAGAGCCCTGCAAAATTGCTTCACTATTTAGTGGCCGAATGAGCCGTCAGTTGATTAACAATTTCCTGCGTTATGTAGTATCGCAGTAGAAAGTGTCACCCTCAACTGAGGAGCTCAGACCGACAGAACTCTGTCATTGAGCAGTCCGTGTCATTGAAGCTAATATTTATACATTGGGTTAGCTTATGTCGTCCAGGAGGTTAAATCTTTTACTGTTGCAGATACGGGAGCTTTACTGACCTTTCAAAGTTCATTTCAGATGTCAGGGTCATAGCGATAGCTTGTAGTGTTAGAGCACTTGGAATGTGGCATTCATTGCCATTTCAACAGCTAAAACTAACATTGCACATCATCTTAAATGCCTAATCTCCAGTGTGAAACAAGGTGGTGGCAGCCTCATGCTGTGGGGATCTTATTCGTAGGGAGAGGGTTTGCTGATGTGGCTTAATACAAATGTACGCCACAGTGGATGACAGATGATGAGGAGAAAAAGATGACTGTATGACAGTGAAAGCTGCCGTGCAACATGCTTCTGACCAAAGGTTGTTTTCAGTTAAGCAATATCACCCAGAATAAGCTGTGGAGTAGGAAAGAAGCTAAAAAGTCTTACATGCTGAAAGGGGGCACGTGCTCACATAGATACAGACACACACTGTCTTTGCACAACAAAGGCAAAGCCCATAACCGGAGATTTACCAGAGGATTTTAAAAGGGCCAACAGTTGTGTGTGGAAAGAGCTGAGTGGGATTTGGTTTAATCCAAACATGAAACACCAGATACACACACACATTCTCCTCACATACACACAACACCACCACCACTGCCGCCCCTGCTACTCTCCATTACACTCTGTTTCTGTGTGTGTGTGTGTGTGTGTGTGTGTGTGTGTGTGTGTGTGTGTGTGTGTGTGTGTGAATTTGCCTCCTGCAGTCTTTCTAAGCGTTGCGTAAGTGCTTGATTATATAATCCCAGATATATACGCATCTCCACAAGGCTGAGTGCTACAGGGTATAAACTATGCAAAAACATTATACTAGAGTGGGGGTGGGTGACAGGGGGGTGGGGGTTGATGATGATGGTAGAAGAAGGAGGAAGGAAAGGAAAAATTAAAATAAAAGAGGCACAATTGGTACTTTAAGTTTTATCTAGATGAAATCTCGAGTAACGTCACATATTTCCTCCTACATTTTGATGTAAGATAATTTTACACGTGTTTTACATTAATAATGTTGTGAAGAGGTAGATGGTACTATTCAAACCTTTAATGGGTGCTGTGTGGACAAATATTCCAAAAAATATAGAATCTACATTGTTGTCCTTAAAGATAACTCAATTTAAAATATGTTAAAAGTCAATAAGCTAAATCTACGGGGAGCTTAGATGTTGTCTTTAAAAGGAAAATGCAGTACCTCCCTCCATCTGTAGATGTGAGACTATCTATCTATCTGTCTATCGATCTGTCTATCGATCTGTCTATCGATCTATCTATCTATCTATCTATCTATCTATCTATCTATCTATCTATCTATCTATCTATCTATCTATCTATCTATCTATCTAAAGTACTTGTCTGTCTACTTTTACATGTACATGAATTTTGATGACATCCTATTTTTAATCTATAAGGTCCAGCAAAAGCAACTTTAACAATTTTGTAAACCTCTTCCACAAGGTTTAGGAGTGTGTTCATAGTTAGATGAGAAAACAAGAATTGCAGTCTCCGCTCTAATTTATCCGAAAAGTGTTCAAGAAGGTTAAAATCAGGTCTCTGTGCAAGTCAGTCAAGTTTCTCCACACCAAACACCAAACAAAACAAGACAAGATTATGAAGAAATGCAGTTAAATGTTTTGTACAAGTTTTGTACTTTAGTTCAACACAAGATCAAGAGTATCATGACAAGAATAAATAGGTCTGTAAACATTTGGGTAAAGTCAATTGACTGTAAGACAGCATTCAAGGTCACATTCAACATCTAAATGAATGCTAAAATAACTCATATGACCTTATCATATTGTCGTATTCAACACTAAATTAGATTTTTTTTTTTAAGTTTGAGAATTGATCTAAAAGTTCAGGATAGGTTTGGTGGGCAATACAAAACACAAATAGAATAGGTTTTTGTGCTAACCATTTAACATGAGAAAAACTGAAAGTTATATACACTGCTCAAAAAAATAAAGGGAAAACTTAAACAACACCATATAAGTAAGTAAGTAAGCAAATCAAACTTCTGTGAAATCAAACTGTCCACTTAGGAAGCAACACTGATTGACAATCAATTTCACATGCTGTTGTGCAAATGGAATAGACAACAGGGGGAAATCTTTGGCGATTAGCAAGACACACTCAATAAAGGAGTGGTTCTGCAAGTGGGGACCACAGACCACTTCTCAGTACCTATGCTTTCTGGCTGATGTTTTGGTCACTTTTGAATGTTGGTGGTGCTTTCACACTCGTGGCAGCATGAGACGGACTCTACAACCCACACAAGTGGCTCAGGTAGTGCAGCTCATCTAGGTGGCACATTAATGCAAGCTGTGGCAAGAAGGTTTGCTGTTTCTGTCAGCATAATGTCCAGAGCCTGGAGGCGCTACCAGGAGACAGGCCAGAACACCAGGAGACGTGGAGGAGGCCGTAGGAGGGCAACAACTTAGCAGCAGGACCACTACCTCCGCCTTTGTGCAAGGAGGAACAGGAGGAGCACTGCCAGAGCCCTGCAAAATGACCTCCAGCAGGCCACAAATGTGCACGTGTCTGCACAAACGGTTAGAAACCGACTCCATGAGGATGGTATGAGGGCCCAACGTCCACAAATGGGGGTTGTGCTTACAGCCCAACACCGTGCAGGACGCTTGGCATTTGCCAGAGAACACCAGGATTGGCAAATTCGCCACTGGCGCCCTGTGCTCTTCACAAATGAAAGCAGGTTCACACTGAGCACATGTGACAGACGTGACATGAGTGACGTGAGTCTGGAGACACCGTGGAGAGCGATCTGCTGCCTGCAACATCCTTCAGCATGACCGGTTTGGCAGTGGGTCAGTAATGGTGTGGGGTGGCATTTCTTTGGAGGGGCGCATGGCCCTCCATGTGCTCGCCAGAGGTAGCCTGACCGCTATTAGGTACCGAGATGAGATCTTCAGACCCCTTGTGAGACCATATGCTGGTGCGGTTGGCCCTGGGTTCCTCCTAATGGAGGACAATGTTAGACCTCATGTGGCTGGAGTGTGTCAGCAGTTCCTGCAAGATGAAGACATTGAAGCTATGGACTGGCCCGCCCGTTCCCCAGACCTGAGTCTGATTGAGCACATCTGGGACATCATGTCTCGCTCCATCCACCAACGTCACGTTGCACCACAGACTGTCCAGGAGTTGGCGGATGCTTTAGTCCAGGTCTGGGAGGAGATCCCTCAGGAGACCATCCACCGTCTCATCAGGAGCATGTCCGGGTGTTGTAGGGAGGTCATACAGACACATGGAGGCCACACACAATACTCATTTTGACTTGTTTTAAGGACATTACATCAAAGTTGGATCAGCCTGTAGTGTGTTTTTCCACTTTAATTTTGTGTGTGACTCCAAATCCAGGCCTCCATTGGTTCATAAATTTGATTTCCATTCATGATTTTTGTGTGATTTTGTTTTCAGCCCATTCAATTTTGTACAGAACAAAGTTTTCAATGAGAATATTTCATTCATTCAGATCTAGGATGTTATTTGAGTGTTCCCTTTATTTTTGAGCAGTACATTTTAATGATCCATAACTAATAACTAACCTGATAGTAAAGGCAGAAGCTGTTGAGGAATGCTTTCAACCAATTGTAGTTCTTTGTCATCCAGTCATCAGCATAAAGATAGCCATCATGTGACAATATCTGTGCAGTACAACACATTGAGTTTTCACAGCAACTTGGAGCATGAAATTAAAAATGTGGCACTTAAGAAAATGGGAAAAAGGATAATTGTCCAATTTCAATGACCAGTAAATGGTTCTTCCAGCTCAACACCAAGTAACTACTGAGTTTCAGGAATCTCCTACTTGACGATGTAACTTCTGGAAAATGTCACAAATGTTAAAGACATGGACCACGACCACAAATTTATTACTGAGTTTCACTCTTCTAAACTGAAATGCTAAAGAAAAAAACCCAAAAAGCTTTTCACCTTTTAAATGAAATTAGCTGAAAGGATGGCTATTTTAATGGAAAGAAATGTACTTTTTTTTGTTTTTAATAAAAAAAAAAAGAAATTTACTTCTGCGACATCTTAACATTTCCTACAAAGACAGGGAGATGAAGGACATTAGTTGTATTGAGGGAAAACAAAAAAGCAACATCTCAAATTGAGATCAAAAGTTGGAAAAATATTTTACAGTTTTGAGTGCTTTAAAAAAGCTTCCCCGGGAGAAAAATAATTAGAATAGAGAGCAGACTGATTTGTCTAAACTGAGTAAAGAAAAAAGAAAAAAATCGAGAGGAGCTCCATAGGATAAAAAGACAGTGGAGAGGTTCAGTCGACAGCAATGGAGAAAAGTCACATAAAGTTAATGTATGAGTCCAGTACAGCTGATGTCATTGAGAGCATTAATGGCTTTTAAGGTTGAGGTTAAAAGGCAAAAGTCATCCCTCACACACACATTAGGACCACACAAAGGCAAGCTGAGCTGAAGTAACTTAAACACACCTACACCCAAACACACACAGGCCTCTGTGACTAACAACTTCTCTCTTATCTCCATGCCTCTTCCTATCTGTCCAATTCTGTTTATTTATCACCAGAGGTTCGCCCAGCCTTCCTTTGCTCATCTACTTTATGCTCCCTAAACTAATAAAGATTTCCACCTCTCTCCTTTTCTGTGATATCTTTGGTTCAGCTTGAAACAATTGTGGATTTCTTTCCACTGTTTAGGCTTCACTAGCTTAGTACTCTTAATTCTGCTCCGCTTTGAACTATATCACCATGTAAAAGTATCCATTCCCTTAGAACTTTTTATATGATGTCACATTGCAACCAATAATTTCAGTGCAAATAACAAAAGTGGATGCAAACACTGTGTGTGGTGGAAAACTATGAGTGTCCATCACCCTAAACAGCATCATGCTGTTGGGATGCTTTTCTTCAGCAGGGAGAGAGAGGCTAATCAAAGTTAGTTGGAAGGTAGAACACAGGGCAATCCTGGAAGACTTGAGACTGGGGCAGAAGGTTTACCTTCCAACAAAACAACAACTCTAAAACATCCAGCCAATCAGATGAGACCATAACTGAACTCTATGCCCTATATGCCAAAGGCTTAATATGGCAGAAAAACACTGCACATCACCCTTTACACACATCACTACTATAGAACATAGTGGTGGTGGCTTGATGAGGGACTGTTTCTCCTCAGCAAGGATGGAGCTAAATACAATACAACTTAAAACCATGTATAATTTTCCTTTTAATTCATGTGCTTCTTTGTCTTCTTCTATCACATTAATCCCTGTAAAATAAACTGAACTATAGTTGTAATGTGACAGAATACCCAGCTTATTTGGATTGAAGTCATGGTTTCATTGCTACCCATGACATTTATCATTAGGCACAGACTCTTCTGCTCTCAGACCCCTGTTTCATGAGATAGATCTGTCCAAGCCAAGGTACTCGACATGACAGCTGCCATCCTGAATCACCAGAGCCACCGTCACACAATGTTAGACAAACAAAACAAAGAGTAAACCACAGAAAAAGTTGATAAATGCTGAGACAAAAACATGAGAGAAGTACAGGATGCTCTCTGTGTTCCTTCTGTCCTCCTGCGTCCTCTCCCATCACCACAGATAGGTTGAGGGGGCTGGTTGTCATGACAGCTGTTGTCATGGCAGTAGGACTAAGTAATAAACAAGAGCAAGACATGTCCGTCCATCCATCCATCCAGGGCAGCGACGCTGCCGTGGAAACCATTGAATCATGCAGCAAAGATATGAGATGCTGAAGTTTTGACTTCCCTTGAGATTTTTCTTCATCTGCGCTTTAAGGAAATTAAACAACCTTGACTTATGAAATCTGTGTACATCAGTCATAATTGCAACACGAGGTGTCAGTCCAAAGCCTGAACACATCTCGTCTATGATTAAACAACTGGAGTTAAAAAGAAAAGTTATTTTAAATTATTCTCTTGCTTGCTTTCTTCTAAATCAAATCAATGCTTTCCAAAGAGTCTTCTAAAAGTTAGATGTGGCGCAGACCTGTGCTGACTGATTACTAACGGAAGATTTTCAGATGCAGATCCGAGTCATGGTGATCATAATAAATGCCAACCAGAATAAATATTGTCCTTTAAGTAAACCAGTACTATGAAAAAAAGACCCCCCCACACAATTACACTTCAGCCTCTGTGCTTGAAGTGATTACCACACATGCAGATAACATGCTTTCTCCTGCCTTACAAAGACCTTTCATTTAATTCTAACAACGACTTGTCATCTAAACAGTTGTGTCTTGATAACTTTCTTTTCCTTCCATTGAACCATGACGACTTGATCTGCAGAGTCCTATTCTTGCTCAAATGCATCCATACTTTAATCTGGTGAATGATTCATTTAAACCCTGAATAAGGTGCTGTTAGTCATTTCAGAAACTGTTAATAAATGGACCTTTCTTCCTAGAGTCTGTTTCTGGGCGTTTCTGTCCCTGGGAAGAACAAAGCCACTTACATCATAGGTTTTGATTTGACTTCTAGAAAAATAAAGATTTCTGCCGTTCTTGAGGTGAATTTCTTGACTGCCAACATTTTTCTTGCACAAATCCAATTCTACCATCCAACCTGTGAATATAAAGACTATTTTAGTTAAAACTCTTTTTTTTATGAGGGTAAGTGATAGAATATCAAAAAGGTGAAACCTTGCTAGATGGTCAACCTAAGGCCATTGTTCGTTGAATCGAGGGAGATGGCAGCTGATCGTGAGCCTGGTTCTGTTTCAGGTTTCCGTTCACTGTCACCCAGTGCTTGCTCAGGATGAGGGACTGCACGGAGTTGAAGATTTAATGGAATCTACTGGTTTTACAATAGATTACACTGGTATTTTGCAGTTTACAAATTCTCTGCTGTGATTTGGTCAAATTATCATTTTAATGTACTGGCTTAGATATCACAGAATTGGATATATTTTGCTATGGTAATCTTGTAGTGTCTTGAGATGACAGTTGTTCATCCATCAACTGTCTTATCTGAGAACATTTCGAGAGGGTCACAGATTCAGGAGGGAAACCCAGACATCCCTCTCCAGCTTATTCAATAGGAATCCCATGGCGTTTCCAGGATATATAGTTCCTCCAGCGCGTTCTGGATGTTCCCCGGGCTCTCCCTCCCAGTGGGAAGTGCCCACCAAAGGGAGGTGCCCAGGGGGTTGTTTCCATTCGATACAAAGAAGCAGCTGCTCCATTTAAAGCTCCAACAGGATCCCAAAGCTCACCCTATCTCTCCAAGGCTGAGTCCGGTCCCCTTTCGGAGGAAGCTCATTTCTGCCTCGTGTCTGGGATCTTGTTCTTTCAGTCATGATCCATATCTCATGACCATAGATGAGGGCCAGAATGTAGACGGAGCGGTAAATCGAGAGCTTCGCTTTTTGGCTCAGCTCTTTTTTCACTATAACAAACTGGAGCAGTGCCTACATTGCTGCAGACGAAGCCCAAATCCATCCATCTTCTGCTCCATCCTAGTCACTAGTGAACAAGACTCCAAGATACTTCAACTCCTCTGCTTGAGGCACAGACTGACCACCAACCCAGAGGCAGTCCACCTTGAGAACCAAGGCCTCAGACTTAGTGGAGCCGATTCTCATCCCAGCCGGTTCACACTCTGGAAATCGCTCCAGTGCAGGCTAGCGGTCGAAGCCTGAAGAATCTCAAAAGGTGAGACACTCCTCTTCACAATTATGCCTTGAAATCCTGTCCATGAACACCACAAACAGGGTTGTTGACGAGGGAAATTGACTAAATAAAATATGAAACCTAAATAAAAAGTTTGACTCTTAACCACATATATTTGTACATCTTCAGAGTGGTTCTACACCTTAAAAATATGAAAAACTTTGCATAATTAAAGAATAAAACTTATCAGAGGTCCGATACAAAAGCATCTACAGCAGCAGCTAAATATATTCCTTTTCTGCAATTGTTCAATCTAAGCAGCTTTTAAACAGTTAACAGTCTGGAAAATTGTGTGGTGTGGTTTTCTTGCAATGAAAATCTTCTTTCAGTTTGTCCTAAAACGAATGTAACCTAGCAACCAACTTTTTATTGTTTGGACAAAGGCTATGTTATTGGATCAGTTTCTTCCAGACTCAACATGTTGCCTAAAGCTGCAAATTCACCTTTATTAGGCTGATAAAACTAGAGCTCGCCCAGACGTCTGTTTTTATAGAGCAAATAAACACAAACAGTAGTGCCACAGCTACTGCTCTTCAGGTTCACATCATCTTTGACATGTTTTAATGTTCCTGATTACAACCAAACAGTCCTGCGATGCTCATGAAGTGCAACCATGTAAAACATCACGAAGCTAAATGTCAACATTTTTAATTAACTTTGTACTTCTGATTTACAGTGAAAGATTAGGTGACGGGTATTTAAAATATAATAAAGAAAAATATGCCACTTTATCAGTGGGTTATGCTAGATAAAACATCAACAAAAACCAGACTAAAAATAATACAAGTCCTTTAACTAAAAATGTGACTCCTACAGGGGAGCCGAAATGAAACCTCCCAAAGGAATCCATAACTGAGAGGACGCTGGTCCAGTGGTGACCAGAGGCACATTACGCTCTTCTACAGCATCATGTGGTTTGGGACCTGGAGAACAGCACTTGCAGCTCCAATCAGTCAACAATCTGCTGTTCTTCCTTCAAGTCTTTCAGGTGCTACTCTCCTTGTTTCCGCTCTCAGTCTTTGGTTCCAGTGATCCATTTTTATCACCATGCTTCAGCTCTCCTTTTTCCAGTGGTGCCTCTGCGTTTTTTTCCACATCATCCTTTGCCTCCTCCTCCTTCTCTTCCTTCGCACCATCCCTCCTTTTCTGCCCAAGGCCCTGCTTATCTCTGAACACCTCCACGCCCAACATTCTCAGGTAATGGAACCGCTCGTTGCGGGGGACGAAGGCTCGAATGGACGTTTTTCCCCTCCAGCCGCACAGCTGGATGGGACACTGAGGCTCTAAGGGGTTACTGTCAAACAGAGAGAGGGCGCAGGTTGGGGGGGTAACAGGTGTAAGCAACACAGACCAGGACATCACTTTAAAATGTATTAACATTCCCAAAAACGGGTGTGGATTGAACGGCTTACTTCAGGTTTGGGATGTACTTCAACACTATGCTGCCCATTCCTGTGGAGGAATTAATGATATGATGATTTATGACTACAAAGTGATAGATCATTTCAAAGTCTATTTCTATACTCGCACCGCCAGAAAACTACCAGCCTCGCTACATGTAATTAGAACCCTTCGGAGGAGATGAATAACGCTACATCAGCAGTTTTTTTTTAAAGGAGAAGATGAATACATTTTCTTATATTTTAAATGCAGATAGGTGCAGCATGAACATGACAAGGTGTACCCATTTGCTTGGCCTGGGCATGCGCGTCGTCCTGCAGCTTGCTGAGGAAGGGGTTCTCCTGCGTCAGCAGCACTCTGGTGTCCTCCATGCTCACTCTGACTATCCTGGAACGGATATACGGCTGAAGAGTGTAGATACCCTGAGAGGGACAGAGATGAGACCTGGATAGTAAACCGCAGGGCTAAAAAACATTTAAAAAATGCGTGTAAAATGAGCGCAAACTCAATTATGTGGCACGCTTGCTATTCAGGCTCATCATTGTCCTTCCAGAAACAGTTTAAAGGCTATGAAAACATTTGCTGGGCACTGTAGCGACCTGAGGAGAGGAGTCATTGTAACTTGCTAATGGCTGGCCTCTATTAAAAAAAATAAATAAATCACCGTGTGTGGGTGTGTGTTTACCTCCTGAGCCAGCCTGAAAGCACAGCCAAACTCCTCTCCATCACTGTTGCGAGACCACACCTTCACCCCAGTGTTAATGACCTGAGGAGAAAGCAAAACAAGATAAGGCCAAAATAAAAACCAGTGCAGACATGTCAAACAAAATATATTTCTAACATTTTGGTGAAAAAGATTTTGGAAAAAAAATCAAGGGTTTCTTAGTGCTGAAACAGGGTTTAATACAAAGCTGCAGAACATGACTCCCAGTCATGTTAACAACCCTTCTCCAAAGGAGATCACATAGGTCATTTTTCATTCGAGCTTTATGTGCCCAGAAAAAACCCCAAATCTCTGCTTTGTAATAAACCAATTTAAAATCTGATGCCTTCTGCTAAATATACTTTACATCTGCATCCAGATATTACCAAAATATAAATAAGTAGAGCACCTGTAGCAACAACTGGGACAATTTCAGCTTCTTTGGATTTAAAGCAGGAAAATCTCCTTCTGAAAGTTAAAACACCAAAGTTCTCCACTGCAGCCTCAATTTTTCATTCATAAATTCTACCTTTTTCACAAACTATCCACTTTGGCTATTTCCACACAGAAATAAACAACTACACAATAAATTTGTGGAAGAGGTTGTTTACAGGGGTAATGCTTCAAACAAGGAAGGAAGGAAGGAAGGAAGGAAGGAAGGCAGACGACGGGACCAATGGTAAGATGGACGGACAGATCCAAATTAACGGAAAGAAACAAACTGACATCTAGATGAATGGAAGGACAGAAACAAATGGAAGGTCATATGAACAATGGTAGACAAGTGGATGGATACTAGAAGGACAAACCCATATATTGATAAAGACGGACAAAAGATGGGTTGATGGATATTCAAACTTATAGATGGCAAACAGAGTATAATGTTAAACAGATCCAACATTTAGACAATGCTTTAAGAATGAAGTCTGAAAATACAAACATTTTCCATACTTATCCACATCAGCAAAATACTTATAACCTAACTCCAGACTTCTGACACTGCAAGATCCCAGTAAAAGCAACGCTCTCACTGTGGAGCTCCATGCAGAAAGCACAAATCCACACTAATGATGTAGGAAGATTATCAAGAAAATGTCACCATTTTAAATAAAAAACAAACATGTTTTAATGTAACAGGATTTAGTCCCAGAACAACAGAACAGCAACACCAAAGGACACAGGATAACTGGTTCAGTACTCTCCCTTAGCCGCTATGTACAAACCATCCTCTGGACATCTGCAAAATATTTGGGATGTTCCGGATAAAAAAGCAACGTCATGATATGACTAGCGAAGAGTTCTCTCTCTAAAGCTGTCCTGAATCTGTATTCATCTCCAAAACACACACACACACACCTGAGCAGGTGTTACAGGGTAGAGAGCCAGAGGGATCTGGGACAGAAGAGGGTCCCATCTGTTTACACTGCTTTACAAAGACAGACACACACACACACACACACACACCCACCAAAGAACAGCGAACAAAAAGGCCAAAAACAAAGGGAAGCATCACTGGATTAAACCAGCTTAATTTACAACCGAGGGGATCAATAATGTGACTTTTCTTCTAGAATGAACCGCTAACGCAGCAGATTTTAATGCTTGTTCATCATAATCCAACTCAACCTGTGCCGACAAAAAACCCACAGCTGCCCCTGAGGAGGGAAACCAAACAGAAACACACCTTCATGCGCTCGCTGTTGTTGAACAGCACGTTGCGCAGCTCTTTGGACACCATGTACAGGTGTCTCTTCTTGCCCTCGTGCGTCCTGGTGAGAACGTTGAGCTTGGGGAAGTCAGGAGACAGATCATAGAACGATCTGAGGAAGACATGAGGGGAAGAAAAAGGTTAAACTGGACCAAAATGCTGAAACCATTTCTACACAGAGGTGCTTACTGTATAGTGTTGAAGACAGGGTCATCTGCAGTTAGGAACACAAACGGGTCTTCTTTATAGCCAAACAGCCTCAGCTTTTTAGATGGTGGAGGTCTGAGAGAACAAAGATGATCATTTTCTCAAATATATAGTTTTTGGATTCTAATATTAAGCTCATTGATGGACTTCAATGATCGTAATCATTCTATAACTAATAGCTTTGTAAAGGATGGACATTGTTTCTTTGTTTATTGCCTAAACAGAACTCACCCACACACCGCATCTAGTTTACCAGTAGCCTCCTGAGCCGAAGGAGCTCCTGTGGTCTTCGCCTCCCCGTCTACTTTTCCTCCTGGGCCTCCTTCCTCCATCTCCTCCGGTGAGGCCTCAGGGAGCAGGTGGGGGGTGTCTGCTGGGGAGGAGGCTGCTGGTGAGCCTCCAGTTTGAGCTGAAGCGCTCTTCCTCAGCTGTAGGAGGCAAGAGAATCACATAAAACAATGAACAGAAAGAAACCTTACTGAGGTTAGTAGACATGTTATGTAGTGGGGATGTGTGTATTTGAGGGTTCTGTAAGATTAACAGATCATTTCACGTTAAGCTGTTTGTCTAAAGTACCTTGGGATATCTTTTGTTCCACGGCATGGGGGCTTTCTTCACCAGCACAGCCACAAAGAAACCTCCAGTGTTCTGGTGATGAGGCAGAATCCTCATACTGACAATGAAACACAGAAACATCAGTCTCAGCTTAGGCTGTTAGAGCGCCACCTGCTGACAGAATGGCACCGTGGTTTTAAATGAGTTAGACAAACAATGTAGGGCAACAGCTCCCTCTAACGGTCTAAATCACCAGATAAATCACTGGGGAGTGCAGGATGATGTGGATGAATGAATCAAACAGACATAACATTATAACCACTGACAATAATCCAGCTGTAATTGGAAATTCCAAACACAAATTTCTGGGTTTCTAAAAGATTTTTACTATTCTGGAAATTTGAGAACATTTAATTAATTTGGTTTTATGATGCATATTTTCCACAGATTATAAACAGGCTTCTTATTGGCTTCAGATCTGAGGTATTGAGGGGCCATTTTACCACATCTTTTCTTTATTTGGACCAAATTGAAATCAGTTCCAATTGAAAACCTAAGACTGGAGCATCCAACGAAGCTGTATTCAAGTTGTCTCTGAAGCCGGAGCTCAGAGTTGGGAATGAACTCACACTAGAGTTAGCAACACAAGCAGAGAGCAACAGATTTCTCTCCATTTTACGGATTTATCTAAAAAAGGGCATGGTTACAAATGGATCGTTTACAGCATTATGTGCTCCATTTGTTTAACAAGATAAAAACAATCAGAAGCAGTAAACAGTTGATACCAGAGCAACTTGAATTTTATTCTATAAGCATGTTGAACAGATAAGTTAGGATTGCTTGGAAAGCCCTGACATTACCTGCTGGAACGCTGACTTCAGTGAGCCAATTCGTAATGTCATATCTTAATTATTAATATTTACAAAAACTCTAGTTTGGTGTGTATTTGGGTTTGCTAATGTCACGGTTCAGTACCTTTGCTGTACAATTTAATATTCAATATACAAAAGCTTTGAACAGCAGTAAACAAAGAATCTTTTTCAATTTCTAAAATGAATTCGATTTTTTTTTATGTTACAAAACGTAAAGTGGAAAGTATAGAAATGACTGGAGATTTCGTTTGAATTATTTTAAAATTTTAAAAGTGTAAGCAGACATAGCCAATGCCTACATACATAAGATTATAAAACAATATAACCACATGAAAACAGTCAGCATTAATGTTTAGACCTTTTTAAATAAGACTATGCTCATATTTGAGAATAAAGCATGCTAAATCACTTTGGCGTTTGGAAATTTTCAACAACCTAGTGTCCCGGCTGTACCTGAATGCAGCATGCGCAGCAGTTGGGAAAATCCCCTCTCCAACTTGCATCTCATATGATGTCTGGAGTTTGGGCTGACTGGATGCTACATTAAGTTTAAAGTGGTTCCAGGTCCGTAATTCAGTTCAGTGAAGAGCGAGCTACTGCACCTTACTTCTGTTGAGATAAGCTGACGAAAAGCTTGGGTTGGGTCCCCCTTTCTTTCTCCATCGTCTTTGTAGCTGTATAAGAATTTTCCCTAACAGCAGAACTAGGTGATAGCTTAGAGTCCTCTCTGTTTGTTTTGGTGTCACATTTTAAAGTTGCCCTACAGAATGTTGCATTGCACACTCAGTTCCACACAAACACATTCTACATGTGTTCAAGGTGTAAAACCATGGCGCATTTGTTCGGTATACATGCGTTCAGAACCAGGGCCGTACTGGATATTTTAGGTATAAATAGGTGCACCCCTAGAAACCTCCAAACAGCTGAACTGTCAATGCTTTGTTCGCACCATGATTGTTTTTGAGCAATCATAAATATTTCCAAACAGCAGAATCTGCATTTTCTTTTCAGCCTTCTTTGGGCCAGCTGTTCAGCACTGCACAGCAACAGGTGGGGGATGGGCAGTGTGTAATTTCGTACCATCTCTCCAAGTGCATGCTGGCCAACTTCTCTGGGTCTTTTGGTGGAAACATGGTAGGACGGATCTGAGTGTGACGGCTGCTGGGAACCTCGGACCAATCAGAGAACCACTTGCCTTCTTTGGTCATCAGCTAGAGAACAAAAGCGTTTGATCTTTAACTTTGGATGCTGATCTCCAAAAATCCTTCGTAAAACCCACAGCCTAAACTATTTAGTACCTTCCAGGAAGTGACCCCGGGCATCCACTTGAGTCCTGGCAGGTCAGCAGATGCGTCTTCCAGCTCCAGTGCTCCTGCCATGGTTTGCAAAGGACGAGAAGATGCCAGTTAGATAATCTTTAAGGTAATCGTTAAATGTAAAGAACACGAAAGATAGATGGAGACAGTTTCTAACAAACAAATCTGAGATCTTTGAAATTTTAACTTTTAGAAGACTACAAAGGTTATATGCTTTGGGTATTTTCACAAATAACCTTTTCTCAGAAATAAATCCTTGGGAAACTTTAACGATAGATTATGGCATTTGTTGCCATTCTTGTGCAGTAATAGTTTTACTGCACACACACCATGTGGCATGGAGGCCATGGAGTTTCGTTTTGGCCTGATCCGACCATAGCACCTTCTTCCACGTTTGCTCCCACTCCTACATGATTGGAGGCAAACTGCAAATGGGATGCCTTACCCATTTCTTTCAACAGCAGTTTTCTGTTTGCTGCTCCTCCATAACGCCCAGATATACGGAGTTTACGACTAATAGTTGTATTGCCAACAGATTCCTCGGTCTTCGTGGTGCCGTTTATTCACTAATGTTTTCTGAGGCCTTCACGGAAAAGCTGAATTTAAACTTAGATTTAATCAGACACATAGGGACTATATTTACTGATTAGAAGACCTCAGAAGCAATTGGCTGCCCTGGATTTTATTTCTCATTACAATAAAAAGGGGCTGAATACTTGAATTCTGTTGGTTGTGCTGAAAACACTAAAATTTGAAGTTAATGTGGCAAAATGTGGAAATGGTTTGAGGGATATTAATACTTCTCTAAACGTTTGTTTAATCTAGAACAATGTGAAAGTGTTGAGTTACCTTCACTCTTCTCCAGCAGTGCCGCTATGACAGCTTCATCCTCTATAGGGTTGAGTGAACAGGTGGAGTACACCATCCTCCCCCCTACAGCCAGCTGCTCAACGCCACGCACGGCAATACGCAGCTGCAGCCTGGTAAACACACACACACTCACAATGTACTAGTGCCAAATTTGTTACTCATTAGTGCCACCCGAACAGGCCTTTCCTCTTGGCGTCGTCTTCCGTAAGTGTACATGTGTACCCGTGTCGTCTCCCTCTGACTTACCCGTGGAGGTGCAGGCTGTTGCTGGTCGTCCATTTCTTCCACACATCTATGTTTTTTCTCATGGTCCCATCTCCGCTGCAGAACACAGGACAGAAACAGTCAAAATATCTGCCTCTGAAAACCCCCCAGGGTTTCCAAAGTTCAGAAAACCTTTGGACCGGTCACAGTTTGGGTTTTAGCGGACTGCTGACTTCTTTCTGCTTTCCTTCCTTGGTCTGTATTACTGCCTGCCCTGTCACTGTTGAGTTTGGCAGGCCACTGCTGGCTCTGATCTGAAGCTGAACAAACTTAGGCAGCTTTGCAAACTACTGCTGTTTTGCTTTGGCTACAGTATTTTACCAGCTTTGAAGAGGAGGTGGATGCACGTCCTAAAAATCACTTTGGAAATACCTGAATGCAAAATAAGGCCAAATTAACAGCCTCATCTCCATCAACACCCAGAGACAAAGTTCATCACCCATTTGTTTTTCCTAGAGAACACATTTCATTATAATCCTACCTTTCCGTTGTTTTGCGAAACCGATAAGTCATTTTAAAACTTTTTTCTGACACACCAAGAGCCCGTGAAGACACGTCACGCTAAGAAAGAACAGCATTACCACATATGGAAGATAATGTAGTGTTTGTACAACAACAGAGCCCAACACGTTATAGCTGTAAACAGAAAAAAGGGATCGTTATTGTAGTTGTAATTTTTCCTGAAATGATCCTCTAAGAAAATAAGTTGTTGGTCATCCGTGGAAATAAACAGGTGAAGAGGGCGGCAGTCTCTTCATCCCCAATAACATTCTTCATTTAAGAAACGTCTTGGCTCAGGATTAAACACAAATGGAGTTTTGCCTTCAAACAGAGAAAACTACCCAAAGCTGAAGGGAAGTAGACACAACAAAGTCTACGGCATATCGCTCTAGTGGAGTCAGGAGATCACTGATGCAACCATAACCCCAGGATGTGTTAACCCGGGTAATAGAAATCCCAGGGAATCTCGTACTTTCTTTTTCTGCCACGGACCATTCATTTAAATCACCATTATCACGTACGGGGAAGTTGTGAAGAAAACTGCACTACACGTCCATTCCAGTAGAGGCTTAATACTTTTAGAAGCTAATAAATAATTTTTTTAGTTTCAACCGATAAATAACAGAAGATGAGCAGCTTTAGAGTTATACATTTGATTAATTCCAATATTCCTTAAGTTGCACTCGATCCATAAGCAGGAAATTTTACATTTAATTTTTACCAACCTGCATCTGGCCAGTTGTTGCTTTACAACTGCATGATTCATTTACAATAACTACTAAGCACTGATTAACACACTTAGTTTTCTTTTATTGTCGTAAGATAAATTCATATCAGATAACTACAGTACATGTTTTATTTATTAGAATAAAAAAAGGGATAATCAGCCCAGAATTGGACTGGGACAGGGAATTGATACATTGACTGTCTAATCATGAGCAAATATTTATATAAATGAGGATGGTTCGACAACCGTGAAGAGGATCACTGGGGAAAAATTTTAAATATTAAAAAGTTCATACTCCACTAAGTCAGGTTTACATGAAAAGGCAAATGTGTATTTTTTTTTTTTATGTACATGGAAAGTTTAAAGTGTTCTGATTATCAGCACTGCATTAAAACGTTTGTCCTACAGAACTGTGGTAAAATAGTTAATAATTAATGCCAACAATAACCTAAAATGTCACAAATTTCCCACGTAAAATGTTCTGTTTTATTTTCCGGGTACTTGTGATAATTGCTTTCCATTCACTTTCAGCCGCCACAAACAAACGGGTAGAGAGAAATCCCAGCGTGCCGGGCCGAGATCAGGCAGCGGTTAGTGGGGAAGTCCCAGTCAGGCTGTCCGGTTAGCGTAGCACCCAGACCGAAAAACATTTAAATGTAGGATCATTCTGGAAGAACACACTACACAGATGAAGTTTTGAGGTCTACTTTCTTGCTTAAAAACACCTTAAAGCCACTTTTTTGTGACAAATTAATGGTAGAAAAAGGATTAACTTGTAAAGTAACCTCTGCCATTACTGAAGCTGTTGGGGCCAAGCTTTGCTGGACACAGCTCCGCCCCTTTAACAAAGTCTGGGTAAAGCTGAAAAGACTTACTGCAGACCAAGACCCGTGAAAATAAAAGTGAAATCACCCGGGTAAATTTGTATGGAAATGCGACCTTGGCTTTAAAAATCCTGAGGGTTTCTGCAGACTTTGGAAAAGAGGCTGTTGTCTGTGAGCAATTTGTTTTTTAACCGTGCTTTTGTGTATCCTCTGGTGGTGCAAAGTATCCAATCTTGTCTGCAGATGTTATCAATTTAAACCAAAAACTGCTCTCTCCAAGCCTTCCTCCAGCGTTTACCCAGTAATATTAGCTGCAGCAATGACTCTTTTACTCTGTTTTATGACCCAAATGAGCAACAGTTTGTCAGTATTTTAACTACCATTATAACCACCACTTGTGTAGTATTAGATTAAATTGACTTTTTAGGGCAAACACGCATGTTTTAAGAAAGCTAACATACTTCTAGAGTTTGACTGGTGAAGAGAATGTCCTCAGAGTAACGTTTTGAGAGCTACCATGACTGTAGTGCAGTTTAATCCTCATGATCCTCCCCCTTTAGTACCTAATCTATTTGAGTTCGGTCAGTTTAACACCTGACCAGTTTTCATTATAACCGAGTACCATCTCAACGGGGGCGGGATTGTTAACAACAACGCAGCCCGACGGTCCGAAGTGATGTGAATAAGAGACAAAAAAAACCAACAACAACCTAGACTGCTGCTCCATTTATGGGTGTTGTCGGACATGGAAAAGCCGAAAAAGTAAGTTGATCAAAAATAAACGTCAAAACTCAATTATCTAAATATTAATTCATGACAAATTTCTAAGGAACGTGGGAGCAAACTGAAGCATGCAAGTGCCGCATCTGAATGATGATGGTGAAAATAACATGCGAAGAGAAAAATGACTTGGACAATAACAATACAGGATGTGTGAAATTAAAGGAGGTGGAGGAGTTGCGATGATATAGACTCCCGCCAACTGTGAAAGAAATGTGCAACAGTCACTGAGAATCAGGGCTTTAACACAGGAGCAGCCTTTGGATGCAACATCCCACATGAAGATACTTATGTCACCATAACTGCACTTTTTCTAATGCACAGCAGCTGGCATGTTGTGGCCTCCAAGCAAGAGCAGCAAAGCATACATGTCGAGCAGAGAAACGGCAGATCGCTGATCTATTTGACAACTGCCTAAAGATTCTAACCTTGAATATCTAGGAGACACAAGCCCTCACTCAACTGAGGAAATGTTCTAAATGACGATATATGACCTTTAAACCCCTACCAAACCCCAAACTTTCCTTGACTCTGCTATTCAAGAATTCAAACTTCAAGCCAGATGTGTCTGCTGACCTGCAGGGAACGTCACACAGGACACGGTCATAGAACAGGATGTCCTTCTTGCCGTCAGAGTCGATCTGAAGCATGGGGATGCAAGAGGCGTCGTGGTTCACCACCATGATGCAGGGACTGTTGAGACGCTTGGCCTGGTGCACGAGAAGGTAGCAGCGCTTGTTGTCCACGTCGTTGGCAATCACAAAGCCCTCTAAACGGTGGAGAGGAGGCCTTAAATGTCAAGAAATTGATATATATAGTGGGAACAGATTTTACCATCTGTAGTGTCAATGAGTTAACCTGGAAATGGCACATCCATGTCAGAGTGAAGCATCTCAATAAGCTGAGCCGTCTTTGAACCAGGAGCTGCACACATATCCAGGATCTGCACAGTAAAGCAAGTCAGAGTTTAGAGTTACCGCTGTTCCAGACCTGTGAAAACCATTTAAACTGGTGACAAAGAGGAAAAATGCAACATTTTTCCTATTTAAATGTTAGAAACAGAAGTAATTTTACCTTGTGATGGGACTCAATCTTCAGGAGCAGAGGAGGGATCATGCTGACGGCTTCCTGTCTGCTGATGTTACCCTAAAAAGACAAACATTAGGCAAATGTACACGTGATTTAACTCCTTAAACAAATATAGTGGGGAATTAAATTAAATGTTTTGACTTACAGACTCCGTCTCGCTGACCAAGAATTGATGAAACTTTTCCAGCAGGGGAGACTTCCTAATGAGTTTCCTGCTCATGTTGGTGTGCCAGGCCTGCTCATCAGGATACCTGGAAAGACAAATGACATTCTGCTGATTATTTTGTCCACGTTAAATCTGTGCTTCGTCATGAATAAATCACGCTTTAAAATAATTACCAGCTGAGAGGCTGTGGAGCTTCAATCTTCTGGCCGTCGATTTCCAGCTCCTGAATATCCTTGAAGTATTTTTCCTTCAGACAGTGGAGGATCTCCTTAGCATGGCTGGAACGTGGTGGGGGAAAAAAGGGAAACTCATTGGATTCGGCCAGTACAAATATAGACCGAAAATGTGTGACAAGACTTCAACTGCTGTCCAGCAATGCCCTCCATTTTGGAATAAAGATTGGGCAAAAGTCTCAGTGTCTAGAGGGGCAATGTTGTCAGAGATGGTTGTGTTTTAGGCGCTAAATACAAATGCACAGTAAACTTTTTACATCCTTATAAACCATGTATCCTTTTCCCTCCACCTAACAATAATTTCTGATACTGTGTTGGTCTATCACATAAAATCCAATTCGCAAAGAATTAAAGGTTTGAGATTGTAACTATTCAAAGATGAAACATGGAAATATTCAGGGCATATTAATAATTTCTCCCTATTAATGCATTCCAACAAAAATAAGATTTAGGGAAATAATTCATGCCCGTCTTTCGGTTGCTTCTGCACTCCTGCCAGTGGAAGATACATAAAATTGATGATCTTCTGCACTTAACTGAGCACGATCAAGACAAGGCATGACTCAACTTTCCATCTCCATATCGCTCACCTCTTATATCCAGTGATGCGGATGGTTGCAGGCAGCGGCTCCCTCATGGCCTCCATGAACTGGTGAAACTCTCCCTCAGGTATCAGACCTTGTTCCTTGTAGTAGTGCTCAAACAACTTGTTCTCCTTGATGATGTCAGCATAGCCGGCTCCCCAGCCCTGGAACACATGAAAGCCTTTTTATGAGCAACGGGTAAAGTTGTTTTACATGAAAACTGTTCGGTACAGGCGAGATGTGCTTAATGAAGATGGAAGAAAATGTGCATTAAATGTCACTTAAAAAATCTGATAAATCTGATATATATATATATATTTAAAGTTAATGAAGTCTGATGTGTCAGAAAAATCTTTCATGTCTATTTTATGAATGTCTTCATTGAGGGCAAAGTGAAACAGAAGTTAAATTCCTTGTTTGTTTGCACAAACTTAAAGCTAATAACGTTGACTCTGATTATTCAAGCCTTTAAATTCTTTGATGAGTCCTTGTGGACTGAACTATTGTCTGCAATCTCACATGACAATATTAAAAATAACTCATTTTAACTGTAGGCCTAATTTGAAGAGAGAAACCACGCTTAAAAAGTGACAAACTGCCCTCAAACATGGCAGCTATAAAGCAAACTTTCCATATTTCCTGCCGAGTCCCAGCAGCGAGTTTAGCTAACCCGGTGTTGACCCGAGCGGCTTAGTTTAACTTTAAATGCCGTTAGAACGTGGCACACTGAGCCGCACACATTAGCGGGGTTTGCTACTGCAGGAGTGTGACTCTTACTGCGTTGTCTCTGTCGTCTCTGCTAGCATTCTGGTTTTTCTGCCTCTGCCTGCTTCTTTTCCCCATGCTGGACCAGCAGATAACTCTGGAGAAAATTCTAGGGAACAACGTGATGGTGTAGACACAGGGAAAGAAGACCCGAAACTCGATAAAACAGATCTTCTAGCAGCAGGCTTTTGTAAGAGATGTGCTGCTCTGCTGGGCATCATCGGAACGTGTTGTCTATGTGACGCACGTGAATCAGGACCCTTTGAAGGTGCCCATGACATTTGCCAGAGCAGGTCTTCTTCTTCTTCTGGTATTATTTTTTTGGTGGTTGGCAAATAACTTTGAGGGGCGCATTACCGCCACCGACTGGTATGGAGTGTAGTTCTTCATGGTTTTAAATGTACTTATTTACTATTACAATAATCTAATTCTATTTAATAAATTTTTTTTTCAATCTAACTATGATTTGAATATGTCTGCTACCTAAACTTAATCTATTTCTTCCAATTTCTTTCGACTTAAATATTTAAAATTTTCCCAATCAGCCTTATTAAAGTTCCATCTTTTATATAACCCTGTATTCCTGTTATTTATTAATATTCCTGTTATGATTTTAATGGGGTAATGATCACTGCCTACTGTTGTATCTTTGTCAATGTCCCACTCACAGTTATTAGCAAAAGAATTTGATACAATTGTTAAATTAATCACAGACTCTGTACCCGTTTTTACATTAATTATTGTTCCTCTTCCATCATTTATACATACCAAATTTTTTATTTCCATTATTTCTTCAAAAATTTGTCAATTTTTTTCATTACATTTTCCCCATAATGTGCTGTTAGCATTAAAATCTCCACACCAGATTACTCTTCCTCCTAAATACCCCATTAATTCATCCATCAACTTGAATGATAATGTTTTACATGGATTATAAAAATGTATTATCTTAGACTTTTCTTTTTTACCATAAGTTTCAACTACTATGTATTCTAACTCTTTACTTTTTCCTAATATCTGATATTGTATTCCGTCTTTTATAAATATTCCACTTCCTTCTTTTCTATCCCTTCTGATACTATCATACCCTTTAAACACAAAATCTAGGTTTGGCTTTAACCATGTTTCCTGTATACATAGAATTTCTGGTTTCACATCAATTCCATCTATATACCATTTAAATTCATGTCCATTAGCAATTAAGCTTCTTTCATTCCACTGTAATATTATCATATATTTCTATCAGTTGGGGTTCCTCCTTGCCTCCCATCTGTTTCCAACTTTTTATTAATGTATTCCCAAGATCCTTCTTTAAACCATAAGAACTTTTCTGCTCCTCTGACTATTATTTTAATCTTTTCTGTTTTGTGTTTAGCCTGTTCAGTGCAGTTAATGACAAAATCTACAAATAATATCAGTTTTTTCAGAAACATTGTAACATTTTCCTCTGATTCTACTTTTCTTTGTTGATAAGCTGGAATCCTAATTTGACCTTCATCCCTTGTTCTTTCATGCTGTACATTTTTGACTGCTTCAGCATAGCTTCTGTTTTTAGTCATTTTAATTTGTTGGATTTCTTTTGCTTTCTTCCTTACCTCACATCCCCCGAATGTAACTCTATGTTGCCCTCCACAATTACAACATTTTTCCTGCACTTCTTCCCCACAATCTTCAATTCTGTGATCTTCTCCACATTTTGGACATCTTTGTTTACCTTTGCATACAGCTGCTATATGACCATATCTCTGACATTTATAACATCTTAGTGGTGGAGGAATGAAAGGCCTCACAGGAAAACTCAGATATCCTATTTTGACATTTTGTGGCAACACCTTTTCTTCAAAGTCAATTACAATTGACAGGCTTCCTACTCTTTCTCTGTTTACATTTTTTGTCAATCTCTTGAGATTTTTTACCTTTGCACCAACAATGCTTTTTTTTTTTTTACTTGTCTATATCTTCCTCCAGAGGAATGCCATAAATTACCCCCCAAATAATTTTATCTTCTCCTATAATCTTCCTCTCTGTCACCATTTTCTTGAAAATGTTTTCAACTTGTAAAGCCTTTTTTCTTTGTTCTTTGGTTTTACATGACACCAGTATATTTCCAACTCTCAATACCTTCACCATTTCAACATCTCCTATCTTTTTTTTTATTTCTTTAGATAGTGAAATAGGACTCAGGTTCTCTTTTTCCTCTTCAGTTTTTAGCTTTAATATTATTTTACATTCTTCCCGTCCAATTTTCCTCCTAACTACTCTCTCTTCTTCAGAACTGTTTTCTTCCAGCTCTCTTTTACTCCTTTGGCTGTCTAACATCTTTCCTTCTTCTGCTTTACCTCTTCCCCGTCCTCTCCCTCTACTTACTGGCGTCCATAAATTAAAGTTCATATTGTCCTCCTGTGTGTCCATTCTGAACCATTCACATACCAGTTTATGCCTTTTATTGCCACTTCCAAAAATAAATAATCTCTCAACATCTATCTGCTTGATACTGTTATCAAAATTGAATCTATATTCAAGAAAAGTCTTCCAAATCCGTTAAAATTATGACTTGTTTTTTGCTTCCGCGTCGACAGCGTCCCAAGCCACCTTCTCCTTCTTTTTCTCCTTCTGGAACTCCCCTGGGACAGGCCTTCGGGGTACTGTGGTCTTTTTAAATGGCTAAAAAACCTACGAGGAAACGTAGAAATAGAAACATAAATATAGACATACATTTATATGCAGTTTATGTTTATATTTGTTGATTTTAGTGTGGGGAGAAGGCTTGAAATGTAAAATAATAAAGAAAATATATTTATAATAAGGTTTATAATAATAACATTATTATTGTTATTATTATTATTGTTGTTGTTGTTGTTATTATTATTATGTTATTATGTCAAACTATAATAACTAAAACTAAATAATATTTAAAGGTTTATTTTATTTTCAGAGAAATTAAGCAATATATAGTTAAAGTGCATTTTGAAGGTTGTGTCCCACTTTTTTTCTACAAAAAACTAATATAAATGGATATGATCATATATAAAATGTCCCTAAGGTTTTGCAAAGTTGAGTTTAAGTATGTGAAAAAGTTACCGCATTGTAAGCCACATATCAAAAACATGAACTGTTTTATTCATTTTTGTCTCAGTGATCACCATCATCAGTGATCAAATAAATATATATTATTGAATATTTAAAAAAATTAACCTTAGCCCCACATATTAATTAAAATGTTGTGCTTCTTTCATATAACCGTTTCAAGCAGACTTGTATTGGAAGAGGCGACCTTGCCCCTTGCACTATGGCGGCCTCACTGACGCGATGTTTCTACGGGGCAACGGAGCCGTGGCTCGTTGATAGCTCTGGTGGGTGGGCCTTAAAGAAACAGTTTCCTATGATTGGCTAAATGTAAACCCAAGAAGAACGAAACGAGATAGCTAATTACATATGCACTTGCACAATTTACAGTTTAAAACTTTCGCTTTAAAAGTCCTAAGAATGTACACACCAACAATTAAATCATATTAAACTTATTTCGTAATCGTAAACATAAATAGTTTGTAGACATAGGTTGCATTTTAAGCAAATATATGGCTGAATTTTTATGAGTGATATAATATGGGCCGTCTTTTCTGGTTTGGTAACGTCGATGCAAAACTGAGCTTTGTGATTGGTCAATTACATCCGACGGCATATCGTTCAAAATGTGATTGGTTGGAGGCAGTCACTCGGCAGTGTGTTTTCTGCTTGAAATTAAGCGAACAAACCAGTTCGTATCGAGCTGTAAAACAGCAGTAGTGTTAGATTTGGACTGGGCATCGTTCGCCTTTCCGCTTTGATGGACGCCATCCTGTCCTGGCTGTTCTCCTCAGAGGAGCAGGAGTTGTACATTTTGGACTGTATGGCTTACTTCATGGATTTCATGGCAGCCTGCACCTTTGTTAGTTTACTTTTCCAGAACGTCCCATACGGAAGGTATGCTTCGAGCAAATATGGGTTTCCTGTCAATGTGAAGTTTGCCTGGTTCGTTCAGGAGCTGCCTTCATTATTGTTGCCTCTGTGTTTGGTGTTATGGACATCTTCCTCTAAAACATCTCTGCTACCAAACCAGCTCCTCATTGCCATGTTCCTCTGCCACTATGTTCAGAGGTAAGTAACCTTTACATAAACTGAATCTTTATGTAAAATGTTGTGCGTTCACTCCTAAAAAAAGAAAGTAATAGTTTTTTATATTATTACCTAAATGTATGATGGGACTTTGTGTATAATACTTTTTTGCTTCTTTTGCAGAACCCTCATTTATCCATTTTTAATTAGAGGGGGTAAAGCAACACCATTCGCCTCATTTGCCCTGGCCTTAGTCTTCTGCATCTACAATGGTTACATGCAGGTCCGATACCTGAGTCATTATGCTGAGTACCCTGCAGACTGGGTTACACAACCACGCTTCATCATAGGTGAGGGTTCTGTATCTGCTTCTTCATTTCAAACACTTTTCAACAAAAAAAACCCCCAGAAAACTATCGTACGCATACCGTATGGTTTGTTTGGTAGAAAGCCTTGGAGGCACCATATCAGCTAAAATAGTGTTGGTCATTGACAGTGTCTTGCAAAGGTCTTCACATTCTTTGAACCTTCACACATCTTTCCATGTTACAACTGTCAACTTTTAATGTCCCACATTGGGATTTTATGTGATAGACCAACACGAAGGAGTACATATTTGCGCTCGGTGCAAATATGCACGTATTGAACCAGGTGAATATGCTTCAAACTAAACCATTGGAACTCTGGCTGTATGTTTAAAGTTGTTATCCGATTGGAAGATGAGTCTCTGCCCCAGTGTCAAGTCTTTTGCAGCCTCTAGCAGGTTTTCTTCCAGGATAGCCCTGTATTTAAGGCCATTAATCTTCACTTCAGCTCTGACCAGCTTTACTGTCCTTGCTGAAGAAAAGTATCCCCTCAGTATGACGCTGCCACCACCATATTTTCAGTGTGGAGTTTAGTGAGTGTGGATATGCACCACGATTCACACGTAACATTTTGCATATTGGGCCAAAAAAGGCTAAATGTTGGTCTCATCTGACCAGAACACTCTTTCCACATGTTTGCTGTGGTAGTTGTTGTCTCAACAGACTATTTGCTAACCAGGTCCCTTTTGAAAGCAATTGATTGCACTGGATTTTATTTAGGATGTACCTGAGTACAGTTGAGATAAATGCATACCATTGTACATCATTTCAGATATGTGCTTGTAAAATAAACCAAAAAAAGGGAGTATAAATTAGAATAAAAGGGTCTCAATATAAAATGTGTCCCACTTTTTGGATTATGATTTGTGAGAACGTTTGGAAAAAAAGATAATTTCCCTACCACTTCACAATTATGCATTACTTTGAGTTGGTCAATCACAAAAAACCCTAAAAGGAATCAAAATGTTTGGCTAAAGTGTATATAATTAGCATGTATTTTGGTATGGAGATGATGAAGACTCTAACAGCTGTGTAGCTGATCACGTAGTCTTGATGACCTCTGACACCCAAGGCTGAGATTATACTAGCTTTAAATTATATCTGTGTATCTGTGATGGCTAGACACAGAGATAGCAAAGAAGCACATGTGACCCATAGTCCACAATCTTTGATTAAGATATATCTACATTTTTTTGCTGCTTTGACATTAACATCAGCCAAGCATCATTCATTTATTAGCTCCATCTGTACTATTTACATCCTGCAAGGCTGAATTTTCTGTGCTATTTAAATTTGCTGAGGGAGTCCTCAGACTAGGGATGCTAGCAAACATTGGCATCATCAACAAAACCGGTCAGTGTTGCGACCTTAAAGACAAGCATGTTTTCTGCCCAATCTGCCAACCTGCGGCGGTGGAAAATTCTAGTAAAATATGAGGAAATTAATGAAGAAAACGGTCCAGCTTTCCTGTCGATCATTCACTGTATCGATAATATCTGCTGAGAGATCTTTGGGTCCGTCTCCAGGTTCTGCGCTTTGGCTGGTCGGCTGGCTGATGAATATCCACTCTGACCACATCCTGAGGAACCTGAGGAAGCCCGGCGAGACTGGCTACAAGATTCCAAGAGGTGAAGGTTTTCTCTCAGCCCGCACCCACAGGTCCAACGTGTTTTCATACCTGCATGGACCGGTAGAATGTGGAAGTTGTTCTCCTCTACAGATTGTGTGAGTAAGGTTAGAACTGTGAGAAAAGAACCCAATCCATAAGTGTCATCAGCCACAACCAGAACCTTTTAAAGATGTAAATAGTGTTCGAAGCCATCAAGGCAATGATAAAATATACATAAACATAAAGAAAATAAAAAACACAGGTTTAAAGTAAAGGAAGTTTAGGACCATGTCTGGCTTACTGCCATTAGAACACATTTTCAACCTGCCTTGCCTTCATCCAGCCAATAACATTTCTTCTCATTTGCAAAGGGTTTGATGTGATTGGCTGCATGCAGAGGAGCACAGCAGATGCATCATGTGTGCTGCTAGTTTAATTGGTTAGAATTTGTTTAAGTACATCCACAGCCAGTGGGTCAGTGGGTCTGCTAAGGACACTCTTAACAACAGGTTTTTGTTTTTTCTTCAATATTTGATGGGCTCTAGAAAACTCAAGTGGACCAAACACACAAGATATTCAGTATTGTTATTATCTGCTAAACATCTTTAAAGCTAAAATGGGAAAGCTGTGTGTGTAAAAACTAAGTACACCCTGCTGCTTCTGTGTTTATTATTTTATGATAGTGTGGCCCAGTCCTTAGCTGATGGACAGATGGTCTCACATTTGACTCAAGAATACTTGGGTGTAGAAAGGAGTTCATTATCCTCTCGATGACTGCAAGGAACCTTGGTCCTGGTCCTGTGGCATCAAAGTGAGCCTAAACCATCGCCCTCCACCACCATGCTTGACAGTTATTATGAGGCGTTTGTGCTGATATGCTTTGGTTAGTAAGAGCTGTGAAGCCCGAGATGTAACGGTTGATGGTTTTGCAGTTTGAGCATTGCAGGATCAAATTTTGGGGTGAATTTTCTGGAATGTCCACTTTGGGGAAGATTGGCACCTATCATGAATGCTTTTCAGTGTGAATAATCTTTCTCGCTGTAAATGAAGACCGGCTGCCCAGATTGGTGGGTAGCAACAGTTGTTTCTCTATGGTCATTGCAAATGTCTCTCCATCTTCTACCTACAAAAACTCCTGCTTTTATAAAGGAGGTCACACTTGCTGATGATCAGCTGTTCATTTGTAACGTTTAGAAAATGTTTTCTTTTTGTGGTTTGTGTGTATTTTGTTTTCTGTGTAATGCCGTTTATATTTCATCAGAAACTACGGACATTCTATTTTTGCCTGGGAGTAGTCAAAATGTTCTTTGGAAACAAGAACTGTTGGTACATTGTGTTATTTGGTGAAAATGGCTGTGAAAAATCCCTCCAATGTGTAAAAACAAGTCCTGGTTTTTATGCATTAGCTTCTTACATTGTTACTTGAGTGAGCCCAGGGTTTTATTTTCAGATTATAACAGATCAAACCTTTCATATGTAAAACCTGATAAACAGCATTTAAGATAAAATGGAGGGAGACGGTTGACTAATCAGAGTTGCACTTTTCTCAAAACTCCAATTGACAAAAAGCCGTAAGAGTAGGATCCACATATAACACCTAGCGAGACTATTCACACCCTTCAATTATTTCTCATTTTTTTCATTCTGTGTTAAAACCACACATTTTCATCTATTTTATTGTAATTTTATGCAAAGTAGCATATATTTGTGAAGTGGAAGGAAAAATCATACAAATCTTGAATACCACAAATGCAAGAAATAAAAATCTGAAGTGTGGCATGTATTTTTATTTATCCCCCTTCACCCTGACACCTCCAAAGGAAATCTTTAGCAACCCCTGGCCAACCATAACTCTGGAAGAGGTGTTGAGATTCACAGCTCGGGTACAAGAGTGACATGACATGACAACTACTAGGTAAACTTCACAGAAAGGACGCAATAAGAAAGCCTTTCTTGAAATAAATCTTATACTGTTTCTTTTAAGTTTGCCACCAGTCATGTAGAGGACACAGCAAATATAGGATGAGTTGCTCTGCTCAGACCAGACTAAAATTTGTATTTAGTTTTGTCTACATGCTGTTAAATGTTATATTTGAGGTTACCTAACCCTGCACACACCCCTTAACACACCATCCCTGTGGTTAAACATGGTGGTGGGAGTGTGATGCTGTGGGGTGCATTCTGCAAGGACTAGGAAGCTGGTTAGAGGTGATGAGAAGATGTATGGACCTAAATACAGGTCAGTGCTGTAAGAAAATCTGCTAGAAGCTGCAAAAGACACACAACACCCGTTTTAGATCTTTATTTGTAAGACTTTGGAGAACCGTCTATCATTTTCCTTTGACTTAATAATTATGCTGATCAAATGAAATCCTAAAGAAATTCATCGAAGTTTGTGGTCATGTTGAAAACGCGTAGAGAAATCAAGGGGTTTGAATACTTTTTCACGGCACTGTATTTAACCTTATTATGTCTATTAATTGCTGTCTCGTTCAAATGTCTTTCCTTTGCTCACATTCAGTACAACTGTTTTCTACCACTTTCCAGCCAGTCTGAGCCCATTTTTTTTTATCTGCCTAGTTCAAACATCATGCTGCTTATTTCACAGCAGCAACTGTAACGTTGTTTCCTGTGAGCCTACTAAATCTGTCGATCCCTTGGCCTATGGTGAAATAGGACTGGAGAAGGTGTGGCAGTATGAAACTGGGAACCTTGTTTTCAGGTTTTGCTCTGCCAAGAATCTGTCATGTTTTACTCTATGAAAATGCCAGATCGTTGTGATGTGAAAAATAGGACCAGGATGAGTCATTTCAAATATTTTTCCACCTTTTTTAAATGTGACTTTTATCCTGTTTGTTTCATCTGGGAAAGACAAATAAACTTGTCATGGTCGATAATGCATTAGCGTCTTCATTCAGGTTTCTTTGGTAGGAATGCAATCAACATCCCACACCTTTTGGTGATGTCCTGTGTTGCTTCAGTGCTAAAGTTTGGTTTCACCACACCATAACGCGTTCTTCTGCAACGTTTAGCCAGGCATGGATGTTTTATTTGGAAGAAAAGACCTTCATCCTGCAATCCTTCTCCTGTCTGGATGTACACAGAGTACATGAGATGGTGTGCTGTGAAACGCTTCTCCTGACTGGTACCTTGGTGCAATGAGATTATTTTGATCCTTGTAACCTCTCTGTAAACAATGGCTCTGGCTAAAGGATGCTCCTAGTAGGGCATACTTACAATTGATGGCTGATTTGAACTCAAGTAGACTGAATACTGAAAGATTGTCAAAAAAGGTGTTTCAACCTGTTATTAGCACATTTATACAACCAGGTTATTAAACTGCACCATCCTCAAATAAAAGTGGTCAAAATTGCTTGGTAAGATTTTCAATAACAAGCTGGCTCCATCTTACAGTTGTAGATTGTTCCCAACATTTAAACTCAGCACAGAACAGCATTCTGGGTAAAGTTGTATATTGTTTCCCAAAGCGGCAGTTTTTGTTTCGTCGAACACAAACGGTTTTCTCTGTCCTCCAACCCACAGGCGGAATGTTTGAATACGTGTCCGGAGCCAACTTCTTGGGAGAGATAACCGAGTGGGCCGGCTTCGCTCTGGCGGGCCACTCCGCTCACAGCTCAGCTTTCTCCATCTTCACCACAGTGGTCCTCGCCAACCGGGCTGTGGCCCACCACAAGTAAGAATAACATGCATACTCAGCGGCTTTCACAGGGTGTACGTACACATTGTAAAGAAAATCTTTTCTTGCTTTGCAGATGGTATCTTGCTAAGTTTGAAGACTACCCTAAAAGCAGGAAAGCCCTGATTCCCTTTCTGTTCTAGAAAGCTGCAGAACCAGACTGGAAGGCATTTCTCACGGCACCTGAACAGAACTTTATATTGTTTTCTTACTTTCTTTCTAATTTTCTAACCATGAATACAGTCTGGCACAGCAGTTGGATGCTTGGAAATGATGTCAGTTATTATTCAGGTTAATAATAAGTTCAAAAGATATTGCATCACTAATGACATTCATAAAGCAACAGGAAACCCCAACAACCTCAGCATAAATGTAGTTGGAGTTATGCTTACAACACTTATGCAATAATCTGCAGTGAACTGAACAGGGAAAGAAGTCAACTGCAACAGCAGGGGATGCCCCTGAGATCCAGATTCTGTTACAGATGGACTACAAACCTGGAAATTTACACTCTGGAATCTTATATTTATGCATTCACCTTGGATGAAGACCCTTTAAAGCCGGTTGTCCTGCTTCGTCGTTGTCAGTATAACACTGGGGAGATCTAAAAAACCAGGAAGATGAGCCTTTGGAACAGAGCGTAACAGTAAAACCTGAGGCTGTATCCGGCCTCTCCCTGGCCCAGCAGCTGCAGGAACACTGTTCAATCCGAGATTCAGCACCTCCTCTCAATAACTCAGCCATGCCTGAAATGAGGAGATGAGAGACCTGCCTCAGCACTGTTTGGGTTTCTACGAATCAATGAAGAAGAGGAACTCCCTGATAAATGTGGGTAGTATGTCAAAGCTGCATCGCTGCTGGTACTGAATGGATGATGTGCAGTGCTTAAAAAGACAGAAACCCTGAAAAAATATCCAGTGGGAATGTTAGCATTGATTCTAAAATCTCCTAGCTTCTGGTAATGTTTTATGGGAACTGTTCTTGTAAGATCATTTGGCCTTTGTGAGTGAGGAACTGTGGAATGGGTAGTACAGTTATAGATCTATAATAAAGGACAAGATCAGCATTAGGTGCCACTAATTTCTGAAAACAAAGAAATGTACAAGATAGCATGACACCAGCTTACAGCTGGTTGACTTGGTACACACATGGTTCCTTGACAAACTATTCAGATGGCTTGAATGTTTCCACATTAGTAGCATTATTGAAAGGCCAACACCAAGTAGTGCATAGTTGGGAAGAGGGAGGAAAATTCCAAGTAATTTTCTTTTTATTTTCATAAGTAAAAATCGAAAAAGTCTGGCATCTGTATTGACTCCGCATACCAGAGAGTAGAAGCACCCTTTGCTGTAAGTCTTTTGGGATATTTCTCTACCAGCAAATCCTTTTCTTTTTCTTTGCAAAATAGCTCAAACTTTGATCAAAATGAAAGCATCTATCAACCGCAGCTTTCGCTGTTTTTCTGCCACCGTTTCTCTTTTCCCTAAACCATTCCATTGTAGCTCTGGCTGCATGTTCCAAGTTGAATTTTGGCCTCATCTGACCAGAGCACATACTTACACGTTTGCTGTGTCCTCTGCATAGCTTGTGTGCAAACTGCACACAATCTCTGTAGTTCCTCCAGAGTTACTACAGACGTCTTGGCTGCTTCCCTAAGTAATGCTCCCCTTGCCCAGCCAGGTGGATGGATGGCCATGTCTTTGCAGGGCTGCAGTTGTGCCGTCCTCCCTCTGTTTTCAGATAATGGATTGAACAGTCTTCTGTACGCTGTTCAAAGCTTGGCATATTCTTTAATAACCTAACTCTGCTTTGAACTTCTTTCCATCTTTATCCCTGACATGTCTTCTGTGTTCCTTGGTCTTCATGATGCTGTTTGTTCATTAATGTTCTCTAACAAACCTCTGAGGCCTTCACATGCGGACCCTGTTGACTGATTTAGATGACTTCTGAAAACAGGAGGTGGCTCTTGATTGTATTGAGGGGTGTCTGAGTAAAGGGGGTGGAATACAAACAAATGCCACCCATTTTAGGGTTTTTATTTGGAAACCATATTTTCCTTTCACTTGACAATTATGCACAACTTAGTGTTGGTCTGTCGCATACAATCCCAATAAATTCTATAGGTTTTCATGGCAGCAACATAACAAAATGTTAAATGTTTAAGTGATGCTATTTAGTGTTTGTTTTTACGGATGCTATGTTTCAACCTTTGTATTTTGTTGTCATTTTTACACCCAGAATCATCAATAAAATAATATCTGCTGCATCTAAGTGTGATGAAGTGTGACAGTTTGTCACCTAATGCAGGCTTCGCAGATTGACGTCCTTCGTATTCCAAATCCTTGCTGCTGTTGTGAGTTTTCCTCTCCCGGCTATTTCCTCCACGCATCCTCTTTAGCAGCTCTCCTTGTAATTGCATTGCTACATTACACTGACAGTTTGAAATAAGACTTCCACTTGGTTGTAGTACCATTCATGTTTGGACAGATGAAAGTGGGACATCCTTCCCCATCTTTGTTTTCAAGCAAAGTATCTAGATAAACAGGCTCAATCTGAGCTGTAGATACTCTACAATGGGAAGATTTCCCCAGCATTTGCAACTGCTGTGGTAGTTTAGGCACTATTAATGGTATGACTGTAGTATAGATGTACAAGATCTGAGTTCAAATGATTGTCAGAACAAATTCTTTAACCAAGTCCTGCACCTGGAATGTAATAAAGGAATAGAGAAGTCTGGAGAATGCTCAGAAACATCTAATAAATCCTTCAATCATTAGGCTGCAAAGGAGGAATACTTGGACATCCCTATTCCCATCCACACTTTCTGCCTCATTCCTGGGTGTTCATAAGGCTTTCCAAGAACAGAAGGGATATACCATCTCTCCTGTGGGATCTGGGGCTTCCCCAGGGTTCCCTCTCTGTGGGATATCTCCGGTAAACCCATAAAGGGAAGAGCCATGGCAGCTCCCTGATCAGATGCCTGAACCACATTAGTTGACTCCTTTCAATGCAGAGGATGACGGAGCCTTCTTACCTTTTTTTTCAGCCGCTTCTATCCATGACCTGTTTTGTGTAAGCACACTAAAATAAATAGTTTTCTTTTAAGCAGCGAAGTTCAGACAGCAGGCCTCTTCTGATCAACCATTATTGACTCGGAGCAAATGATAAAGGTATAAAGAAAATAGCAAAATGGTGGAAAGCATCAGATGGAAATGAAAAAATAATGGGGTTACATTAAATGGCATTGATTTAAAGTTAGTTCTGAAGTTCTTAAACACAGGATAAATATAATCACATTTTTTCAGAGAGAAATATTTCTTCATTTTCACTGCTTTTTTTTACTCACAGGCTGGATTCAGATTTACTGTATTCCTGTTAATAATAAGTAGAGCAACTTCCAGCAACATTTTCAAATTTGTATAACTCATCTCATACCAAAAAACTGGTTAACTGTGAAATTTATTGTACCATAAAATATACTGTACTGTGACATAAAGCATAATTTTTCAAAGTATACATCTGGCATCTAAATCTGCCATTAATGTAATCTTTGTCATCTGATTTCATTTATTTCTTAATAATTGGAATAAATCCTTGATTTATTTATTAAAATACTTTTAAAGAGGAATTCTACGTTGTGGTTCTCCTGATCAGTATTTGATACTAACTTGTCCTCTGATGTATTTTGGAGTTTTGACAAAATGGCTCTAAAATGAAAGAGTTTATTATTTAGTTATTTTTTGTAGAATTCTTGCCACTCTGTGAAGCAATATATACTTTTATAATTGTCTATTTTTACAGGAATAATATTTAAATAATAAATCTTTAAAGAAAGTATGTAATGAATTGTGTGTTTTGTGAATATTAGTCTATATTGCCACTGGGAGTTATTCTCTCCCATATGATGCAGTAAACTCAACAAATGCATTGTTTGGGTCCTGGCTTTTTGTTTGTTCATAACGGCTGCTAAAAGCTTAAAGTATTATATTCCACGTTTTCACATCATATAGACTGATCAGGGCAGATTTGGACTTTCATAAGACTGTCTTGAAGAGGCAGAGGCTTTCAGTGAAGCATTTAATTAAAAAGCTCCTCAGCAATGTATTGTTGTATTTCAAAAATGCTTTTAAAAAGATAAAAATGTAGCCATTTTTTTTCACAATCTGTGTGATATAATTTTTTTTTTATTATTAAAAGTGCTCTTTAAATTTGAACCATCCGTTATTTTTACAGATACCTGTTTATTGGTGGAAAATATGTTGGCTATTTTTTCTTTATGATGCACTAGATTGAAATAAACCTTTACATATGCAAAAAAAAAAAAAAAAAAAAAAAAAGGAACACAATGTTCTGTTAACACCTGAGCAGTTCTTTCTGCCTATAGAGGGCACCAATGAGCAGATTTTCTTTACCAATTGAATTATGGATTTTGTTTTCCTTTAATTGCTGTCTATCCTATTCATACAGAGCATTCTAGCATAAAAATCATATATATAGTCTGTGGAGCAGTTACTGCACATTTGTAGAAACACACATAGGACTGTTTGTGTTTATAAATGCTAAATGGCTGCTGACGTATAATTGGTTGCCACTAATGTGGGTTAAACATCTGGAACGTGCTGCAGCCTAATTGTCTTTCAAGCCACATGTTGCCTCAGACAACTGCTGCTTCTCGTAATCTGCAATTAGCATTGTGCCTTGGAGTGTGCTGTGTTTGGAGAGTATCTGTTACCTGTCTCCACCAATGCTGTCCTTCCATAAAAGCTGACAATAAGCTCAACTAGCCAAATGAAAGCAGTAACCTTCCCAGTCTAGTTTGTCACTTAGATGCCTGCATTTTGACTTACAGGCCTACAGTGTGAGTGAGCAGCTGTGTGTGTATGCCTGAGTGCGTTATATATCCTTGCTGACACATAGCGTCCTTTCGGAGGGGTTCCTTGACTGGGTCACATGCTGCACATAACTAGAACAGGTTGGGGGGGTGGAAATTATGCTGTAGATCCTCTCTCTTTTTGAATGCATATATAATGGCTTGCTTTGCCCTTATCCAGCTTGTTGCAAGCATTATGGGTTGAGAGATAGCAGCACCTAGAATGATCGCCCCCATCTACTTGTTAAAAATGGCTGTAACAATAAACGGAAAAGAAGACATCAATTTCATATTTACAGAGCAAAAACACGGTGCCTCATAAACGAATCACATTTTTTTTGCAAAAAAAGAATAAAAAGGAAAGGTTTGGTTTACATTCAGCCCTCTTTACTCAGATACCCACTAATCAAACCTAGAGCAACCAATTACTCTCTGATGTCAAGAATTGTGTTTCTGCTTGTAAATGTAGGTGTTCTGTGGAACCCAGAAAGGTATGTAAGTGAAACCTCGAGAACAAACATCATGAAGATAAGGTAACTCAGCAGACAGGTCAGAGATAGGATTATGCAACAATATCCCGAGCTTCTCACATGCCACACACCACTGTTCAATCTTCCATTTGACAATGGGAAGAGTACGAAACCACTGCAAACCTGACAGCCCAGAGGAGAGCATTAATCAGAGAAGCAGCCAATGACCCATGGTAACTCTGGATGAGCTGGAGAAATCCCCACCTCAGGTGTTGACGGGACAACTATTAGTTTAGCCCTTCACAAATTAGGCCTTTCTGGAAGAGTGGTAAAAAGACACTCATTAAAGAACTAAATCTATAAGAAATAGGGTTAACGGTTTACCACAAGCCATGTAAGGGACACGGCAAACACAGCAGAAAGTGCTTTAGTCAGAATATTTAACCGTTTGGCCTACATGCACCTGAACACACCACCACCTCCACGTTTCACTTCACAGTGTGAAACATGGTGATGGCAGCATCATGCTGTTGCTATGCTTTTCTTCAATGGGAACAATGAAGCTGGTCAGAGTAGATGGAAAAACAGAAGCAGCAAAATGTAGGACAATGCTGTCAGATGTTTAGTTATACTGATTTTAAAAAATATATAATTTTCCTCATCACATAAAATCATATTGCAGTACATTAAGGTTGAAAGCTTAATATATTTAGGTATTTTCACTGTTACCTCATAGGCTGCCTGGAGGAAACGTTTTTTTTTTTTTTTTTACGTAGCCTTTGAAGAGCTGGAGGGTTTTGACCCCAAATGTGCTTCATGTAAACAGAAATGAATACAGATCCCATGGGTGGGCCGAGCCAAATCAGCAACTATGAAGTACCGATTTTCATAATCAGAAGGCTTTCTCTACAAGTTCCAGGACAACAATTTGCGGTTAGGATGTCAATGTTCGTCATTCTTTAAAGATTTTAACCCTGTATGACTGCGTACAGATAGAAGGGGATCCCTAGAAGCTTCCCTTCCATGCTCCCACCTACTGGTGATGGCAGGAAAATAAAAAATCCTGTTTCCACTGACCCCGTTGAACTTCCAGGAAACCGCTAAAAAGAGCAAAGAAGCTTATATCAAAAAACTGCTTGCTTATATGTTATAAATCTTACATTTATAAAATGTTAAATGTTACTGTGGTTATATTCTTTTTTCGTTCGACTGTGGGGTAAAGGAGGAGTAGGGTGGGTGGATGGGGGCGCAGTCATTTAAAAAAAGGAACAATCTGGACAGAGCGCATGCGCATGGATTTGAAGAGAATACGCCATATTGAATTCCCGTAGTAGGACTCACGGCATTCTTGCAGCGACGAGGGCCAGTTTGTTAATGGTCCGAAATCGGTTTAATGGTCAGTTTCGCCTCGTTCTGTAACCCCGAAGAGTACAGTGAGTCTCATTAGATCCGGGCAGTGGCGCAGATTCAAAACGGGCTCGCTAACGACAGGTTCCGGGGGGGGGGGGTTACCAGGCTGAGGAGCTGAATGGATCCGAGGGTAGCTTGGATTCAGCCGGAGCAGAAAGGACCTGCGAATGCCTTATGGATGCAAATCTGGGAGACCTCTCAGGGAGTAAGGACGTTCTCCGGTCACAATCATAACCACAGCCAGTTTGTGAGGTATGCGACTTTGATGGCTTTGAATAATGTGGCGGCCGCAGCGGCATCGTGCAAGAGCGCCTGCAGCCCCAGCAACGGTAACGTTACAGGCAGCCTGAGTAACGGCAGCAGCCATCACAGCATCATGAACTGCCCCGCACACAGCAGCAGTAGTACAGGCGGCGCGGCGATTTCCACGCAGGGGACACTGATGTCCAACGGGAACGCTCAGAACTCCCCACCCACGGCAAACGATCCAACTGAGGACAAAATACCGAACCCGAAGACGGGTTCTGTCTCCTCGTCGTCTTCACAGGAATCTGGGACAGAGAGTCCCATTTCTAGCAGCTCACTTCTAGAGAGGACTTTGTGTGGAAATGTGGGGGGCGACTTTAATAAAAACGTCGGCGGTGCCAATCTGCTCTTCAGCCTGAGCAACAGCATGGAAAATAACGCAAACCTGTACCATCAGCAACATCAACGCAACCTAGAGGAACAACCGGCTTTTAATTTGCAGCAGATCTGCGCGAAGCATCAGGTCCACTCTGCTGTACCCGTTAATCACACACACAATCTCCACCCGGGCCGGAGGAAAAGTGACAACAAGGCGAGCACCTATGGGATGAATTACTTGCTTTCGAACTGCACTAATGGGAATCATGTGAACACTTGGACGCCGTGGAAGAAGAGGAAATACAGCTCTGGAGTGCTCGGGTAAGTTGCTATAGGATTTAAAAGCGAGTAACGTCTGTTAGTATCCGCGATTCATTTCTTTTCGCTTACATGTGGGTGAATAGTAGTTTGGCTAAGGACGTAGCATTAAAAACATGAAAGTACAACAGGTACAGTGGGGTACTTTAGAGCTTTTTCGTTTAATTTTTCTGTTTTTTTCTGCCTTCTTCTCGTTGGCTGGCTGGCTAGCTAGCCCGTTGCCGTTGAATAGCTTACGTGAAGGCAGCCGCCGCGTTCGAATTGTCCACTTGTTCCCTACGTAATGTCTTACGTAGTTCACTTTGTAGTTTTTAAGCTTTTATTGCTGCTGCTGATGTTGAGTTGGAAGGTTTGCGATATTATCAGTGACTATGCATAGAAGCTATTTAAAGGCCTCTTTTGTCACGTATAAAGAACAAATGCCTCCCAAATATATTATGATTTTGAAATAAAGAGCGAGGCAAACTAATAAACATTTGGAACGCAGCCATGGACAAGACCGGAAGTGCCCTGATTTGTTCGCCGAAATTTTACATTAGATAGATTAAAAAGTTCTAGTTACATTCACACGTGTGTAAATGTATTTTTTATATTCCCATTAGATTTTTTTACTGACATATAAAGTAGAAGTAGCCATGTTAGTTTATGTTTTCTTCCTTGAAGATGGATGTGTGAAGTTTTGCATAACTTTAGTAATTTAATAGTTTGAGAAATAAAAAAAATAAAAAATTGACTATGACAAGATCACCAACACTGTAGAGTACTTAATATTTAGTCTGTTTGTTTAATGTCTTTCTGTTTTTTCTTCCCATTGGCAGGTTAGCTTGCTGTTCTATGGGTACATGCTGTATTTGATTTGTCCTGCTGCTCCCTAGGGTGCATGTGACCTATAAGGTTTGCTAAATTATTGGAAGGTTGTGTGTTTAAATCACTTTTCAAAACCTTATGTCAAATCAATAAATATTTATTAAGATACACTGTAAATTTGGAAATAAAGAGCAAGGTTGGGTAAAGGTAGTGAGTAAGCAAGGAAACGTATAGCACCCTTTAAAGACCAGAATACTGACATTTTCAATCAGGAAGAATAAAAATAAAATGTATATAAATATATAACCTTAATAAAAAGTATATTTTATAATTGAGGAAAAAATTGTTTCAGTTCGCATTAAAAACTATAACTGGATACTCTGAGTTCATAGGAGCAGATGGAAATGATCTTGATTACGACAGTATTTCAAAAACATAATTAAAACAAGTAAAGGGTTTTACTCAAATGTAAAAAAAATAAAATAAAATACTACTGTTTGTATAAATAGCTAATTCTTCAGTCACCACCAGGGAGATAATACTTTTTTTTGTCAAAAACTGCAGTTGGTTAGCTTGTTGGCTGATGTTACATAGCTAAATGGAGGCAGTAGCTGTGTTGGAATTGTCTGCTCCCTTCCTGTGTCGCTTCCACATCTTATTTATCCTCCTGGGTGGGAGGAGAAATCGGGTTTTGTGAGATTATTACAAAAATATACGCGGAAACCTTTTTTACCAAGTCTATGTCGAAATGAGTGAGGTGCAGTATGAAGGCTAAAACAAATAAGCATTTCAAACATAGCCACCAAGAACAATGGGAATGCTCTGATTTCTTTACTAAACTGTTAATTTAGTTCTTAATTTAAACAATAAACGTGCCTCAGGTTACTTTGTGAATTTGAATGAAAGTGTGACATGGAAAGATGCTGTTGCTACTATTATTATTATTGTTATTCAAATGTACATGTAAAGCAAGGGCGTAACTTTGGGTCTAGCATTGGGGGGGATTAAGCTCTCTGCCTAGTTGTTTATTTATTGAATCATTTACTTTTGTAAAAGGAGTCAGGCTAATTTTGCGTTCCTGTTTTAGAAATTTATTCTAACGCATTTACTGTGATTTACCTAACTTTCCTGTTTTCTTTATATTTACACTGCAGTTTTTCTGTTCCAAATCAGTTCAGCAATTAATAAAAGGCTTACTTTTACGTCATCTTTTTTCTAACACAGAACCAAATATTTAACATTTTTAGAGCACCTTCATATTCATGAATCCTGCATTGTGTTGTTTCAAAAGCTTCACAATAATTTGACTTGGTTTTAATTTTTTTGTTAGTAGTTTAAGTAAAGGATGAAGATTAACAGTTTATAACTGATGAAAAAAACATTTGGCTGAAGCAGATCATTTTGTTATATTTAGAAAAAACATTCTGCTCACTCCATTCGACTAAAGTTGTTCTTAAACTCAGAAAAACTGTTTAAAGTGGCCAAAATAAATGTGCTTCTTTTCTCATCTATGTAAATGACTTTTTTAAATTTTACGCTCTCACTCTCTCTCCCCACATCTGAGGCGCCGTTGTCATAATTTCTTACATTTCTGAAAAGTAAATTGCTATAAAATAGATTTTCTTAGATTTTAATGGAATGATGACCTCCTAAAAATACATGTATTTATTTTAGTTATGCTGTGAGCTATCCCAACATTTCATTAAAATTTGTTCCTCCTTTCATGAACATTTTGACTAAAGGTCAGATATTTTTCACATCATGATACAGATCAAGCTAGAAGCTCACAGTGGGGGTTTCTACTGTTTTCTATCATGGCCAGACCATTGAACTTCACCTGTAGCTCAGGTGAAAGTCCCTCATCATGACCCTGATGATGAACCTCCACCTCATGTCTTGCTGGGTGAATAAGTGATTAGCGCTAGCTCACAATTAGCCCATTCTGAGCTAGCTCTCAGGTTTCAACGCTAACTTCAGTCTGGGTTATGCCGCTCTGCTTCCACCTGTTCCTGGACGCACACACCTACCAGGCTCCCTCTCTCTGGTTGGCTCCGCCTCTGCTCTGAAGTTAGCCGTCTCCCCTATTGTAGCCCTGTTTGATACGCTTAGTGTAACTTTTGGGGTGATTAATGAGGCAGGCCAACATCTGAACTGCCATTCTGCACAAGTCCAGAATGGACAAAATGTCAGTCCGCCAGAGCCTGTACGCATAGCTGTGCAGTTGCGTTACCGCGTGTGCGCAAATAACCACTTTTCGTCTTCTTTTCCTTTAGACTCATTGTCAGGTTGGGTAGAGCAGGAAGTGATTATATGGAACACAGTTTTTAAACAGAAATGTGAAGTCTGTCATTTTGGGGACAGACATAAACTCCTAAATGTCTTCTTTCATGAGATTTGGGGCTGTTCAGAAAACGTCTAGAGCTTCAGCACCAGCAGAGGTCCAGGTGACAGGTCTAACAAAGCACCTAGGTACCACTGTATTTAGGATCTAGTCTACATGCACCACCATTCAGTGTGTCTGCGTGTACAGGCGTGTGCGAGCGGTATAGAGAAAACCAACTTAAAAATAGATATATATTTACCTCATTTTGAATTTTGCTCTTTTTACAATGGGTTGTTGTTGACCATCAGTGAAAAATTGTTGTCTGTCTGCTTTTTGAGAGTACAACCACTCTCACCAGTGACTGAATCAAGAGTACAGCAAACAGTGAATGCTTGGTGGAGAAAGTGGGTTGGGTTGTACCAAGTTTTTGGGAGGATGAGGGGGGTTTACATTACCAGATGATGAGGCTATTTTGCTAGCAAATAAAAATAAATTGGGGTGGTCATATTGACTTGATCAGATTTGTTTTTTGGGGGGGGGGGGGGGGTCTTAATTTGATGAAAATATATGCATAATTAAAATGAGGTAAATTGGTTATGTGTTTGTCACATAGAAGCTTATGAGCTGATGCTAGCAAAATAAGTAAACATCTTGGCTAATTGTCTTCCAGTAAAGGTTAACATTAAAAGTTTTATCAAATTGAAACTGCATTACAAATCAAATCCGTTCAGTGGGTCCTGAAACATATTCCAGCAGGGATGGGTTTCAATAAAACCTACTGATGTCTTTGTGCAAGTAGCTAATTGTTGTCCCCCACCTAAAGCATGACAGATTTCTTCTCTCAGAAAAGGTTCATCTTTAAGGAAAAATACTTAGTTTCTAAAGTTTTTACGTTGCTTTGTCTTTCATCCTATTTTGAACCAAGCAACTAAAAAAGAAACTGGAGATTACAAATTTGTGGCATGATTTGCTACCCAACAGGCAGTTTCCTAGAAAACATTAAAGGCAAAATGTAATTTTGAGCGTACGATTCTCAGATCGTAGTTTTATTTGTGATGCAAAAACAAAAGAAAACCCTTTTAGTGTTTTAGTTTGAATGTCCCAGGTGGAAACTCATTTTCTAAACAAAAATAATTTCCTTAATCAATGGAGGGTGGTCTAAGATGTCATTTTTGTCATTATTGTTAAAGATACAGATGGAATTAATTATAGTCACAAGTGATCTCACCTTTCAGTGACATTATTCTGTCACAGTACTCTCCAGTACACAGAGGATCAATATGGTTTAAAACGAGAAGCTGCTCTAAGAAGGGTTTGGTTATAAGAGAAAAACAAAGGTGGAGGTTTTATCCCTGGAAACTGGAGGGTTTTGCCGCCCCTGCTGCCATAACAGCGTGAGAAACCTGCGTGACCAAATGCTGCTTCTTTCTGCAATCTCATCCTGTATGCTGTGACCTGCTTGCCCAATAGAAGCTGAATGTCATTAAAGAGAGTATTGCTCCAACTATCACAGCTGGAGGTAGACACACAGTAGTGCAGCAAAGTATATTTACATTTTCACCTAACGTATGACGTCACATGTACACAGAAGAGGTATGGGTATAATCTCCTAATATTGAGTACTATACACAGTGACGGTATTATACAAGAGCAAACATTTCATGCAATCAACCTTTCTGGCCAGGGTGGGGTATGAATGCAAGTGAGGTGAGAATAACCCTGGCTCTGTTTTCCTCCTTTCTGCCCAGACTTCACGAAGAAGTGATGGATTTCTACAACTTCATGTCTCCCCGACCTGAAGAGGCAGCTATGAGGAAGGAGGTGGTGAAGCGAATAGAGATGATCATCATGGAGCTGTGGCCTACTGCGGATGTAAGACACGCATCAACGCCACTTCTTAAACCCCAAACAGTCTGAGTTGGGGCGTTTTGAAGTTCATATAAACTTTTCCTTCAGTGATTAAGAGCATAAATCTATTTACTTTGATCAGAATTTTGTGGATGATTTTCAGTTTGTAAAGATTTGACCTGCTGATACGAATTTCCTCCCGTTCGGATTTCTCTTTTAGATCCATACAAAAAATAAAGTTTTAACAGCATTCAGAGAGAGCAGTCCCAGTCATAGTCTGATGCTAAAAAAGGCGGACTTTGAATCTTCTTTACTCAGTAAAATCTTCCACACTGAAGAATGTTGTTGTTACTGTGACCTCTTGTCCCTTAGGTTTTGTGCGTTCACTGAATCAGAAAAGGATCTGATATTTACGTTCCAACAAGTAACCACACAGGTTTTTGATGCATCTTTGTTTAATTACTTATAGTTGCAATAGTAAGCCACAGACATTTTGTCTGTCAGCTCTAAACTGACGGAGGCAGGATGTGAATTTAACCACCTTTATGTCTGTGTTTGTAAACCAAGATGACCAGAACTGGACAAGAACGTGGAGCTTAGTTGACCTCAGCTAAACATTGAATTGTTTTTTACAACTTGTCATATGAAGTGCATACAGCTAAAAAGACCTTAATAAAATCAATTCACTAATACATTTCTAGGAGAACTTTACTTATTTTAAATATTTAAGAGCACCTTGAGGTGACTAATATATTACACAGTAATCCACTTTACATTCAGCAGCATGGTATTTATTCATTTCTTTTTTTGTTTTGCTCCAACTGTCAAAAATCTGTTATTTTACTATTAAGATTTCAGGTATGGTTCATAAATAAATTCTTAAATCATTGTTTAGGTAAATAACCTCCTAAATCGTTTTTTAAAATGAAAACGACGTGATCTGATTACGTTTTTCCTTGAAGAATAAAGTAGCTGTTTTCAAAATGTGTTCATATATATCATATAACACATTTAATAATAGACCACTGTAACATTTCACATTTTAACACCACATTTAAGTGTTTATGGCTTATATGCAGAAGTAGAGGGGGCATTCAGCGCGCTAAGACTGATGTCATTTCCCACTTGTTACTTAATGGCGTAAAGTACGAGCAACGGTAATTCATTGGCTGCCAGCCTTTCCCATTTCCACTGTGAGCTGCATTGTCAGATAAATGGACTCAAGTCCCGCGTTTGTTCCAGCTTCCTTTTTGCATTTCAGCCTGTTATTCCTGGCCTGTCCCTGTGCCGCTGCCTTGTCGTGTTTTAGCAGGAGGGAAGGGAAAGAACTTCATTTTGCTTCCTCTCGAGAGCTTTCACTTGAAACCCCAAAGCCCAGCCTTTTGTTTCTAAACCTTTTGTGCTTCATTTGGCCACATACTCAACTTGGCACCGTTTTACATCTCCTGAGTGTAACCCAGAAATGCCTTGTTGATGGAAGTTGCAAACATTCAGCTGGATATACACATCATGACTTAAAAGCTACCATCTGAAACGCTGTGATGATCTTTACCAGTTTTCCCGTTAAGTAACCATGCCGTCTCTAACATTTCTTCACTAGGTCCAGATATTTGGCAGCTTCAGCACAGGGCTCTACCTTCCGACAAGGTAAGGCCTTGTAGAGACAGATTGTCACTTTAAATCCTGCTGTATTGCTTTTATTTAATGCTTTTCCCCTCCACAGTGACATAGACCTGGTTGTGTTAGGGAAGTGGGACCGCCCCCCGCTGCAGGAGCTAGAGCAAGCTCTCCGGAAACACAATGTGGCAGAACCTTTCTCCATTAAAGTGCTGGACAAGGCTACAGTGAGTAAAGGCATTTTTTTCAAATCTTTCATATTACAGTAATGGGACTCTTTTCATGAGGTGAGCTGCAGAGACCTGGTGCTCAAAGTGAACAAAGCAAAGGAGAGGATCTTCTGGAGGTCATAACCCCAGCACACAACCCTGAGCACCAGCAGCCGTGCAGTAGAGAGAGAGGACAACATTACATTTCTCAAAGAGCAGATCTCTGAGGACTTCACATGGTTGAAGAACCACTCGCCTGCTATAGATTTCTTTCTCACACTGTTAAATCCCTGCACTTTATATTATTGCACTCATCTTACAGAGCTGTGAACGTGTTTATCTCCCTTACAGATTGGTTAAGGTTTTTTTTTTTTTTGGTCACATTTCAGATCATCAAGCAAATTTTAATTTTAATGAACGATTAACTGAATAAATTTAAAAAGTAGTTTTAATTATGTTTATCTATTTAGCGAAAATGCTGTCCGAAGCAACCCGCCCCTAATTTAATTAATAACTGCCTACTTTGTTAATTCATGAATGAAGCTTTACTAACCATGGTTTTGGACAGTATAGTTTCATTTTACCTTGGGCTAATTATTGCGAGATCTGAATAAAAAACATCCTTACACAGAACCTGTCTGACAACAGGAAGTAGGCTAAATGATCTCAAAAAGCTACACATCATGCCCTGTTTGAAAGACTTTCACAAGCAGATGAGAAAAATCACTGACCTCTGTCTTAAAACATGAAGAATTTGGAGTGGCCTAGCAAAAGTCTTGATTTAAATTCAATTGAAATGCTGTGGCGTGACCTTAAACAGACTATTGATGATCAGAAACCCTCCAGTATCTGGATTAAAACAGTTTTCTATCTAAGGAAACCCAGTAGGTTGCATGGCGTCACTGCCGTGCAGCATTCATTCCTCCTCGATGAGCATATAGAGACAGTGGACAGCCACTTGCATTGTGTCGTTGACTTTGCAGCAATCCCTCGTACTGGGCATGCATGCAAAAAGGAAAACTCCCCTTTAACAGGACATAACCTCCAGCAGAACCAGAACCTGGCTCAGTGTGAGCGGCCGTCTGCAATGACCAACTGAGTTTGAGATTTCCACAACTAAGATTCAATTTGTGTTTTGGTGGAAGTGTTCATTCTAACAATACAGAAGCATTTCTGTACGTGAGCGCATATTAATATCCTGTGGTATTTGCACAGAACCAGGCAAACTGCCAGGATGCTTCAGTAGCCTCCTAATTCCCAGTTAAAACGGTTAATGGCTTAGTTTTCATCCATTCTAAAAGCATCTCGGAATGATGTCGTTTAAGAGCAGCTCATGTTTGAATCTCTCTTTCAGGTGCCGATTATTAAGTTGACGGACCAAGAGACTGAGGTCAAGGTGGACATCAGTTTTAACATGAAGAGTGGGGTCAAGGCAGCAAGCTTCATTAAAGACTACTTAAAGGTAAAAGATGCTCTCTCTGGGTGATGTTCACGTCTGGTAACATCCATTTTGTTGGTGCTGCTTGAGTTGACAACTTGCATTCAAATGCATGACAAGTTTATTGTGAGACTCAGGCTAAATTAGATCAATGCCCAACCCAAGATACATGCAGACCAGGGGAATGGAGCAGGAGAAGGTCCTGTAGATGAACTGAAATGGACACAAAGAGCCACTCTAGTCACATAATTATAATTTTACTTCAGCATTTAAAAAGAAGTTGGTAAATTCCGTCTTTCCATCTCAACTGGCAGTCTGAGGCTGCTCATCTCTGTACAACTGCACTAACTAGGATCTTCTTGCTGGATCTCTTCAGCCATGTGAACTTTCACCTCTTGGCTCTGAAAGAATTCCTGCTGTAGGGGGATCTCTAACTGTGTTAGTCCCTGCTATTGGCTAACGCAGGAAAGGAATGCCTGGAGCTAATGTTCCAGCAAGCGGTCAGGTCCATTCTTTTTGCCTGCTGTTGGTTTGCACCTTGTTTCCTCTTGTTCTGTGGCGATGCATGTCACAGCCTGAGAGGCCTCTGCCTTCAGCATCACTCGGCATCAGCTCAGCGAGTATTGCTGTTTGTATGCATGGGTTTGATAGACCGATGGCACTGATGGGTCATCTAAAAGGTAATTCTTACATGCAAGTTAACCAGGCAAAGAGTTGGAGCAGCATCTGTCTCCGGTTCCTCTGAGACACGTCAAAGAAAACCAAGTTCTGCCACTCCTCTGACACAAATATGCAAGCTCATGCTTTAATGAAGTCATGCTGCTTTCTCAAATGGGAAATAGGCATACTTGTTATTCTCATTCCTTAGCCAGTCAGTTTTAGAGGCACTTTATGTGGATATCTTTTAATAAACGGGGCCCAACTGGTAGTCGGTATTCATCTGATATAAAGAAGCTAGAACAATTTCTTCTGTTGAAAATGTGTTCAGTTGTCTTTACTGCCGTTTAAAAAAAGTTGTTACAGCATTAATCATAACATCCACAAGAGGCGTTTTGTGTTTTCCAGCAGTTTAGCTCAGGGAAAAGTTGCTCAGCTTTTCAATAAAAATCAAACACATGCTGAAAAAAATTCTTTATAGGCATGAGATTATATTTAGAGAAAAATGTGAGTTAAAAAATGTTTGTGAGGGAATGGCATTTAATTAAAACCAAAAAGCAAAAATTATCCATACTGGTGCCGATATGATATTTGCTTCATGTTGCTAATAAAAATACAAAATAAATAAAATTCACTAATGAGACCATTATAAAAAAGCTGACTTTATCTTTCTTGTAAACAACGTAAGCACTACCTTTCAGCCAGCTTGACTGACAGTGTGCAGCAAGAGGTGGAAGAGGGCCAGCACTCCCTCTCATCTCTCTATCTTGCACTTTCTCTGGTGTCACATTGAAAGGAGGAACAGAAGTTGGAGTTAAAAAAAAAAAATCCTTGGTTAACTTTGATATGGGTTCAGTTCCCAGGCCTAATTTTCCAGGAAATCTAATCCTGGTTTCAAGCATTTTTACTGTTAAAGATCTTCTGTAGGTAATAGTAGGCATAACATGAGGAAGAGGGACTTATTGATCAAACAGTACAATACATCAAACAGAAACAATGATAGCATTATTTAATTTTTAGATTATCCTCACTAGCTTTTATAACCAGTTAATTTGAAGATTTCTGCTTAGATTGTCCATACTTTGTGACTTTAAAGCAAGAAAAACCTGAATGTGTTTTGGTTTGAATCCGTCAGGTAGAAGATATCTTAACAATCCTTTCATTCCTTCATTTAAAACGGCACACCAACATTCCCTACTCCTAAACGGCTCCAATAACATTGTTATTGTCATTCAGGGGTTTTAATTCTCTCTCAATTAATCCGCAGGTCTGCAGAATTTGCCTTTCTCATTGTTGCCTGTTTGTGCCGTCTCTTTCAGAAGTATCCCGTGCTACCTTACTTGATCTTTGTGCTGAAGCAGTTCCTGCTGCAAAGAGATCTGAATGAAGTCTTCACTGGAGGCATCAGCTCGTACAGCCTCATCCTTATGGTCATCAGTTTCCTCCAGGTACTCATGCCGGCGCCTTTTTTTGGCACCACTTTTAAAGGTGCCTAAAAGCCTTTACATAAATTCATGTTTAATCTCCTAGGACCCGAACTGTTGCAGGACATGCATTTTTAATTTCTCTTTGCTATTTGGGTTGATTGGGCCCTGATGAGTGTAAAATCAGATAATGATATTTTTACATTATGTGGTTTTTGAGAAAAATTACATCCACATATGAGGACATTAGTTTTAAATTTCAATAAAACACTATAAGGTAACAATTGAGTAAAAATGTGCAGTCTTTATTTAGTGCCTGAACAAAGTGGCATTTTTCCTGAGTGCAGAAAAAGAGAAAGAAACAACAACCGTCCCCCTTAGAGCAATATGGCTCATTTGAAGTGCTGCTAACAACTGCAGGAAGACGTAAAAAACATTTAAAGCATTTTATATGACTACTGTTCTGAACTGTTCATTTACATTTCTGAACATGGCATGAAACATTTCACTTACACTCTAAAACTGCTACTTCAAAAAAAAAAATGTTCTTACACCTGTATGTGAAAGGCTTTGTAACAGTTGCAATCTGGCTGTAAGCACAGGAACACCTTGCATGTAACACACCGCACTCGAGTTTTCCCTGAACAGCCTTTTGCTCTGCAGCGCGCTGCATTCTTCGAGTTTTTCCGCCTCCAGTAGATATGCATTAGCCCTCCTGCAGACCGAGACATGGGGTACTACCTTCACTGGATGCACGTTCCCTTGGACTAAAACGTCTGGGTCATCTTTCCACTCTGAAAAATCAGAGTTGTCTTTGTCACGTTGAACCCAGAAGGTCATGGCCACTGCCATACGCAGTTCAAGAAATTGCATGATGTTCTTTGGTGCATCATATAGAGTGAGGTCTTTGCAGCACAGTAGCCAAATCCGTGAGGTGCATTAGTACCCTCAGTGTCCATTTCTTCGTACGGTCACTCATGCGATAGTAACTTATTCTAACAAGGTCAACTCTGCCCATCTCGGAGTTGTATTCACAGACTGTACTTGGTCGTGAGATGGTCACATCGTTACAGGTTTATGTTCCATCTCTGGCAGGTGTCTTCTGGTTCTCTAACATGAACAGCAGACATAATCAGTACCGGTTTATCGTCACACCACTTTTCCACGCAAATCTTTCCATCCTCAGTGGTAACTTGTGCCGAGGTACCTCTCCCATCCTTTTTCATTGTTTTGTCAGTAGGTAGCAGGGACCCGATTCTACATAATAGCACCAGTTACATACATCCTCTTTATCATCATGTGTCACAAAACTTGGATTGATGTGAAAAAGCTGAGACAGACAATCGATTACCAAGCCTCCCAAACCCAGATCCTCTGGTTCTTCAACCTGCTCAAGGAGTTCAAAGTTGTTAAGGCCAACTGGGTTTGGGGACTTGATACTTGGTCCTGATGTGGTCTCTTCAGGAACATTACTTGAGACATCAGTCTCATCCTGCTGAATCTGATAGCGACGTCTCAGAGTGCATAATCTGGCAAAGCCACGATCTGAGCGATATCCTTCCTAATCGTCACGGAGACATTTATGTCCCCTGATCAGCTTAGAAGGCTGGGGAATGGGGTCCTCTCAGTAACTCCATTACTTTTGGAAAGAAAACATCATGAGAAAAATCTAATATGTCTGTGTAGATTATTTCATAAAACATGCTATATCTGCTTTTAAGGTTGCAAACTAGTTTTCTAATAAAACATCCCAAAATACAGTTTCATTGTCACATTTTACTGCTAGCATTTATGATAATATATAAACATTTTTAACAAAACCAACTTCCTCTGTCCACATACGTGTACATCCTGTTTTGCGCCATGGTACATCATTAGTTACTAACTTTTGTAAAAAAAAAATGTTATTTACATAAGGTTAAATCTCCTTTTATACATATCCGAACACGAATCAGCCATGAAATTTAAAAGAACTTTTTACCTGAGGGACATTTAGATCAGGAGTTTCCATCTGAACGTTTGGGTGTGTTGTCACCCATGTTGAATCTAACCTATAATGTGTTATACTCTTCTGCCACCACTAAGTGGCAGTATAATGACCTCCCTCGTATGTGGACACCAGGCCCTTCTACATTTTTAGGATGATTTGAGACTCTAGGACCTTTTAATTAGTAATCCATGAGTGTATGTTTGACATGAGACAGAAGCCTACTCCTTTAACCTCTGGCTAAAAGGCTGGACGAGGAGGATGCATATTTATCTTGGCTCTATGTCCTCCAAAGTTCTCTGTTGGACAACTGCAGCAAACTATGGAGATTAGGCGTGTTGGAGACGCCTAATCTCCTTGACAACCAATTCGATGCTATGTACAGGTCCTTCTCAAAAAATTAGCATATTGTGATAAAGTTCATTATTTTCCATAATGTCATGATGAAAATTTAACATTCATATATTTTAGATTCATTGCACACTAACTGAAATATTTCAGGTCTTTTATTGTCTTAATATGGATGATTTTGGCATACAGCTCATGAAAACCCAAAATTCCTATCTCACAAAATTAGCATATTTCATCCGACCAATAAAAGAAAAGTGTTTTTAATACAAAAAACGTCAACCTTCAAATAATCATGTACAGTTATGCACTCAATACTTGGTCGGGAATCCTTTTGCAGAAATGACTGCTTCAATGCGGCGTGGCATGGAGGCAATCAGCCTGTGGCACTGCTGAGGTCTTATGGAGGCCCAGGATGCTTCGATAACGGCCTTTAGCTCATCCAGAGTGTTGGGTCTTGAGTCTCTCAACGTTCTCTTCACAATATCCCACAGATTCTCTATGGGGTTCAGGTCAGGAGAGTTGGCAGGCCAATTGAGCACAGTGATACCATGGTCAGTAAACCATTTACCAGTGGTTTTGGCACTGTGAGCAGGTGCCAGGTCGTGCTGAAAAATGAAATCTTCATCTCCATAAAGCTTTTCAGCAGATGGAAGCATGAAGTGCTCCAATATCTCCTGATAGCTAGCTGCATTGACCCTGCCCTTGATAAAACACAGTGGACCAACACCAGCAGCTGACACGGCACCCCAGAACATCACTGACTGTGGGTACTTGACACTGGACTTCTGGCATTTTGGCATTTCCTTCTCCCCAGTCTTCCTCCAGACTCTGGCACCTTGATTTCCGAATGATATGCAGAATTTGCTTTCATCCGAAAAAAGTACTTTGGACCACTGAGCAACAGTCCAGTGCTGCTTCTCTGTAGCCCAGGTCAGGCGCTTCTGCTGCTGTTTCTGGTTCAAAAGTGGCTTGACCTGGGGAATGCGGCACCTGTAGCCCATTTCCTGCACACGCCTGTGCACGGTGGCTCTGGATGTTTCTACTCCAGACTCAGTCCACTGCTTCCGCAGGTCCCCCAAGGTCTGGAATCGGCCCTTCTCCACAATTTTCCTCAGGGTCCGGTCACCTCTTCTCGTTGTGCAGCGTTTTCTGCCACACTTTTTCCTTCCCACAGACTTCCCACTGAGGTGCCTTGATACAGCACTCTGGGAACAGCCTATTCGTTCAGAAATGTCTTTCTGTGTCTTACCCTCTTGCTTGAGGGTGTCAATAGTGGCCTTCTGGACAGCAGTCAGGTCGGCAGTCTTACCCATGATTGGGGTTTTGAGTGATGAACCAGGCTGGGAGTTTTAAAGGCCTCAGGAATCTTTTGCAGGTGTTTAGAGTTAACTCGTTGATTCAGATGATTAGGTTCATAGCTCGTTTAGAGACCCTTTTAATTATATGCTAATTTTGTGAGATAGGAATTTTGGGTTTTCATGAGCTGGATGCCAAAATCATCCGTATTAAGACAATAAAAGACCTGAAATATTTCAGTTTGTGTGCAATGAATCTAAAATATATGAATGTTAAATTTTCATCATGACATTATGGAAAATAATGAACTTTATCACAATATGCTAATTGTTTGAGGGGGACCTGTACATGCCAAGCAGTTGTTTGAAAGGCATGTCAGGAAAACAGCTTAAATTTTACTGGAGACCAAAGAACACTACAGCTGGGTTTTTCATGAATCCCATGGTGGAAAATTTGCGGGGGAAACGCCTCATCGCCAGGGTTAAATGTGGTGATTGATCTGTGATATCTCCTCCAGAGACCCTCTTTGGGAAGGCCAGAAGATCTGGTGAACTCTGCCAGAAAAACAAAAACGGGCCATGATTGGGTTTTTAAATATAATAATGATCCAAAACGTGTTGCCAAATTGACAAAGAAATAAATCTACCTTCTTTCATTTTCCTCTCAATCCCCAAAACTAAGAAAAAGCCTTTAGGATGAGCTGAAGAAAAGAGCATAAAACAGAACTCAGGGCTTCAGGTGATCCAGAGAGATTGGGCCAAAAGGATGTGAAATATTATAGGAGAAGGCTTGGGGCTGGACAAGGTATTGACAGCATGGGTGTCAATAAGAATGTGTCTCCGGTAGTTGAGTTAAAAACAATCATAATTTCTTAACATGGGATTATTCCCCACTGAATAAATATCCTTAAATGAAAGTTTCTGCATTTTTCAGTGTGAGACGTTTAGGGGTGCACTGATTGCAGTTTTCTGGCCAGTCACAGATTACAGATCTTTAAAAAGCCTGACCTGCCGATACCGATTTTCTTTATAACTGACACTGTCAGGTGTCATAACTTCTCAGCACACCTTCAGTGTTTAATAGTTGTGAACCGCGCATGTGCAGATGTGACCTGGTGGGCAGGTCTGTCAGTGGGCGATTGTCAGACCTTTGCGGAGGCAGATAAGATCGGTTACAAATGTAATTATCAATCGGTGCACCCCTATAGACTATGCTTCTGCCCCAGGGGGTGTCTACGCTGTACCACCAGTAATAGTTTATATGTAGAAGAATTGTTTAAGAAATATCGTATTAAAAATACCCTCCCTCCTCCTCCATTTCAGCTCCATCCACGTATTGATGCCAGAGACCCCAATCAGAACCTGGGCATGTTGCTGATCGAGTTCTTTGAGTTGTACGGTCGCCATTTCAACTACTTGAAAACAGGGATTCGCATCAACAATGGAGGTGCATACGTTGCCAAAGAGGAAGTAATGAAGACCATGACAAATGGATACACGCCATCTATGCTCTGCATAGAGGACCCGCTGCTTCCAGGTAAGTAACCCATAGTGGGATTGATGGATTCATTTCTATTCCCCGCCTCCTCCTGGATTAAATAACGTTTTAAAACTGCATATTTTAGGCAGAACTGTTGTAGTGTTGCAAACCCACCTGGGGGCGTCAAGTTATTATTGTTTTTTTTCTGTGTAGGTAATGATGTGGGGAGGGGCTCTTATGGTGCCATGCACGTCAAACAGGTGTTTGACTACGCCTACACTGTGCTAAGTCACGCCGTGATGCCACTCGCCAAGTCGTATCCCAACAAAGACTGTGACAGGTGAGAATTCAGCTTATCTAATGCGTTTAGAGGTGTTTGTTTTCTCAAGGATCAGAGAGGTGCTCATTTGAAACATGTTTGTCTGTTTTGTCCACAGCACACTGGGGAGGATAATTGGATTAACCCAGGAAGTCATTGAATACAGGGAGTGGATCATTAAGAAGTGGGGAGACAAGGATTCACTGCAGACGGACAACAGAGGTAGAAACAAGCTTGCAGAGACTATCTTAAGGATGAAATTACAGGTGTTTTTATGTCTGCAGCTTCAATCCTTCCATGCCTCTTGTTGTTTTTCTGTAGCATCTTCTCCCAAGGAGCCAGTTTCAGAGCTGGAGTCCTGTGTGCTGGGTGGTAGTGTTTTAGGTTCAGAGGATCAGCAGAGGGACTCTGTGTCACCTCACAGCGCAGACTCTCCCATGTCCATCTCCAGCCCTAAACAGCACTCATCAGCCTCATCGGTTTCCTCGCTGTCTGGCTCCGACAATGTAAGACACACCTTTACGGTACCACTGTTGAAAAAAAATAATGGGATCTGACTGCATGCTGCAAAGCTTCATTCAATTCTCTTCTCTTATTACCCTCCCCAGTATTTGAAAAGGACCACTTGTTATTTTTGCTGACGCCATTTGTTTTTTGTTTTTTTTTTATTTACCAGGACTCTGATTCTGCGTTGCCATACACCCTCCCTCCACCAGCCATGTCAGCATATGCGTCGTTCCCGGCCCTTGGCCTAGCCTTGCAGCCGGGCATACACTTGGGCACCGGAAAACACGGCATGGGAGGACACCATCTGCTCCTTCCTCCAGGTTCACAGGTAGGCGTGCAGTAATGACTGCAGGCTTTTTTCTTCAACTAAATATGAAACATTTGTCCCAGAAAAATACAATCATTGGTTGCTGGGAACAGAAATCCTTCAGGTATTAAATGTAAACCCAATAAAATATCATTTGTATCCACGCTCTTCAAGATTTTCATCCTCTGCTTTATATAGAAACCCAGTGTTATCCTCTTTGCTCTCCAGGCCCACGTCTCGCTGCCTAGTGGTCTAGCAATGCACTCCATGCCTGGCAGACAGGTGTGTATGGACACTGGGCTCCCCCCCTTCTACCACATGCCCCCTCCAGCCCATGCTCATAACCCTGCCCCCTCCAGCTCCCAGCCTCTGCTCAGCCCCCACACCAGCCACACACACAAGGTAGGCGCAGGATGCTGCAAACACTCACATGCACTAAATGAAGGGCTAGCTTGTGTCTCACTCCTTACAGTTGACTCTTGTATAACCATTCCTCCTTTACTAGATTCAAATAGATGATCTTTTTCAGTCGCACTGTTTCGGTAGAAACCAATACGTCCTCCTAACAGCCACACGGCACACAAACGTGTTTCTTATCAAGTAATGGTGACACTGGAGGTGAGATAAGCAACTGGAAGTCGTGGTATATAAGGTTATGCTTTCCTGTATATATGCATCAAAGCTGGGCTCTGTTGTAAAGATCACTCTGTCCAAACCCACGATGCTTCCACCTCACCTGTTTAATGCTAGCATGGTGTCGATATGAGCTGCTTTTCCTTTGCTACTGTCAGATTATGTCCTGCTCACACAATTCCGACAGCCATTAAAGTTTTGTTCCCTTTTATTCCGCATAGAAGCTTAAGAACCAATTATAATAGTGAATTCGGTATAGCATGCTTACCGATGGAAACGTCATCCAAACTCAATCATTCATGATGGGTTACTTTTCTTTAGGATTTCCATTCAGAATCTGACCTATAGATACATTTATTACACACAGTGACATGTTTTAAGTGTTTTATTTCTGGTATTTGTGATCATAATAGCTACAGCTAATGAAACCCAAAATTCAGAATAAAGGAATATTACATGACCCTAATAAAAAGGATTTTTACTGCAGTACCGTCTACAGAAAAATGATGTCCATGTATTCGATGCTTGACCAGGCCTACATGTTGCATGAATTACTGCATCAGTGCAGCGTAGCATGGAGGCAATCAGCCTGTGGCTCTGCCAACATGTTAAGGAAGCCCAGGTTGCTTTGATAGCGCCCTTCAGCTAGTCTATATCATTGGCTTTGGTGTCTCTCATCTTCCTCTCCATCGTTTTCTCTATGGGTTGAACTTAAAGAATAATTTATTCGCCAACCAAGCGCAGTAATACCAGTTTCTAGATGCTCTGCTTCTAGAGGGTCTGCTGGACATCTGTCAAGTCAGTAGTCTTCCTTCTGATGTTGATGTTGGTGCCACATTGTATCATCTGTCATTTATATACATGCTAGAAATACATTGACGTGTAATGGCTCTGAGTTTTACTTGAATCATTTACAGAGACAAATTAACTTTACAATAATCTAATTAATTGAGGTGGACTTGGTCAGCCCTGGTTGCTCTTGTTTGCTAGTAGTTTAACACAAATACGGAAATAAAGTTTATGGAGGTAAATGATCCACTTTGCTTTGAATAGATCAGCCTCATTATTCTTCAACAGTTTCAGTTAATTCCTTATTTTTCCTCTCTGTGTCTTCTCTGAATTCCTCCTCAGAGTGGAACAAAGTTCAACGTGAAGGGCTTCCACAACCCAGCGCCAGTGAACGGGGCAGCTCTGGCTAACCGTGGACACACACACACACAGTACCACCGCAACTCCTGGACACGGCGCAGGAAGAGGGACAGCCTGCCGGTCAGCCTCAGCAGATAGAAACCACTGCTCCTCCCTTTACCTTTTGTCCTGCTCTTTTCCGTCTGCAAAACCCCGGTTTTCACTCATCCCGAAGGGGGACGGTCGGGCACAAAGAGTTTCAGAGACCAGCTGATCTCACTTTATGATGGCGGCTTTGATGCAGTGGAGTAGCATCCCTTTAGATCTGCCTCTTCCTGCTTTCTGTTCCTGCACAGCCTCTTTTCTTCAATATTATTTCCCTGTCAGTATTGTTTCTTCTCACTTATTTCAGTTTTTTTCGCTTCGTCGTTGTTCTGTCAGAATCAGTGGTGACGGCAGTAGCAGCTCCACTTGACCTCACGCTGACCCTTGCAGCCAAGCTGCTTGTGGTTTGGTGTTACACTTTTTTTGAATTTATTTTTCACCACACTTAAAAACAAAAATTATTTTTTGTTTGTTTTGTTTTTTTGTTTGGTGCAATAATTTTTGTTTCTTTTTCAAAATTAAAGCTGTTATTTAATTTTGCGGGTGTATATGTAAAGGCATTTTATATTTTATTTTTGTAGTTTTAAATTTTGTTTACAAAACGTGTCCCTGGGTGACATCTCTGGAGCTTAGGAGCGTTCATCTGTAGGTTATAAAGTTGTAATGGCCCCAACTTTAAACCCCCCACTCCTCCTTTTCCTCCTTTCCCTCTTTAAATGCGCTCATATATTTTATTTGGCAACAAAGGGGGTCAGAGAATGGTTTGATTGCAATATTCTTTCAGTTTTTCATCCCACATCTTGAGCCAATAGCGTGGACGTTTAACTTCCTCCTGGACGCTTTGTCCCTGAGCCGAGTCAGTCTAAGATGAGGCGGATGGAGAGAACTGCAACCAGAAACCTTTGGGGGGGCAACGAGGAAAGGGGAAAAGGTGGAAAGCTGCAGACCTACCTTGAGATCGTGTAATTCTGTGTATATCATACTCATGGGAATGAGTAGTGAATTTGTAAAGGGAAGCGTCCATACAGTGCAGGAAGATCCTGTTCTGCTTCTTTGCTTTCCTCCTTTCGCTACATCTTTTACAGGGGGCGGGGGGGTCAGGGTGGGGGCCGGACATGCTTTAGCTCGGCTTACTTGAATTTAAAGATCAAGATTATTGTAAAAGGAATGAAAGGCCTCCTCACGTGTTAAATCTGTCTCGATAATAGTTATAAATTGGTGTAGACCGTCAATAGGAAGATGCCCTGCAATGAGGTTTTCTCCTTTCGGAACGAGTGATAAAAGGAGATGGATGGAGGGTGGTATTGGGGGATCTTCCTGAACCACCACTCTAGGAAAAGGAATTATATTTTTAATTTCATTCAGGAATCTTGTGTATATTTAATTGCCAGGTACTTCCGCTAATTGTTTGCAACGCCGTTATTTGTGGTTACTTGGAGTGTGCGTATGACTTTTTCCGCAAGCGCGTTCTCACACACACACACACTCCAACAGAACTGTGGATGGCTGTGACCCGAGCAGAACACTACACATGCTGGTGTTATTACTATGCAAAAGGATTCCTCTGATCATCACGTCATCTGTTGTATGTTCCCACGACAGACAGTTTGTTGGACTGACGCTCAGACTCGAGCCAACTCATGTGAACTCTAACCTGCCCCTTTTGTGTTTTTTATGAAGGCCCTAACGTGTTCTGAAGTCTAGTTTTCTACATCTGTCGTACTTAAGGATTGGGGAGGGGTGTTTATGCCAGCGACTAAGTCTGGGTTGGTGTAGTGTGTGACGTAGTAAAAACAATGTGTGTGAGAAATTGAGAATTTTGACTCGCCATCGCAGGTTTTTAATCCAAAAGCGTGACGGTTCATGAGCAGGTGCCCCCGGAGAGCGACTTGCTCTCCTGCTGGCGCGCTTCACAAGGGGCCAAAGTGTCCAAAAACAATTCTTGAGTTTTTACTGAGATTTCCTTTAGCGCTGTTTACCTATTTATTTGTTTTTGTTTCAAAGAAAGCCTGGCAACTCCAATCTATCAGTCAAAGCTGCATCTAGCATCCTATTCTTGTTACATTTAACCAAAATAAAAAAAAAAAACAACAAAAAAAATCACATTGATGGGTGTTTTTTTTTTTTTCATTCAGGGTGGTGATCAGAATGTTGGTTTAAATGCTTGCCTACAAACTATCCTCGCTAAAGATAAGTCACTGGAAAAGGTGGATGTAATTGGAAAGGTGTCTTGCCCTGAGCCAGGAGTGATCACAGGCTAGAAATGAAATTGATGAAGGAAGGTGCTTCACTGGGTTGGAGTTGCCTGCGTCTTTTACAGCAGAGACCCTCATGGAATTTCTCTGGAAGTCTGTATGGATTCAAATTCTGTGCATCTCAGCGGTCCAAAGCAGCTCATCTGGTTTTCCTCTCCCTCACCTCATGGTGGTCAGTTGAACGGTTTAACAAAAGTAGTTTTATTACGCTTTTCCTTGATGTCCGCACTTGTTCAGATTGGTGTTTAATAAAAAAAAAAAGGTGAGCAGGAATGAAGACGCATGGAGAGTGACCTGGATCGTTGAGATTTACATATTGATGTAATGTGTAATTCCCACCTCTGTTGGAACACAATGAGGCATTTTAAACGGACGACTGCTTTTGGCAAAGGAAACATGGCAGCCCATCACTATCCTTGTCGGGTCATGTGTTAGTGGCCCTCGGATTGGACACTTGTCTATCAGTGGCTGGAAGGGACTCAATGCCCAGCTTTTATTTTTTATTTTTTTTTGACATTTTTATGTAAATATATTTTTTTCTATTTTATTTTTTAATAAACATTTTAAAACTGCCAGTCCTCTTGTATGTGTTTTTATTTAAAGGGATTACAATAGAAGCTGTAAAGCATCATTTTACTGTAACTAACCAAAACATAACTATAGAGAAGTCTTGATAACTTATTCAGTTGAAACTAGATGGAATAAAAACTTTTATATTCACTGTTTGACTCAACATTCCTGTTGGAGTTCAGTTAGGTTTACTAAAAAAGGTTTTTAGTATTCTGTAGCGTTGCCTTGAACTGCATCACTTGGGTCAAATGTTTTGGGCGTCCTTCCAATACTTTCCTGGATTTTGGCCCATTCCTCTGGACAGAACTAGGGTAATGTCTGGTTTCTAGGCTGCCTTGTTTACACACACCTTTTTCACTCTTCTTACAAGTTCTTTACAGGTCTGAGATCAGAGCTTTGTGATGGCCACTAGATCATTGACTTTGTTGTCCTTAAGCCACTTTGTAACTAATTTGATGGCATATTTAGGGTCATTGTCCCTTTTGAAGACCCATTTGTGCCCAAGCTTTAACTTCCTAGCTGTTTTCTTGAGACGTTGCTTCGTTCTTCTTTCCTCCTGATCCCATCAGGTTTGTATAGTGCACCTGTCGTCGTTCAGCAAAGCACCCATGCAGCACATGATGCTGCCACCACCCCTGTAACTTCACATTTGGGATGGTGTTCTCAGCCTGGCAAGTGTCCTTCGTTTTTCCTCTAAATGTAAACAATGGTCAGTTTGGCTAAAAACCTCAAGTTTCAGAGGACCACAGTACAGGTCTCCAAAAGTGAATGTTTTTGTCCCTTTGAGCATCTGCAAACTGTAATCTGGATTTCTTTATTTGTTGGATTTGGAACGCCCTCTTCCCTACTGAGAGGCATTTCATCCCATGTCAGTACAGGAGTTGTTTAACTGGATATTGGCCAACTGCAGCCAGCTTCTTCATGCTGTCATTTGCTTTTGTTCTGGTGTTTATGTATTTTGCTCCAAATCGCATTCATCTCTGGAACCAACAACCCATCCCCTCTTTGCGTGGTTTAATAGCTCAATGTTTCATGGTGTTTATACTTGACCATAATCTTTTGAACAGACAAACATGGCATCTAGAAATTGTGCATGAACCAGACTTGTGACAGACAAGTGTCTTCCTAAAATCGTGGCTGATTTCTTCTGACTGTTTTCAGGTCACACGAGGAAGCAGTGTGTTGGATGTGTTGCCTTAAAATACATCTGTAGGATTTGTAAATTAAAAAGAATCTTGCAAAGCAATTGCATCATCTGGCCTTGCCTAAATTAACAGTGTAGCTTTAGGTATGTTAACTTAAATGTTAAAAAAACATTTTTATTTCACACAGAAAAAATGTGATTGTTTTTTTTTTTTTATATAATGTATAATCTGTGCTTTCAACTCAATTAGCTAATTTCGAAAACCGCGTCATTTTGGCAACCAGTGGACATCAACTGCTTACAGTGTCTGTAAAGTTATTTATTGTGTGTCTAGTTCCATTACACTTTTCTGCTGCTTCCCATTTGCCAATTCCCTACTGATGTAAAAAAGAGCTCAGAATGGGGGGTTGAAGTTGATCTGCCCAGGTTATGCCTGTGATCCACCTCAGGGGGTAGTTAGAGGACTGTAACTATTAATTGTGTTGTAAGAATGGATAATAGAACAAATGTGTTTTGGAGACGATGCAAAGCAAAGACGGCAGCAGTCCAAGTCACTAAACTCTGACCTAGTCAGAAAAATCTGATACAGGGTGGCACATAATCTTTTTTGAAACACTTAATGCATTTAAAACTTTCTGTATGAGGATTGAGACACAGAGCTTTACCACATACAGGGGAAATCTCAGGCACACATCCTCTACCCGTTGCTTGCATTCTGTAAGTGAATGCTGCAAAGCTGTAGGCCGTTCCCAAAGTTCTAAGACCAACACGCAGCCTCTGACCTCAACAGGTCTACTTGCATAATATGAATGAAAAAATGATCCGTATAACTGTGTCCTGGCAGCTTGTCTATTCCAGAACATTGATGTGAAAATAATTGACTGCACAGTTTCCTGGTTCGGGTTCAAATCATGGCTTCTCCACCACTGTACTTGACAGTTATCTTCCACAAGAGTCTTTCTGCTGGCAACACTGCACACCTTTAATCTTTTTTTGACTTTAATGAAACTTTTTTTGCAATTTCACTAGCATTGCACAGTCTGACCTTAGATTGAACCTGCTAAAAATATTCTCTCCCAGGAAGTCTGGAACCTTGTTTGCCATTTTTTCTACATGTAAAGAATTTGTCTCACAGCAGATTAATTAACTGTTAGGAAGTGACCTTGCAGTTGTTCAAAGCAACATAACACAACAATTGCTTATCTGAGGTCATTGCTGTTGTCTTTACGTTTCGGCATCGTGTAGCTGACCAAAAAGACATAGGCGTCATCTGATGCTGAGTTAATCATAACAGAAGTATGGGCTTTGACCATGAAAATTAACTTCAAAAGATGCTGCATTGCTTGCAAAAAATCTACAGCTGTCCAACATATCTCTGCCCTCATAAAATATTGAGGCATTTAACTATGACAATGCAACTAATAAAGTTAGAAAGCCTGTTACTTGCAGTAAATTACTCCATTGGTTTTTATTTCATATATCACTGTGGCTGTTTCGTTGAAGATAAAACTTCCAGATTTTTTGATGTTCATCAGTTAACATGTGCTTCTTCAAACATCCGCTAGGTGGTGTACATGCATTTCGAAAGTAGTAACTGCTTTCCATTGCTCAACACCCCCGCCCCCCCGCTGTCTTCACCAGGCTTCAAACCCAGAACCCAAATACAGAGGCGTCAATCCCACAGTGCCAGACGTTGTCCACAAGCTCCACATTCAGTCACACTGAGCTCTTCAAAAGATGTCAGCTGTCTGTGAGTGGACGGATTTGTTCTGGATTAATTGTTCTGTCTTTGTCGGAGGTGGTGGATTAGAAACATGTGCCCAGGACTCCTCATGCCTGTCTTGATCCTATTTTTTTCCAGCTCTAGCCTTCCTTATTCTAGAAAGAAGGGAGAAATGAGGAGGCGGCCTCACAATATGTCACCGGGTGTGCTAATTGCTGAGGGAGGTCAAAAGGGTCAAAAGGAGAAGAGCATTCAGAATTGTTAAGCAGCTGCCTGAGAGAGCTGGTGAGATGTATGGATTAGCGTTCAAAGCCAAACTCCAGCTGATTGACACAGAAAAGGTTAAGATGGGAAAGAGCAGGAGATGGGAATCAAGCGATACGCTGAAGTGGCAGACTCCAATAAGAACAGAGCTCATCTTTGTTAATTGGTCAGTGTATCAACCATCTTTCTCCTTCTCGAAATGAGTGTCCTATCAATGGCAAACAAAACCAAGGAACTCAAATAAGTAATGCCGTGGAAAATTTCCAAACCACTTGAATTGTTTATTTATTTATTCAAATTAAGAATTTTATTAATATTAGAAATGACCAAATTAAGTTAATAGACAAAACAAATATTTAAAATATTAAAAATAACAAAGAACTAAATGGATTTGAAAGATGGGTATTAATAAAAAAAAAAATTTAAAGTGTGGCAAGTATTTGCACGAAGCCCCCAATCACACCAATACAGCTAAATAAAATGCAGTGCTGCCCTTAGAAGTAACCAAATTAGCTATTACACTCCACCTGAGTGTAATTTAATCTCTGTAGAAATCCAGCTGTTCTGTGAAGTTTTTTTTTTTTGGAAACATTAGTGAACAAACAGCATCATGAAGAACAAGGAACACAGCAGACAGGTCAGGGAGAAAGTTGTGGAGACGTTTGAAGCAGGATGACATTATAAAACAATATTCTAAGCTTTGAAAATCTCGCAGAGCTCTGTATCTGAAATCTGAAAGAGTATGGCACAACTGCAAACTTCCCAAGACATGGCCGTCCACCTAAAATGACCAGTGTATTCAGAGAAGCAGTCAAGAGGCCCATTGTAACTTTAGAAGAGCTGCAGGAATCCACAGCTCAGGTGGAAGAATCTGTTAGCCATGCGCCACAAATTTGGCCGTAATGAAAGACTGCCGAACACCAAACATGTGGAACAAGGTGTTCTGGTCAGTTGAGTTCAAAACAGAACTTTTTGGCCTTCATGCAAAGCACTATTGTGGATCCTAATACTGCATATTATCCAGAACACAGATCCTCACAATGAAATATGATGGTGGTGGCAGCAATATGCTTTAAGGAGGCAATTTTCCAGCTTCCTTGTCCACTGAGCTCACTGGTGAAAACCGAGGCAAGGAAGCTGATCAGGTGTGAAAAGAAGAGATATTAAGCTAAACAGAGGCTGCAAAAGACAAGACACTGAGAGTGGAAGTTCACCTTCCAGCAGGACAACAACCTTAAACAAACCCCCAGAGCTGCTAAGGAATGGTTTAGATGAAAGCATGTTTATGTGTCAAAATAGATGTCCAGAGCTGAATTACAAGTAAGATTTTAAAACTGAGGGTCATGGAGGCACTCGTTCCAATCTTACTGAGCTTGAGATCTTTCACAAAGAAGGAGAATGGGCGTAAATGTTGATCTTCAGATGTGCAAAGCTGGAAAACCATGTATGCTTTTCCTTTCATCAGACAATTACTTTGTGCTGGCCATTACATAAAATCCCCCCAAAATACAATGAAGTTCATGGGCGTAATGTGACAAAATGTGAACGTGGTCAATCCTGGTTATGTTCTTGCAAGGCACTATAATCAAGCTAATAAACATTTTAGTGGTTGTGGTGAGACTATGTTCCACCAACACTTCAATTATGATGACTGAGGTCACCAGTTTCCCCTCTGCAGGCTTCACACAACACTCAATGAAATCTTTCTTCAGTCAATGATCAGCTGGCTCCACACTTGATTTGATTACAAGGACGAGATTTTAAGTTGTGGTGCTGATGAGTTTCTAACGATTCTGGATCCAATCCCAGCAGCCACTAGTCCAGCACAAAAACAAACTAACCCTGCAAATAGGCACTCACACATAAACAGCATTTTAGTCACCAGTTAATATCATGTGCATAGTAAGGAAAAACATGATTGAGAAGACAATTAAGATTTCACACTCAGTCCAAACTGAGATGGAAACCAGTAACCATCTTGCATGGAACAAAGCAGCGAAACCACCATGCAGCGCAGTTTTGTATCAGCAAGGCCCTACATGCAAGCCTCATCTCCGAAACATAAAACTGTAATCAATAATGTTTCATAGAAAAGTTGCACCTATGAGTTAACAGATTTTACCCATTAATGGACTTTTTAATAAATTCTCGATGGTAATTTATAATTTTCCAGGGTTACAGAGAAACTCTCAGTTCAAATTCTGTTCGGTTCGATTTCAAGCTAACTAATTAAGGGATAATCTGCAATCTATGATCAAAGCCGGTTTTGATGCTCATTACCTGCACTAATCCAAGTTGTTCTGAGGGAAATCTGTTTAAAAGTGGCCTGCTTGTAAACTGTTTATGAGTCATCAGTACATAAAGGAGAACTAAGTTTGCAAAAAAGCTTCTAAACAGCTGACTTCCTTCATGAATAAGTACTCCACCTCATTTAACTCGAGTAAATCTCATGCAGTATTTTGGGCTAAAAAGATATCTAAATGACATATATCCATAGACATGTAGGCTAAAATTGAGCTAATTTGGATTTGAAAATAAGGATTATGATACTGGGGTTGGACAATGAAACTGAAACACATGTCATTTTAGTGTGGGAGGTTTTATGGCTAAATTGGACCAGCCTGGTAGCCAGTCTTCATTGATTGCACATTGCACCAGTAAGAGCAGAGTGTGAAGGTTCAATTAGCAGGGTAAGAGCACAGTTTTGCTCAAAATATTGAAATGCACACAACATTATGGGTGACATACCAGAGTTCAAAAGAGGACAAATTGTTGGTGCACGTCCTGCTGGCACATCTGTGACCAAGACAGCAAGTCTTTGTGATGTATCAAGAGCCACGGTATCCAGGGTAATGTCAGCATACCACCAAGAAGGACGAACCACATCCAACAGGATTAACTGTGGACGCAAGAGGAAGCTGTCTGAAAGGGATGTTCGGGTGCTAACCCGGATTGTATTCAAAAAACAAAACCACGGCTGCCCAAATCACGGCAGAATTAAATGTGCTCCTCAACTCTCCTGTTTCCACCAGAACTGTCCGTCGGGAGCTCCACAGGGTCAATATACACGGCCGGGCTGCTATAGCCAAACGTCAGTTTCAATGGTGCAAGGAGCGCAAATCTTGGGCTGTGGACAATGTGGAACATGCATTGCTCTCTGATGAGTCCACCTTTACCGTTTTCCCCACATCTGAGAGAGTTACGGTGCGGAGAAGCCCCAAAGAAGCGTACCACCCAGACTGTTGCATGCCCAGAGTGAAGCATGGGGGTGGATCAGTGATGGTTTGGGCTGCCATCTCATGGCATTCCCTTGGCCCAATACTTGTGCTAGATGGGCGCGTCACTGCCAAGGACTACCGAACCATTCTTGAGGACCATGTGCATCCAATGGTTCAAACATTGTATCCTGAAGGCGGTGCCGTGTATCAGGATGACAATGCACCAATACACACAGCAAGACTGGTGAAAGATTGGTTTGATGAACATGAAAGTGAAGATGAACATCTCCCATGGCCTGCACAGTCACCAGATCTAAATATTATTGAGCCACTTTGGGGTGTTTTGGAGGAGCGAGTCAGGAAACGTTTTCCTCCACCAGTATCACGTAGTGACCTGGCCACTATCCTGCAAGAAGAATGGCTTAAAATCCCTGTGACCACTGTGCAGGACTTGTATATGTCATTCCCAAGACGAATTGACGCTGTATTGGCCGCAAAAGGAGGCCCTACATCATACTAATAAATGATTGTGGTCTAAAACCAGGTGTTTCAGTTTCATTGTCCAACCCCTGTATATCTATATCCAGTTATGGGCCTTCACTTGGGGAAATAAATGTGAATGTGAATGCAGTGTACATCTTTCACCAGCTCCTCTTTTGTCTTCATCTCTAAATACAATGGCAGGTCTTCTCTTTGACAGGCACATTTTACATTTGAAATGCAGCATGAAACTCCTACAGCTTCCCTCTGTCAGCCCATGTGCAAGTTGGAGGCATGTGATCACCTCCACTATTAAGAGTCTTAATCTACAGGAATCACAACACAGATGTAAGGTAAATGAACAAATCATGACAAACACTGGCATGAGGATCATCTTTTCCTCTGCCAGGTGAGGTCCTTTTGATGCAATCAGAGAAGTGGATCGACTTTGGTGTACATAAATAAAATAGTTTCTGCAGCTCTCTCAGTTTGCTGTAGGTGTGATGGGGTTGTAGCAACGACATGAGGCCAGTGTTACCACCCCTGCAAATTATTTCATGACTAACCACAATAGTGAACCATTACAATTTCACCACAGACATTTCACACTTATTTAAAAATATAAGGAGAAATTTAGAAATGTTTTACTTTCTGGTTTCCTTTTTGCTGTAGGAAAGATAACTACCATCTCTTTAATAGTGTAAAGCTTTAGCTTTTAACCAAACTGACTTTGAACTCATCACTCAATTCTTTCCATGTATTTCTACAAGGAAACAGCTGAACAGCATTTTGAAAACCCTTGAAAAACAAGACTACAACAAGCTATGAAATGCAAATTAAAGCCTGATTGGCCAAACATTTTGCCAGGATGCATTATGTCTCTCTAAAATACAGGTCATACTGTCAAGCGATCCAATGCAAAGCAGGCTGAGAGTACCACATGCTTTGAATTTACATGTCTGATTGAGAAACACTTTGCTTAATGAACGTATGATGGTAATGAAATATGTGGGTGCCATCTCCTTTCCTGTCACTCTTTCTGTCTCAAGCCCTCCCTTACCTTGATTGCCGCTTATGTAGGTCATCTCAGTGTGTTTTAATCACTGCAGGGTGAAAAGAGAGACCCATTTAACAGATCATGCCCAATTTTATCTTATCAAAGATGACAGTTTGGTATATTTTGAGCATGTCGTCACTTTTACTCTAAGGTTCATTGTTTGCACTCAGTTGTTGTATCTGGAATCCCAACCAGATCGTTAGTTTTGTATTCATAAGATGCTTGTAAGCTATGCTTGTTTTTGTTCTTCAATACCAACTTCATTTTCAAATTATCCATTCATGTGTACTTCAATGAACATATAGAAAGGTGACCTCCATCACTGTACAGTTTTAGATGATTTTGATGACTGTTTTCAAAGCCAACACACAGAGGAAACTTTGCTGAAATGTATATTAGTCTCACTGTTCTTGACCTCATGCTGATCTTTGTTTTTAAGAGATTTGTTTCTGCAGGCCCGCAAGTTTAATGCCTTCTCATCCATTAGCTAATGAACCAGCTCTTACCAGTAAACGCCCGAGGATTATTAGTGTCATCTGCAAAGATTTTCAGATTTCTCAGAAGGGTTATCAGCAAAAGCCAAATATTATTAGTATTTGAAAATTTGGACTAAAGCTGTTTTTACACCAATGACCAGAGAATTTTAGATTTCTTAAAAGGATTGTATTACAACATTATTAGTATTTAAAAAGTTTGGACTAAAACTGTCCAGTGACCCAGCTTATTTGAATGATGGGACCACAACTGAACTTTATACCAGGGACCTCAAGGATTAATATTATCATTTTTCTTCTAGCACAGGATGAATTCCTTACCACAGAGGTCTTAATGAGCTAATTACTTCTATTAGAAAGATTGGATTAGAACCAGCTCTTACCAGTAAACTCCCAAGGATTATTAATGTCATTTGATTTGTTTTCTGTGTTTGATTTTCTGTATTATTGTAATGTTTTTCCTCATGTGCAGCGTTTTGAGTGCCTTGTTGCTGAAAAGCGCTATATAAATAAACTTGACCTGACTCAATGACAAAAGGGCCAAAGTGACATGTAACGTGTTTTGGCTATAGCAAATAAAACCTGCACAATTGTGAAATTTAGCCACACACAGGGTTCCCCACGCAGTCGGGTTAAGTCTGGAAAAGTATCCAATGTAATTCAAGGATTCTCCAGGACTGGATTGGTATGAAAAAAAGGAATTTCATTTTTTGAATATTACCTGTCTCATTGACTAAGCATCCATCTAGCTTGTCCATCCATCCGTCCATCCATCCAGTTGAAGTGGTAGTTTTGCATGATAAAGTGTGTGATAACCCAGCACACATAACAAACTGGATGTGGCTCAAGTTTTTCACCAGTACCCAGTCCATCAATGGGTTAGAACAAGGACAAATGAGAATGAACCACAGGGATTTACACACCTGATGTCATTTTAAAGTCCCAACAGGAAAATATTAATTAAATATGTAATATAACGAGTTCTTTGTAATCAAGACTCAACAAAGAGCGATTAGGGCAAACCTCAGGATTCCTTTAACTTGCTCTAGAGGCCTATAAAATGTCTTTTCCAAAGTCAGCAGGCAACATTTTTTTCACCTAAATATGAAAGAGCTCTGATAAATGAGGTCAATTTAAACAGTCTATTTTGGTTTAAGAGGTTCCTGACTGAGAGAAAAGAACAGGAAGTATCTAAAGTGGCAGCCATGATAAAAGCTTGTCTCTAGATGCTTCAGTGCTCCCTTTACTTTGTCCTTTTGAAAATGAAAAAAAGTTGGACTATCTTCTGTGAAAGAAAATAGGAATATTCTGTCACATTCTTCTTTGCAGATGTATTTTTAGAATGATCCTATTATGATGGATCCCTGTAAACAAATAATGTGAGAATTGTCACTTTGGGCAGTGAAAAAAAAACAATCTGTCAGAATATGTGGATGTTTTTTGTCATTTTCTTCTCTTTTTTGAACAAGTCCTTGTAATGAAGTCAAATTTGTGACCACATTTCTTTTAATGAGCAGTTTAATGAGAATATTCTCTACAGCTGGAATTTCACATCTTAAGGTGCTGATGGTGCTTTCTGAGAGCACTGTATCTCCAACCAACCTGATCGTCAGCAGTACACATCAGTTCATCTGTAATAGTTGCATAAAATAGTTTATGCAACTATTTACTTATGTTATTAAAATATCTTGTGCACTGATCTCCCATGACACATTAAGGCATTTCCGCTTGCTGTTCTTTGTCCTTCAGTTTGTATTGCCTCGTCTTCTTTCTTGGCACTTTCTGTGTGTGAGAGTGTGTTGATGCAGAATTGGCTGATCTTCCTCAGTGTGCTCTCATTCTGTCAATGCACTGATTTCTGTGTGTGTGTGGGTATGTGTGGGGAGTGGGTAGCAGGTGGTCACCACAGCCACACCTGCCGTTAATGTGATGGAATATAAAAGCTTAAATACCAAAGATTAGTTCCACTTTATTTGTTTTTCTGTGTATCTAGGTTGGCAGTAACTGATTCTTCCTATTTAAGCAAACCTGCTGAAGGAGCTCCGAAGAGCAACATTTATCACACTGAATGAGTGTGAAGTTATAGAGATGGAAATGGCTCACAGATCTAGCTGTCTCACTGGCACAATCACCCAGACACACTTACAGCTAAAGCATTATGAAGCTGTGTGTACATCGTGTTTATGGCTGCAGGGTGCTGAGCCCTCTTCATTATTCTCATCTTTGTTGTGTCGAGGCAGATCAAATTAGATTAGACTGGCTTCAAGCCAACCAAGCAGGAATCATATTGTATTTCCCAATATCATATAGTGCCAAGCAAAAGTATTCACTTTTCCAAATCTTTTCATGTTAAAACCACACGTCTTTAATCTATTTCATAGGGATTTTATGTGACTGATGTAAAGTTGGAGGAACCTGATACATAGATAAAAAAAATAAAATCTTGAATAGTAATCTGAACAGTGTGTGCATTCATATTCAACTTTCCCAAGTCACTGCTATAAGTCTTTTGGGATACGTCTCTACCAGCTGGAGAAGATGAAATGTTTGCCCGTCGTTGTAAAATAGCTCAAGCTCAGTCACACTGGATAAAGAGTACATATGCAGTTCTCAAGATTCTTAATTGGATTTAGAACAAGACTTTGACTAGGCCATTCTAACACCTGAACATGCTTTGATCTGAACCATTCTGTTGTTGCTCTGACCACATGTTCAGGGTTGTTGCTCTGCTGTAAGTTGAAACTCAACAGATTTTCTTGAAGGACTGACTTGTATTTAACTTTATCCATAATACTAAAACCCTAACCATCTTCTCTGTCCCTGCTGAAGAAAATCATCCCCACAGCATGATGCCACCACCACCATGTTTTCAGGGTGATGAAAAGAAGTGCTGTTTTGACCTCATCTGGCCAGAGGACCTTAATCCACATAATTCCGATTGATATACCCACCGAAGCTGTGAATCAATGCATTTTCTCCAGAGTTACCCTGGGCCCCTTTGCTGCTTCTCTGATTAATACTGTGATTACTCGGCCTGCCAGATTGTACAATGCACTGATGCAGATGTTCAAAGCTTTAAACTTCTCCTCCAGCTTTACCCCTAACTTGTCTTCTGTGTTCTGTGTTCAAGTGATAGTAGTAGTTTTGCAAGGGCCTGTATTTAACAATCAACAGATACTTGATTAAAATAGACATACATTGGCTTTATCACACGTTTGTCAAATGCCTCAGTTACCACCAGAAGGCAGATCTGATGTGACAATGAAACACATACTTGCTGCTATTTCTCTGGGGCCGCAAAGCCGCCGGGATAGTCTCACAGTTACACGAGACAGAATGAGTAACACTGAGCGGCTGTAAATGCATCACACTTCATGTCATACAGCTATCAGCTTGTCAGAGGGAATCTGGGTTATTACCACATGCGATCACTGGCGTCAGTCAGCTTCTCTGTCTCAGGGCCCCTTTTGTTTAAGTAAATACTCGAGCTTTTGCTGGTCCAGAAGGCCGGACCTTTCACATCAAAAGGTTAGTGACACTGAGAGCGGGATTCTCATCTGCTGGTCGTCTAGTGGAGCCTTAAAGTACTCACTGTCCAACTTTATATTGTTAATATGTAGTCCATGATTTACAAAAATCTTTAGCACTGTACTATATGATTTCAACTTTATTACTTAACATTCTTGTACAAATTAAAGGTAACTCTAAAGATGTTACACTGTCATTAATGTTGCACGGTTAGTGTAGCCATCCATGATCTCAAAAAATATTCACTAAACCTTTTCAAACATTAGATTTTTCTCCTTTTTTTGACACTAGTGGTCTTTATTATTTTGTATCTAGGCAGGAAGTAGGGCAGGGAGAGAAGGGGAAGACATGCAGTAAATGGCCTAGGGCCTGGAATCGAACCCATGGGCGTCGAGGACTGTAGCCTCAACGTATTGTGTGCCTGCTCTACCTACCACTGAGCCACATCATGCCCCTAAAAATCTATTTAAGGTGAGAATCTTTGATCATTCAAAAAATTATTCTCAGCTTTAAAGTTTAAAAAAATCAGTGCGATTATGCTAATGCTGTAAAGTTGTTTTACCCTTTTTACATGTCGTCACTAGAGGGGTAATGAATGGGGAGGAAATTGTATGTTTGCAATGTTTGCATTCTTCTTTATTAAACTTCTATTTAGGTCAGTAATAATTCACTATTAGTTTAACATAACTTACATTAAGTCAGTTTGTCTTTATTAAGGCTCCGATTTGTCTATGAACACATTGATGAAGCAAAATAGTTAGAATAATCACCAGCTAAACTTGTTTCCATCACAGACATGCTTATTGTACAGAAGAATGTTTGAGTTTTCTGCTCTTTGTCAATCAAAAAGGTTTCCATGCAGCCAGCTTTGGCTTTTGTAAAGAGGAAAAGGTTCAAGGGTTTTCCCAATTCTGTTTTTATACACAGCTAACTGACAGCATGCATCGACAGCTGAGGGAGGGAAGGCTTAACTCTACTCTCTAGTCTCTACCTAGTACCGTTCAAACCTTTTTGCATGCAGGCCAAATTCGTCAAGCTGACAGAAATATCAACAGGGCAATAACTTAGGAAAATTATTTTATTGAGATTTTTATGTTTTCTTTTTTTTTTAACAACAAACTAAACAAGAAAATGAAAGAAAAATTGTCAGATTTGTTTAAATAAAAGGGGATGTTTAAATCGAATGTCCAAAATTTGCCAGTATATGTAACACATCAAAAAATTGCCTTTGCCAGGTCCAGAAATAGACTGCATGGTGCAGTAAACAACGACAGCAGAATTAAACCCATTGCAACTGAGCTGGATGTATAAGTAATGGATAAGCAGTTTGAAGATGATTAACTGCACCCAGCTTGTAAGCTATATCAAATCTGAAATTAGGAGGAGCATTTCGGTTATTTTCACCTTGAGAGCTCATCTTGAATGTGCGTTTAACAAAAATCCCATTACACCTGCAGCCTGTAACTTGTGTGTGAGGTAATTTAATTGGTTTAGTTATAAATTCCGGATTGTAGCTGGGCAAACGTGATGCAACAGATGGAGAATTTAATTCCCATAATCAGAGGGTTTCTTGGGGATCAGTGCTTCAAGGGCAATTACTTCTATTGCAAGCACACTTATAGTCCTAAAACAGAAAAATATGTAAATGATAACTCAAAGTAGGGGATTTAGCTATATTAAAGTAAAGAATGTGTGAGCAGCAGATGTATTAAAGAAATGTGATTTTTAGTACCTTGAACCTAAAGTGTCCATACCACTTGAATTCTTTTCTAATTTTGCCACATTACAACAAAAAATAAATGAATGTTTTACAAATGAAACAGATGTGGTGTGTGTACTGTATGTATTCATCCTCTTTTACTCTGATACCCCTTCATCTTTGCAACATAACTCAATACCGTTCAGATCAGATGGAGACATCCATTTTATAGATTTTATAGACTTCTTATAGATTGTCAGAAACTTAATTTTTTTCTTTCCTCTCTTCATTTAGCTCCATTCATCTTCTTATAAACTATATCCAGTTTTCCTATCCCTGCTGAAGAATGGAATCCCCACTGCATGATCCTGCCACCAACATGTTTGACTCAGGGTATGGTGTGCTCAGGGTAATTTGCAGTGTTGCTTTTCCATCAGAAAACACATTTTGCATGTAGGCCAAAAACTTCCATTTTGGTTTAATCTGACCAAAGCACATTCTGTTTGCTGCTGTCCCATTCATGGCTTGGCAAGCTGGAGTTTCTTATGATGTTCTCTCCAAAAATTGCTTTCCTTCTTCCACTCAGAAGCAGGGTACGCCCAATAGAGGTAACCAGTCAAATGGAGGGCCAAAACAGAGACACACACTCAGGAATAACACAGTACCCTCTTTTAAACTAGCATGCATGATTTTGGGCTGTGGCCAGAAACCAGAGAACCAAAGGAAAGCACACAACTTCACTTGGAAAACTTGTAGAAGCCACGCAGAAGATCCCCACCCAAGTGGACAAACCCAGCAAATCAAATGCATTCATTTGAAAGTTTGATAGAATGGCATGAAACATTTTGTATTTATAAATATAAATAATTTTGTACCACTAACCACAAGAGAGATTCACCTCTCTTCAGAGGTGAAGAAAGTAATACCGCTGTATTACTTTCTTGCTAATCGGCTAAAAGACAGAAAATTTAAAGACATGATAATTTTACATTTTAAATCCTGTTTTAAAAGATCCATACAAGATTGAACACAGCGTCCAAATAAAATATGGCATATGGGTTTAACAGACATCGGAACATTTTTCCCACCGTCCCATAGAGACATCCCATCAATCCAATTGTGCACCAGTTGGGCCGTCAGTTGTCATGGGAGTGCTGTCAATGATCCTCAATCTCAGCGGTGCTCTCTCCCCCTCCATCTGTCTCTTGGGCAGCTTCTCTATTCTGACAATCTTTTATCTCCCAGTGTTTATCTTGGCCAAGTACACCATATTAGTCCAACGGGAAGAGCAAGCTTCATTATTAACAAGCTACAGACTCAATCTGTTAACTGACCACGCACAGCTAGAAAAAAACTCTCATGAGAGGACAATATGATCCGTTCGCGCAACACCTGTTCTCCTTTCTTGGAGTCCATCCAGAACTAATTCATTAACGGACCCACTGAGAACAACTTGATAATCCAAAACAAACAAACAAAAAAAAAAACACAATATGCCTGCTCAACACGACACATAATAAGTCATCGTCCTACCTGCTCAAAATATGTGTTTATCCAAAGTCGCTCATTTATACTTTTCATGTTTGGAATACTTTTTCTTATGGAAAATATAGAATAAAATGCCTGCAACCCCCCAGCTGGTGAAATGCTTAACAACATGAATAGTAATAATAGTAATAAAATAAATGAAATGAATGAAGTGTTTCTATTCCATTCATCCATCATTTATCTACTGTACTGTAAAAAAGTATTTGCCCCATTACAGATTTTTTATGTTTTCGCTTTTTTACACTTAAATGTTTTAGATTATTAAACATTTAAAAAGCAGTTTTCATTTATTGGTGGCAACACCTGCCATGCAGCGTCAGTGGTTACTTACAAGGTGTTTTGAACATTGCTGTAGAGGAATTTTGGCCTACTCTTCTTAGCAGAATTTCTTTAATCTAGCTGCACTGGAGAATTAATGAACTGCCTGTTTAAGGTCATGCCACAGCATCTCAATTGAATTTTGGTCCAGATTTGTACCAGGCCTGGATGTGGATGGTGAAATTAAACAGGTGGTTAATAAAACCTAAAGGAACAAGGGAATATTTATATTTCCACATAGGGCCATTTAGATTAGGTAGTTTTTTTCTTTTAATAAATTAAATCATGATTAGAAAACTGCATTTTTGTATTTACTCAGTTTGTCTTTGTATGATATTGAATTTTGTTTGACCTGAAACATTTGAGTGTGTCAAAAAAGCAAAAACAGAATTCTGTAAGAGAGAAAGGTTTTCTGATTAAAAGTTTCTAATTAAAATATGATTGGAGTTTTATGCCTAAAATCTCTGTACAGGTCAAAAATATGTGAGTAATGTCAGTTTTAAGTAGCCCAGGACATGGCCATGGCTGCATCATTATCAATGTCATTATTGTCATTATTCCCTCCAACTGGACCGTAATTCATTAACGATTTCTCGCCTTGTTGCTCCTCTGCTGTGATTGATTACCCTGCTCTGGCCTCTCTGCTTGGAAATTGCTATAAAAGCCTCTTCTTTTTCTTTCTCTTGTCACATCAACACTGAATATGCCTGTAACATTCTTTAATCTCTAGGATCTATCTGTGATAATGTCGAAGCAAGAGTTTCACCCAAGCAAAGTCAGGAAAAAGACATTATGATGCTTTTGCAAGTCTGTTCACATGTTCATACCACACATGGCTTCATATTCATTGATAAGACATTTTATGACATTTTATAGAATTAGAAGATAATTATTGTCTTGATTTGAACTGACCATGTGTTTAATCTGTCAAAACAGCAAAACAGAAACTGCTTGCCAAAGCGCATTTGTGCTGCTATGCTCACAGTGGGCTTGGTTTAAGATGTCCAGAAACCAGCTGGAGCTGAGATGGGTCTGAGCACGCCTGAAAAGACTTAAATTATAAATGGGTGGTGGTCGCTGATGCATTACCAACAGCCAGTTGTTCAGTCATAAAGAATCTCAGATAATAAGGAAAATTCTCAGCATATCTGCATCTTATCGAGAACTCTATATGACATTGACTGTAATCCAGTGATGGAGGCACTGGAACATCATTCCCTTTGTCTTGACCAGAGTGGTAAATGTTATTATTGAAAATTAAGCATATAAGACAAATGTGTAAAGCTGCCTTTTACAGTAAGGTGTGTCCAGAGAAAAGATGACTGTCCATGAAAATTCTTGGGGAAACCATCAAGCATTCTCCAGATAGGAATGAGACCTTGGGCCCCATAATGGATTTTGCAGCAAAAATGACCTGAAAGATATTGTCCGAGTGTTCAGAAAAATGGTTAACAGAACATGGTAGCTAATACGGATAAGGGTGGTTGGTGAACAGCAGATGATGGTGATAGACATTTTGTCATGGAGGAACAACTGCATGGTCAATTTCTAGTTCGCAGAGCAAAGAGTTGATGGGATGTGGTCTGCTTGGAGACAGAAACTGGGCAGCAAAGGTATTAGCTGAATAGAGATGACTCCTCGCAGAAAACAACTACAAAATTGCTTTTTATTGTTTGGATAGCAGGATTGATTGTTTACAGCTGCAAGTCCACACACTATTCCAAGAGCAGTTTCATCTCCAAACATCTGAAGGAAGGCTCTACTGAACCGATATCATCTGAACAGGTGAAACAAAATTTACTGTTCAATGTGTATTTTTGATGTATTTAAAATAACAATAAATTCTCTGTTATCATACATGAAAAGAAAGACTAGAGTAATGGGATGGATTTTCTTTTGCTCTGAGGACCTTAAGCTTGTCATTAAAGAAAATATCTGCACAAAGCTTTAGCTGCTATTGAATAACCAAGTTTCTCACCCTGTCCCTAAATGCAGGCACCATCCTTCATTAGAAAATCATACGCAAAGGGTCTGACTTTGCTTTGCACAAATGAACCAGAACAGGTGTACTGTGGATTGAATAAGGGCCTATCATGGAGACCTTTGGGTACTGAAACTGATATTCTTTTACAGCTTGGAAAAATCAATATAACATGTCAAAATTTCGAAATTGATGCCAGACGTTGGCAACAATGCATGTAATACTCACATACAAGTGAATCAAAACAAATTGTTCTTTTAATCGAGTTTTGTGTAATAAAGTAGACACAGGGTATAAGTGTAGCCTGGGAAAAGGGTTGGCCTTGCAGGACACAATAAACAGGGTTCTTCATTAGCAAACGTTTATCGTCCATGAAGACAAATAAACAAAAATCGCTGGACGAGAGGTGGGTTGCACCCTGGAGAAGTACAAACTCCATGCTGAAAGAGCCCAGGCCAGGATTCATACCTGAAACCTTATTGCTGCAAGCGACAGTGCTAACCAATGCTCAACCGTGCAACCCATGTACAAAACATGAAAGCAAAGAACAAGAATGTTGCTGTTAATTTATTCGCTTATCTTTACTTCAGATACACAAACTCCACCAGTACCATATGCTGAAAACCACGGTGTTCTTATCTCAAAACGTCACTGATGGTATGATGTTTTTGGGGTGATATGCAGAGCAAGGATGTATTGATAATGTCTTACTTGTTTTCATGGAAAAACTGCACCATCTAAATCCTGGTGTGTCTTAAACTCACTGTGAGTGGTTTGTGGACTCGTCTGTCAGAATTCTTGCAAGAAGTACCTGCTTGTGGTTTATTGATGTTGAAAAGATATTTGTTCCACTTCCAGATTTTGGTTCCAACGGTGCTTACTGGAACATTCAAAAGTCCGATGCCCTCTGTATGTTTGCAGTAATACGGTTGCAAAGGTATTGAAAGAGATCTTTGCTTTTACCCATCATGAGATGCTTCTGGTGAGATACCTTAGTAATGAGACCCTTTTTATAGGCCATCAGTTAGGACTAGGACAGATTTCACCTGTTTTCTTGCCTTTTTTGCCTTCTTGTACATCTTCTTGTTCATTTGTTAAATGCTAGTGTCATTTACCTTTCTTTCTTTGTATGTGTAAATTCCTTGAGTTTCTACGGATACCAATGGCCCCATTAGAAAAATATTAACTACGAGAGGTACTGGCCTGTTAAATACGTATTTTTGATTGGACTTGATTGAACTGAACATGCTAAGAAATGCTTTGTTTTCATCTTTGTAGGCCACAGCACAATAAAATGCATTTCATCAGTCTATTTGATTTCAAGAACTTGTTCTCTCTTTGCTCTTGCTTTATAAACCAAGGCTGACCTTTCTTGTCGTTTTAACATTGGCTGTTTTTTTTGTATTGCTCACATTCTTTAACCTTCATGCTAACACAGGATAATAACCACATGCAGTCAGCTTTTATTTGAAAATGTAAAGTCCACAGTTTCTAAAAATATCTCCAGTTGAATGTGCTGTGTTTGACATTACCTGCGGTGTGCTCATTGCTTGCAGACTCTTTGCAGTCACTATAAAAAGAGGGGACATTTTGGGGATCTGGCACAATGAGACGAAATTGTCACACCTCGCACTTGCCTTGCCGTGCAGCCTGTTGAAGGTGGGAGACGTGGAATTGATAATAAAGGATCGGAGAAGGAGAGAAACGCTGGGATCTTGACTCGTCTGATCCTTATTTTTACCCCCACACCCAGACACTGACGTTCTCAAACTTTCACTCACTACCATCACCCCCCCACCCCCCCATCCCCTCTGTTTGAAGCTCCAATCTGTCTTCCTCCCACACTCTGTCTGTCTCCTGGGCTTTCTTCCTTCCTGACATTGTTTCTTCTTCCTCTTCCTTCCCGCTCTCCCCACTTGTATGCGAGTGGGGTTATACATATTTTTCAACCTCTCTTTTTATCTTGTCACTGGCTGCTGAGGTGGCATTTCGTTCTCGTTCCCTCCACTCTCCGCTGCTCCTCTTGGTTTAGCACAGCTGTCAGAGCCCTTCTCACTCACTTTCAGTTCACTTTTCACACACACACACACACACACACACACACACACACACACACACACACACACACACACACTCATGATGAGACACTCCTTTTCCTCCTGTCTTCTCTTCTGCCAACTTCACACTTTCCCTCCCTTCTGTTGGTGTCTTGGGTCACTTCCTTTTTGCACAAGATTGTGCAAACACACCCATACATGTGCACACACTCCCTCTCCCTCACCTCTCTCTACATATTAGCTTTCTCACACATCTTTACCTTCACATTTCCATCTACAGCTGGGAAATCTTTCTCCACAGACACACACTTTTCTCTCCTGAGCACACACTCTTTTACCCAGTAGCTCCCTCTCTAGCACATTGGTACAGCCTCTCTCCTCTCACTCTCCTATCCTCCCTCCCAAATATACACACGTGCTCTCCCTCTCTCAGTCCTCATCTGCACCTCAGCACAGTAACACGCTGCTTCGTCGCGGGTGCAATGCAGAGCGCTGAGCAGGGTTCTTTCAGCTCTCCATCACCCTGACCCTTCATACAGAGCAAACAAGAAGCAGAACCTGGAGGGGGGGGGGAAGCTAAAGTCTTATATTCCTTTTTCGGAGTCCGAACAATCCCATCTTACTGACAGGAGGAAGAGGAGGAGGAAGATCTGTTTTCACACTGTCCTGACTCAATTTGTCACGTCCAGCTGAAGGAGCTACAAGTGATGCATGGGAGACTAGGAGCTAGAAAGTTGTCTCTCTTTACCTCAGTTGTTTATTGATCAGTAGCAGCTGAGGAAACTTTTAAGAAGGAAGAGGAGGGGGGCGGTGGACAGTCCGCAGGTGAGAAACTCTCCTCGCCCTCTTCCTTTTCCCATCCACGCTGTTTTTATTTTTGGTTGCATTTGTCAGGAAGAAAGCAGCACCATCCTTCCAGCGGCTGCTACCCATGTGGCAGGAGGCTCTGTGGACCCGCGGACGCTATCTGCTGGAGAAGAGCGATGGGGGCGAGGGGGGCGAGGGGCCCGACAGCCTGGGAGACGGCTGCCCTGGGTTCCAGAGCGAGGTGTGCCTCGAGGTGGAGAAGCCTCAGGACTGGCTGTACGAGTCGTACTACAGGATGAGCCAGCAGCATCCGCTGATCGTGTTCCTGCTGCTGATCGTCATGGGAACTTGCCTTGCACTGCTGGCCGTGTTCTTCGCATCAGGATTGGTGAGTATGTGTTTGTGTGAGTATGTTCATGTAGAAGTGAGTGTAAACACAGCACTTTAGACGTGTGGTAGTTCAGCCCAGAACTGGGAGGTCATTAGGAGTTGAATGCTAATTATAAAGGCAGCATACCACTACTTTCCTGACAGGAAATGGAATAAATAGACCAACCCCTCCTGCATGGGCTGTTCACGTTTTTATTTCATATTTTATGTACCAGGTTTTCTTAACAAAGAAGTTAGAAAATTGTGTGAAAATTCAGAAAACGTTTTTGAAGCAAATAATTTAAATCATTAATTTAAAAAAAAGTTCAAAGACAAGATGTAATGTTGTGCAAATTCAAAGTTCAAAAGCTTGAGCTAAAAATTAAGCATATACATGTTAAAAGTAAAGCATTTTATATTTATAGTTTAACACTGAAAAAAGTTATTAACTAAACAAACAAAATAATAAAGTGAAACCCTCCAAATTCGTTCCAAAAGAGGTTCTTGATTATTAGTGCATGATTTCTTTGGGTTATTAGGATCTTACTATTTTTTCTTTTTATGTCATGAACTCGAAGTCTTTGAGGTTGGAAGGCCTCCTAGCCATCACCCTAAGCTTTAGCTCCCTCAACACATTCTCTAATCAGATTCAGTCTGGCACGCTGGCTGGGCCACTCCACAACCATGAAATAACTTCCAGTCAGAAGAAGCAGAAGATTACTTAAAATTTAAATCCGTCAGAATATGAATAATTTTGAGCCCAAAAAGACCTGAAGGTGGTGCAACTTCAGTTCTTATCGTTTGCTTTTAAATCACTGTGAGCCTAATGCTCCGCTTTGTGAAACTGATTTAATGTAAGCATAACTTTACCTCTGATGTAAATTAAATAAGCATCTATGCAGTTATTTCAGTTGTGCTTACACATACATTTCTCAGAGAGGAAAGTTAGAAAATGCTTCCTAGGCTCCTCTTCTGCAGTGTTTTTCTGTGGTATTGGACGTTGGAGAGGCAGCATTACTCTGAAAACCCGTCAACGTCTCATTAAAAGGACCATACACTGTAGGAATGTTTTGAAGAAAATATTTTCCAACTTTGTAACAGGAACATTCAGAATCCTTGGTAGACCTTGATACCAGTTTCCTGACCATGTTTGACTGGAGCCAGACCAGTTTGTCACTTCTATATGTATATATTTTTTTAAGATTTATTTGGCGCTAGCGGCCATCATTGACAGGGGGTGGAGAACATATAGCAGGTCTCACGGTCGTGAATCAAACCCTAGATGGGGGTACCTGTATATGTGGCCCGATCTACCATTACATCACAGAATGCCCCCATTTGTCACCCTTGAGCCTAATTTCTGAATCATGTCTCATAATGCTTGCAGAATATGTGTTTGACTCTGTGTTTCTGAAATGCTCTATATGGCAACACTTCTTCCTCTAAAGTCTGCGTATCTCTTCTACCGGTAGTAAGGCTTTCATCCTGGCGCACATGCTGGCTCTTAGAGTGTGCACCGACAACAGGCTGTACAGACTGGCCCCTCTTTAGCCTACAGGATGTGTTGTCCACAATTCCCACGCAGTAATGTAACTTTAGATTCATTACATCATGGGAGAGCTCTATGTTTAATCGATGTTCACCATAAATCCGCTATAGCTTAGAAAAGGTGTTACTATTTCTGGATCTTCCTCATGTTTTTTCAGCCGTCAGCGGTCACTCACTCCAGAGATCATAAAAGCCTAGAAAAATGAAAATGAATATCATCTGATTGTTTCCTTAAACTGTTTTCAGAATGTGAAGCTACACTAGCAACATCCCCTAATTTAGAAGAAAGGGATTATTTTACATAATATTTTAAAGAGGTAAGTTTAGGTAACCACTGGAGAAAGTCTATTGCTCACTTATGGACTAAAAAACAGCTATGGTCTGCATAAAATGTTTTCTGGGTTCAAACACAAGCAGTTAACATAACTTTGAAGCAGCTGGAGGCCATGGATCAATTGTCTGTAGGACCTTTGGTCAGCAATGTCTCTCCACCAGTTTGCATCCAGTCTACACAGTAAACAACAGCTGTAGTGGCCGAGGGGTGGGAGTAGGTCCCAATGAAGCAAAATCAAAACAATGATCTACAAAACAAATTGAAGGAATTGCACTCACTCAAAAGCCCTGTGGCTTTTCTGTGTTTATAAAGTTACTTTTATTGGATTCAAAATAAGCATTTCTGTTGGAACATTTAAAACTCTATGTTGTCTTTGTGACAATTCCTGGTGAATACTGCCCAATATTACAATTAGAATGTTTACTACATTCAACAAATACAGTTACACCTCTTAAGGGTTTACAAGGTTGGCAGGATGTACTCAGTAGGCGAGGGCATGGATGATCTTGAGTAAAAATACATACCACGGTTTCATGAGATCATGGTACTTCCACAGATATTAAAAAACAAAGACGTGGAACAAGATCCAAATGCTTGGTATAAAGCAGAACATCATTGTTAAACAATGTTCTAAATTTGGTAGCAGTTTTCAAACTCTTACAGCTGGTTAAGCTATCTGCTAAGGCCTGCACAGAGTAACTAGCACATCAGTGTGTGAAGTGCTGGTTACCAGTGTGCAGCAATGCTCGTTTCCCCACTGCAACCCTGAACAGGACAAAACAGACTGACTGAGTGAGTTGTTTGGTCTACTGCAAGATGTTTTGTACCTACCAGGTAGACGTTTCTTCCTCGTTTTGACAACTGATGCATTAAAAGGATTTTCTCTATTTCTACTCATAGTCTACTGCAATGAAATGTAGGTTTATGACTGCATTGTATGATATCTACCTGCAGGAGTTAGTTAAAGACATGGGGTCATTGTCTATTAAAGTTTATGAGAACAAGAGCCCTAAATTCAGAACCAAACTGCAGGGGAATGAAATGTTATATTAAAGTTCTAGGTAGTAATACTACTGAGTTATATTACTTGTGATATGTGGGCATTTTGACAACTTAACTCTATTTTTCAGGAAATTCTTAACTAGCTAGAGAAGTAAACTGACATACAATTGTTTAGGTAAATAGGTAGAAAATTATTTGTTTGCAGGGAGGAAATGGCAATGCGTAGGTGCAAAAATGGCAAAAGACAAATTGACCCAGACCAGTGTGAGTTGTCAGGATGAACAATAGTGTTTTTAACAATGTGGAAAGCTCTAGGTTTTATTACAATTAAACATATTGTGTGCCAGATGAATTCCATTATCAACTATTGCACAAAGAGTTTTGCTTTCAGCACTGGACTTAACGGGACAGAGCCTTTCAAGGGGGGCGGTGGCATCCCTTGTGTATGACTATGTGTGACACCATAAGTGGCTTTGAAGCACTTTGGATTGCAAAGACAGCTTTGCAGAGTGGATCTGGAGAGCGAAAGTAGAGTTTAGCTTGCAGCTGTGTGGGTGTCGGTGCTTTTGTCAAGTGAAAAGTGTTGTTTGGCGACAAACACTCAACCGCAAACACAAGCTATTGTTTCTCGAGTGCCTCTTTTGTATTTTATGAAATATTTTCACAAAGGAAAGCCCACTCAGAACTGTTGTTGTTGATATCTCAAATTGATTGCTTTGCTGCTAGATGTTTTAGAACGGGCCGTGGATTTGTTTTGTCATATCTGCGTTTGCGTCATGGGGTATCAGCATGGCACCTGGAGAATAATCCTAAAGTGTTGTTACATTAATTTTAGCTAAATAACATACTTCTTCTTGGTAGCACTGCCATCCAAGTCAGTCCCTTTACATCCATTTAAAGCAAATCGATGCAGTCGATTCATTCACCTAGTTCTTTCAGTCCATTGGAGCTCCTGTGCTTTTCTTCTCAGGCTGCGAACCCTTTCAATAATCTGCCATCCTTCACAAGAAGTTTGGACTCATTTTACCACTCTTTGTTCTTATGGAATAACAGACAGGCTTATCTGTGGTGATGAATTGGTTGTATGGTGAGGTGTGCGTATTTATTACTGCTGTGCGCAGAAGAATAGCAGGAACAAATAAGGGGTGGATTTAGAGTCGGGTGCCGGGCAGCCGAGGGAGGGGAGGATGTTGTTGTAAGTGTTCTGGCTTTATCAGCGAGCCGACAGAAACCCAACCAAAAGCAGCACTAATGCTCCTAAAATTACAGTGCACTTTTATCTTTCTCCGCAGATCAGGGCATGAGTGGGTGAATGTGGTGTTTTTAAGAGGTAGACGCCACCACCCATTGTGTGCGTGTGTGTGCATCTGTGGATCTGTGTGTATCCTTTGGCTGGGTTTCTCAAAGGAAGTCTTGCATTTCCCTCAAAAGCTTATCTGCAATCTTTGGGAAGAATCTTCTCTTTTTGCTCTTTTTCTGAAATTGCAGTGTAATGTAAAGCTGCCGTATGTGTGCCTGTGTGAGTACACAATCCCCGCAATTACATGGCAACATGCACACGTAATGACTTCTTAAAACTCAACTTAAACAGCCTAATTGAGGCCAACTGATAGTGGTATTCTGCAAATCTAAAATAGGTCCTCTTACTTGTGTGACTGATTGCAGAGCTGCTTTCTGCCATGATTTGTGGGTGTTTTTGGGTTCTTATTATTATTATTCTTGATAGATTTTGAATCATGCTTCTGTTTATTATTTTCCTGGTCATGCTTTAGTTTTTGTCTTCTAGTTCATGTTTTGTCAAGTTAGGTTTTTGGATCTGGTTGTGCTTTAGTTTCATGTTTTTCTAGTTATGTATTCAAGAGTCTCTTTTCTGCTCCAGCCATGTTTTGTTCTCTCCTGTTTTCAATCATCTTCATTCGGTTCACCTGCACCTAGCATTCAGTCTCCTCATTTCACCTGGTTCTTGCTCCATATATACACCTCTGTTCTGTTCATTCCTCGTGGAAACATTTTGGATCATTCATTCACTCTGTTCATGTCTTGTCCTTTTGCTCATGCCAAGCCTGTCTTGCCAGCCTGCCCATGTCTGCTTTTGCTATCACTCTCTGAAGTAAGTTTTTTTGTTCATTAAATCATTTCACCTACTGTCATGCTGCCTGTCCGTCTGCATTCCGGGGGCCTCCGCTACACAAGCCGTGACACTTTCTGTCGACAACTGAGTTAGTTTCTGCCATTTGCAACATTTCTTTTTTCACTTTTACGCTCAGTTGATTTTAATGAAAAGTGAAAACTCATGATTTCGTTGCAGCTCATTGACAGTTTGGTAGATTCACTGCAAAGTCTGGTTCTGTGGTGACAGATATCTAGCTATCAGTGGGGAGGGAACAGATGCTGTGATATTTCCAACAGTGTGACTTGCATCACCACAGATAAAAAAAAAAAAATGAGATAGATCTGAAAACCATGAATAAAATTGGAAGTTTGCCTGAACTTTAAATTACAACTTAAAACCTGTTAAAAACAACATGCACATAAAGATATTAATGGGTAACCATGTTAACTTGAAAAGTTCAAATAAGGCATTTTTTTGTTATTGACTTGACGGTTAGATTAATATATTTCAGTATTTCAGGATTTTTATGTGAAGTTCTGCTAAAACCTTACAAAGAGTTTATATCATACCTGGAGTCAATAACTCTCTTTGTTTCTTAATTTAGTACATGGAAATGGAGGTCCGTGGTGATGCAATTGTCTTTCTGTGTGAAACATGTACTCAGACGGAACATGCAAAGTATTTGTGATCAATGTGTCTACCTAACGGAAAAATTATGCAGAGTAAACCTATAAAATAGCACTTAAACCATTAATATGTTCTGCACCACTCGTCTTGTGTCATCTTCCGCTTATCCGGGACAGGCCAGAGCAGGCAGCAGTCTCAGCAGAGACGCCCAGACTTCCCTCCTCCCAAACACCTCCTCCAGCTCCTCTCGGGGAAGCTCGAGCATTCCCAGGCAAGCCAAGAGACATAGTTCCTCCAGCGTGCCGTTGGCCGTCCCCTGGGCCTTTTCCCGGTGGAACATGCCTGGAACACCTCCCGGGGGAGGCGTCCAGGAGGAATTCGAAACAGTCACACGAGCCACCTCCACTGTGGAGGAGCAGTGACTCTTCTCTGAGTTCCTCTTGGATGGGTGAGCTCCTCAGCCTATCTCTAAGGTAGTGCCCAGCCATGCTGCAGAGGAAACTAATTTCAGCTGCTTGTATCCGAGATCTCGTTCTTTCGGTCATGACCCAAAGTTCGTGTCCATAGGTGAAGGTAAGAACATTGACTGGGCAGTAAATTGAGAGCTTAACCTTTCGGCTCAGCTTGCTCTTCATCACAATAGACCGGTGCAGCGTTCGCATTACTGCGGCAGCCTCACTGATCCGTCTGTCGATCTCCCGCTCCATTCTTCCCTCACCTGTGAACATTCTTGAAGTCTTCCACTTGAGGCAGGAGCTCCCCTACAACCAGGAGAGGGCAAGTCACCTTCTCCAGTCAAGAACCATGGCTTCGAATTTGGAGGAGGTGATCCTCATTACCACCGCTTCGCACTCAGGTGCGCACCTCCCCAGTGCATGCTGTAGATCTTGACTAGAGGGAGCCAGCAGGACCACCTAATCTGCAAATCTACTGGTCCCCAAACCGGACCCCGTTTAGTCTTTGGCTGCGCCTAGAAAACTTGTCCATGAAAGTTATGAACAGGACCCATGACAAAGGGCAGCCCTGCTGCCATCCAACATGCGGGAACAGGTCCGACTTAATGCTGGCAATGCGGAACAAACTCTTACTATGCTTGTACAGAGACTGGATGGGCACTAATAAAAGGCCCCTGACTCCCAACTCCTGGAGTGTCCCCCACAGGGCATCATGAGGGACACAGTCAAATGCCTTCTCCAGGTCCACAAAGCATATGTGGATAGGGCAAACTCCCACGACCCCTCGAGCACCCTGTGGAGGGTGTAGAGTTGGTGTTAAAACAATTCTAAACAAACAAAAACAACCATTATACTGTTTTGCAAGGAGATGGACTTAAAGGCCCAGAAATGAACGTGTTTTTTAATCTGAATCAGAATCAGAAAAAGCTTTTTTGCTAAGTATTGTTTCACACGTATGAGCAATTTGCTTTGGTGGTAAGGTGCTAGACATAGACAAACATACAGCTGACAAATAAATTTGGAAATATGTAGTTAAAAACAAAAGCAAGTTGTGTAGGAATGTTATGAGAAAAATAGAACACTGTGGCAAGTATAAAAAATATACAATAACAACAATATAGAATTAAATGAAATACTGTAGTATTTACATGTGCTGAGATATTCATACTGTTTGCAAGGGGAAAGTGTCAGTGGGGGACCAGGGCCTTGTTAATGAGACTAGCTGCAGACGGGAAGAAGCTATTTTTGTGGCGAGAGGTTTTGGTCCTGATGGACTGCAGCTTTCTGCCAGAGGGGAATGTCTGAAACAGTTTGTGTCCAGGGTGGGAGGGGTCAGCTGCAATCTTTCCCGCTCGTCTCCGAGTCCTGGAGGCATGCAGTTCCTGAAGTGAAAGGAGATTGCAGCCAATCACCCTCTCTGCAGAGCAAATGATACTCTGCAGCTTACCCTTGTCCCTGATAGTGGCAGCAGCATACCAGATGGTGAGGATGGACTCAATGATGGCGGAGTAGAAGTGCACCATCATTGTCTTTGGCAGGCTGAACTTCTTCAGCTGCCGCAGGAAGTACATTCTCTGCTGAGCCTTCTTGGTGAGGTAGGTGATCTTCAGCTCCCACTCAAGATCCTGAGCGACGATGGTGCCCAGGAAACGAAAGGAGTCCACAATAGCGATTGAAGAGTCACAGAGGATGATGGGAGTGTGTGGGGCTGTGCTCTTGATGAAGATGCTGGCTGAAGCTGGTGAACAAGTGTCATTATCTACAGCGAAACAACTCCTCTACTTATATGGACTGAATGGCCATTCATAGAGGAAAAAACCATGACTCTGAAAGCAAATTAAACATCCAGATTATTGTTTATAAATGCATCTCCTGTGGTCTAAAGAAATAAAAATGTAAGGATTTGACCATAATGACCTCTTACATTTGGAGGAAAAAGGGGCAAACATGCATAACTGAGAACACCATCCAAACTGTGAAGTATGGGGGTGGCAGCATCATGATGTGTCTACGTGTTTTGCTGCAGGAGGGACTGGTGTCCTTCACAAAGAAGATGGTATCATGAGGAAAGAACACTATGTGGAAATACTAAAGCAACACCTCAAGACATAAGCCAGGAAGTGGATGAAGGACAAAAACGTTATTATTTCGCCTCAATCTGAATCCCATAGAAAATCTGTGGGTGAAGCTGAAAAGGAACCTCAAACAGAACTGCTGTAACTGAGTTAGACCAGTTCTGTCAGGGAAAATGGGTCAGAATTCCAGCAAACTGTTGGGAGAAGCTTGTGAAGGGATATCAAAAACGACTGACCCATGAGGTACAAATTAAAGAGAAATTCTACCAAATACTAAGAAAAGGTAACACTAAGAAAGTGTAAACTAAATCTGAAAAACAGTTTATTATTTTCTAATTTCCCCTCGGGGATCAATAAAGTATCTTTGAATTGAATTGATTCTAACATTTTGCAAATAGAAATAATTTGTGTAAAAACTGTTTATTCCTGTTTCTGTCATTTGCAATAAAACAGTCTTATTTATGGGCATGTAAGAATAGTACTTTCCCAACACTAAAATAGGTTCTTTGTCAGAGAGGTTTAATACGAGACATTAAACAGGTAAAATAACTATTTCATTTTTACAGTCCTCAGCTAGATTTTGAGCAGTTTCAGGAGAAAAACCTTTCGCTGCTGAAAATGGAGACGTTGAGGCAAAGCTTGTTGATTATTGATGAATTCCATAACCAAGAGGAAGACAGATTGAGGAGCCATCAGCTGTGCTTCATCAGGCACAATAAATATTCAACAGGGACCCAACATGGAAAGTTGGAGAATGCATACACTGCTGCGGTTTCATCACATCCTCCTGTGCCAACTGTCTCCTTCCCCTCAACTTCTGACACAACAAATTTGGTGTATTTTTGTCTGATTGCTGCTGAATGTGAGCTTTACCTTGTCTGTGTGTCTCTTTGTGCTGCTGTTATGCCCTCCCTTTTCCTTACTCTATAATAGCTGGATGAATCAGGCTGGCTTAAAAAAGGGATTGATTGTTCTGGGTTACAATACAGTACAATGCAGGCAGACACACCCCTCTCCCCTGATGACAAATCGAGGGAAACCGCATTAAACACTATTGTCGAGGGTGGGGTTAAGCGGATTAGATGGAGCACAATCAGAAATATGCAAAGTGCAGATGCTTCTCTTTTGTTTTCACAAATGAGTGAAGAGCTCACCCAGTGAAGGCAGGGAGAAATCTGCCCCATCCTTGTACGAGATGTCTGTGAATGTATGCATTTAGAAAATCCGCTTAGATGCAGAAGGAATGTCCTTGTCAATGAAATCCTCCTCTGGGATGTGTAGAGCATTCAGTGTTGCTTACATTCTTGTTAGGATCCAATCTGGGCTCTCGTCTCCTCACTGTAAAGCTGCTGTGGCGTCAGCAGTGACACCCCTAGGGATTCCTTCCCAGACTGTGACTCATATCACGTCTTCTTCATAGTGCTGCTACATTAGTACTCTGCAAACTGCTTCAATCTCATTTTTATTTAAGACAAACGGAGTTCTTGGCATTATCATCAAAAAGCTGAAGTCAGAAAGCCGTCAAACAATATACACAAATTCAAGTCTAGGACATCTTTCTGCTAGCTTCCTCGACAAGGGCAAAATCAAACACATTTCAATAGCAAATCTGATTTTCATTTTACTTTGAAATGACATGTAATCAGACTGCGGCCTTCTAATTTAACGCCTGGGTCTGTCAGCGTAATCATGACTTGGAATAAGTTAAAATGGTTTCTGTGGGTGTTGTGGGCCTGTGAGAGTGCAACTGATGTTCGTGTGGAAGCTCTGTGCCTTCTGATTTGAAGAGGGCAAAAAGACTAAGAGAGAACTCCTTTGGTACCTGGTTGCCCACTTTATCACTACTTGCATGCTAGTGCGTGGTTTCCAAATCACAAAGGATACAGCTGGAGGATTTTTTAGTCACTTTTTGAATGCTTCCATGTGGAACCATCTGATTCCTAGTATCTCAAGCAAATTAATAGAGTTGAAAATTGCAGAACTGAGCAAATAGATGGCAACACACACTGGCTGCACGAGAGGCACGTGTGAAAAAATACAAGGCTACAAAAAAGTATTTACGCCATTTCAAATTTCTTATGCTTTGGCTTTTTTTTGGTCACACTTAAATATTTCAGCCAATCAAACACATTTTAATAACAGACAAAAATAACTTGTGTAGATTTTTAAGTAATTATTTAACTTAAGGGAAAAATATAACCTAAACCAAGCATCACGCATTGCCATCAAGCATTTACAATAACTAAAACACAGCGAGCTCTTTACATCGTTAAAAAGGTCCAACTTGCAAGTCAAATGAACTGCTATTCCCAACTCCGAGCTCACTTCTGAGACAAACAGAATGCAATATAACAAACAGGTGAAAAATTTAAAATATAATTTCTAACTTCTGATACAGTTAAATATTTATTTTAAATCCCGACTGAGCGTTTTTCTTACATTTACCAGGAGATCACTAAAACATTATTGCCTCCAATGCAAATTATTTGTTTTTGCAAAGTTTGTATAATCTTTATATTTTGGCTGGGTCAAAGCTGGTGTAGTCTCATGCTAGTAATGACAATAAGTAGAAAAACAGTTGAATCTTCACTTTATAAATCTACTTGCTAAGGGTATTACTTTGACAGATTAAGGTGTGCTCACATTGGGGAGATCCCTCTAAAGCCACACACTGTAGATTTAAGGAGCAACTTTGTCTGCTGTTCAACCCCATTTCCTGGCCCAGTTTGAAATTATAACTATTAGAGAAAGATTGAATGCATTCAATTTGAGAACTTTCAAGATTTCAAGACAGATTCAGCCAGAGACGTATAAAAACTGAGCAACATAGTAGGCAAGTTTTGAGCTGTGCTGAGTTAATGGCGTAGAGATGTCTGGTTTGATGTGAAGTGACAGTGTGTGTGTGTGTGTGTGTGTGTTCTTGTACTTGTTGCTGAGTGAGAACCATTTTTCGTATTTTTATCGCAAAGTGAGGACATTTTGACAAAGTGAGGACATTTTCCTGGTCCTCCCTTTTTCAAATTCCGTTCTTGGAACAGGGGTTAGGTTTAGGACTAGGGTATGAATTGAGTTATTGTTAGGGTTAGGGTTAGGTATTAACTGGTTAGGGTTAGGGTTAGTGTTAGGGTCAGGGTTAGGCACTAAAAATCAAGGAAAATGAATGGAAGTCAATGGAAGTAACCGAAAGGTCCTCATAAAGATAGTAAAACACGGATGTGTGTGTGTGTGTGTTCCTGTCTTGGCATCACAGTGAGAACCAATTTCCCGATTTCACCATCAAATTGAGGACCATTTGTACCAAAGTGAGGACATTTTGCTGGTCCTCACAACCTATTTTGCTAACGGTTAGGTTTAGGACTAAGATGTGAATTGAGTTTAGGTTAAGGTTAGGGTTAGGCATGCACTGGTAATAGTTAGGTTTAGGGTTATTGTCAGGGTTAGGGCATAGAAAGGGTTGAAAATGACTGAAAATCAATGGAAGTCAATGGGAGTCAACACATGGTCCTCACTACATATAGTAAAACAAGAGTGTGTGTGTGTGTGTGTGTGTGTGTGGGACTCCAACGGTGCGAGTGTGGAAGTGATGCCGTAGCACATTCTACGGGCTCTGTCTGCCTGACGATCTGGACGCCGTCTGTTCATCTGCTTTGTGTTTGGACTCTGTGGTCATTTTATTATTGTTGAGGATGACATGTTCTCACTGGAACACAAAGAACAGTTTCAGAGGTTCAGGATTTCACAGGAAGACGTATTCAAAGCATTTGTATTGTTAGTAGACCTGTGCAAATTGTGAGAAATCAACCACATTTGCAGATACTGGCCTTTGACTTGTACTGTATGTAAAACTGTATGACATCATCATTTTATTTCTGTTTCTTTTCTTTAGAACACAGAGGATCACATGACGTTCCTGATCGCCGTGTCTGCTGCTCTCTTCCTCTTCTTGTCCATTTTCATCCTAGTCTGCATTGAATCTGTCTTCAAGCGGATGCTGCGTCTCTTCTCTCTCCTGACATGGGCTTGTCTGGTCACCATGGGTTACCTGTTCATGTTCTCCGGGGGCAGGCTCAGTCCCTGGGACCAGGTACACTGTACACTGTTGCTCCTACATCTGCTTCTCGCATCTGATTGGGTGAAGTCTGTGTGTTGATTTGTTGAACCATCTTCAGATTGTTTTTGAAATCTGAATTTTGGGTCATTATCTTCACTGAGTGGCCTGGTCACAATGTAGGCCACGGACACTACAAAACTGATTTACAGTGCCTTATTAAAATATTTATACCACATAAACTTTTTCACATATTTTCATTACAACCATAATTTTTAATGTCATTTATTGAGATTTAAGGTGATAGACCACCTAAACCTATGTAGATCTAGCAGTATGTTTAGTGTCATGTTTCTCTGAACAACAATTTTCACATCTCCAACATTCAAATCATTATTTATTTAGTCTGTTAACACATTCTGTTCACTCATCACACCAGAACACAATCTTCCACTTCACCTGTATCTCCTACATGGCTGGTGCCCAACTGCAAGCAGGACTACTTATGTTATATTTTTCAACAATGAGTTTCTTCTTGTCACTCTTCTAGAAAGACCAGATTTGTGGAGCGCCCCATTAATAGCTGCTGTGCCAACAGATTCTCCCATGCAACTTTTGGATCTCTACAGCTCCTCCAGAGTTGCCATGCGTTCCATTTTCAGATGATGGATTGAACAGAGCTTTTAGAGAAGTTCAAAGCTTGGGACATTGTTATACGATCTCACCCTGCTTTAATCTTCTCCACAACTTGCTGTTAGGGTTCTTCTTGGTCTTCATGGTGCGCTGTGTTCACTGATGTTTCTAACCAACCGCCTTTACAGAACAGATCTATTTATTCTGGGATTAAAATACACAGGGTTAGACTTGTGTAGAGTGTCAGGGTCAAGGGGACAGAATACCAACGCACATCACACTTTTCAGATTTTTATTTGTAAAACATTGTAAATACATTATTTTCCTTCTACTTCTAAGTATATGCTTCATGGTAATCTTTCAAATAAAATCCCAACAAAACACATTTAAGTTTGTAGATGTAACGTGACATCATGTAAAAAGTTCAGAGGGTCTGAGTATTTTAAAACTGTTAATTTCTTCTTGCTGAGAAGACTCCCTCCAACATGCCAAACATTTCCTTTCCTTGTGACTTTTACCTTGTGTTGTGATGACCTTACCACCAAACACTGATTTTACTCTCTGTAGAGTTAGGAGCACATTTGAAATCAGACAGAGCCACAGAAACCCATCTCAAGCGACCTTGAGATTCTTGAACGGTGTTTATAAATAAAATGTAATATATTCCAACCATCTCGATGTGCAAAAGTCGGACTCAGCATTGTTGCATTGTTTTGTGTAGTTCGCATGTTCTTTCTATTCCCTGCATCCAGCAGGTGTGCAGGTTTGCTTTAGCTAACTATTTTTGCATAAACCAACAACTGACTTTTCCAAGCTTTACTCCAAGATTCGCTCAAAATGTGCTGGAAGGTGGGGTGAACCCCCAGTGTAACCAGCAGTTAGACTGAGCAGCACCAGATGAGTTCACGCCATCCCACTCTGTCGATGCCCTGTCATTGACCTTTGTTACAACAGACATGCTGATGCTGTGCTTTTACAATTGTTTTGACAAGTTAGAATGTTAGGGTTAAAAAGGTTTATTGTGACTTCTAGTTTATTACAATGACTTGCTGTAAGTTAATACTATAAATAAATTAAATTTTACGCGTGCTTCTGTCGCAAGTCAAAAATGGCAGCTAGAAAATGTCACACCTGTCAGTTTTTCCATTCTCTATTGATGAATCAAAGCAAGCGTCTGCTTTCCAGCAGGTTAGCTGGAGGGAAAATTCCCTGTGACATATATTATTGCCGAGTAACGTAACACTTGACTTTTCATTTGTTTGCACAAATTCTTTGGAAAAAGTACTGCCTTCTTGAATCACTCATGTGCATTCGAATCAAACCCTTCAGTAGTTGCAGAGAACATGTACAATTCTATGCACCAGTATTTCAACACCTTCAGCTTTTTCATTGCAAAGATCTTGCAGCTGTAATTGTAGCAAAAGTGGTTTTAACGTGTACTGACTCAGCTGGACAGAATACAAATATTTCCTTTTGAAAATAGTTATTTTCTTTCAACGTCAACACAATTATTTACTAATTTGTTCTGATCAATCCCAAAAATATCCAATAAAATACACCTTAGTTTGTGGCTGTTTATCAAGGAAGTAACACAATAAAGCTTTACGGTTATGAATACAAAATGGCTTTATTGGTAAAAGAGTTTTTTTGCCACTTATTTAGTAAGGGGAAAGTGGGCAAAAAGAGAAGGTCCAGCAAATGCCCCCAAGCTGGAACTCAAACACAATCCTATGGCAGTGAGGAACTGAGCTGTTCTACCTGTGAACCCTGAGGAAATAAAGCTATTAAATATAGTTCTAAAACTCTTCATCAAGTACACCATGAAAGAAACAGTAAATGAACATGCAGTAAATGATGTATATTTTTCAAATATACCAATACTCTGAAGTTACATCAGCCTAACTTTTTTTTGCACACACATTTGCCTTTTTCTTGTGTGTCATTGCATTTTCATGCTGGATGGTGTGTATTTGCCACCATTGTCGTCTCAGTGCAGAATTAATTCTCTGTGTTAATGAGGCCTGATGAGAGCTGGAGGTGAGTAGATCAGCAGACACATTAGTTTTTACTGCCAGACTCCTTTACTCTCCTGTGTCTGAAGAATTCTATTTTTCATCATCTGGCGCATTGTCTCCCCCCATTCATCAAACTCCACTTTCAAGCCACAATTCCTCCACCTGCCTCCTTTTCTCCTGATAAATCCGCCCTCCCCCAAAGCCTAAATTCCCTCACTCTTCTTTTTTACGTTCCCAACTCCCTCCTCCTCATGGATGGGGGTATTTTTGTCATCAGCCACCTGTGAGAGCAAAATCATTCTGCATTATTAATCACCCTATTCTGCTCCTATGACTTTCCTACTTACGGTACACATTTATATACCAACCTTACTGACAGTTTTTATACCACTCTGTTTTTCTAGATTCCTGCATTTATAGAAGGGACATGAAAGCTGCTCAGATTTTTTTAATTTATTTACAGAGAAAAATAAACTCAAATTAATTATCTGTGAATGGCAAAAGCTTCTGTTTTGAGTGTCCCTATGACCTCGTGAAGCAGTAGCTAAATGCATCCAAGAACTATTAATTGCTCTTCAGCTTGGGAAAATGTTTAACTTGTATCTGTTTCAACAGATGACTGTGACTGTGTTTTGAGTTATTTTGAGGGGACAGTTATACAAGCTGTACATTTACTACTTTACATTGTATCAAAGTGTCATATCTTCAGTCCATGAAAAGATATAATAACACACTTACAAACATGTGAGAGATGTACTCACATTTGTGAGATACAGTATAAATATTATATGTGTAAATAAACAGACATGGACTTTCACAGCATTATATAGGCACCTCCGTCTATTATAAACTGAGGAAAAACTCCCTGATGGGTATATACACCCCATCAGATGCTGTTCCCTCTGCAGGATGTGTTCCACCCTGTCTATCCCAACTGATCTTCCATCAAATCTGAAAAGCATCCCCACAGCATGATGCTGCCTCCACCATGTTTCACATTGGGAATGGTGTTTCCAGGTATATGTACATTTTAAGTATTGAATATCTATGCACACCACAATTTATTTTATTCATAAAAATAGAATATTGCTAATTATCCTTTCATCTCACTGTTATGCACTGCATCTTGGGCTGCAAATGAAATGAGGTTGGTGCAAGAAAGAGCTTAAATAATTTGTTTTTGGTCATGCATTCTCAAATGGAATAAAACTGAAAGTAAGGCACATTTTTTAACCTTAATTTTTTTCAGCTTTTTCTCCACTGGTGTCAAAGCTTTTGTTAAAGAACACACAGAGAGAAAAAAGTAACACCGTTCGGGCTTGCCAGAGCAAAAGCCACTCTTGCGGCAGAGTAGAAGTCTAGCGAAAGGAGCACAGTAGAAATACATCCCAATCTCAGTGGGTTGAATTGATTGTGATCACTTAGAGAAAAGCTTGCTTGATGGAGCACACAGAGCTAATAAGAGTGAGGGGAAAAAAATGAAAAGAGGGAAACAGAAAGAAAGGCATGGACAAAGTCTGCTTGTCTCTGCTGACAGTCTCTCCTGACCCCTCTAAACTAATGTGGTCAAACCCACCTGCTCCCTCTCTTTATAACACACCCATGAAATAATACCTTGCACCCATACAACACATCTATGTCTACAACTATCTGGCTGCATTTGCCCATTTCTCATGACCCTGTTTGATTTCTCAGAGGGCCAGGGGGCAGATTGAACACAGCTTTGACACCTGGTACACCAAGAATCAAGACGCAGTCACGTTTTCCTGTGTGTGAATTTCTGCAGACTTGGAAACAAAAGTGAGAGTTTGCTTCTAAAAAAATGGGTTCGAACTGCTACGCCTCAAAAACGTTTAAAGCAATCGGAGACGGATGCTTTTCTTTTTGCTGTAGGTATTCAGGTGTACATATCTGTGTGTCTGCTCTGGTCTGTAGCTCAGAGAAGTGCTGAGCGCTCGCATCGAGATGGAGGGTGAAAAAAGTAATGGAAGAAACTGGAAAGAGATGATGTCTGCAGCTCCCATCACAAGGTGTTTGAAGCTGTATTAGAATTCAGGTTGGAGTGCCGAGAAGATAGAGTGTGCATCTTACTGCCTTTGTGTGTGTGTGTGTGTGTGTGTGTGTGTGTGTGTCTGTGGTAGACAGAAGCCGGTGATGCAACTGAAATTGGACCACCGCTCTGAATTCCTGCGATCACTCAAACAGACCAGATACCGCACACTCCGGATGACCCCAGTCGTTAGTTATAAAGGGGAACCATTCAGGATTAGGATTTGAAGGTTATCTCAAAAACACAAACAGGTTTGAAAACATGCCTTTCGCTGAGATATCAGCATCCTTCCTCTAGTTGGTTCCCCTAGCAACAGAAGGTCTGAGCCTACACAAAACATCTCTCACTGTTCTTAATGTTCAGATCTTCTTTTAGAAGGAATAAGGTCAGCCAAACAAAAACTAAAAGTCAAATTTTGAAAACCTAATTCTAAAAAAAGCAATGAGTTTATGTTCTCTTTTTTCTTAAAGGGCAATGACCTTGTAAGACATGTTAGGATCTAGCAACTGTTAGTTTATTTTACTTGTTGGTTTCACACTGAGGTGTGCACACCGACTCTCTAAACCTGAAAGACACAGGAAATAAACTGGCCAGCAGGAAGGTCACAGTTCATCTTGTGGGTCTGCTGTAACTGCGACTTGAACATGCTGGTTGCCACCATAACAGGAAGGGCAGGACCGACACCCGGGGAGCGGTGGAGACGGACAGAGTTGGAGGTTAAGACAGGGGGTGTTGTTAAGAACGGCACAGCAAACTGTACGCACAGTAATACACGCATTCACGCAAATCACATCCATCCTGTTTACATGTGCAAAGAGAGATCTGAGATTAATTTGATCACTTCAATGTTTGGTGTGATGTTCTTACCAGCATTTCAGATGTTAAAAAAGAACAACGTAACCAGCCCACTCAGCTCAGCTAAGTTATTTCAGGCTCGGCATTTTAGTCTTGGATCTATTTCTGTGGAAGAGATTTCTGCCCACACAGCTGTGCTCTGCATTTAGGCTAACATCAGAAAATTATACATTATCTAAATGTTTGCTGGCACTCATTTGCTTGTTTTTTAAACTCTGTTGTGCAACTACTGTTGTAATTACTAGTATTATTCACAATTTGCACAGATCACTCTCATCAAAAGTTCTGATATATTTATGTAGATTGTTTTTCCTCCTGTAACAATGTTTGGAGAAAGCTGAAGTACATCTAGGAAAAGAATTACTTTTAAAGCTTTTAAAGCCTGAGAACTGTTGATATTAGTGATCCACCTCTCTAACACCATCGATCTGTATTCACTTCTGTTTGATCTGTGCATAAAACCTTTTTGGTGTTTCAGCTTGTGTGTCATATTTAGAATTGGTTGTGTTTCAGCCCACTTCATCACCTTGTGCGGGAGGCATGATACATGGGGCTCACAAGATGAGATATTACTCAATATTGGGTTCATGAAAACAAGATTGTTTTTTAGCAAGTGTTTTGAAAACTAAAAATGCTGATCTTTTTGTTTTCTCAGAGAGACTACAGGTTTCACTAAGCAGAAACTGTGTTTTAAAACATCTATAGTCAGTATACAGCAGGGGTCGGCTACCATTATTATCAAAAGAGCCATTTTGCGCCTTCCATCAATGAAAAATAGTCTGGAACCGCAAAAGATAATACAGCTAAAAAACGTAGAAGTTTAAAATTTTTGTTTTTATTATTTTATCTGTTACGACAATAGAATTTAGCAAACAGAAGTGCAGTGTGCGTGTGTAGGCCTACTTAAAAAAAATTAAACACTGAACTACGCAGGCCTTTTTGGGGATGTATTCATGGTTAACTTACCGCAGGGTTCACCACCTCAAAAAGCACTGGTAGGTAATGGCGAGGGCTATAGACATAGATATGACACTTATTTTGCAGTTTATATACTTATCAAAAAGCATTAAAATGCTCCTTTTTTGTGTTTTCATAAATATATATATAAAAACAGGTTTCACAAAACTTCAAACATAAATTCAGGTTTGTACAGTTTAAGTGATGTTGGTCTTGAGCAACACATGAACAAATGCAGTCCAGACACATTAAAAAACCAAAACCTTGTGTAGCAGCAATAGCTGCTAATGTTAATGACTATAGCAGTCTTTTAATTTTATCTTTTACTATTTCTTTTTTCTATTGGATATCCAAAATCTGTCAAAACAACAGGACAACACAGGAATTGCTTTCTTTTTCTTCTAAATAAGACCATAGATAAGACCAAGCTTAAAGCACTCACCTTTCTATCAAGGACTTGTTGATGAAAATGTCGGTGCCTTGGATAAGAGCCCTCATCATAACCTGATAATCTGCATGACCTAAAATAGTAAGCATCCCCTCTCGCTGTCACTTAATCCATGGCCTAATTTATAATCAGGGCCCAGATCTACAGATGGCTTTGTTTGTCCCAGGGAGGGTTCCAGGGACGAAGGGTCCCAGATAAGCATGCCACTGTTTCAGGGATTCAGTTCCATGAATTACTATTTTGAACCTGTTATTAATGATCTTTAATGTTATGTTCTTTGTCTAGTTAGAAGAGCTTTGGCAGGGATCTTGAATACATGTCTGACAGCTGTAAACTGCTCTCCTGTGCACAAGGTTAATAATAAAACTGATTTAAGTGAAAATCACCGATCTCTTCCCTTGGTAAATACGAAATATTCAGAAGTATTGATTACATCAAAAATATCTATCATTTAACAAGCCTAATGAGCAGATCTATACATCACAAAGAGTTGGCAGGGAATGAACCTCTGATTATAAAAAATTAAAAGCGTTAGCTGAATGTTAACACCTAATTACTAAAAGTTTTCATTTTTAATAGTTAACTTTTTGTTACTTTCTGTTTTCAGGTGTCATTCTTTCTGTTCATTGTGTTTGTTGTTTACACCATGCTGCCCTTCACGATGAAATGGGCCATCATTGCCAGCGGTATAACCTGCCTCTCACACACCGTCACCCTCAGCATCTGCCTGACCTCCACCGTCACAGAACTGGAACCTCTAGTATGGCAGGTAAGGCAGAAAGTTGTCCGCCCTCAAGCCTGTGAGCACACAGGTTAACCATACTGAGGAAAATCTCCACTTTAAAGAGTTTTCTGCCTCGGCTGCAGATGTGATGACTGTGTCGTGAGCTTACTTTTTGTGGTCTTTTGAACACCTAATTGATTGTGCTGCTGCTCCATTAACTGGAGCACGGGGCAGGGGGGGGGGGGGTTAGCTTTTCTAAATAAATCTGCTAAGCGTGCTCTCTGCATAACTAGAAATGATGAGATGGAATATTTCAATAAAGTCTTGGTTTATTGTTCAAAGTAATATTCACCTCGGCCCAAATAACAATAAAATCTGTAAGCCTCAGTAGAAATGGTGTATCATGATAAGGAGTGAAATTGATTGTGCGCCACATGCATTTCTGAAGCTGGCACCCAATCACATACACAGACGCTCTGTAATCAAGCATCACAGTGAACACCCTGATATCAGTCTAATCACAGTGGCTCTGCTCAGTTTTGTACACACACACACACACACACACACACATACATTGGAAATGTACATCAACGCCCAAAGACGTTCATTACCCTTGGATACAGCACCAAGGATAATCTATTGATCTGCTAATCCACATTTTAAAGAGCTTGAGGTTGAGGTAATGATGGAAACTTACAGAAAAGCGTATTCTCTGCTGCTTTTATGAGGTAATAATACCCTCCAAGTGGAAGGCAGAAGTAAAATGTTGGGTACAGACATGGATCATCTTTTGTTGCTACTACAGTATGTTGATGTAGATGTGGTGTGTGTGGCAGATCCTGGCCAATGTGATCATCTTCACCTGTGGAAACCTGGCCGGGGCGTATCACAAGCACCTCATGGACCTGGCGCTCAAACAGACCTATCAAGACACTTGCAACTGTATCAAGTCACCCATCAAACTGGAGTTTGAGAAGCATCAACAGGTAAAAAGTTCAAGAACAAAGATTCAAGGAAAATGTTTTTTTTTGTAATTGGATTGATGTTGTGTGAGAATGTAGAAGTTGGTTGAAATATTAATTATTTTGGTTCAGACTGAAACATTTAAGTACACAGCAACTATTCAGACCATTTAGTGACCAAATATAACATAACTCCTAGTGTTTAGAGCTTTTCCTCAAATGTTAAAATACTGTATGATAGGCTTAACTTTTACTGGATCTAATTTTGCATTCTTCAGCTTTTCCCAGAACCTTCGTTTATACTGTCCATTTTTTGTGAGCGTTTCCACTGGCGAGTCTAAAACAAAGCCGTTATGTATGCAGACAGTGACCGGGTTTCTCCCGAGACAGTCCTCGTTTTCAAAACAACTTCCTTGACTTTTAGCAACTTTAAACAATGATTAGGAATAAAACCTAAAATGTTCTTGCAGTAAATTGTGATATTTTCACAGTGTTTACACCATAAAACTGAATTATTATGAAGTAGAAGCCAGAGAAGGTTGGTAACAGTTACAGATATTTAAACATAAAGCTGACAAGCATGTTCCTAAGGAGCATAAATCACACACACATGTAGCAGCAGCAGTTTTTAAAATCTCCTACGGATCCACAGGGCTTGTGGTTACTTTTATTTGTACCTCGGAACATTATCTTTCCTCTGCCATAAAAATATGTCTGTGATTTAAACTCTATTGCAGTATGATCTTAACTTTATTTTAAACTATATGACTGAAGTACCACCAATGTCCAATGCTTTGCTCTGTCCCTCCACAAAGTTTATCTAAAGGTTTCTAGTAAATGAAAAAGTACTACCTCTCATCCAAGGCCTTTTTCCTGGGGAAAATTTCCACCCCAGTCATTTGTTTTTATCTGGGTTAATGCAATTAAAAAGAAAGGGGTAAATAATGACCTCAGTAAACTACAGTGGTTCCCTGAAAAATGTTCTTGTTGTGAAAACGCATCTTCAGACAATAACAGGCACTACACACATTATGTACCTTGAGCTTAAATTTGCCACAATATTAAGTCACCAAAAAGTACCTTAACAGTACTGATTTAATTTTGCTGTAAAACTAACTATTTCCATATGCAAAATGGATGCAGTGCTTTTAAAACAATATAAAGCGTTTAAGTATAAATGTTTTTAGCACTTTTGATAGTTTGTATCATATAAAACCAGTGGCTTACATAATACCTTTAATCTACCTCTAATTGTGTAAATTTATTTTATGTTGGAACTGTCATATGTGAGGGTTTTTGTTGCAGACGAAAATGCAGAGACAGGCGAAGAGTCGGCATGGCGAGGCAGAACGATGAATATTTCAATCCAGACTTAGGCAAAACTCAAAGCAGGCAAGCAGGATGCAACAAATACATCTAGGTGTCCAGGTCAGAACAAAGTACTAAAACAAAGTAGCTAGACGTAACGAAGGTAACACCCAGAGAGACGAAGAGACAAATGACAAACCAGCCACGAACAATGAAACTAGACCAACTAATATACAGAGGGTAACAAAGGGCAGGTAATCATAAGAACTAGGAACAGGTGTGACATGGAAGCAGGGAGGCTAAAGGAAAAGGTGAAACTAATACAAAGACAAAAGCATGGGAGAAGGGACTAATAAACAATACAGAGAACAGACCTAAGCAAAAGTATAGACAAAGATAAATAACCAAATGAAGCATAAGAATCAGGAATAACCATGAACTAAAGGAAACTGAGAAACTGGAGGGAACAGAAGAAACACAACAACCTAAGATCTAAGAAACTGGCAAAATATGAATTAACAAAATAAACCATAAAGAAACTCTAACCACAAAAGTAAACAAACTTAAACCAACACTGACTGAACTAACTGGGAAAGAAGCAGAGAAAGCGAGGACTAGAATGAATGTAAACCAAACATAAACAATAATTAAAGCTGACCTATAAGGAGGGACTGGAAGAATAGAGATTAACTTGAGGAACTAAGCTAGAGAACTATAATAATAATAATAATAATAATAAAGAGAAAACCATTCTAAGTAATAAATAAGAAAACAACACCAAGGGAACTAAAGGTGAGGGGAGAAATAACTACAAAACACTAGGAGGCAGGAGAGAGAACAGAACTCTCAGGAAACAGAAAGAAATAAACAACATGACTACAAAACCCCAAATAGAAACATCTAGCTGAAAGTAAACAAAACACAAAATCACAACCAAAGTTTAAAATTGTCAAACCCCGACAGGAACGCAATAAATTGTTGAGCAATTATCACCTTTTATTGATAATAGTAGTTAGCACCACAACGCAAATCCCACTTGTTTTATGATCTCCAGCTAGAAAGCTAGCTCATATCTGTGTGAAAGCTAACTAAGTTGTGATATAATTGCTGCATCCAAGTTCTGAGACAAACACAGTATAACAGCTTCAGTGCATTAGCTGTTAACTTGCTAGCTGCATAAGTTGTGAGAACCTGAATTTAGCTGTACCCATTGATTGTTAACAGAGTAATATCTGATTTTACAGTGAGTGATATTTCTCACACCAGCTCCCTGCAAAGCATAACTATGCAGCCCCTCTACTCCCCCCCCCCCCCCTCCCCCCCAGGCAGCTAACGAGACACGGGTCCCCTCCTATTTTTGCCACATATAATAAAGAGCCTGCTTTGTTGCCAATTTACATTACTTCTAAGTTTGTCAGAGAAGGGAAGTTGGTAGGTCAGCCATGTCTTAAGTGGCATTTTGCAGTGACATTTACTTGACATTAACGTCTTTGTCCTGACATTAGGGATTCTTCCCAACCAGGGAAGTGACGTATAATATTACACTAATAATTGATGGTCTACTCAGAGATGGTTTGCTATGTTGGCCTTTTTTACAGTAAAATGTCTAACCATTACTAATGACAAAATAAGTCATTTTCCTATATTCGTTTGAGGTTGTATGACAGTAGCATCACATTAAACATGTTAGGTATTTACTGCTGTTTTGTGTTCTATTTAGCCAGCAAACAGTGCCTGTCTACAATTATAGCATACTTGTGTTGGCTCTCTGTAACACTCTAACATTCAAATCATTTGCTTGTTTTTTTATGGCATATTTCTGGCATATGCTTCTCTGTAACACACTGTGTGTAGGGAGGAGTGTGTGTGCATGTTAAGGTTTGTGCGGATGCATGCAAATGCCAGTCTATAACTTCACAGGGCCAAATGTTATTCAACAGCTGACTACAGGTCTTATTAGTTCATTAATAAAACACAATTAATAACACTACACCTCTGCAGGCTATTATACCTCTCTCTGCATGCTCTGTTCGAACTGCTTCAATGCTGAATAACTAAATAAGAGAGGATGGTGTGCCTTTCTATTTTTAGTGCACCCCCAATCCGAGCCCTCTGCAGACTTAATTTGTTGCTGTGTTTTAGGAAATGAGCCCGTGGTGTGTGAACAATGTTATGACCCTCTTTACTTTGAGCAGCAGTTATGAGACACATAACAGTGTGTGACTGTGTCTGCACTTTGCAAGCAGCTACTCACTCTGCAATGTGCAATCACGCACACATGCATTCACACTTGTACATGCGCACCAAACTTAAGCCCGAACAATCCTCCAACTGATATGTCTGTAGATAAATTAACACAAGAAACTTAAACGACTGTGGATGATGGATTTCACATCTCACATCATCTCAGGTGAGGCCCGTTGGAGGGTGGACAGGGTGGACAGGGTTCGTCTGTGAGGGAGAGTATGGAAAGCGGAGCCAGGTAGCTGCCAGCTAGGAGTTGGTCCCAGAGGTTAACTGTGGCATAGACTCTTGATCTGTTGACTGGTCTCATTCTGTAGCCTGAGGTCACGAGCTCGGTGGTCTGGAAGCTGGGATCTCGCTCTGATCCAGAGGAATCCGTTGACCTGGGACGGTGAACACCAGTGAATTAATCAAAGGCTTAATCCTTACAGAGACTGTACATGGGCTTGAGGTGTACCACAAATGGCAAAACACTGGGAAACACTAGTGATGAAGGGTTTGACCTGAGAAACGTGGAACGTAGGGTGAACACGTAAACTAGAGGGCAGACGGAGACGGACAGCCGTAGGGCTGATAACAGACTCGTTGACTTAAGTCCTAATAAATCTAGGTGATAGTTTCTTAGACATAGCCTTTAAAGGTATATCCCGTAACGACAGCCAGACCTTCTGGCCTGGACGGTAAGCAGGGGCAGGCCGCCACTTCTGATCTGCATATTTCTTATTTTGGTCCGCCTGTGGCAGAGGGCTTGGTCCGCTGCATTCCAAATATGCCTGCAACGGCGGATGTGGTTGCGGAAGGAGGTAACAGCAATATCTTTCTTATCGGCAGGGAACAAAGGTGGTTGGTACCCAATAGAGGCTTCGAATGGTGACAGACCTTTGGCTGCAGAAACGTGAGAGTTATGGGCGTATTCTGTCCACACGAGATGTTTACACCGGTTTAATGGATTAGTTGATGTTAAACAGCGAGGTGGAAGAAGACCGGAAGGTGGTTGGTTGCTAGTCTTATTTATAACGCAAACAACGCATGAGAGAACAAATTCTCTTATGTCTTCTTGTAATGATGGCCACCAAAACCTTCTGGAAACCATTGCAATAGTTTGACTTACACCAAGGTGAGCTGAAAACTTGGTGGTATGAAGCCACCGGATAAGTTGTGACCTGATAGCCAAGGGACATAGGTTCTGTTTGGGGGCCCAGTTCCTGGGTCTTACTCGTCTCATTGCGCCTGGACAACCTGGTCCTCAAGCTCCCAAGTAAGAGAGCCAACTGTCCAGTTGGGGGGTACTATGGGTACTGGTTCCTTCTCAGAGTTGTCGTTGGAGAATTGTCGAGACAAGGCATCCGGCTTGGTATTCTTTGAACCGGGTCTGTACGAAATAGAAAGGTCAAACCGTGAGAAAAAAAAGTGACCAACAAGCCTGATGAGGGTTTAGTCTTTTGGCTGATTGCAGGTAGGCTAGGTTTTTATGGTCAGTCCATACAAAAATCTGGTGTTTAGCCCCCTCCAACCAGTGTAGCCATTCTTCCAGCGCTAACTTAATGGCTAGCAGCTCTCTATCCCCTACATCATTGTTCTGTTCTGCACTGTTAAATCATCTAGAATAGAATGCACAGGGATGGAGTTTTCCATCAGTGTGTGTTTCCTAAGAGAGTACTGCTCCAACTCCTGAATCTGAAGTGTCAACTTCCAAAATGAACTGTCTAGAGGGGTCTGGGTGAACTAAAATGGGGGCTTGAGAAAACTTGTCCTTTAGGGCGAGGAAAGCCCGGTTGGCCTCAGATGTCCAGACAAAAGGAATCTTGGTGGAGGTTAGAGCTGTGAGTGGGGCTGCAGATTGGCTGTAATTTCTGATGAACCATCAATAAAAGTTCAAGCCCAAGAAACGATGCAGCTACTTGCGGGTGTCAGGAACTGGCCATTCCAGAAGTGCTCTAATCTTTTCCGGGTCCGAACGAAGCTGTGCCCACTCAAGAACAAAACCCAAAAATGTGACTGAGTACTTATGAAACTCACATTTCTCCGCCTTAACAAACAGCCGGTTCTCCAAAAGTCTTTGAAGAACCATGCAAACATGTTGTCGATGTTTCTCAATGTCCCTGGAATAAATCAAAATATCATCCAAATAAACAAAAACAAAACATTCGGAAAATCTCTGAGGACATCATTAACTAATGACTGGAAGACTGCCGGGGCGTTGCAGAGACCAAAAGGCATCACGAGGTACTCAAAGGGTCCAAGAGGAGTCTTAAATGCAGTTTTCCACTCATCGCCCTGGCGGATGCGAACTAAGTGATAAGCATTTCAAAGAGCTAGTTTAGAGAATTTGGTTGCCCCGTGAACGGGCTCGAATGCTGAGGTGATGAGCGGGAGAGGATACTTGTTCTTTATGGTTATTTGATTTAGCCCTCTATAGTCAATACAAGGACACAGTGACCCATCCTTCTTTCCTACAAAAAAACCCCTACTCCTAATGGGGATGATGAAGGGCGTATAATTCCTGCAGCCAGAGACTCATTGATAAATTTTTCCATGGACTGCTGCTCCGGTCTAGAGATGTTATAAAGTCTACTAGAAGGTAGGGGAGCTCCAGGAAGTAAATCTATGGCGCAATCGTAAGGGCGATGGGGCGGCAAAGAGAGGGCCTTTGTTTTGTTAAAAACCTGCCGTAGGTCATGGTACTCGGCTGGTATCTGCGTAAGATCTTGGAACTCATCACTCACTGATTCTGCTTCAGAGGGGGCCTGGGCTATGGCTGACTTAAGATAGGATGATAAACAATTAGTTGACCATGATTCTATTCGACACTCGGACCAGTCTAAATGTGGGTTATGTTTCTGCAGCCAGGGGAAACCCAGAACCAAGGAATTGGAAGAAATGGGAAGTACAAAAAATGAAATCTCCTCCCTATGATTACCCGAGAGCATTAAAACCAGGGACTTGGTGCGATGGGTGATCCAATATTTCTGGCCATCTAAAGCTGAGACTAACCAGGGCGAAGGGAGAGGCACAGTTTCGATCTGTGCAAAATACACTAATCTTTGATCGATGAGATCTTGTTCGCTACCTGAGTCAATTAGGGCGGACAAATTCTGAGTTTGATTGTTTTTCAGCAGGGACGCCGGGAGACAAAATCTGGGGGCCAAGGAGTTATTCTTTTAGTCCGTCAGTTCCCCCTTTTCTACTGACACACTCCATCTTCTGGCCGAGATGGGCAACTTGGACAGTCAGCAATAAGGTGCTGTGAGGAGCCACAATAGAAACACTGCCTAGCCTGCAAGCGTTTCTGTCTCTCCACAGGAGAAAGGCGAGTATGCCATATCTGCATGGGCTCCGGCTCCGAAAACATAACCTGGGAAGAAGGTCTCTGACCTGAAGCCACCTGACTAGAGGAGGGAACCTTAACAAAACCTCTATCGGGGCCTGCTCGTCTCCTTTCCCTCATCCTGCTATCTATCCTGGTGGCAATATTTATCAAACCATCTAGGGTACTTGGTTCCTCAATCAGGGCTAATTCATCCTTTAATGAATCATCTAAAGAATGACAAAAATGCTGATTTTAAAACGCAGCTGTCCCAACCGTAGGCAGCTGCCAAAATATGGAAATCTATGGAAAATTCCAAAACTTGTCTGTTTCTCTGTTTCAAGGACCATACTTTACGACCAGTGGAGGTTTGATCACTTTCATGGGAGAAAACGTGCCTAAACTCCTTTTCAAACTCAGCAAAAGTGCACCCAAACTGGTTGCAGCCAGGGAAGCGTGCCTCTGCCCAATTTAGTGCTTCTCCGACAAGTAATCCCAAAAAATAGGAAATTCTAACATCATAATGAGGGAAAGAATTTGTAGAACGATTGAAAACAAGAGGCACTGCAGGAGGAACCCCTTACAATCACTCCCATCCCCAGAATATTTCTCCGGATGAGGGGAAGTGACATCACGCTGATGCAGAAGTTGCCGTGAAGCCACGGATGCTGTGGCGCCCTCTGGGGTCGAGGAGGATGAACGGTCCAAAGTTTGTCGTAACATGGCGGTGATCTGATCTAACTCTTGATGTGTCTGTTGTTGTTGCTCGACTAGAGAGTGAAGGGCTGAACCATGGGCCTGGATTTGGTGACTATGTTCGGCTCATGTTCTCCCGAGTGCATCTGCTGGGTCTGAATGGCTCGAGTGTTCTGTCATAGTTCTATGAAGAGACTTGAGCCACATGCAGAAAAGTTCACTCTGGAGAACAGTGGAGTATTTAAAAAAAAAAGGCTTATATACAGGGGAAACAAATAAGTGAGGACAGGATTCGGTGATGACAACTGAAGGAGGGAAAAGAAACATGTGAGTGACAGAATGAGGCTTAATAATTGAAGACAGCAAAACAGTTATTTCACTGTACAATAATGGCTATAGACATTTCTTCAGTACCTTTGTCATGGGTTTTGAAATTCTAAAGTTCTTAAAAAGTGGTTTATATAAAATTTTTAAAGAATACATTATTAAATGAGCTTCAGTATGAATTTAGAACAAAAACATGTATGGTTTAGTACTTGAAGTTACTTAAGAAGCTCATGTAAGAAAGCTGTACACAATGGGGTTATTTAGTGATTTAAAGGTTTTAAATGATATTGAGCAGTGTTTTTTTACTGTAACAATTAGCCTATAGGCTTATTGGATAAGAATGTTATTTGTAAATCTCATGCTAAGTGGGAAGTATGGAACACCATTCCAATAATGAAATGAAGCTAAATGTTTGATAAAAATGTCAACAATTTTGATTTAATAATGTTAATTTCTTCTTCCATATTCAGGTACTGTGTTGAAGCTTTGATGCAATACACTGTTAATGACCAACACTAAATCTTTGTTTTTTGTCATGTGATGTACTGGCAACCTGTTCACACATTAATGCTTCTGGTGGGATAAAGATTTTGGATTGTAGGTGGAAAGAAGGAGTACCTGGAGAAAACCCACGCAGGCACGTGAACATCCAACCCCCTCATAGAAATATATGCGCGGTCCAGGCTTATTGCTGTGGGGCAACTGTGTGAAGAAACACCACTCCACTGCCTGGGTTTCACTTTTGGTTATATGTTAATCCTTACAATACTCAGTCCAAGCACATCAAATTAACCCAAGGCATTAAACAGTCCCAGCAGCTGGAAAAGGATGAAATGGTAGGATATGCAGCAGATAGTCATATCTGATAGATTTTGTGGTTAAAAACTGAAATAGCCATTGGCTAAAGATAAACACTGAATGACCTTCAAACAACTTTTGTTCAAGACAAATTCAAAAGACACATGTGTCTCGTTTGAGACAGAATTTAAGGAGTGAAGGAGTGAAATGAGGATAATTGGTGCCTTACTACATCACAGAAGGCCACCAGAAATACTGCAAGAATACTTAGTTGCACACGTCCCTTCGTCATCGTTGACTGAAAGCATATCTTTCTCCTTGGCTTAGGTCAGGGTCAAGATGCATTTAACTGGGGAGAGAATTCACATTCAACCTGGAAGAAAATACATTTCCTTTGGTTTTCATCCTAATTAGTGGGAGATAATGAAAAAATCCAAATGTAGAATGAAACAGTCATTGCTCTGCTGATGTTGGCCTCCAGTACTTCCTGATAAATTATCCCCAATAAGCCATCATTATAGAGAATTAATAATGAAGCTATATTTAGGAAGCTAAATAATAGAAACTGAACATGATGTGAATTGAACAGCAGAATTGAAATAAGGTTTCAAATGGGTCCCTGTGTTGGAATCTTCTGCATAAGATTTTGAGGAAATTCAAAATCCGTGTTGGCCTGTAAAAGCTTGATCCCTGGATGTCCACACACAGTTAAGTAAACTGGGGTTTCTCTCTGAAAGAAACTGGGTCTGAACGCTTCAACATGATGGTGTACATGAGGTTCAAGGATTATGTAGAAAAAGAATATCCGAAAACAATTCTGTTCTGTCTTTGCCTGTCTAGGAGCGTTTACTGCTGTCCTTGTTGCCTGCCCACATAGCCAGAGTAATGAAAGCTGAAATCATCCAAAGGCTGCAGGGACCAAACTTTGGCCGAACAGAGAGCACCAACAACTTCCACAACCTCTACGTGCAGCGGCACACTAACGTCAGGTACACTTCCATTTCCTTTATCTGTGCCTCCACCTATAATAAAGGTTATTATTATCTGCTCTCATCTTGAGGCTTGATTGCTCCTTCCTGTCCTCCCCCTCATCACTGCTCTTTTCTCACTGCCTTTTGTCCGATCCTCTCTACCAGCTCTTAAATTTGGATTTCTCTTCTGTTTCTTCTTTTTTTTTGGCCTCCATTTACTTGCCTATGCTTCCTTTCCTTTCTTTCTGGTGATCTTCTCTCATGTTCTTACCACACTTCTTTTCATTGCCATGGTGAAATTCGGTTGAAAATTATACCCCCTACATTTTACTCTGAGGTCACTTTAGCAAATAAAAAGGGGCTTTTGTAATCAGTTTTCAATGACATCCCTCTCTGTACTGTGAAGGTTTATTGCAGCAGCACAGAGGGCACAGATCTTGATGATGATACCGGCACAATCCTGAGTCCCAAGAAAACCTGTTTCATCCTGGAGCTTTACTCGAGAGGCAGTATTTCTGTCCAACTTCGGCCTCAGCCTCAGGTTACGGGTGAATGAGAAGTGTCCTCGTGTAATCTTGCCATTATTCGTCCACTAATAACAAATTCTCCTTTGGTCCAGCTCACAGCGAGGCAGCAGAAGGGGCCAATTTCATTTCAGAACAAAGAGCAGACACTCAAGGACACATGTCTGTGTGGTTTTACTTGGATCTACACAGACTACATTCTTTTTTCATGATGCTGTTCAAGGTCTTTTTGTTTTGAAACACTGGGTTTAGTGAGCATTGTAATAGCTGTGTGTTATTGTTCACATGTGCCTTTACTGTTCTGTATGCAAGATGTGTTACGTCCGTGACCTGTGGCTTAAACAGCAGCTCCTGTTTTTGAAAAGCCTGTTAATAATCAATTTAAAAGAGTTCTGAGTCGGCTGGCTCTTACCTGTGAGTACGGGGCATTACAGTATCATCAGTTCCAAGCAACACATTTGGAGATCCACCTGGTGACTGAGCAGGTCTACAATGGATCCATTCAGGACCATTGCAACTTTTACCTGTTCCCAAATTTTCTGCTATCTTCTAAGTAAAACAGCATAAGGATCAGAACAATACTTGTCAATATGACATAACACAGTCAGTACAAAGCTCATACAGTACAAACATAAAGTGATGAAAGAAATTTTCGTTTTCAAATGTGGGCTTCTTGCAGGCAGCACTTATTTTAAGTTCCTTGTCTGAAATTGTGATAAAACACATGTAATAATGACAAAGTCTCCAGGTCCAGTATGATTTTATAAAGGGAAGATTTATGGGGTAATGTGTGCCAAGATGAGGAGGACATCAAAAGCAATGTAAACCGACACCCTACTCAAGGATTTAAAAGCACTCTGTGGTAAGCCCAATCTGCATGCCATTCACCTCAGACAGGAACGACCGCTTGTGTCAAAGGTTCCAAAAAACAAAAATTCTGTTCATATTCAGGTTGATGTAATTTCTCTTCCTCATTTTTACTATGATGCAGGTGAGCATCTGTACTCCTTTTTCTCCAAACAACTGTGCCACCAGAATAGCCGACTTTAGATTAAAGCATGGCAGCAGGGAATGAAGAGTCGCTTCAAACTATTGCTACACACGCTAATTATCCTGAGTAAACATGCTGAATGAAGGTTTGGAGAAAGTGGTTTTTTATTTAATTTAATGAAGTAATCCATGGACATTAGCAGATGTTTTCTACTGACAGGGAATGAATAAAAAGTAAAAAAAAAAAAAAAAAAAAAAAGGTAATACAAGGCATGTCCTTTTTGAAAAACTTTATGCTCACAAACAATAAGGACAGATGTGTTGACTGGCCAAGTCTGGCTGCTGACTTTGTTAGAGCCAGCTAGCCATAAGGCAGCCAAGTAAGAATTCAGATGATTTTCTGACCATTCAAGGGTCACCAAGAAGTGTAAACGTAGTTTCTTTGGGTTTATTGTGCTTTATCCAGTCCAATGATTCAATCAAATTCTGACCCTGTCTGAAAAGGAGCAACTGAAAACACACGTGCCATTTAATAAAAGTAAATGTCTTGGGTTTTTTTCTACTTTCTGCAGCATACTCTACGCCGACATTGTGGGCTTCACTCGGCTGGCCAGCGACTGCTCCCCTGGTGAACTTGTACACATGCTGAATGAGCTCTTTGGCAAATTTGACCAGATTGCAAAGGTAACAAACGTCAGATTACAGGCCAAGAAACAAATGCTCTGTCTATTTTCCAGTCGAATGATTTCTAAGCTTTGCATTTCATCTATAAATCCCTTGATGACTTATTACACTTTAGGCAATTATGGGATAATAAAAGCCAACTTTCTGTAGTCTGTGTGTATTTCCTGGATTAAAGTGTAAGGATTTAACACTAAAATTAAAGTAAAAGAGAACATTTTAGCAGTTTAAGCTAAAGGTGTAACAATACATTCAAGGTGAAGAATTTTGCTACAGCCATCTCAGTTTACCACGTACATGTATCAAATTAATACAGCATTGTTTTAAATGTCAACACATGTGGAACATCTATGTGGGCAACTAAATAAAGAGTATAATTTTATGCTTCGCCATGCAACAAAAATGGAACCAAAACAAAACAAAACTCTCAGCTGGTAGCTATTTGGGAGCATTTTGTTTTATAATTCAGCTACAGTGCAGATGAAGAAAGAAACAGAGGCTTTTTAACAGAGGCAAGATACCTAATTAATCAGAATAAGCTTTATTGCCAAGTTTGTGCACAAAAACAAGGAATTTTACTCCGGTACACTTTGTTCTCAGTGTGGATTTTGTTTTCAATATAAGGCCAATGACGGTGGTGTCATCTGTAAACGTCTGTAGTTTCACAGATGGGTCTGCTGAAATGCAGTCATTTGTGTAGAGCACGGGTCCCCAACTAAAATAGCGGGAAGTCCACTACCTCCATCGTCCAAACATTTTGGGGTCCGAACATTTCAAATTAGCTGACAAAAATATGTTTGTTCTTCTTTTTTTTTTACCATTTAATTAACACTAGTTTTATTTTTTAACTACTGATCAATTATTCATATGCTCATTAAATCATGTGCTGAACAGAAAAGTGAAATCCAATTTAAGTACCAATATTAAACGCACTTTGAATGGCACAATCGAGCTGGGTCTGTTCATCTTGGTATAACAGTTCTGCTCTCCTTGTGCTTGAGGCAGGCAGGGCAATTTGTTCTTAACTTAACAGTTACTTATCAGTAACCTTAATAGAGCCACAGCGCGCTACACTGACAGCTGGAGATGGGGCTTCATCCGCCATAGCTCCAGCTGTCAGTGGAAACACAGCTGGTACCGAGTAGAGCAAAACCGAATGGAGTAGAGCCACGGTCCCTAAGACAAGCCAGTAGAAAAGGGCAATTGGCAACCCGTGTTCAAGGACCCTGCATAGTTTCTTCTTTTCTTTGTCATTTTCTGGCAGTTGGCATACAACGATGTGATGCATTACCGCCACTAGCTGGCTAGGAGTATGGACCAGAATGTTCTTGACTCACATAGCTGGCCGTTGCGCCTGTTCAAAGGTCAGATGTAGCAGCCGGCAGGAACAAAATGTCTATATCTACATAGTAAATGTGAAAATTCTTTGTAGTCCAGACAAAATGCTCTCTAGGTCTGGATTTGGACCGGAGTCTGACGTTTGGGGACCCCTGGTGTAGAGGGAGAAGAGGAGTGGGGAGAGAACACACCCCTTGGGGGCGCGAGTCCTTATTGATCTTATGCGAGAGGAGATGCTCCCAAGTCTCACTTGTTGCTGTTGGTCCTTTGGGTAGCTAGTGATCCTCTGACAGGTGGATAGGGTTAGGGATTTACTCACCTCTAACTATGATAAGCAGAACCTAAATATTGCTGGTACTTAGTAAAAATAAGCTAAAGTTCAAATACAGCTGCCTGTTGCATTCAACCAGCCCCAAATGCAACATGAGTTTTTGTACTGGCAGACATGCAGACCAGGAGTTAGACAACAACAGGGGTTTTCCAATCAGTTGACCTTCTATGGTGCATTCAGGTACAAATGAAAACCAAATCTCCAGTCAGTTCTATATACTGGCTACTTTCTGAAATTCTAGAACATGCTGATGAAATCATACTACTGTCAGAGTATTTAAATTTTCCTTGTTCATCTGTAAAAAAAGAAAAAAAAATCAATACATACATTTTTTTATCTCAATGATTGTAAAGCACAAAAAACATACCAAACTATGGGTACTGAACTATCATTTTTGTGTACCTTCACACCCCTAGCGTAAACTCTTTGAGGTCGATTTCTGTTTTTTTAGTTTTATTAGGTTTTGGGTCAATAAACCATTAATGCATCATTAAACCATTTTTTATTCAAAATAATATTTATTTAGAATATTTATCCTGTTCAAGGTTGGGAGGAGTCCCAGCTTTGACATTGTGAGATTTGGGATAAATTCTAGACCAGGCGGCTTTCAATCAGAGTTTATCTAACTGGATTGGACTAATTATTAAACAGTTTCTGTGTCCTCAATCTGACCAAATGCCATATGGGCCTTAATATCATCCCCCTTCTGAGCCCTGTATGCGTGCAACATGCCCACAGTGAATGTCAGCCTCATGGTTGCTCAGCTATAAGGGTCTAAACAGTTGCGTCAGGCTTCCTGAGCTTTGTGTCCAGCAGCCATCTCCTCCTGGAGCTGCAGTTACATTCATAAATCAGTCCAATGGTGAGCTGTTACTCTTCCCACATGTGGAATAAGAGCTAATGTGTTATGTGTGTGGGTGTATGATTTTTAGGCCTGATGGATCTGAGTCTGAGAGTGAATGCAGAGTGGAAGTGAGGAGTAAATTAAATAGGAATCATTAATAAAGATATATAATCAAGGAGTTCTGAATGGATATACTTTACTTGCTTCTCTTTGGCTCATCCCTTAAGGAAAACGAGTGCATGCGGATCAAGATCCTGGGTGACTGTTATTACTGCGTGTCCGGACTTCCCGAGTCGCTGCCAAACCACGCCAGGAACTGCGTGAAGATGGGCCTGGATATGTGTGAGGCCATCAAGTAAAACACCAGAGCCCCCCCCCCCCCAATCTCCGTCTTCTTCTTCTCCTTCACAAACACAAACGTGCGCCTGTTAAACAGATTGAGCAGAAGGAATGCCAGATTAAATTCCAGCTTTGTTTACACTCTGGAGTAAACACAGGGTGAATTCAGTATGATAAGCCTCCGGACTGAACCAACACAAAATTCAAACAAATGAAAGCATAGCGTTGTTATTTTCCATTTTCTGCTCTCCGTCTCTCACTCATGCATGAAGACACATATTAGTTTGACATGCAGATGTTTTGGTTCGCTAGCGCTAACCTTTAATCATAGTCAGCAATTACAGCACCTCAATTACGAAGCAGTTTGTGGATTTCACTGTTTCTTTTTGAAAATATCCAACTGATCTTAACTGGATTGTGGACAAAACTGTTACTGTTTGATGTGGACTCAAACTGCGGCCTGCTTTGGCTTCTCATTTTATGTTTTTTCTCTGTCGAAAGTACAGGTCCTCCTCAAAATATTAGCATATTGTGATAAAGTTCATTATTTTCCATAATGTAATAATGAAAATGTAACATTCATATATTTTAGATTCATTGCACACTAACTGAAATATTTCAGGTCTTTTATTGTCTTAATACGGATGATTTTGGCATACAGCTCATGAAAACCCAAAATTCCTATCTCACAAAATTAGCATATCATTAAAAGGGTCTCTAAACGAGCTATGAACCTAATCATCTGAATCAACGAGTTAACTCTAAACACCTGCAAAAGATTCCTGAGGCCTTTAAAACTCCCAGCCTGGTTCATCACTCAAAACCCCAATCATGGGTAAGACTGCCGACCTGACTGCTGTCCAGAAGGCCACTATTGACACCCTCAAGCAAGAGGGTAAGACACAGAAAGAAATTTCTGAACGAATAGGCTGTTCCCAGAGTGCTGTATCAAGGCACCTCAGTGGGAAGTCTGTGGGAAGGAAAAAGTGTGGCAGAAAACGCTGCACAACGAGAAGAGGTGACCGGACCCTGAGGTAGATTGTGGAGAAGGGCCGATTCCAGACCTTGGGGGACCTGCGGAAGCAGTGGACTGAGTCTGGAGTAGAAACATCCAGAGCCACCGTGCACAGGCGTGTGCAGGAAATGGGCTACAGGTGCCACATTCCCCAGGTCAAGCCACTTTTGAACCAGAAACAGCGGCAGAAGCGCCTGACCTGGGCTACAGAGAAGCAGCACTGGACTGTTGCTCAGTGGTCCAAAGTACTTTTTTCGGATGAAAGCAAATTCTGCATGTCATTCGGAAATCAAGGTGCCAGAGTCTGGAGGAAGACTGGGGAGAAGGAAATGCCAAAATACCAGAAGTCCAGTGTCAAGTACCCACAGTCAGTGATGGTCTGTAAACTGCTGGTGTTGGTCCACTGTGTTTTATCAAGGGCAGGGTCAATGCAGCTAGCTTTCAGGAGATTTTGGAGCACTTCATGCTTCCATCTGCTGAAAAGCTTTATGGAGATGAAGATTTCATTTTTCAGCACGACTTGGCACCTGCTCACAGTGCCAAAACCACTGGTAAATGGTTTACTGACCATGGTATCACTGTGCTCAATTGGCCTGCCAACTCTCCTGACCTGAACCCCATAGAGAATCTGTGGGATATTGTGAAGAGAACGTTGAGAGACTCAAGACCCAACACTCTGGATGAGCTAAAGGCCGCTATCGAAGCATCCTGGGTCTCCATAAGACCTCAGCAGTGCCACAGGCTGATTGCCTCCATGCCACGCCGCATTGAAGCAGTCATTTCTGCCAAAGGATTCCCAACCAAGTATTGAGTGCATAACTGTACATGATTATTTAAAGGTTGACGTTTTTTGTATTAAAAACACTTTTCTTTTTTTGGTCGGATGAAATATGCTAATTTTGTGAGATAGGAATTTTGGGTTTTCATGAGCTGTATGCCAAAATCATCCGTATTAAGACAATAAAAGACCTGAAATATTTCAGTTAGTGTGCAATGAATCTAAAATATATGAATGTTAAATTTTCATCATTACATTATGGAAAATAATGAACTTTATCACAATATGCTAATATTTTGAGAAGGACCTGTACAGTGCCTTGAAAAAGGATTTACACCCCTTTAAACATTTTGTCACATTATGGCCACACACTTCAGTGTAATGTATCTGTATTTTATTTACCAAAAGTAGTGTGTAATTGTGAAGCAGAGGGAAAATTATACATGGTTTTTTAAATTCTTTACAGATAAAAATCTGAAAAGTGTGGCATTGTAATTCGCCATTCTAAGGCAAGAATATGCTCCTCTCCGAACCATTCTGTTGCAGCTCTTGCTGTATGTTTAAGGTTGTTGTCCTGCTGGAAGGTGCACTTCCACAGTCTCTCCAGTCTTCAGTCTTTTGGAACAGGTTTTCTTCCAGCAATTCTCCATTCATCCGCCCATCAGCTTTGACCAGCTTCCCTGTCCATGCTGAAGAAAATCTACCCCACAGCATGATGCTGCCACCACCATGTTTTGCAGTGGGAATGGTGTGTTTAGGATAATGTGCAGTGTTCATTCTTATACATACATACCATTTCACATGTATGCCAAAAATCATCTCTGACCAGAGCACCTTTTTCCACGTGTTTACTGTATCAGTTACTTGGTTTGTAGCAAAGCGGCAATGGAAGTGCGTATGTTTTTGTTGTTTGCTTTGCTTGCCAGTCTTCCATCAAGGCTTTCTATAGCAGACAACTAAAAGTTGTACTGTCAAAAGATTCTCCAACCTGTGCTCTGGGTCTCTGCAGCTCCTCCTGAACTACCATGGGCCTCTTGGCTGTTTCTCTAATTAATGCTCTGTCCACCATGTCTTGCTAAGTTTTCTGTTGAGCCATAGTCTTTCCATGTTCAGATGATCAAAGCTGGGATATGGTTTTGTAACCAAACCCTGCTGCAAAATCCTCCACAACTTTGTTCCTGACGTTTCTGCTGTGTTCATTGGTCTTCATCATGCTTTCTGTCTATTGATGTTCTCTAACTTCTGAGGCCTTCACAGAACAGCTGCATTTATACTGAGATCAAAGCAGACACAGGGCACTCCTGTGTCTTCTGATAGCAAGTGGCTGCACTTGATTTTATTAAGGGGAATCAGGGCGGGAAAGGAAATATCACCTGAACACTTTCCATATTTTTCTTTAAAACCATCTATATTTGTTCTTCTGCTTTACAAACATGCCCTACTTTGTGTTGTGACTATCACATAAAATCCCAATAAAATCCAGGTTTGTGGTTGTAACGTGACAACAGGATTGGTTGTAAATACTTTTACAAGGTGTTATATATGTTTCTTCCGTGCCTCTGCCACACATTTTGGTGAATTTCATCCTCCAGAAAACAGATGTCCGTTTCTGCTCTGCCCCGTTTGCAGGAAGGTCCGAGATGCCACTGGAGTGGACATCAACATGCGCGTTGGCGTCCATTCTGGAAACGTCCTCTGCGGTGTGATTGGTCTCCGCAAGTGGCAGTACGATGTGTGGTCCCATGACGTCACGCTGGCCAATCACATGGAGGCAGGAGGAGTGCCAGGGTGAGATTTTTCAAAGGATGTAACAATTTCACAGTAGTGTTTATTTGTAATTATTGTGCACGCATCACAGCTTCACCATTACGGTGGCCTTACAGAACAAACGTACTTTCAGTGGGACTTGGAACATGAGACAAGTTGGTTATAATTACACCTATTATAGCATTTAAGTAAATTACAGTAACCTCAGTTGACTAAGCAACTCTGCATTAGTTACGCTGCCATTAGATCTGGCTGCCTGGCGCTGTAACAAGCTTGTTAAAATTGGCCGATGGGCAGGTAAATGCTGCTCTGAAAAAAAGCTCTCTAGTACCACAGTGTTGTCTCACTGGGCCGCTAATGGTTTGTCTCCTGCTATGCCTGCTAAGAGGGGAAAAAAACCCACATCATCTGAAAAAGTGAAAAAAAATGTGTTTCTGTCTTCTTCCATCTGCAAGGGTAACAAACAGATGAAAAGGTAGAACTGTAGGCAGGAGTGGTGAGAAAGCTGGCGAGCAAAAAATGTGTTTTTATAGAGCTGTCAACAGCGCAGTGAAGCAAGAACTTCACCTCTCATTATGTGTCCACCTATTCATCTCCAGGAGGGTTCACATCTCCTTGGTGACGCTGGAGCATTTGAAAGGCTCATACAAGGTGGAGCCCGGAGACGGACAGAGCAGAGATTCCTACCTAAAAGAACATAATGTGGTCACCTACTTGGTCATCAACCCCAAGGTGAGATGCCACCATATGTATCCACTTACTAACGTGCTCAGCTCCTGTTGAAGATTGGGAGCAGCTCATAAGAAATTCAGCTAACAGTATTGAATAAATAAATGTGTCTAGTTATCTACAGTGTTGTGAAAAAGTATCTGCCTCCCTACAGATCTTTTTATTTATTTATGTTTTTGTCACACTTAAATGTTTCAGCTTACTAACCTAATTTTTAGATATAAAATTCAGTTTTCAAACAATGAATTCATTTGTTCAGCAACAAACTCGATATTATTATTAGAGAGGAACAAATCTTGATGTTACATATTATCATGGTAGTCTTGTGTTGTTGTACCACAGGGGCCTGCAACCTGCGGCTATGACCTTTCCACTGTAACCCTTAAAAATACATTTGGGAAATTGTTTTGATTGCAAAGGGTGATTTTAGCAAGCCTTATGTTTTTATGCAATATCTGCATAGATTGCCTACAACAGAATGACACAAATGGTTCATTTTATGTTATTTAATTACAAACTATGTGCTTTATTTTTAAAGTGGGCTACATATTTTTTTCATTGTCTTAATAATGAAAAGGACTCATTCAGCTGCCCTTGTTCTACTAGAGAAAGTATCTAACAGATAGAGGTTTTATTTTGTTTTCCTTTGGATTGAAAAGGTTGCTGACCGCGGGTCTATTACATAAAATATCAATATAACACATAAAAGTAGTTTGGTCATAATGTGATAAAATGTGGACAACTTCAAGAGGAATACTTTTGCAAAGCAGTGTAATTTAATATGACTGTGTTGGTTTTGGGTAATCATGATGAGACAGAACAGCCAAAAACAAGAGTGTTTGGTACATTTGGACCTGCTTGTCAAGGTCACACCCAAAACCACAAACAAATCATCTCCACCTCATTCTGCTCCCGGACAGACCGCGGCCAGTAATAAACACTGACAATGTCAAGTAGTGGAAAATAATGGACTGTAGCAGAGACTAAATGTTATCAAATGTTGGCAGGTGTTTGGTCAGTCTCTCGGCTCAGAGAGGATTATGTTTACAGGCGCTCTCTCTTCACTGGAGGCATTGTGAGAGGATTGTGAAATTGTGCAGCTCCTCCAGGCAAAACAGGACATTAAGGCCTGATTGGGGATATTTACGGGACCTGACTCTTCTGTGAACTGTCTGCTAAGAACATTTCTTTTTTAGAATAATGCTCCTGGCATCCAGAGCGTGCTCAGATTGTTTGGCTTGGCAACAGGAAAATCAAGCTTTAACCAGAGTATAAATTGGCCAAAATCCACAATCTCTCTCTAAATAATGAGCAGGAAGACCTTTCTTTTACCTCCTTCAGGCACCTTCTATTCATTCCCTATTTAATCTACTAAATTCAGTTTATTTATATGGCTTAAATTTAACCTAGATCTCTTTTAACTTTCGCTTCTTTTTCAGCAAGTGTCACTGCAGAATATGATAACGATTGCAATTGGTAGATTTTCTAGATGTGCACTGACCTTCCTCTCAATATTCTAATAAGGCTGCAGGTGCTCTCTGACATTCTCAATGAGCCCAGTCCAAACATGTGCCTGTACCACAGAAGGTGTCATCTCTGCTGTCACTGTCATTAAGCATCACTGTTAGAGCTGAAAATAGCCTCAGCCATTGCGGACTTTACGTGTTTTATCTTCTGACGGCATGTGGGACGTGTTTTTGTGTCTGGGGCAATCACGCTCACAGTCTCCACGAGCAATTAAAACAAATCACCTGAGGTACGGCTCTTAATGTGCCCTCAGATCACCCGCTGATTTAACCCAATTGGAGCTCTCTTTGTTAGTAGAAAAACACTCATGCCCAAATAAATGCAAGGCTGTGTCATTTGTCACTGAAAGTGTTTCAAGTGGCTTAAAACCCTGACAGGCAAGTCGAAGGTGTCGAAAGCTGTCAAATGTCTACAGTTGCCTAAGCTCACCGTCCTTCTCATTTTTACTCCCACTGATTCCATGCATTTTCACCTGTTGGTTTTCTCTTTTGTTGTTGGGCTTCCCAGACTGAGAGGCACAGCCCACTTTTGGGTGTGCGCTCCCGACCCTCTCTGGATGGGGGGAAGATGAGGGCGTCCGTCAGGATGACTCGATACCTGGAGTCCTGGGGAGCAGCCAAACCCTTCGCCAACCTCCATCATCGAGACAGCCTGACTGCAGACAATGGCAAGATCAACACTACAGTGAGTGATTTGTGTCAGTCTCGCTCTATTTGTCTTTCCCTCACCAATGCACAGAGACAAGCTGAAGGGCCAGCACTCACAGTGAATATATTTCATGTTCCAGGATGTTCCTATGGGGCAGTACTACTTCCAAAGACGAGAAAGGTGAGGCAGATGTTATTCCTGTTCCTGACACATCCAGCAGCTTTCAAAAGTATTCACCCAGCTTGGATTTTCCACATTGCAAACACAAAATTAAATGTATTTTATTGTGGCTAAATGTGATAAACCAACCAACAGTGATGCAGAATTGGAAGGTGGAAGGTTTGAAAGTGTGTTGTGCCTTTGTATACAGCTCCTTTTACCCTTAATACCCCTAAAAAGATCCAGTGCAACCAATTGCCTTCCGAAGTTACAATAAAAAGAGTCCATATGTGTGTGATTTCTTCTCAGTATAAATATAGCTGTAGTGTGTAGTCTTAGAGCTTTGTTAGACAACATTAGTGAACAAACAGCATCTTGAAGATCATTGAACACAGAGTAAAAAGCACTATCTCAAGCTTTGGAAGAAGCACAATTCAATCCATCATCCAAAACTGATAGGACAATGCCACAACTGCTTTCCACCTAAACTGACAGGATGGGTAAGAACATCATCAAACAGAAAAGCAACCAGAAGGCCCATGGTAACTCTGGAGGAGCTGCAGAGATCAGCAGCTGAGGTTGGAGAATCAAATGAAAGGACAACTATCAGATGAGCACTCTAAAAAACAGGCATTTATAAAAAGAGACAAAAAGAGAAAGCTATAGTTGAATTAAAGTCAAAAGAAGTACAGTAAGAAGAACAAGCTATGTGGGGAACACAGATGTCAGACAAGACCAAAATTAAATTTTCTGTCGAAGAAGGATCTTGGGTCGGACCAAAGCGCAGACAAGAGCTCGGTAGCCGCATCATAGTTTATTCTTAAAAAAGGTTGAAACGTAACAAAAACACTGCAGGTATGAATCCAGAGACAAAATCCAAAACATTCAAAACACTGCAGGTACTTTTGCAAAACGTAGCATAAGCGAAGCAAAAACAAAACATAGTCATGGTAGGTAAAGGGGTAATCAACAGAATAACAGAAGGAACCAGCCCGGAACAGAGACACCAAACCAACTAATATACTGGGGAAATAACAAAAGCAGATAATCAACGGAACAGGGAACAGGTGCGACAAGGGGGCAGGGAAGGAGCAGGAACAGGTGAAACAAATACAAAGGCTGAGGAAGAGTGAAAGGACAGAAAACACAAACTAAGCAAGATAATAAATCAGTGGAGGAAATAAAGAACTAGAATAACTATGAACTAAAGTAAACAGAGAAACTAGAGGGAAACATAGAAACAAAAACCTAAGAAATAAACAAAGAGCCATAAGGAGAATCTAAATTACAAAATAAACCATCACAAGAACCCACAAAGTCCAAAATGTCACTCCATGACATAACCCCCCCCCCCTCCCCCTCAAGGTCGGGGTCAGGCTGCAGTGCGTCAGGCAAAGAGTCAGGCTGCAGTGCGTCAGGCAAAGAGTCAGTGGTGCCTGGAACATAGTCAGTCAGTATTTCCAGTAGCACCCCCCAAAGGAAACTGAGCAGGTGCTCTGGACCAGGTCGTGAAGGCAGCCCGACCACGGGCTCCTCCGTGTCGTGACGAGGCTCTGTAGACCCGGCGGCGGCCGGCTGAGGCTCTGTAGACCCGGCGGTGGCCAGCTGAGGCTCTGTAGACCCGGCGACGGCCGGCTGAGGCTCTGTTGATCCGACGACAGCTGGCTGAGGCTCTGCCCCCCTCAAGGTCGGATTCCAGACGACCTCTGGGAACTAACAAGAGTTAAAAGCAAAAATAATTATTACAAAATAAACCATCAAAGAACCCACAAACCAAAATGTCACTCCATGACATTTTCTGGGCTACATTCAGAAAGCAATGTGTGGTAGAAAAGACAGTACATCACCGTGACCACACCATACCCACTAGGAAACATGATAGTGGCAGCCTCATGCTGTGGGAATTCCTTATTCACCAATAACTGGAATCTGGTCAAGGTTGATGGTAAGACAAATACAGGGAAATTCTAAAAGAAAACCAGTTAGAGGCTGCAATACTTGAAACTGGGGTGGAGGTTCACCCTCCATCAGGGCAACAGCCTTAGAAATACAGCCAGAGCTACAATAGAGGGGTGTGGATCACAGCATCTTTATGTGGAAGAAGGGCCCAGTCAAAGTCGAGGTAGTCCTCCACTCAATCTGACTCAGCTTGAGTTATTTTGCAATAAAGACTTGGCCAAAAATATCAGTCTCTAGATGTACAAAGCTGGTAGATGTAAATGCAGATGTAATACAAAATGCACATCGCACTTTTCATATTTTTATTTTGTTGAGTTTGTTGACATGTCTTATCTTTTTCTGCTTTCAATCATGTACTTCTTTTCTTTCAATTGAAGATCCAAATCTCAAAGGAAGAGGTTTGAGGAAGAACTCAATGAACGAATGATTCGGACAATAGATGGCATCAACTCACAGAAGTAAGCTCCATGCTCCATTAAGAAAACTAAAGGTCAGCTTCTTTCTGAACAAAGAGGAACATTTCATGGAATCAAGTCCAAGTTTATTTTAGAGTCATTTAAAATGGGTGTAGGCAGAAACTGAAACCAATCAATGTGCAAATGGCAAATTAAAAAGCAAAAGGCATCTTAAGACATGCATTGAAACATTCAAACGTAACTGTTTCGAGAATATTGACCTGCGGGCATTGATTATATTGCAACATTGTAATCTATGCCTGGAACTGGAAGTGGGTTTGGATCCAGCATCCAAAAAAGCCCCGAAGGACCCAATGTATGTCACAGCAGATGCACCATGATGTGTAGGGATATGTTTTAGTCATCATTTTTCAGTTGTTTTAAGTTATGTGCTTTATATGTGACCACCAGAGACCTTGTGGACAGAGCCTTAACTACATCTTTACATCAGTAAAGTTACCAAACTCATTTAGAACTGTCCTAATGGAAGTTCTTCCTGATATAAAATCAAAGTGAAAGTCCTACCACCTACACCATCTCAGCTGGTAAATAAGGTATCAGGAGGAATGACTTGTCCTCTGGTCTGTCTGCTTCAATTGTGTTTTTAGACAGTGGCTGAAGTCTGAGGACATCCAGAGGATCTCATTGTTCTTTCACAACAAAGCTCTAGAGAAAGAGGTAGGCGAAAGCATACACAACTGCAGACAGCTTTATCCACTGGGGAAACAAATCAATGGAATAAAGAAGCATGAATAAAAAATGTGTCACAGAGACTCTGCAGACTTGTCAAACTCTCTGATCAACTTTATATTCCCACTTTCAAACTTTATCCTGGAGTTATTGTGTTCTTGTAAACATTTTAGAGTGTTTCTTCCTCTTTTCATTTCATTTTTAATACAGTTTTAAAATGGCCACAGCACCTTGCTAAAGTATTCATACCCCTAGAACTCTTTCACACTTACCATGTTACAACCACAAACTTCAGTTTTTTTTGTTGGGATTTATCTGTCAGACCAGCATAAAGTAACTTATAACTGTGAAGTAGGAGGAAACAAATATGCTTTTTTTCTAAGTAGACCTGTTGCGTACAGTTTTATTCTGTCACCCCGAGTGAATATTTTCCTGCTATTCTCTTTCAGTTCTTCTAAAAAACTAAAACAGCTCAAGCTCCGTCAGATTGGATGAAAAGTGTCTGTAAACAGACATTTTTTTAAAGGGCCTGTAAAAGTGTCGGGCGCGTGTTTTGTACACTCGGGGGAAGAGAGGGGATGAGCTACCCAGTAATCAGAACCTGGTGGTGAGTTGGATCCTGTGGAAGAGGAGAAAGCTGGATAGATTTGGCAGGCCCAAGTGTATTGTAAGGGTCTGCTGGGAACGTCTGGCGGAGCACTCGGCTAGGGATGTATTCAACTCCCACCTCTGGGAGAGTTTTAACCAGATTCCAGGGGAGGTTGGAGACATAGAGTCCAAGTGGACTATGTTCTCTGGGTCTATTGTCGATCCTGCCGCCCGTAGCTGTGGCCATAAGGTCTGCGCTGCCTGTCACGGCTGCAATCCCCAAACCCGGTGGTGGGCACCGGCAGTAGGGGATGATGTCCAGCTGAAGAAGGAGTCCTATAGGCTGTGGTTGGCCTCAGGGACTTCTGAGGCGGCTGACGGGTACCGTGAGGCCAAGCATGCTGTGGCAGAGGCAAAAACTCGGGCCTGGGAGGAGTTCGGTGGGGCCATGGAGAACGACTACCGGTTGGCCCCGAAGCGATTCTGGCAAACTGTCTGGCAGTGCTCCACCAACACTGTTTACAGTGGGGGTGGGGAGCTGCTGATCTTGACTGGGGACATTATCGGGCAGTGGAAGGAGTACTTCAAGGATCTCCTCAATCCTGCCATCACACATTTTCTGGTGGAAGCAGAGGCTGGTTGGACTCTTTCATCACCCAGGCTGAAGTTACCGAGGTGGTTTAAAAGCTCCACGGTGGCAGAGCTTCGGGAGTGGATGAGGTCCGCCCTGAGTACCTCAAGTTTCTTGATGTTGTGGGGCTGTCATGGTTGACATGCCTCTTAAACATTGCATGGCAGTCGTGGACAGTGCCTCTGGACTGGCAGACCGGGGTGGTGGTCCCCCTTCATAAGAAGGCTGACTGGAGGGTGAGTTCCAACTACAAGGGGATCACACTTCTCAGGCTCCCTGGTAAGGCCCATGCCAGGGTATTGGAGAGGAGAGTCCGGCCGATAGTCGAACCTCAGCTTGTGCTGCAGTGTGGTTTTCGTCCCGGGCGTGGGAAACTGGACCAGCTCTACACCCTCTGCAGGGTACTCAAGGGTTCATAGAAGTTTGCCCAAAGGGTCCACATGTGTTTTGTGGACCTGGAGAAGGCATTCTGTGGGACTGTGTCCCTCGTGGTGCCTTATGGGGGTTGCTCCAGGAGTATGGAGTCAGAGGCCCTTTATTAGGGGCCATCTGGTCTCTGTACAAGCGGAGCAGAAGTCCCCCCACCGGAGGAGCTGGAGGAGGTGTCTGGGGAGAGGGAAGTCCGGGTGTCTCTACTGAGTCTGCTGCCCCCGCAACCCAGTCCCGGATGAAGCGGAAGATGACGAATACAAATACGAATTTGAATATCTGTAAAAATTTTGCCAATGATTGTCAAACAGATTTAGGTCTGGGCTTTGACTTGAACTGGAATATACTTTGATCTAAACCATCCCAGAGCAGCTCTGACTTTACATTTGGGGTTGTCCTGTTGGAAAGTGCCCCTTTTGCCTTCCCATTGTATAATACTACCACCCCCATGTTCCACTCTGTGAATGATATGTAGTCAACACATATTGTTTTGCAGGGAAAAAAGAAATTTCGGTGTCATCTTAGCAGAGCCCCTTTTTACAAATGTGTGCTATAATCACTGTAGCTTGCGGCAAACTGCAGACGGGACCTTTAGGGCTTTCTTTGAACAACTATTTTTTTCTTGCTTCTCTTTCACCAAGGTCAGATTTTTTGAGAGCAGTTCTAATAATACCAACAGATTCTGCCATCTGACCTGTAGATCACTGCAGCTCCTCCAGAGTTACCATGGATAGATTGAGTAATGCTTTATGAGATGTTTGAAGCTTGGGATATTTTTTATAATCTAATCTAATCTCTAATCTGCTTTAAACTTCTCCACAACCTGTCTGCTGTGTTCCTCGGTCTTGATGATGCTGTATGTTCACCAATGTTCTCTGACAAGCCTCTATGGCCTTCACAGAACTGCTGGATTTATGCTGAGATTAAGGTACATACAGCAGGATTCTGTTTACTAATTACATGAGTTTTGCATTGGATTTTATTTGGGGGTAGCAGTTGAAGGGGGAGGAGAACACACTTTTCAGACTTTTAGTTATAAAAAAATTTGAAAACCCTTTATTTCCTATCATTTTCTTTCACAATAAACCAAAACTTTGGTCACTCTGTTGGTCTATTACATACAATTCCAATAAAATCTTTAGTTTGTGGTTGTGAAGTCTCTGGATATTTCTTTTGGTTATGGTCTTATGCTTTACTAGTCATCATTCTGCTTTACCCCAGAATAATATTTCCTGTATTTATTTTCTCTCAACAGTACAGATCCACCACGTTACCTGCCTTTAAGTACTACGTCACCTGCGCCTGCCTCATATTCTGCTGTATATTCATTGTGCAGATCCTCGTCTTGCCCAAGTAAGTCTTCAGACCTTTCACTCGACTTGCATAGCAAACTCCACCAGAGGCATCAGCCACCTCCAGCTGCGGTGGCATGCTGATGCGCAAAAGCCATTTGACACCAGCTGTCTCATCAACAGGACCTGGCTGAAATGAAAGAGGCAGGAGAGCAAGAGGCAGAATGTTTAAAAAGCTGATGGAGATGAAAGGGCACTATGTCTGCCAGTGATTATAGATCAGGTGAATCAAAGCGTGGCGTCACTTTAACGCTGAGGAGAGAAATTTGTAGTCATGCTAATTTACCGCTTCTCTGAGCCAAAGGTGTAATTTTGCTTCTGAGAAGCCATTGATTTTCTAATTTTTGTCTCTCTCCTATCCTGCTCACTGCCACATTGCTCCACACATTGAGACATTACCTCATCTGCTTTATGGCAGATACATCTAACTTTTGTCATGCTTAAGAAAAAAATTATGTATTGAAAGCTTTGTTTCTGAAGATTGCCTAAAATCTCCTATTATGTCCCATTAGTGTGGATGGATTGCAGCTCTGAAGCAGAACAGTAGAAACTTAATCACTGTTGTGTGGCCCTGGCTGGCTCTCCAGAGTGTGTTTTTGTTGCAGAACTGCTGTGCTGGGGATCTCTTTTGGTCTGACATTCCTGCTGTTGGCTTTGATCCTTCTCCTTTGCTTCGCTGGTCACATTTTGGTGGGTTTGCATGGACACACACACACACACATTCACACACACACACACACACACACACACACACACACACACACACACACACACTCACAAACATACACACAGCAAGGGCCTCAGGTGGTATTTTATGACTTCCATTCGAGTACCTACATTTATATCTAACCCCAATACTTTACCAGTATATTTCTTACACTAACCTTTACCAAAACCTAATTCACACCAAACCTCTAAACCCTAAAAACCCTAAAAAAGGGATACTGCCACATTAAGCACACATTTTGGTGCCTATAAGGCCTATTGGTCTTCAGAAGGTTACTGGATATATATGAGAAAAGGTCCTAAATCACTATCATAAACCAGTTCACACACACAGACACATATACACATGCAAACATAGTATTGACAATGGCTTGCAAATGTTTTTAAACACCTGATCGTAATGTGTCCTAACAAAAAACCCAGTGAGTAAAGATAACTATAAAGTAGAAAAAGGTAGAAAGAATAATCATTTTATTTTAAAATATAAATTTTTAGGGATTTTAAATTAAGAAGATTGCAACTTTGAGTGTTTTATTTTTGTTTTTAGGAGGTGGGGCTAAAACAAAACCTCTAAAATAAAAAAAAGTATAGGTTTACCATATTCCTTGGCTGTTTTGCATGCACTGCTGGTTTGACTGATATCCACAGATGTTGGCAAACTATGGTATGGCAATGGGATAAGGTTTAAATTCGTTATATATTTTGAAGCTTGGATATGCTAACATCTTTTTGTTCTGAAGTTGCTGTGTCAAGGGACATTAGCCATTATGCAGCTCCAAATCATGATCAGTCAAACTGTTTCTACAAACATTAGTGAAAGAATGGGTCACTCTCAGGAGCTCAATAAATTCCAGCATGGTACTGTGATAGGACGCCACCTGTGCAACAAGTCCAGTCGTGAAATTTCCTCACTCCTAAGTATTGCAATATCAACTGTTCGTGGCGTTATATGAAAGTGGAAGAGATTGGGAACGACAGCAACTCATGCAGAGTATTAAGGCTAACGCTATAATAATCCTCTTGATATATATATATATATATATATATATATATATATATATATATATATATATACAGGGGTTGGACAATGAAACTGAAACACCTTGTCATTTTAGTGTGGGAGGTTTCATGGCTAAATTGTACCAGCGTGGTAGCCAGTCTTCATTGATTGCACATTGCACCAGTAAGAGCAGAGTGTGAAGGTTCAATTAGCAGGGTAAGAGCAGAGTTTTGCTCAAAATATTGAAATGCACACAACATTATGGGAGACATACCAGAGTTCAAAAGAGGACAAATTGTTGGTGCACGTCTTGCTGGTGCATCTGTGACCAAGACAGCAAGTCTTTGCGATTTATCAAGATCCATGGTATCCAGGGCAATGTCAGCATACCACCAAGAAGGACGAACCACGTCCAACAGGATTAACTGTGGACGCAAGAGGAAGCTGTCTGAAAGGGATGTTCGGGTGCTAACCCAGATTGTATCCAAAAAACATAAAACCACGGCTGCCCATATCACGGCAGAATTAAATGTGCACCTCAACTCTCCTCTTTCCACCAGAACTGTCCATCGGGAGCTCCACAGGGGTCAATATACACGGCTGGGCTGCTATGGTCAAACCTTTGGTCACTCATGCCAATGCCAAATGTTGGTTTCAATGGTGCAAGGAGCGCAAATCTTGGGCTGTGGACAATGTGAAACATGTATTGTTCTCTGATGAGTCCACCTTTACTGTTTTCCCCACATCCGGGAGAGTTACGGTGTGGAGAAGCCCCAAAGAAACGTACCACCCAGACTGTTGCATGCCCAGAGTGAAGCATAGGGGTGGATCAGTGATGGTTTGGGCTGCCATATCATGGCATTCCCTTGGCCCAATACTTGTGGGCTACCGAACCATTCTTGAGGACCATGTGCATCCAATGGTTCAAACATTGTATCTGAAGGTGGTGCCGTGTATCAGGATGACAATGCACCAATACACACAGCAAGACTGGTGAAAGATTGGTTTGATGAACATGAAAGGGAAGTTGAACATCTCCCATGGCCTGCACAGTTACCAGATCTAAATATTATTGAGCCACATTGGGGTGTTTTGGAGGAGCGAGTCAGGAAACGTTTTCCTCCACCAGTATCACGTAGTGACCTGGCCACTATCCTGCAAGAAGAATGGCTTAAAATCCCTCTGACCAATGTGCAGGACTTGTATATGTCATTCCCAAGACGAATTGACGGTGTATTGGCCGCAAAAGGAGGCCCTACACCATACTAATAAATTGTTGTGGTCTAAAACCAGGTGTTTCAGTTTCATTGTCCAACACCTGTATATATATATGGAGAAAAAAACTCTATTAGATCATTTCAATTGCAATGGACACGAAGACTGAAACAATAAGGAAAAAAAGAAGCAAGAAAGGTTCCGCAAAAAGGAAAACAGGAGAGAAAGAATAATCACCTTTTATAACCTGTCATGTTGTATTAGAAAGAAAACAAAATGACACCCTAGAACACTGCTTCTACACCTGCAGAATCATATTTAACAACAGCAGTGTCACCAAAAAATGCGGTACTAATGAATGCAAGATGTATTTTGTGGTAACTGCTGCTCAATATAGAACATCTGTCTATCTGTTAATACTGGAATCCAAATACTTGTGGATCCAAGTGTGAGCCCGCTTGTGTATATAAGGTTTCTCCATTAAAAATATGGCCACAGACCTGCCCCTCTGGACCCGAGACAGACACGGAAGAGATCTAAGCCACTGACATCCAAAGGCCCCCCCAAGAACCCCAGAAGGACCACCCCTGGGACTATTGCAAACCCCTCCCACCAAAAACCACCAATACAACAGCGGCACACACAAAAGCACCCTGCCCCGGACACCAAACCACAAATACACCAGCAGGAAGAGACACCAGCCACTGGCAGGGAGTGTGGCGGGAAGGAAATAGGCCCCACATGTCATGGGAGCTCTAAGCTAATCCAGGTGAGGGAGCAGCTCAACCTGACACAAAAACAGGCACACAGTCAGAATCACACATTCCCATCCTCATGCGTATACATATAAACACTGACACCCACACACCTAACGTAAAGACACATAACAATGGACGTCATACACTCACTCACACTCCCCATACATACACTATACTGCCAGGTCCAAGTACCGATCTCCAGAGGGACCACCAGCCCCAAGACCCACGAGGTGGTCACTTTCATTCCGGGTCAGAGACAGGCAGGCCGCCCCAGCCCAGACTGGTGCACCCCACGACCCCTCGTCTTGAACCCAGAACCCAACGACCCCCGTCCCGATCTGGAGAGGAGGTCATGAACAAAAGTGGGTCCTACCTGGTCCAAACAAGCCCGCCAATCAGAGCCTCCCCATGATAAAGCAGTCCCAAACCCCCATTGAATTCTAATCTCACACTGTGATCCTCCCACCCCCAATCAACCCCAACATGAATTTCCAAACAGGGCCAACCCCAACCAGGACACCAATATCAAACACATGCCCTTGAGCCCAAATACCAAGAATCCCCTCCCCAAAGGGGCATACTCCCACTGATATGCTCCACCCTTAAAAAACCGATGAAGACACATTCTCAAAGTGCAAGCTCCACAACCAGCCCCGCTCCAAGCACCCCCGCATCACCCTGCCTCCCACCACACAGTGTGCCGCAACAGCAAGGTATGACCCCACACAAAAAAAACCCAGTCTCCCCCCACAAGCGTAACACAGCAGGCACTACTGACCACAAACTCACCCGGCAAGAGGTCTCCGGCCGGCGGCACACACCCCGGGCCGACCACCCCTATAATGCCCCCACCACCACACAAACACACCACATCGCCGCCAGTGCAATGACAGCCCAGGGAGAAACACCAACCAGCTCAGCTCCACCGTCACCGCTCAGCTAATTCAAATGTATTTTGTCATAGACCAACAGAAATGTACAATAATTAAATGGAAGGAAAAAGATACATAGTTTTCACATTATTTTAAAATAACATCTAAAAACCGTGGCATGTATTTGCATTCAGTCCCCTTTAGTTAATAATTTGCAGGACCACCCTTTGCTTGAAGGTCCTTTAGGGTATGTCTCTACCAGCCTTGGACATCTCTAGACCGAAACTTTTGCCTGTTCTTCTTTACAAAAGGACTCAACCTCAGTCAGATTGGAAGGAAAGTATATGGGGAAGGTCTGAATATTACTTTTTAAATTTTGCCACAGACTGTAGATAGGATTTAGGTCTGGACTTTGACTGGGCCATTCTGATAAATAAAAATGCTTTGATCTAAACCATTTAGCTCTGCTTGTAGAAAGCCCCAGGCTTTTGAGAAGCCCGAGGCTTTGTAAAGCCCAGGTTGTGTTTCAATATGAATTTACCTGGGTAATTTCACTTTCCTGGGGCTTTACTTTCACAGGTAAATGGTCCTATTGTCGAGTAGGTTTTTTCATCTTTCCCAGGGATTTGTTTAAGGGGCAGCGTTGCTTGCAGAGAGGCACAATAACCCCCATCTGCAGCTCGCAAGATGTGGAGGGCTCAGACATTTGGCGGGGTCAGACATCCAACTACACCCTCAAATTGTTTTGATTGAATAGTCCTTCTCCTTCCCTCTAAATGTCTGCTTCTACTCCTTCAGTGAACTTAATTTTAAATTAGATGTTAGTTTTAAGTTGAATATTTGGCAGACATTTACTCTCCTTGGTTCACTGCAGGCCGGGATGGCTTTTCATGCCTCTTGCAGAGAAGGCGGATAGCGAGACTCCGTGTACTCGCTGCTGAATGCAGTGGTTCACTTAGGGACCATCAACAATATTAAAGTCAAACACTTGGCCATGAACTTTGGGTCATGACAAAAAAATCCCAAAAATCAATAGCTTCCAGGTGACCTAAACACAGAATCGTTGCTAAAATGTGTGACAACACTAGACTAATGAGACACACCAGATTTCATGAGATTTTCATTGATCTCCTATTTTATAACCACATTTTTATGGAAAAAAGGATCATATATTATAACAGGTTTCAATGAGGCAACATTTATGATTCAATGTAAATTATTTATTTTGCTTCAGCCTCAAGTCTTTTGAAGCCTCTGACAGATTTTTTTCCAGGATTTTCCTGTGTTTAGCTCCATCCATCTTCTCATCAGTCCTGACCAGTTTCCCTTACCCTGCTGAAGAAAATCTTCCCACAGCATGATGATGAAACCACTGTGCTTAACAATTGTGATGGTGTGTTCAGGGTGATGTGTGTGTAAACTGTGTTTACTTATGTGACTTCTATAGATAGTTGTTTGCACTGTGTTCTACTTTGGAGTGACATAGTAGATGGGGCTGAATGCAAATGTCACACTTTTTAGATTTATGTTCAGAAAAAAACATAAAATCCCAACTAAACATGCTGAAGGTTTTAGTGTGACAGAATAGGAAAGGCTGAACGAGAATAGGCAATCAGGGCACTGTAGATACCTGAACAGTTGCCTTGTGTTTCTTTTGCAATTGTAAAACTATGTGAAAAAGAGTAAGTCAGTTGATTTCACATGAAATGTTAAGTAATTATTTTGAAGCTAAAATTTTTGCCCTTTTATCTTCTGTCCAGTTAATTAAATTATTTTAAAAGAATGTAGATATTTTGTATGCTGCTATTTGTGCTTTATGTTTACAGTTTTCCCTCTCTTATCCTGCTAATGTGGATTCATATAGTGTCAGTATTAGTTTACTGACAGGATATCTTTAACTCTCCCATCTGAACACATTTAAAGATTTACAGTACATGTGAGAAATCCACACACCAGATGTAGCACGTAAGAAATCTGCTCTGCATTAATTCAGAAACAGATAACCCTGAAGAGCAGTGTGTCATGAATAAATGATTTTATGCATTCACTGCCAATCTCCATATCTGGCTTTTTGGAACTGTGGAAATCACTGAGCACTTCGGCTCATAAGATTCAAGTCAAATGTCCTCTCTGGATACGTTGCAGTTTTGTGCTATCATGAGATGAGACCTGGGGCATTCATAAATTATTTGGCCGTCACCATAAGTCACGCTGTCATTTTAGAAACTACTGTAAAACACAAGGAACAACTGTTCTGGAAGATTTCAGCTTAATTTTTGAGAGGTTTGTACATTTTGTAACTTGTTGTAAAACCGTTGCCACTTTTCATTTGTTGCTTTTATTTACGCAAGTTTACGCAAAACTTTCTTGCACTGAGGATAGTCAGCGATCAAATTTATGAGATTTTATTTTGCGCCATTCTTCCAGTATGGTGGTTGCAAACTCTTTTCCCATCTCTTTGCTCTCTTTGCCCATCCTCTAACTCGGACATTTCAGGACTGCAGGCAAGTCACTCCAGCATCTGAGCACTCTCCATCTCCAGCCATAGCTTTGTGGAGCACTGTCTACATTGTCTTATTGAACACTGTCATAAAGGCAGGAGATACTGCTCTATATGTATTTGGCAATACACTATTTTTCCTCTATAAGTATCATCATACTTGTAGACATCATAGATGTCTGTGAGTCCAGGGAAGCTGACGTATCCCTTATAATATAAATGAACATTTTTGCACAATAAATTTTAAGTTAGATTTGAAATTGTTTTGTAGTTCTTGACAAAAATGACCTAAAGTAATTATTTGTATATCTAGTTCTCTTAGCTACTAATGAATAGTAAGTAAAGTTTATTTGTTGAACCCCTTTTACAGACAAAACCATCACGAAGCACTGAACAGAAAACTAATAAAATATTAAAATTAGGTGCCATGAAAGAATTAAAATACACAAGAAAACACACTTCAAATATTACCATTGAACAGAAAGCCTATTTAAACAGGAAGGTTTTTAACTGCTTTTTAAAAAAGTCCACATAGTCAACTAATCGTAGTTGTAGAGGTAGATTGTTCCACAGCCTTGGTGCCGCGGACTGGAAGGCAGTCCAAAAGCAATGACACAAATGCATGGATTGTTCTTTCCAGTTCAGACCATATGTCACAGTATAGAAATGTTTCTTAAATGAACGAAACAGGAACAAGACAGAGATTTTATATGTGAGTCAAATCGAGAGAGGATTCGAATATTACACCAAGATTTCGGATGCTGGACTTAGGAGTTAGACAAAAAGAAGCAACTGCCTGACTGATTTTTGTATATAGTTAAAGAGGAGCAATAATCATGGTCTTTTGGTGTTTAAAACAAGGTAGTGACTGGAAGCCCAATCACTAATCTGAGATAAACAGTAGACTAGGGTGCACAACCTGTCCAGCAGATGAGGCTTTGAAGACATATAGAGTTGAATGCCATCTGCATAAAGGGATAAGAAATGTCATTAAAAGACTGAATGATGCCAGCTAAAGGAAGAATCTAAAAAGCAAATAACAATGTAACCTAGAACCGGCCCCTGTGGAACCCCAAAGGTTAGAGAGGTGATCTTAGAAGTAATTTTCTTTGCCATGATAGAGAAAGTCCTCCCCAATAAAAAAAACAGAAAACCAATCTAGTGCAGAACCAGAGATGCCAACTAAAATCTTCAGCCTATTCAGTAAAATGTAATGGTCAATGGTATTAAATGCTGCACTGAGATCAAGTAAAATTATTATGAAACAATATACTGTATCAGAAGTCATTAAAATATCGTCATAGACCTTCAAAAGAGCCATCTCAGTGGAGTGCAGTTTTTGAAAGCCAGAATGAAAAGGGTAAACAAATATTTGGTTTACATAGTAGAGATCTTTCTACAACGTTTTCTAACAATTTACTAAGAAAAGGCAGTTCTGAAATCGGCCGATGACTACCAACAGAACTACAAACAAGATTGGGTTTCTTTTGTAGTGGAGTTATTTCGACGTGTTTATGATTCGAAGGAACGCTACCCTGCGTTTGTGAGCTGTTAATGATTGACAACAATGAAGGACCACTGCTACTGAGACTACAAAACAAGACGGAGGAAGGTAAATCTCTAAGGAGCACATGTTGCCAACAGATGTACCCAAGTCATCAAGCCTGATTGTTGAAAAACAAGTAAATGACTCGAGGCACTGAGGACCATCAACATAAGGAAAGGATCTCAGGAAGATTTGGGATTGAGAAGAAATGTGTTGCAGTTAACATCAGAAAGTAACACAGCATGCAGAGGTGAAGGCAACACAATATTATTGATAGTGTCAAATAATACCCTAGGTGGCGCGGCGTTGATGGTGTAGGGGCGAAGCACGCGACCATTTGCAGAGGCTATAGTCCTCGGAGCGGCTGTCCTGGGTTTGAGTCCCAGACCCGGTGACATTTACCGAATGTCTCCCACTCTCTCTACCCCTTTCCTGTCTACTTACTGTCAAAAAATACAAAATAAAGGCCACTAGTGCCAAAAAACATATCTTTAAAAAAAATAATACCCTAGGTTTTTTTTTGCTACGATTAATGAGATTACTGAAATAAGAGGATCTAGCATCTTTTACTGCCTCATTTAAAAGAATAAAGAAGCTCTTTGAAATACTCACGATGGACTACCAACCCTGTGGACTTCCACCATCTTCCTGCTTTTTTGTGGGGAACTTCGAAGGCCTGGAGTGTGATTGTTTAGCCAGGGTGAGCAAGAAATTTCAGCCACGAATAGCTTTTCCAAGAGAAACCTGATTGAGAATGGTAAGGCAGTGTTCATTAAAGGAATTATCAAGGAGCTCAACATTATCATCGGAGAATGATGTAAAATAAAAAGAGAAGAAAACTTAAAAATAACAGAATCATCAACCAAGCACTTCTGCTTAATACAAACTTAAGAAAAATACCTAGAGTGACAAGTAACATTAAAGGAGACTGACTAATGATCACTGAAGACAACTTCATTGATCAAGATTAGGACTTAAGTAACAACCACATCCATGGTGTGTATGAGTAGGGCCAGATACATGTTGAGCAAAGCTGAAGGAGTCCATGATGCTGAGAAACGCCTTGGTGGTACTATTTGATGAGTCTTAAGTATGAATGTTAAAGTCTCCAACAATGATGATCCGTTCTATTTTATTAGTGGAAGATAAAACGTCTCAAAGGTCTGATAGAAAAGATGCAGCAGACCCAAGTAGATGATACATTAAAATGGGATATACCGGCTGAGCTCGTTCAATTTTGATCATAGTCATCTCCAAAGAGCTATAGGAGCCTGAAGAGAACATTAGGCATAAAAATGATTTTTTTTTTTTTTATTGCAGCTGTCCAACCTCCCCTCCAAGAAATCTAAAGTGTACAGTAAAAAGACCTGTCTCCAGGACACAGTTCTAAAAGATGTGAGACTTCATTCTCACTCTGCCAAGTTTTCTTGCCAAATCCAACTCCGCACTACAGAACAAGTTATTTCAAATGTGAGACTTGTTAATAATAGAGCAGGCAATATTTACCATCATTTTGTTGGAGAGATTGGAGAAGGTGCAGAGGGGACTGTACCAGAGTCCAGCTGGTGAAGTAAGCTTTGCAGCGAGTCGGGGTTACTGCCGCGTTGAGCCAACGTTTTCTGTGCTTTCAGATGGCAGTCTTGGTGAAGAGAAGGGAACAGGGTGATTAGCCAGATTTCTCCATTGGGTTCTCTGAAGGAAAGGCAGTTTAAACGGCAACAGTGGGAGTGTTCCGGGAGTGTTGCGCCACACTAAAGCAGCGGTGGAAAAACAACGCTGTTTTGTTGACTCTGGAGGTGATCCATGACAGATTTGATTGCGAGTAATGTGATCTTATGCTTATACAAAGAAAATGCTGGTCAAAACTGACAAAAACACTGATCAAGCATACAAAATAGACAGTAATATGGACAGAGGAGAAAGCATAGTCAGACACAGACGCCATCTTGACGGTGAATAGCAGCCCAATCATTATTTTTTCCACCTGATACCTTCCCAGGGATTAAGGATTTGCAAACAACAAATCCAGATTCAATACTTGCATTTTTCAAGACTGGACTTACTGCACAGGTGGCATCCTGTCAGGGTACCACGGTCCTGAGAGAGACCTATTCTTTCACAGCATTTGTAGAAGCTGTCTGCATGCCGAGGTGCTGGATTTTATTGACAATTGACCATGAACTTGATTGGAACACCTAAATACATTGATTAGGAGGGATGACCCAATAATATTGGCAATTTAGTACGTAGTGGCTCAGGTGGTAGGGGCTCGTCCTGTGACCGGTGGGTTGCCACCTGCCTCCTACACAGAGTTATTAAAACTAAAAAAAAATTAAATACCATAAAACATGTGGGTCTATGATTTCAGTAAAGATTTACTGAGCATCCTTTTCTAACTTTTATTTTCTACACTATCTCAATTTTTCCTGAAATAGTCTCTGTGGCAGAAGATATAGTAAATAAATGTTCAACAAATATTTGTTTTGTATTGAAGTAAAATCCAAAATGATTCATGTTAAAACATCATTTCATTTTAGTAATTTCTCATTTAGCTTCAGTAGAGCGATAGTGTTATTTCCATGCTGACACGGGTACCTGTCTCTGGAGCTTTACTGCCGATCAGTGAAAGATTCCTCGTTCAAGAGCCTATTTCCATATTCCTCCTCAGGAGAGCAGTTTCACCCAGTAAGTGGGTCAGTTTTAATTGCTGGGAGGATTACCAATAACCTTGGGTCTGTTCTGACCCAGGAGTCTGTCTTGTATGCTGTTTAATTAGAAAAATAAGGCGAGAACAAAGTATCAGATTTGATGAGTTTGTAAATCAATTTAACAGTCCATGTATTCCCAGTTAAATACCCCGTGGTCACTGTTGAAGGAGCAGCTAATTGGCTAATGAGGAAGCATGTCTTAAACAGTGTGCATGTGTTTGATCTCCATATGACTGGCTGGCTTCATGGACGCCACTATTAATGAAGCACATTATTGCTAAAGAACATTCTCTGTTCATCTGTGGAAGAGTTCATTACACGCTTACTGTTCTCAAACCTGTTTTCTTGGAAAATGTTTTCTTAGACCAAATTAGCCGGGCTGTTGCTAAGAGAAGGTAATGTCTGGACTGCTGGAAAACAACTTTCAAAACTGCGAGCAGGAGAAAGGAATCAGTGTTTCATGAAAATTAAAAATAATATATGACTTTAAAACATCCTGAGCTTTGCTAATGTACCCACTTTTGTTGGCAGCCCTGGTAAAAATGTTAAAGAAGCTTTAAAATACATTCATGTTTTATTGCAGTAGCATAATCTCACACTGAAAACTTAAAAGAAATTCAACCTTAAGTTGAGTACATTTATTCTGAAGGTTGATTTTGTGTCTGATAAACCATTGCTGTGTTGATTTTGTCATGGGTTCAATATTCTTTTGAAAGACCCAATGGTGATCAATTTTTAGTTTTAGTTTTTTTGGGCTGCATGGTGGTGCAGTTGTTCTAACTGTTTGTTAGAACTTGCAGCAAGAAGGTCCTCGGCTTGACTCCTGGCCGGGGGTCTTTCTGCATGGAATTTGCATGTTCTCCCTATGCAAGCGTGGGTTCTCTGTAGGTACTCCGGCTTCCTTCCACAGTCCAAAAACATGACTGTTAGGTTGATTGGTCTCTCTAAATTAACCTTAGGTGTGAATAGGTGTGTGCATGGTTGTTTGTCATGTGTGTCTGTGTGTTGCTTTGCGATGGGCTAGTGACCTGTCCAGGGTGTACTCCGCCTCTCGCCCGTAGACTGCTTGAGATAGGCACCTGCCCGTGACCCTGTATTGATGAAGCGGGGCAAAGAAGATGGATGGATGGATGGATGGATGGATGGATGGATGGATGGATGTTTATGTTGCAATGTGTTCTAACAAGGTTCCCTTAGACTTTGCAAGAGAAACAGCTCCACAGCATCACAGTTCCTCCACCATGCTTAACAGTGGGAATGAGGCCCTTTTCACTTTCCCATCTTTTTTTTTTTTTACATTAGAATAACTATGTATATTAACAACTGTTTCACCACAAGGATATTTCCCACAGAATAATTATAATGAATTAAAGATTGGATTTTCTGAACTTTTCAGTCTGACATTATGCTACTGCAATATAATTTCAATGTATTTTAAGGCTGTTTACACATCTTCACCAGGGGTGCAAACTGATCTGTATACATCTAAAGGAGTAGTTTGATATATACTTGCAGTTTATGGGGTCTGTGGAGATTATTTTAAACAAAGCTTCCCCCTGTGTCTTTGAGTCACTCCTCCTGTTTCCTTGAATCCACAGCAGGGTGGGAAGGGGTCCTTCTGCTCTCTGCCATGGCTCCCGGCTTCCTCTCGCATCATCGTCACCAACAACCCCTGGCTGCGATTGGTCCTCACCATGACGACCACGGCTCTCATACTGGTGATGGCTGTGTTCAATATGGTGAGACGCTGTTTAAAATGTTGCAAATGCAGTATTTCCTCTGTGATTCGTGGTGTGTGCATGATCAGCAAGCAGCTGCAGTTATTTGATATTTATAGCAGCAAAATGCAATAAGCTGTGGGTTGTAGTTTATGAAATCAAATACAGCAGTATTATTTGTAAAAATAATTAGAGGAGTTAACTGAGGCAGAAATGGAGGATAATTCAGTAATACCAGAACTCTTCTGTTTGCACTTTGCAGTATTGCTCTAACAGTGAGGCTGTCAAATGGTTGAAAGATATTTTTTAGGAACTTCATTGACATTCAAATGTACAGTTCCAGTCGGAAGTTTACATACACTCGTCATGGATGGGGTTTCGTTTTAATTTTGTGTTTTTTAAATATTAATATGAACTGTTATTTTTTCAAGGTGGATTCAATTAAATTCCAAAATCCTTTATCAATCCCAAAAGGATATTAAATTCATCATACAACAAACAAATTCAATTTTCTTTAAATAATCCTTTTTTGTCTACAACTTTTTATAAAGTTTGAGGTGTGGCCAGTCCAGAAGCTTAATGTTAGCCTGCTTCCTCCAATCCTGAAGTTTTATTGTGTTTGGGTCCATTATCTTGTTGGAACACCTGTGTCAAAGTTTGAACTGTTGGAGCTAACCTAAAGTTGGAGAATTTGGTGGACCCCCTCCTTCTTTATTATTCCATCCTCTTTGGTGCATGAGTACCACTGGCAGCAAACCGGACCGTTGGCATGATGCTACCACCACCATGCTTGAAAGTCGGTGCCTTGTTCTTAGGTTTGAAAGCCTCCCTTTGACTTCTCTAAGCATGCTGCTTGTTACTGTAGCTAAACAGTTTAATCTTTGTCTTGTCTGGCCCTCTTCAGTGGGCATTTGGCTTATCCATGTGGTCAGCTTCAACTGTCAGCTAAGGGTGTTGATTTTGGAGCAGTGCTTCTTTCCTGGTCAGCGCCATCTCCATACATGATAAGGGTAAACTTGGTTTATTTTGAACAGTAATACTAGTGTTCCTGTATTTCTTTTAATCTAAAAAAATGGTTTAAGTCAGATGGTCAGCATATGGACACAACAGGGGGCTCCAACAGGACAATGGTACCAAACACATTTTAAAACCTGTTTTGGAAGGATCAAATGAAATTTATATTCAGGCCCTGATATCAGACCACTTAAAAAGTGAACCAATTATTGAACTTTGTCCTTTATCACCTCATGTGGAATGATACTCTATGTTTAAAGACCTTTAATAGGCAAACTCTGCAACCAGAAAGTTTTAGTTAGAAAAGATCAGCCAACCTGGCCTTATGTTGAAGAGTAATTGGCCTTTAAATCTTATAACCCGGTTGTGCCAACTTCGGCAGCAACAACAGCCATCAAGCATTGCAATAAATTTCATCAATGAGAAGTAATTTTGGCCTTTCTTTTTTGAGGAATTGCTTTAATTTAGTCAGACTGAAAGACTTTTAAGCATGAATAGCCTGTTTAAGGACATTCCACTACAACTCTGTTAGATTTATGTCTATACTTTGACTAGGCCGCTTCAAAACCTTCTTTTTTTGTTGTTTTAACTATTCTAAAAGTAGACTTTTGCTGGTGTCATTCAGGTCCAGCTGCATACCACAAAGGCGCTTTGACCTAATGTCAAAAACTGATGACCCAACATTTTCCTCCAGGATTTTCTGGCAGAGAGCAGAATACATTGTTCCACCAATTATAACAAGTCGCCCATGAGTACCAAACCAACCTCACATCATTACATAATCATCATCATGTTTGACTTTAGGTTTGATGATTTATTTCTGAAATCCTGAGTTAACTTTACACTAGATGTAATGAGACAGGCACACCTTAAAAAAAGATCCACTTTTGTCCCGTTCATCCACAGAATATTTTTTGGAGAGTTTTGGGGAACATCAAGATGTTTTTTTTTTTTTGGAAATATGAGACAGGCATTTGTGTTCAGTTTGGTCAGCAGTAACTGTCTCACAGATGCCATTTTCCCAATCCCTTTCTAAATGTAGAATCATAAACGCTGACTGTAACTGAGGAAAGTGAGGCCTGCAGTGCTTTAGAAGTTGTTTTAGGTTTTTTTCATGACTGTCAGATAGAATGATATGCTGATAGGTTGGCAAATAATGGGATAGTTCACCACTGCTTCATGTTTTATCCACTTGTGGTCAATGGCTCCCACTATGGTTCTCAGCAGTCCCACAGCCTTAGAAATCGCTTTGTAACCATTTCCAGACCAATTGATGCCACTGTTTTATCTTTTCTCAGCTGTTCTTGTATTTCTTTAGGTTGAGATATGATGGTGTTACTTTTTTAAAATCATTTAGCCTACTTCATGTTGTTAAGCAGGTTATGTGTGGGAGATATCTTGATTCCACAGGTCTGTCAGCAATCTGACCTGGGTGTGGCTAGTGAAACTGAGCTTTGAAAATTGTGGTCAATTGCAGCCAATTCATGATTTAATATGGGAGACAATTACTTTTCTACAATAGACCAGGATGGGTTGGGTAGCTTTTTTCCCTTAATAAATGAAACCATCCTTTTAACATAGCTTTCTGTATTTGTTCAAGTTGGTTTTTTTTCTGTTAACAAAATTAATTTGATGATCTGAAACATCTAAGTGTTATTTAAAAAAAGCAAAAGCAGGTATTTCACATCACTGTGTGAGGATTAGAAAAAAAACAAACAACAAATATTAACTTTTGAACCCAAATCAATGAAGTTTTTTTAAATTATTCCCCTCTGGAAAAATAATATTTAATTAAGACTTGAAAATAAATCTGGCATTCATGCCTGTGATGTCTGTATTTAAACCTCTCACTGGAGTAGTAATCCAGATAGATGAATCTCACTTTTAGAGATGCTGAAAGGGAGCAGCAAATATCTACAGATAAATTAATAGTCAGAAGAAGATTATGGTTCCTGCTACCAAATGGGCGTCGTTCCATGAGAGTTGGTAGGAAGCATCAAGTGTAAATTATAACTCCAGGTACGACAGCAAAACCTCCCTGGAATAAAGATGAATAATTCTCAAGTGACAATCAGGTATTTGGAAAGGAATTAAAACAGAACATGTGAATGTGACTGGCAGAACACCTGCAGGAGAAGCTGACGTAGCCAAGAACAAAAGCAGTAGCAGGGTTGAAAGCTAAACAATTACATATTTCAAACCTCCGCACAACATTCAAAGAGACTGTCATACAGTTTCAGGGCTAAAGTTGAAAAGACTAAACCCATCAATCAGCACCCTTGAGCAGAGGTGGGTAATCCAGGTCCAGAAAGTAAAAACCATGACTAGTTTTCCTTCATTCTGTTCAATTAACTAGGTGATTACTCCCTGTCTTTGTTGTGAAGCTGGAAATGCAAATGGTTGGAACTAATCTCAGAACAGGCCTTTTACTTTCTGGACCTGGATTACCAACCTCTGCTCTTGAGGAGTGCTGGGGCATCCTTGGGGGACATCACTGGCTTCATTGCTGCAAGAAATGCTGAACTTGACCTCATGATTGACATTATGTCCCTGAACTCAATCAGAAGAATGAAAAGCTCTCAGACCAGCTGGAGCTTAATATTAACTGCAGTGACTGAGTCAGTCTACAGTTGATTTTCAGTGATTACGGCTGGGTTGATCTCATCTAGCAGGATTACTCTGAAGTGATTAATTGTACTGTTGGTAAGCTGTTGTAATCAGCTCATAATAAAACTCATAATTTAAGAGAACAGCTGGCTGACACAAGCTAAATATACTGCGATACCACAGAAGTAAAAGTAATTTATTAATTCTCTTCATGTTGTTCCCATCTGAAAGTGTCACACTTTTACAATAGCTGCAGACTGCTATAACTGTGCTTTTTGATAAGTGCTTGTTCAAAATGGCTGATGAAAATTTGTAATGAATAACTTTTAATTTGGAGTGTTCCTAAAAATGTTACCTGCAGCGTTTCTGAGATGTTACCACACCTCAGATCTGCTTATCTTCACTCATTGTTACCGGGTCATTTCCAATGTATCATAAATCAGAAAATGTTTTACTACTCATCCCTTCTGATTTGTTTGCCAGTTCTTTGTGGAGGATCCTGGAGGATCTGCCGAGGACATCCAGACAACAGCTCTCTCTGTGAATGTGTCCAACAATAGCCGGTCCCTCTATTTGGAGGACAAAAACAAGTTTTACCTGCCGGTAGGTGCGACTGTGACAGGGTGACAAAAAGATTGCTGCAGGTTGGGTAAAACCAGCAGATTAATGCCTTGCTGTGGAATTATTACCTATTGAACTAGAACAACTTCCAAGTGTTTTGTTTGGATTTTATGTAACAGAAAAACCCAAAGTAGTGCATAATTTTGAAGTGGAAGTAAAATAAATGGCTGGCTTCTATTTGCATTCGGCCCACCCCAGTCAATCCCTTATAGAGCCACTTTTCAGCTGCAAGTCTTCTGTTTTTTGTCCTTCTTTGCATATCTAGGTGACTTAAAGTTTTACATATTCGGCATTAGATGGAGAGTTTCTATAAACAGCAGTTTGTAAGTCTTGCCACAGATTTAGAGTTGGAGTTTAGTTCTGAGCTTGAACTGGACCATTCTAACACATTCTGAACCATCCATTGTGGTTCTGGCAGATGCTTAGGGTTGTTGTCCAGCTGGAAGGTAAACCTCAAACCTCAGTCTTGCAAAGAGATTTAGCTCCATCCATCATCCAATCAAACCCTGACTAGCTTCCCCTGTCCCTGTACTCCTGCAGCATGATCCAGCCGCTGCTATGTTTCACTGTGCGGACGGTGAAGTGCAGTGTTAGTTTTCTGCAACACATAACATTTGAATGTAGGCCTGGAAATTCTGTTTTGGTCTCATCTGATCAGAACACCTTCTTCCACGTGACTTCTTACGACTTTCTTTCAACAGTGGCCTCCTATTGGCAGTCTTTTATAAAGGCCAGGATTGTGGAGTACACAATAAAACATTGCCCCGCCAACAAAATGTCCCACCAGAGCTGTGGAGGCTAAATTTAACATCTTCATTTGTATAAAATCATTTTCCTTCCACTTCACACTTATGTACAACCTTTTTGTTAGTTTATCACATAATACCCCAATAAAATACATTGAGATTTGTGGTTGTAATGCAAAATGTGAAAAATACTACATACTTTAAAAAATTTGAGATGGAGAAAAAGGAGTATTTACTGTTAAGAAATAAATGTATTATTTATTGGAAAAAGGATGCAGTGTTTTTTGTTTGTTTGAGCCTAAATCGACAACGTATATTACAGATACAGATTGTAAATGTGAAAATATGGGCATTATTTAAAGAAGAAAACAATGGACATGTGTCAGTTTAGTCTAGATGCAATAGTAAATGGCACTTTAATATTTTTCTGTGCCTGTCACTTTAAGGGTTAATACTTTTGCAGGACACTGTATGTCCTGAAATTGAGCCTGTCCTGATGTATGAAATAAATACATCTTTTAAAAATGCTTCCTGATAAGGGACATTTTATACATGAACTCCAATAATAATTGGAGCAAAAAAATATCCAGGATATAACATGTATTAAAAATCACCTACTTAGCACAGCTTAAATGCCTTTAGTTTTTCTTGTGAACTCTTCATCTTCAGTACTTTATCTACTGCTGTATTCTGGGCCTGGTCTCCTGCTCGGTGTTCCTGAGGATCAACTATGAGCTGAAGATGGTGGTGATGCTGGTCGCCGTGGTGATCTACAACATCATCATCTTGCAGACACACGCCTCCCTGCTGGATGGATTCAACAAAGCGCTGTATCCCACAGACAAGGCGGACAGGTAACAAGACTTGTTCCCCTACCTTTTACATTAGAAAAATAGGAAATCAGTTAGAAGCAGCAGAGGCCAGTGTAATCTGATTAAACTCCCACATCCCCCTCTGATCCTCTGGCCTGGCTGCATCAGTTTAACCCAGCTTATTAAAATGAGTGAGTCAGTAGCAGGGACTTCAGACACATCTCTGCAGCAGAGTTGGCAGTGGCACATTCTGCTGTCAGTCAAGTAAAACCGCTGGACAGGAAGGACGATGAGTGGCAGAAAGAGATAATTCTGCTCGTGTTGATGGAGAAGGATTCAGTTTTTGAGTGACTTCATTTGACTGACAACGGCTGTGCAGAAAAGGGAAAAAAACGTGTGGAAAGTTTCCCTAGCAATGACAGAAGCTGGTAGAAAAAAATGCATTCCTCTCAGTTTCTCTCCTCACCTTGCTTTGTTAGCATGAGGAGTCTGCTGCTTCTTCTACAGACAAAGGAAGAGGAAAGTACTAATGAAAAAGGAATAGACCAAGGCTGCCTAATAAATCTTATTTCTGAGGCGACTGTGGCTCAGTAGGAAGAGTAGTTGTCTTGCAATCAGAAGGTTGTGGGTTCGATTACAGCTTCCTCCTGCCATAAGTTGATGTGGGCAAGGCACTTAACCTCAAGTTGCCTACTGATCTGTGTATCGGTGTATGAATGTGTGAGCGTTAGTGCGATTGGGTGAATGTGGCTCTAGTGTAAAGCGCTTTGAGTGGTCTGTATGACTGGAAAAGCGCTATATATGTTCAGTCCATTTACCATTACACATTGTCATCATTTGCGTGAGAATGTTTTTAGTTAGCACTTCTTCCGACACAAATAACAGAAAAGTGTGGTTAGAGTTCAGTGAGCTAAGGGAACGCAGCATGGTAAATATATCTCAGCACAATATGCAGTTAAATGATCTTTTTCTGCTCAAGCAAACATAACATTTCCACCTCTGTCAGTGTTATGTCTTGTGAGTAAATTAATACAATTGCAGTTGTAATACAATACAATGCAAATACTGTTAGATCATATTGAATTAGTTGGCATTTAAATGAAGAAGCACCGATGTGTTACTAATACTTACTGAGAGAGCTCTCCACATTTATTGGCAACTCTGGCAAAATGCAAAGAAAAAACTTCAAATAAAAACAACCTAATGTCCCTCTGAATTATTTAGGAAAAAAAATCCAACCTATAATTGAAGTACATGTATTAAGTTTACCCAACCCTCCTTTGTAACAGTTACATCAAACAATTCTAATGAAATCAATAAACCAATACATAAAATCAATAAATAAATAAAGGCTTTTTGGGAATTTTACGTCCTTTAGTTGATCAGAGTGCAGAGGACCTTTAAATCTATAGTCTATGAGATCACCAAATTTTCCTAACAAAATTGAAAAGACAAGAGAACATACCATTCCAGTAAGGCAGATGAATGTTGATCACCTTAAGCAGGAGTTGCTGATATAACATATTGTTATAAAGTGGATGTTGGACCAAAATGCAGACAACGGCAAGGGAGTCACAAGGTGAGTAATCTAGTCTTTAATAATAGTAATAATAAGACTGAAAGAAAACATAGTCGTAGAGTCAACGGTTATGGAGTAGGCAGCAAACAGGAGGAACCAGTGAAGAACAATGAGAATCAGAGAGTATAAATACTGATGGAGAGTGGATAATGGATCAGTGAACCAAAGGGAGCTAATCAGAGGGGAATCAAAAACAGTCGGTGGAATGGAGATCCAAGGTAACTGAGGGAGGTTGGCTAATTAACACCAATGAGCATATCTAGGGAGGTAACACAAAACATCTAAGTGAACAGAAGGTAAACAGTGGGACCACCAAAAGAACATAAACAGGGAGAAAGATCTACAAGGAAATACAAACTAAAACATCTAACACCGGAATCCAGGGAAGTAACAAACACCTAAACTTCAGAATGAATCTAATAAACTTGAATGAACTGAAATAAAGAACAAGGCAGTGCAGAGAATGTAAACAGAACTTAAACTCAAAACCCCAAACACGGGCAGATTATAACAAATAAACAGTCAGAAAGATATATATCAAACAAGTTAAAACAACTGTAGCCACAATAAACAAGGCTGGACAAAAACCCAAGTTCACCTTGCAACCAGAGATGGATGGTGAGTGAGCTGAAAACATAAAGAGGAATACAGCGCCAGACAGAACCAAATTATTCTGAATAAATCAAAGATGAAGGTAATACACACAATAATTCAGATCATAATAACCCAAAATAGAAAAAAATAATTCTAAAAACAAATAATAAAATATTGCAGAAAATATTTTCAAAAAAACTATGTCTGATTAGAGCTGCAGTTATTATGACATATACAGACACTCGAGCGTTTTTCTAGACGTATGAAGGCCTTGCATCATTCAGTGCTTTACAGATGGAAGCCATTTTGTACAAATTGTATGAGGCAACAAATGAGGTCAAAAAGTGGTTGGTAAATTTCCTCATTGCGACACAGAATGTGACACTAAACACGCGGTTAGCACCATTTCTGAAGCCTGAGCGAGATTCTGAGGCTCACCTTCAGCTTTACAGTTATTAAACCAGACTTCAAAGCTGTGTTTCAGGAAGCACAATATGCCTAAAATGGGACTTGTTTATGTTATATACCACTTTATAACCACAGAAAAAAGACATTGAATATTATTGATACGCTGTGCTGTTAATTAAATTATTCAATTTAATTAGTTAAAAAATGTAATGATTTATAAATGTGTTATCTACCATCTGGGCTTTCTAAATCTGTACAGATTGTAAATAGCTTTTTAAATCAGATTACAAAAAAAGTAACTATCGCATGTGATTTCAGAGCATGTTTTTTTTCATCCACTATTTATCTGCTCTTTGAATGTTAGATAAATCTCATGGTTTATGGTAAATAAAAATGAATACGTAGAAACATCTTGTCAGATATATATATTGAATCTGAAATGTAAACAAACAAAACAAGACAGTAAGAAACTAGGGCTCCAACTAACGGTTATTTTTCTAACCGATTAATCTGTCGACAATTTTTTTGAATAATACTAATAGGATAGAAAAAGGTGCTTAATAGTAGATTTGTTACAGTATTGAAACCAGGTGAAGCTAAAACTATGCCACTTGAGGATAGTGCATATTTAAAGACAAGGTTTTTCATCTTAAATGCAAAATTATATACATATATCTTTTATATTTGATTAATAACTGCTCTTAGTGGGTTGTTCTTTCAGTAAATGGCACATTTTAAAGTCTGTATAAACCAGTTCACCATTATTCTAGCCTATTACTAAACTAATTGCTGATTTTAATCGATTAATCACGATTAATCAGATTGTTTCAGCCCTAGAAGAAACAAATAACAGAAGCAAATAACAATGAAAACACCACCATAACTCTTACATGTATCTAACTTGTTATTTTTTACAGATAGAACAAATGTATGGTTATGAATTACTTTGTTAATCTGCAGATGTGGTCCAGAAATGAAGGCTTGCAGTATCTTCTAAGAATACTTGGGCATCAAATAAGGGGTTTGTAATTTAATGAGGAAATAAGAATGATGAAATGATGGTGGTGGGTTTTTTAAAAACCCGTTGATTAGCATGTAATTGCAATCAGACGTTGCCCCGTAAGGATCAATTCTGAAGGAGTTGGTTGTTGAGTTGTAAACAGGGATCTTAAGATCTTATGTTTGAAGAAGAATATGACTGACAGGCAGATTTTCCTCACAAACAATAGTAAACAAGGACATACCAAAACCACATTCTGCATGCAGTTAAAAGCACAACAGAACAGGGAATGGAATGGCCTGCCTGCAATCCTGACTATTTCATCAATTGAGAACATTGAAATAAAAAATATGGCTCCAGTGAGCCTCCAAGGTAACAAATATCTGCTGAAGGAAAAGGACAAAATACTATTTACTTCATCCTTTATTGTTTGAGAAGAAGAACCTTTATTTTTGGGTTTGCAGTAATGGTTGCTTTCACATAGTAAAACAAACTGGTAATCTCTTCCGTTCTGTTAGAGAACTGCAGCAAAAAGAGTAATTCTGGGGTCTTCCAGTCTCCCCAACTAATATGAGATGCAAACTGGTTGTTTGGGAGTGACCACCAGAAAATAAAAACCTCATTCCAATCCTACTATCACAAATGTACACATGTGAAGTTAAACTCTACCGGAACTTTAATTGGAACCTCTCCAGAAGGGTTTGGCATAAAACAGGATGAACATGTGGAAAAGCACCCCATGCCATAACTTGTTAAGAGTGCATGGCATCAGAAACTCTAGAAATGAGAAAATGAGTCTGGGTATTTTAGCAAGATGATGATCTAACAAATACGAAATAATCAATAAAGAAATGGTTCACCAGACTCAAAATTATACTTCTTCTGTAGACATCTCAGTCCCCAAACATAAGTCCAAAAGAAGACCCATAGGGTGAGCTGGAGAAAAGACAGCATCAGACAGCAGCCTGGACTGTTCTCTTATGGAGTCCAGGCTCCGTGCAAAGAGTAATTGTCAAAGAGCCTTCTCCTAATATAGTAAAATATTAAAGGAGAAAACAAAATGCTCTCCTATTGGCAAACGCAGGGTAAATGGTGGATGTTTTTTTTTAAACATTTTTAGTGTGGTATTATTTTACTGCAATAAAATATGATTGCATACATCTTTACTAGGCGTATCTGCATTTAAACTAAAACTATTTCTAAATGAAAGTCATGAATAATAACTAGGGAGCTTCTTTTATATTTTTCAGACCAGGTGTGCTGAAGGATCTGAAGACCATGGGTTCTGTGTCTTTGTTCATCTTCTTCATCACTCTGCTTGTATTAGCACGGCAGGTAAGTAGCTTGCCCCCACAGACAAACCACTGTTAATAAAACTTTTATTTCTCTGCCGCCTCTTCAGTCATAACTATGTAATTAGGTCATTCAGCACTCAGACATCATTTTCAACTGCCGCTAAGCAGAGAAACATTCAATAGATGAAATTGAAATGACTTTGACCCCTGTGGTGGAGGATATTTTTATAGTCCTCAAGTTCTTTTTTTTGATAGATGATTAAAAATATGTCTGCTTTATAGTTTTGGTGCGCTGCCACCGTTCTCGCTTCATGTGACACCCTAACTCTGCTGACACAGATTTTCTGTGGAGAGTTTAATCTTTTTTAGGGGTAACATCTATCATCTCTGCTTTCAAAGCAGATGTTTCGTGCTGGGAGTGCTGTACCCATATCTGGAGCCCCCCAGGGAGCTGTGGTTGGATCAGCCGGCTCCTTGGATTGTTCTTGTTCTGGGTCAGAAAAAGAAAGGGCGGTGTTTGTTATCGAGACCAAACTTGGATGTTTAAAACTACTTGTTGGAAGCATATTCAGTTCTTAAAATGCTTTTTAATTTAAATTGCTATAGCCAAGTTCTGCATTATATCGCAAGAAGATAATTACTGGAGCTTTTTAGAAGGCACTGCCCTGAACAGTTAATGTAGAGCATGCACATCAGTGCTCAGTATGATTTAACACGCTCTAAGCAACCCATTAACAAATTTTTCCTTGCAAAATTTCTTATCAGCTCTAATAAGGTCTTTCTCAGAACTTTCTTCAGAGGGAGGAGAAATCAGGTTACAAGAAAAACGGCATCAGTAATTCATCCCTCAAGAACAGATTGCACAGTGGAGCAACACTCATTTACAGCCTCGTTTAGCCGCTTTCTAAACAGCATTTAGAATGAGCTCCATTTCTTCTGGCCTACTTTCCAGACTCATCGAAGTAGACTCTCCTCATCTACATGTACACACATACCCAAACGATGCAGAGTATCTGTCCTAAAACAGCTTATATGTATCAGCTCAAAGGTAGAAGATCCTTCCATCATTCAATTGGCTGCAGATTCTAATCTCAGGGAAAAGAGTTTCAGTACATTTATTTATCATTCAGCCTGCTAACCAACTACATCTCCCAGGACACTCCCACACACAGTATAGGAGCCCACCCACCAGAACCTTCTAGCCTTCGGATTTAGAAATGGTGCATTCAGGAAATACAGGCACAAACACACAACCGCAGGCTGTCTTGACCTTCGTATATGAGTCCCTCTAACATATGCAGATGTATTCAAAAGTACTTCAAGCATGAATAACCAAAAAGCAAAAAAAGAGAAAGAAGCAGTAGCTTTGTTTTATGGAAAACAGTCCTGTATGCTATTTCCTTGAGCAAAATCTGCACAGCTTCTCGCATTGTCTCACTGTCTTGTTATTGGGACATTTCCTTCCCTCAATATCAAGCATTTCAATACCATTGCCTTGTAGTTGCAATGTATTAGAATGAAATTAAGCAGCCTGCCACTGAGAAGCTATAATCTGAAGCTGAAGGTCACAACATGCTTAATTTAGGCTCCTGCTCTTATGATATCTGGTCTGAGGTCAGTTTAAACCACTTCCAGTTTCTTCATCCACATCCAGTCTTGTTACAACCACAACATATTTCACTGGGATTTTATATGACAGGCTCACATCTTAAAATTGTGGTCTGTATTAGTCAGCCCCGTATATTGTGATACCCCTTTAAAAAAAAAAACAGCGCAATTAGCCTGTGTCTAGGTTTTAACCGTCTTATAGAGCACCCTTCCATCAATTGTTGAAGCAAATGTTGAAGAAAAAGTCTGCAGTGTGCTGCAAATCATTTAGAGGACATAGCAAACATGTAGAAGAAGGTGTTCTGGTCCATAGAGACCAAAGATGACATTTTTTGCTTACAATGAAAGAGCTATCTACCTATCCATACATCATCCGTACGCCATCTCAGTGGTGAAATATGGTGGTGGGAGCATTAAGCTGCGAGAATGTGTTGCCTGAGCTGGGACAGGGAAGTTGGGCAGAGTTGACAGGAGGATGCATGAATATATACATAAATACAGAACCAACGGCAAAAGAAACGGCAAAAAATTGGAGACAGGGGCAAAGGGTTCACATTCCAGCGGGACAACCTACAGCATAGCCACAATGGGATGGGCTGGATCACAGTGTATTAATGTGTTAGAAGAGCATAGTCAAAGTACAGACATAAATATAATTGAGAATCTGTGGCAAGGCTTAAAGATTGTTGTTTTTAGACACTATCCATTAAATTAGACTAAGGTGGAGCTATTTTGTAGAGACGAATTGGCAAAAAAAAGTCCATCTCTAGATGATGGAGACACACCTCAATAGACTCGCAGCTAGAATTAGCATTGAAAGGTGTTTCCAAACCTTTGACAAATGTACAGCACACTTTGGAGATTTTTATCCGTTAAACCTTTTGAAAACTTCCACTTCTCAATTATGCACTTCTTTATGTTGATCTATCAAAAAATCCTACTAACAGTTAAAAAGATAATAAAACATTTCCAGGGGACTGTACATACAAGATATCTGCCCTTTTTATGTTTAAATGTGTGTTTTTCTTTGTTTTGGTAAAAAGAATGACAGAGCTGTCCCTCTTCTCTTTGTCCTCCTGCAACAGAATGAATATTACTGTCGACTGGACTTCTTGTGGAGGGACAAGTTTAAGAGGGAGTGTGAGGAAATTGAAACAATGGAGAACCTCAACCGAGTCCTGCTGGAGAACGTCTTACCGGCACATGTGGCTGAACATTTCCTGGGACGCAACTGGAAAAATGAGGTAAAAAACAATCATTGTCACTTTACATTTTCACTGAATTCTGGTTTAGATGCTTCTAGATTTTGAGGTATGGAAGAAAATTTAGATTAAATAAGACACTGAAATGTTCCTGCTTGTCAGTAGATGTCACTTTATTTTTGTGAGACAGATACTGCGTGTAGAATCTGAACAATACTATGGAAAAGCCTTCAGTCAACTCATTTCTTTCAGCAGGTACATCTCCAAAATATTTGTGTCACTCATTCCAGAAAGTGAAACCCATATATTATAAACATTCATTTCACATAGAGTGAAATATTTTAAGCCTTGATTTCTTTTAATTTTGGTGATTTTGGCTTACAGATAATGAAAACTCAAAATTCTGTGTCTCAAAACAATTAAAAAAACTATATTTTGTACTTGGTTGGGTGGAGGCGATCAGCCTGAGGTTCTGCTGAGGTCTAATGGAAGTCCAGATTGCTTTGATAGCTGTGTTCAGTTCATCTGCATTGTTGGGTAAGGTGTCTCTCATCTTCTTGACAATAAAGAATAGACTCTCTATGCCAGTTTGCTGGCCAATCAAGACCAGGAACACCATGGTCACTGAACCAGCTTTTGGTAACTTTGGCAGTGTGGGCAGGTGCCAACTGCTGCTGGAAATCAGCATTTCTATGAAGCTTGTCAGCAGAAGAAACCATTAGGTGCTGTGCGATTTCCTGGTAAATTGCTGCAATGACTGTGGACTTTACAAAAAACAGTGGACCAACACCAGCAGATGTCATGGCTACCAAACTATTACTGACTGAGGAAACCTCACACTGGACTTCAAGCAACATAGATTCTGAGCCTCTCCACTCATCCTCCAGAGCTTGATTTGCAGATGAAATGCAGAATTTACTTTAACCTGAAAAGAGTAGGTTAGACCACTAAGGAACTTTCCAGTTCTTTATCTCCTTAAGCTCAGGTAATATGCTTCTGACATTGTCTCTGGTTCAGGAGTGGCTTGACACGAGGAATACAACATTTGTAGCCCATGTGTAGGACTCGTTTGTCCATAGTGGATCTAGATGCGCTAACACCGAGCCTCAGTGCAATCTGTGGGAATCTCTCCTACTTTTTGAATGGATTTTGCTTGGCACACCTCTCAATGCTGTGTTATCCTTGTTGCTAGTGCACCTTTTCCTACCAAACCTTTTCCTTCCACTCAGCTTTCTATAAATACGCTTAGATACAGCACTCTGTGACCTTTTGGGGCTCATCCTCCATGTGGAGGGAGTCAATGACTGTCTTCTGGACGTCTGCAGTCAGCAGTCCTCCCTATGATTGTGTAGCCCATGGAGCCAGACAAGAGTCCATTTAGAGGCTCAGGAAACCCCTGCAGGTGTTGTGAGGTAATTAACTGATTAGCGTGTGACACCATGAGTTTTTTACAATATTCGAATATTCTGAGAGACTGAATTTTGTTTTCTGTATGCCATAATCCTCAAAATTACAAGAAATAAAAGCTTGAAATATTTCACTCTATGTGTGATGAATGTATATCAAATATAAGTTTCACTTTCTGAAATGAATGACAAAAAATATTTTTCAAAAGAGTCTAGTTTTTTCAAATGACCTGTATTTTACTTGCAAGTGGCCAGACTGTCTTGAAGTCCTTTATAGTGGCCACAATCAGGAGTTCTTTGGACTCTTTGAGCATTTTTTTTTGTGGATGATTTCAGTTAAATTTCAGTCGCATAAACACAAGGGATAAACCAGTGAAAGACGATTTTAAACTGGATCTTTTGTCTCCTTGATAGCAGCAGCCTATCATAAAGTCCCATCTTGTTACCATTTCTTGATATGAATGTAGGATAACACAGTTTGAGATAAACCAGTATTTGAGCACCTACAGAGTGATTCCCAAACAACATTTAGTTAAAAACGTGTGATACAGTAGATGATCAGCTGAAGGATGACATCTGTGTCAGATCTTTCCTGATTTCTGTTTTGTTGTTGCCCAACTACATGCATTTCAGATCATTTTCATCCGTGGTTATATTTTTTTAGGTTAAGTATAATAAACTGGCGCAGTCCAAAGAAACACTTAAAAAACAAAATAATTACTCAATCTATTCTCTTTGCTAGCAATAAACTCAAAGAAATCCGGTTTCAAAGCAATAGCTCGCTTTTTTATTTGCCTCTTGGCTGCCATATTTCTTTTTCTGCCATTTTCTAATGTGTTTATAAAATTAATCATAGACAAGTTGCATTGTTTTGGTGGATTAAAAATACAATAATGTAATTGTGCAACTTTATTTTCCTGCAGAGGCTGGAAAATCCATAAAAATGGAGCAGATTCCATTTTGTCTGCTGCATCTAGTCAGAATCATTCACCTTTGCAACAATAACAAAGCACCTCTACTTAGTTGCTGTTATTCCTGTATAATAAATATATGTAGCTGTCACTAAATGTGTGGAAAAGAAGGACTATGCAATCCTAAGGCTTAGAAGATAACGGTTTAGGCCCCATCTTTAACAGTTCTTGATGCTGTTCTTGATGCTGCTTGAGCCTTAAAAAGCAGTGAAATAAAGGGAAAATGAGCAATACTTCTGTCTGCATAAAAAATGTATTTATTGCATGTTGGCTGATGATGCCTATGGTTTGACTGAGTTCTGCCTCAGTGAAGTGGAAGGTGTTGTATTGCACCTGTGCTTTTCACTTCGGGCTTTAGCTCTGCCTCACTCATTCTCCTCAGTGACCCAGTTACAGCTGTGGCAGCCACTCCTGGGGAGGGGAACCTTGCATTGAAAGTCTTAGGATTATTCTGGGAGAAATGTGGTGAGGAGACTCCAGGTTTCTACTGTCTTTGGCCATTAGACACTGAATGCACTGCGTATTCTACATACAAATGTGGGCAGTTTTGTTGGCACCACTGGTAAAGCTGTGTCCAAAGCCTTAAAATAATTTATTTTATGGCAGTCGCATAAATACACATTGAAAACATTTTTTATAATCCTATGTTAATTTGAGTTTATTGTTTTCCCTGCTGTTCATACTTTGTACAACCTCCTTTTTTCCAGTAATGCAGCTCATATTCTACTCCTGTAACATTTCACACGCTTGGAGCATACAGAGCTGGAACTTTGACTATACCTATTTTCAGTATCTCTTTGCATTATCCAGAGTCCTGGGTCATTTCTTATGCTCTCTTCTCTCCAGCTCACCCCACAGGTTTCTAAAGGATTTAGCTCTGGGGACTGAGCTGACCACAGAAGAAGGCTGATAATGTGTCTGGTGAACCATTTCTGTGTTGATTTGGTCACATGTTTTGGATTATTATCCTGTTAAAGAGTCCGCCAGATATTTGTTTAAAATCTCCTTTTATTTTAAAGAGTTCATAATACCATGCACTCTAACAAGGTTTTCAAGGCCTTCAGAAGAAAAACAGGCCCACAGCATCACAGGTCCTCCTCTACTATGCTTATAAGCAGGCATGAGGCGCATTTACACACTCATCCTCTGTTTGATGCCAAACCCTGGATGTTTGTTGCTAAAATGATCAATCTTAGTCTCATCTGATTGCACCACACAGTTCCAATTAAAGTCCTGGTAGTTTTGAGCAAACTGCCACATGTTAACATTTGTGATGATAGGATAGAAACTTCCTGTCGTCTGGCATGCTTTGCAAACAACCAACCGGCATGTGGCACCTAATGGTTGTTATGGAGACTCGCTAACCCAGGATGCCCTACAGCTTTTCTTGTGCCTCCTTTACCACCATGTTCACTTTGTGTGCTGGCAAGACAAAAATAGGTCTGAATAGTGGCTGCAAGGGAAGGGACTCTGTGTCAAATCATAAATATACCGAAAAGAAAGAGAACGTAGTGGTTTGCTAGATAGAAGTTTCTAGAAAATGTGATCTAAGAAATAAAGTTGTAATTTAAGGAACACTTGAGTTACATTTATTTTAAGGATATTATCACCAGTGGTTTTGGTAAGAACAGTTTTATAGTATGGGACTTTTATCCACCATAAATTAATGTAGTCAAATTTAAGGTGGAATTTTCCCATTTTTATTGTGAAATTATGCTGCTACAATAAAAGGTGATTTGTTTTTTACCATGGGTGCCAATAAATGTGTCCACATTTATATGCTGCTATTAATGTTGTTTTCCTAACTTGAAAGATGATGCCTTCTTGCTTACAAAACATTTCATTCTGTAAGGGTCACCAAAGTTGCTCTGTTCTTACGTCTGTCGTTCTAAAGATGAACTCCTCTATTTTTCAGCTGCCACAGGGACCAAGCGTCCCTGCTGAGATGATTAAAGCTTCTTCCTATTTATTTAACGTCTAAGTGTCAGTGTTCAGAGTGAGGCATTTAGGTAATGGATTTTTTCTTTAGTTTTGTAAAGCCCACTGAGACCACAGGCTATTTCTCTTCATCTTTCTGGCACGGGTGCTTGTTCGATACGGCCCATCCAGCTGTTATCTTCTTCTCGCTTGTTATCAGGACCTTTATCATCAGTCATACGAGTCAGTGTGTGTGATGTTCGCCTCCATCCCAGACTTCAAAGAGTTTTATACCGAGTCTGATGTCAATAAGGAAGGACTGGAGTGCCTCCGACTTCTCAACGAGATCATAGCAGACTTTGATGAGGTAAACTCCTCTCTTACTAATAATGCTGGCTATCAGACAGTGTGACAAAGACAAAGAAATATTTTTGACCATTTCTGGGGAGGTTGCAGAGAGTCATTATGTTCCTAGGTGGAAGGAGCACAAAACTATGTGGTCATTTGGATGCTGCTGATTGTTATATTTTGTGCTGGCTTCCCTTTGCACTCACAGCTGCTGTCTAAACCAAAGTTCAGCGGAGTGGAGAAGATAAAGACTATCGGTAGCACCTACATGGCTGCAACTGGCCTCAATGTGACTCCAGGACCAGAGTGTGCACAAGTAAGCTTTTTCACTACAACAGTTAAGACTCAGCAAATGGCTTGTAGGTGCCAGCACCTTGCTAAAACATTCCCACTCCTTGAACTTCACGATTTGTCCCATTTGAACCACAGAGTTTAATGTATTTCACTGGGGTTTAATGTGATAGACCAACATAAAGCGGAAGGTAAGAATAGAAATCTGAAAAGTGTGTGCATTTCTAAACACCTTTTAATGCTGTTTATTCTGACACCCCTAAATAAAAGACAGTGCAGCCAATTGCTTTCAGGGGTTACATTACTAGTAGTCCACATCTATTTAGTTTAACCTAAGTATAAGTACAGCTGTTTCGTTAAGGCCTCATATGTTTGTAAGAGAACAACAGTGAACAAACAGCATCATGAAGAACAGGGTGCAAAGCAGGTATGTCAGGGAAAAGCTGTGGAGGAGATTAAACCAGAGTTAAATGGAAATTTTAACCCTATAAAATATTATATTAAGCTTTGAATGGAGCACTGATCAATGCATCATCCAAAACTGGAAGAAGTATGGCACAACTCCAAACCTGACAAGACATAGGTTTTCACCAAAGCAGGCCATTCAAGGAGAGCATCAATCAGAGAAGCAGCCAAGACGCCCATGGTAATTCTAAAGAAGCTGATAAGATGCACAGCTCAGGTGAGAGAATCTATTAAGAAGACTGCAATTAACCATAAACTTCACCAATCTAGCCTTTATTGGAGAGTGGAAGAAAACCATTGTTGCAAGAAGTCCTATTTAAAGTTTGCTTCATATGGGTGACACAGCAAACCTGTGGAAGAATTTGCTCTGACCAAATTTAAACTTTTGGTGAATACCAAAAACACTGTATATGCAGGAAAAATAACATTGCACTTCACCCTAAATACACTATCCTCACATTGTAACATGGTGGTGGCAGCATCATGCCATGGTGATGCGTTTGATTCAGGAAGGACAGAGAAGCTGGTTAGAGTTGATGGGGAGATGTATGGAGCTGAATACAGGGTGGTACTGGAAGAAAACCTGTTAAAGGCTGCAAAAGACCTGAGACTGAAGCACTGGTCCACCTTCCAGGAGGGCAACAACCCTACACCTACTAACAAAGCTACGATTGAATTGTTTGGATGAAAGCACATTCAAGAGTTAGAATGGCCCAGTTAAAGTCCAGACCTAAACACAAGTGAGAATCTTTAGTGAACCTATAACATTGATGTTCACACCAAAGCTGACTTCTGAGTTGCAGAAAATAAGAATCAGCAAAGCCTTGAGTCCCTAGATGTTCAAAGCTAAGAGAGATGCCCAAGAGACCTGCAGCTTTAATTGCAGCAAATGGTGGTTCTACAAAGAGGGCTAAAATCAAATGCACACAGGACTTGACTGTTTTGCACTAATTTATGTTGGGTTTATTACATACAAATCCTAACTAAAAACACTGAGGTGTGTGGTTGTAATGTGACAAAATGAAGTTGAACGGTTATGAATACTTTTGGAGGTTCTGTTCTGAGAACTCACCAACATGATGCAGGCCAGCAACAGAGGGCATCTTTTAATCTTTGTATGTACATTTGACAAGTCCCTGGACTTTCCCTTCTGATTATCTACAGCTGCCTGAGGCCACAAAAATGAAGCACTGAAGCATCGCAGCATTATTGGCTTTCCAAACACAGTTAAAAGCCCTGTGTGGGTAGCTCCATGAAATCTGCTACAGCATCATCCATCCATCAGTGATTTACTGCTACACATCTGAATGCATGCAGCCCATGTGAACAAATAGGGGCCTTGTTCGGACATGAAGCAGATTAGTGCTGCATAAAGAGATCTGCCTGATTGCTGAAAATCTGGCTTAATTGTGTGTTCACCTAGCCCCACCTCCTATTTAGACACTGTTGCTACATCATTCAAGCTCTTAATTTGCCAAAGGGCCAGATTTATCAATTGACATTTGTAGTTATTTAAAACAAAATGTGCTGTAGCTCTCTAAAATGTGTGCACCACTTTTAAAATGCCAGATTTTTGTATTAAATAAATTTAACTATTAAAAAATTGTGTTTTTTTAACTTTCTACCCTGTTTATGTGACATTTATTCTGGATGATTCAACCTAAAAAAGAGATTTCTTTGTGGGGGAAAAAAAGCTGCCTGAGCATTGTTACATAAAAGTGCATACTCTGAAACTAGTCAACCACATCTTGACTTTGAAATATTCACCAACTCTAATTTGTAAAAGTTCTTCAAATCTAGCAGCCTCTGAGGACATCTCTTATCCACAGCCCTCTTCAGGAAACTTTATAAACTTTCTATTGGACATCGTTCTGGAGTGGGTCACTCTGAAACTTGAATTTCATTTGGTGAAGCCATTCTGTTGCTAATTTGTACTGTATGTGATCCCTCTCCATCTTCAGCTTTCTGGCACACAGTGGGAGCTTTGGGTTAAATGGAGTTGTATTTCACCCAGCTTGACCAAATCCCTGGTATTGTCTGATGGGAAATAACCACAAAGCATGATGACTTTGGGTTCGGTTTCATCAGTCCAAAACACATTTCCCCACAATGTTGTATGAGATTTAAACCAGGTCTGAATGTTCTGTGTTTTCACAGGAGTTCCAGCAGAGCTTCAGTGTTGTTGCCAGCCCCCAAGCTGCTTCCCTGACCTGTTTCCATCCTTTATCAGTGTTAGAACATCCAGTCTCTCCCGGCCCATTTCTTCACAGTTATTGATGAAAGAGTAGTTTTAAATCAATGTCAGACACAGATAACCTGAACAAAAACAAAATGATAAACAAAAACAAAAGACATCTATCCAAACTAAACATCTTTGCCACCTGAACTTAATAACAAGCATTTGTGATAACTGGTAACGACTCTTTTATATCACAGTGGAGGGATTTTGTAAGATTGGCCACATTGGAGGGTGTATAAGCATCAATTGCATGTTTAAATTATGCCACAGCATCCCAATAGGATTTTACTCCTAACTCCTAATTCAGAGGTAGACTTACTTGTATGCTTCAGATCATTGCCCTACTGCATAAACTAAGTGCCCCTGCTCCCACTACGATTCGCTGGGGTCCTAAAGCCTCGTTTCCTACTTCATGTTGCCAAACAGATTATTTAAAATTGATTTCTTCAATTCAATTGAATTCAAAAATACTTTATTAATCCCAAAGGTAAATTAAATGTTGCTGCAGCTCATATTATACAAATGAAAAGTAACAGAGCTACTCCAAGATGCCTCCACCTTGAGCAATTCCAGAATATTAGTTTCGGTTTCTTCCTTCTACATGTCTGACAGGATCTGATCAGTAAAACTGAACCAAAAAAAAGGTTAATCACTGTTAATTCATGGATTTAACAAGGGAAGCGGTTACATTTTCACATAGGGCCAGGTTGGATTGGATAACGTTTTCTTTCTTAATAAATGATATCATCATTTAAAAACAGCTTTTTGTATTTACTTTATCTTTACCTAAAATCAGAATTTGTTTCATGATCTGAAACGTTTAGGTGTGATTGAAAAAGTAAAAACATAAAAATATCTGTAGGGGCTTAATGCGTTCTCCCAGCAGTTTATGTATGAACATGGTGACTATTTTTGTACCTTTCTAACTTATACATTTGGTTAATGAAATCATTTTAATCTTATGTAACCTTTTTGCAAATTCTGGCCTAAGCTAAAGGATGTAAATTAACAAACTGCATGAAAACCACACAAGGATAGCTGATCTATGTGTGGTTCATCAGATGCTCTATAAATGATGAAATGCACATATAAGCTAAGGATATTACAGCCTTTACCTTCTTTTTCACAGTTTCTCCACAAACAGCTTTGAGTTCAGTTAAAATTGAACTAAAAACAATAGTTCATCACTGTTAATTCATTGATTGATTCAATTTTGCTAATCAGACCTATGTTTGACTGCTGCCAGACCTGTAGGGTGAAGAAATCACCTAAATAGAGCCTGTCTGACAACAGGAAGTAGGCCATGAAGTAAGACATCATGCTTCCCTAATAGATTTGTTTGACTTCAGTTGAACTGTACAAGATAAACATCACATTAGATTTAGGCAGAAAAAGTTTTGATTAATTAGCTTAATTTTTTTCTACCTGCCGTCACTTTTAAAAAGTAGTTTGTTTTATTGATATATCAAAAAGATCCCTATGGAGAGCCAAAAGAGACTAAATTAAATAAATAAATATATCATGGAATAAGTTCATATAAATATACCATGAAATAAATAAATGTACAATTTATTTATTTCTGGGGATTTTATTTATTTCATGGGACATTCACATTTATTCATTTCATGATATATTTATTTATTTATTTAATTTTGTCCCTTTTGGTCCTCCATAACTTTCATGTATGAATCTTCATTTCCTTTTTGATCACTGATTTTGTGAGTAGACCTTTCATGGAGGCAAACGTGGCCAACTTCCCACAGTATTTGACCTAGGCTGTTTCCATTGAGACAAATATGATCTTGTTAGGTTGAATTCAGACTTTTGCATGTTTGAATATTCCATTAAACTTCATTTGTCTTTCCTCTTACTCTGCATTTTCCTTAGGAACATGACAGACAATACATGCACATAGGCACAATGGTGGAGTTTGCCTTTGCTCTTGTTGGGAAGCTAGATGTCATCAACAAACACTCTTTTAATGACTTCAGACTGCGAATAGGTAGGTAAAGTCTCCCAAGACCTAAAAACTGTGCATATTTGATTTGATCTGTTTATTTAGAATAGGTGTTGTTGACTATTTTAAAAGGTTACCTTAATGTTTATCTCTTTTGTTTATGCTTTGTTTTACTAGGTATTAACCATGGGCCGGTGATTGCAGGAGTCATTGGGGCTCAGAAGCCCCAATATGACATCTGGGGAAACAGTGTTAATGTGGCCAGTAGAATGGAAACAACAGGGGTGCTGGGTAAAATACAGGTAAGATGTCTCACTGATGCTTATCTGTCAATATACAGCTGAAACCAGATATTTACATTCATTGGATTATACAACATAATAGTTTTTCCCTCACTGTCTGACACTACATTAGACTAACCTTTCACTGTTTTGGGTCAGTTAGGATTACAAAAATTACTATTTACTACATGTCAGATAAATAAAATAATTATTTAGAGGTGTGTTTTTTTCCTTCAGTTGCAGAAACGTTCATACATTTCATTATTATTTGGTAAAATTGCCTTTTAAAATGTAGCACCAAGGTCAAAGGTTTTCAGTGTCTTTCCACAAGGTTCTAACAATAGTTTGCTGTTTGGCACAGTCCTCCTGACAGAACTGATGTCAGGTTTATAGGCAGCTTTGCTAGCTCACATCTTTTCTGCTTTGGTCACAAATTCTCCACAGGACTGAGATCAGGGCTTTCTGATGGACACTATGATGTGTACAACATTGACTTTGCTGTACTAGGGTCATTGTCCGTTTGACTACCCATTTGTGCCCAACTCTCAGCTGCTTGGCTGATGTTATGAGATGTTGCTTTTTTTTCACATAATGTGAAGTTCACCAATCCCTCCTGCAGCAAAACACCCACACAGCACGATGCTGCTAGCCGCCATGCTTCACCATCTGGGATGATGTTCTTAAGGCTCCCACAGAGACGGGCGTACTGTGCGTGAACTGCGAGCAGCACAGACTCTGTGCACACTATTCTGTGCTGTTTAAGATTTCATACATTTCCCATACTTTCTGCCATGGCGTCATCGGATGAGGTGGAAGAGCTAATTTGCTTTGTGGCTTTGGAAAAAAGAAGAAGGTGGTATATAAGGCCATTAAACCAGACTAGGGATGAAGAAGGGGAATACACCTGTCAGTGCGGCACAAAGAGTGGCAGTGATGCTGCCCCATCCTCGTGACTGGTTGTCAGAGTGGTGTGTCACATACAAAACGGTTCAATGCAAAGACTTTTTACCACCGAGCAGTTTATTGTGTGACACCACATTAGCATACGCGGTCGGCGACCGTCCCAAGAGTCAAGTACATCGACTCTGCAGGAGCCTTTAATGTAACAGTTATGATTATGGACAAACATTCAATTCAATTTTAGTTTTATCAGACCACGCACATGTCTCCTTAAATTAATGTATTTCTCCCTGTGTTAATTTGCAAAGAGTAACCTGGCTTTTTATGTTGTTTCTTCCTCATTGAGTGGCCTTTCAGCCAATGACAATACAGGAAGTGTCACTGCAGATAATGATGTTCTCTTATCAGGTTCAGTCAGCAGTTTCATAGGGTATTTGTTTTGGGGCTAACCTATACATTTCACACCAAAACACATTCATCTTGGGGATTCCAATTCACTCCAATGTTGTGAATTAACCTATCAGAAGCCTACAAAGCCATGATGTCATAATTTGGGCTTTCCCAAATTCTTTAAAGGCATAAAATATTAGCGTATGTAAATTTCTCAATTTGAAAACAATCTGTCACTTTTCTGACCTTTAGCAAATAAAAAACAATTTTGGTATCCTAACTTAATGGGAAGACAGTGAGAAAAAAATGATTCCATATTTTTATATAGAATACATAAATATCTGGTTTAAACTGTAACTGTAAATGTATTAATAATCTGACCTTTTTGTGACACAGGTGACAGAAGAGACCAGTGGTATCTTATCAAACCTGGGCTACATGTGTTCGTGTCGTGGCATCATCAACGTGAAAGGCAAAGGGGAGCTGAAAACCTACTTTGTCCACACGGAGATGACCAGATCTCTGTCACAAGGGACAGTTATGCCTTGAGCACACCTCTCCGTGCCACCAAACAAACTTGAAAACACAATTGCAGAAAGTGGCACAGAAGTGATTTGTCATGCTCTGTAACTAAAACCCATTACTAGAAGCCAGCAGCACACTGGACTGACATTTGTTGAGAACCGCTTTTGTCCTTAGCAGTTGAGAGTAGATGGAGGCCAAGGTGGGCCACCACGGTCCTTCAACGCTGCACTACAAGTGGGTTTCACCTCTCCAGTGTGACGAGGACATCACTCTGAGGAGTCTCTTCACTGTCTAAAGGAGTGCCTGACTAAAGAGAGGTTGGCTAAATTAGTGCAGCTCTCAAGGACCCCAGTCACCTATCTGTAAAATAGTAGTGGCGTGGAGCTAATTAACCATACCAGTGTTGCAGTGCTTTACAGCCTTATACTTGAGCAAATTGAGCCGCCTGTCGAGCCGTTTCATTTTTCTTTTGTTTTTTTTGTTTTTTACCTTTCTGCCTCCTTGGCATTGAGAGTTAATTTGGTTTACTTCATTGCAAATGGATGTTACAATAATTCTTGTTCTATAGGGGTGTTGGTGCTAATGGGTAGTTTGGCAAAAATCCTGTGATTGTATTTATAGCTTTATAGCTGCATACGTGTCGCACGTGAGCAGGTGGAATCTGTCACATGAATCAAGAGGGAAGGTTTCTTTTTTATAATTCAGCTAGGCCCAAGCCAACAGCATGTGTATAAATGTTCACTGCCATCTTTTTGTTATTCATTAAACATTTGTATATAAATTATCTGTCAATGTTGTTGACTCCTAACTTCCAGACATTGCTGCAGGTCTTACTCCCTAATCTCTCAGTCCCTTGCCTTACTAAAACATTGTGAACAAGACAATCAGAGACTGCGTACCTCCGCCATCCAAAAATCCCAATGATCCAGATCCCCACCAAATTTTAATGGATTCTTCCTTGGGCTAAGACGCACCTCTGGTAAAAAAAACAATTCATAAGAATCGGCCTGTAACCTTTTGTGTATAGTTGTTAAGAACACACACACACATCCCAACCCATCGAACTCAGTGGACGGGGCTATCGCTGATACGGTGATTCTGTAACAGTTTTGCACATTGTATCCTGTGCAATTATGTGTGTGATTGTTTTTTTACGTTAAATTCAACAGCAAACATTTGCCTGCACAAATTTGCCTGCAAATGTGTGGACCTTCTAGTGACTCAAGCCAAAGCAAGTTGGGCGGCTGTTAGCCAATCACATTACGCTCATTTGATCATATGACACACCAGTAGTTTTTTTCTATAACATAAGAGCCTCTGCAGCCAGGGATGGCACACTAGCTGCCAGTCAAACATTTCACCCAGTTGAGTTAGATGAAAAAATAACAAAACTCTGATGGCTGTCAATTAGTACCCGGTGTTCTGTGATAATCTATGTCAGAAAAACCTCTTCACTCACCTTCGTTAAGGCACTAACCAGCTAACGTTTAAGAGACTCACCTCTGCCCAACACACTGGTGTGCCACATGTTCAAATGAGTGTAATTTAAATGGCTAAAAGCCACTCGACTCGATCTAGTGCTGATAGTTTTGGCACAACTCACCAGAAGGTCCACACATTTGCAAGCAAATTTTTACAGGCGACTTTTTGCAGGCAAATATTTTTGGAGGAGATAATTCGTGTATGTTGGTATTAATATACACAAATCCATGCAGAGAACAAGGATGACCTTAAAGAAAAGTACCAAGGTGCAACACACCAGATTTACTTCAGGACTCGCTCCTTAAGGTAGAAGCACTCCCTGAGATTTATTTCTAAAGGCTTTAGTTACAAACTACTACCCAGTGTTACAGCATTGTTAATTTACTCATCTATGATTTTTGTCTTATTCAAAAGCAGAAAATATCACCTTGTGTGTTAGGTCCTAATTTTTATTAACAAACACTGCAGTTCTAACACCAAGCAGACTGAAATAGCTCCCTGCCGCTATATTCCTGCCAGAACACAAATATCAGAAGATGACTTGAGATAAAACCCAACTAATTTTATTTTAGGTATAGAGTTGTGTTTGGTTGTGCAGGTTCACAGTTTGTGCACAAGAGGAAACAAGGAGCCTGGTGAGTCAAATCGGCCAGTGGAGAATAAAAAAGGAAACAGGTAATGGTAGCAAAAAATACATCTAAAAATACAAAACAGAGTTAGATTTGTTAAAGTAGAAAATATGAGCATGACACTACAAGTACTTTTCTAGTTCACCTCTGAAACCCTGTTACCAAAACATGTTTTATCAGGTAATCTGTTTGTGTATTGAAATAAAAATGAAAAGTACATTTTACTTGACATCAATATCAGCTTCAAAAATAAGAAAATCTAGTCTAGTTTTTAGTGCCATGATATGGAATAATTATTAATAATGACAGGAAAAGATTTTGCAACTGATTGTGTCTTTATACTACCTACCTCGCCTTGAACTTAAGCAGAGGCCTCCATGAACAGCGATTTTCAATCTTTCCACTTTTATTTATTTATTATTCTGTCCTTTCATTTCTGTTACTCTTGTCCTGATATAATTTCTGCTGTGACAACTTAAATTTCCCACTTGTGCCACTAATAAAAGATTTTCAATATCAACAACAAATTTTCAATTGGATTTTGATGTGGGCATTGCCTGAGCCTTTCTAACATCACTATGCTATGATGTGAATCATCTCATTGTAGTTGGGATTTCCTATGATTACTCTTTCCTAAAGGACAGATTTTGGAGTGCACGACTGATATTTGCCTTGTCAAAAGATTCATCTGAGCTGGGGATCTCTACAGCTCCTCCAGAGATACAATGGGCCTTTAGGGTGCTACTCTGATAAAGCTCTCCTTGCACAGCCTGTCGGCTTAGGTGATCTGCCATGTATTGGTAGGCTTGCAGTTGTGCTTATTGCTTAATTAGTTTTGATTAAATACATTGAAGTCTGTGGTTGTAAATTGAAAAATTAGTAGGAAGAAATTTGCAAAACACTGTAAATGTTCAAACGATGTTCACAGTGATGGAGTGATTCCAAATCAACCAAACATTTTGTTGTTGTTGTCTCTTTACTTCCCAACTCATCCTTAGAGATCTCCTAAACACACTGCGTTATGAAGCATAATTATAAATCTTATTAACCATGATACCCTATGTCAATCATTTATCTAAAAAGGTAAATTGTTGTAGAAATATTGCATTTATCTTTAAAAATACTGTCCCATCACACAAAACAGCTCCGTGAAAAACCGATTTACTGTGCAAAGACAAAAGGAACAGATCCTTTCATGTCATGCTGGGACACACAGTGCCATCAGGTCGGACCCACTGAGCCATATCCTTCTGCCACACTCCAGATGATCCCATTCTTCATGTAAAACTCAGATTTCGTGGAAGCAACACGTGCATACTGCCGTGCTGTTTGGTTGAGGGTCGGAGAGAAACGGCGGCCATATTCCGAAGATGACAGCAGAGGCACAGGTCTGGACATCTCCTGGTAGGGAGCAGAAAGCGATGCTTAGAGTTGGACTGTAAGCCATGCTATGGTGCATTAACATGTCTTACTGAATAATAAACAATATTTAGAGCTAATGCTTTACAACACAAGAAACATCTCATCTTCTACTGTGATATTAATGTGGTAGGTAACTGAAACGTTCAGTAGTGTGCAGCCCTATAGAACATGGTATTACATTATTTAAGGCTGAGTCACCAAAATATGATAAACAAGTATTTCAAAGCAGAGTAAAATTAGACTCTCCAGTCTCAGCTCAGATATGTGTGCTGAGCCAGTTTCTTTGAATGATCTCTTCAGTTTAGCAAGAGTCCTGGTTGTTCTCTTATTTGTTCTCCTCTTTGGCTCGACGCACAGAATTTCTACAGAATTCAGGTCGGGGAACCCACACTCACATGAAAAGTTTCTGCAACAAGGCTGACTGGTTAGTGCTTTGTTTGTGCTGCTATGGTTTTTAAGATATTAAAGATTATTTTTTCTCTCCAAAGATCAGAGTTGACTCACAAACAAAGCAGTTTCAGTGCTTTGTGCTGGTTTGTGCCATTGAAATTTTCATTTGTGCTGCTACAGTTTCTGAGATATAATTAGTTTTAATTTTGGTCAATGACGACATTAGTTATTAGGGATGCACCGATATAAAAAATGTATCCCGATGTCTATATTAGATATTAATGTCGCTGTTATGGCCAATAACCGATATTTACCGATATTATGTCGTATATATCTTACTACCCCTTCAACACCGTAAAAAAACAACTGCTGACATCGTTTCTCTGCTTCAGTTTAACACCCTACAGTCCTGCACTGCATCAATATCACTGTCACATGCCCAAACACGTGGCCAAGCTCCTCCCCTTCCCCTCCAGAAACACATACACAAACAGCAACAAGATGGTAATAAATATCAGTTATTATGTTTTTTTTTTTGATTTGGCAATATGCTTTGACAAATCATCCTACAAATAAATACCCATTTTCAGACAACCTACAGCATCTGAGAACCTTCACCATACTTAACAGTGCACTACATGTGGAAGACATATGAGCTAAAAAAAAACAAAACTGTTTTTATATGTTTTTTAAATCAGAATCAACTTTATTGGCCAAGATAGTGTGCACAAACAGTTGGTTTTGGTTTCATATGCTCACTGTGTACAGACATTAAGTATAAATATATGAATTTCAGGGTGTGGCGGTGGTGCAGGAGTTCAGCGCACAATCCATGTAGGGAGGCCTTAGTCCTCAACGCAGCTGTCATGGGTTCGAGTCCGTGCTTGTTAATGTTTGTTGCATGTCTTACCCCTCTCTCCACCCAATTTCATGTCAGTTCACTTTTCCAAAAAAACAAAAACAAAGGCCACTAGTGCCTAAAAAAAGACATATGTAAACTTTCATAATAATAAAACATAAAAAGATTTTGTTTTCTTTTTAAAGGCAGGTTGTGATAGTGCAATATGCTTATTACTCAGGCTGTAAGGCATTCATTGTGTTCATCAGAGAGACAGCCTGGTGAAGGAAACTGTCTCTGTGGTGGCTGGTTTTTGCAAATAGTGCTCTATAGCACCAACCTGAATGTAAAACACAATGTGTGTCCAGGATGTGTGGGGTCTGCAGAGATGTTAGATCTCTGTAGGCTCTTTCTTGACTAGTGTAGACCAATTAAATTCATAAAAACATTAGAAATCCCAAGGAAAAATTTAACATTGTATTAACCTAGACTCATCAAAGAAGTTAACTTTAAAAGAGGTTTATCCCAGCCAGGGTTAGCTCAGCACAATTTGAAATACACTTTGTTTACAAGAATAGCACGTTGCATGCATGTAGAGATGTGAAGAACATAGAAAGTGTTCTAGCAAAAACATTGTTGCTTAAATGAAAGCCCAGAAGGAAATGCTGGAAGAGTCTAACCAGGATTATATTTATTCAAATTGTTCCAGATTGAATCTAAACTCCATGCACCAGTGCCTTTCTCACTGAAACCTTTAGTTTTTCTAATACAATCATGCTTTCATGCAGATTTATTTAAAATATGCTTATGTCTCAGCTGTGGTCACATTTCATGCACACTCTAACTACTTGCAAGGAGAAAACATGCAACTTTCTACCTCCTCCCCAAATCTACCATCCATCCATTGTTTATACCCGTTTGTCCTTGCAGGGTGGAGGCCTGGGCTTATCTCCAGCTGTCATTGGGCAAGAGGATGGCTACACCCTGGACAAGTCCCCACTCCATCACAGGATAGCACAGTACCACACCGGACAAACAATCATTCATGAACACACACTCACACCTAAAGGAAATCATGAGTCATGATTTTGGACTATGGGAGGAAGCTGGAGTACCTGGAAAGAATCCACACTTGCACAAGGAGAACATTAAGACTCCAGACAGAAAGACCCCAGGTCAGGATTTGAACCCAGGACCTTCTTGCTGCAAGGCAATAGGGCTACCAACTGTGTCATTATGCAGCCCCCAACTCTACCATGCCTTGAATAACTGCGATGGGCTTAGCCGTCTTGGAGAAAGACTAAAAACAGAACCAACAGCGTCCACCTCTGGCTCTGTAAGATTAACGTCTGGGTTCATAGTTTTATGAGCTTCAGCTAAAACATGGGCCAAAAAAAATAACCCAGTCCCATTATTCTCTGAACACAAGAGAAAATAGTTTATTTTGCATTCATATTCAAATTTAACCCTTAAAAACGGCATGTCCTAATTCGTCAGGAACTGTCAGCAACCCTAACAGCCAACCACTCAACTCGGTGTAATTACAAGCTCAGCAGTGTGTGTTCGCCTCCGCTTTGTTCAGCGCCCTTTCTGCTTTCAGCGCCCCAGAAACTCGCTGTGAGCTACTTTCCTTGACATGAATAATTACTCCAAGGAATAGAAAAGGCTTCAAAAGGAAACATTAAACAAATGTCATAAAACTCGGAAATATGTGTCAGTCGAAGTGCACTAAAAATAAAATAATAAAACAACGCCAATGCGAACATGGAAAACAAAACATAAGGTTAAATAATCACGTTAAAATGAAACAATCTGTTTGTCCTCTTAAGTCTTTTCTTTTCAGCCCATTCTGTTGTAGACTGGCTGCAAGCCTTACAATCACTGTTCTGAAGTGTGTCCAGATTGAAGCCAAACTTCACATGGAAAAATACAGATGAGATCAGATTAGTCTCTGGAATAATCTGGTGCACAGTTTAGTCCATGGTTTACTGTAAGGTAGCACCCTGAGCCTGTTGCTGTAATACAGACTTAGATCATCACCACTTCACAATGGTGCTTTACAGTTAACATGATTAAACATCAAGCTATTCATTTGACTTTATCTGTCAAAGGACATTGTTCCAGAGGGACTTTGTGGTTTGGTCCAGAGTTTTTTTTTTATTTTTATTAAAGTGGAACTGTTAACTCTCTTAGATAAAAGAGGCTTTCTCTTCCCAGGCAAGACTAACAACACTTTGTTCATGTTTTTCTTATTGAACTGTCATGACCTCCAACGGATTGTTTTTCCCATTTTTAAGTTTTTTTTTTTTTTTTGTTATTCTTCTTTATTTTAATGTAAAACTGGACTGTGTGGACAAATCTGTTAAAACCCTTTTGAGAGTGATTTGCTGCAACAGTTGCTTCTCCAACATCACTGAGCTGTTTGTGTCTTGGCACTGTGTTTACATAAACCTCCATGCTCCAGACCACCAAACTTGCAATGCCTCTGCCACTTACTGGTGATTACTTCATAAACAATGTCTGATCAGGAGATCTTGACATACACACTTAGCATTAAATGCCTATGGAAAATGTTGAGAAGAAAGCACTTTTTTCAGTTTTTTACACATTGTTTTTCCAAATTTGTTTCAGATTTGTCGATTTCAGTGATGTTTTTGTGTATAATATATGTAAATGCAAAACCTGGTAGGAGAAAATGATATCAACTATTTCCTCCTGACAGGTAAAGCCTTGGAATCATAAGAATAAATAGTTATTTTTCTCCACAAAGACCACAAATAACACGAATCACCAAGAATGTCAAAATCTGAAGATTCTTAGTTGAATCGTAATAAGCTCTTGAATTTGTAACTGATTCGTATTTTATTCTTTAGTCAGTTCTTGCTATTCATGAACCATCTGGAATTTGTGGCAAAACTTTTGAGATGTTGAAAATTTTGGTGCAGAACTCCTGAATCCAGAAAATCCTAATTAATTATTTAAAGGTTCCTAGCTCATTCTTAGGCATCGTAAGGCATTTCTGTGTGTTCTTCACTCAATCAGGGATTCGTAAAGCATTGTCCTGACCACTCAGGGCCATTTTACCCCTAAAACTACCCAAATCTTGCTTCTGCCCAAAATAGGAAATAAGGTAAATAATTTATTAAAAAAAAGGAAATAAACAAAATCATCAAGATTTTTTTTAAATAAATAAAACTAATATATATATATATGACATAAAGCTAATTAATATTCTATTTTTAACTTCCTATTACATTTTATTTCCAAAAACAAGCACTATGATTTTTAGATTTTATTGGTAAAAATCATCATTTCACTTAAAACATTTTTACTTTTTAATATCAACAGTCATCATTTAAATAACATTCACACCTTCTAGTCCCTCATCACTTTTTATTATATCTTGATGGAAAATCCCACAAAATGTCAAGAATAGTAACAAATTCAAATGATCTCGTACCTGATTCTTAGATGCATTCGGCATATTGTTAACCGACTCCTAGCGATCGCGCTGAATTCTTAATAGATCGTACTGATTCTCAACAAAATTCATGCAAATCCAACAATTGGTTTATCTTTAACTATCGTCCCTGTGTTTTAACTGAATCTTACGGCGCCACAGATTGGATCCGAATATTTGCAAAATTCCAAGAATTCTCATGAATCCTTAAAATTTTGCAATTCAGTCTGTGTGGAATAGTGGCATTAGCAGGATTACATCACTGTCCCTGGAAGTGATGATATAATCAAGACATTCCCCTTTTCAAACATTAGTATAATGTAAAGCTTAAAACCTAATATATTACCATGAATGCTCAAAGTGCGGTGAACTACCAGCACAGGATAATGATGCATCTTTCCTGAACACAGAATCTTTAGGTTCAAATGTCCTCTCAATGACAAGAACAGCAAACAGTCCAGATCTCAATCCAACTGGAACCTTATGAAGTAGACTAGCTGAAAGAGGTAAAACACACTATTATTTTGTCCTCATGAGTTTCAGCATATGTACACTTAGGTAAAGACATTCAGCAGATCACAAAAAGGATACACACCAGTGTTAAAACGTGATGTAAAGAAAAAATAAGCCCCTGGTTTTTCCATCTTTAATGTCACATTTCAATTGAAAAGAAATCAATCTGTTAGGAGAAGAAATGTAAAAAATAAAAAAGCTGTGGTCGCCTGCTGTGATTATTGTGCACACCTTGAAACTATATGAAAAAACACCTTTTGATGTAATTTCAGCATTTGGTCGTTTAACTAATACCAGAGTCTGCAGCTATGCAGATCTATATGTATACGTTTAAGAAAATGTGCTGACGTTAGTGACATGATCGACTCTAGAGGATTCTCCAGAATAGATCAAAAGCTAAAGCCAACTTAATTCATAACACAGTTTTGAAAGCAGTAAGTACCGACAAAAGGGCTGAACATAGAAGTGTAAAGGTAATACAAACAAGAAAAGACTAATTTTAATTCTAGTAATTATATGGAAGTAAAATAGTTTCATTAGAATCAGACATTTTTTAGACATTGAATTTATAACAATGAATTTTTATCCTGCGCAATTATGTATGTGAACTTTTTTTGTACTTAAAATTTGCCAGCAAAAATTCACCTGCAAGAATTTGCCTGAAAAAATTCACCTGCAAATGTGTTGACCTTCTGGTGACTCAAGCCAAAGCAATCAGCACTCGATCGAGTCGAGCGTCTTTTAGCCAATCAGATTACGCTTATTTGATCACGTGACACACCAGAGGTGATCAGTGATGAGATTTTTCTGCCAAAAATATATTATTACAAAATGCCAGGTAATTAACACCCACTTGAATCTCATCACTGATCTTCATTAAGCCACTATCCAGCAAACTGTGAAGAGATTCGCCTCTGCCCAACGCTCGACTCGATCGAGTGCTGATTGCTTTGGCTTGAGTCACCAGAAGGTCAACACATTTGCAGGTGAATTTTTTCACGCGAATTTCTGCAGGTGAATTTCTGCAGGTGAATTTCTGCAGATGAATTTCTGCAGGTGAATTTCTGCAGGTGAATTTCTGCAGGTGAATTTCTGCAGGTGAATTTCTGCAGGTGAATTTCTGCAGATGAATTTCTGCAGGTGAATTTCTGCAGATGAATTTCTGCAGGTGAATTTCTGCAGGTGAATTTCTGCAGATGAATTTCTGCAGATGAATTTCTGCAGGTGAATTTCTGCAGGTGAATTTCTGCAGATGAATTTCTGCAGGTGAATTTCTGCAGGTGAATTTCTGCAGGTGAATTTCTGCAGGTGAATTTCTGCAGGTGAATTTCTGCAGATGAATTTCTGCAGGTGAATTTTTTCAGTTGAATTCTTGCAGGTGAATTTCTGCAGATGAACTTTTTCAGGCGAATTCTTGCGGGTGAATTTTTGCTGGCAAATTTTAAGTACAAAAAAAGTTCACATACATAATTGCACAGGATAAACATTCAGTGTTATAAATTCAATGTCTAAAAAATTTCTGATTCTAATGAGACTATTTTACTTCCATATAATTGTCTCCGTGAGGTTACATGCCACAGACATCATAAAAAAACAGTTCAGCAGAAATTCTAAAGGAGCTGCAGGAATTTCCAAAAAATACTGGTTTTTGTTCTCCATGTCTGAAAAGTGTCTTAATTTCTCTCTATGCCTCGATTAAGGAGCATGGCTGGAGATCAGAAGCCTTTTTCCAAAAAGCCTATCCAGGTCTGGCTAAAATTTCCTAATCCCCCTGAGACCCAGGGACCTAAAGAGGTCTAAAGGGAAGCAATTTGAAAAGGTAAAATTGAAACAAAGACAACACAGAAACCTACTGAACAAATACCATCTCCATAGTGAAACATGGTGGTGGCAGAATAGTGATTAGGTGTTATTTTATCTTGCCCATCATGTTGACCCAACAGGTATCTGCTAGAAAGCTGAAGATGAACAGATTCTATTGTTTAGCATCACAGAGTCAATATCTATGCACCCAAACAAGAGTGACATCATGAAAATAATATTGAGGTTTTAGAATGGCCTAGTCAGAGTTCAGAACTAAATTTGACAGGAAATCTGTGGGCTCACCTGAAGAGGTCAGTAGACAAGAGATGTTCTTATAATCTGATAGACCTAAAGAATTTCCAAGAAAGAGTGCAAAAATATGGCTAAAAAGGATGTGGGACACTGGAAAACGAAGACTGAACAATGACAAATGAAAAAGTGCTCCAACAAAGTATTCATTTAAGGTGTGCACACTTCTGTAACCTGGTTATTGCGATTTTGTTTGCTTTACAGCTGAATTTAACAAAATAATTGTCAAAATAAGTGTGGGGTACAGAAGTGAAGTGACAGAGTTACTATGCCGTTACCTCCTGGTTTATGTTGAGTCCCATTCCCTTCCAGTGTTTTCTATCATCGCGTCTCCGCTTTATATCGAAACCCTCCTCTTGGTGGAAGACTCGGTCATATGTGAACACATTCGAGACCTGCGAATGAAGAAAATGGCAGCAGCGTAAATGTGTTTTGCACCCTCTGCAGCTTCAGGTTTTGAGATCCAAATACAAAGTGTTTGTTTTTTTGTCTGTAATTGGATCAGACGCACATGAATGCATGACAAAAAAGCTTCATTAAATTAAAAAGCTAACCATGTGAATACAAATCCATGTTATCATATTTTTTACACAATTTATCATTTAAATGCATTTTCTAAAGATCATAGTAATAACACTAAAAATCAATAAGATTAGTAATTAAAAGGTAAACCAAAATGATCAGCTAACTTAAGTTCAGTGTATAGTTGTCTCATAAGCACTGAAATCATGCTATCAGTCTAATTAGAAGACTGATTGTTAAAAAACGAGGGTTGAGTACAGTCTTAATGTATTGGCAATGGTCATTTTTGAAGAAAAACCAGAAAAAAAGAATCCCTTCATTTGAAAAACCCATTACATGTACAGGGGTTGGACAATGAAACTGAAACACCTGGTTTTAGACCACAATATTTTATTAGTATGGTGTAGGGCCTCCTTTTGCGGCCAATACAGCGTCAATTCGTCTTGGGAATGACATATACAAGTCCTGCACAGTGGTCAGAGGGATTTTAAGCCATTCTTCCTGCAGGATAGTGGCCAGGTCACTACGTGATACTGGTGGAGGAAAACGTTTCCTGACTCGCTCCTCCAAAACACCCCAAAGTGGCTCAATAATATTTAGATCTGGTGACTGTGCAGGCCATGGGAGATGTTCAACTTAACTTTCATGTTCATCAAACCAATCTTTCACCAGTCTTGCTGTGTGTATTGGTCCATTGTCATCCTGATACACGGCACCGCCTTCAGGATACAATGTTTGAACCATTGGATGCACATGGTCCTCAAGAATGGCTCGGTAGTCCTTGGCAGTGACGCGCCCATCTAGCACAAGTATTGGGCCAAGAGAATGCCATGAGATGGCAGCCCAAACCATCACTGATCCACCCCCATGCTTCACTCTGTGCATGCAACAGTCTGGGTGGTACGCTTCTGTGGGGCTTCTCCACACCGTAATTCTCCCGGATGTGGGGAAAACAGTAAAGGTGGACTCATCAGAGAACAATACATGTTTCACATTGTCCACAGCCCAAGATTTGTACAATTGAAACCGACGTTTGGCATTGGCATGAGTGACCAAAGGTTTGGCTATAGCAACCCGGCCGTGTATATTGACCCTGTGGAGCTCCCGACGGACAGTTCTGGTGGAAACAGGAGAGTTGAGGTGCACATTTAATTCTGCCGTGATTTGGGCAGCCGTGGTTTTGTTTTATGGATACAATCCAGGTTAGCACCCGAACATCCCTTTCAGACAGCTTCCTCTTGCGTCCACAGTTAATCCTGTTAGATGTGGTTCGTCCTTCTTGGTGGTATGCTGACATTACCCTGGATACTGTGGCTCTTGATACATCACAAAGACTTGCTGTCTTGGTCACAGATGCGCCAGCAAGACGTGCTCCAACAATTTGTCCTCTTTTGAACTCTGGTATGTCACCCATAATGTTGTGTGTATTTCAATATTTTGAGCAAAACTGTGCTCTTACCCTGCTAATTGAACCTTCACACTCTGCTCTTACTGGTGCAATGTGCAATCAATGAAGACTGGCTACCAGGCTGGTCCAATTTAGCCATAAAACCTCCCACACTAAAATGACAGGTGTTTCATTGTCCAATCCCTGTAAGTAGTCTGTTGCTAAGAAACTTTCCAGATTATCAGGAATTGGGTGTCCATGAAGCACAAGGACCATCTTCTCATAAGAAGTGGTCTACAGGATCATGTTGCCACCAGTGCAGAGCTTGTTCAACATCAAAGGGTGAGAGTTCATTTACATGTTCAGCAGGGCAAAAGCTTTTGAGACATCTGGTAAACACTTTGTCCAGAAAAGAAATGATGCATGGCAATGTGAGGCCAGTGTTGTGTCAGCAGTAAAAATATCTTGATCCGATCTGTGTGGGGTTGCTTCTTATCTAAAAGAGTGGACGTACTCACAATTCCAACCAAGAACACTGCCATGAATAAAGAGTGGGATGAAAATGTTGCGAAACAGCAACTCCGTTTTGTTATACTTAATTATTTTTTCACCATGATGGAGCTACCACGGTACAAGGCAAGAGAGACTACAAAATAACTCAAAATAACACGTTTAAGCGCGCGGCCCATGTACTGAGGCTTTGGTCCTCGACAGGGCAGTCCCGGGTTTGTGTCCCGGCCTTGGCGACATTTGCCACATGTCTTCCCCTCTCTCTCCACCCGTTTCCTATCTGCCTACTGTCAAAAAAAAACACTGAAAAATAAAGGCCACTAGAGTCGCAAACAAAATAAAAAAAAAATTATAATAATAACTCTAGGATCACATTACTAAAATGTCTGAACCATAGCCAGGAGAATCACCACATCTTAACCACACTGAGGATATGTTGTCAGTTCTCACAAAGTGGACAGATCAGCAAATTAAAGCACTAACTGGAAATAAATGTGTCCTCATCTGACAGGATTTAACCCAATATTTGTTATCTACCACGGCAGAGTAAATTGCAGAATTTAAGAAAGAAGAGAACTATAATGACTGACTCTTTGCACGAATTTGATGAACTCAAGCGAGGATGGCGTAGTACAAGCCATTCAAACTTGAGATGTTTCACTGGCATTTCGGTATTACCATGTAAACAAAAACAAAATACAAGATGGATGGATGGATGGAAACATTTGACTGCATTTTTGAAACATAAAACAAGAAAAAAAGAGGATTTGTTTGTTTGTTTTGGGGTTTCAAATTAAATAATGTTTTTCAAAATCAAGCCACTATTAACTGATGTGAAGTTTGAACTCACTGTATTGCTTGAGTGCTGTTGGATGTTTTTTTCTGATGTTTCTGTATTACACTGAAGGTCAATTTTAAGCATTTAAAGCCTTTATATGGCTTTTAATGACAAATGTATCAAGCTTATTTATACTGTCAATTGAAAGTCATTAGTTCTAGATCTGGGGTGTTTTCTGGACATGGACCCCAAATTGTAACAGATTAAAAGCTTGAGCCAGGTCCCTAATAAATTGCCTTTTGACATGGTGCTACGTTGTTCTTAAAAAACACCAAACCTGCCCCTGGATCTTTGGGCAAAGTTACTTCTGAATGACGTTTTCATCTCATTCTTTATTTATGGCAAACATTTCTGGTAAAACTGTGAGTCCCTTGGATAGGAGGCAACACCTCACATGAATGCCTTCAGGATGCTTCACTGTCATCATGACACTGAACTCATGGTGGTGTTCAACTTTTCTTTTTTTTTCTCCACATTTCCATGAAGGTCAGTGGTGGGATTTATCAGAGAAAATTCTTTCACCCCGTCCTCTGCACTTCAGTATTTGCACTTCTGACTAACACCTGACCAGCGCTCAAATGTCAGTCTCTCATTGTGGGCGCAAAAACACTTCTACCTGCACTGCTGCCATTTCTGAGCAAGCTCTGCAATGGTGACAACTTGGACCCTCAGTTACAACCCACAGAGAAGACAGTCCTGACAATCTATTAACTGAAACTATCTTCATAAAACCCAGCTGTGTGTTTAATATGAGCAACGGACAGGTGAGTCTCACAGCAGGGAGCTCTGCAGAGCTCTGGAAAAGGAGTATCCAACTGCAGCCCTCCAGTCCAGGCCTCTGCAGAACATTATGATAGGCTGAGGAGACAAATTAGCAATTTCTTTCAAAAGTGTTGGAGAAAGGATGCATCTGAAAGTTGCAGGAGGCTGATGGAGGCTCCAGGTTATGGAGCTCTGTTCTGTTGCAGCCGCAGGGGTGAGCATGTTAAGAATTTATAGAACTTTATAGAATAGATCAATTCAAACAGGCAACTCTTTCTGCTAGGAAAATCAAAATCACAAAGAGCAATTACACACTGCAAGACAAAATAAAACTAAAAAGAACATGCAAAGATCCACAATATGGTGTAAAGGTTCCCAGAGCTAATTGCTTGACACTTTTCTTCCAAGCAGCAAGGTATTTTGAAATTTCTAAAGGCAGTCTTGATCAAAAGCTTTCCAGGCTTTCTGAAGGTGTCATTTTGAACTACCATCTCCAGCAGATAAACAACTTAAGGTCATGTTGTTAGGAAACAAGAGGGGTGGGACAGCATATACCTGGCAAAGAAACTGAAAGATGCATCATCCCTCTGTTAATATGCCAGGTTTTCAGCAAATAGCTCTTTGTAGTTCAAATGTTGTTTGTTTGTCAAACTGTCATCTTTGGTATTTTCATAAGAACTATGTTACTGTTTAAAATAAATTTATCTTTTAGGTTTTAGGGTCTTTTTCTGCCACAATGATTCATAGGTCAAAGTTAAGCCTAATAAGCAAGAACTTCAATTATCCTGTAAATATGCAGGTGGTGGAATGAAGAAGAATAAAAGAGCAAAGTCAACAAAGAGAATCGGGGTAATGAAGTTTGGTAAAAATATTTGTGTGATTAGATTAGGCATCAGCATGCAAAAATGAGTTCCACTTCATACTTAGCTTTACCTTTGACTTGGTGTTAAAGTAAGACATTTCTTTCGGTTCATTCCGTCGCGGTGGGATGTAGCTGAAGGCTGACAGTGTAGCCAGCGACTTGGTTTGAGCCTCAAGTGAAACATCCATCTTCCGCACAAGCAAACAAAGAGGCCGAATCACCCCAGAGGAGCGAGCTGTCAGCCAGGGCAAGCTAGCGTTTGTGGTTGCTAGGATACCGAGCGGAAGTGCTGCTTTCAGAGGCTCGTTGTTTGACTTGGACATCAGAATTTCTGAGCCATAATTTTGCCGTGTAAACTTTAAGAAATCATTTTAATAACGACCAATGTATGTAATATAATCTCAGTTTAAGTAGAGCAGTTCTGTCTAAGTGGCTCTTCTAAATAGTCAGACAATGGAAGTAAAAATCTAAAGATGGCACATTTTAGTGCTGCCTTTATACCAGTGACATTTGTCCCTTGAAGGGTCTTCAGATATCTGTCACTGGATTTGTTGTGTAACTGTGACAGCAAACAGTATGTTGTTGTATGATGTCTGATAAGCTTTCCTGTCCCAGCGGAAGAGAAGCTGAAGAGATGCTCAAAACTTGGGATCATGTTTTACAACCTAACCCTGCTTTGAACTTCTATATAACTTTATTCCTGACTTGTCTGCTGTGTTCTTGGTTCAGCTAACCTATTACTTTTCATTTATCAGACCCCAACCACATTTTTGTGCGTTTGTGTGAGCCAATCCCACCTGCTGGTATTTCTCTCTTCCCCCCCCCCCCCCCCCCCCCCCCCCCTTCTTGTAATTATAACAGCGTAAGCAGGGGATAGTTAATGCGAGGATGCCACTCTGCTGAAAGCTGGGCCATGACTGCAACACACACACTACACAGAGTGTGGCTCTGGAGAGCGGAGATTTGGACTGCCAATGATCCTTTCCAGCAGCAGTGAGGACAGTCGGGATATCTGGACAAAGCACGGATAAGGGCATATGATCGTCACCAGCTTTCTTTCATTTCAGAGGTTGTCTCAGAGCGCTGGAGTAATTACTGCTGACATTTCGGAGGGATATATTGCTATTTATCGGGGGGCTGCTGTGGGAATGAAACAATCTGGGGTCAGCCATTCAGCGGGCCGAGTTAATAAAAAAAGGAACTATTGTCACAGACGGTCCTCACCACTATGTTTTTCTTAGAATTTCCACAGCTCATTAAAATGGAACAAGAAGGTTTAACAACCTCTTTACATAAGAAATTTCATACAGTAGTGTTTATTATTCAAAGTCCCTAACAGCATGAAACCAAACATCCAAATTCACTGTAATAATCTCATACAGTGTAAAAAAGAATTCTGGGTTTAAAAATGGGAAATTGGGTCCTCTATATTAGGATGTTATAGAAAGAAGTGAGATGGTTCCACCCACGGCTAAATATGCTTTGTTTTTTAACTCTCCTGTCCAGCAGAGTAGTGCTCAGAATTGTTGCCTGAGTGCCAAGAAAAAGCCCAACAGATTTACTTTGACAAGTGGAGCATTACAGCTAACGCTTTAAAGCTCTGCTTGATATTTATAAAAGAAACTTGATCAAAAACTGCTTTGGGATTATTTCAGTTGTTACGGACATGGAGACAGAAACGAAAAGGGGGGGGGGAAGAAGCACGAAAGAGAGAAAAGTGGGGCAAAAAGGAAAAAGGGAGAGAAGGAGAACATAATGGAGGAGAAAAAGAAGGATGAAGAGATTACAAGATAACACCCTGCTTGCTTCTAAACCTGCAGAAACATTCATATTAACAGCATTTTTTAGCAGCACCGGGAGTGAGCTGGCACACACCAAAGCACCCAGCCCTGGACGTCGAGAACCACAAGTACACCAGAGGGCAGAGACACCAACCACAGGCAGATAGTGTGGCAGGGAGGAAATAGGCCCCACATTTGATGGGGGGCCTAAACTGATGCAGGAGAGGGAGCAGTTCAAAACCTAACCAGACACAAAAACAGGCACACATATTCACAATCACACATTCCTACCCTCATGCATACACATAAAAACACTTACACCCACGCACACAACGTAAAAACAAACAACAATGGACGTCGTACACTCACTCACACTCCCCATACATACTCTATACTGCCAGGTCCAGGTGCTGATACCCCATAGGGGTAACCAGCCCCTGGACCCAGGAGGTGGTCCCCTTCTTTCCGGGGGTGGAGACAGGCAGACTGCCCCAGCACCAGCCCAGACTAGTAGCGGCACTGCCCAAACCCAAGCGACCCCACCCTGGAACCAGACCCCCCGACTCCAGTCCTCAATGACCCCCATCCTCATCCGGAGAGGGCGCCATGTACAAAAGAGGGGTCTACCTGGTCCAGACGAGCCAGCCAACCACAGCCGCCACAGGATGAAACAATCCCAATACCCCAATGAATTCTGATCTCAACCCCATGAGCCCCCCAGCCCCTATGAACCCCAACATGAAGTTCCCCACAGGGCCACCCCCAATCAGTACACAGATATCGAACACATGCCCCCTAACCCAAATGCCATAAATCCCCTCCCCACAGTGGAACACTCCTACAGGTGAGCTCCATCCCCAGAAAGCTGACGGAGCCACGCCCACACTGCGCAAGCTCCACACACAGCCGCGCTCCAAGCACCCCGCCGCATCCATGCCCCACAAAGAGTGCCGCGATGGCAAGGCAAGGGGCCCCGTGCAACGCCACCCCAGCCTCCGCCAACAGGCACAACTGGGCAGACACCACGAGCACCTCGCCCACAATGGAACCCCCTACCCCACACCAAGATGGCACAAACTCACCTGGCAGCAAGAGGTCCCTGGCCAGCAGCAAGCACCCTGGGCCCCACCCCCGGAACCACACAAGCACACCACATCATCGCCACAGCAACAATAGCCCAGGGAGAAACATTATCCAGCTCAGCTCAGTTCATACACATGCTTAAGATAGGAAGGCTTTGAAACAGACTTCCAACCATCCATCCCTGAAATAGACTATGACCAACATATTAGGATAATGCAGAACAACTATGGTGCCAAACAGTTGCTCTTCCTTGCAGACTGTTGAGTCAGGAAGGACAGGCTGGTTTGTACTTAGAAGCAACTAATGGAATTTTTCAGTTATTTATTGAGATTTACTTGTAGTTACAGCTTGAAATGTGACTCCAGCATAGACAAACAGCTGAAACAAGTAAACATTGAATCTAATTATGATGAATAAGACAGACTATGAGATTTAACTTTGCATAATTACAACTATCAGTTCTTCCATTCATCCATCCGTCCGTTCATCCATCCATCCATCTAAATAAATAAGTCTAAACATATCTAGATTTGAAATTTCAAAATAGTTTTGGTTTTTTACATGCTCTGTCGTGGCTTTTCAGGCGAACCATTTAGAGAAGCTGTTTGCCTACATGCACCAGGCCACATTTGCCCTGGCTCAAGACAGAATCCAAATTGATTTTATTAAACGAAGACCGGATCCAGCATCAAAGTAGGTGGATCACATTGATGTAATGTAGTAACCTCTGTTTGTATGACCTTTAACCATTTGTTTTATTTGTGTGTCGGTGCATGGCTGTGTACTGCATATGTGGGTGTGTGAGTGTATGTATTGAAATAGGTGTGTTTGCGTTGAATGGGTTTATGTGAGCAACTTTGTCACCTGGAGGTGCACAGTTGTTAAAGTAGTGAGAACGGTAGAAGGCCTGCAACACACAGAATCCAAGAGGACCAAATGACAGGTGAACTTGGCTCCAGAAGGTCGCAGTAGCCCCAGGCAAACAGACACAAAGTATCATCCCTGGGCAGTCATATGCCCCACACAAAGGCGGGGCACATTTCAAGCTGTAACTACAAGTAAATCTCAATAAATAACTGAAAAATTCCAGTAGATGCTTCTAAGTGCAAACCAGCCCGTCTTTCCTGACTCATCAATTAAAAGCAGGAGCAGTAGGCCCCAGAGGCACAGGGTGAGACATATGGGACAGAGACCCCCGACCCAGCCACACTGCCATCTCCCGTTGTGCTGACCAAGCCTTGGTCCCAGTCCCAATACGGGCCCCAATCCCCCCTTTGACAAATTGCAGCCACCAGTGGTTCAATGAATGTTAAAGGGGGAGTGGCAAACCCTGTCTGATGCCTCTTTCAAGATTGAAGCTCTGAGAAATCCATTAATTTGTTATCACACAAACATATTATTGTTTAATATCATTTTAAATTTGATATCAGCAAGTCGTCAGAGCAACTGTTCAAAGATGTCTCATTCTTTGTAAGCGCACTTACAAATTACACGTTTGAGATCAATGTTCTGTGTAAGCCCCCTCCTGGCCAAAGCAGTACCTTAGCTTGCTCATGACTTGGGCTGGCTATGACCAGACCAGATTTAAGAGTAGATACTTCTAGGGGCTTTTGGCTTGGATCATGCCATCCAAATAGTTAAAAACCATAACCACCCAAAACTGCAAAAGCTGTCTGGCTGGGTTTGATTGTCTAAAAGATTGCTATCTAAAAGATGTTTTCTATTAAAAACCAAATAATTTAGTAATCACTCTTTTTCTTCTTAACACTATTAATAATATTGCATCTTTGGAAGCATGACTGATACATTTCTGTGAAAAACGAGTGTAAGCACTTCTAGGAAGGCCAGGTGAGCCTTAGTATAAGGCTCCCCCCTAGTGGACAACACAGGAAACACAGCGTGTGTGAGGAAAAGGTAATTGAGTTGTCTTTTTAAGTTATTATTAAAGGATCAAATTGAAGCTATTCCAACTATTTCTACGTTTATTTTGATGTCTGGATTTGAAATTGTTCGGTCAGAGACTCCTGTAATGAAAAATTAGCTTCAGGACTATAATAATAATAATAATAATAGTAATATTTTTTAGCACCACTTTGGTTGAGAATGGCTTTCACCAAAAGAAGCCTTTTTCTATTTTGAAATGACCAAGTCGGGCTGCACGGTGGTGCAGTTGGTAGCGCTGTTGCCTTGCAGCTGGAAGATCCAGGGTTCAACTGCATGTGTGGGTTCTCTCTGGTTACTCTGGCTTCCTCCTAGAGTCCAAAAACATGGCTGTTAGGTAAATTGGTCTCTCTAAATTGCTCTTAGGTTTGAATGGGTGTGAGCATGATTGTTTGTCTTGTGTGTCTCTGTATTGCCCTGCGATGGACTTGCGACCTGTCCAGGGTGTCTACGGGCGCCTCTGGCCTGTGGACTGCTGGAGATAGGCACCAGCTCCCCCGCGATCCTGTATGGAAGAGACAAGTGTAGAAAATGGATGGATGGAAATGGCCAAGTTAGAACTGTGAGCTAAACCCAAGAGCTGTGTTGTAGAAGGACCCGGGGTGAGAAAGTCCACCAAGCTATATTCACTGAGTACTTTTCATTCAATCATGTGTAAGCCAAAGTGCTTTACACAGGTTAAAAACTGATGGACAGACATTTAAGCACAAGAGGCAAACACATGAAATTATCAAATCAAGCTAATTGACAGAAAAAACAAGTCATTATTGGCAATAAAACACACGAGAAATTAAGTGAGGGATATCAATGAATTATGGAAGTTGAGAAACTGTGGAAACACAATCATGTGGATTTGGTCAGTGAGGAAACAACGAATACATGTGTAATTGTGAGGCTGCAGATAACAGCTATTATACTAATCAAGTATTCAATCAATTATTCGTACTGTTAATCGAGTAACCTGATAAAAAAAAAAATAGGCACACTCTGCAGATTTGTTATTTAACTACTTAAGCTTATTTTGAGTAATGAAAATACATAAAATAGAAAATGCAAGTATACCAATAATTTGATTCCATTTTTAAAAACAAAAATCTACATTGTATTGCCTAAAATGCAATAGGACAACATGTCTTTAGTGTTCACTTGAACATATAAGAAAGATGTATCTGCAGCTAAAACAAAAAGTTCTAACTTCATCATGTCAAAAGCTCAACCCTTTCTTGACCAACACAGTGCTGGCTGCTTCTGTAGTGAAAATGGTCACAGACAAAAAGTTCCATTTGCAAATTGCATTCTGGATTTCAAAAAGCAAAATGTTATCCAGATAAAATTGAACCCTTGTAATGTACTTAAGTGCCAAGTTACACTCGTGTGTTAGTGCAATGACAGAGAAGGAGTTCTGGATAAAGTATATTTACTGACAAATAAAGTTTTTCATCTTAAATGCTACATTTATATATTTTTGTTCAAGATTGGCTTAATTACAGCTCTAAGTGGGTTGTTCTTTCAGCAAATGGCATGTTTTAGAGACTGTATACTCTACTAGACGATTATTTGTTTACTAAATTAGTTGATAATTATGTCAATAATCGATTAAGCCCCATGAATAATTTTATGAGAAAGGTAAAATGCACTAAAACACAAAAGTTAAGACCGTACATAGTAAACACAAATAATGATAAAATCTAGAACAGTAAAGAACAATATTCTTAAAACTTGTAACAGTACTTGTCATGATCATTAACAACTTAACAGCAATAAAACAATAAATAGATAATGTAAACGTTTTTAGAATGGAAATGAAATAGGAAAATGTAAGAGTTAATTATTGGCTATAAACTCCAACTAAAGGCGAGAGCTAAAAGATTCACTGCTTGGTTAATGTTGACTTTATGAGTTATAATCAGTCACCATCTTTACATCCAGCATTTCACCTGTGATTTTAGGGTTGATTTATTTCTGTATGTCTTTATTTCAATAAATAGGTGTTAAGATTGGAGAACTCCAGCCTTGATAGAAAAACTATTTAAAAGAGCCAATTACTGAATATTACATCAACTCATCTCTCCATTCAAAACTTGAGGTCTTGATGTGTTATCTGTTTATGGCGAATTCAACACTTTAGGCCTAGATTGTAATTCACTGAATGCGTTTTCAGGAAGTCAATAGGCCGCGGCTGAGATGTTTTTAATGCTGGTGAACCTGAAATGAAAATATATTGAAACTATTTTGTCACATTACAACCACAAACTTCTTTGTACTTTATTGGCGTTTTAATTGATAGACACAAAGTAGCAGAACATTATAAAGTGAAAGAAGAATGGTACCTGAATTTCAACATTCTTCCTAAACAAAAATCTGAAAAGTGTGACATACATTTGTATTAGACCCCGTTTATTCTGATGCCTTGAAAAGAAATCCAGTGCAATAGATCGCCTTCAAAAGATAGCTAATTAAACAGAGTACTACTGTCAGTAATTTTCATTATAAATGCAGCTTCTCTTTAAAGAAAGCTTAATATGTAAAACACTTAATAGCATTGGATAAAAGAAACTAATTGTTAAAATACAGATTTAACAGGTAAATTTAAAGCCCAATTCAAAATTTCATTTAAAATTTAAATCCAAATCTAATCTTCTTTCTCAAGCTTCAAACAGGCAAACAGTTCATTGTTTTAATTCTTTATCCACAAGGTGTAAACAGAAATGTTTTCAGTTCTGATTTCAAGGAGCCAACAATTTCTGCACATCATAGTCTCTAATTGGCAAGCAACTCAGAAATGGATTTCAACACCATACCATTTAGTGCTTTGTAGACCAGCAGCAGAATTTTAAAATCAAATCCTGGAAGAATCTGACTGAGCTTGAGCTAAAAAGGATGGACAAACATTTCCATCTCTAAATGTCCAACGCATGCAGAGAAATATTCCAGAAGGGCAGCTGCAATTGCAGAAAAGGGTGGTTCTATAAAGTAGTGACTTGGGAGATTGAATACAGAGGCATGCCACGTTTTCAGATTTTTCTAAGAAAATAACCAACAAAAACAGAAAAGAGTTGAAAATCTTGTAGAAATTTCTTTTTACTGCCCAATGATGCATCATTTTGTGTTGGTAGTTCAAACAAAATCCAAATAAAATACATTGAAGTTTGTGGTTATAACTTGACAATATATGCAAAAGTTAAAGGGATGTGAATACTTTTGCAATCTTCCACATTCACGTTTTCAATTTCTTACCTGATATTGAACCAGACCTAAAGCATCAACCCCGGATTCATCCAGTAGATGGCAGCAGCCACAAGGGGTCAGCTCAGAAGTCTAGTAATGACTACCATGACCAAAGCATGCAGACTACCATGACAGGATCTTAATCAAAGCAGCTGAGTTCTTCTGTTATTGTTGTTTCCGGGATACTTTTCTTTCTTCTCTCTATTTATACTTTCTGGAAGCATGAGTTACTAAACCTTCGGCATTCCCGAAAACAATCAGTCTCCGTCTTAGTGTGTGTTTGCCCCCTAACTTGTTTTTGCTACATATGTCCGAAAAATGAAAGTAAAATAGAGCATTTTGAGGCCGTAAACGCTGTTATTTTTCAGAAAATAAAAGAAGCGGCAGTGTCTTTCAATTTATTGCTATTGTCTTAACTTTTAATGCACTAACATTAAGCTTTAAGTTGCACCGCTGTCGTTCCTTGATGACCCGCCGTCTGCTCATTTCCGAAACCTGACGGAGATTCGCCGAGCCGAGCGACCCAGCCCCTCCCGCTGCTTCACAGACTCTCCCCTCGGCTCCACTTCGTGGATAAACCCGGTGCCCCTTGTCTGATCGTTTCCAATTACGTTACCCCAAGATGGAGGTCTGCAAATGGCACGGCTAACGCTCACCAGTCCCCGCACCCGTCCGTGTGGCTTCCATGACGCTTTTTTCCAGGACGGGAGAGACCGTGTGCTATCTTTTTTTCGTTTTTTGGAGCTATCATTCACTTAGGAGGTGGTGAGCTCCGGAATCTGGTTGAGGCAGCCATGAGCTCCGGGGAAGGAGCGGAGGAAGCCACGAAGGACGCCGGCGACATAGAGGCGTTCTTTAAGACCGGTAAGCCCAAATGGAGTGAGGGACCTGGCTTCCTTTGGTCCAGCTACGGGATGGACATTGTTACCTATCCGTGCTGTCATCTTAGGGGCTCGCATAGAGGACAGAGTATAGACTGCTGTCATTGTATCTTTTTCATATTTGCTTTATTTACGCAGAGTAAATAGCAGAGGCCAGCGCTGTTGTGTATATCTCGAAGTGTCTCATCGATTTTCTCGTACTATAAAATTTAGCTCAACGTTAGCTGAATTGCTAACTTTCTTAGTCCCATTTTCGGACACCTTGATTTTTCTGGGCTTGTCTAGTTGTAATGTTTAGAACCCCGACGTAATGTTCTTGTCTGGTTACCGTTAGAAAGCTCATAAATCCCAGCATTTGTTTTTAAAACAAGAATGCGGAATAACTGCTGGAGTTAAATTGTAAGAAAAAACTGAAATGTTCATCTCCGCCTGACATGTTTGGTTCAAAGCGACTTTGAGTCAGCCTAGACTACAATACGAGTTTTCTTTTCTGCTACACATGAAGGATTTAATATTGATTCAATGAACACAGAGGCTGATAATTGACTGGTTGTTTAACCTATATATGTTTCAACATTGTGCGCCGCATACTAGCATGGAAGCTAATGACACCTGGCACAGATTCGGTGAATCCTGTCTGCTGGTTAATGCATGCTGGCTAGTTTAAGCTCAGCTAGCTTGGCTGTGAGCGGACCAGTCTGGTTCATGTTATCCCAGTTTTTCTGTACATTAAAAATAAATATATATATACTGTGTGTCTGCTAAAGATAATGTATTCTGTTGGCGTTTGTATATGTTGTTTCCCATGCTGTCAAAGCGACCACAGCCGCGCAGGCAATGTAAACAATACATGGCGTGGCACGAATAACCTGGGTGTGCACTGAACTGTCTAAGCTAGCTTTGAGAAATGGCTACATGTTAGCTAAATGTAGCCTTTTTCTATGTTTGCCACTGTCATTTTGCATTAAAATGTGTAGTGTAGCTCGCAGTCATACATGAAACCCTTCTTATACATGCGGTCTAATAAAATGCTAATATGCTAACCAGTTATTTAAGCAGGCTAATTTGTGAGTGAAGACTGTATGGTGTAACCAGATGTGGGCCTGCAGTCAGTGCACTGGCTGCAACAATGGCTCATAAACCATGAATTCCAGAGCTCCTTGTAGAGATTTAAGCGGGCACAGAAACATAGGCTATGTTTTAAAACATAGGTTATAATTTAATTTGACTCAGCATACTTAACATGGAGAAGAATGTGTGAGCTGGGCATTTGTATGATATTAGGTTGGTTAGATAAGAATTGTATATGTATTGTTAAAACATCTATCTAAAATGGCAATACAGTGTCTTTCTTAAAATACCAAGTTCATGTTCTTAAAGCTGTTATTCTGGGGTAATATTTGTCCCTCAATTTAAACAAAAATATCTGAAAAGTTGTCACTCAAAATAAAAAACAAAACATAAGTGATAATCTCATGAAAGTTTCAGCAAGCAATACTTGAAATGTCTGTTGAGTCAATAATCCTTTTAATTCAGTCAAAAGGTCACATTTGTAACTGTAGAAAATATATTCAACATTAAAAACAATGCTGCGTTGAACCATACGGACATCCAGCTTGGACTCTTTTTCAATGTAAACATCATATTTAAATTCTAAAAGAATCTGGAGCTTAAGCCAAGCTTAAACTCCAGATTCTTAAGCACGAATCATGTATTATATACAGGTCCTTCTCAAAATATTAGCATATTGTGATAAAGTTCATTATTTTCCATAATGTCATGATGAAAATTTAACATTCATATATTTTAGATTCATTGCACACTAACTGAAATATTTCAGGTCTTTTATTGACCTAATATGGATGATTTTGGCATACAGCTCATGAAAACCCAAAATTCCTATCTCACAAAATTAGCATATTTCATCCGACCAATAAAATAAAAGTGTTTTTAATACAAAAAAGGTCAACCTTCAAATAATCATGTACAGTTATGCACTCAATACTTGGTCGGGAATCCTTTTGCAGAAATGACTGCTTCAATGCGGCGTGGCATGGAGGCAATCAGCCTGTGGCACTGCTGAGGTCTTATGGAGGCCCAGGATGCTTCGATAACGGCCTTTAGCTCATCCAGAGTGTTGGGTCTTGAGTCTCTCAACGTTCTCTTCACAATATCCCACAGATTCTCTATGGGGTTCAGGTCAGGAGAGTTGGCAGGCCAATTGAGCAAAGAGATACCATGGTCAGTAAACCATTTACCAGTGGTTTTGGCACTGTGAGCAGGTGCCAGGTCGTGCTGAAAAATGAAATCTTCATCTCCATAAAGCTTTTCAGCAGATGGAAGCATGAAGTGCTCCAAAATCTCCTGATAGCTAGCTGCATTGACCCTGCTCTTGATAAAACACAGTGGACCAACACCAGCAGCTGACACGGCACCCCAGACCATCACTGACTGTGGGTACTTGACACTGGACTTCTGGCATTTTGGCATTTCCTTCTCCCCAGTCTTCCTCCAGACTCTGGCACCTTGATTTCCGAATGACATGCAGAATTTGCTTTCATCCGAAAAAAGTACTTTGGACCACTGAGCAACAGTCCAGTGCTGCTTCTCTGTAGCCCAGGTCAGACGCTTCTGCCGCTGTTTCTGGTTCAAAAGTGGCTTGACCTGGGGAATGCGGCACCTGTAGCCCATTTCCTGCACATACCTGTGCACGGTGGCTCTGGATGTTTCTACTCCAGACTCAGTTCACTGCTTCCGCAGGTCCCCCGAGGTCTGGAATCGGCCCTTCTCCACAATCTACCTCAGGGTCCGGTCACCTCTTCTCGTTGTGCAGCGTTTTCTGCCACACTTTTTCCTTCCCACAGACTTCCCACTGAGGTGCCTTGATACAGCACTCTGGGAACAGCCTATTCGTTCAGAAATTTCTTTCTGTGTCTTACCCTCTTGCTTGAGGGTGTCAATAGTGGCCTTCTGGACAGCAGTCAGGTCGGCAGTCTTACCCATGATTGGGGTTTTGAGTGATGAACCAGCCTGGGAGTTTTAAAGGCCTCAGGAATCTTTTGCAGGTGTTTAGAGTTAACTCGTTGATTCAGATGATTAGGTTCATAGCTCGTTTAGAGACCCTTTTAATGATATGCTAATTTTGTGAGATAGGAATTTTGGGTTTTCATGAGCTGTATGCCAAAATCATCCGTATTAAGACAATAAAAGACCTGAAATATTTCAGTTAGTGTGCAATGAATCTAAAATATATGAATGTTAAATTTTCATCATGACATTATGGAAAATAATGAACTTTATCACAATATGCTAATATTTTGAGAAGGACCTGTATAGTGATTTTATTTAGTGTTTTCAACACAGGTACTTGAAATGATTAACCAAAAGAATCAACAAAAAGTTAAACAATAAGCTCAGGCAATGTCTTTAACAGCAATAAGATAATAGTTGATCAATTATATTCTGTGTCCGTTGACGTTACAAAAGTAAATTCTTTTAACACTGGATCCAGCAATTACAAATAAGCTAGTAGCGTAGTCGCTGATGGAGCAAGTTGAGCACATTCAGCAAGTCTTTCTGAAGGTATACTTTCTTAAAAAGGGCTAGCATGAGATTCTCACTGTGTGATAACCCTGAATAAAAATACCACAGTTCAACACAAAATAAAAAAAAAAAATCGTTTATATACAGGTACATTTAAAAAAAAAAAAAAAAAAAGTAGAATGTCGTGAAAAAGTTAACGATGAGATGATGTTTGTCACTCATGTCAGAAAGTGAAACTTTGTAATATATTTGTATAGATTTATTTCACCTAGAGTGAAAAAGTTTCAAGTTATAATTCCATGTAATTCTGATGACAATGACCGACAAATGAAAACCCCAAATTCAGTGTCTCAGACGGTTAGAATATTACTGAAGATCAATATATTAAAAAAGCACATTTTAAGCACAAATGGCAGGCTTCTGAAATTATTTTCATTCTTATGCGCTCAGTACTTGGTTAGGCCTTTGCATGAATTACTGCATCAATGCGGCGTGGCATGTAGGCGATCAGCCGGTGGTTCTGTTGAGGTGTAATGGAAGTCCAGGTTGCTTTGATGGCATCCTTCAAGTCATCTTCAGCATTGAGTCTGCTTTCTCTTATCTTCCTGTTGACAGTAACCCATAGCTTCTCTAGGTTCAGGTTAGGCCAGTTTGCTGGCCAATCAAGTCTCTACCACCATAGTCATTGAACCAGCTTTTGGTACATTTCGCAGTGTGGGCAGGTACCAAGTCCTGCTGAAAAATGAAATCAGCATCTCCATCAAGCTTGTCAGCAGAAGAAACTATGAAGTGCTCTAAAACTTCCTGATGGATGGCTTCGTTAACTGTGGACTTCATAAAGCACAGTGGGCCAAAACCAGCTGATGTCATGGCACCGAGAATCATGACTGATTGTAGAAACTTCACACTGAACTTCAAGCAACTTTGATTCAGTGCCTCTCTGCTCTTCCTCCAGAGTCTGGCACCTTGATTTACAAACTACCACAAACTGCACTTTCATTTGAAAAGAGGACTTTGGACCTTGAGCAACAGTCCAGTTCCTTTTCTCCTTAGCCCGAGTAAGAGTCTTCTGACGTTGTCTCTGGTTCAAGATATGATTCATCTGTGCATTGTGACTTCTGATGCACTGACTCCAGCCTCAGTTCACTCCTTGTGAAGCTTCTTGAATGGATTTTGCTTCACAATCCTTTCATGTTGTCGTTATCCCAGTTAGCAGTGCACCTTTCCTACCACACTTTTTCATCCACTCATTTTTCGATGAATATGCTTGAATACAGGACTTATTGAACAAACAGCTTCATTAGCAATGTGGCTTACCCTGCTCATGGAATGGTATCAATGTCGAGAGACCATTTACAGGGTTAGGAAACCTTTGCAGGTTAATTAGCTGATTAGGTTGTGAAACCCTGAGTTTCCAATACTTAACTTTTTGAAGATATTCAAATTTTCTGAGGCATTGAATTTTGGCTTTTCATTATCTTTAATGTAACAAACTGGGACTTTTGTACAAAAGAAACACAAGACAATACTAATGCACTGTGTCATGTTCGAGACCTTGGTGAAATGTCAGATTTTTAAGAATACTTTAGAGGTGCTGTAAACAAGTAGGAGAATGCAGTGTATTGACTTGCACCCTTTGGCTCCTGTGGTTTATGTCTAGTGAGATAATGAGCCACAGAGGGAAGTTTGGTATCTGCATTGAGGCGATCTTTTGGCTTTCGAGGTGAGAAGCATCCTGCAACTTTCTTGCAAGCAGGCTTTGTTTTTTCTTGTTTTATTGATGCACGTCTTAAGAGAGATCTACTCTCATTATTTCGCTTTGTTAAATTTAATATGCATATTGCCACTCATATTACACCCTTTTAGGTGTGCTGTAACAGCTCCTTATCTCGCGTAGACCATTTATTACCTTTATTTTAATTAGATAAGAAGTGTGGCGGATAAAATGTTTTTATGCATTTATGGTAGTGACGCAACTGTTACAGCAGAAGCAAATAAAAAAAGTTTCAGAAAGAAATCTGAAGCTGGCGCTGTTAACCGTAACAGGAGCTTTCTTGGTGTGTTTTGTCAGTCATTGCTGATATGGTCAGCATTTGAAAATCTTGCAACACAAGGAACCCTGACTCTGACTCCATCAGTTCCTATTTCAACGTAGGGATGGGTACCTTTCACATTTGAACCGATACGGTACTGATGCCCAGTACCTGGGAATTGGTATCAGTACTCAACGTTACCAATTTTCTGTACTTTTGTGTGTGTTTATGTGGTTATAAATATTAATTTGTTTAACAATAAAATCTGAATTTGTTTTATTCATTTAACATATTTATTTTTCAATATATAAACTTTAATGAATGCATCAAAACAACATCCAGCTGTTTGTATTGTAACATTTCAGTTGTTTCAAACATTTCTTCTCCCATGTTGCTGACTGCAGACGACCAGTCGCTAACGTATGCAGACGTCCTACAGGTCCTTCTCAAAATATTAGCATATTGTGATAAAGTTCATTATTTTCCATAATGTCATGATGAAAATTTAACATTCATATATTTTAGATTCATTGCACACTAACTGAAATATTTCAGGTCTTTTATTGTCTTAATACGGATGATTTTGGCATACAGCTCATGAAAACCCAAAATTCCTATCTCACAAAATTAGCATATCATTAAAAGGGTCTCTAAACGAGCTATGAACCTAATCATCTGAATCAACGAGTTAACTCTAAACACCTGCAAAAGATTCCTGAGGCCTTTAAAACTCCCAGCCTGGTTCATCACTCAAAACCCCAATCATGGGTAAGACTGCCGACCTGACTGCTGTCCAGAAGGCCACTATTGACACCCTCAAGCAAGAGGGTAAGACACAGAAAGAAATTTCTGAACGAATAGGCTGTTCCCAGAGTGCTGTATCAAGGCACCTCAGTGGGAAGTCTGTGGGAAGGAAAAAGTGTGGCAGAAAATGCTGCACAACGAGAAGAGGTGACCGGACCCTGAGGAAGATTGTGGAGAAGGGCCGATTCCAGACCTTGGGGGACCTGCGGAAGCAGTGGACTGAGTCTGGAGTAGAAACATCCAGAGCCACCGTGCACAGGCGTGTGCAGGAAATGGGCTACAGGTGCCGCATTCCCCAGGTCAAGCCACTTTTGAACCAGAAACAGCGGCAGAAGCGCCTGACCTGGGCAACAGAGAAGCATCACTGGACTGTTGCTCAGTGGTCCAAAGTACTTTTTTCGGATGAAAGCAAATTCTGCATGTCATTCGGAAATCAAGGTGCCAGTTTCTGGAGGAAGACTGGGGAGAAGGAAATGCCAGAAGTCCAGTGTCAAGTACCCACAGTCAGTGATGGTCTGGGGTGCCGTGTCAGCTGCTGGTGTTGGTCCACTGTGTTTTATCAAGGGCAGGGTCAATGCAGCTAGCTATCAGGAGATTTTGGAGCACTTCATGCTTCCATCTGCTGAAAAGCTTTATGGAGATGAAAATTTCATTTTTCAGCACGACCTGGCACCTGCTCACAGTGCCAAAACCACTGGTAAATGGTTTACTGACCATGGTATCACTGTGCTCAATTGGCCTGCCAACTCTCCTGACCTGAACCCCATAGAGAATCTGTGGGATATTGTGAAGAGAACGTTGAGAGACTCAAGACCCAACACTCTGGATGAGCTAAAGGCCGCTATCAAAGCATCCTGGGCCTCCATAAGACCTCAGCAGTGCCACAGGCTGATTGCCTCCATGCCACGCTACATTGAAGCAGTCATTTCTGCAAAAGGATTCCTGACCAAGTATTGAGTGCATAACTGTACATGATTATTTGAAGGTTGACGTTTTTTGAATTAAAAACACTTTTCTTTTATTGGTCGGATGAAATATGCTAATTTTGTGAGATAGGAATTTTGGGTTTTCATGAGCTGTATGCCTCAATCATCCGTATTAAGACAATAAAAGACCTGAAATATTTCAGTTAGTGTGCAATGAATCTAAAATATATGAATATTAAATTTTCATCATGACATTATGGAAAATAATGAACTTTATCACAATATGCTAATATTTTGAGAAGGACCTGTAATGATGCCGAATGCAGGAGTTGTAGCCGTAGATCTGAGGCTGACGAAAATTGTGCACTCTTGAGCCTTGAGAAAAATCTTGCGCTTAACCAGGTGCTTCCTCAGATTAGAAGTATTCCCGCCGCTGGCCTTGCACTTCACGTCACAAATATCGCAGCGAGCATAATCTGCATCACATTTTAAAAGGTGGAGCCATACTTTCGAGTGCTTTCTATCAGCCATGCTTTGTTGACAATACGTGCACCATTCATACCTAAATTGTTGGACATGCGTGCAAGGTTTTGCTGCCCTGGATGCCAGGCGTGTTGTTTAAGGTTTTTATATAGTTTTTCATACCTGGAAAAATGTGGAAAATTGAAAATTGTGGAAAAAGGTTTGCCTTTTCATTGCTTTTTCTGTTATGTAGAAAATGAAAAAAATGTACAAAATGTTGCAATGATTTATAGGTAACTACATCTTTTATCATCAATTTTTCCAAATCCAAACTAGATTTTTTTTTTTTTTTTTGTAAACACAATAAAAGCAATAGCTGTGCTTTTAAAGAATCTGTATTAGCCGAGATGCACTGATCAGGTCTTTTCTGAAAGATTTCTGGCTTTCTTTAAGGTCTAACACAAAAAAAAGAAAAAAAAAAAGTGCTGCAGGTTCTTGGATAGAGGTAGAAATTTTGAATCAGAAAATAAAGGAATTAGAATATTATCCACATTTATTCATCAACGTATCTGTTCTTAACCTTTGTCAGTTTAACAAAATGCATCAAACTACATTCTGTTGGTCGATGTGCCTATAGACAGTAAATGCTGGCATTTCTTAGTTTTTATATATTTATTTCCGGGATGTGGTAATGCCCATCAAAACAAAATCAATTAGTGCATGTGTGGTATTTATTGTAGGGTAATCTAGTCTAGATTGGATGACAAATGTTATTGATTTCGCAACAGTTCGTCCAGATTGTTCCCACTGATCTGTTTGAGATTCCAAAGACAGACGGTCCTGTTTTGATAAATGGTGTTATAGAAGAAAATGACAGTGAACTGGTTATATTAGCCTCTAAAGCTAACGTTGCAGGTTTGCTTCTTGTTCATTATGTTTTCTCCAGCCTAGCTGGCAGAGTAACGAACTTTGTGCTTAATGAAAGAAAAACGTTTGAAGGGGTATCTTGTTCTGATCAATCACTCCAGTTGTGAAACTTGTGTGGATAAGCCTGCTGCTAACTTTTTGTATGAGAGTAGGGAGAGGAGGGGGTGGCTGGTGGGTCTTTTTGTTTTGCTTGCTAACTTCCTCTTCATCTGTTTGAAAGGTCTTGTCATGACTTGCATAATTTCGAGGTTCTTTCTACGGGCTGCTTTTTTCCCCTCTATATCAAGCTCCATACACATCTTTTTCCTCCCTGTTCTTCATTTGTCAGCTTTCTGTTTTCTTCCCCACTGTGTGCCTGCTGTCTGCCTGAGCATGTTTTTTTTTTTTTTTTACCAATGTCTATTTCATGTTTTCCTCCCCCTTTATTTTGGTTGCAGTCTTTTGGGTTTCTTTGTCCTGAGACAAAATAACTACAAACAAATCCTGTTTGTGTCCCCTAGATGTTTCACAAAAGAGCTGTGGTAAAGGGAGTTTTGTTTTGGTGTGTTTGTAAATCATTAAGTTCAACTTCAAACATGTCTTTGTTTGCTCTGATGATGACAAAAACATATCTGTTGTTTCACTTTTCTCATGCTTACAGGAATAACAGTTTAAACTGTTTTGAAATATGTCCAGTTTTAAGGGTGGGCGTGGTTCTTCCAATCTGCTAACAGCTAATAGTGGAACAAATTTTTTATTAAGCAGGTTAGTGTTTTTGCTAACTTTGAAAACTGTCAGCAAACCATTTAGTGTCCCCTAAATTACGTTTTGCCAGCTTTAAATTCGCTAACAGAATTCACAAGTTTGTTACTTTCTGTTGTGGGCATGTCTTGAAGAATCAGTTTGGCACACTATTTGGTTACTACGTGCACACATGTCAAGACGCTTTTGTGCCACGTAGCAACATCTAGGAGCTTATGAGCTACGTTCATAAAAAATTAGCGCATCAGCCTAATTTCAGCGTAGCGATTCGCTACACTGAAAGCCATATCAAAGCACTTTGCGAGACAAACACAGAGATCCCACACAGTTTGGAAAAGTCTTTAAAAGTATGGAATTTAATTTAGATATATTCCAGGTTGTTTGTAAAAAGAACACAGAATCTGAATAAAAGTAATTGGATTTTCAGACTTTGTCCCTAATGTTTTGAAAGTCGTATGCTTACAAACCCCCGATTTCCTTCACTCTTTTTATCATTCCCATTTGTACTTCACTCTTCCCCTTTACTTTTTTCCTTCCTTCCTTCCTTCCTTCCTTCTTAGTAACTTTTATGTTTTTATTTCTTGTACCATAGTACTGTGAAGCCGTGTTTTTACTCAAGGTATTAACATGAAAAACCCTTACTGTCCATGTCTATGTGACAACTGAGCCTTTCTTGAAGCATTGTAAAGACATTGCTGCTTACCATTCATCTGCTTGCTCTCTGAAACATGAATGAGCATCCTGTGTGTTTGTGCAAAAAACAAGTGAAGTAGACAAGTATGAGGAAAAGGAAGGAGAAATCTGATCCAGAGCCTGTGTTTATGACTCAGGTCCCATTCATCCAGGATGAGGTCTGCACACACAGATGCGAACACGGACGCTCTCCGAGACTAATGGGTATTGATCTGGGAGATGCAGACTGATTGCGCTCCATCGGTTGAAGGTTTCCTCCAGGCTTAAAGCTGCCAAGTCAGAAACAGAGCAGAGGCTAAAGCCTAATGCGGAACAAAGCAAGTTTCTGTTATCCTGTCTTTGCATTCAACATGGATTTTGTACTTAATTTCTTCTTGACAGATTTTTTACAATCTGTAACCACTGAAAGGCACCCTGTTTTCCCATGTGTGTTGCAGCCCTGAAATTATCTAAGGATATCTGTAGGGACAGCATGTGTGAATAAATATGTTTCAGCTTATTTGCTCTGGTTTTCTTGTTCACATAGTAAAATATCCAACACATTAACATGGTAGCAATTCCCCTGAAGCTTTTAAGTGTGTCTGCCTGTTGGTATGAGTGGCTCCTTAAATTGCATATGCTGACTTAGATTCTTGTTTCCAACATCCATCTGCCTACCTTTTTGTCCAAAATGGGTAACGGAGGTATGCAAGAAGGAAACCAAAACATCCCTCTCTTCTGCCCCTAAAGGGGAATCCTAAGGCATTCCCAGACGAGAAGGAATATATACTTCCGCACAGGGTGTCCTGCTCCCATTGGGATGTGCCTGGATAACCTTAAAAGGGTGGATGTCTGGAAGTCCCACTGGTCAATTTGCCTCTTCACCAATTTGTGATCTGGTTATGTACCTACGAATTACCATTTCGTCCACTCCTAATACATATACCCGCTGCCACCTGCTTTCACCTAAACCGTGTCTCAGTTTATTTTTTTTTGTAAATTATTTTCATGGAATATGAAAATAGTAATAAGTTTTAGATCTCACTTATAATTAAATTTATTTGTTTTGTATTATCTTCTGAACTCTTTGTACTAAACCCTACCTTCATTCATTTCGGTTCTGATCCCCTTTTGGCCCAGTTAACTCTTATAAAATCTTAGGATCCCTGATAAAACCATCTCCTGCTATTGGAAATTGAGTTACATAACCACTTGTCCTTGGAGTAGACAATTAGACTAAAGAAAATAACGTTTATAAAAGCAGGTAGAACCATTACTGAAAAACAGTCAAGCTTATGAAAAACAGCTCGCTATCTACCTAGGAAAATTATTTGTTTTTTGTTTGTATTTCTAAGTAGAGGATATGCGCTCAAAGTATGACTATTTGGGCTTTTCTTTATGTTTTTAATTCACATTTCTTTCTTCACATGGGTTTCATTGTATCATGTTTGGCTACATAGATATCCATGAGCCCTATTTTAGCAACACTGCTAGGTTTATGTGTGATTTGGCAATGAAAAACATGAAAACACTTCATGAAGATCTCCAGGGTGGACTGAAATCGCCAGGTTTGTTTTTCAAGGGCAAACAGTATAACCTGCTGAGACTTGCAAAACGATTGCATAATCGGCCACCATTGTGAAGATCGTAGTCAATGATCGGCGAGCAAACAACCTTAAAAGGGGTCCATCTTCAGCCTGGGTTCAACTTGGGTACAAAAAGACCAAAACTACAAAGATACAAAATGGCGAAACGGTGAAATGACCAGCACCTGTCAAGGAGAAATCCTAATTAGCCTCAAGTGACTCCTTTCAGTGCAGAGAAGTAGCCTCTACTATATCCTCCTTCCAGATGATAGATCTTCCTGCCCTTTCTCCAAAAAACCCAATCACCTAACAGAGGAAGCACTCTGAGACTTTTACAAGGGATCTTGTTCTTTCAACTGTGATCCATGCGTCATGGACACAGCTCTTTCTTTACCACAACAGACTGGAATGATGTCCTCATTAGAGCAGATAAAGCCTCGTTGCATCTGTCCGTCTCCCAAGAGGTACAGTCAAACCTTTGGAGAAGTAAAAAAACTATTTTGATAGCCCTAACATGAACTGTTTGCCTTGTATTCTTCTGACACAAGCGTGTTTTTATAGTTTTATTTTGTAGCTTATCAAAGATGGCTCCCTAAGTAAATTGCACACGCTGTACAAACATGGAGTTTTTAATTAGCCCAGAGCTGCAACACTTCAACTTTTTTTTTAGCTACGTTCCCTGCACTGTCTCCAGCTGAAAACCCTTGCTGTGAAGAGCATGTATGAGAAGCATCTGTGGAAATAAGCTGGAACAAATTGTCCACACATTCTTTTAAACATCCTCACCATTCAACTGTGAGAATGTCTTACAGAACAGGATATTTGACCCCAAGCCTGTAACAACTGCAATCCTAGTTATTTCAAATGGGCTTTCAAAACTGCTTGGGTATGCATTCATATAACATTTGATTTTTGTATTAAAGTATTCATTTTTCTATTGTTTATCATTAAGTATTGACCATCAGTTATGTAACTAAACGATGAACTAATAGTCTTCAGATAAAAGCCAGAGCCACTGTGATGTGACCCCTGAGGTGTATGGAGAGCCAAATGGAACAAAACTAAATAAATGTATTGCTAAATGTCCTATTACATAATTAAATGGTATCCTTTATTTATTTAATACATTATTAAATAATTAAATATACCAATAAAGGGCATCCCCATACATGGAGATTCCATTTTTCCTGTCTACATCACAACAGAGACCAGGATGTTTTAAAACCATTACACCCTGGGCCCAATTCTCAAATTGTCCCTTTTTCGGAGAAAACGTGCACCATTGATGCAGAGATGAACAGTAGAAAAGCAAAATAAACTTGTGGTTTTCACCAGAAAACATTGTCGCTTAAACAGGGCCTCAAAAGCCATAATTTACAATACGAGTCTCACTTATACTGTTTCCTTTTTGTTAATGAACGCTTACAACACATAATGTGAGCACATAACAACAGCTGCATTATGTCCTAAATACCACCGGCTTTATGTTGTTGGTCCTGAGGTTTCCTTTTTGTGTAACTTCTGGCAAATCATGTGGATTAATTACTCCTGAGGGGATGTTCAGTCAGTTCTTTTAGTTGTTGAGAAATATAAAAATATTTAGCTAGGCATGGGCGCTGACTAAAAATACTATGGTTTCGTTTTAGCATGGTGTCTCAAAATCCGAAAATATTGTACAGTCTGATTGCTTGTATTTGAAATACAGAAGCAACAATTAGGCTTACAGCTGCAAAAATGTGTCATGTATACGGAGAGCCGTTTCATTCAAAATTAAATAAATAAATACTGCTATTGATAAATTATTAATAAATATTCCATGAAATGTTGTTTTATGCAAATGTCAAGGACTCATACATCTCTACAGCAAGACCTCCTCTAGGCAAATCAGATCACAATCTTGTTTTTCTCTGCTCGAAATATAAGCCCCTTGTTCAGAGACAACCTGTAATAAAGAGAACTGTGAGAAAATGATCACAGGAAGCTGAAGAAGCTCTGTAAGGTTGCTTTGAGGCTACAGATTGGGACGCACTGTGCCAGCCACATGGAGAGGACATCAATGCCATGACTGAGTGTGTAACCGACTATATAAACTTCTGTGTGGATAACATCATCCCCACCAGAACCTTGAGATGCTTCTCCAGTAACAAACCCTGGGTCACCGGTGACCCAAAGGACCTGCTTAACAAGAAAAAAAGAGTCTTCAGAGAGGGAGACAGAGAATTATTGAGGATTATACAGAAGCAACTTAAAGTCAAGATAAGAGACAGCAAGGAGGTGTACAAGAAGAAGCTGGAGAGCAAGCTCCTGCAAAACAATATCAGAGATGTGTGGTCAGGGATGAAGATCACAGGCTTCAAGCAGAAGGATGATCAGACCGATGGAGGTCTGGACAGAGCCAATGAACTGAACACATTCTTCAATAGGTTCAGTTCAGAAACAAGCTTCGCATCCTCCTCTCCTGCTCACAGCCAAACAGACATCCCACCCTCCTAAGACCCACAGCTGTCCAGTAACACCTCAAATCTGTGGCATCTTCGCAGAATCCCCTGGGTCCCTCCGCCATGCTGTCTTCTGGCAGGCAGCGGCATGCTTCTGCCGGCCTCAGCCATGAATTGAGCTCGGCCCTGCTTAAAATGAAAAACGGGGTTAAAAAGTAAAAGTCACTGAAATATGTAAAGTAGCTTTACAAAATAAGTGTCACAAAATAAAACTGCATTATGAAATAAATAAATAAATATATAAATCTTTAAGTAAATTAAATAAAGCTTGAAATGTATTAAATAAAATAAGATGAAAATTTCTTTTAAGATAATTATTTTGTTTTATTTCATGGGGATATTTGTATATTTCATGGAATATTTATTAATTTATCAATAGCAGTATTTATTTATTTATTTAATTTTGAATGAAATGGCTCTCCATACAGTCAGTCAGTCAGTCAGTCTGACTGACTGACTGACTGACTGGCTCTCCATACATGTATGTTGTTTTTTTCTCACATAAACTTACTTTGTTTCCAAATCATGACTGGCTGGGTTTCTTTCAAGCCTGGAAATATACATTTTGAATTTCTCTTTATAGTAAGCAATGGAAAAGTGTTTCAGCCCTCTTTCAGCCAGCTGACTGGCTGTGCACAGTAACAGCTGGGAGGTGGGGGTTGTTTTATGTTACTTTGTTACTCTATTTCGCTCCATACAGCTGAAGAACATTCTTCCTATGAAATCCTATTAAAAAGACTTAGGAACAATATGGCTGAAAATGTTAGCAGCTTTGATGCTGCAACTTTCTTTCTAATCTTGGTCAACCTTGATACAGGAAACACAGCTCCACTTTCTGGCTTTGTAAAACATAAAGAAATAAAATGAAGTCAGATTTAATGGTACATCTTAATTTTATAAAGTGAAAGAAAACATGAAATTATGAACCAAGATTAGTCATTTGTGGAACCTCATCTGGTTCTTCTGACGGCTTGAGTTCGTCTATGTCTGGACTTCACTCATGAAAGACGCTATTCTATCGCCCATACGGTTTCAGCATTCTCTTGTAGCAGATGACAGATCGGCTTCGCAGCATGGAGCCATGTCATGGACCAGTGTTTTTCACTTCCCACCATTAGTGTTCAGTTGGATTGAGATCCAGGCTGTTTGTTCAGTAGATCTGCCTTTCCTTAAGAACAGTTTAAACACCGTTTGTTTGCAAGACACTTAACAAATGACCTTCATCACCAAACCTACCTTGAATTGATGGAATGAGAATAGCACCTATGCATGTACTGTATTTAGTTATATAAATCTGCCTGTGCCTCTATCTTACATGGAGTCCACTCATTTCAGTGGAGATGTACCTGTATTTGTACTGTGATTGTATTTACACTAACTCACATGCCAATGATGTTTTGGACACTGCAGAAGAAATCTTTGACACCCTCTACTATTTTGTCCCACCTGGATTTATCCTGTTCCAAAACTTGGCTAATATATCTTTCTGACAAGATGTTACTTCAAATCTGTATTTCTTTAGCCTTCATTTCAATAAAAATCTGATTTAAAGCTACAGTAGGGAGTTCTAAAGGAAACTGAACCCGCAGGCTAAAAAGCACGGCCACCGATGGTGGTGGATAAACCGCTATGGCACATTTACTGGTAGGGACAAAACCTCAACGCCATGCTTTACTTTGACTATAGCCTGCCCATACTTTGACTACAAACTTGGTTCATTAGCACAGCGCCATTGGCACAGTTGCAGCACACGGGCAATCTTGAGCGATGGTACATGCTGTGCAGGGGTGGGGTGTGAGCAGCACGCACACGAGCGTAATTGACACTGCTAAGACATACTCTTGGCTCTGATTGCTGGTTTCTTACCAGGAGTGGTGTATTTTTGCAAACGACAGTAGTACCGCTGGGAGGAGTTAGAGGAGCTTGATTTTTTTTTTTCACAGATCATCTGTGTAATATTTTACAGTCAGGACAGTTTTTATACGAATATGTACAAATACATTTTTACAAAAGAAACTACTGCAGCTTGAACACATACAGATGCTGTCTTCAGTCAGCTCACGTCTTGCTTCTGCAGACGATTAGCACTTTGCTTTGAGCGTCATCAAAATTATGACTGGTGTTTCAGCTGCTTTCTAGAAAGCTGCCCTATATGGACAGCTGTCGTGGCATATCTGAGCACAGAGAAGGCAACATGATGAATACAGGGAGCAGCAGCAGCCAATACAGTCTCTCTTTCACTGTGAATGTAATTGTAAAGGGAGAAATCCTTTAATTTGGCGAGAAAACATCCTGTTCGACTTTGCACCTATTTTAAGTGCTTTCCTACAGACCACTTGTACTTTTAGGTCTCGCCTGTGTTGTTGGATTAATAAAATAGTGTGCTCAGCATATAACGCAGATTTAATACTCATTTTTAAAAACAACAAAATGTACAACAAGCACGGGATCTAGAGTCAGGGACTGTGAAAAGGAAAGGCCTTGATCGGACTCTGCTCTAAAACTGCTGATTAGATCAAGACATCTCAAGTTTTGTTCCCTTGAGTTTGGATCCACACCAGAAATGACTGTACGGTCCATTTACGGATATGGAGCTTGGCTTAATACATCCTTTGAATCAGAACCAAGGGAGAGAAGCCATTCTGTGAACTGATGATCTGCGCTGTTTTGTATTTAAGCCAAAGCATATATGATGTCAGCTTGAACTTGTCGGGGCATCACTGTAATCGAATCCCTAAACTGGAACAAAAACAACCAGGTTGTGTTTAGGACAGAACAGTGTTCACTTCTCACGCTGACAGGTACTTGTCAAAAAGTGGGACAGAAAAGTGACTGTGAAAGAAGTGTTTATGAAACTTTTGCAGATGTGTTTCTTCTTGAATGTTTTTGATCTTGATCCTCTTAAGAGATTACATGCTGTGTTTGGGAAAGCAGAGTGCAGCTGTATGGGAGCAGGGCAGGTTCCTTGGCTCTGTTTGGCCAAAGCTTTGAGCATGGTGGAGGTGAGAGATCATTGGATTTTGATTGGATTATGCACTCTGGCCTAATCTAATCTGGTCTTTATTCTTCGGGATTACTCTCCGTTTAGGTCCGAGCCTACCAGCGTAGAGGCCTAGAGAGGAGGGTAAGGTGTTTTTTTTTTTTTTGGTTTGTTTTGTTTTAATAAAATAACTGGTCATAGATGGAAAAAGAAAAATCAATGTTCGGATTAGTATTATTTAAAAGTAGTCAATAGAAGAATAAGTGGTTATTTGTAAAGAGAGGAACTCTGTGCTCTTATTAGCGTCAATTAAGAAAGTTACACAGGAACCATCCTGAGGGAAGATGTATTTGATTCCTTGAAGATCTGGGTTTTTATCTCACACTTTTGGGACCAGTGTCACCATAGCAACAGCAGCTAGCATGTGTGTCTCTATGTAACCCATGTTTTATATTTAGGCTCAGGCTTAATATATATGCTGAAAAGGACCTGTGACATGACTGAGCACTTTACTGCTCTCATACACGGGCATAGATGTGGATGCTGCCACCTAGATACAGAGCAGATAAAGCTAAAGTCTAGCCTTCTGTCCCAACAGTATACACCACTAAGTTCAAGGTTTTGTTTTGCTGCATCTGGATGCTTTGCAGATTTTATGTGCAGTGCAAACAAAAAATATAGCATGTGCCAAGAGCTGTCAGTTAGGATGCTGGTGAAGCTGGGCAAACTAGTCAATTTATTTTTAATAAACGTTGGGCAAAGTTGGCAGGAAAGATTTCAAGTTGCAGTTGTACCTATTTATTTTCTAATTTAAAATGTTCTGCTTTTAAGGTTAAGTTAATGCTATGTATGATAGGATGCACTGAAAAGTCAGTTAATGACTCAAATAAGCAAATTCTTTAGCTTAAAACGTCCTGACTGATGACCAGCCGATTGGGAGCTCAAAAATCAAATTTATTTTTCTGATCAACTAACACACGATTACCTAAGTTGTCAAACTGAGCCGACAACGCCACTCTTAGGTGTTAAGGTTATTTTTGAAAGTCTCAGTGTTATCTTTAATCATTATCAGCGCTATAAAGTCCGAGGAGGAACGACAAGGATGTGAGAAGTTTTGAAAAGAAAATTTAATCTCTATAGCCGTATTTTATGTATTGATTAAGGTGGCTACCACAGTGAGCTTGATTTTGCTGAGTGTAGGTTGTATTGCTTCTTCGCCAGTACTTTATCCTGTTTTGGTCGTTGTTTACCCCACTTTTTAGGGTCGAAAATGGAGCTGTCGACCACAGGATGTTAACTCTGGGACGTGGTGAAGAAACCAATTGACCCTTGTGTAGCTCCTGTTTGTCATGGACCATTCTGGATCTGGAAATGTAAAGGTCTATAATATTTAAGAAATGCATTATAACATTACTGTTTACTGTTAGTATTACTAACAGTGCTAATTGCTAATACAAAACGCTAAAGACAACTTAAAAAGTCAACTCTAGTTATCATTTAGTCTTTGGGCCTTGTTTTTAGAGCGGGTGCTCTCAAATACAGCAGCGTGACGTCAGTCCTGCTCATAATATTGATAATTAACGAGCGCTCACAGAAAAAAGGCATAATTTAAATATTTTTAACCATTAATTATAGATCGTAAAGAGAAATGGCAATTGACTAAAACAGGTATATGGCAGGTAAAAATTTAGAGAAACCAGAATTTGGAAACCGTTCACAAAATGTCCGCTATGGCCTTGGTATTATCCTCCATGTCAGACTGTTAGTGTAGGTTTAATTTAGAAATCAGCGTTTTTTTTGTTTTTTTTAAGTTTAGACTAAGGAGTAAGTGAAACACATGTGTAGCACACACACACACCAGGATGCAAACCTCTTGCTTCTCCATGTGTTTATAAAAAGGATCCTGTCCCACTTTCCCGCCCCTCTCATCTGCCGTGCTCCCGTTCTGTAATTTCTCTGGCGTAATAGCTAATTGGTGTGAGCTGGGGGAGAAATTTGCTGCCTTGTTGCCATCGTCTTACAACAAGCTGGAACCAGAGAGGGGAAAGGGTGCAGGCGGTAAAGAGAAACATGGAGAGAAGATGGAAAAGAGGGAGAAGACAGGAGGTATGTTGGGTATGGGGGAGGTTGAGGGGGTTGCAAGCTACCAGTGAGATCACATTTGCTTCGAAGTCTCTTTCTTTACATATTCCTTACTGAAAATCATAAATATCAACTCTGACAGTGTGTGAATAATGATGCAGTCATGAAGAGTTAGTAAAGGTAGTCTGTTTAGAACCCGATGGACAAAAAGGAGAGGAAAAATCTGGGAAATTTGAAGACTGTGGAAGAACCAGCTATTGCAGAGATAATGAAGATGAAGTTTAGTGCCAGCCTCTGTAAACAGTTTCAGATTGTTAATGAAAACTATAGTTATGGTGATGCTTATCTCTCATTTGATTAGAATTGGTGTAAAACATTTGCCAAAAGGTTGTCGGCTGCTATTTTTAAGGGTAAAGAGACTGAACCAAACTAGGACAAGTCCTGAAAGACCATTGTACTCGATTTTCTTTGGGTCTCCCTGGTGCATTCAAAACCGCTTTCTCACTGTTGGCGTCCCTATCACTCACAATTCCTCATCTTTGTTCTCACAACAGTTTTTGCATCTTTTTTCTCAAGCTGAGGGTGCAGTACCCTATATAAAATCATCCATTGTAGAATTACTGTCAGTGGCTTGTGTAAAATCCAACTGTCAACCACAGGAGGTCCTGGAGATTGTCCCTGAGGTCACGGTTCAATCTGGTACCCTGTGGTACTGATCTTCAGAGCAGAACTGAGGTTCTTCATTTTGGCCACCTAACAGGGGCAGTCTTACTCCCAGGATCCATTGTGAGGGCACACAGTAAGGGTGGACTGACAATTTTCCAGTTTTGAGTTTCTGTACAAATGAGTCTACACTGTAGCCTGATTAAAGGACTTTTAACTTAAATGTCATAAACCAATTTGTCATAATCTATCAAGTGACTTTAAGGAACGAATTCCTTGACCTTCTCGTTGTGTGATCTCTATTTCAAATTAAAGAAGAAAGGAGATGTCTGAATAATTCTCTGGAAGAAGATTTATTTAGGATCGACAATAAAATAAACAATTTAATACATATGAACAATTGTCTGAAACTAGTAATCAGCATAGTTAAGAACTATTTTTTAATCAATAACATTAAGATCTACAATGATTTACTAGTGATCAAGTGAGCTAAAGAAACCCACCAACAAACCTATTTCATCTACACTCACCGGCCACTTTTTGGGTACACCTGTCCAACTGCTCGTTAACACAAATTTCTAATCAGCCAATCACATGGCAGCAACACAATGCATTTAGGCATGTTGACATGGTCAAGACAATCTGCTGCACTTCAAACCGAGCATCAGAATGGAGAAGAAAGATCATTTAAGTGACTTTGAACGCAGCATGGTTGTTAGTGCCAGATGGGCTGGTTTGAGTATTTCAGAAACTGCTGATCTACAGGGATTTTCACGCACTACCATCTCTAGGGTTTACAGAGAATGGTCCGAAAAAGAGAAAATATCCAGTGAGCGGCAGTTCTGTGGGCTCAAATGCCTTGTTGATGCCAGAGGTCAGGGGAGAATGGCCAGCCTGGTTCGAGCTGATAGAAAGGAAACAGTAACTCAAATAACCACTCGTTACAACCAAGGCATGCAGAAGAGCAGCTCTGAAGGCACAACACGTTGAACCTTGAGGCGGATGGGCTACAGCAGCAGAAGACCACACCGGGTGCCACTCCAGTCAGCTAAGAACAGGAAACTGAGGCTACAATTCCCACAGGCTCACCAAAATTGGACAATAGAAGACTGGAAAAACGCTGCCTGGTCTGATGAGTCTCGATTTCTGCTTCGACATTCGGATGGTAGGGTCAGAATTTGGCCTCAACAACATGAAAGCATGGATCCATCCTGCCTTGTATTAATGGTTCAGGCTGGTGGTGGTGGTGGTGTAATGGTGTGGGGGATGTTTTCTTGGCACACTTTGGGCTCTTTAGCATCAATCGAGCATCGTGTCGATGCCACAGCCTACCTGAGTGTTGTTGCTGACCATGTCCATCCCTTTAGGCCCACAGTGAACCCATCTTCTGATGGTTACTTCCAGCAGGATAACGCGCCATGTCATAAAGCACGAATAATCTCAGACTGGTTTCTTGAACATGACAATGAGTTTATTGTACTCAAATGGACTCCACAGTCACCAGATCTCAATCCAATAGAGCACCTTTGGGATGTAGTGGAACGGGAGATTCGCATCATGGATGTGCACCTGACAAATCTGCAGCATCTGTATGATGCTATCATGTCAATATGGATCAATCACTCTCTTTCCAGTACCTTGTTGAATCTATGCCACGAAGGATTAAGGCAGTTCTGAAGGCAAAAGGGGGTCCAACCCAGTACTAGAAAGGTGTACCTAATAAAGCGGCCCATGAGTGTATATCTCAGTATCGAAGGTGTAGTTGTGATTTTAGTATGTACTGATGTAGATGGTGTTTCATCCGAGTCTGCAAGCAGTTCCACATGTAGTTTGTGATGTCTTCACTGTGTCGGTTTCTCTTAAATTACAGACGTTGTTTAACAACTGAGAGGAAATAAAAATGGTATCAAAGAAACTAGCTGAAAAATGTTTTTAGAGAACCCTTAATGTTCCTACAGTGTCAGGTGTACTGTGAGCGCCACGGACTCCGCATGCACTGTTTGCGGACGTTTTGAGATTTCAAGGTCGAGCGTACCAATTTCCTACATTTCTGGTCACAAATTCCTACATTTCCCACACTTTCTGCTATTGTGTCATCAGACGAGGAAGACGAGGTAATTTTCTGTGTAACTTTGGAAAAGCAAAACTAAAAGACGGTGGTATACAGGTCCTTCTCAAAATATTAGCATATTGTGATAAAGTTCATTATTTTCCATAATGTCATGATGAAAATCTAACATTCATATATTTTAGATTCATTGCACACTAACTGAAATATTTCAGGTATTTTATTGTCTTAATACAGATGATTTTGGCATACAGCTCATGAAAACCCAAAATTCCTATCTCACAAAATTAGCATATTTCATCCGACCAATAAAAGAAAAGTGTTTTTAATACAAAAAACGTCAACCTTCAAATAATCATGTACAGTTATGCACTCAATACTTGGTCGGGAATCCTTTGGCAGAAATGACTGCTTCAATGCGGCGTGGCATGGAGGCAATCAGCCTGTGGCACTGCTGAGGTCTTATGGAGGCCCAGGATGCTTCGATAGCGGCCTTTAGCTCATCCAGAGTGTTGGGTCTTGAGTCTCTCAACGTTCTCTTCACAATATCCCACAGATTCTCTATGGGGTTCAGGTCAGGAGAGTTGGCAGGCCAATTGAGCACAGTGATACCATGGTCAGTAAACCATTTACCAGTGGTTTTGGCACTGTGAGCAGGTGCCAGGTTGTGCTGAAAAATTAAATCTTCATCTCCATAAAGCTTTTCAGCAGATGGAAGCATGAAGTGCTCCAAAATCTCCTGATAGCTAGCTGCATTGACCCTGCCCTTGATAAAACACAGTGGACGAACACCAGCAGCTGACACGGCACCCCAGACCATCACTGACTGTGGGTACTTGACACTGGACTTCTGGCATTTTGGCATTTCCTTCTCCCCAGTCTTCCTCCAGACTCTGGCACCTTGATTTCCGAATGACATGCAGAATTTGCTTTCATCCGAAAAAAGTACTTTGGACCACTGAGCAACAGTCCAGTGCTGCTTCTCTGTAGCCCAGGTCAGGCGCTTCTGCTGCTGTTTCTGGTTCAAAAGTGGCTTGACCTGGGGAATGCGGCACCTGTAGCCCATTTCCTGCACACGCCTGTGCACGGTGGCTCTGGATGTTTCTACTCCCGACTCAGTCCACTGCTTCCGCAGGTTCCCCAAGGTCTGGAATCGGCCCTTCTCCACAATCTTCCTCAGGGTCCGGTCACCTCTTCTCGTTGTGCAGCGTTTTCTGCCACATTTTTTCCTTCCCACAGACTTCCCACTGAAGTGCCTTGATACAGCACTCTGGGAACAGCCTATTCGTTCAGAAATTTCTTTCTGTGTCTTACCCGCTTGCTTGAGGGTGTCAATAGTGGCCTTCTGGACAGCAGTCAGGTCGGCAGTCTTACCCAGGATTGGGGTTTTGAGTGATGAACCAGGCTGGGAGTTTTAAAGGCCTCAGGAATCTTTTGTAGGTGTTTAGAGTTAACTCGTTGATTCAGATGATTAGGTTCATAGCTCGTTTAGAGACCCTTTTAATGATATGCTAATTTTGTGAGATAGGAATTTTGGGTTTTCATGAGCTGTATGCCAAAATCATCCGTATTAAGACAATAAAAGACCTGAAATATTTCAGTTAGTGTGCAATGAATCTAAAATATATGAATGTTAAATTTTCATCATGGCATTATGGAAATTAATGAACTTTATCACAATATGCTAATATTTTGAGAAGGACCTGTATATAAGGCCATTAAACTAGACTAGGAACTAAGAAGTGGAATACCCCTGTCAGTGCGATGCAGTGGCAGTGACACTGCGTGTCCTCATGACTGGTAGCTTGGAGCAGCGTTTCACATATAAAACAGTTTGATGTGAAGACTTTTTCGTGCCGAGCAGCTTATTATGTGACACCTTATACATCGTCGTACAAATTGAGCTTTGCGTGGAGTGTTCACTGAGTTAAGTACGCCCACTCTTTCGGAGCCTAGGGCCAACTGCTTTATCAGTCATGCTTAGGATGTTCTTCCTCTGATCTTTTTTTTTTTTTTATGACAGTAATGTAGATGTCATTGCAACCTATTGGCAAAGCATAGGTGTTTGTGTTTAGATATAAACAAAATCTCTTACTTCTCCACCAGTCCTTGGTGGATTAATGAATATGTGTTGGGTCATTGTCATGTTACAGCGTACAGTTCCTCTTCATCTTAATTTTTTTACAGATGTTCTCTGATTATTATATGATTGTGAGCTGTATCAGCTCCTGCTACAGCAAAGCATCCCCAAACCACAACACGTACAGCTCTATGCCTCACAGTTGGCCCATTGTTCTTTTTTTGGAGTGTTTTGGTTTAAGTCAAACCTGCTTGTTGTCTAAATAATTGAAATTCCAGACTAGGACCCTGTTTCAGGGGGTTGGATCCTTGTCCATGTTCTCGCTGACAAATTTTAAATAGACTGAATTTATAACGCAGTCATACTGATCACTCAGAGCGCTGTTCACTAGATCTATGTTCACCCAATCATACTCAGAAACGTGTACGCATTTATACACTGCTGCGCAGGAAACTTGGATTAAGTGCCCGGGGACACATTGATATGTGACAGGGGCAACCGGAAATCGAACCCACATCCTTCTAAATGCAAGATGACTACTACGACTACAAAGGTTTCCTCCATGAACACTTCCCAAGAAAGTTAAAGCACTGGAGTTTCTTTATTATTGTACAGGCATGTATTTTCACTTCAGCAGTAGTAAGAGCCTGCTGTTGGTCCTGTGATGACCTTTTAGGGATTTGGATCTGAATTTTAGGATCTTGCAATCAGTTCTCAGGATGAACTTGCTTGGTCTTGTAAGATTTGTTTGTAATATAATATGCCCAATGATAAAAAGTCTGAGATGAATAATCTCTTGTTCAGCTTGTTATTACTTGTGCTGTCCTTGACATTTGCTTCTTTTGTCTGACTCCTGCAGCTGTACCCTTGAAGACAACAGCTGATTACTCACAGTTTTTGTGCCTCACACCTCAGTTCAGTCAGCATGAACCAAACAGTTGGTATTTTTAAATGAAAGGGGTCTTTTCTATATCTGCATGAGTCAAACGATGAGTGTGCCTGCCGAGAAGAGGGAAGTGCATGGGGCCCACAAGAAGGTGGTCTAGTGTTAATGCGGACTCAGAGACAGAAACGTTGTATGTCGGGACGAGAGCAGGCTGTCTGTGGAAGAGAGGGCTCATTTAAGGATACAGTGTGACCAGTGTTGATCTGGGCAGAAGTCTAGGTGGATATGCTGTTGAAGAGTAGAGAGGTATTAGATGTTTTACACTACTGAGCGTGTTGCATTTATTGCCTTAACAGCCGTTTGAATATCTGTCAGATCTGTTTGGCTTTATCTAAACAGCTTGAATTAAGTTTCAGAGGGTTGCTTATATTGTATCTAGCAGAGCGGACTGAGTGTGAGAGCATATCTGTCTTGTCTATCGGCCCCATCCCAGAGGAGAAGGCCTCCACTTGTGGCAGCACGAGTCTCTTAAGCGCACATGCATTATGCATAGTTTTCCTTTTGTCCATGCATGTTTGACTTCCTGCCCAATGACAAGTACTACTGTTTAGATTGTGGCCAACCTCTAAATGCAGTCTGGCATTACATGGTTTCACACAGTAGCTTAAGTGCTGTTCTTTGGCATTGCAAATATGTGAAGTATGCAGGTCTGTCTCATGCCTCCCTTTGTCTCTTTCCCCCTCTCTCTGCACCTTTATCCTTCTCATTCCCTATGAGGCTTTCCCAGGTAGCCTGACTTTGAGAACATTCCTTTGCGATCTTGGAATTTCTCTTAGAGCTCAGCTTGCATTTACTGTTTTCATGTGAGACTTTAGCATTGGTTGTTGTTGCAATCGAGTATGCACATTGTGTAGTTTTTTTTTTTTTTTGTGTACTCCTCTTTATATTCAGTACTTGGGAATCGCCAGAGGCCAAAATTTTACAAATTAAATCTTCTCAACCAACCAGAAGGTTCTCCTAAATTGGGTGCTGGTGCTCCCTAAATTTACATATGTAGCTAAAACGTTTTGCAGTGTTGTCAACTTTGGGGCTTTTCCAGGCAAATATCCAAATTTATGCAAACAGTTAATATTTTCATCTCTTTCAGCCCTAGCTGATTCAAACCCCAAAATTCGATCTTTTTTCCAATCAATGAACTCAACCTACCTAAGCACAACCATGTTACAATGACATAACTCATCTGTGTAGTTGCTAGGGATAGGCCATAGGGACTTAAAAGTTTATCACGATATTTTGTTAGTGTGTGGCCCGTTCAGGCTGCAACAAAGTGAGAGAGAGCAAGACATGGATTTAGAACTGTTAGCAAACTTTTTGAAATCTCACTCTACATTGAGAAGGCTATTTCAATAATACTAGCCATTGGAATTGGAATCTGATTGATCAAAGCATATTCTTGTCATATTGATGCTTAGAGTTCATCACAGCTTTTTGTCTTAGTCTTATCCACCAGCTTTTTGAGAACTGACAAAGGATATCAATGCTGTAATGTTGGTTTGCATTTTCTTCAATGGGCCCTAAATTTTTACTGCTTTGCTTTGGAACCACTCTGTTTATTTAGCCTAGTTAGATAGTGATATATAAATATGTGGAAAGTATGGGAATATTAGCACCAGTCTCCTACTTTCCATCCTGAATTTCAGTGCATCCGTGTTGTACCGGTACAGAGAGGGCTCCTTTGCTGCCTTAATTCATACATGATCATTGTATATACGTTTTTGTTGCAACTGCAATTGCACTAACCTGGTGCCTTTATTGGATAAGCTCTGCACTGGTGGTAGATGATTTTAAAAATGGACAGAAACATCCTGACACTCTTAGATGTTCCTGAAGTTCGATGATTATTTGTCTTGCTAAAAAAATATGTCAAACTAACAAAGCTTTTTGCAGTGATTAATATGCAGCTGACTGTAGAACAACGAGCCTTATGCAGAAAAATAAAGGCATGCTTTGAAAATAAAAGACATTACATCTTAATATTAAAGCCAAACTTTCAAGATCCAGGCATATATTAGCTGCTTAATAATCCAAGCAGTGTACTTGGATCAGCCTCTTTGTACCTGTTTGCTGTGGGAATAAATGGGTAGAAGAAGTTAGCCTTAGAGCAGAGGGAGCACGTGTCACAGAGTCAGTCAGTCCAACATCCAGTTTGTTTACATGTTGGCAGCACATGATGCTGACTGTCCTCTCCTTGGTCCCAGCAGCAGCCCCCCTTACACCATAGCTATACGCTTCATCAATGAGCCGATTGTTGTGCTAGCCAAAGATCCACTTGGCCTCAGTCATGAGTTGGAGGGTGACAAGGAGACGAGTCCTGTGTAATCTGCTGCAGACTGACTCAGGAGAAGAAGTTTGTCTGCGGACGTTTGAAATTTCAAGGTCGAGCATACCAATTTCCTACATTTCTGGTGACAAATTCCTACATTTCCCACACTTTCTGCTATTGTGTCATTGGATGATGAGGACGAGCTAATTTGCCGTGTAGCTTTGGAAAAGCAAAAAGAAAAGAAGGTGTTAAAGGCCATTAAACCAGACTAGGGACTAAGAAGGGGAATACCCCTGTCAGTGCGATGCAGAGAGGCAGTGTTACTGCACATCATCATGATTGGTTGCTCAAAGCAGTGTTTCACATGTAAAACAGTTTGATGTGAAGGCTTTTTCTCAGGTCTGGTTAAGTATGGAAGAGTATGGAAAAATATATTTATTTCCAGACATCAATCCCCATCATATTGTCCAAATGTTTTCTTCCTTCCTTCCTTCTTTCCTTCCTTCCTTTCATGTTACCTACCTCCTTTCCTTCCTTCCTAACCTTTCCTTTCTTTCGTGTATCCAACTTCCATTTCCTGCTTCTGTACCTTCTATCTTTCTTTCTATCTTCCCTTCCTTGTGCCCCTCCTTTCTTTCATTCTGTTTTGACGTTTTTAATCCTTCATTCCTTCCTGACTTGTCCTTCGTCAGTCATGTTCGTTCGTTCCTTTTTTTCTTACTTTCATTCCTTGTGTCCTTCCCCCTTTCCCTCCTTCCTTTCATGCCTGTGTAGGGATTGTGCCACCAGTGTTTATTGTTAAAAAAAGTAACTTCCTTTCTATTTTATTTTTTTTCCTTCATTGAAAATGTGCTGAAATTGGATTTTTTTCAACTTCCAGTGTGAGATTTTGCTGCTGCTAGTAATTTGTAGGGACTCCTTTCCCAGAAGTTAAACAGATTGAACTGTCTGTATATGTATCAGCAGAATTCAATTCAATTCAAAAATACTTTATTAATCCCAAAGGGAAATTAAATGTTGTTGTAGCTCATGAAGGTTTCTTCAAAGAGCCGTTGTAGATGCTGATGGCTGTGGGCAGAAAGGGTCTCCTGTAGTGCTCCGTCTTACAGCAGATCTGAAGAAGCCTCTGACTGAAGACACTGTTGTTGTAGGACAGTCTCATGAAGAGGATGCTCAGGGTTCTCCATAATGTTCTTCATTTTATGAAGAATCCGTCTTTCCACAATGATCTCCAGAGGTTCCAGAGGAGTCCCCAGAACAGTGCCAGCCTTCTTTATCAGCTTGTTGAGCTTTTTTAAGTCCCTGGCTCTGATGCTGCTTCCCCAGCAGATGATGGTAGAAGAGATCACACTTTCCACAACAGACTTATAGAAGATATGCAGCATCTTGCTGCAAACACCAAAGGACCTAAGCTTCCTCAAGAAGTACAGTCTGTTCTGGCCCCTCTTGTTGATGGCTTCACAGTTGCATCTCCACTCTAGTCTGTTGTCCAGGTGAACACCGAGGTATTTATACTCCTCCACCACCTCCACTTCTTCTACCATGATGGAAATAGTTTTTGACTTATTCCTGTTTCTCTTAAAATCTACAATCATCTCCTTTGTTTTAGTCACGTTCAAAATGAGATGATTGTTTCCACACCATGCCAATCAATGGTGTTGATGATCAGCTGATACTTGTGTTTTTGATCATTTTAGCTTCATTGAATTAGCAGTTTTTCAATCTAAGAGCTAACTTTGTTTTGTTGTGGACTTAACACTAGAACTCCCAGGGCCGTCAATTTGACGGTTTTGAAAGTTTGACATGCCATAACTCTGGTTTATTAAAACTCTTATCTTCCTGGCATCCTGACTTTTTCTAAACCTGTGTCTTGTGTATTCCTATGTCTCTATTTTTTTAAAATAACAGAGTAAATAAAAGATCTAAGTATTTCTACCTCTAACTACCACAGCTGCTATTTTGACGGCCCTATTATTTACATTGATACTTGTTTCCCGCGGCTGAGTATACGCGCGAGCATTACCTAGCAACCACCACTCTAGAACGCAGTCAGAGAAGGAGATTATTGGCATTTTGCAAATGGCTTCTAGAAGGATAATGCTTCAAAAATGACATGATCGTGATTCTGGGGTTGAGAGGGATTCTGACGGCTCTTGGTCAGCATTCAGTTCCAGTGACAGCGGGTCAGAGAGTGAGCCTCCCCCGGCTAAAAAACACGAGTCGTCCCATTAGCAGGAGGTTGTGGCGCAATATTTCAAGGTAGTAAAAGACTAGCCTATGTAACAATTTTATCATTTTAGGCTATAGTTTACAGATTAGTAAACTAATAATATATGAACTACAGCAACAGTGCCACAGAGATAGGGAGTCGAGCCTGGTCCCCAGTGCCCAGCCATAAACCAAGCAATCCAGCTCCCTGGCAGGAGAGAAACTAAAAAACAAGGTACTGATAATAGAAAAAGAAATAAACAATAAGTTAGGTCATAGATATAGTAGCCCAGTAACAACAATCTGTTCTGCGCTTTACAGCGTTTTCATCGCAAGACGAGCACACACCTGGGAAGGAGGAGGAGATAGGAAAGAATGGCACTGTGTGGACAGTGGTAGGGGAGGAAGAAAGTAGAAGGAGGCATCAGAGCCAGAATGCGTCGACAGAGCGCCAGATCCAAGATGCCCAGACCGTGTTCTTCTGCTTGGTGGACGCCGAAATGCTCATCCACGTTCAGGGCTGCAGTGTGGTTGAGGCCCGCAGAGTTTTAGGAGATGATTCCTCCTCGGATTGTGGATGAGCTGAAGGCATTTTTAGCACTGGTTTATGTCCGCAAAGTGAAAGGGGGGCGTAACATGGAGCTGTCCAGCTTTTGGTCAGATTAGTAATGCTTTTTTTTTTTTTTAATGTACCTGCTACTCTGTATTTTTTAGTACTATTTATAAATAATAATAAAACATAATAGGTTTTGATCAAATACTATTATTAATTATTTTCAAAACTATAATTTTATAGCATGCAAGAAAACCTGTAGCAATCTGACCGCACATAATGTGATGACATCATCACCACCCTGGTATCCAGAATGCTCGCCGTCAAATTGACGGGCTTGGGAGTTCTAGTAGTGTTAGAATTCTGGGAGTTCTAGTGTTAAATGCCAGACCAATTATTTGGCAGATTGTTTACTTCTAATGGGATTTAACTTTGGGTTTCATTACATTTCAGCTGTACTTGTTGTCATAGTTTTTCAGTCAGCTATTCTGGGGATCAAATGTTGAAGCCTTAAAGTACGGCGTTATTGACATGCCAAGTCAATATTTTCCCCTGCCTACTTTAAGATTATATTAACCCACTAAACCAAACCAGTTCTGTGTATTTACTGGTAATTTATTTTCGGTGTGTGTGTGTGTCTGCAGATGGATCTCTCCCTAAAGAGCCAAAAGGAGATGTGCCGAGCCAGATAGCAGGTAACAAAAACCCACACATGAAGTTTTACTGCTTCCTTTCACCCTTGTCCTGTCTGGGGAGGACAGATGTGTGCATTTTATTGATGGCGAAAGTAAAACATGTCATACACACTCATATGCAAACAGTTTTAATAATTTATTGTGACAGTGACAGGTCATTGTCATCTCAATTCCTGACATCTCCTTGATATCCCCATTTTGTCAGTCTTCCCTCTCCTCCCACAGCAATCTTCAGAAAATAAATGGGCGCCTGCATTAAGTGGCGATCTTCGTAGCAACGAGCTCAGATGAATAATTATGCCTTCTGCTCTGTTATCATTTATTAACTTAGTGTGCCATTCCTTTAATAAGCTTTTTCTTTCAGTAACACTCACCACATCTTTTTTAATGTCACAATAGAGCTCATTGTGTTCCTGTCTCTTTTCCTTACCTCTGATGTGACCTTTTTTGTTTTAGAAAATCTACCAAACAACTTGATATTTTACTCAACCATGCATCAGCACGAGGTTTTCAATGTTTTATAGACAAGCTGTTTTATTTGAAAAGCAAATAAAACTGCACAGAAAGGCTGACATTAGTCAGAGAGTATAAGCATTGATGCTGCCTTGCAGTAGAGAGGGAGAAAAAGCTCAAATCCAAGATCCAAAGGAGGACAATGAGTTGGCAGGTTGCTTCAAAGCCTCAGGGACTTTATGGAGACCGCCTCAGTCCATACAGAAGGAAAGTGACCATATGAAGGCATCTGAATCTGCTGGTTGATCTGTATTCACATGGCTGTCAGAAATCTGTGCTTTTGATATATAATTAAGAGGATGATTAGGGGTTTTAAAGTCCTTGATAAGGTACTGTTACCTGTTTAACTGTTTGCCACATTACATCCACAAACTTCACTCTATTTCCTGGGATTTTATGTGATAGACCAACACAAAGTAGTAAATAACTGAAGGAGAAGAAAAAGTATACATGGTTTTCAAACCTTTTAACAAATAAAGCCAAGAAAATGTTTTCATGCTTTTGTTTTCAGCTCCCCGAGTCAAATTTGTAGAAGCATCTTTTGCTGTTATTAAAGCAGCAACTTAACATCTACAACAGCTCTTTGAACAAACCTGTAAAATATGATTTATAACAACATTTAATTTCCTTTTGGGATTAATGAAGTGTTTATGAATATAGTTGAACTCTTTTGAGGTATGTCTTGACCAACTTTGCACTATTTGCCTTTGAAAGATAGCTCGAGCTCAGTCACACTCGTTGGGATACATTCAATGAACATCAATTTTCAGGTTTTGCCGCAAATTCTAAATTGAATTTAGGTCTGGACTTTGATTAGGCCATTGTAACACATGCACATGCTTTGATTTTAACCGCTGCATTGTAGCTCTAGCTGTTTGCAGGTGAACCACTGCCAGTTGTCAAATCTTTCACAGCTTCTAGCAGGTTCTCTTCCACGATGGCCCTGTTTTTATTTTGAACCATCTTCTCAACAACTCTGACCAGCTTTCTTCTCCAAACAGCATAATGCTGCCACCACCATGCTTCACCATGGTGATCGGTTGTTCAAGGCGATGTGCTGTGTAAAGTTTATGCCACCATTTTGCATGTAGGCAAAAAAGTTAAATCTTTGTCTCATCTGAACAGAGCGCCTTCTGTGTTTCCTGTGTCCCGTATGTGGCAAACTTCACCAGGACGCTTTCTTCTTACTGCTCTTCCATAAAGTGCTGATTTGCTAAATGCACAACACCTCCTGTCAACAGATTGTCCCTTCTGAGAGGAGAATCTCTGCAGCTCCCCCAGAGTTATCATGGGCCATTTTGGCTGCTTCGCTGATTAATGCTCTCTTTTGCAGCCTGTCAGTTTAGGTTGACAGCCATGTCTTGGGTAGGTTTGCAGCTGTACCACACTCCTTCCATTTTCAGATAACAGAACACAACTCTTTGATATTTTAAAGGTTTGGATGTTGTTTTATCACCTAACCCTGCTTTAAATGTCTCCATTATTTTCTCCCTGACCTTTCTGCTGGTTCCTTGACCTTTTATGATGCTGGTTGTTCATTAATCTTCTGTAACAAATCTCTGAAGGGTCTGAAACAGATACGGACAATGGGCTACATGATAAGGTCAGTGTGTAATTGTAAGATTAGGACCTGAGTACTCAGTCTCATCTGTCATGTCACCACATGATTGTGAATGTTCTTAAGTAAAATTTTATGTTGATTACTGAAGTTGACTTCTGGAGGCATTTGGTTGCAGTGGACCTTTTAGGGGTATCATAGTAAAGGAGGTTGTATACAAATGCATGCCACACTTTCCAGGTTTTTATCTGTGGAAGATTTTGAAAACCATGTATGTTTATCATACGCTTCACAGTTGATGGTATATTATTTGTTGGTCGGTCACATAAAATCCTAATAAAGTACAGTAAAGTTTGTGGTTGCAATGTGAATAAATGTGGCCAAGTTTAAGCAGTATGAATACTTCTGTAAGCACTGTATGTGATACTGTTAAAGCCTTCAGGGCTTGTCAGATGTTGGATGCCATTACTGTTTGGCAGCTTTTGGGAGTTGGACAGAAAGGACTGAAAAAGGAAAAAACTACTGCTGCCAAGTATAAAATATAGATTGGCTGTTCTGTTAAAAAGGGATCAAGTGCAAATCTGCAGCACTGAACTGAATTGAAGTGTGCATGCTTGAAGCGTCACCTCCAGATGGCGCCTTTCAGCAGACTGAAAACAGAAAACTTCCATCAGGATGACCTGTAATTGGCTTCTGTAAGTGAACGTTAATGAAGTTTTTCAGAAATCTCATCTGTTTTGGTGAACCTCACCCAGGGGACACAGCAAGTGCTGGAATAAAATGAGTGTTTTGGGATTTTTATTGTTGAGTTGCAAAGAGAGCCTCCTCCTTTGTCTCTTCACGGCTCTTCAAGCAGAGGTGGTGGCAAAAGACCCGGATAAATGAACTCCTGGCACCGATAACAAGCAGGCTTTCTCTTCAGTCTCTTTTTTTTCCACAGTTTTCTCCTCCTTCCCTCCACCCGCTCCCCTGCTGTGTTTGGGTCGCTGGGGTAACCCTGGCCTGTTTCTCGCTCGGTTAGACTACCCTGCTATTATAGGTCTGGATAGACGGAGAGAACAGAAAGAGGGTGGGTGAAGCGAAGATGGTGTGCATTCATTTTAAAATTTCTTCCAGGACAAAAGTTAAATCTGGGGACAAAAAGGAGGAAATTTGAACAAAAGGAAATATATAAAACGGAGCGTCTGCAGCAGTAAATATGTTTCATAGAGGAGAATCTTGTAAACAAACATCAGTGTTTTCTTAGATCTGATCACATGCCTGAACTGTATAACCTTTCTAGCAGTCTTTGGGATTTAAAGAGACAGTAACACCTAACTTTGTCAAAAGAAAACATCAAAAATGGTGTATTTGTTTTATGTATGCACCACTTTAACATTTTGACAAGTTACTGCCCCAAACCCCAGCTAAAGCTTTCACCACAAATCCTCAAACTGAACCAGCAGGTCGTAATTAGATGTTCCTTCCTGTTGACTGGTCACTCACTTGTTAGCTCATGTACAGTGGCATAACCAGTGCCAGCTGGATCCACAGTGAATGCATTGTTACTGTGGCACAGCTGTGTGTGAGGTCACATCAGCCAATCAGATTAGCTCGCCTTGCTTCTGTGGAGTGGAGTGCAGTAACACAACCGGTGGAACAACCAATCAGAGCCTCTTTATTAGGTCTGAAAAGTGGGGCAGCTGTCAGAGGTAAAGTGGACTAATGATAGCTAAGGCAGGGTGAGGAGAGTGAGTCAGTGGTAGGAGGTGATAATATAATGGAAATTATATTTTAACAAATGGGCTGCACATTATATTCGGCATGTGACGAGTTTCTTCACTCAGTGGTTTGAGCTTTGAGCTCAGATGCAAAATACCCCTGATCAAAATATTAAGACCTGGAGAGGAAATTAGAAATATTTGCATTTCCTGCTTTCGGATTAAAAACAAGTTTTAAGTAGAGCTTTAAATTGCAAAAAGGAGAAACGGGACTGTGGGCTGTCAGGTCGACTCTTGACCGAGGTGAAGATCCTTACGGATGCTGACTGCATCCCAATAAGCATAACTTAAGGCTCCACAATAAATCACAAATATATCTTCATGGCAGTATCAGTGTCTACAGTATTCATATCGCAAATGACTATTTGGACTGCAATAATTGTTAGTTAATATATTAGCGTTAATATTAGTGTTAAGTTGCATTTTTCATGCTAATGTAATATTTAGCCAGTTGGACAGAGTGCCATGAGAGCAGATGCTCACACCGTACACAAATGGCATTGCTCAAAATGCTAAACACAGGAAAAAAGAAAATATGCATATATTGCAACCAATATTGCCGTAGCAACATTTTCTAATATTGTGCAGCTCTACAAAACATAGCAGCTTTTAGAGAAAGACAAAAAGAACAACAAAAAAAAACCTTTAAAGGCCATGATGCGATCTAAGACCACAGGACACTGACATTTGGAGGTTTTATTCTTTGAGAAAGATCTTAATTTGGACAGTCCTTATGGCTTTCTAAACATCCCCTGCTGGAGATGTTTTCTACATGCCACAGTGCAGGAAGCTACATCATGATCTAGGGGGCTTCTTCCATCAGTGGAGCTTCAGGTTGTGCAGGAGTTAAACCCCAGCTGGCTATGTAGAGATTTAGCAGCAATCATCCCTTATGACTGATAATCTGGGTCCGTGTGGTGATCACTGGGTCTTTAAGCAGGACCGTGCTGCAGTTCACAACTGCAGTCAGGGAAAGGACTTCTTCTAGGACAGTGATAGACTTGTTTGTACCATCCAGCATGTTCCACTGATCTTGACCCCTTTGAAAACAATTTGGTATTACAAGAGAAGTTATCAAAAATCAGACATCAGTTACAAACTGCGGATGCCTTTTTTGAAGCCAACTCTCTTCAAGCATGCCTATACAAATTTTTTAAGTGAATAATGGGACTCAAACTACTGAGTCCTTTTTATGACATTTTAGTTCAAATTTACATGTTTTTGTCTAAGAGTCTTAAACATTTGATCACTTTATGGGCAGTCTGTTCAAATATATTGTTTTGTCTATATTTCTATAAATAGTTATCTTAACAATGAGTTTTGAAGATATTCCTTCCTCTCTTACCATCACTATGTATGTTTGCTGGATATATTTGGGTCATTGTCCAACATTGTGGAGAGTGGTTAAGCTAAATGGGCTACATTATGTATGTAGAGGTTGGGTAGAAAACTGCACTATACCTCCAGTCCAATGGGTGGTGGTGATAAGAAACCAAAGACCAAAAAGCAAAGCCCGACCGAGAAGTTGTGTTCCTCCATTTGTTCACGAAACAAAAAAAGCCAGGACCTTATTGTTCGTCCACCTATCATATGTCCTGTTCCTTTAGTCCATTGCTGTTTTAATGGACCGTGGCCACGGTAGGGCTGTAACCAGTGGGTTGCCGCCTCAAACTCCTGTTCACTTTGTGTCAGTCATTGTGTTCTTGGACAAAACACTTGCCTACTGATGGTGGTCAGAGGGCTCGGTGACGCCTGTGTTTGGCAGCCCCACTTTTGTCAGTCTGCCCCAGGGCAGCAGTGGCTACATTGTAGCTCACCACTGTCAGTGTGTAAACGAATGACTGATTGTAGTGCAAAGCGTTTTGGAGTCCTAGAATGATAAAGCACCATACAAGTGCAGGCCTTTTACCAAAATAAAAAAAATTCAATCTCATATAAAGTAGAAAACAACGATGATACACAGGTTTTAAATATGATGGGCCTCCCCCGACCCACCAAATATTGCATCCAAACAGTCCTTTCCAATCCTAATTTGATTTGTTGTGAAAGGTCCAAATTTCACCCCCGTCACCTAATCAACACAAAACTGTCCCCATTGACAGATAACAAGATGGTCTAAGTTGGTTTGGAACACAGAGACTTTAGGCGGGAGGGTGTGGCCGTGGTGGCGTGGCGAGGAGGTACGTCACGCCATGGCCTTACGTTTGCCTGTGATTTCCACATTTCTTAGCTGATCGTCACCAAACTCAAAATGATTGATACTGATCCAGCCCCCTAAAGATTTCCAGTGAACAAATTGGTGGGCGTGGCCTAATTGCTCCACAGAGCCCTCTAGGAGCACCAAAACAACCAGCCCCAAGGCATGCTGTGTCCGAGGTTTACGAAATTCAGTACACCCATGTAACTTCTCAGGACCTACAAAAAAGTCTCTTGGACCCATTGTCCAAACCCCACAGAAAGTCGGTCATTTTGGATTAAAGACGCCATTTTCTCTCGTTTACACATGTCGAATCTGAGCGAACTCCTCCTACAGCTTTTGACTAACAAACTTCAAAGTCAATGAGTATAGTCTTAAGGCATTGGGCATTAAAAGTTATCAAAAGCTTTTTGCTACATCAAAGTATGTGGGCGTGGCTAAGCCTCAAAATCTGACTTCTCGCCATGAAACACGAATCTCTTATAGTTTTCTACAAGGAAAGTCACAGAGACATGAAACCTTCTGGGATTGATTTGCCTCTGGGCCTGAACAATATTCACTGATCACATGCTGACATCATCAAAGCCCCGCCCCCTCACAAGAGGAAGTGTCTTGTTTCACTTAGTGTTGGGCATATTTCATCTCCTTCAACCAATCAACATGAAACTGTCTCCAATGACAGATAACACGATGGTCTAACTTGATCTCCAGTACTGACAGGTTTGGCTGGAGGGTGTGGCCGTGGTGGCGTGGCAAAGTCTGATGTGACACCATGGCGATACGTTTGCTTCTAAATTACACATGCATGGGCTGATTTACTCCAAAATGAATATGGTTAATATTTGTCAGCCCCTAAACAGCTCAATTACATTACATATGAATTTGCCTCAACAGCGCCCCCTACGACACTTCAAGGGCTCTAGCTCCCTCATGCCCGATCGGATCCACTTGAAACTTACTGTAGATCATCATGGATCAAAGCTGGACATGTTGACACAGTCAACACATTACATCACTTTAGCCCCGCCCACTAATAAACAAATGAGTGTAGCTTCCATATGGAAGGTCCGATTCACTCCAAACTGAATATGGTTCATCTTTGTCAGCTCCTAAAAAACTCTATTAGATTACATTGGACTTTGGATCAACAGCGCCCCCTAGGACATTTCCAGTGCTCTATCTCCCTCATACATCATCGGATCCACTTCAAATGTAGTATACATCATCATGGATCAATGAAGAACATGTTGCCACAATCAATTGACGACATTATTTTAGCCCCGCCCACTAACTAACAAATGAGTGCAATTTTCATCAGAAAGGTTGTATTTCAGCCAAATTTTGAACATTTCTTGCCAGACCAGAACTTAACATTACCAAAGAATGTATGAAAGGTGGCTCGCAGCGCCACCTAGTGGGGACGTTCGGAATGAAGTGGCGGGCTCCTCGGTGGCGTGGAGGAGGCGGTGCAAGGCTCCGCCCAATGCTGCTTGCAGCTTTAATTTGATTTGTTATGCAGCTCTAATATAAACTGAAAAAAAACCCCACTTCAGTTACATATTTGTTTTTTTAAATATTTGTGGCACTAGTGGCCTTTATTTAATAAGTTGACTGATTTGGGCGAGAGACAAAGAGGAAGATATGCAGTAAAGGTCAACAGGCCGGGACTTGAACTGAACTTAACGACTACATTGAGTATTGTAGCCGCTGCCGTACATTGGATCCCACGCTGTACCCCTGCACCACCGCCGCACCCCACTGACTTTTAATGTCAGAAAAAGATCCCATTTATTCCACAGATAATCATCACCTTTCAAAACTCAACAAATTCTTGAACCATTTTAGGCCCTTGAGGATTATTCATAATTGAAACAACATGCTGTGGGTCCTCAGCCCCAAAGTTGAGCCTCAAATGTTTGACAATAACGGTTCATACTAGCATAAAGCCTTTTGGAAAGAAGTCACTGGGGGAAAAAAAGGTTTTGGAGAAGTGGAGGTGCAAAACTTCATGAGAACAGGGAAGGGAGAGTGAATCAGTCATGCCTGAGATGCAGCCAGTAACAAGGTGATTATTTGACAGGTAAAAAGACAACTGGATTCAGTCAAATCCCTGAAGATTTATCCATGGCACTCGCAGTTCCAGGACCTTATTTAACAGAAATTCAGTGAAAAGGCCTCAGAAGAGTAATGTATGCAAGAATGATCTGTAAACCAGAAACACCAAAACAAAAATCCTCTAAACAGTAACAGAATAATCTCATGCTGCTGAAGGAGGGCTTTTCAAAACGTGTTTTCTGAGGATCGGCCGTTCTAGGTACAGAGACTGACTCTTTTGGCTCTTATCCTTGTTTGTGTGCATCTACAAAAGTCATTGTATCACCAAAGCTTTTATATAGGTATATAGATCTGGGGGTGATATAGTCTTTTAAAAAAAGGTTGATTTTTGTGTCTGGTGAACCATTTTCTGTGTTGATTGGGCCAAATGTTTTGGATTATTGTCATACTGAAAAAGTTAATGATGACCTAGTTTCAGATTACAAAATTTTTATTTAAAATCTGGTATTTTAAACAGTTAATAATATAAATTAATATAGCGTTCCCATGGCCTTTGTAAATAAAATAGGCCCACAGGATCAAAGATCTTCTGCCATGTTCTGCCATGTTTACCAGTGGGCATGAGGTATTTTGCCACATATTTATCCTGGCATCTCGTATAGCTCATTTGGAAGGCGAACGGGCCCACAGCATCAGACGCCTCCACCGTCCTTAACAGTGGTATTGAAGCATTCTGCGATTCATCCCAGAACAAAAGCTTGATCTTAGTTGCAAAATGTAGTTTCAGTGTAAAAAAAAAACAAGGGTAGGCGCTAAAAGAAAAACTCAAATGCTCAGAAAAAACAATAGTACAGTGTTTCCATTGTCGATGTGGATTTGTTGGCAAGGAATTCTCTGAAAATCAAAGTTTGGAGCATGAGAAATATAAAAGATCTCCAAGTTGAGAGAAATCAAAGTCAAAATTATATTGATTTGTTTCAGATGTTTTCCCATGTTGAAACAGCAGTGCTCATAGAACAGAAAAGAAAGTTCTGTCCTGTCCAGTTTCTGTTTTCTTGCTAACCAGGCTGTACTCATAAGTGGGTCACGGGGTGTTATGGAAACACTATTCCTATCCCCTCCTTCAGCCTCAAAAGAATCCCAGCTATTCCCACACACCTTTCAGCCTGGAATTTCTGGCACGATGTGAACGTGGGAAGTCTGGAGCTATGCTGGGATGTGCACACGTGCACGGCTCTGGTTCCTTCTGAGTTACAACAGCTGGCCGAGTACCAGATTGACCCAGTCAGCTGCTTCATGGCCATTAAGAGATTGAGGCTCCGTGTTACTATCCTTTAATCAAACAGAGAAAGTTGAGCGAGTGCTTCTAGTTGTTGGCCTTTTTTCGACTCTTTGCCTCGGCTGACTGCACCACCCATCCTATCTGTCCCCAACCAGACAGCTGTTGCATTTCCCATCTCTTTTAAACATGGAAACATGCACTCACTGCCTGCCGCCACCCTGAAGCATTTGTCACAATCACGTAGCTAACTTGTTTGCATAGAGTTCCTTGTTGTTGTATGTGTGAGTTAATGTCCCACTTGACCTCTCAGAGGAAGTCTTTGAGGTGAGCAGAGTGTTGACATATTCTGAAACAGAAGAGTGGACCTGACCCGGTGACAGTCGTGACCCAGAATGATGAGCCGTTGTTCACTCTGGTCATTTCAGTGAGGGATGATGGACACGTCTGGCATTTCACTCTCATCTGTCGCCCTTTCTGACTCATGGGCGCAGCCTTATCGGCGATAACTGTGTTTCACACACTTCACACAAGCCCAGTCATCCGGGAAGCGTTTAGATAAAACTGATTTGGGTTTACTTTTGTCTAGGGTAAAATTAGAGCTCCTAAACTTTACCTCTGCCTTTTAAAGAAGATTCATCTTGTGGATTTAAGGCTGGACAGAGGTTTTTCCTTTCTGAATGTACTCAACATCATTAAGATAAAAGCTCCTCTAATCGGCAATAGCCAAAGAGACGGTGAGAAATGCAGATTATTTATTCTAGTTTGTTTTGTGCTACAGTTTCACAGATCAGCCTTTCTCTTGTCGATTCTGAGTTATTTTTTCTTCTCTTCCTTAGGGTGCTTTAAAACATACAAGAAAAAATGTGCTGCAGGTTCTTTGATTGGGAGCAAGTTTTAAATTGAACAGAAAATTAAGGAAATGTAGGATTCCTGTTTCTCTATCAAACATCCCCAATCTTTGTTTTTTATTAAGCTCAAAATGTTATTCAAATTTAGTGGATGCCTTTAGACATGAAGTTGTTGGTTTTGAGGCATTTACTGAAAAGGAAATGAAAGCAGATTTTCAGTTTGACTGGCTGGTCTCCGATCCAGGCCAATAAGGACGACACTGGCAGGTTCTGATCCCTGGTAGTTTTTTGCAGATATGTAGGAGGTGAAGGAACTAGTGCTGCAGTTCCTTTGGTGGAAGACTTTTTATGCAGCACAAAACCTAACGTTTTCATCCAATAAACTAATGTTCGCTGTATCGGGATGTTTGCTGATGTAAACCTAATGATCAAACCTCTAAGTGCTTCCCATTGACTGTGACCATGTCTATTTACTTTGGCTGTTCTCTTTGTTTGCCAATGCATACTAAGAATTAGGTATCCTTGTCCATCATTCTTAGCCCTTAGCTCTTTCTTTTAAGAGGTAGGACATCCCCGTTGCTTCTGAGGAGCAGAGGGAGGGCCGATGCAAATGGATTTCTAGCCCTAGAAAACTGAGATGTTTAACTTGGGGAAAAAAGGAGTAGAAGCTGAGCTTGCAAATGTTGTATTTTCGCAGGTAATATATTTTTCAAGACACATTTAACGTTGTGATGTTCATTTTGTATTCCAATTTATTACAGATGTTGCTGTTGTGTGGTTTGATGCTTAACCATGTATTTTGTGTGGTGAAATTTTCAGTTCTTCTCAATGAGCCAAAAATTGGACAAGTAGCACATCAGTTCTTGGTCTAAAATAAGAATATATTAATAAGAACCTAAAAACCAGTGTAAGTCTTAGTTTAATGTTAATTCAGATGATGGAAAGGGTTAATTAACATTTTGCAGGTTTGTATGCTTAATGTCTCAAAGAATTATTATAGTTGCACAATTTTAGAAAATTGCAACAAATATTGTACTATAGGCATTGATTGTTACTAGCCCACATTTCTTCATCACCAAGATGATCCAACAACTCTTCTAGAGCTTTAGACAGTAAAACTGGCAAAATATATGATGGGAAAACAGGGTCACCTAGTTCATTCGGGTAGATTACATTTAGCAACTGAATGTAAAAGTTAGACTTTATAGTATTCTTGATAAAGAATTCAATTGAAGTCTTTTGTTCATATTTGGCATGAAGTAGAGGAGCTAATAAAATAGTGACCTATAGCCGGCAATAAATATATGAGCGACAAACTACCCAGCACTCTTGAATATATTAAATATATTAAGAAGAATACAGGCAGGTGGCCAATCTGTGCTTCCTAAACTCCTTCAGTCAATGTTTTCCATTTTTCACGTCAGTTGTTTTTGTTATGTTTTTTTAGGTTCTAGTTATTTCAATTCAGTCTTGTACAAAGCAACCCTTCAGATGCAATACTGGCGAAATTTGTTAAACCGAGATTAAGCCAAAATGGGAAAACGGTGCGTGAAACAACTAAGCCTACGCCATGATTCTATCTTCAGCTGGAAAAGCATTTGTGGAGGTCTTTAGTCTCACTCTTACATTACCTTATTGCTTGCACAATCCAAAATAGGCCAAGCTTCAGCTGCCAGAAAGCTGGCCTCACATTTAACTCTAGAATGCTTTGGTATGCAGAGGGAGTTCACGGCTGAGTCAGCAGCTGCAATGTGCCCATGTACCGTGGTGACGAAACAAGCCGATATCATCACCCATCTACCACTATGCTTCACAGTTGGTGTAGCGTGTCATACGCTGTGCATTACGGCCCATCTTCTCTATCTGAAGAACATTGCTCCAGGAGTCTTTTGGTTCTTTTAGATGCAACTTTGCAAACCTACGTTTTGCCCTATTATTTTTATAAGGAGAAGGATTCTCCTAGAAACCCTTCAAAAGAAGGCATACTTGTTCAATCTTTTTATAATTGCACTCTTATAAACTTTAACATTTTACATGCTAAGACTTTTAGACTTTAAGAGGTAGCAATTGGAGTTTTGGATAATTCTCTGAGTATTATGCATTCTGTTGTGTGTGTTTTAGGCGACTGTGGCTCAGTAGGAAGAGTAGTCGTCTTGCAATCAGAAGGTTGTGGGTTCGATTCCAGCTTCCTCTTGTCATATGTCGATGTGCCCCTGGGCAAGGCACTTAACCTCAAGTTGCCTACCGATTTGCGTATCAGTGTATGAATGTGTGAGCGTTAGTGAGTGCGATTGGGTGAATGTGGCTCTAGTGTAAAGCGCTTTGAGCGGTCTGTATGACTGGAAAAGCGATATATGAGTTCACTCCATTTACTATTTATTTCTTTTTATTTATACATAAAACCTTTAGAATTGAATCCTATATGCACTATGTCCTTTGCTTTTATATGCTTTTTTGTATAAACTCCAGCTTGCAGATGCAGAAGTAAATGTATGCTGGACTGCCCTGAGCACAGCTAGTTTAAATGGCTATTGTGGTGTCCCATAGAAAGACTGTAATGTGTTCTTGATGTTGCAGCCAAGTCCCTCCTGCACTGTAAGGACTTTTCCCATCAACCTCAGGTCTCGTGTTATGCTAAGCAGCTTCCCAGGGTTCATAAATGCAGTGCAGGCATGTTATAATTACTGCTCCTCCTACACAATTAGGATTACCTCGGGGAAACTCGCCTTTCCAAAAGACAGAGAGATTAGCAGCTCACTTTATGCCACATGAGATGCACATAGATGCCGGAGCTTACGGGACGGTCTACGGAGTGGAAACCTTTGCTTCAGCTTTTCCATGTGGACGCGCAGGACACTGCAAAATGCTCGGTTTCGGTTGTCTGGAGCAGTGGAATATCTCGCCTCAGGAATCCCAGGATTAGCTGTAACTGTTGCTGCTGCAGCTCTGCCCACCGTGGATCCCTTCAGCACATCTGCCATCCAGGGTGTCATGAGCCGATGGTGCCAATGGACCGTCTCTCCGTTAGAGGAGCCACATCCAAAGTGATTTATGGACATTCTTCCCAAAAAGTAACAGATGAGTGATCAAGTATGGCTTGTTGGGCGATCAGTCACAGGTGGCAGTACGCACACACCGGCTCTGGCCACATCCCAATGGCAGGTACACTGCTGGTTTCCTGTCGGGTGAAGGTGGCCAGATAACTTAGTTTCTTTGTAACCCTGAAACATGTAGAGTTCTAACTTTTCAAACTTGATGAAACGAAAGTGAGGACAGGTTTGACAGTAACTGGCAGCGTTATCCTCTAATTTTTTTATTCTCTACTTTTCCTCAGTCCAGCACATTATTCCTTTGCTCCCTCATTCCCTGTTCCTTTTCACACACTTATTTTTCCCCTAAGTCTGCTTATGAAAACACAAAGATGCCTCATTAGCCTGCCATTTTTCTTGTTTTGTGTTTGCTCATAATTTATCCATAAATGTCTCCCTGTCCCTCTGCACGAGCAAAGAGTGTAAGTGTGTGTTTATATGGGAGAGTGGGTGTGACCTGGCCACTATATTTAGCTGCTGTGCCACTTTCTGCTGTCCCAGTGCACTGCAGAGTACTGAAAAGTGATGACACTTTGTTTCGAAGCCTACTTTATTTTTACAGCACATAGTATATCTGCATTTGGGAACGCAGCATTATGGATTTACCTTGGTGCTCACTCATTAGTTACTTGACAGATAAAAAAAAAAAAAAAGAGGTAGGAGCTCCCTAACCGAAGCAGAAGAAAAAAGAATGATTTGGAGTGTGTTGGAAAGGCAATGGCTTGGTTTGTTTCATAAGTACAAATCTAAACTGTTGAGTATTGTCTCAACTATACTTCACTTCAAGTCAAGTCAAGTTTATTTATATAGTGCTTTTCAGCAACAAGGCATTCAAGGCGCTGCACACGGAAAAAACATTACAATGATACAGAAAATCTAACAACAGAGGTAATTTAAAATAAATAAATAGAATAGAATGATGGATAAGAAAATGAAAGGAAAATTGGACTGAAAATGTAACTAATAATGTTTAGATGGCACAGTCAAAGGCCACTCTAAACAAATAGGTTTATAATCTTGATTTAAAGCAATTTAGGGTTTCGGCACTTTTACAGTTTTCTGGGAGTTTATTCCAGATTAGTGGAGCATAAAAACTAAAAGCTGCTTCTCCATGTTTGGTTCTGGTTCTGTGTATGCAGAATAGATTTGAGCGAGATGACCTGAGAGATCTGGGTGGTTGATACACTGACAACAAGTCTGAAATGTATTTTGGTGCTAAGCCATTCAGTGATTTATAGACTAACAGAGGTATTTTAAAGTCTATTCTCTGAGCTACAGGGAGCCAGTGTAGGGACTTTAGAACCGGGGTGATGTGCTCCACTTTCTTAGTTCTAGTGAGGACGCGGGCAGCAGCGTTCTGGATCAACTGCAGCTGTCTGATCACTTTTTAGGCAGACCTGTGAAGACACCGTTGCAGTAATCAATTCTACTAAAGATGAACGCATGAGTTAGTTTTTCAAAGTCCTGCTGAGACATTAGTCCTTTAAGCCTGGAGATGTTCTTTAGGTGATAGAAGGCTGACCTTGTTACTGTCTTTATGCGCCTCTGAAGGTTCAGGTCTGAGTCCATCACTACACCCAGGTTTCGAGCCTGACTGGTGGTTTCTAGCTGTATTAACTGAAGCTGTGTGCTAACTTTTAAACGCTCTTCCTTTGGTCCAAAGATTATTATGTCAGTTTTGTTTTGATTCAGCTGAAGAAAATTTTGGCCCATCCATGCATTGATTTCTTCTAAGCATTTACCCAGCGCTTGAATGGGTTTATGGTCACCTGGTGACATCGTAACGTATAGCTGTGTATTGTCTGCATAGTTATGATAACTTACGTTGTTGTTTATTAAAATCTGAGTTAGGGGTAGCATGTAGATATTAAATAGGAGGGGCCCTAAGATGGACCCTGGGGGAACGCCACATGTGATTTTTGTGCTCTCTGATGTAAAGTTACCTACTGACACAAAAAAGTCCCTGTTCTTCAAGTAGGATTTAAACCAGTTGAGTGCTGTACCAGAATGGCCGACCCAGTTTTCCAGGCGCTCTAATAAAATGGAGTGATCAACAGTGTCGAATGCTGCACTAAGGTCCAATAATACCAGCACTGTGGTTTTTCCACAGTCTGCATTTATACAGATGTCATTGAACACCTTGACAAGAGAAGTCTCTGTACTGTGGTAAGCACGGAAGCCTGACTGGAAGACATCGAAGCGGTTGGTCGTTGTTAGGAAGTTGTTTAACTGCTGAAACACAGCTTTTTCAATAATCTTACTGATGAAGGGGAGGTTTGATATTGGCCTGTAGTTCTGTAGGAGCAGCTTGTCCAAGTTGCTCTTTTTCAATAGAGGTTTGATAATTGCTGTTTTTAGGGCCTGGGAGAAAACACCTGGCAAAAGGGACGTGTTTATTATTTGAGTTAAATCAGATGTTATTACAGGCAAAGCTTTCTTAAGGAAAGCTGTGGGTAAAGCATCGAGACAGCAGGAAGAAGAGCTTAGTTGCTGTACGATTTCTTCTAAGTTTTTGTCGTTTATTTGGTGAAATTGGGAAATTTTGTCAAAATCAGTTCTAGTTGGAGACAACATTGGTACTGGAGTTGATGTGGATGTGCTGACTGCCTCTCTGATCTTTTGGGTTTTTTCAGTAAAGAATTTAGCAAATTCATTGCAGGCCCTGGTAGAGTGGAGTTCAGATGCTACAGTTACAGGAGGGTTTGTTAACCTGTCGACCGTGGCAAATAATGCACGAGCATCGTTAATGTTTTTGCTGATGATCTCAGAAAAGAAAGATTCCCTTGCATTTTTCAGTTGTAGGTTATATCTGTATAGTCTCTCTTTATAGATAATACAGTGAACCTGGAGTCCAGTCTTTCGCCACCTGCGTTCAGCTTTTCGACACTCCTTTTTTTCACTTCTGACTGGTGGAGCACTTCTCCATGGAGACATTTTCTTCCCAGAAACGACGTTCACTTTAATTGGAGCAATTGAATCAATGATGTCCGAGATTTTAGAATGAAAGTTTTCTCATCTCAGCTCATCTGCAGTGTTACAAGGCAAAGTGGAGGTAGAAGAGTAAATCTGGTTAAAGGTTTCAGCAGCACCGTCCTTAAAGATACATTTTCTTATCATGTCTCTTTGGCAAACTGAGTCATTGTAGATGATGCTTTCAAAAATAACAGAAAAGTGGTCAGATAGAGCAACATCAGTTACAGACACCTTGGAAATGTTTAGACCCTTAGTGATGATCAAGTCCAAAATATGTCCCTGTTTGTGCGTTTGCTGTTTAACATGTTGAGTCAAACCAAAATTTCTAAGAGTGTCACATAGATCTATTGCACTTCTGTCTTCAGGATTGTCCATGTGAATGTTGAAGTCTCCCACAATAACTAAACAGTCATAGTCAACACATATCACAGATAAAAGCTCATTAAAATCACTGATAAAGTTTGTTTTGGACTTAGGAGGCCTGTAAATATTCAAGAACATGGTTCGGACAGGGCTCTTTACCCGGAGAGCCAAATATTCAAAAGAGTCAAATTTGCCCAGAAATACCTTTTTACACTCTAATAAATCTTTAAACAAAGTGGCCACCCCTCCACCTCCACCTTTTCTTTGCTGTCTGCTCTCACAAAGAAAATTGTAGTTCGGAGGTGTCGACTCTATCAGAATGGGAGCTTCATTAAATTCATTTAACCATGTTTCTGTTAAAAACATAACATCAAGATTGTGGTCAGTGATGAAGTCATTGATTAAAAATGATTTTCCTGACAGAGATCTAATGTTCAATAAAGCGAGTTTATATGACTTAGTTGCTGATATTAACTCTGTGTGTGGTTGTACCTGACAGTTTATGGCTTTTTTTGATTGTTTATTACTGTCTCAATTAAATAAAATCCAGAGCAATGAGTCGCTTTCAACAGTGACCTAATTAGCAAACAGTGTGCCTATGTTTGATTTAATCTCAGTATTAATCCAGCTGCTCTGTGAAGGCAGCAGAGGTTTGTTAGAGAACATTAGTAAACAAGCAGAACATACCAGTGCTAAAGTTGTGGTGAAGCTTAAAGCGGGATTATCCCAAGCTTTGCATATCTGTTCTATCAATCATCTGAAAATAGAAAGAATACACATTCAAGACATGGGAGTCCACCTAAACTCGAGACAAGGAGAGCATTAGTCGGAGAAGAACCCAAGAACCCAGGGGTAACTCTGGAGGAGCTGTAAAGATCCACAGCTCAGTCTAGAGAATAAATTGAAGTCAAGTAGTCATAAAACCCCACAAATCTGGCCCTTTTGGAAGTGTGGCAAGAAGAGTGCCATTGTTGAAAAAAGCCGCCAGAAGTCCCGTTTGCAGTTTGTGCAACGCAATAAAATGTGTGGACTAAGGTAATCTGTTTAGATGGGTCCAAAATGAAACTTTGTGACCTCCTTTTAAACGTGCTGTGCGTAGCGAAAAGGAAGCTTGTTACATTACCCAAAACACACCATTCCCACAGTGAACGATGGCGGCTGCAGTGTCTCTCTGCTCATCATCTAATCTGAGTAAGCTTGAGCTGTTTTGTACTTCTAATGAGACAAAATGTGAAAAAGTCAAATATAACACTTTTGCAGTACACTTAGTCTGTGTAGATATGTAAAGGATTGCTGTATGGATAAAACAGATCCTTCCTTGTCAAGTCCAGCATGCAGATGTGTATCACCTGGGACTCTGGAAATTAAAGAGGTTGTTGGTTAGATAAAAGCAAATCCATCCAGAGCCTCAACAAGCCGGTTGGGTTTACTGTACAATAGCCAGCTCAGACTGTTACACAGCAGTCAGCGTCTGCTGTCCTTGTACACACACCCTCTAACAGAAACACACGGCCGTCCTCTGCTCATAGTCTAGTCAACATTTGCCTTTTATTTCCTCGAACTTTGATTTTCCTCCTGCTCAGTGGCAGCCGGCCGGGCACACAGCAGTTTGCGGGGACCGATCATACGTTGTTGTTGCTTGTGGAGGATAAATGGCTCAATAATGAGAATATCCAGAGCGATCTCTTTCTTGACTCACATGTGGGCCTAAACCTGGTCAATATAAAAGAGACGATTTTCTATTCCAGCACATAGGGAAATGTAGTTTAGCAAATGTAATTTAGGAAATGTAGGGGGATCAATTGAGGAAGTGAAACGGAGTAAAGATGGAGACAAGTCCTGATTGTCACCTGTTTCCTCAGGTGACAATCTGGCAGAAGAAATTTCATTCTCATTAGCATACTGTGCTGTGAGCAGAGGCTGGAGTGCACTGGAGTTATTTCTCCCCCGTTCTGTTTCATTCAGGACAAAAGACGCATATATATATATTTGATAGGCAGCTAAGCCTCAGGTACACTTAATTCACCAATGATGAATAGAGTTGTTAATGATACGTATGCAGCAGACTTACAGCAAAAAAATTTTTGAAACCCGGCACTTTGGATTTCTGAATCAAATAAGATAATCTCGCTTCCACTTGTTTAACTTTGGATTAAATGTGATTAAGGCCGTTAAGCGGCATCATTTGTATGATTTTCTTATATAGAGCAGAAATAAACTGATCTAAGTCAGGTTAGTTTATCTTGTCCTGAAGTCCTCAGTATCTACCTCCCATTTGGAGTTTCATATTATTCTTTGATATTTATCACCTCTCTTTTGCATCACAAACAGATACATCTACCGATACATACAAAGTTTGCCCTTTTTTAAAAATTTGATGTCTAATAGAATTACTCCTTGACATCAGATTGCTGTTCCAGAAAAAGTGCCAGAGGTCTTCTGGGGACCTCAGATGTGTTCAGAGTAACACACCAGAGAACGTCTGGACTCTGAAATCCAAGGATAGAGAAAAGAGGAGAAAGTCACAGAGACACATGGGTGGACACATCATGTCTGGATCATCAGTCACATTAACCAGATGTCTGGTCTGTCTGAAGGACAAAAACTAGGCCCATTCTATGTTCCTGTCTGCTGAAGCTCGGATGGGAGTTTAATCACTTCAGGGAATACTGTGTCTGTGTACGGAAGTTATTTAAGCAGTTTTTTCAATCTTTGAACATCTCCTGACAGAACCTAAGCTCATGATTATATTTCACACTGCAACACCCATGAGATCATACAACTTGACATTTATAGAGTGACGGTTAGGAGTGCTGGTTATCCTTGCCATATTTTGTTTGCCATAATTTTCAATATTTGCTCCAGAAATCCTTGCATGGAAAACATTACAGTCCTTCTGTTATGTGCCAGAAGATTTTCACAAGCTAATTTTGCAGTATTAGAAAGAAAAGAGTTAAGTGAAGGTTCAGCTGCTATCAGGTGATTCATTATACAAAAGGGAATGAGTAAGCGCTCCTAATGTATAGACAAAGATTAGTACTCTAAGAAGGCAAACTGAGGCTAAGCAGGTACAGTTGTTACATTTGCATTCATGCTTTTCTGTTAAATTAGTTTCTTTGATTAAAAACTACTCTATTTACAATTTCTTAACAGCTGAAAACCCTTAGAATTGCTAATGTTCATGTCTCTTTAGGGTAAATAATAATTTAATGTGATCCTTGAAAAGTTTTGTTATTGGTGTGGACAATGCTGATCCTATTAGGGCTGCCACTAATGACTAGATTATTTTTGCTTGACTGATAACTGATAAATGAAACTGATAAATTAATCTTAGTGACAAATTTTTCTCCAGTTTTCCAGCCTTCTGGCCTCACCTTGGACAATGTTACAGTATTGCTCAGTACAAAGATAACATAATCACTATGGTCAGAACTTTCCTTAACTGACTGTAAATTAAACTAAGACACATTCGGATGGCGGCACGGACGTTTTGACTTTCCTTCAACTAATGGCTCAAGATGTGAGCCCGGCAGGGTGCACTCCTCCCCACCTCAAAATCCAGCCCATCCTTGACCAGTAGTTATCTTGTTCCACTGCTGTCAGACTTAGGTTCTGTTTGAGCAAAACGTTCTGTTGCGTTTCTACCGTTCGTGTGCACGACAGCGGTGCACCTTTTCTCTGAAAACAACACGATTTGGAAACTGATGTAACGTTTTAAAAAATGTCCCGGTCTCCGTTGACATGTAGACAGGAAAAATTGATTCTTCCTGAATGGGGAAGCCCTGCCACAGACTTGGCAGGACTGCAATCAGCAGAAATTAATGTGCACGCAACATAACTGCTGCCAAACAGTTTAAAACACACAGAAGAAGAAATCAACAATAACAATGAATGTTTTGAATCTAACAACGGTTCTCCAACAAAGTGCTTATTTTCTATCCCGTATGGGTTGAGCAGGAAGTGTTTGCGCATGTTGTTGAGTCTCAAAGAACACAACGCGTACAAGTGGCATGGCGGGGGAATTAAACCATTTTCACGTTTCTGCTAGTGTGGTGTGCACAGAGATACTAATTAAAACAGCATGAAGATGTGTTAACAGAAAAAAATCCCATTTTCTATGGATCCATTGTCATGTAAATTGGAGCCTAAGGAGCTAATTGGCAGAGACACTTTTATCGGATCTTCATGAAGTTTCATGGTGTGCCTAATAATGTTCTGCGACACAAATGTTGTGTAACACGCAAGATTAATAGAGGGAAGGAGTTTTCTGAGGTTCTAAACATTTTCTTAAACCTTTATTGAGTGAAAAATGTAGCAGACATAATCTTGGTCTTTTCCCAGATAGAATTACATGTAATTAAGATTCTGACAATGTTGTCAGCATTATGCCTCAATGTAAATGTGCCGGAATTAGCACAGTAGCTGACATTTATCCGCAGAAGTATCCTGAAACAACGCATAAAAACATTAATAGTTTACTCATTTTCAACATACAGTTGACTCATTGATTGCCTCTGGTTGACTTCTTCCCATATTGCCTTCAGCTTGTGCTGCTTTGGTACACCAAGAAACCTTGCAGTGTGTACAACCCTGTTTGTTTTCACCTAACAAGAAGTGGTCTCATACTTTTTGAAAATTTCGTAAAACTTTTAAAGCCATTGGTCAGTAAGGTAGATGCTTTTTACGCCATTATTCTTTTGAAACTGAATTGAAAATGGCCAACCTATTATTGATGTATACATGAAACACAAAGAGCCGCACACCCTGCACCGCCAGACTCTCCTCACACAGAAACATTATGGAAAGGTTAAAGATATTAAAAAGATACATTCATACCCTTGCTGACTAAAAATGTTAATGTCGACCAATTATTGACATTATTGATTATGCAGACTAGCTCTGGCAGCCCTTGATCCACTGATCCCCTCTCCAAGTACCATGATGTTGATATTTTTTGGCATTTAATATCTTGCAGCTAACTGTGAGGCTGACATTTCTGATCAATGCTTGATAAAATGGTTTATTTTTAGAGATCCATCGACATCTCATCTACTATAAAGTTCAAAGTTGGCGTTGCATTAATCTTGATTGATAGCCACAATTGGACAGAAATATGCACAAGTAAAATTCATTTACATTAATCAGGCCAAATAATGTGCTTGATTCCATTATATATGTACGTCTTTTTGTCAGCTGCTAGCATAGATTTAAAAACACTACCCAGCTGTGTATTGATTATGTACACTGATAATTAAAACATAGCAGGGTAAGGCAGATTTTGAAATAACAAGGTCAGTTGCCTTGTGCCTTATGTGATGTCACCAGAGGCAGGTGGCCTAGGAAACATGTTTGTGGGAGGGTAGATTTTATATTGCATAAATCATGTTTTACAACAATATAATTAGACAAGTAGAAAAAGGGGAACAACATGTTTTTCTATAGGTGACAAAACTCTAAAGGGAATTTGACTGATTTTACAACAAAGCCTTGTTTGAAGCTTTCAATGTGCATCTTTCCTCTTTCCTTCTGTTGTTTCTGGCCTCTCTTCCTCCCACTGCAAATGTTTCTCCAACTGCTCACTCGCATCTTTTTCTGTCCAAGTGTGTTTCAGAAAGAGACAATGAATTGTAACCCAGCTTCATGTGTTTTAAATGCAGATTACAATTAGACAGCATCTGCTCTGTCCCAAAATAATCTGCCCTGAAGGAAAGGAAAAACACATTTGGCTCTTGGACAGAGGAGAAAAACCATTGGAAGAAAGATCTTGCTTTCTTTTCTTATTGCTAGATTCTAAGCCTTCTTTCTTCTGTTTCTGTTTAGGATTTAGGAGAAATGAAGAGATGAGAGCGATGGAAGTGCTCCCCATCCTCAAAGAGAAAGTTGCTTTTCTGTCCGGTAAGATTTTTATTTCATTTTTCTTTTCACACACATCTCCAAATCCCTAACTGTCTGATCAGAGCCTTTTAAGTGTGTATAAAGTATACTACAGACCCCAACACACACAGATACCTGATATTGAGCTGTAGATGCTCTATGGCCTCATCTGTAAGTGCTTCAGCTTTCTTACAGACACTCAATCATACAGTGTGTGAACATAATAACAAGCTGCTCAGCCTGCCTGTAAAAACTCAGGGGGTCAAATTGAGGCCCAAACACTTAGTCCTTGACCTATCTTCAAACACTTTCATGAACGCAAGCACGCTACCCTCAGAACACATACACTGATTCACATACAGATAAGTATTGTATAACCGGTGTCAATAGGACTGCAAAATAGAGAGCTGCAGCTGCCTGTGTCCTGGTTCAGCTTCGTCTGACACACACGCGCGCGCACGCACACACACACACACACACACACACAGATAGCTTGAGTTGTGCCAGAGAAAACTCACAGTGGGCCGGCCTGGACCTACAGACTGCCAAAAGCGTCCAGCAGGATTCCTTGTACAGCACGTGAAAATATTATTCTTCCTGTGTGTGCATTATCCCACATATATACAGAAAAATCACACGTGCAGATCATGTCCATAACATGTGTTTGTGCCGACTCCTCTTATGGACCCTGTTGAGTGTGCTGTAAAGGTTACAGGTAGAAACACAATGATGAGGACAAAATAAAGCTGAGATTGCTAGAGGGAGATGCAGAAAAGCGTTGCTATGGAAAGACTTGCCGTTGGCCAGCGCATCCCAGGGCACACACTGATGTAGTAATTGGCTTTAAATTGGACGGGAGAGGGAAGGAGGTAGAGGCTAATGGTGAAGAAGAGAGTAAATGAACTAAGCTTATTATCCTGAATCTGACCCTTTTTAAATTGCCTATGCTGTCTGCCACTCGTGTTTGCATATAACTACATGAACATTAGAGATTTTCTCTGGTTGAAAAGACAAGGCAACAAGACTGAACTCACTAATTTGTTGTCCGAGCACAGTCGGTCTATGATTGCAACTTCCCATATGAGTGTCTGTTTATCTCCAAATGATATGGAGCAAACTATTATTTCAACCAGGCTTGCATCAGTTGCAAAACTCAATGGCAAGAACGACAAATTCATAACCCGAAGCTAAGATAGAGGTCAGAAGACTCCTAAGTTTAAATAATTTTTTCCTTCTACTTCCTGCGGAAATCAGTGTATGCATGTTATGCTTAGCATATGTCAAAACTAAAATATGGCTTGCTTTGGTGTAGCTGAATTAATTGGTTTACGATTTTATTTCTCTTTTTATTCTCACTTTACAGACAGCAAATTGTCACTATAGAGTTCATTATCGCTATATGACACATTATTTATTATGTAGCTTTTTCATTGTATCTTCACAGGTATACGCTAACGGGTGTCTAGAGACATTTATTTCTTTGTGTAATTATTTTTTTGTAATACTACCGCATCACATGAACAGAATTAATTAATTGTAAGGTTGACCTTCCAATGCCGGTAAATGGCTCAGAGAAATCTTTATCTGGTTATGTTTATGTAGATAGCTGCATGCGTTTAATATACACTTTGATTTTATTGTTGATTTTTCTATGTTTTTGAATATAGAAGGCCCAGAGTTTGTATCTATTTGCAATATTCATAAAACAGCATGTAGGAACAACTACCATAATGTCATGAATAATTGACAGAAACAAGTAAAACAATTATTTTACAAGATCAGGAAAGCGACAAGAAACCTTTTTGTGGTTTATTCTTTTATCCAGAGTATTTTTGTAAGCTTTATTTCCTCTAACACCAACGACATAGTAAGAGCTAGTTCTTGAACAGCAAGCAGTTTAAAAGCAGATTTTTAAAGGATGTTCTCCTATAGGCATGGGCTGCTTTCTGCCATCAAGATTTAGCAAGGTTTTTAAAATATTACCAATTCCAAACTGCCAAAATTTCCATCTCATTCCCAGAGTTTAAAGTCTCTTGATTGGATACCAGTGAAAGTGCTGTGAAAATCTTAGTCCGGCTTGTGCCTACCTGTCTGAGTATTACAGTTAGCAAATCCCTGCTGGTTGTCCGACTGGTTCCAACTTACAAAGGAAATTCGGCAAAGAAATATAATTTTTGCTCAAAAAAGCATTTGCAGGTGTCCTCTCTGCCAGTAGTTTCAACCCTGCTTCTCAGTATTTAATTGCTTCAATACCTGATTTAAATTGTTGGTGGATTAATAGCATTACAAAGAATCATTAACAACCCTTTGAGATAATTAATACCATCTGAATCAGGTGTGTTGGAGCAGGGACATATTTGAAGCATTTAAGATAGTATGACCCTTTGACAATGATAAGGAAGCACTGCAGGTGTGTCATTAAAAAATGTTATTAGTATGTTAACATTGTTTTTACCATGACCAAATCTTATTTAGTATTGGGAAATTTCAGCATATAAAAAATTTTTCTTTTATATGGGCTAAATGCTAGCTAATACATTAGCCAGGCAGTTAGCTAGCACAATCTTTAGCTGGTAGTTTTATTAGGATAACATGTAACCTTTTTGAATTGTTTGTAATGTTTACTCTCTCATTAGAATCCCCTCCGTTAGTCATGACCAGACCCAATATGATTTTTGCTTAACATTTTTAATAGTGTTTCTTATTTAGCATAAAATTGTACATTTTCTCTGGGCTAACTACTTGCTAACATGTTAGCTAGCATGAACCTTTAACATGCAGCGTCTTTTGTAAAAGGGTACAAAGGGTAGTCTTTACAGGGATCTTCGCTAGTTTAATTTATTTTGTAAATTAATTGCACTTGTCTTAATCACCATTGAACCATATAAATTAATTTATTTCTCCTGTGTTCCTTAACACACTCCATGAGTCACTATTTCAGCAAATACATTATTTCTTTCCAATTTCTTTTAATTCAGCTTACATTTAAACACTTAGAATGGGCCTTTATGAGATTCTCCTATCAGAGTAAAGCAGAAATTTTTAAACAAAAATCTATAATCTTTCTTTTAGTTACAAAAGAGGAGCAATATTTGTTCCGATTGCTTATAAAATAATTTAGTGAATTTCACGGTTGTAGTGATGTTATCTGTAACCTTTATTTATTATAGTGGTTTTTATACACTGACTTAAGGACAAATTTTGAATGAACCGTGACATTGTGCACACATTGTGCAGAATCATTATGCTCTTTCTAAAGTAACATGTACATTTTGTCAGGTAGTCCACCTGCAGTTGGCTGCAGACTTGCTGCTCATAGCTTGCCTGTTTTAAAACTAAATTATCCTCTTAAGAGTGATACTTATTCATTTTCCACACCATGACTGTGTTTTTTCTAACCTGGAATATTTTCAAAGAGTCGTATTGAGCATAGTTTGGGGAAGGGAATATGTGTTATTCTGACTTTAAATAGTAAGAAAAGAATGATGAAAAATGTTTTTAGTTTTGAAACTTTACCTTTTTAAAACCTTAGTCTTGATAACAGTAACCAGCGCATTGCTAATATACACAGGCTCTAATTCGAATTTCTATGCTTGTATTTCTTTCACCTCAGGGGGAAGAGACAGACGTGGTGGTCCAGTATTAACATTTCCATCACGCAGTAACCACGACAGAATACGGGCAGATGATCTACGGAGATTGATCGCCTACCTCGCCTGCATCCCCAGGTTAAACATTCATTACCTGTCTTACTATTTTGTTTTTTGATCAACTTGAAAAGATATTAACAACCATAGTAAGTGGAAGTGGTGTGGTGTAGAGACAAACACGTGATGGGGCTGAGATGAACAGTTGAATAACTGCAGCTTCTCTGCTCCCAGAAGTCATTTTCATGGATGTGGGGATGCTGAGACAGATGAGGGAAAAGCCCAAGCTCCTAGTGGGGATGAGTACCAGAAATGTAATGACAACAAGAAGGAAAACGAAATCACCAGAGAGGGAGGGGGAGGCAAGGGGAGAGGAAATTAAAACAGATGGAAAGGAGTGAGCATGCGTGAGGAGGTGTGTTCAAGTGAGTGAGCTAGCGAGTGAGTGAGTGAGTGTGTGTGTGTGTGTGTGTGTGTGTGCAAGCAAAACAAAGTGTCGCAGTAGCTGAGGCAGTGCAGCAGGAGCAGTAGTTACTGTGGACGAGTAGCTCATCACCTCCCAGGTAAAACTTCTGCTGTCTTAACCTATCTGTGTCTTTATTTTTCCTTTTAATGTGGTCCTCTTTTCTAAGGTTATTCTGCCTCTGCTTTGACACCTGTCATCCTCGTTTTGTTACTACTTCGAGTTTCTTGGACATTCAGTACTTTCCTTAAAGCACACTGTGTTTTGCAGAAAAATATTTGTATTTGTAGCGCAAGTTATCTGCTGATTAAATAGTTCTGTTTTTGAAAAGGTAGCATCTTCAAACAGCTGCCTAGTGGCTGTCCTCTGTTGCTGCTTCACTGACAATATGATTTGGAAAAGGATGGAGATGTTTAGATGTTTTTTGACATTTTAAACAGATTTTCACTTCTGATTTGTGCACGTGTCCAAGATGTAGCACCACAGGAGGAAAATGTACCACAAATGTACTGATTTGAGTTGTTATATTAAAACACGTGTTTGTGACTCATTAGTCACAGTTTTGTGTGCTTTATCATGTGGGGGTGGATGTGTGGGATGTGCATTTGCTGCGTAGGCTTTTCATGGTATAGAAAATACGTCATGCATTTGTTCTAATTCTTTGCTGTCTCTCCCTTTTCCATTTCCATCTTTTTTTTCCCCTTCCTCTCTCCTCTTTCTCCCATCCATCTTCCCCCTCTCATCCTTTCCCACGCCTGCCATGTGTCTCCTCTCATTCTCTCTGGATTATGCTCTTCAATCTCTGTTCCCCCTCTCTCTTACTACTCTTTAATTCCTCCGGCAAACCTCCACCGCTGTTCCTCCCAGTGAGGAGGTGTGTAAACATGGCTTCACAGTCATTGTTGATATGCGTGGCTCCAAGTGGGACAGCATCAAGCCTCTGCTGAAGATCCTGCAGGAGTCATTTCCATCGTGTATCCACGTTGCTCTTATCATCAAACCGGACAACTTCTGGCAGAAGCAGAGGACCAACTTCGGAAGCTCCAAGTTTGAGTTTGAGGTAAGATGAATATTTTTAAGAATACTTATAATTAAAAGAAAAGACAACATAGAAACAAAGACATTACTAATTGTGTGATCACGGTATGGTCCCACTGTATACAAGTGAAAAATCCCCTTTTCTGTCTGTTGAGCAATGATAACAACCTTTGTAGCAGCCCTTCACTCAGCTGTTCATTGTCAGAACATTTTGTTATTTTTGTCTCTTTGCTGCTTTGAATGCAGACATCATCAGCCAAGGGAGAAATGTCATCATATTCAACAGATTACACAAACAAGCATGTGTGATTCTGTCATTCATGTGTTAAACTGATTTTCACTGCTTATTTAATGATACAGTCTGAAATAAAGATATTCTGGTCAATTTCCACATTCCAAATTTTGCCAAGTTGTAGCCTGCCAGTACATTTTCTACTTGATTTGGTTTTCTCCTTAAGAACAGGAATATGAGAAATAAATGAGAAATTATCAAAACAATTTTTTCTAGCTTTCCTTCTGTGAGTAGTATATAGGACCTTCTCAAAATATTAGCATATTGTGATAAAGTTAATTATTTTCCATAATGTCATGATGAAAATTTAACATTCATATATTTTAGATTCATTGCACACTAACTGAAATATTTCAGGTCTTTTATTGTCTTAATACGGATGATTTTGGCATACAGCTCATGAAAACCCAAAATTCCTATCTCACAAAATTAGCATATTTCATCCGACCAATAAAAGAAAAGTGTTTTTAATTCAAAAAACGTCAACCTTCAAATAATCATGTACAGTTATGCACTCAATACTTGGTCAGGAATCCTTTTGCAGAAATGACTGCTTCAATGCGGCGTGGCATGGAGGCAATCAGCCTGTGGCACTGCTGAGGTCTTATGGAGGCCCAGGATGCTTCGATAGCGGCCTTTAACTCATCTAGAGTGTTGGGTCTTGAGTCTCTCAACGTTCTCTTCACAATATCCCACAGATTCTCTATGGGGTTCAGGTCAGGAGAGTTGGGAGGCCAATTGAGCACAGTGATACCATGGTCAGTAAACCATTTACCAGTGGTTTTGGCACTGTGAGCAGGTGCCAGGTCGTGCTGAAAAATGAAATCTTCATCTCCATAAAGCTTTTCAGCAGATGGAAGCATGAAGTGCTCCAAAATCTCCTGATAGCTAGCTGCATTGACCCTGTCCTTGATAAAACACAGTGGACCAACACCAGCAGCTGACACGGCACCCCAGACCATCACTGACTGTGGGTACTTGACACTGGACTTCTGGCATTTTGGCATTTCCTTCTCCCCAGTCTTCCTCCAGACTCTGGCACCTTGATTTCCGAATGACATGCAGAATTTGCTTTCATCCGAAAAAAGTACTTTGGACCACTGAGCAACAGTCCAGTGCTGCTTCTCTGTAGCCCAGGTCAGGCGCTTCTGCCGCTGTTTCTGGCTCCAAAGTGGCTTGACCTGGGGAATGCGGCACCTGTAGCCCATTTCCTGCACACGCCTGTGCACGGTGGCTCTGGATGTTTCTACTCCAGACTCAGTCCACTACTTCCGCAGGTCCCCCAAGGTCTGGAATCGGCCCTTCTCCACAATCTTCTTCAGGGTCCGGTCACCTCTTCTCGTTGTGCAGCGTTTTCTGTCACACTTTTTCCATCCCACAGACTTCCCACTGAGGTGCCTTGATACAGCACTCTGGGAACAGCCTATTCGTTCAGAAATTTCTTTCTGTGTCTTACCCTCTTGCTTGAGGGTGTCAATAGTGGCCTTCTGGACAGCAGTCAGGTCGGCAGTCTTACCCATGATTGGGGTTTTGAGTGATGAACCAGGCTGGGAGTTTTAAAGGCCTCAGGAATCTTTTGCAGGTGTTTAGAGTTAACTCGTTGATTCAGATGATTAGGTTCATAGCTCGTTTAGAGACCCTTTTAATGATATGCTAATTTTGTGAGATAGGAATTTTGGGTTTTCATGAGCTGTATGCCAAAATCCTCCGTATTAAGATAATAAAAGACCTGAAATATTTCAGTGAGTGTGCAATGAATCTAAAATATATGAATGTTAAATTTTCATCATTACATTATGGAAAATAATGAACTTTATCACAATATGCTAATATTTTGAGAAGGACCTGTATTATTTATATTAGGAACAGAAGTGATGTCATGTCACGTGTGTGAGAGCAGTGGCTGTAAAACAGGAATTTGCTGTTTTAAAAGAAAGACAAAATGATACAGTTAACATCTAAACTTTCTGTGGCCATTTTATGTTAGCGATAAGAGGCTAGCATAACAAAAACAAACGTTGCAATGTCTGTTATTCTGTTGCATGTAGAGCTTTACCTTAACGCTGAAATGTTTAAAAGGTGGCAAACCTTTCCAAATCCAGCATGTTCCGTGACAGAGATGTTGAAATAATAATTTATATAAAGTGCTTTTTAAAAGATTCAAGGATACTGTACAAACAAGAAATTAAATCAAGACACAAGAAAATAAAAGAAACAGCACAATATTAAAATATACACAAAACAGAGCAATTAATGGAGGTAAGCACCCTTGGACAGATGGGTTTTTGGTTAGACTTGAACAGAGGAAGAGTGTCAGTATTGCGAATGTCTGGAGGGAGTGAATTCCAGAGTTTTGGAGCAGCGCGGAAGAAAGCTCTGCTCCTTATGGTGCTGAAAGCTCCAAAGAACAAACAGAGCAACTTCTAAGTCTACTGAAAGTCTGGTTCTCTCTCGCTTTCTCGCAGCCTGAACGATTGGCATACATCTCTCCAAGGTCTGTTTTGGAAAATACAGCTTTCTTTGAAATACCATCTTACATGTCTGTGCTTCCTCTGACGAATTTAAATACCTCACCTATACAAGAAATACCTAATGTAAACTGGTTTTGCAGCATCCATAATGAACAACTTTGTTCTTAGCATGAGCTAGTAGCTCTGAGGCAAGGCACTGCTCTAATCGGATAAAGATCACACTTTTAAGTCTCCAGTCACTGGTCCGGGCCGATCGATTGCGATTTTTCTGGCTATCCTGTTTTTCAGATAATAAAGCCTGTTTAGAGTTAAACAACAGCTTTACATGCCCGTTTGATCTGTCAGCTTTGCTTACTATGAAAAGGAAAATGTAAATTTCTGAAATATAGGTTATAAGCTCCAGTATTGTTTTAAGTAATCAGATTTCTTCTTGAATCCTGGTATAGTGCATTTCCAAGTGGACATTTTCAATTAAAGCAATGTGAGTGAACTCAGCGCTGTAGAAATGTCTTCGATTGCTCACATGCTTATTTGCAAAAAGAGTTCAATGTGGTCTGATGACATAATATCGACTTTTTTTTTTAAAGTAAGAGTAGCCTGTGGCCAGAGCACAATTATCTTTAAGCTACCCAGCCAAGCCACATGGTCATTGATTGTATACACTACATACACAATGAATAGTTGGGTCTGTTGGTATTTTGATATTTTCACTCTAAACTGAATGATTTAATAAAATGTGCATATTTATTAAGCTGCGACAGCAACAAGTCTAGTTTTAATTCAGCAGATTACAGTGTGTTATTACATATAATGTATTTGACATAATCCTAACCTAACTACTAGCACCTTTGTGGTGACGTTAAATTGATTCATCAAATAACAATAAATAACACATTGTTTTGACATAGAAATGACCTGAGTTAACTCATAAAGGATGATTTTACAGCTTAAATAAAAATAAAACCTTTCCACTAGGCATGGGACTCAGAGATTTTACTGCTGCTAAAATAATATAACATTATTACACTTCTAACGTTGTTAATAACATGTATGTATTGTTAAAATTGTGTTACGTGCATGTAAGGAAGAGTTCAGATTAAACTTCCACTAAAAGTCTTTTATGGTATAAGTGGTTTTATTAATCGAGCCATCTGCTAAGGTGGCTAGCCTGCATCCTGCTGCTCGCTCATAGCTTCGCCAACTGTAGTTTTACAGCTGTATTAGGGGACAGGGGTAGTGTGGTCCTTTCGTTTCCACGACAAGAGTATAATTTAGTAGCGTTCTTTCAGCTAGCTGACCTGCAGTGCACGGTCGCAGGTTTCAGGGAGTGGCAGCTCTGCATTACACTATGCTCAATACAACTGGGTGCACATTCCCTGGCACCTCATTAAAATAACATTAAACAGGAGGAACAGTATTTATGGAGAGTTTTTGTGGTTTTAAAACTGTACAGCTAACCATCCCATATCTGCTAACAACAGAGCAAAAATAACCAAACAAGTCATAATATTAAACCACTGTAGACCTGTAGAGATGCAGGGTATTAGTTTTAAAGGTGACAGAATGAAAAACAAATGGAGCAGAAAGCCCCCTTAAAGCACGATAGAGGTTCTGTCTTGCAATGGAACTAATTTGGTGTTTCTGCTACAAAAGTCTGTTAAAATTATTAATTCACAAGATTTTCAGGAATCTTAACATTTAAAGCATGTTTGCCCATTTTGTGTCTAAGACATCTCTTAGCTGCCTTACTTTATTTTAAATCTGCAGTTTAATCAAAATTGGGAGCAAAAGCAGAAAAAACTCAATACAGCCTTAATTTTTTATGTTTAATAATGAATTATGTCTTGATTTTTTGAGAGAGAAAAAGCTTAGAGAAGCTTTCCTTGTAACAAGCTGCTAATCAAGCTGCTTGAACACAGGCAGTGAATGTGGCGGTGTCAGTATGTTTTCTTTCAGTATGGTTCAAGTTGCTTTTCTTCTTTACTTGAGGACAACAGTGCATCTCAGCATTGCTTGGCCTACACAAGTCCTATCCAAGCTATCTCTTGGTCTCCATGGTTCTCTGGCCATGTGTGTGGGGGTGTTGCATGGAGGTGGCTCAGCAGAAACACAGAGGCAATGAAGCCAAACAAGGAAATGTTTCCTTACTTTATCTCTGAAATTAATTCTTTAATGTCCACTACTTGGAGAGGGTTGAGTTTTGTTTTTAGGTTTAGAAGTCACAAATACAACATGTTCCATGCAGAGGAAATGTTGTTTTTTGGGCTGCATTTCAAATATTTTTGTTGGATCTAGAAGCTGGCATGAGCATCAACTCCAGGCAAAAGATATTTGTTGTGCATTTGAAAACAAAGATAACCAGATAACCAGATTTGTTTTACCTTCCTACATGGCTAACTTTAACCGACATTTCTCTACCAGACTGTCATGGTGTCACTTGAGGGTTTGACGAAAGTTGTGGACCCCTCCCAGCTGACTGCTGACTTTGACGGCAGCCTGGACTACAACCATGAAGAGTGGATAGAGGTAAGGCAGACCACGTCCCTTCAGTTCTCAAAGTAACGCAGAGGGCTAACTGAGACCTCATTCAGATGTGATTGTTTGGTATTTAAACCTGTGGGTGAATCAAAAAAGAAATGACTTGGTTTCGTTCATTGGTTTGACCAGGTGCGCGTGGCGTTCGAGGAGTTCTCTGGTCATGCCACTCAGATGTTGACTCGACTGGAAGAGATGCAGGAAACTGTGTCAAGAAAAGACTTCCCCCAAGACCTGGAGGGAGCGAGGCGAATGATAGAGGAGAACGCCGCACTAAAGAAGAAGATCATTAAAGCTCCAATAGAGGAGCTTGATACTGAAGGGCAGAGGTAAATAGAAAACAAAGTGTTTCTTGATTTGTTCTTCGATTTTTTTTTTTTCAAGTAACTAAATGTAATTGTTTAATTAAGCTAAAGGCCAACAGGTGATGCAAAATCACTTGAACACCAGAACTTTCTTAAGTATGAGCCATCAGCTGTGTCTCGTTGTCTTTTTTCTGTTTCTATAATTCTGCACATGGAAGAATTATGAAAAAAGAAAGAGAATCTGTGAAATTTCACAAGTTGAAAATAGATACATGAGGAATAGCATGCTGGTGTTGCAGTGAGTTCCTGTGACTGTCCAAAGAGTGTGAGGAATACTTTATAAAATTATCCTTGGACATAGGCTTGTAAAGAATGATCTTGTTTGTTCTTTGGTCGAAAAATAGCATGATTTGAAGTTACTAGCAAATTTTCCAAGCGGCGCCATAAATATAGCAGTTGTTCCAACTAAACTTTGGATCCCCTTGGGTAGGACGAAGTTTCCTAACCCTTATAATTAAACACAGCAAATGCCATTCTGTGATATGAGGGTCCTTGGGACCAGCAAATTGTTAGGGAAATAACATAGATTTGCAATATTCATGGTGAATAATGAAACCATGTTTCCAATATCACTTAGGAAAATGTAAAAATGTATGGACCAAAATACGTTTTTCAGGCTGACTGTAGAAACTCACAGATGTTTTTTAACTAATCTATTATGTTACATTTTTCATTTAGAAAAGGCAGATGTGCAACCAAAACATCTAGTCCATTAACTTGTGAAAAGAAAATGCATTTCTAGGTGTTCATATGTGGCTCATTTTCTCTGCTCCGTTATGTGACAACATTATGAGCTATCGGGTGACATGGGTGACCCTGATCCTCTTTTAACAACAGCTTTCCATTGGAAAGCTTTGATTTCCTGTCATATTGTTGCAGATTTATTCATTGACATATGATATCTAGGTTTGTGTGGTTACAGTACCTGTCTGTAGCAGCATTTATCAGTCATTGTATGAATCAAACAATATGCCACTTACATCTGTATTGATAATACTAAACTACATGTACAGTGCCCTTAGTGTGGCATGCATTGTACCCAGCCCCTTTTCCCAGACAACCCTAATTAAAATCCAGTCAATCCATTTACCTTCATAAGTCACCTAATGAGTAAATGGAGTCAACCTGTGTATAGTTTAAGTATAAATGCAGCAGTTCTTTGAAAGCGTCAGAGGTTACTTTGAGAAGATTAGTGAATAAACAGCATCATAAAGACTGAGGAAAACAGCAAACGGTTCAGGGTTTAGATGTTTAAAGCAAAACGGTACAACAGTCTACCAAGTTTTAAACATATCATAGAACACTATATAATCTATCATTCAAAAGTGGAAAGAGTTCAGCACAATTGCAAACCTACCGACATGCCCCTCCACCCTAACGTGCCAGGAAAGGAGAGCATGAATCTGAGAATCAGCCAAGATGTCCATGGTTACTCTGGAGGAGCAGCAGAGATCCACAGCTTAGGTGAAGAATCTTTGACAATTTAATTGTTGTTCACTCCACAAATCTGGCCATTATGGAAATGGGGCATGGAAAAAGCCAACAGAAATGCATTAAATCTAAGCCTATCAGGCTTTTTGCCAACTTTTTAAAGATTAGATCTTTTATATTATAATTGTTTCTTGTACTGTAGTTCTGGGAAAATCAAATAAGCGCACTTACACAGTTAAAATTCAGCCTACTACTAAGTAAAGTGCAAAAATGGACTTTGAGAACAAAAAGAAAACACAATTCACAGATATTGAGGCATCAACTGTGACATCAGGATGCATAATTAATCTGTTTCCAGGTTGCTTCAGCGGATTCAGAGCAGTGAGGCTTTCTCCAATCGCAACGGCAGCACTGGTGGCAGCAACAGTAGCAGCAGCGGTGGCGTTTGCAATGCCGACACTAAGGGCCTGGTCCCGCGGATCACCCAGCTGCTGGATAAGCTGCACTCCACCCGGCAGCACCTGCACCAGGCCTGGCACGTCCGGAAACTCCAGCTGGATCAGTGCTTCCAGCTACGCCTGTTCGAGCAGGACGCAGAGAAGGTCTGTGGGCACGGTGGGAGTCTGGGTTATGTACAGTGTCATGAAGAAGTGATCTATAACAAAAGCTGGTGATCAGTGTGGGGCAGGCGACTATCAATAATTAGCTAAACGTAATTAAAGCCACAGAGGGGCATTGATTGATGCTGTTTTTGAATCTAACATGAACTCATGTCTTTCTTTCTACGGGCTTGTAATAGAAAAGCAGGGAAAAAGTGAACAGTTTCTTCCAATTGAGACGAATAATAGCTTATACAGGTACAGAACCACCTCCCCTGGCTCCAGCCCGGACAGCTCAGGCAATGACAGCTGTTGCAGAAAAATAAGAGACAGGGAGAGAAATTCAAAGATCCATGTTTGAGTGAGTGGAGTGAAATAGCAGGCTGCTGCAGCAAAGAGGACTGCAGTATAGGATACACTGCAGCAGCAGGAGCTTGTTGCTAGGACACCATAGGGCACAAGTTTTTCTCTGGGAGAGCATAAGAAGATGCTGCTAATAGAAGCAGTCAATTTCTGTGTATCCTTGGCTGGGAGAGATGACAGCTCTGTGAATGTTACAACACAATCACACACAGGTTGAGCAGCATGGATGGGTCCCAGCTTTGTGTTCGGACTTTCTCCTGCAATAAACCTTAAATGTTGCTGAAGAGCCTGTACATCTGCTTGGTTTGTTTCCATAAAGACGGTTAACTTTGTTACTTGTGTTCCTTTGTGTTTCTGTTCTGACATATTCCTGCCTCAGATGTTTGACTGGATCATGCACAACAAAGGTTTGTTCCTGGCAGGCTACACAGAGATTGGCAACAACCACCCCCACGCAGTGGAGCTGCAAACCCAGCACAATCACTTTGCAATGAACTGCATGGTAAGACACACACATTCAGAAACACAGATGTGCAGCAGTAACTAATGCTTTTCCGCCCACTTGGACTCAAGTCCATGCCCCCAAATGCATAATCATTTTGTCATTGCACTAAGTATCAACCTCTAGTTCTGAGTTTAGGTGTTTGTTTAGAGCAGCCTGCTCTTCTGTGCACGTTTCCCACTAAAATTGCAGCAACACAACTAGGTATTAAGTAATCCTATTCTTTATCCACAATCGACCTTACATAACTATTATGAAACTGTTGAGGAGAGGAAATCATCCATCGACTAGAGATTCTACGGACTCTTTGCCTCGATTCCTTCATCTTTGTTCTATCTAAGCCTTGAGTTCCTCTGTTTCTCAAACTGTGCTTCCTGCAAGTTAATCTTACATTTTTCTAGATTCTTCTTAAACATTTTGGTTTTGAACGTATACCTTTGACTCACTTGTCAGTCCTCTCCCCCCCGGCACAGAATGTGTACGTGAACATCAACCGGATCGTGTCGGTCGGCAGTCGGCTGCTAGAGTCTGGTCACTATGCCTCCCAGCAGATCAAGCAGATCTCAGGACAACTGGAGCAAGAGTGGAAAGCGTTCGCCGCAGCTCTAGATGAACGTAGCACGCTCTTAGAAATGTCAGCCAGCTTCCATAAGAAGTGTGACCAGGTAAGTCTTTCTGAGCCACTTTTATTAATTTTTGTTTGCTTGTGTATTTTTGTTGTTGTTTGTTTAATTTAAGTAATAATTTTTTTCATTAAATTAATTAAAACTGCCAATGAAAAGCCCTGTTTGAGTTGTTTCATAAAAGTGAACTGGCTGCTCTCTTTAGCCGGCTATTCAGCGTACAGAACATGACCTCAGTATTGATTTGCTCATGTAACTGAACCAAATGAGCATGTTGTTTATTCTCAGGTTACAGTTTGTGACAAATAGGGTCTGGCCATTGCTATAAAAGCCCTACATTAGGAACCATCTGCCTGCTGAACCCAGACTCATAAATCTGTCGCTACTTTCAGAAACCCTCTTTTAAACTCTTTTTATATTTTGAAAGCCTTTGGAAATGTTTGATCTGTTTTATTCTTTTGTAGTCATTGCTTATTAATTTTTCCATCTTGGCAGCATCATCTAACTCATATTGATGTGTTGTTTGTTGCACCCAGCTGAGGTTGTTATTTAATGGATGCACTTAAAGACAAATGCACATACTTACCCACAAGTCTATAAAGCCAGACATCCACATGACATTAACATATACATTGTTTGCCCTAGGATTATGGTCTTGGGAGTTGGGGGTGGCTACATCCTTTATTTAACGTGCACGCCTTTATGCGCACAATTTGCATAAAGCGGCAGTTAAATTTGAGTTTTGGTCCATACAAAATTCCATAAAAGGGCAGGGTTGATTTTTCTTTTCTTCTCTGCTACACCCTCTCCAGCGTTATTTAGAAAATAAATGTTAAAAAATGAACTTGACGTCAGAGGAAGGGGGGTCCGCCCCACCTCAGGTGTGTTCCTCCGCCATAAGTTGGAAATAAAATGCATACAGATGTTTAATAATTTACTACGTTGAGAGGGTGGGCGGTCCTGTTGGAGGGGGGGCAGCGCCCCCCCTTGGATAATGGTAGGGGAAAAGCAGATATGTTTTCATTAACACGCAAGACAAAGAAAAGGTTTCTGCAGTTATCTGTCTGGGCTCATTAGTTGGGCCTGGAGTGACTTCTATAAAAAGTATGAGCAGAATCCTAGAGAGTGAATGTAGATAATGCAGCTTTATAACTTTCAACCTGAGTTATCTCAAATATTGCTCTTATATAGCCTGTCGTTCATGTTTCAGTGTTTAAATATACATCTGACTTCTCCCTCCAAGTTATTTTTTCCATAAGAACATTGCATCAATTCAAATCTTTAACTGTTACAGACAGTTCTTTTCAATTTCTGTATATTTGGAGACGTATTAAAAGGCCATATTTTTAGGTTGCATTCATTATATAAGCCTTTGTCCATAATTTCAGCCTTTGTAAATGTTTTTTTTACCCCTCCTGCATGGACAGAGGAGTGTGTCCCTGCAGGAGGCCAAAGGTACCATTCCTTCAGGGACAAGGGCAAAGGAATGGCCCCTATTGTTTTACAAGTGTATGCAGAGAGATTTCTGCTTGTTGAAACTTGGTAACAATAGAAATAACTTTGTATACTTTGCTTAGTCTGACCAAAATGCTTCTTCTGTGAACACAGCTGTCTGACTCCGTTTGTGTTTCTTCTTGCTTTAGTACATGAGTAATGTGGACCCGTGGTGTAAGGCGTGCGGTGAGGTGGACTTGCCCTCTGAGCTGCAGGACCTGGAAGATGCAATACACCATCACCAAGGCCTGTATGAGCACATCACAGCTGCCTACTCTGAGGTAATACACTTCGTACTGTAGAAATGTGCCCAGTATGGTTTAAGGTCCTGTTAGCTGGTGTACGTGTTATGCGGTGCCTTGAGAACATGTTACGTGATTGACAAAGTAGCACAGTTCGGTTTATGTATATAGCGCCGATTCACAACAAATGTTATCCCAAGGCACCTACAAGCAACTTCAATTCAGGTACAGATGTTTATAGTCCATTCAGTTCAATCATACAAGGCTGCTTTTAGTGGAACTCTGAAGAAATTCTGGTATTAATTATTCAGTGTAACTTTGACACTGAGCTAGTAAAAAGTGCTGGTGGTTATTTAAGCTGTTTTATTTATCTCTGAAGTTGGGGCTCGTACTGTGCAACGACACCACACCCAACCTGTCAGTTTAGTTGTAATTCAGAAAAATCACATGACTTGACAATGGATGCCAGTCTGCATTGTTCACCTTCAAAGACTGTAGTAACCTGTTTCCCAGAGGAGGCGGGATAGAGGTGCAACTGTTAAAGGTGGAAGTTTTCTCCCTTGGAATGAAAACAAAGCCTCTAATTAAAATGAACCCAAACACATAAATGACAAGAATTTTCTTTTCTGTTTTATTTCGTTTTTAAGGACGTAACACAAGAAACCGAAAAGACCAAATCCTGTAATACAACCATTCTAAAACATCATTCAGGTTCTTAGGACAACTTAAAATGTACTGATATGGTACTTGTTATAAATCCACTGATGTAAACAGATTTAAACGTAATTACATACCAATTGGGACCTGGTTATAAATGCAGTAAAGTTGAGCTTCTTAAGCCAAGTGGAAGAATGTGCACAGTTTTCATTGTTTTTACCTCAAAAATATAAATAAATAAAACAATTACAATAAAATGAGCATTTGTATTAAGCCCCCATTTCTGGTACCCATATATAAAACCCAGTTGAACAAATTGTTTTCAGAAGTTAACTAATTAGTAGCTAGAATCCATATGTGTCTAACTTGATCTCAGAACAAATCCAGCTGTTCTGTGAAGGTCTCAGATGTTTGTTGGAGGACATTAGTGAAGAAACGCCATCATGAGGACCAAGGGACACACCAGAGAAGTTAGGGATGAAGTTGTGGAGAAGGTTAAAGAAGGTTTGATTTATAAAACCATATCCAAAGCTTTGTAGATCTCAAGGAGCACTGTTCAGTTCAACACCTACAAATGGGCAGAACATCTCAGAACTCCAAGGCTACCAAGACATGGCCGTACACCTAAACGTACATGCTGTGCAAGGAGAGGATTATTTAGAGAAGTAGCTTTGGGGCCTGTTGTAACTCTGGAGGAGCTGGAGAGATACATAGCTCAGGATTATTAGACATGACAAATGTACGGTCATGGACTAATCTGTCCTTTGTGGGTAAGTGACAAGAAGAAAACTAAAGTTGAAAGAAAGAATATCATTTTCAGTTTGGTGGCAAACTGCAAATGGAGGCAGTGTAGAGGACACAGCACACACATGGAATAAGCTGCTCTGGTCACATGAGACCAAAATTAAACTGTTTTGCCTACATGCAAGGCACTTCCTGAGGTAGAAACATAGCCCAGCACGTCACCGTGAACCATTCCCACAGTAAAACTTGGTAGTGGAAGCATCATGCTGTCTTTCTTCATCAGGGAGAGGGATCGTTGATGAGAAAACAAACAATGCCGGATTAGGGTGAATTTTTTTACTAGCTCTTAATGCAATTATACCTCAAGGAGAACATATGCACTTAGCAATATTTCAGGGTGATGCATAGCTTTTTCCGTGTGATCTACACATTCATCAAAAAATTCTCATTTGCTTCCTTTAAGTATTCAAAAAAGGATATAGGTGTAGAAAGTGGTTATTGTCCATACAGGGAGCTTTTCACAGTGTATTCTTATGAGAAAAAAAATTTACAATTTGTTCAGGTGAGCCAGGATGGAAAAGCCCTGTTAGACAAGCTGCAGCGACCTTTGACACCGGGCAGTGCTGATTCGCTAACCGCTTCGGCAAATTACTCCAAGGCAGTGCACCACGTCCTCGACATCATCCACGAGGTGCTGCATCACCAAAGACAGCTGGAGAACATCTGGCAACACCGTAAAGTGCGACTGCACCAGCGTTTGCAACTCTGCGTCTTTCAGCAGGATGTTCAGCAGGTACATGCATACATACGCACAAACAGCAGACTGCAACGGTTTCTTTTATGTAGAGCAGTGCATTTGCAGCATTGTTCTTCATTGCCAAGTTTTTTACATGTAACACAAGGATTAAATAGTAATTTAACGATAACAGCTCAACATAGTGAGTGCAAGAAGTCCGCTCCTCACAGGAGTTATGCATGGGAGCATCCTGAGTGAATGATCGCTGCCAAGTACAAGCATGAGGAGCAGAGTCAGTTACTGTCCAAAAATCATGGCTGCTTCTGAGTGTGTTGACATGGTAACAGTTGCTGTGGTAACTGAACTGGGTCATGTGTCCATGCAGATGGTGTTCATCCATTCACATCGTGACTGAATGCAGGAAGGAGAGGGTTTGAGAGCAGCCTCAGAGTTTTACATTTTACCACACACAGCATTACTTATGCCGTCACTTCGCTCTTTAACAGTTTTAATAGCCAGCTGCTCTCTTTGGAGCAGCGGCAACTTCAGCGAGCCCCCTGGTGGTTGCCCATGCTCAAGTGTTTTTAGCTCTGAGATGAATCTGGTTTTTTCTCACAGGTTTTGGACTGGATAGAAAACCATGGTGAGGCCTTCCTCAGCAAGCACACAGGTGTGGGAAAGTCTCTTCACCGAGCCCGAGCTCTGCAGAAACGCCATGAGGACTTTGAGGAAGTGGCTCAGGTCTGTGTCTATTTTATAGCTAACATAGAGAATGTTAAAACCCTTGCTATACGCTAAAAACATCTGCAAGCCGAGAATATTACTTAACTAGTTGAGTGAAGCTTTTTAGAAATAAAATTTTATCTTTTTAGATAAATTGTCGGCTGCTATAAGTTGTACTGCATTTGGTTGACTTTTGACTCAAAATGAGGTATAAATCCTTACATCAGCTGTTACATCTGCAGTGCTTCACACACTACCTCCATATTTGCACTTTTTGTTGAGATTAATAATGTAATAATTTATACTTTTTTTCTTAATGAACTTAATAATCTTCACATATTACACAACATTTTCTCTTTTTATGTTCCCAGAGTAGACCTCTTTCTTAATGAAGCTATCTGCTTTTAAAAGATGTCAAAGAATGCTAAAATCGAGAAGCTATTCAAACTGTAGGCAGAGCAGTTTAATTGAAAACCTACAAAATCAAACAAATGTGTGGTTACATCCTGCATCTAAAAGCTACCGGATAGCAGCTCTCCAGGACTGGACTTGGCCACCCCTGACTTGCACTTTTCATACTATGAAATGTAACACAAAGAACACTTTTACTGTGCTTTTAAAGTAATTTGCTTAAAAACTGCTAAAACTGTGCCACCGTGGCGAGCACGGTGGCACAGTTGGTAGCACTGTTGCCTTGCAGCAAGAAGGTCCTGGGTTCAATTCCCAACCAGGGGTCTTTCTGCATGGAGTTTGCATGTTCTCCCCGTGCATGCGTGGGTTCTCACCGGGTACTCCGGCTTCCTCCCACAGTCCAAAGACATGCCTGTTAGGTTAATTGGTCACTCTAAAATTGTCCTTAGGTGTATGAATGAGTGTGTGCATGGTTGTTTGTGTGTTTCCCTGCGATGGACTGGCGACATGTCCAGGGTGTACCCTGCCTCTCGCCCTTAGACTGCTGGAGATAGGCACCAGCTCCCCCGCGACCCACTATGGAATAAGCGGTAGAAAATGACTGACTGACTGACTGACTGACTGCTAAAATATTATGCGAAATTGTGTAAAATTCAGATATAAACAAACTGGATCAATTTACTTATACATTACAATATTTCCAATAATAGCTGCTGCCTCTTTCTGATACCAGGTTTAAGTGTCAGACAGCAGGGGAGCCCTCAGGTATAAACCTGAGCTACCTGATAATACTTTTCTGTCACGTTTCTTTGAGTTTTAAAATGTTTTAAATGTCACGATTTACTAGAAGCAAATAACTAGATTAACATTATTAATCTAGTTATTTTAAATACCACAAAAATCAAAGATAAGAGTTTAATTAGTTCCTTTACAAATAAAATGTTATTAAGTTTTATAGAAAGCTTCCTTAAAAACATTCTCATGATATTCCGCCTCATTTCAAAGCTTCCTGGTTCTGTTTTTTTGTTTTGACATCTTTCTCTTCCTCTTTGGTTCAGCGTCTCTGTGTTTCTGTTTTCTTTTATCACTCATCTCTGTACTCCTTGGCTATCGCTGACTCCAGCAGTGAACACATCACCTGCATATCCTGTTTCTCATTTTGCTCTACAACGTCTCCATCTCTTTCATAGCAGACGTTTTGCTCACTTTACCCTGACCCCTTGTTAAGACCCGTTTCTCTCCCTGTCTCCGTGTAGAACACATACACCAATGCAGATAAGCTGCTGGAGGCGGCTGAGCAGCTGGCCCAGACGGGAGAATGCGACCCAGAGGAGATCTACCAGGCCGCCCACCAGCTGGAAGACAGAATCCAAGACTTTGTTCGCCGCGTGGAGCAGCGCAAAGTGTTGCTGGACATGTCTGTCGCCTTTCACACGCACGTCAAAGAGGTGGGCAGGGAGGGTGACACAGCGTTGAAGTGGGTGGTGGGCTGTGTGCTTCTGGAGATGAGAGCTTTCAGAGGCCTCTTCAGCATTTGGGAAATAATTACATGTTGAAATGAAGTTGGAGTGAGTTTTATGTTTAGTTAAATAATCAGAGAGAAATCTAAGTAGGTATGTCCTGTAGTGTTTGATGTTTGACTATAGATATCTAGCTTTACATTTACACAATAAAACATGGTTACCTACAGGGTAGTTACATTCTGGAAACAGTACATTTTAAAAAACAAACTTGCTAAAGACAGGATTCTTGACCTGATGACTGTCTTCCATGTGTCCCTCTTTGTAGCTGTGGACATGGCTGGAGGAACTGCAGAAGGAACTACTGGACGACGTTTATGCCGAGTCTGTGGAGGCCGTCCAGGATCTGATCAAGCGCTTTGGTCAACAACAACAGACCACGCTTCAGGTCACCGTCAATGTCATCAAGGAGGGGGAGGACCTCATCCAACAGCTCAGGTACAGATTGATGCACTTAATACTTGAGATGTTTCTTTTTTTCCAATTTCTCTTCACCTGCTTGTACTCCGAGGCAAGTCTGTGTCACAAATACTAAAAATGATGACTAACCTATCTTCTTTCAAAGGAGAAATTGACATATCCTCTAAAAGTGATCTGCGGCCAGTTCAAATCTCAGTTCTTGCAAAGGTTTTAACACCTTTTGAGCTTTTTTACATTTTGTCAAATTGCAGCAACAAAATGCAGTGGGTTTTATTTGAAAGACCAGTGGAAAGTTGTACCTAAATTTAATGTAGAAAGAAATAAATGACCAAAGAAATCTCAAAAGTGTGCCAGACACATACATTCAGTCCCTCTTGAAATGATTATAAAATCAATTTTTGCTTCATTTACAAGTGTGTTCTGTTTTGTCTATAGGAGCTTTTCACATGTAGAGACTGAGATGTTTGCCTATTCGTTGGTAAATAGCTCAAGCTCAGTCAGGTTAGATGAAGAGCATCTGTAAACATCTTTTTTTAAGTAAGGCACAATGTATCAAATGTGCAAAGGACTGTTTTGACTTGTAATGTTTGGTAGGCTGTTAAATTCCAAGGGCCATTCATTCACTCTCTGCAGTCTAACTTTATATCCAGCTAGCTCATTGGACCTTCCCTGCACTTGATATCTACAACTGATGGATTTCAGTGACTGAGATACTGAAGCTCACTTAGAGTGATTTTAACATTGTGATAGTGAAAACAATTAGACTAGTGAGGAAAACGTGGCTTAATGCAAGCAATATTATCACAGTAATACCACAATATTAGTTCCTTTTAATATTGTGCTTAAAGGTGAACCGTTGCCCCACCCTGAAGTCTTCTGCAGCCTCTTTTCTTCTAGTATTGCCCTGGATTTAGCTACATCCATCTTCCCATCAACTCTGACCAGCCTCCCTATCCCCGCTGGAGCAAATCGTCACCACACAACTTTCCACCAATACTTCTACAAGCCACCATAGACTGTGTAGTGACTTTATAAGGTTGTAAAAGACTCATTTCAGGTTTTCGTTAGGAAATGAAAACGACTCTGCTCCAGAAATGAGACGCTATTTAATCAAGTGAACCGGAGTTAAATACAAAAAGAAACAGCAGCTCTATGCCTGCTTTGATGCTGATCTTGATGAGTTATCTTTCATCATAGCTTTAGTTTAGGCTTGCATGGATTTGTAATTTTAAACAAATGTGTCGACACTAAATGAAGCTAAATATATGCAATGAAAAAACTCCCTGTTAAATTTAGAGGACATTAATGAAGTGCATTAAAACCAAAACCAGCAAGCTGTGAGCATGAGAGGGGGTGAGAGCAGTAGATGCAGTTGTCCAGCTTTATTTTTATGCAGAGGATGTTCCAGTGCCTCTCCTCACTCCCTCTTTCTCTTTGTGTTCGCCACCCTCTCCCTGGTGTGTTGGCTCCACAGCGGATTCTTACATAACTTTTAGAAACGTGTGTCTAATTGTGTGGCGGTTTCTCCGAGAGGCAACTGTAGCTCCACACACCATCTGCTTCTTCGTGCGGGACTGAGCTGTTGGGGTGCACACATGCTGTCATCAAAGTGCATGAGAGAGTCACTGATTAGTGAACCTGAAGCCAACCCACCACCTCACCTGCACTGTCAGTGCTTTCTCATAATCAAAAACCACTTCGATCCGGATGTTTATTAATGCGTCATGCATGTGTGTTTTGGGCAGATCCATGAATCAGAATCTATATAACAGGTTTCTATTTCCTACCTGCCTAACTCCTGAGATATGCTGTTCTCATTTAATCTACCATACTGAGATGTACATAGTCTCTACTTGATCACAAATACACATGGTTTTATAATGGTTGTAGTTTTTTTTTTTTTTTGAGTAGCATTTGAAGTAAACAACTGATTGGCAAATTAGCCACAGTTTTAGTCTTTTTTGAGTGGGTCTGTTCCACACTAGCGCTGCTACACCGGTTTATACCAACACAGCAGTTTCCAGAGCAGCTAACCCTGACTGGCATAATGCCCAGCAGTGTCTTTTATAGCTTCACAGAGCAGCACTCTGCAGATTGTTGCTTAAATGTGTTTTTCTTCCAGGGACTCTGCCATCTCCAGCAATAAGACACCTCACAATAGTTCCATCAACCACATCGAGAGTGTCCTCCAGCAGCTGGACGAGGCCCAGGCTCAGATGGAGGAGCTCTTTCAGGAGAGGAAGATCAAGCTGGAGCTTTTCCTTCAGCTCCGCATCTTTGAGAGAGATGCCATTGATGTAAGTGTAAAGTTGAAACTGTGTACTGTAAATAAAAAGGAGGATATTGATCTGATGCTGTCACAGGTGCATTTGGAGGTCCCAACATCGCAGTGTTTGAAGTTAGAAGGAAACATCACAAGATTAATTAGCTTGTAGCTCCATTAGCAGATATAACTCTTAGTGGTTGTTTTCAGAATGACGATTAGTCTCTAATATTGTTTTAGTGGCCCACTGTTCTTGGCTGTCTTTTCAGGATCCAGCACCACGATCCAATCAGATTTAGGTCTGGACTTTGAGTCAGCCATTGCAGCTTATTGGTTCTTTTGTTGTTTTTTCCAGCATTCTGTTGTAGATTTGTTGGGGTGTTTGGGATCATTGTCCTGTTACATGATAACCTTACACTTTGCGAAAAGACTCACTTTAGTGGTTGCATAGTAATTTTTGGAGTTTATTGCAAATACAACCTCAGATAGCATAGCTCTCTGTGGAGCCATGATAAAATAATTAGCATGTAACTTGTATTTTTGAACCAACCTTGTAAGGTTTTAGTTTTTCGTGTCAAGACTGTTGCTGCTATTGGTTCCCAACTATTGAAAATAACCAAATTACTTCCCAAAAAACGTTTTTTACACATTACATCACATTCTGTCATGGAAGTATCAATCCCAGTAACGTTAGTTTATAGGGTTAGCAAGCAATCATCACTTAGTTTATCATTATTACAATAAATCACAATGTCTATTATTGAAGAACATTTTGATGATAATGATTAACAATATGCTAAATGTCCATCCCTACTTAAATTACAGCTTTCTATGTCGTTCACCCAAGAATTAATTCAAATAAAATTAAAATAGAAAATTGGCTGAATGTCTCACTGGGAGTGAAGCTAAAAAATAACAGTAGATCAACAGCAACCATCATAAAAAGAATAATAAAGCGACTGATTTAGATTTATCTAAGTAACGGTAAAAAGTGTCACATCGAGATTTTTAGGAGTCATAGAGTAAAAATTGAACACCAAATATCTGGTAGAAACTTGGAAATATATGGAAATGAGAAGTGATTTTTCCATACATGTCAGGATATTGTATTGATATCAAAGCACTTTTACAGTGTCTTAAAAATGTTTTATTATCCCTTCTCAGATCATCTCAGACCTGGATTCCTGGAACGAAGAGCTGACGGGTCAGAAGAGTGACTTTGACACGGAGGACTTGACATTAGCCGAGCAGAGTCTCCAGCACCACGCTGACAAGGCCCTGACTATGAACAACCTGACGTTTGATGTCATCCACCAGGGACAGGAGCTGCTGCAGTATGTCAACGAAGTCCAGGCATCTGGTAAGCTCTCACCTCCATTCACACTCCTAAAGAACTTAAAAGTACGGATCTCTACACCTATGAAGTTTTGTTGAATAATAAAGGCATTTTCTTGTTAAACGCGGTGTATCTGATTGTGCTGTGTTTGCCCACCACTCACCATCAAGCCGATGGTTAAAGCAGGTTGCAGTATGTGTTCAGTTCAGTGTTGCTACACAGATTTCTGTGTTGGCTCCATTAGTTTTCCTGTGTAGGTGTCCTGGGTCAGATTCACCCAGGGTTTGTGACGAGAGGCACCCACTCACTACCAAAATAACTCACCTGTGACTCTAAATGCTAATAGGTGCTCTGTGAAAACACATAAAGAATGGTTACATTATGCAACATGCAGTAAACATAGAAAATATATTATCTGGTTTTTGTCATTTTTTCGGGTCTGATCCATTTTCAGATCTATTTAGATATGAGATAATGTTTGGGTTTCCAGGATTTATTCCTTATTCCATTATCTAAACGATAAGATATATATTGTTACATTGATTTCTATTCAGATAATTTTCTTCATTTTTATGCATCAAATCAAAGATAGATGCTTTTTAGTTACTGTCAAAACCCAGCCTATTCAGAAGTTAAGGGTTTCGGAAAACTCATAAAAAGTCTTACATTTTATTATTTTACACTTTAAAAAAGTTTCAAACACAGATCAAGTTCTAGTACAGGGTCTTACTGATATTTAATGAGAAAAGCAATGATGCCATTGCTCTGTGATGTGTAGTTCTGGCTGATGAATTGAGGTGTTATAACAGTGGGACAAAACTACAAGCCCCATTATGCAGGGAAGCAACTAACTCCAGAAAGAAGTACTTTCATTAAGCAAATCTGCACAACATTTCTGCTCCTGAAACTTTGTGCTAAAATCAAATGATCTTGTTATGTTATTCGCTACCTCCTCTTTCGTCACAGGAAGGTGTATATTTAGGTATATTTAGCAAGACTTGGCTTAAAAACAGAGATTTCAGTAGTTGGTTAAAACCAGCAGTCAATAACTGTTATGAAACTTGGTATATGCTGTAGGAGTTAATGGTCGGTAGCCTAGCAGTTAAAGCATTTGACGCACATGCTAAACAACTCCAGTCAAGGTTGACAAAATTATCTTCAATCAAGCTGATAAATGTATTTATTTTTCATGATTCATGTAGGTCTTAAATTTGGATTAAATCATAATCTAACAATTCTTAGATCAGTTTTAAGTGCATCTTTGGTTTTTAACCCAAGTATTTTTTACAAACAACATATAAGCATCATGGTAAACACAGTAAGCTTTAAATAATCTGTTTTTATTCTGGGATAATCCAGTCCAAGTATTATAGATATCAAAATAAAGTGGATTTGTATTGATGATGTAGAGACACTGATTAATATGAAGTGGATATTTAATGAAATCACCCTTTTGTACTCTGCCAAAACAGAAGCCAGCTTCAGCATCATGTTGGATTATTATTTGTTGAGCAGATAATAAAAACCCACTTATGTAAATGATCAAATCCAGAATGTTATTAAACGGCAGGACGTTTTATGTCTGGGAAAGTGTGAAATTTTGAAATGGAAAACCTTAAGGATCCCTGAGTTGCAGGTAGCATTAATTCGGGTCTTATCGCGTCAACCATGGGGTAATGTGACTGTCGACCCTCTCTTTAGGTGTGGAGTTACTGTGTGATCGGGATGTGGACATGGCCACACGGGTTCAGGACTTGCTGGAGTTCCTTCATGAGAAGCAGCAGGAACTGGACCTTGCAGCTGAGCAGCACCGCAGACACCTGGAGCAGTGCGTCCAGCTGAGACACTTGCAGGCTGAAGTCAAGCAGGTAGGACTCACACACATGGCTGCAGAGTGTATCAGTGTTTTAAAGAGACGGGGATTAAGTCTTAATTTTGTTAATACCCCCAAGGTTCTGGGCTGGATTCGAAATGGTGAATCGATGCTTAATGCTGGTCTAATCACTGCTAGCTCCCTGCAGGAGGCTGAGCAGCTACAGAGGGAACATGAACAATTTCAGCATGCCATTGAGGTAATGTGTTTTTGCTTCAAGCGTAGAGCTGCATTTTGCTGAAACTGCTTATTATTGGCGACTCTAGTCCTTAAATTCTTTGCATCTTCTCCCACTGCAGAAGACCCACCAGAGTGCTCTGCAGGTTCAGCAGAAGGCAGAGGCTCTGCTCCAGGCAAACCACTACGACATGGACCTGATCAGAGACTGTGCAGAGAACGTGGCTTCTCACTGGCAGCAGCTAATGCTGAAAATGGAGGACCGACTCAAACTGGTCAATGCCTCTGTGGCTTTCTACAAGACTTCTGAACAGGTACAAGGTCCAGTTCAGCTGTGGCAGGTCCTGGTTGTACTTCATTAAGAACAAAGTTCTGTGTGACTGAGTTTTTCTGTTTAGGTGTGCAGTGTGCTGGAGAGCCTGGAGCAGGAGTATAAGAGGGAGGAGGACTGGTGCGGAGGAGCTGATAAACTGGGACCTAACTGTGAAACAGACCATGTGACTCCCATGATCAGTAAGCACCTGGAGCAGAAGGAGGCTTTCCTCAAAGTAAGTCATATCAAGTGGAATCTAAACCAAAGCGAGTTTTTAAGTTTCACTTGTGATCTGGCAATGTGCTGATCTGCCAGGCTTGCACTTTGGCCAGAAGAAATGCGGACGTCTTTCTAAAGTACATGCACAGAAACAGCGTCAACATGCCAGGGATGCTGAGTCATGTCAAAGCACCAGAACAACAGGTTAAAAGTAAGTGTCAGATAATATGCTGGATGTAACTTAGTTTTCATTCATCTTGGTGTAAGATTGAATTCAAACCTGCCTGAACAGAAAATAGTTTAATTTATTAACATTTTTAATATAAATACCAGAGCTTGGGAAAAATGTTTGAAATACGATCCATTCAAATCATCCAAGTAGATAAAAAAAAAAACAATGAATGCTGGTTAATATGAAGTTCCCCTATTAAAAATATCTTTCAGATTTTTCAGATTTATCTTTTGTGTTCAGATATCCTCAATGAGCTGTTGCAGAGAGAGAACAGAGTTCTCCATTTTTGGACCATGAGGAAGCGGCGACTGGACCAGTGTCAGCAGTACGTGGTGTTTGAACGCAGCGCCAAACAGGTACGTGAAACCCATCCAGAAACTAGAAATCATGACAGGAACCGTATGGTTTATTTGGAGGGACAGGATACTCACAAACATGGTTGAAATGAGACATAACTGTGTAAAATATATGTGTTTGTATCCAGGCTTTGGAGTGGATTCACGACACCGGGGAGTTCTACCTATCTACACACACATCCACTGGCTCGAGCATCCATCACACACAGGAACTCCTGAAGGAGCATGAGGACTTTCACATCACAGCCAGGGTTGGGGTCACAAAAACACTGATTTAATGTCTTCTTGTTGGGATTTAAATGTTAAACTCACTATGTTCTTCTTCTAAAGCAAACCAAGGAGCGTGTAAAGCTGCTGATCCAGCTGGCCGATGGCTTCTGCGAGAAAGGCCACAGCCACGCCGCGGAGATTAAGAAGTGGGTGACTGCTGTGGACAAGCGCTACAGAGACTTCTCCCTGCGCATGGACAAGTACCGCAGCAGTCTGGAGAAAGCTCTGGGAATACCTTCAGACTCTAACAAGGCAGTACGGGTGGTCAACTGTTAAAATATCATCTAATTAATTCCTGTAATGTCTTAGTGTGTCTGCTTATAAACCCCCTAATCTTGGAGTATCTCTCTTCGTCAGAGCAAAGACCTTCAACTGGACATCATCCCAGCCACACCTCCAGGGTCAGAGGTCAAACTTAGGGATGCTGCTGCACACGAACTGAATGAGGAAAAACGCAAATCAGCACGCAGAAAGGAGTACGTGGCCACTTCCTGTTTGTCATGTTCACAACATTTGACAATCTACAAATTCTTTAGGTCTTTCAGCAGATTAAAAGCAGTCTACAGGTTGAGTTTGTGAATGTATTCAGCAGCTAACAGCTCCACTTCAGAGGACTATGTCCTTACCATACAAAATAAGGAAATAGTAACAAGCCAGCACTTGCTCTTCAGATAACAGAAGATTTATTGCCAAGTTAATTGAATTAATGTTAGAGTGTAGAGAAGGTACAAAAGTGAAGCCTGGCGCTTTTTAAGAGGATGAAGTGCAAACTGGTCCTTCATTGTTCTTGTCAACACTGAGTAAGGGGATTTAACGTAATTGTGAGGACCTAATGGATGATTTAAACATCCTTCTCTGTCTGTTAGCCTTTTATTTGCTGTGTCTGCAAACAGCTTGGCTACAAAAGAGACCAAATGGTTAGATGGTGCACCCAAGCAGAGGGGGCTGTGTCATTTCATCTTCATGCCACAAATCCGCAGCATAATTTACGTTACTCATAGCTGGTTTATGACCGGGTTTTATGGCCCATAAAGCTTTCATTATTCATTGCAGTAAACGGATTGAGCTGACAGGCTGAGAAGGAGCTATCGATTATTCACTGTTTGAATTAGGACACTATGACAAGCTGCCAATTTGTGTATGTGTCTGTTCTCCTGTGTGTCTAGGTTCATCATGGCAGAGCTGATTCAGACAGAGAAGGCATACGTGCGGGACCTGCGGGAATGCATGGATGTAAGATCATCTCTCTGTCAAACAACTTCTCATAAAAAATCTGAAAATGTATTACACCCATACTGCTGCCTTATACTGTAAATGTCGCTGATTTGACATTTCCAATTTTGTCATCATACAGACCTACTTATGGGAAATGACCAGTGGGGTTGAGGAGATTCCTCCAGGCATCATTAACAAGGAGCACATTATTTTTGGAAACATGCAGGACCTCTATGAATTCCACCATAAGTAAGACACATCTCAGGAATGACTATTGCTCTAGTAGAACCACATTTAGATCATTGTTTAGTCTAAAATAAATACTGCCATTTAATATCAAAATAACAGAATATATTGTGAAGCTACAGTTATGGGAAAACTGAGTACACCCATCATTCTTCCACTTAATGTTGAAGGAGAAGTATCATCCAGGTGAAGATAATCCACTATATTAACTTATAAGCAACTGTGATTACCTTTGTTAATGCAGCAGTTTTGGTAGTTTGCTGCTCTAGAGTCTGCAGGTGTTTGTTAGCAATACACTTAGAGAAGCGTTGTTTGGTGCCATTTGCCTTTAGGAAAGGTTGCAAGGTAATATCCGAACTATTTGAAGTCCATCCTCAAAGCCTATTCATAAGTGGACAACTTTTAGGACAGATCCCAGTCTTTCCAGCAAATTCACCACAAAATCAGACCATCAAATACTCAGAGAAATAAAACCCGGGAGCTCTCACCCAGACCCTGAAGCATCAGTTAGCATGTTGAATAGGGCGCTGATTGCATTCAGGTTACCCCAAGTTCTCCCGTTAGGGGTTTGCTGCCCTGTGGGGGCTCCTCTTTGTTGTCACTAGGGAACTCTGTGGGGTCCTTAGCAATGGTGTCCGCTGTGGTTAAGTGGGCAGGGCGACATAGAGCTTGGGCCAGTTGGGAAGCTTGTTCAAGGCAGGGGTTTATGCTGCCACCTTGGTGCCCACCCCCTCCTGCCAAAAATATACAGGGGTTGGACAATGAAACTGAAACACCTGTCATTTTAGTGTGGGAGGTTTCATGGCTAAATTGTACCAGCCTGGTAGCCAGTCTTCATTGATTGCACATTGCACCAGTAAGAGCAGAGTGTGAAGGTTCAATTAGCAGGGTAAGAGCACAGTTTTGCTCAAAGTATTGAAATGCACACAACATTATGGGTGACATACCAGAGTTCAAAAGAGGACAAATTGTTGGTACACGTCTTTCTGGCACATCTATGACCAAGACAGCAAGTCTTTGTGATTTATCAAGAGCCACGGTATCCAGGGTAATGTCAGCATACCACCAAGAAGGACGAACCACATCCAACAGGATTAACTGTGGACGCAAGAGGAAGCTGTCTGAAAGGGATGTTCGGGTGCTAACCCGGATTGTATCCAAAAAACATAAAACCACGGCTGCCCAAATCATGGCAGAATTAAATGTGCTCCTCAACTCTCTTGTTTCCACCAGAACTGTCCGTCGGGAGCTCCACAGGGTCAATATACACGGCCGGGCTGCTATAGCCAAACCTTTGGTCACTCATGCCAATGCCAAACGTTGGTTTCAATGGTTCAAGGAGCACAAATCTTGGGCTGTGGACAATGTTAAACATGTTTTGTTCTCTGATGAGTCCACCTTTACTGTTTTCCCCACATCCAGGAGAGTTACGGTGTGGAGAAGCCCCTAAGAAGCGTACCACCCAGACTGTTGCATGCCCAGAGTGAAGCATGGGGGTGGATCAGTGATGGTTTAGGCTGCCATATCATGGCATTCCCTTGGCCCAATACTTGTGCTACATGGGTGCGTCACTGCCAAGGACTACCGAACCATTCTTGAGGACCATGTGCATCCAATGGTTCAAACATTGTATCCTGAAGGCGGTGCCGTGTATCAGGATGACAATGCACCAAGACACACAGCAAGACTGGTGAAAAATTGGTTTGATGAACATGAAAGTGAAGTTGAACATCTCCCATGGCCTGCACAGTCACCAGATCTAAATATTATTGAGCCACTTTGGGGTGTTTTGGAGGAGCGAGTCAGGAAACGTTTTCCTCCACCAGTATCACGTAGTGACCTGGCCACTATCCTGCAAGAAGAATGGCTTAAAATCCCTCTGACCACTGTGCAGGACTTGTATGTCATTCCCAAGATGAATTGACACTGTATTGGCCGCAAAAAGAGGCCCTACACCATACTAATAAATTATTGTGGTCTAAAACCAGGTGTTTCAATTTCATTGTCCAACCCCTGTATATACCACTACACAACAATAGGGTCGTGGGGTGTGGGACGATGTAACTTGCTGGCATGAGGGGACTACCTGATAGTTCAAACTCAAAGATTTGAAGGTCATATTTTATTAATGCAACCTGTCTACTTTGATGCCAAATGCAACACTGATTTAATAAAGTCAGCGAAGCCATTATAAAACAGTCTCCAGATATCCTTTTCGTAGAGCAAAGCTTCCCTGGCACATGTAACCAGCTCCTCCATGTCGAATGCCTGATATGCCGCAACAGTACATCTGAAAAAAGAAACAAGTTGAATACTTAAAGTTGTTACAGAAAAACTAGAATATTTTTCATAAAGGGTTGCTAGGAAGAAGCTAGTATCTTCTTTTTGAAAGAACATGCCAGCACAATTTAAGTTGGCAAACATTTTTTTGATTAAACCTCAGGACTTCTGGAGCAGTGTCCTGTGGAAAGATGAGACCAAAGTTGAGACGTTTACCTATAATTCACATTGATGTGTTTTTTGGAAAATATCAAGCATAGTGGTGAAGCTATAATTATTTGGCTCTTCTGGTACCCATGGGACCTCAGTAATTTGTAGTCATTGAGTTAACCATGAACTTCTTTAAAGAAAAGTATTTGAGAATCAAATATGTGTAGCCACCCCACTGCTCTGTCCAGTATTAACTGGGACAAGAACTTCAACTGACTGGTGGGTGTCTGTTTGGGTCCTTTAAATTATGGTAGATACCACGTAGGTTTACCTATGTTGAGTCAATACTTGCTCCTCTGATAACCATTTACCATACTTTTAAGTGAAATAACAATTAATTCCAGACAACCTGCTAACAGAAACAGTTTCTTTTAATGAAAACTTAGGCAAATAAATAAATGCTTAGCCCCAAGGTCAGAGTACTCAACCCCTTACAAGTTTTAATTGTAAAGACCAGAGCAAAGCTCTTAGTTCGTTAACTGAACTGTTCCTCAATCTAATCTAAAATTTAAAAAAAACTATTTGGGCACATTACCTTCTCAACCTCTTATTTCTTGCCTCAATAACTCTTATTTTTTTCAAGAACCAACAACCGTTTTAATAGTTTTTACCTATAACCAGAATCCACATTTTCATCATTGTCAGAACTCCATACATTTATAGGAAGAAATACTGTTAACTATGAACACACCACACATGGGCCCCACACACACACACTCACACAGTTCGGTACCGCTTACGGTCTCGTTGCAGGCCTGTTGAAACTCGTGTGCGATGCAAAAGACTAAAATCCTCTTCTCCCGGGCAAAACGCTAAAATGACTCAGATTTGCTTGTTCAACAGGTGTCCGCTCCGCCGACACACGGACGTTTGTCGATTCCCATCGAAGTTACTCCGCTACACAAATCACGCAGAAACTTCTCCGTAACGCTGGAGCCAGTGTCGCCAGGTTGACACATTCATCTCGTCGTCTCGGATCAGCCGCGGTTCTCCTCCGTGTTTTTTCTCCTCCGTCGCATTTCCACACACTACTGCAGATATTGTAACTGCAGCGTTTAGATTTAACTTGTGCAGAAAATCTCTGAAACAGTTCAATCCTTCTCCAACCTCAGGGTCGACCTACATTAACTGCAATCTCCATTTTCCTCGTGCTCGTCCTCTCTACTTTTTTTCCTTCTTCTTCCCATCATTCCCTGTCTCTCCTCCATCATAACTTCCGTTACAACTAGGAGGTTTGGTCCATAGTCTCTAGACTATTTAAAACACTAAATTATACATATGAGTACACATGTCACCTTCAGAGACGCTTCATCTTCCTGTTGTTTACGGTTTTTCCCATATGAACAACCTATTTAAAACATAATACCAGGCTCTCAACTATATTTCTGATATAAATATCACGTTTTCAGTAGTTTGTAAATATTCAAAAGCTTTTGGTGCATGGTTTTAGCCAGGGGCTACATATGGAATAACAGTTAAATCTTAATCTGAACCACTTCATGCAACAAAACAATGATTCCAAAGATAATCTGCAACAAACAGCTGGAAAAAAAAAAAAAGAATCAAGGTGACTGTGGCTTTAGCTGAAGACGACTCTGATTAAAGGAAAGCCTGCAAACATCAATGAACTGAGGCAATGTTGTGAAGAAGAGTGGGTCAAAATTCCTCTACGACAGTGTGTGAGACCAGGGCGTCCAGGAACCGATGTTGTGGTCTGCATACAACTGAAGCGACGTCGAAGTGGTGGCAACAGCGGCAGGTTGCACGTTTCTCAGCAGACAAAACTTTAGCCCCTCATTATTCCTCTCTTTCTCCTCACCTCTCGTCTGCATGGTGGTGACCCGGACTCCCCGGTTGTCCCTTATGGTCTTCGGTGAAGACCATAAGGGACAACCGGGGAGTCCGGGAACTCTTCTTTTTCCCTGGTAGTCTGGGAAGAACCATGAGAGCCATGGGTCTTCCTGTCGCCTGTGTCGCCAATTTGTGGAGACAGAAAAAGTGATCTGTTATGATGCAGATTATTTCCCACAGGGTGTTATCTGGTTTAGTGGTCATATCTTGCTTAATGACAATTAAGCTTCTGATGAGGTCACACAGGAGGCATTTCCCATTAGTGAGAGACAAAACGAATGCTAGGAAAGAGAACCACTATTTCCAGTGTTTGCTGCTAAAGGTGGTAGTACAAGCTATTCAATAATAGGATGTACATACTTTTTCATATTTTGGCTGTTATTTTAACTGTTTTCCCCTATGACTGTCATTTGTAAGCAGTTATTTCAATGTAATTGTTTCTGAATTTATTTCAGCATTTTTCTCAAGGAGTTGGAGAAATATGAGCAGCTTCCAGAAGATGTTGGCCATTGCTTTGTCACATGGGTATGTATCATTTGTCTCCAGGTATTAACAATATGTCACCAGACTGATATGTATATTGTTTAGCCCACCATTCAGATTTGTTAATCTAATATTTACAGAAGTTGAGGTTTTGCTTTTTTCAACATTCATAACAACCAATTTCTCTGTTCTTTAAGGCTGATAAGTTCCAGATGTATGTGAACTACTGTAAGAACAAACCTGACTCTACACAGCTCATCTTAGAACATGCTGGAAACTACTTTGATGTGAGTAACGCCTTTAGTAAAAGTGACCCTGGATAGGTCTTATTTTGTACAATCAGAACTTATCCAAACTTTTTTGTGTGACAGGAAATCCAACAACGGCACAGACTGGCCAACTCCATCTCCTCCTATCTCATCAAGCCAGTGCAGAGAATCACGAAGTATCAGCTCCTGCTGAAGGTAACCAATCTCACCACATCTCAGTGGTGCTACAGTTTTCATTGTCCTTCTCATGATTTCTGTGTACTTGTCTGCTTAGGAGCTCCTGACGTGTTGTGAAGAAGGTAAAGGAGAGATTAAGGACGGCCTGGAGGTGATGCTCAGTGTTCCCAAGAGAGCAAACGATGCCATGCATCTTTCCATGCTGGAGGGTGAGTGCCACACAGTAGTTATCCTGCTTTTCTAGATGTGGTTAAACGTGCTGATGATTTATTTAACCAATAACATCTTTTTCACGTTACAACCACCAATTTTTATGTATTTCTTGAGAGGTTTATGTGATAGATCAACACTCAACGTTGGAAAAGGAAAATAATGAATAGTTTTCAAATTGTTTTACAAATAAATAAAAATATTGGTAAAATGAATATAGTCTGTACCTAGCTCCTAATTATTCCTCCGTCAACTTCAAGTGGTGTTGTAGGAAAGTGGAAGCTATTGGGAACAGCAACTCAGCCACCAAGTGGTAGGCCTCATAAATTAACGGAGTGGGGGCAGCAGATGCTGACATGCATAGTGCACAGAGGTTGCCGACTTTCTGCAGAGTCTACAGACCTAAAAACTTCATGTGGCCTTCAGATTAGCTCAAGAACAGTGTGAAAAGAGCTTCATGGAATGGGTTTCCATGTCCAAGCCATAAATCACCAAGTGCAATTAAAAGCGTTGGTTGCAGTGGTGTAAAGCATGTCACCATGGGACTCTAGAGCAGTGGAGGTGCGTTCCCTGTGATGAATCGTGCTTCTCCATCTGGCAATCTGATGGATGAGTCTGGGTTTTGGCCAGGTTTAAAGTTTGGTGGACGGGGTATTGTCCTGTGGAGTTGTTTTATAGGAGCTGGACTTGGCCCCTTAGTTCCAGTGAAAGGAACTCTGAATGCTTTAGCAAACCAAGACATTTGAGACAGTTACATTGTACCGACTTGGTGAGAACAGTTTAAAGGTGGTCCCTTCCACTGCCAACATGACTGTGCACCAGTACATAAAGCAAGGTCCATAAAGACGTAGATGAGAGAGTTTGGTGTGGATGAGCTTAACTGCCTTGCACAGAGTCCTGACCTCAACCCAATAGAACACCTTTGGGATAAATTAGAATGGAGACCAAGAGCCAGGTCTAAGTCTAAGACTTCACAAATGTGCTTCTGGAAGAATGGTCAAACAATCCCATGAATGTGATCTGTGGACAGCCTTCCCATAAGAGCTGTTATAGCTGCAAAGGGTGGACCAACGTCGTGTTAAACCCTATGGATTAGGAGTGGGATGTCACTTAAGTTCATATGTGAGTCAAGGCAGGTGATCAAAAACGTTTGGTAATATAGGTTACCTCAAAAAGCTGTAAATGAAGCAAAATGTGGTTCTGTAAAGTTCTGACTCAGTGAGGCTAAATAAAAGTACATGGCACATTTTTCATCTTCTTATTTGTAAAACCTTTGGAAAACTCTATATTAGTTTTATTTTAATTCACAGTTTCACATTACTTTATGTTGATCTGTCACAAAATAAAAAGAAAATGCATTAAAGTTTCAGGCTTTCACCAGATTCAAAAAATCATAGGGAATGAAAGGCAAAGTATAAGCTTGACAAAAAATAGGTTTCGGTAAAACACTAGAAAGCCGGTGTAGTTTTAAAATGAATATTTCTTTAAATATGCTGTTTTTCCTCCAGGATTTGATGAAAACATCGAGTCTCAGGGCGAGCTCATTCTCCAGGATTCATTCCAGGTCTGGGATCCTAAAACTTTGATCCGTAAAGGCAGAGAGCGTCACCTCTTCCTCTTTGAGATGTCTCTGGTCTTCAGCAAGGAGGTGAAGGATTCAAATGGAAGGAGCAAATATATCTACAAGAGCAAGCTTTTTGTAAGTAGAAGAGGATGGATCCACTCATCTTTTTTTTCTGTGATTGTAATCACAAGAAAAAACAGCACTTGACACAGGGGTGGGTGATATTTATACATTTATGTTGAGATATATATATTTTTTTATCTTTGGTTTGCTCTGTCATAATTTTAACATTTTAGCCTTTTGTTTTTGAGCCACTGACTAAAAACATAAACATACTCAACCACAAAGGCCAGGTTCACAGCTTTTTTTTGCCTCTAAGCAAATTGGGTCTGGGTAAGATGAGCAACAAAGCATTATCACTGCTATTTAAAAATTAAGTTCTAGAGTAAAAGTCTCAAAGATCACCACCCTAAAGAACCTGTCTTTAGCGTAGAATAACAGTTTTGATTTGACAAGTCCAACTATGGAACATGCATATTGTTAGCCTCATAGCATAATTGACAAAGTGATAATTGCCAAAACATGACTTAGGCAATTATGCTGTGAGGCTAACGACATAATAAATCCCAAATCCTGTTAGCATTTTCAAGGTAAATATTTTTTACATGCATGACCTGAATGTAGAACAAATCTGGATCTTTATAAAGTGAAGTTTGTGGAAACAGCGAATGTGCTTGGATAAACGGAGGACATCTTTAATTCCTCCATATGAATTAAGAGTGAGCTGTTTCCAGGACATCCTATGTACATGGAAGAATTAGATGATGTAGACTAATTGTGAACTTCTTGGTGTTACTTTTACACAATGTCAATGTGAAAAGCCATCAATTAGAGAGACAGTTGTCTCTCATTAATCTGTCAAGGGTCATAAAAGCATTTCTCAGACTACACCACCATCAGCTAGCATGTTAAATATTACATTTTAAAGCGGGACAGCTCAGTTTATGGTTATTTACTCATCTTAGCATAAGAATGAAGTCATCTCCAACAGAAAGTGAGGGCAACCTGAAATGTTTCATAAGTTGTTTTCCTTCCTAGACGTCAGAACTGGGGGTGACGGAGCACGTCGAAGGAGATCCATGTAAGTTTGCTTTATGGGTGGGACGTACCCCGACTTCTGACAACAAAATTGTGCTCAAGGTAAGGAATAAAAAAACTTTCTTTCTTATTCTTCTGCTGAAACTTTCTTAAGGGTTGACTAATACAGTTTTCAGAGAAAGAATTTCAAAGCTACATTGAATTAAATTATTGTGAAAACGTGTATTCAGAAAAATGAGACTGGGATCCGTTATAATATTAAGACCCAACAGGGTTGATGAATATATCTTATCTGTATTGGTCTAACCCAAATGTCTTTCTGTTTCTCTATTTATTTCTCTCCGGCTTTCCTTCTCATCCTTTATTCTTTCCTATTCTTTGACTTGATAAGATGCAGTTTTCTTTATGCTCTCTTCTGTCCTTCTTTCTTCCATCTCTCTATCCTCTGGCTCACTCTGTCATCTTTGTCCTCCGGTCAGATTCTGCTTTGTTCCATCTGTTAAGAAACCCGAACAGATCTGTAAATCTGGGGCTGTGTTTTCTGTGGATGTTTGTATATCTAACTCTCTATGTGGGCTGAAATGCTTCCACCAACGCTGGTGACACTCAGCTCACGATCGCCCACGGACCCTCACCCTGGCTCTGTGCCACTTCATAAAAGCAACGAGTTGTCTCCTCTTAGAGGCAGAAAAACGATGGTTTAACCATGAACCCCGCCCAATATTCATATTCTGTGTTTTTGTTGTTGTTGAACTCACGGGTGGATAAAAGTTGGTGTCAGCCGTTGGAACAGCATGAGCCCAGAAACCCACCACATGCAACATTGAGTGCTACAGCTCTGTTACACATGGAAACTCCTAAACTAACCACTGACGAGCAGTCATGCAGTATGTGCATTGTAAATTGTCTCCCATTACTAACACCACATAGACACACACACACACACATACTCCTCATTACTGTCTGCTACACATTTAATTGGCCGTCATTACTCTGTCAAGGCAAATTATCAGTGTTTTGTATTTCTATGACGTTCATTTATGTTTTATGTGAGCGCATAAAAATGTGCCGTATATTCTCTTAAGCCAAATCAGTGAAATTCTTTATTCTATATTTTAAATTCAAAGCTAAGTCAGGGAGCCAAACATGGAGCAACGGTGAGTACAAACTATTCCACAACACAGCCCTCATCTGTTCCACACAAGTCTGCACGCCTCATATACTCACTTCTACAGGTTAGTTCATTTATTCTGTCTAAAGGACAGACATGTTCTGCATAGCTCAAACATGATTTATTCAGCTTGTACAATCTGGCAAACGTTGGAGATCATGCCTTGGATGAGTTTGTTGTAAATTATTAAATGACAGTGGTTCCCAATTCTGGATACGTCTACAAAAGTCCTGGGGAAAAATTACATTTTTGCAAATTAAGAATTTAAAGTTTAACAGTTTTTATTCAAAAAAGAGAAAATACTGATTAAATGTCTTTTGTAGGTGACCTGGTATGTTTAAGGTTTGCGGGGAAAAGAACAAAATATAAATTTTCTTAAGATTTGACAGGAGCTAATTGTAATAATATGTGACTGAAACAACGGTGGGACATAGGTAGAAAGTGCTGGGGTTCTAACATATTTTTTTGTTTAATGCCATTCAAAGGAATTTAAATAATCTAAGACACGATCAGAGTCCACTCCAGCAGCTTGAAAGGTTCCAAGTGATTTGTTTTTTCTAAGGTTGATTATTGCAACTTTCTAATGGACTACTTTACTTAAACTGAGGCAATAACTTATGTGATTTTTCAAAACTTTTAAGAGGTCCAAAGTTGATCATTTGAATGTAATTGGACCGTGCTCAACATTGCTGACCATAGTCTGAATCGAATAGAAAGCTGTTATTGTATGGCAGTCGATAAAAATATTATGTTATATGTCAGAGTAAAGCTACATGCATAATCTAATGAGACTGAGGCCCAGAAACTGGCTCCCAGGTCAGACTTTAGAGTCTTTGTCAACAAAACCAAATCTCAATCGAAAATAAATTGACATCTACATGTTTTAGTTGACTTTAGACTGGATTATTCAGTGCAGAAAAGTCTGGAAATGAAATTCATTTGGATATAAACATCAGACAGATGTGTATTGAACTTTAAATAAATAAAACCCTATTTACACTTGACTACTACTGCATCACAGCAATAAAAATAGGACAGAATGAGGCTGGTCTCTGCAGTGCCTGAGACTTTTTTTGAAGTGCATCAAGAACCCATCAGTATCTGCTGCACTCCCAACTGAGGAGAGGTACACATACCACCAAACTGCCCATGAGAGCCTTCAGGATTGGCTATGATCCAGCCACGATTGAATTGTTATGGAAGTTCTGGAGACCATAGAGGGTGGCCTTTATGTCAGGGTGAACGGGGCCTCAGTAGCTTTGGTAGCAATGATACAAACACAGACTTTAGCAACCTAAACTATACCCAATTACTTAATTGCCACAAAATGTAAATAATGTCTATATCTGGGATATATAACAATTTCCACTTTATTTAAGCATCAGTTTACAACCCATAGTGAGTGTTTCTGGGGAGTTTTTTATAACTGATCTAGAAACCTGGGGAACCACGGCTGATGAGATTCAATGGAAAGTAAACACATTTCAAAACAATTAGAATATTGTGAAAAAGTGAGACTTATGTTTTATATAGATTCATTACACATAAACAGAAATATTTCAAGCCTTTTATAAGATCAACAACAATGATATTTTAAACTGAAATGTCAGGCTTCTAAAAATATTTTCATTCATATGCACTCAATGCTTGGTCTGGGCTCCTTTTGCATTACTGCGTCAATCAGTCTGTGGTTCTGCTGAGGTTTAATGGAAGCCCAGGTTGCTTTAATAGCAGCCTTCAGGTCATCTGCATTGTTGGGTCTAGTGTCTCTCATCCGTCTCTTAACACTACCCCATAGATTCTCCGTGGGGTTCAGGTCAGACCAGTTTGCTGGTCAATCACGCCCAGTAACACCATGGTCATTGAACCAGCTATTGAAACCTGTGGCAGCGTAGGCAGGTGGCAAGTCCTGCTGAAAATGAAATCAGCATCTCCATAAAACGTTTCAGCTGGAGGAAGCATGATGTGCTGTGCAATTTCCTGCCAGATGGCTGTGTTGAATGTGGACTTCAGAAAACACAGTAGACCAACACCAGCTGTTTTAGAGTGTGACGTCATGAGTTTCCAATATTTTCCTTTTTTAAGATATTCAAAATTTCTGAGACATTGAATGTTGGGTTTTCAATAACTGTATGTAATCCATAATCATCAAAATTCCAAAAGCTTGAAATATTTCATTCTGTATAATGAATGTACATAAAATATGAGTTTCACTTTCATAAGATTGACATTTTTTTTTAGCTGTACCTGTAAATATGAAAAATGGCAGAAGTAAAATAAAGAGACATTCAGACTTGTGTGAAACAGTGAAATTTGATAAACAAATGAACTTTTTGTTTAGTTTTTTGACATCTCAAGTCAGATCTTGTTCAACATCTTGCTTTACTGTCCATTCAAAGGCATCAAATATTGAGAACAAACAAGACTGGATCAAACACATTAGGGAGGTGATCCAGGAACGCACCATTCATCTGAGAGGAGCCCTTAAGGAGCCCATTCACATTCCCAAACCAACTACAGCTAAGCATCCCAAAGGACGAAGGTAAACATGACTGTATTTAGTACAACATCTTTTCACAAAACATGTTTCATACCCAAATGGTCTTCTTGTTCAAACAATAATAGTATTAAATATTAAATGATCGTGTGTGCTTCTGTCAGGGATGGAGAGGACCTGGACAGTCAGGGTGAAGGCAGCAGCCAACCAGACACAATCTCTCTGGCATCTCGCACGTCTCAGAACACACTGGACAGCGACAAGGTGAGAACACTCGATTATAGAGCCAGGAATACGATCCTTGCACATTTTTGAATAAGAAAAAGTTGTAAATCTGTCAATATTCTGCTTTATTGTCATGTGTGAGCTAGAAATCTAGGCCTTTTACATGTTATATTCCGCAGCTCTCAGGTGGCTGTGAGCTCACTGTGGTGATACACGACTTCATGGCCAGCAACAGCAATGAGCTGACGTTGAGACGGGGTCAGACTGTTGAGGTTCTGGAGCGTTGTCATGACAAACCAGACTGGTGCCTGGTGAGGACAACAGATCGCTCTCCTGCCCTGGAAGGCCTGGTTCCCTGCGCAGTGCTCTGCATTGCTCATTCTAGGTCATCCATGGAGATGGAGGGCATCTTTAACCACAAAGGTATGGAGTGTATTACTGCGTCTCTTAGAAAACATGTGTTCTGTTCATACAGAAAATATTCTGCTCTCTATTTTGTCACATTACAACTACAAACGTCAATGTTTCTATGTGTTAGACCAACACATAATTGTGAAGTGGAAGGAAGATTTGTCCAATTTTTACAAGGAAAAATCTGTGCATTTGTGATCAGCCCTCTGGACTCCGTCACAAGTCACCTATGTAGGAAGCAGAGTCTAGTAATTTAATAACCACAAACAAATTTTAGAGTACAGAATAAAACAAATAGCTTCATGAATAACAAGAAAAACACTAGACAGGTCAGAGACGTGGAGAAGTTTAAAGCGGGGTTAGTTAATACCATATGTACATTTTTAAACATCTCACAGAGCCCTGTTCAATCCATCATCTGAACATGGATTATGACACAAACCTACCAAGACATGGCCATCAGCCCAAAATGAAACACACGGTAAGGAGAGCATTAATCAGAGAAACAGCTAAGAGGTCCATGGTACCTCTGGAGGAGCAGCAGAGATCCACAGATCAAGTGGAGAAATCTGTTGACAAGGGAATTATTTATTGAGCACTCCACAAATCTGACCTTCGTGATAGAGTGGCAAAAAAACAGTGCTGTTGAAAGAAAGCCACAATAAATCCTGCCTAAATCTTTTCACAAGCCTTGTAGGGGACAGAGGAAACACGTGGAAGAAAGTTCTCTGGTCAGATGAGACTAAGATCCAGGTTGCACATCATTTTCTGGTGAAAACGAAAACGTTTTGTTGCATTTTTACTGTTTGGTCACATGACAACGGCAGTCAATGTTTTCTCTGAAAATGTCACAATTTGAGAAGAGGTTCCAGAGTGTAATGGTGTAAAACCGTCTCGGTCTCTGTTGTCTTGTAGACGGAAAGCCCTGGTTTATGCCCAGTATGCCTGAAATCAGTAGAAATTAATGAACACGTACACAACATAACGGCTACCGACAAGTTTCAAACCCACAGAAGATGAAGATATCAAAAATAACAATGGCAGATTGCAGAGTACTTACTTGTGCTGCTGACTCTTTTGAATCTAATGACGGTTCTCCAACAAAGTGCTCATTTTCTTCCCCTTTTTGAAAGCATGGATGTGTTTGCCAATGTTGTTAAGTTTCAAAGAACATACCGACTAGTGTCGTGGTGGGGAATTACACCATTTTGCTGTGTGCACAGACATTGTAATTGAAACGTTGCCATGTAGACGTAGTAACAGAAACGGAAAAATATTCCTGTTTTCAATGGTTTGTTGACATGTACACAGGGCCTAAAATTAAACGTTCTGGTCTACATGCAAAGTTATACAAATGATGGAAAGCTAATACCACAGATCATTCAGAACACACCAAAATCACATAGGAACATGGTAGTGGCAGCATCATGCTGTGGGGATGCTTTTCTTCGGCAGGATTTGGAAGCAGGTGATGAGGAGATGGATGGAGCTATATGCTTGACAATCTTGAAAGGAAAAACCAGTAGAGGCTGCAAAAGATTTTGAGATCTGGACAGAGGTTCAAATTACATCATAAATATAAGCCAGAGCTCCAAATGAATGGTTTAGATGATAGCATGCGTTAAAATGGCCCAGGATACATACAGCTGCTCTCTATCCAAGAACAAATTATAGTTTGTGGCAGTAATTTGACAAGATGTTAAAAAGTTCAGGGCGTATGAATACTTCTGCAAGGTAATGTGGCAATGTACTTAAGATTCTTTGGTGAATGGTGCAGAACCGTTCATTTCTAAAGTATCCCTCTGCCTTTCACAGACACTCTGTCGGTGTGCAGCAATGACTCCATCATGCCAGGGTCTGCTGCCACACTCCAGCCAGGTCATGGCATCGGCTCTCACAGCTCACCAGGACCTAAACGACCAGGTAGGCTCATCTGTGCATTTGAACTAGGTCAACATGATATTCATACAAACTATCATGGCAATCCCAGTTCAAAAACACAAAGTTAAAGCTGTGTGAGGGTATTTGATATGTTACCAGAATGTGTGTGATATCATGGTAAAAGTGACTGTGTGAGTGGAGTTTCACATTTAAGCTGTTATCCTGCTATATTTTCAAGGTAATACACTTCGCAAGTGGCTCACCAGCCCGGTGCGTCGGCTCAGCAGCGGCAAGGCAGACGGCCATGTGAAGAAACTTGCCAACAAGCACAAGAAGAACCGTGAGGTGAGGAAGAGTGGAGAGATAACAATGGGCTCACAGAAAGACTCTGATGACAGTGCTGCTACTCCTCAAGATGAAACTCTGGAGGAGGTGGGTGGACACATGCATACTTTGTTCTGTAAATGTTATGTAACATAACTGTGAGGAAATCTTTACACTGCCATTCTTGTGTGTTGCAGAGGGTCCGTAACGAGGGGCTGTCAAGTGGTACGTTGTCCAAGTCCAGTTCTTCAGGCATGCAGAGCTGCGGAGAGGAGGAAGGAGAGGAGGGTGCCGACTCGGTTCCTCTGCCTCCGCCTATGGCCATCCAGCAACACAGCCTGCTGCAGCCGGACTCACAGGATGACAAGGTGAGGACAGAGATAATCATCAAAGCAAGACGGGAGACGAAAACGCCTTCTGTAGGATTAACCTGAACTTCTCCATGTCGGATTGTGATTTTTAAATTTCCTATAACAAGAGAGTGGCGCAAATGTGCATTTACAACTACAGTTGCTTATTATCCATGACCATTCAACAGTTGCAGTGTTTACACACCATTGATTAGTATTGGATTACCATAGGTGGAATCTTGTTGCATACCAGAAAGCTGTCAAATATGACTTTTTGTATTGTTTAAAATGAAAATAAAAAAATAATCTTACTTGTACAAAATGGAAACGCTTAGTTGATTTCAGTATTATAGGATATAATGCATAAGGTTACTGGTAGTTTTTGGTCATCCGTTTAACTACAGATTTTACAGGGCCTTGTAAATTGTGACAGTCACTCGTGTGATTGTTTACTTAATTCAGATTTCATGTGATAAACCAACACAAAACTGAGAAGTGGAAGAAAACCATTCTTACAAAATATTAACAAATTCAAACTGAAAATCTGAAATGTGAAGGGATGCATTTATATTCAGCCCCTTTAAGCTGATGTCTCTAAATAAAATCCAGTGCAACCAATTTCCTTCAGGGGTTAACTAATATGTAAACATAAATTCCACCTATTGTGTTTAATTAAATCTCAATATTAATCCAGCTGTTGTGTAAACAGCCTGAGAATTTCTTAGAGAAGATTAGTGAACAAACAGCATCATGAAGACTTGTTGCACATTTATTTAGTGTTGATTACTTCATGAATTACTTCTGTTTATTTTAGCTTTTACTCTGAGATGGTTGTTTGCTACTTTTATTACAAAACTATGCAGTTTTAAGCTATAAGTCATTTCTGGTTTTATATGGAGTTTTTCTAAAGAAAAATCAACTGTGGTCTGAATAAGCTGTATTTTTATTTTTTCCCTTAACTACATATGAAACGGATACCTTTCATCACACGTTTAAAACTTTTACACACAGTACTTTACAAAAGTATTCACATCTCTTCAATGTTTTTGCATCATGTTTCATTAAAAGCACAAATCATGTATTTTCTTGAGATTTCAAAAAAGAGAGGAATGGTAGTAAAATACAAGGAAAACGATACATGGTTTTCTTTGTTTTTTTCATTAAAAGGTTAAAGTTGTCATGTATTTGTAATCAGCCTTAATATTTTTAGAACCACCATTTGTTGCAATTACATTATGGGATATGTCTTTATCAGGTTTGCACACTTGGACTCTAACTCAGACAGACTGAATGGATGGTTTCTGAAGTCTAGTTGTGGACTTGGGCCGGGCCATTCCAACTCATGGACATGCTTTGCTCTAATCTGCTGTGTTTTTAGCTCTGGGTATATGTCTATTGTTGTCCTGCTGGAAGCTGAACTTCTGCTCCAGTCTAGTGCTGGGCAATAAAACATTTACAGCATTTTATTGAGGAGCAAAAACTGACAATAACAGTGATAGAGGCAGGCTTTATGTGGCCTTTCAGGGAGTACATGGCAGAGGAGGGACCAGATCATTGTAATTCAAGTCTTAAGTCTTTCTACCCCAGTCTCAAGTAAGTCCAAAGTCAAGTCTGTTTTGTAACAATAGGTTGGTTTGGCTATGAATAACTATTAATAAGTGACTAGGGCAGCTATTGATAAGGTTAGGGGCACCAGGTGATTATCAAGAATTGAATAGCCAATCAGTTCTTGTTTTATGAATACTTGCCTGGTGAGGTGTGGCATTATAGATGTAGGAGTGAATTTACTCTGGTGTTCTCAAATAGCAAGCTCTGCATTCATATGCAGAATAAACACAACTTCTCTCCAAAATATAAGAATTTATTAACAAGATACTTCAAGTGAAAATACTTCAGTCAAAAAACTCTTTAACTAGGTTAGTACCATTCAACTAAAGTACTAAGTGAAATAAAAAGAATAACGAAAACACAGTTCGGTGTGAATATGTATGTTTAATAACCAAGTTTTGTTTTGAGGAATTAGGATTAAGGCCAAATTAGCTTTAAAAGCTAAAGGAGAACAACATCTGCTATATGGTCAACCAACCAGTTCATGACGCAAAGCAGAAGGGAAAATAAATCATTTTAATAAAATAATGTTTCAAAAATCTTTTGCTGCAATAGAAATCTGGTACATTTAGGATCATTTATTCCTAATTTTATGTCAACTAGTCATGAGTGTGACTTATTCAATGGAGTGATAGACTGCCAAGATGGCAGCAAAAAACAATTACGGACCCACATTTTGGCGTGATGATGTCACAACCGAGTCAAGTCCAAGGCCTTTATGATTTCATCAAGTCGAATCTTAACTAATCAAATGTATGACTCGAGTCCAGACCTCTACTACATGCGGCCGCCATCATCTCAGCATTCTTACAAGGTGGAAGGGAAGTAATGTAAACTTACTAAAAAGATTTCATGCTTCTACTGAAACATATTTCCATTATCCAACAGTTATGCTAATGGGTTTTGTGCATCAATTATTAATAGTTGAGAAAGGATTTTTTTTTTACCCGTTAATGGCACTTTTACAAATAGATGTGATTAGTTATTAAAAATAGTTGTTTATTATCAAAATCGTTCAGTACAGACAAACCTATTTTTTTTGGCGCCCAGCACTCCGACGTCTTTAGCTCCATCCGTCTTCCTTCAGTTCTGTCCAACTGTCCTGTTCCTGCTGAGGAAAAGTGTCCCCACATCATGACACACGATAGGTTTACAGCAACCTGCCCAGCGACGACAGGTGGAAATGAATATTTATTGCTATAACCTGGTACCATGCATTTTTCCTTTTACGGTCAATGACATGTTGTATATCGTTGAATATGGTCATCATCATTGTGAGGTTGGTGTTTACAGGAGGATGTCCAGTTAGTTTTCCTCCTCAGATTTTTGCGTCTCTTCTCTTCTCAGACCAGAGCACCATGTATCCTTTTCTTTTCACTTTCCAAAGTGCTGCTTTGTGTTGGTCTATCACAGAAAACCCAAATGGGACACTTTGAACATAGATTTATAAAATGACAAACTGTGGTTTGACAAAGGTGTCAGAATTTGTAGCTGTTTTTTTTTTTTCTTTTCTCAATACTTTTTCTCTACTACTGAACACACATTTCATTAATTAAACTTCCAGAAAATCCAGCATTAACTAAGATGTTATTACTTTTAGGAAATATCTGTTTATGTCAGTCCTACTTGACCTTCTTCCCCTTAAAATTCCACAAATAAGATGAGTCTTCCTGGTTATGCTGAGCGTTTTTCTCTTGTTTCATCATATTCTGCCATGTGTTTTAAAGCAGAAAATATAGTTTTAAGCAGCTAAAGACTAAAGCAGATTCTCTTCTGATACTAATTTCTGTTTCTCTTTTGTTTTGTTTTCTGGTTGTATTGTTTGCTGTTTGCCATGCTGTAGCATTACCTTGATTTATGTCCTGTCTTTGCTTTGTCTCAGTTTCCATATCTCTCCATCTGAAAGCCTTGCTCTTCCCCTTCTGTCTCCTCCCTCAGTCTGATTCTTTTATTCCTATTCTTTTCCCTCCTTCAACTTTAAAATATCCTTTCTAAAGCCTATTCTTTTTTGGGGGGAACTTGCTTTTGTATTTTAATGAACTCATAACATTCTTAAATTTCTTTAAGCCTTTAGTTCTTTTGTTTCTTATTTTGACACTTGCTCATTATTTTAATGTAACTCTAGAATGGTGAGTCGCCTGCGAATGATCAGGTTAGGACAAATTGTAAATAGACAGAGAGGACACATGTTGCTCCCAACTTTAAGTGGAGGACAATGTGGAGTTTTTTTTCCTTAAGTGTCAGTTTAGAGTCGAGGGATGCACTGCCTTATTTCTGCCAGCTTCACAATGCCTTGAGCATGCTCGACTTGCACTTGAATGCAGCGTGTTTGTGCATGTTTTATACGTTATAGGAAGGGACGACAGACGTTTAGGAAGAAACAAGCGCTGAGAAAGAAAGTGTTTAGGCTCCCTGTCAGCAGAGCAGGCAGCTCCTCTCTAACAATCTGAATAAGACCCACGCTGAAATGGAAATTCAACCCCTCCCCCCCCCCCCAGCCCTCCCCCAGTCCCCATCATCCCTGACCAATCACAGCTCCCTCCGTTACCCACCCTTTCCTGCTCGTCCTCATTCCCTTTTACCTTATGTGCGTTACCTCATTATCCATGCAAGTAATTGGCATCTCTAAATGCTGGCGAGGCCAGAAGGGCGCACAGCACAAAAAGGGTGAGAGTCTCCTGAACTATATATGCACAAATACATCCATGAATCTCTTTCATTCTCGCTGATGGCATTCTCTCCTCCATAACAGGAACCAACACGATCCTTTTGCATTCAGATTGCACATGTTTCCACATTCTTTTTATCAAGCCTTGGAGCGATCTTTCTCCTTCCATATTTCTTTTTCCTTCCACCTCATGTTTTCCCCTCTCCATTTATAGTTTTCTGAATTTCATATAAGTTTTCTTGTTTTTCTTGAGTTTTAAATGTAACTCCTAGAAAACTGGAGTTTCAACAGTGAAGTTCTTTCTTGTAGGAACCTCATCTGATTACCTCACTGAATATTTTTGACTAAACCTGTAAAAAAAACATTCACAAAGGACAACTAATATGCATTCAGATCATTTAAAGCTGAACTTGACAGCATGACCCTTAAACCTTATAGAAAAGATATTCTCTATGCTGTCCATTTATGGACATTTCTTAATTGTTTAAATACCAGTGTAGTAATAACATTAGTAGAAAAAGCTCTGACTAAACTGAGATCACAGGTCGTCATTTTCTCATGCCTGTTCTGCTTGCTTCCTCTCTATGTTGTTGCTCAGACGTCTTCGCGTCTGTCTGTCCGTCCATCCAGTTCGGAGACGCCCAGTGCTGCTGAGTTGGTGAGCGCCATCGAGGAGTTGGTCAAAAGCAAGATGGTAGGATACAAACACAGACCATAACCTCGATGTGTCCCATCCTTCAGAAAAACAGCTTTGTTTTAATGAGTTTAGGTGCAGTGTCCATCGCAATTAATGACATCCTTGGTAAAGATATGTAGAAAGCATTAATCTCACTCTGAATATCATAAAATCTCTTGTACTCGATAATACTCCCAATTTCAATAAAATAAATGAAATAGGTTTTTTTTTAAGTTTTTGTATTTCACTTGAAGATCAGATGGTCTAAAAACTTTAATTTATAAATCAGTGACTTTTAGTTTATCTGAAGTAGCACAGAGCTCCATTTCTTTTAGCCAGTTATCAATATGGGAAAGACAAGAAGACATGCCATTTCAGTAAGATAAATGTGTGTCGATATTCAAAAGTCAAGAAAATCTACAATAAAATATTTTTCCACAAAAATGTCCCGATACCAACTGTCAGAGCAATAATGTAAAAAAAAACAACTGGAACTGTGACAAGGCTGGGTGTTTCTCCTGCCACTAGAAGGCAGCAAGATGGCATTTTAGAGCCAATCAGTCTATAACATCCATTTAATTTCAAGCTATTCACCAGTCAAATGATTGTCATTTCATTAAAAAAAAGTATTTTCTATCCTACCTTCGCAAACGAAAACATATGGTGTTTGATCAACTCTACTAGGATTTTACCTGAAACCATGTACTTTGGTACAAGAGACTAAGACCAGTAAATATTACCAGCATTGGAAGAATTGTTTTATTACATAATTGCTGAACTACAGCTGAACTTGATCTGTTCTTTCCATCACTTTCTCCTGATGCAGGCTCTGGAAGACAGACCCAGCTCTCTGTCTGTAGAACAGGGTGACAGCAGCTCTCCCTCTTTTAATCCCTCTGATAACTCCCTCCTGTCCTCCTCCTCACCCGGTGAAGAGATCGATGAACGTCGGGCCAGCACCCTCAAGAAAAGACAGTCAGTGTGCTGCTATCTAACACACACACTCACTTAGTGTTGAGTTCCCTTTTAGCTGAATCTGTCTTCTGTTTGTGTTAGCTATGTTCTGCTGGAGCTGGTAGAGACAGAGCGAGATTATGTCAAAGATCTCGGCCTTGTTGTTGAGGTGAGCTAATGCTTTAACGGCACTATTATACATTTTTTTGTATTCTTTTATGCTGTGTATTCAAAATAATACTTTTTTTGTTTTGATAATCAGGGCTACATGAGCAGGATGAGGGAGGAGGGCGTTCCTGATGATATGAGGGGGAAGGATAAAATTGTGTTTGGAAACATCCATCAAATCTACGACTGGCACAAAGAGTACGTTGAACACACACAGGAATGGAGGTTTCCCTCTTCAGTCAACAACCAAATAACTCTTTCTGTCTCACCCAGTTTCTTCCTCAGGGAGTTGGAGAAATGCTTGGAGGACCCTGACAGACTGGGAGCACTGTTTCTCAAACAGGTTTGTACTTTGTATATTTCTTACGCTACCTAGATTTGAACGTAGTGTTGATGAAATTCTGTAGTCTTAATTTTGCTTCGCTTTCACACAGGAACGGAGGTTAAATATGTACGTAGTGTACTGTCAGAACAAGCCCAAGTCGGAGCACATTGTGTCAGAGTACATCGACACCTATTTTGAGGTATATGGTTGTATTTTAACTGGAGTGGCATCACATACAGATAACTTTTAGAGTCTGAGAACACTATGCTTTTTAATTTATGAAGGACCTGAAGCAGAGGCTGGGCCACAGGCTGCAGATCACAGACCTGCTTATTAAACCTGTCCAAAGGATCATGAAATACCAGCTGCTGCTCAAGGTTAGTCCTCATTGACCAGCAGAGGGCGCCAGAACCTCAGCTGCAACTGTGTTGCCTACCTGGCTTGGATTATCTTCCATCTCTGACTGATTGTATGCACCACCTTCAAAGATTTTAAATGTTTCGTCTTTGACCAAACTATACTTGTTTTGTCCAATTTAGGATTTCCTCAAACACTCTAAAAAGGCTGGGCTGGAGAGTCCAGATTTAGAGGTAAGATATGTGACAGAGTGCTCCTTCTTAAACTTGTAATTTAAAACTTATCCTTTGCATTTCAAACTTCATCATTTCCACCTCTTACAGAAAGCAGTGGAGGTCATGTGCATCGTGCCAAAAAGGTGTAACGACATGATGAACGTTGGCCGGCTTCAAGGATTTGATGTAGGATCATTAAAGTACCTAACAGTGCCTCCCATAAGTCCCTTTGAACCTTCCCACATGTTTTCATGTTACAACAAGCCTCAATATATTTTACCGGGATTTATGTGATAGACCAGCACAAATTGCACCTAATTGGGAAGAGAAAAAACTAAATTGTTTTTAGCATAGTTGTTCAAATAAAAATTCAGTTTTATTTATATAGCGCCAATTCACAACGCATATCGTCTCAAGGCACTTCACAAAGGGTTTGGAATGGTATTGGGTTATTGGGGAGGTTAGATTAAACTACTGAGTGTTAGAGTTTGGCCATTTTAGAACGGCCTATGTGTAGTAAAATAATAAACTGATAAAGTTTGTCCATGTGAGCCCACTGGGGGCCATTGTTATACTAAAAACCACAATGATTGGGATACCTCGCTCTGTCAGACTGATTATAACCATTGAAAAAGAGAAGGGGTCACACAGGTAGCAGAAATGGAGGGTGTGTTTGAACCTCAACCATAATTGAGCCAGTTTAGGCTAAACCTGACTCCCCCTTAATCCAACCAACAGGGAGGGAGGAAGGCGGAGGTAAAAAATAATTGGAGAGTGTTTCTTTCCTGTTGCATTGTGTGAAAGGTGGGTAACTTTAAAATGGGCTAAGTCAATTCAATCAAATCATACAAATATCAAGTCAGGTACATACATTCCTATTAATCCTAACCATTGAACAGTGCAGTCAGATTCAGTTATTTATTCAAATTGGATAAAAAGTTTTTCTGTCTAAGGAAACCCAGCAGATTGCATCCAGTCAGTGACTTGCAGCATTCCCTCCTCCTGGATGAGCATGTAGCGACAGTGGACAGTCACTGGCGTTGACTTTGCAGCAATCCCTCATACTGAGCAAGCATGTAGCGACTGTGGAGAGGAAAAACTCCCTTTTAACAGGAAGAAACCTCCAGCAGAACCAGAACCAGGCTCAGTGTGAGCGGCCATCTGCCACGACTGACTGGGGGTTAGAGAGAACAGAGCAGAGACACAAAGAGTACAAAGAAGCACTGATCCAGGAGTACTTTCTATGGGAAGGAAAAGTAAATGTTAATGGATGTAGCTCTTTTAGTCGTTTCACCTAGAAAGAAAGAACAGATAAACTCTGAGCCAGTTTTTGAGGTTATAGTCTGAAAGAGAGCACATATAATTAGTTACAGTAAAAGCTCAGTCAATTTCCATGTCTAGGAGAGAGAAAGGGTTAAACACTGAAAGACAGGGCCATGTGGATCATCGGTAGAAGGTGAGCATTAAGTTGTTGCCAGCAGAAGCTCGGACAATGCCCCTCTCCAGAAAGGTGTCACAGGTAGACACAGAGTCAGGCCAGGTGTAGCTTCTAGGAAGAGAAAAGAGAGAACAAATTTAAAAGCTGAAATAACAGCAAATAATGCAAAATTGGAGAGTAGTGTGAGAATGTAGCAAAGAGAGTGAAAGTGGTCGTTATGTCCTTCAGAAGCCTAAGCCTATAGCATCATAACTACAGAGATAGCTCAGGATAACCTAAGCCACTCTAACTATAAGCTTTATCAAAAAGGAAAGTTTTAAGCCTAGCCTTAAAAGTAGACCGGGTGTCTGCCTCACGGACTAAAACTGGGAGCTGGTTCCACAGGAGAGGAGCCTGATAACTAAAGGATCTGCCTCCCATTCTACTTCTAGAGACTCTAGGAACCACCAGTAAACCTGCAGTCTGAGAACGAAGTGCTCTGTTAGGAACGTATGGAACCATCAGATCTCTGATGTATGATGGAGCTAGATCATTAAGGGCTTTATATGTGAGGAGGATCATTTTAAATTCTATTCTGGATTTAACAGGGAGCCAATGAAGGGAAGCTAAAATAGGAGAAATGTGATCTGTCTTTTTAATTTTCATCAGAACTCTTGCTGCAGCATTCTGAATCAGCTGAAGGCTTTTAACTGCATTTTGTGGACATCCTGATAGTAAAGAATTACAATAGTCCAGCCTTGAAGTAACAAATGCATGGACTAGTTTTTCAGCATCACTCCTGGACAGGATATTTCTAATTTTGGCAATGTTCCCGAGGTGAAAGAAGGAAATCCTAGAAACCTGTTTAATATGGGATTTAAATGACATGTCCTGGTCTAAAATAACACCAAGGTTTTTTACTTTATGACTGGAGGTCAATTTAATGCCATCCAGGTTAAGTGATTGAATAAGCAGTTTCTTTTTTAAAACTTCTGTCTTGTCTGAATTTAGAAGATAAAAATTTAAACTCATCCAAGTTTTTATGTCTTCAAGACATGCTTGTAGTCTAACTGTCACAAAATCTGAAAGGTGTGGCATGGATTTGTGCTCAGCCCCCCCTCCCCTGGTTAAGCCTTTTGCACATTGCCAATGAATGCTGAGGGAATATTGCCAATTTTCCATGTATGATGTGGAAGCATTAAACTCTGTCATGGGTTACCTAAAGTGTGAAGGGAGTTATGGCCCGAGGTAATTTATTTCCTCCGTTATGTTCTATGCTACAAGTACAAGCAAGTCATACATACCCTGAGGTTCACTTGCCTCATGAGTCTCAGGTTGCAGTCTTTCCCCCCATAGGTCTGAACTTTAACTAGGCCATTTAAAATGAATATATGTTGGCACCCACACACAATGATGCTGCCACAACAGGTTTTCTGTGTTGCCTACATGGCTTTTGGCACACTTCTGGAAAGTTTGCAGTTGTCATACTAGATTGCAAAGTTCTCTGTGAGCTCGAAAGGTTTTATAACCTAACCATGTTTTAAACTTCTCCACAACGTTGTGTGACCTGTCTGCCTTGTTCCCCTCTCTCCCCAATGCTGTTTGTTCACTAATGTTCTCTAAAAAACCTCAGTTGGACTTATACGGAGATCAAATGCGACACAGGTTAATACTATATACTAATTGGGTCACTTCTAAACGTGATTGGTGCTGGATTTTATTTCAGAGTACCAGAGTAAAATGAGGTTGAATATAAATACACTCTGGACTTAACTAGATTTTTCCTGGTAAATCATTTTTTTCACAATTATTCACTGCTTTGTGTTGGTTTATTATTAAAATCCAAATAAAATACGTTGACGTTTGGGGCTGTAATGTGACAAAATGCGACAAAAAGTACTTTTGCAAGGCACTGTAGCTAATGCAAAATTATGGAACATGAAATGTTTTTATTAAACGATTTGTACTTTTCCCCTTTCTCACTCTCCAGGGGAAGATTGTAGCTCAGGGTCGCCTTTTGCTGCAGGACACATTCATGGTGTCCGACCCAGACGACGGCCTGCAGGGCAGAATGACGGAGAGGAGGGTGTTCCTGTTTGAGCAGCTGGTTATCTTCAGTGAGCCTCTTGACAAAAAGAAAGGTTTCTCTCTGCCAGGCTTTCTCTACAAGAACAGCATTAAGGTAATAACACTATATATATATATATATATATGTAAAAGGAAAATATACATTTTAAGTTACTTTTCTTTAGAGGAGAAATGTTTTTGTTTTGGCATGGATGTGAATGGAAATTCTCCCTGTTTTACCTGAATCCAGGTTAGCTGTTTGGGTCTGGAGGACAGCGTGGAAGGTGATCCTTGTAAGTTTATTCTCACTTCTCGGTCAGCCAGTGGGAGTGTGGAGTCCTTTGTGCTTCACTCCTCCCATCCAGGGGTGTGTGAGGTTTGGACACTTCAGATCAGCCACATGCTCGAGAGCCAGCGCAATTTTCTCAATGGTAAGCGTTGAGACAAACACACAGGACCTGGTGTTTGGTGGCGGAGCTGTTTTTGTACATGGCTGTCCTTGTTTCTTGTATCGTCTCACAGCTCTGACTTCACCAATAGAGTATCAGAGGAACCATGTCGGCGCAGGCAGCGGCTCATGTGTGGGCAGCGTGGGAGCTCAAGGTGGAGGCATCAGTGGTGCATCGCCTGGAGTTGGCGGGGGGATCTCTCAGACCAGCTCTATCCCATCAGGACCTCAGAGCGTCTCTCGACGGCCCTCCAAGATTCCTCAACCATCCCGTCTGCCTCAGCCCCTACGCCATCACACTGGGGCCGATGCAGAAGGCCCCAACAAGATGTTAGGTATGGAACATCAGTCTGTATTTGTGAACTTTGTTTCCCTTCCACATTGAAGGTTATGACTGAGGTGTGAGTTTTGCTCGGTTGTGATCCAGGTTTGTCCCCTCGTCTTGTCCCTGCTCCCCTGCTTCCTCCAGGGGGTAGTCCACAGGGCAAGCGTCCTTCCCAGACCATAGAGGACCAGACACAGGCCCAGACCCACACACCCACCAACACTGTAACACCTGTTCCTCGTACCACAGTTGGGCCTCTGCCCTCTACACCAACTTCCAAACCACGTCCAGGAGCCCTGTCTCCAATTGCCCAAACTCTGTCCTCTCCCGCATTTGGAAAGGATGCTCTTCCTCCTCCCCCTCCCAGCCCGGGTCAAAAGACTGGATCTGGATTCTGGACCTCTATGCCAGCCTCTCCAGCTAGCAGACCTGGCTCATTCACCTTCCCAGGAGAGGCAGGAGAGACCCCGGTCCGTCAGACCACAACCGGCTCCGGGATTCAAGCCCACAGACACTCCACGCACAGCAAAGAGGCTGATCGCATGAGTACATGCTCATCTGCAAGTGAGCAGTCCACCCAGAGTAACGGGGTAAGACCACTACCTGCTGCCCAGGGCTGATTCAACTAACACTTGAGTCCGAGGGAAGCCTGGTGTGTCCTCTCTGCCTGTTGTCTGCTGTCCTGTCGCAGCCAGCACCACTAATCTGTTCCCTACTAAGCATCTCTGACAATCTTCACCACTCTTCAACATCATGCTCTATAGCTTTAGATCATTTCTGAAGACAAATTTCTTCAAAGGTTTCAACCTCAGTGTTTTTATCTCCCTCTTTCTAGGGGAGACTCTTCACTGAGTGGCCTTTTTGGGCTTTTTTCTTGACTTTTGAAATCTACCAAAGCTTAAACTAACAATCTTCCTTCCGCTTGGCTCTCTTCATGGTATATGACTGAATTTACTTTACTTGCAACTAACCTCTGACGTTTGTGGTTCCTTCACAAATGTACTCAGATCCTTTCATTCAGCCTAACGCTCCTCGTCTCATCTTTGTCTGTAGCTGCAAATACAACTGAAAAGGAAATCATCTAATTTCAGCCTTTTTAGTGACAAGTGACTTTTTAACAAGAAAATCATAAATATTTATAAAGCTTGGTTCTATTAAAATCTAAATTATTTATGCCTATATAATGTGTTTTTACATTGTTTTGCAGTGCTTGCACTTAGTGATTTCATACATCTGTCTCTTCCCTGTTGTACAGAGTGAAAGTAGCAGCAGCAGTAGCGTATCCACCATGTTGGTGACCCAGGACTACATGGCCGTGAAGGAGGATGAGATCAGCGTCAGTCAGGGCGAAGTGGTCCAGATCTTGGCCAGCAACCAGCAGAACATGTTCCTGGTGTTCAGGGCGGCTACAGAGCAGGGCCCCGCTGCAGAGGGCTGGATCCCCGGATTTGTGCTGGGACACACCTCAGCCATCATCACTGACTCCTCCGAAGGGCCAATCAAGTAAAACATCTTCACATTTTAGTTCAACTAAGCCTCCTTGGGGTCCAGTCGTCGGCCATTTAGTACATTTGTTGCCAACTGGAGGGGTTTGAAAAATGGTTGTGGAGTATTTTTGCTCTTGTCTAACATGTGCTAGCTTTACATGTTTCTGTTTATTGCACACTGACCTTTGACACTTTCCTCATTGCAGTAGGAAGTCTTCATCTTGGCACACATCTCTGCGTATACGCAAGAAGTCTGAGAAGAAGGACAAGGAGGCAAAGAAGGAGACCAAGCTGGAAAATGGTTACAAGAAGTCCAGAGATGGAATAGCCAATAAAGTTTCTGTAAAGGTGACTTTCTGATTACTTTACGACTTAGTGTACAGTTATGGTAAGGAGACAGGTTTCTTTCCTGATCTGACACTGCCCTTTGTTTTTACAGCTTCTAAATCCCAACTACATCTATGATGGTAAATATTGGCTTTGTGTTAAAAATAAATTGATCCAGTTGGCTGTAACCTGGGGTTTTATTAAAGCTTCTTTTTTGTCAGCTCCCCCAGACTTCCTGGTACCTCTGAGTGATGTGACTTGTGACAATGGTGAGAGCGTCACCTTACGATGTAAGGTTTGTGGTCAACCCCGCACCACCATCACCTGGAGGGGACCTAATGAGAGCAACCTCACCAACAACGGACACTTCAGTATCACCTGCAGGTAAGAAAACCACCATATCCAGTTACAGACTCATGCAAAACTATTCATACCTGTTGAAGTGCCATCTTTAAAGTACAGAATCCACATTAGAAAATGGGTCCATCTGTGTATAATTTGCTCTCAGTATAAATGCATTTAAATCTTATTAGGATTTAATGTGATAAACCAACACAAGGTATGGAATAATTGTAAAGAGGAAGGAAAATGATACATGGTTATCAAAATAGTTTGAAAGTAAAATTTAGCGTGTATGTGTATTCAACCCCCTTTACTCTGATACTCCAAAATAAAATCCAGAGCAAGCAATCACCTTTAGAGGTCACCTAATTAGTATATGGTGTTGTTAACATGGGTAATTCAATCCCTTTATAAATTCAGCTGTTCTCTAAAGGGTCCCAGAGGTTTGTTACAGAACATGAAGACCAGGGAACACAGCAGGATCCCGAGCTCAGTCCATCAGAAGCTACGTAGTCATGAGTGATTGCCACATTTCTCTTCGTACTGATATTGTAACTCATTATTGTTCTGATAAGCCTCGATGAGTTTTTATTTGTTTTGTATTTAAAATTTTGCATTGTTTTTATGTAACCAAAAGCCCAGCTATGGAGAGACATTGCAAATTGGCTTAGATGGTATTGTTCATTTTGAACAATTGTCCCTATACAAATAATTCTATCTATTTTAATTTGGTTCATTTAATAATGGAACAAGCAGTGCACAATTCCAAGGCCGAGCAGGGAGAACATTAGCCAGAGAAGCAGCCAAGACACCTGTGGTAACTCTAGGACAGCTGCAGAGGTACACCGCTTAGGTGGGAGAATCTGTTGACAGGCTAACTATTAGTTGTGCACTCCACAAACCTGGAGACGAAATATAAAGCTTTGAGCCTACATGGTTTTGATCTCTTTTATCAAATGATTTTCAGTCCCTAGATGTGCAACAGTGATGGAGCCATACCCAAACCTGCTTGCAGTCATGATTGCAGTAAAAAATGCTTCTACAAAGTATTGATGGGCTGAATACAAACACACAGCACACTCTGGAGATCAACACGTTTAAAAACATATGTTTTCCCTCTACTACTGCTGTACTTTGTCTTGGACTATCGCATAAAATCCCCAAAATTCATTTGGTCTGTCGTAAGGCAAGGATATGTGGAGTTCAAGGAGTATGAATGTTTTGTAAGGTGCGGTATTTAGTCAGTTTAGATTCCAGTCAGTCAAATCAGATCCAACATGAGTGAGGAAGTTGATTTTAGCAGGAAGCTGTGAAATAAAACATGTTTTCTAGTGATACTGGCGAAGCCACGCTCCGGATAATCGGTGTAGCCTCTGAGGATGATGGCGTTTACACCTGCATTGCAACCAACGAGCTGGGCAGTGTGACATCCTCAGCTAGCCTCAGAGTGTTGGGTAAGAGCGCAAAGCGATCAAAGTGTACACCAACTGTGGCAAACGCAGTGTGTAATGAATGATGCGTGTCCTTCGTTTTTCAGCCGTGTCCACTGATGGACTCAGAGTGAGCTGGAAGGAAAACTTTGAGTCTCAATACACTGAGGTGGCTGAACTTGGAAGGTAACAAACACCATATTCCCACCAATAGAGCAAGAATATTGTGTTTTATTGGAAATCTGTGTTTTAGCCTTTAAATCCCCAAAAATACTGTATGTTAAAGGATTTTGAATGTAATAATGTTAACAGCAAAAATAAAAATGACTGATGTGCGATGAAAACTGACCTGTTTTTTGTCTTCAGGGGTCGTTTCTCTGTTGTCAAACGTTGCGATCACAGAGGCACCAAACGTACGGTAGCTGTCAAACACGTGAACAAGAAGTTGATGAAGAGAGATCAGGTGACTCAGGAACTCAATCTGCTTCAAAGGCTGCAACACCCACACATAGTGAGCCTCGTAGACACGTTTGAAACCTCCAGCAGCTACGCTATAGTCCTGGAGATGTGAGTACAAGATAAATAGGGAAAAACATTTCTTTTATTTGGAATTCAACTTTAAATCTCCAACTCAGGATGAAGTTCTCTGCTCTCATGTTTAATGATGATATTTCATTTCAGGGCTGACCAGGGTCGTCTGCTGGACTATATAGTCAGCTGGGGGAATCTGACGGAGGAGAAAGTGGCCTCCTACCTGCGAAGCGTTTTAGAAGCTTTACACTACTTGCACAATTGCAGGATTGTGCATCTGGACATAAAAGTAAGTTCTTTGGCATTTGCACTCAACCCTCTACAATGGATAGCAGGTTTAGTAATCAGTGTACATAACTCTGCACATTTACAGTGCCTTGTATGTCTATACCCAATGAACGTTTCCTCACTTTCTCACAAACTTCTATATATTTATTGGTATTCTTAATAGACCGACACAAACTAGGGCATCGTTTGAAGCGGAATAAAACAGATTTGAGGTTTTCAGAATGTTTTTCTATGCAAAGTGTGGCATGCATTTACATTCACCCACCCTGAGTCAATGCCTCCTGAGTCAAGATTCACCTTTTGCTTTAATCATAGCTGGGAGTCTTTTCCGATATGTCTAGCCCACTCCAAACAGCTCAAGCTCAGACAGATTAGATGTAGAGCGTCTGTGAACAGCTTGCTTTCAGTTTTGCAACAGATTTTCTGTTGGACCTAAATCTGGACTTGAACACTGCTCTAACAGATGCTGCGATCTAAACAGACGGGTTTCCAGCTTCAGTCCAAGAGTTCTGGTGTCCTGCGTGTTTTAGATTTGTTCCTGCTCCAAAAAAGCTGACTCAGGTGGCTGAATTCCCTCCTGAGCATGTCATCACGTTCACGTGCAGAGGCCGTTGGTTTTATTCAGGTGTGCTGATACCGGGAAACAGCTAAAACATGGCTGGTAAGGCCTGACTTTGAGCATCGCTGATCCAGACCCTTCTATTTTACCTCTGGCTGTTTGAAGAGGGTTCAGGGATTGCCTCATGTTTAGCTCCGCCCATCTTCTCTTTAACTCTGACAGTTGTCCCAGAGGGATGGATGTGCAGTGTTTGTTTTTCAGCACACCTAGTATGTAGTAAGTGGGCCAAAGCGTTACATGTTGGTCTCGTCTAACTAGAGCAACAAAGTCCAAATAAGGGTTAGGGTTAATTTGACAAAATGTGAAAAAGTTCAAGGGTTGTGAATACCTCTGCAAAGGACTATGAGATATGATGGATAAAGTTCATGAAGTTCATCTCCAACCTGTGAATGAATTTACTGGTATCAATACAGGGTTAACAGGCTCTCTTCTTCTCTTGTTCCAGCCTGAGAACCTGCTGGTCGCTCATAACTCCAGCGGCTTGCCTGTGGTCAAACTCACAGACTTCGGAGATGCTGTCCAACTCAACAGTGCCCACTACGTTCACCCTCTACTGGGGAGCCCCGAGTTTGCCTCTCCAGAGCTAGTCCTGGGAGAGCCTGTGTCGCTGACCTCTGACCTGTGGAGCCTGGGAGTGGTGACCTACGTGCTGCTGAGCGGCGCCTCTCCCTTCCTGGATGAGAGTGCTGAGGAAACATGCCTCAACATCTGCAGGTTGGACTTCAGCTTTCCTAGGGATTACTTCCACGGTGTCAGCCAGGCCGCCAGAGACTTTGTCTGCCTGCTCTTAAGGACCGACCCCAGCAGGAGGCCGCCGGCTGGGCTCTGCCTCCAGGAGCCATGGCTGCAGGCCCCACAGGGTGACAGGCTAAGCCGAGGAGAGGGCTGCCTGGACACCGCACGCCTCATTTCCTTCCTAGACAGGAGGAAACATCAGACGGATGCACGGCCCATTGGAGGAGTCAGGAGCTTCATTCAGAGTCGCCTTCAGTCTCAAATGTGAACAACCATGTTGCCTCTCTGATCACTGGAGACAAAGCAGGAGAACCCCTTCAGTTTGTTCTCAGTGATTACGAAGTTAGTGGCTTCATGGTTTAGATGTACGCTGATCTTATCCTCTTTCACAACAGAAATCCTGTAGTCCTGCCAGTAGTTCCGTTGGGAACTATCGTGTTTCACAGCTCCTGAGAGCATCACCAAACAAAGGAAAGGATGCCCTCATCTACTGCTGCTTGCTGAGATATTCTAGTTTTAAACGAACAAACAAAACATGAACCTAGTAACTTATTTTCCTTCATAGGAGTTAAAGCTAATTAGAGGAGCAGTTTGAAAGAGCCTTGATGGAGAAAATGTTGCCAAGGACCGGCACGGACATTTTTATTCTTTTACACTAAAACTGTACCTGACACTTTGGAGAAGCAGCTCTGTCTTATAGAAACAATATATTTAAAAAAGTACCGTCTCTTTGTTTTAAAGTTAAAGAAAAATATTGAGAGTTTGCTCTGCTACTTTAGACGGTGTTTAGATGGTTCTGCTTACATTGATCATCATAAGATGCCATGTTGACCATGCTGCACTGTCCAAACCCAGAAGGAACAACCCAACCCCCTCCCGAACAACAACTCGCGCTGTGCAGATAATGACATGTTTAAGCCTTACCTTGTAAATAGACTTCAGCCTTCTTTCCTCCCACATTCATGGCAGTCTCCTGCTTCCAGACGGCAGGACGCAGGACCGTCAGAGCCTCGGCGGTGGCAGCAATCGCCAGGGGAAACTAGTGAATGTGGAAGCACAGGAGGAGAAATCTTCTTTTTCTGTAAATGCACTCATTGTATGTTCTGTTTGATTATCATGTGCAATGTTGCGGCTTTAACATTTTATGCAACTATTTATGACGACATCCGTTGTATCTGTAATGAATCTAGAGAAAAGCATGTACTTGGTACTGCAAGCACTGCTGGTAGTTTGTGTTTGACTGTTGAGTGTTCTGACCGCCAGGCCACACTAGGGTCACAATCTACAATCATGTGATTACATTCATGGATTTTGGTTTGATCAAAACTAATTTAACACGTTTTGTACTGTAAGCCTCTGTAATATTGGTACACCAAAGTTGCTCTAGCTTTATAGTACTTAAGAAAAAGATTTTATTGCAATAGGTTTAGGTAATTAATGACCTTTTTATAATGATTGTTTACACAAGTAAAACACAAGGAGTGTAGGATGAATTCTCTTAGTCCCCTTTTTTCTTTTATAAATAGGCTGGAGACTGAAGGAGGACGGAAACTTGCTCTTACAATTAACTAAATGAATTAGGAGTTAAATGATCTTATTTCATTAATTGTGTTTTTACCTGCTGCCAAAATATTTCTTCCATAAATTTTTCTTATAACTTTAAAATCTCTTTGGAAACTCATCAGAAATTAAAGTGATAAAGTTCATTATGAGGGTAGAAAGAGTCCTCCATTAGCTTTTTATTTATATGATCCAAGTGCACACAGGCCATTAAAAACAAGGAAACTTGGACTGGATACCTCAGTTTTAGTTTTTCCACCCTTTTTTGTTGCATTTGTTTTTATCTGTTTGATAATTCACATGTTTGCAGCAACATTGTGGTTTTTTTTTTTTATCTTTGCATGTATATTTCTTTGTACAGCTCATCGTATCCTCTCCTGTAAATATTCTCATTTTGTCATCAGTTATTTGAAAATTAAACATAATGAACAAACAAGACCCGCTTCTTTTTCAGACTGTCACAGCATGAACACAAGCTTCAATGTATGATTTTATTTTATGTGGGAACACAAAGTAGTAAATAACTAAATGTGAAAGCCATGGTGTGCATTTCTATACTCCGGTAACCCTAAATGCAATCCGATGCAGCCAATGGCCTTCAGAAATCACATAAGGAACTGGAGTCCGCATGTGCATAATTTAGTCTCAGCATGAACACAGCTGTTCTGTGAAGGCCTCAGAGGTTTCTTACAGAACAAACCGCATCACGGAGACCAAGTACCTCAGCAGACAGGTCAGGGAGGAAGTGATGTAGAGTTTTATAGCAGGGTTTGGTTATAAAACAATATCTCAAGCTTTGAACATCTCACGGAGCCCAGATTATTCCATCATCCCAAAAGGAAAAAAGCATTCAATTCAACATTGCCTCTAAATCCCGATTTATATAGGATGGCCCAACTGCAAACCAAGAATAACATAAGACACTAAAAATGACAGGCTGGGCAAAGATGGCATTAAACCAAGAACACCACCACTCTGGCCTTCATGGAGCAGTGGTAGGAAGAAAGCCATTGCAGTTTGAAATAAACCATTTAGGGGACACAAGGAAAACTTGAGGAAAGAATTGTTCCTGTTAGGTCAGACAAAATTGAAGTTTTTGTTCGACATGCGAAACTGCTGCTACAATGGAACGGTTTAGATCAAAGCATGTAAAAAACAAAAGACTTGCAGCTGTAACTGCAGCAAAGGTGGTTCTGCAAGAATAGTTGTAATGGAGAATGAAAAAGAATGTCAAGGGATATGAATGTTTTGCAATGCAGTGTAATGCTACATGTTACGTATGCAACACTGTAACAACATGTTGAGTTGTGTGAATAACTGATTAAAAACAGAAGTGTTCATTTGGAACAAGAAAACACCGGTAAAAAGATCACTGACCTCAGATCAGAAGGTTTTTCCCTTTTACCCATTGTTTGCCTTCTTTGCAAGTGCCTTCAGATGGTGTTCACTGGAAATTAGTATCATTTAAATAAAGAGGTGAACTAAGTAGTATTAAAAGTAAACCATTCATTTGGAGTGTTAATGATCATATTCAGTCCCAATAAATCATGGACAAGGTCTCTGAGAATAGTTGCCAAATAAAAAGACTACAAACCTGTGATCTACACTCGCCGGCCACTTTATTAGGTACACCTGTCCAACTGCTCCTTAACGCAAATTTCTAATCAGCCAATCACATGGCAGCAACTCAATGTATTTAGACATGTAGACATGGTCAAGAGGATCTGCTGCATTTCAAACGAGCATCAGAACAGGGAAGAAAGGGGATTTAAGTGACTTTGAAGGTGGCATGGTTGATGGTGCCAGACAGGCTGGTCTGAGTATTTCAGAAACTGCTGATCTACTGGGATTTTCACGCACTACCATCTCTAGGGTTTACAGAAAATGGTCCGAAAAAGAGAAAACATCCAGGTTTTGTGGCCTTGTCGATGCCAGAGGTGTGGAAATAAATGCCTTATTATTAGTAGTGTGGAAATATAAATTATTAGTAGCTAAGACTAAGATATATTTGGGACTTTGCTGCTTATAGAGTGATTATTATCAGGAGTTTTTAGTAATGCTTTTGAAAGTTAGAAAAGACCTTAAACAGTAGCTTCTAGTGTGGTCACACAATGAGTGTTTATTATTCAAGGTTAAAGCTTGCAGGTGTTTTCTGTCTGTATTGTGAGAAGCCGGCAGTGGATTAGGGAGGCATGGTACTCCTCTCCCTGAAGATTCCTGAAGACGTGTGGGAAACAATTATTTAATTAAATGATGAAATGTATCTCTGTTTCTTTGATACTGTTGCTGGGGAGACGTCCACAGACAGAATGATTGTATGTGTACTGCATAGCAGCGTGGGGTATAAAATGTAATGTAACGCAGTGAGACAACACACAGAGGTTTCCAGGTAGCTGTGTAAGTGTGATGTCTCCCTCTCTGAATTCAGATTGGTTTTAATAAACTTGTGGAAATGTACAACTGATCTCTGACTGAGGATTGTCCTTTGGGGTGCCAAATAAAAAGAGTCGATGAGAAGTGAGGAGTAATGTAAGAGTTAACGGACGGCCAGTAAAGTTTTCCTACCTTGACAGTTGGTGCTGTGACCCGGATTTGGCACTAACTAAAGGATAATTAATTGACTACGAGGCGGATGTCGTTCTACAACACCACAGGGTCGACCCAAAACAAAAGGTAAGGAGTTCTAAAATTTATTCTCCTTTTGCCTGCTAATAGTGTAGGTGGTGTTGTGGAATAGATATCTGTTTTCTCTTAAATTTACAGTCTTGATCAGTTTTGGGTAAAAATATTTGTTGGTTGAAATAATGTATTACGGTAAAGAAATTATGTATTGAGTAAAATATTTGTTGTAACATACCGTACTTTTCGGTCGAGACACTTGAATGGTGAGTCTGGGAAAGTAGATAAGTTCCGGATTTGCCAATCCAAACTCAGTCCTGACAAGGACTGGGGTATTTAGGCTGGGGTTAGTAAGAGCCTCCCCGAGGGACTGAGGACCCCTCTAAGTGGCAAGGGATAGGACCCCGAGACCCTGAATTGGCAGGTGAGGGAAGACAGATCAAGATACTTCAATGTTGAGACTGTAAAAGTAAAATCAAGTAAAAGGAATTCCAGGGAGTCAACGGAGGGTTGATTCCTAGGTGTCAAACCGGGTTTGGCATCACAGCGGTCGGACCAGGAGAAATTGAAAAAGAGAGTCCCGCTAAGTGGAAGGGTTTGAGAGACAGAAAAGAGAGACAGAATGGGGGCCGTTGGTTTGGTGGCAGGGATTGATTCACTGCAGCAAGGACAGAACACAAGAGAAGCAGTCAGAAAAAGCAGCAGTAGCCCCCCTGAGTGTCCCTTCGCCCAATAGTCTCACACATGGTATATATCCAGTGGTAAATGTGCAAAATTGAGAAATATATATTAGAGGAGACACAGAATCAGGCCAGTTACATGCGCATTACAACCCATTTGTCCCTGAACCGTCAAAAGTATACACACCACAAGTGGGAGGACCTGTCTGTTATGAGCCCTTCTCTGACCGCATAGAGAGAGATAAGGAGGGCCCAACACACCACTCTCCCCCGCAGCATTCTACTCCATGTGTGAACCCGCCTACAGGAGTGAGCCAGACCCTCCTGGGGAATTTTAAAGAGAAATTAAGTGTTTTGAAAGTGTCTGGTGAAGACGGAGCGTACGGCTCTGACTCACAACCTAGACAGAAAACACGGCCAGAGGCACCAGCTCTGAGCTTGATGGCTTCCGGTCTGGTGACCGGCAGACAGCGGGGACTCTTCATGATTTATATGAGAAAGCTTCTCAACAGATGACAGAAAAACAGTTTAAAGATTCTGGAAGAACACACACCATGACTACTCGTAGCCAGAGCGGTCCATCCAGATTTCAATGTCCGTTGTTGACCTCATCAGTTGGAATGACAAAATATGTCCCTTTTTCATTGGGAGATGTTCAGGCATTAGAGGATAAGTCACCTATTGCAGGATGCGGACGTGTCTGGTTACAAGAATTAGATACATTGACTAAAGGCATGACACCGGCCTTAGGTGACTTTAGAGCAATTTTGGGACGATCTGTGTGTCCCTCGGTGGCTAGGGAGATAGAACAGAATGCTGATTGCAGTCAGGACCCTGATGACACACCCCTGATACGTGTAATGACAGCCCTAGGGAAGGCCATAAGAAATCAGTATCTGCCCACCGCCCCGTTGCAGTCCCTCAATTCGATTGGGACCCTAATCAGCATCCTAAAGAGCACATTAGTGCTGCAGTGGACACGTGGATGAAACACACAGGAGTTAATCCTAAGGGTGACGGGACAGGAATGGGACAGCTGTTTAAAAGCCATATTAAAAGGAGTTCCTTGTGAGGTGTGTCAAAAGATGAAAAATAATCCTGATTTGCAGGGAACAGACTTCACAAATTGGGAAAAACATTTAATTCACCATTTCGATACAGCTCAGGAGGCAGAAAAAAAGAAAAAAGAGGAGAAAGACCAGCTACAGAACCAGCTTCTTAAGAGAAAAATTGATAAAACTGAAAATGTAATGTTAGCTGCAGCTCAAACTGTTCCACCGGCTGCGTCTGCACCTCCTGCTGCACACACTCCTATGTCTATGTCACCACCTGTGACTGATCAGTGGCAAGGAGGGGGATATCCCCCCCTCCACCCTATCCATTTTATAATTACAGGTACAGTGGCCCCAGTCGTGGAGGCGGATGGCATGTTGGTGGTCAGCGTGGTCGTGGTGGATGGCGTGGAGCACCCAGAGGAAGGCGTGGAGCCGGCAGGGCACTGGGAGATGTGTGCTACAACTGCGGTCAGTCTGGACATTGGGCACGCACCTGGGGATAACAGTAGGGAGTAACGGTCCCTCCTAATGCAGGTATGGCACCTATACCACCCCAGCAGGGCCAGTATCCACAGATGGGTGGACACCCGTCTTACGGCCCATACTGACGCCCCTGAGGAGGACCAAGGCAGCGTGGGCAAAGCAGACCCCATGTTGCCTGCAAAGGTGGGAGAAAACTGTCTGAATTTATTAGTGGACATTGGAGCTACTTATTCCACCATAACACAGCAACCTCCTAAACCACTGCTCTCTACCAAGACTGTTTCTGTGATGGGCTTCTCAGGAGCTGCACAAATTCTGCCTGTGACTGTACCATTTCCTGTTCAGATTGGGACTCAGAGAGTAACTCACCCTTTTGTGTGTTCACCCAGCACACCTGTTAAGCTGGGAGCATCAGTGCTGTGTGGTACTGATGGGTTAACAGTAACTTTTCCAGATGGTTCCTGTTTGGCATGTGGACAAATGCTTCAGCATGGACAATATCTTTTACAGCCAGTTGCAGAGGAATATGCAGACATCTACTGGGGACTGCTGACCGCACCTTCTTCTCCAAGTAGCATCTTCTCTGTGTATCAGGTGTTGAAAACCTGGATTCAAAGTCTCTGCCTCTACACCTCTCCACCTGACCCGCCCAATGTCACTCTGTTCTACGACCGTTGTCACACTGAATGGTACCAGGATATGTTTAATGAAACACTAGAAGTTAGGACATGGTTTATTTCATCCAAAAATATTTATGTACAGGGGTTAGACAATGAAACTGAAACACCTGGTTTTAGACCACAATATTTTATTAGTATGGTGTAGGGCCTCCTTTTGCGGCCAATACAGCGTCAATTCGTCTTGGGAATGACATATACAAGTCCTGCACAGTGGTCAGAGGGATTTTAAGCCATTCTTCTTGCAGGATAGTGGCCAGGTCACTACATGATACTGGTGGAGGAAAACGTTTCCTCCAAAACACCCCAAAGTGGCTCAATAATATTTAGATCTGCTGACTGTGCAGGCCATGGGAGATGTTCATCTTCACTTTCATGTTCATCAAACCAATCTTTCACCAGTCTTGCTGTGTGTATTGGTGCATTGTCATCCTGATACATGGCACCGCCTTCAGGATACAATGTTTGAACCATTGGATGCACATGGTCCTCAAGAATGGTTCGGTAGTCCTTGGCAGTGACGCACCCATCGAGCACAAGTATTGGGCCAAGGGAATGCCATGATATGGCAGCCCAAACCATCACTGATCCACCCCCATGCTTCACTCTGGGCATGCAACAGTCTGGGTGGTACGCTTCTTTGGGGCTTCTCCACACCGTAACTCTCCTGGATGTGGGGAAAACAGTAAAGGTGGACTCATCAGAGAACAATACATGTTTCACATTGTCCACAGCCCAAGATTTGTGCTCCTTGCACCATTGAAACTGACGTTTGGCGTTGGCATGAGTGACCAAAGGTTTGGCTATAGCAGCCCGGCCGTGTATATTGACCCTGTGGAGCTCCCGACGGACAGTTTTGGTGGAAACAGGAGAGTTGAGGTGCACATTTAATTCTGCCGTGATTTGGGCAGCCGTGGTTTTATGTTTTATGCTGTCATTTTTGGGCCTTACAGGCTACAGCAGGTACTACATCCCAGGTAACACCGATCTCACACAGCCCCTCAGAGACCTGATCAGAGAACAGGGCATGCGAAATCTCAATAACGTCCTTAATTGTACACAGGAAGCAGAGGAAGCCTTTATTGCGTTAAAACAGCTTCTCTCCAACGCGGCAGAGCTTACGCTCCCAGACTACACCACACCATTTTATTTGGATGTTTCTGTAACAAAACCGGCAGTAAATGGAGTTTTGTTTCAGAAAAAAGGGAGAGAGAGAAGAGTGCTGATGTACGTTTCAGCAACGATGGATAACATGGAAAAACGCCACCCACAATGCACACAACACGCAGCAGGGATGGCAAAATTAATTAAAAAAACAGCTCACTTAGTGATGGGACACCCTCTGAATGTTTTAACAACTCACAGTGTGGTGGCATATGTGAACTCTCAAAGTTTCACCATGACAGCTCTGAGACAACACAGGCTCAGCAAAATCTTGGAGGCACCCAACATAACCTACACTCACGAGGGAATCAACATGGCGGATGGAATAACACAGGAGGAACCACATCAATGTGAAGAGCTGGTTAGCAGGACAGAAAAGGTAAGACCAGACTTAGAAGCCAGCCCCCTTGAGGGACCACAGGTGAGACAGCTGTTCACAGATGGTTGTTGTTTCAGGCATGATGCAGAAGGACTGAAGGCTGCTTATGCTATAGTGGAACAGACAGAATCAGGACTGGTAACAGTGGAAGCAAAAAGATTGGAAGGACCCCAATCAGCACAGAGAGCAGAAGTTATGGCAGTAATAGCAGCACTCAGATTGACAGAGGGGCAGAAAGTGAATGTGTACACAGACTCAGCTTACTCAGCAGGAGCCGTTCATGTGGAACTCTGTCAGTGGTTGAGAGCAGGATTTTTGACAGCTGGAGGAAAACCTATAAAACATGAAGCAGAAATGAAAGAGCTAGCAGATGCCTTGTTGTTACCAGCAAAAGTAGCAGTGATCAAATGTAAAGGACATGACAGCAGTGATTCAGAAGTAGCAAGATGGAATCGGGCTGCTGATCATTCTGCCAAGATAACAGCAGGTTATATTGCTCAGATGATGATGGTGGCTGAAGAGGAGGAAGCGAGAGAACAGTTGACCTTAGAGAGAGTAGTGGAGCTGCAAAGCAGAGCAGCCCCTGAGGAGAAGAACATGTGGAGGATGAGAAGAGCTACAGAGCAGTCAGGATGTTGGAGAGGACCAGATGGTAGGATGGTGTTCTCTCCTGGACTTAAACAGAAACTTTTTTCTGAGGCACATGGAGTAGGACACATTGGAATTAAACAGATGCTGGAGAATCTGAAGGAGTGGTGGCATCCTTTCATGACAGACATGGTAAAACACTTTGTGAAATGCTGTACAGTGTGTGGGCAATTCAACCCAAAGAAAACTTTGACACCGTTGCAGAGAAAATTTCCTTTAATCACAAGGCCAGGAAAAGAAATAATTATTGACTATACAGACATGGTGCAGTCAGTAAGAGGTTTCTGATATCTGCTTGTGTGTGTGGATGCTTTCACAAGATGGCCAGAAGCATGGCCAGGGAAAAAGGAAGATAGCAAAACTGTGGTTAAATGTCTCATTAACAATTACATTCCCAGACACGGGTTTCCTGAAAAGATAAGGACTGACAATGGAACCCATTTTAAGAACCAGGAGCTGCAACAGGTGGAGTCCTGTTTGGTGCTGAAACACAGGTTTGGCAAGGTGTATCACCCTCAGTCCCAAGTAAAAGTTGAAAGAATGGATCAAAACCTGAAAAACAAATTGGCTAAAATTTGTGCACAGACTAAATTATCATGGGTTGATGCATTACCTCTTGCTTTGATGTCAATCAGGTGTTCAGTGAACTCAATCACAGGATACACTCCATACGAGGACCACGAGGAGCAGTTCTGACATCTACAGGTGATATACAGAATCTGTCACACAAAGACTATTTTTCTCAGCTACAGACGGTGATGGAACCCTACAACAAGGTTCTGGGAGCTGAGAGATCTACAGGAGAGCCAACAACACCCCAGGTCGAGTGGGTGTGGTTGAGAGTCATCAAGCGAAGTGGTTGGAGCCAAAGTTCACAGGACCATACCAGGTGACCGAGAGGACATCCCACGCAGTGAGGCTGAAGGACAAAGGAAACACGTGGTTTCATTGGAGCCAGTGCGCCGAGGCACCAGAACCAGGGAGACCCCTGGAGGAGATTGGAGGAAACACAGCTTCATCACAAGGGGCAGAATAATCCCCTCAGCTGTCAGACAACTAGGCAGTCTACCTTAGTTGTTGAAGAAAGAAGACCTACAGACACCAGCGCACAAGATGTCACCTGTATAAGGGACCAACGAACAGCTGGACTGCGCCACCCAGAGGACGAAAGAACGAGAGAAAACAAAAAAATAAAATAAAATAAAATTTTCAATTTATGGTTTTTACTTAACAAAAGTTATATTTTATATGTTTTTGAATTTTTACTCTTTTATTATATTCATCTATTGTTGTGCTTACTGTTCAGGGGCAATAAGGATTGTAGTGATTGAACCCAGACTGAGTTTGTTTTTAATGAAGAAACACAGTTAATTAATAGGACTGAGAAGACATCCTCCACTTAGAAGGGGTCAAGACATCCCTGGTGAGGATCAGAAGGTTTTAAGCACCCTGAGACTACAGAAGCAGGAAATGCACTAGTCCTCAGGCAAAAAGTGAGGCAGAGGCAGCAGAGCCTAAAGCATAGTTATTGTAAAAGAATCCTTCTGTCCCCTCTGGAGTAAGAGGTGTATATTGATATTGGTTTAATTCATTTTTATCTTCCCTCTGAAAGGATTAATTACAGTTCACAGGATGATTAAGTTTCAGCGAGTTCCGTTGCATTGTCGGTTCCAGGCATGCTTAATTACAGTACTAGCGGCCGCACTAATAACCAAAACGGAGGGGACCGGTGGGAGCACCAAAACTAAACAGCCCCCTTCTATAGTTATGCACAGCCTGTCTGACCCTTATGGCGCCAAATTGACCATTTATGCTAATACTAAAGGAATCACAGTAGCACAACTTGACTTATGTAACATTATTAATTGTGGAACCAACCAGGTGGGTTGGCATGGTTATGACGTCTATATGTGTGTGTTGAGAGGCCACCCCAGTGAATTGTCTCAGAATCCGTGTGGAACACTGGACCAGGCAGTTACACTCATCATTATGACAGCATGAACAACTTAAGACAGCTGCAAAATAATATAGCCTTGATTAGAGCCACACCAACACCTGGTGGACCTGCGAACCCCCTCATATTCACCACTCAATATCTGACATATGTCCAACTGACCCCATGATCTCTTAAGACAACTAATGGGTATTATTTTGTCATAGGTGTCGACAAATCAGGAAAAGACCCTAAAGGCATTATTAAGGTACAACTAGCATCACCTACTCCCGGTCCTGGGCCGTCCCTTGTCCATTATGTAGATGTTCATACTGTGAAGGACCTTATAACATTGGAAACAGGATTTACTGAAGCTAAACTATGGCTAGAATGGATGGCTGAGACTGCGCAAGAAAATCGTATGTCTAACTGTGTAGCTGCGAGACCCTCCCTTTACACTGAACCTGCTCCTCTGTACCCCTCTGATACTTGGGGCTATAACTGTATGCTAAATCTAACCAAGGCAGCTACACCCATTAACTGTACCACACTAGCTACTATTTTTTCTGCCCATTAACAATAAAACTCTCACTGGACCATTTACCCCTTATAAAGGAAATGGAAGCTACACATGTTTCAATTTTACATCTCCAAATGCTATTGTGCTTCTAGGTGAAATCCCACAGGATTGATGTAACAGAACTGAACCTGCTTCAAACATTGGAAGGTGGGCTAGAGCTGGTTTATACTATTATTGTGGTGACAGGAGACTTTTAATTAGGATCCCTCAGGAAGCCTGGGGAGTGTGTGCTATGGTCAGATTACAGGCACCACTGATGTTAATTGGTGAAGTCATAAAAAGAACTAATAACACTCTACCCTCTACACTAACAGCTCGGAGGCGCAGACATGTGTTAAGGAAGTGTGCAACTAACTACTTCGATCTCACGTAAAACTCTTCCACCTATATTGATTCAATCAGAGTGCCTAGAGGAGTCCCAGATGAGTATAAATTTGCGAACCAAGTAGCAGCCGGCTTTGAAAATATCCCTGTAATCTCAGCGTTTATTCCAATAACTCCTAACAAGAATGTAGACCGCATTAATTATATTCATCACAATATCCTACGACTGGCCAACTTCACCCAGGATGCTGTTGAAGGTCTCTCAGAACAACTAGCCCCCACCTCTCTCATGGCCATACAAAACAGAATGGCATTGGATATGTTGCTAGCTGAAAAAGGGGGTGTCTGTGCCATGTTTGGAGATATGTGTTGTACTTTTATCCCCAATAACACCGCTCCTGACGGATCTGTCACCCGAGCCTTAGAAGGAACTGAGAACTCTGAGTAAAACTATGCACGAGCATTCAGGGATTGACAATGCATCGGAGCAATGGTTTACTGATATGTTTGGAAAATGGAAAGGTTTAGTCATGTCATTAATGATTTCTATAGCTATTTTTGTTGGCATAATAGTTACCTGTGGTTGTTGTTGTGTACCATGCATCAGGGCTCTGATGGTTCGCTTCATCACTGCCAAAATTGAGAAGGGGAGTGATGAATCTAAACCTCCTACTTATCAGATGTGTGCTTTGACGGACGGACTTCAGGGGCTGGAGCTGGCTGCACCCTATGTGGAGTGATCTCCTGGTGGAGATCAAAAGGGGGAATTGTGGAAATATAAATGCCTTATTATTAGTAGCTAAGACTAAGACATATTTTATTAGTAGCTAAGACTAAGATATATTTTATTAGTAGCTAAGACTAAGATATATTTTATTAGTAGCTAAGACTAAGATATATTTTATTAGTAGCTAAGACTAAGATATATTTGGGACTTTGCTGCTTATAGATTGATTATTATTAGGAGTTTTTAGTCATGATAGTTAGAAAAAACATAACTGAAGCCTCTAGTATTATAAAGTCCAGTTTTTACACAATGAGTGTTTATTATTCAAGGTTAAAGCTTGCAGGTGTTTTCTGTCTGTATCGTGAGAAGCCGGCAGTGGATTAGGGAGGCATGGTACTCCTTTCACTGAAGATTCCTGAAGACGTGTGGGAAACAATTCCTTAATTAAATGATGAAATGTATCTCTGTTTCTTTGATACTGTTGCTGGGGAGACATCCACAGACAGAATGATTGTATGTGTACTGCATAGCAGCGTGGGGTATAAAATGTAATGTAACGCAGTGAGACAACACACAGAGGTTTCCAGGTAGCTGTGTAAGTGTGATGTCTCCCTCTCTGAATTCAGACTGGTTTTAATAAACTTGTGGAAACTACAACTGATCTCTGACTGAGGATTGTCCTTTGGGGTGCCAAATAAAAAGAGTCGATGAGAGGTGAGGAGTAATGTAAGAGTTAACGGACGGCCAGTAAAGTTTTCCTACCTTGACAGTTGTCAGAGAAGAATGGCCAGACTGGTTCGAGCTGATAGAAAGGCAACAGTAACTCAAATAACCACTCGTTACAACCAAGGCATGCAGAAGAGCATCTCTGAACGCACAACATGTCGAACCTTGAGGCGGATGGGCTACAGCAGCAGAAGACCACACCGGGTGTCGCTCCTGACAGCTAAGAACAGGAAACTAAGGCTACAATTCGCACAGGCTCACCAAAATTAGACAATAGAAGATTGGAAAAACGTTGCCTGGTCTGATGAGACTCGATTTCTGCTGCGACATTCGGATGGTAGGGTCATAATTTGGCATGAAAGCATGAATCCATCCTGCCTTGTATCAATGGTTTAGGCTGGTGGTGGTGGTGTAATTGTGTGGGGGATATTTTCTTGGCACACTTTGGGTCCCTTAGTACCAATTGAGCATCGTGTCAACGCCACAGCCTACCTGAGTATTGTTGCTGACCATGTCCATCCTTTTATGACCACAGTGTACCCATCTTCTGATGGTTACTTCCAGCAGGATAATGCGCCATGTCATAAAGCACGAATCATCTCAGACTGGTTTCTTGAACATGACAATGAGTTCACTGTACTCAAATGGCCTCCACAGTCACCAGATCTCAATCCAATAGAGCACCTTTGGGATGTGGTGGAACGGGAGATTCGCATCATGGATGTTCAGCCGACAAATCTGCAGCATCTGTGTGATGCTATCATGTCAATATGGACCAAACTCTCTGAGGAATGTTTCCAGTACCTTGTTGAATCTATGCCATGAAGGATTAAGGCAGTTCTGAAGGAAAAAGGGGGTCCAACCTGGTACTAGCAAGGTGTACCTAATAAAGTGGCTGGTGAGCGTAATACTAGAGAAAAATAATGAGGTTTGGAAATGGGTTCAGCAATTAGTCAAATTACCCCAAAGAATTATCATGTGCCATGCCAACAGATGGTAATACTGCCCTCTAGTGGTCCACATGAAGAGTTGTATAGTTTTGCATCCATTTACCCTGACAGTGTACACACAGATTAGAAATGTACAGTACGCTGCAAACATCTTTAACCTTAGATTTCTGCCCTACTTTGCTTCCAGGAAGCCAGAATTTTCAGGAAGACTTTTAAAGTGGCCTTGATCAACAGTTTCCCACCTTTTCTAAAAGGTCTTTTTTTGAAGGATTGAGCTGGATGCTTTCATCTAATCGCTCTTTGGAAATACCTTTATTTGTCCCAATCTCCTATTTGAGATGTTTTGGAACATCTTTGGTATTTTCCGGAGAATCAATCAAAAACAGGAACACTTCATGGCAGGCTGCTTTTAAAAATTGCTTCAAGATCCAGCGTAAAAATAGTTTTTTATTATGTTTCCTATTCTGTTTTGGTACAAACACGTTTCATCGCTTGATTTAAGATCCTTTTTAATCTCGGAGTGACTCATAACAAAGAAACAAAAACTTATTTTGAAACTGGTCTGACATTAGGCCAAAATGAGTGGAAAAGTCCAAAGAAGACAACTTCGATATCTTCATATATAATTATTATGTTTTTTCCAGCGCAATATTGTGCAAAGCTGCAGAGTTCATTTCAGTAACCTTTTGTAGCACTCCACAGTGTTCCGTGACCCTCGGAGAGGTCAGCCAGTCCAACAAACCGCGCGTAGAAAGAATAGGCACTGTTATGGCTGCGGAGCGCCAGGTTTCTCGTCTCGAAGGCGGTTCCAGATTTTTCCAAACATCCATAATAACATTCATTGAAGACGACATTGACTCGATAGCCTCTAATCGCCCTGCAGAAGACAAACCCTCGCCTCAGTGCGTAATTACGCACGGGGGCTCCACATGCTGAAATGTCCTAATGGTGTGTGCAAACAATCACACACACCCCAGATGGATGCAGTAATCCTTTTTAAGCACATTGGTCATATTTTCAGTCGTGAAAAAACCTGAGCTCAGTCACAGCTTTTTAACTATTTTCTTAAAAATACACAGTTTGATTTCCTCTGCTGCCCTGCAAGGTGGATTTCTGGCGTGGGGTTAGAGTTTATCTGCAATACAATACAATACATCCCCTAAATGAGCCCGAAAATGATCATTCAAATTTTCTGCTATGGGCATCTTTGATACATGAAGGCTATGTGCAAATTATAGCCTACAATAATGTTTTAGAATATGGTAGAATAATTAAGACGACTGCCAGCGAGCATTTTAGCAGGCGCTATATGTGAGGATCCTATGTGTGAGGATGGATCTGCAGAACAAGGTTCCTTGCATTGTATTAATTGGCTGCGGCAATTAGCACGTTTCTGTAGTCCGATCTCTCTCACGCACACGCGCTTACGCTCCTTAGCTGGAACCATGGAAACGGAACGTTGGCGTCGGAGCGCGTTTAAAAGACCCTCACGTTCTTCACTCGTTCCCTTTGCGCTTGGACTCAGGAAGGAAACACCTGAAGGAGCCTTTAAAGCCTCGGAAGGTTTAACCTTGTTGAATAAGTCTGTGCTAAGCTGGTTTGATAACTTGCTGAAAATGGGTTTTGCACCGGTGGTGGACCTGCGGGAGTTTCAGCTGGAAGGTTTATGTCATTCTTCTACTATTTTAATAAACAGTTTGTTACAAAAATATTAGTACTTTTTTTTTAAATTTTATGTTTTTTAGGAGATTCTGACAGCTAGCTCTTAGCATAAATAACATTTTAGGGAATTAATGTGTCATCTAGTTGATATTCGCGGGGAATGTCAGGAATGTTAACAGTGGAGCAATGATGTGAACCAAACTCTTATTTTAGTTTTAAAGAATCAGCTTAGTTTAATTTGGTGTCGAATACTTGAAAACTAGATGGTACTTGGTCTGTTTTTTTAAAGAATGCCCCGGAAAACATGTTTGGTCTCTATGGATACGTTGGTGGAATTTCATTAAACAACTAAAAAGACAGTATTTTTCAATTAATAGGCCTACATCTTAATTATTTAGTTTATTTATTTTATTAAAGAAAGAGAGAAAGGGACCCATGGTTTGTTTCTTTGCATTTTTGTGTGTAATATGTTTTAAATTGATAAAGGTTTGTGGGGAAAGTCAGAAATGCTAACAGTGGTATAGGGATTTTATTAGTTGACTGAAATTTGTGGAGAATTGTCAGGAATGTTATTTTGGTTTGAAAGAATACGTTTTTGTTGAATTTAGTGTCCAGAGTTGGGGAAACTAGATGCCCCTTTTTACAAAATGCCCTGAAAACACATATAGTCTCCATGGATACCTTGGTGAAATAAAAGAAACAATTGTAATACTTAAAAAATATATTTTTTTTTTAAATAATTTGTTGTCAGTAGTATTAATGTGGGGAAAGAAACAAATTGTGTTTTGAGTTGTTTGAATAATTTGTTAGTTCACTTAAATTTGTGGAGAAATGTCAGGAAAGCTAACACAAAGAATCTGTTATTTTGGTTTAAGATAATACGTTTTTTTGTATTTGTTGTCCAATACTTTGAAAATAAGGCCTGTTTTTAACAAATGCCATAATAAACATACTTGTCTCCATGGATACTTTGGTAAAATATCGGAACCAACTTTGTATTTTTAGAGGTGTAATATAATTATGGGAGATGTCAAACATGTTAACAGTGTTTAAGTGATTTAAAACATTTCTGGTTGAAGATCATTTTTGTTGAGTTTGGTATCCGATCCTTGGCAAACAAAATGGTGCCTGGCCCATTCTTTTGGAAAATGCCCTGAAAATATGGTTTTCCTGGATACCCCAACACTGTTTTGGTTCAAATACAATAAACAATTTTAAGACAATGTGTTTCTAATAATATTACAAAATCACTGCATAGTATGAGCTACCACAACATTTAATTTCCCTTTGGGATTAATAAAGTATTTTTGAATATAATTGAATTGTTATGTTGCATTTTTGAGCTGTGACATATTTACTAGTTGAGTGAATTTTGCAGAGTGGTATAGAAATGTAAAAGAGGCATCTTGTTTTGAGAGAATAGATGTGATTTATTTGTTAGTCTGTGGAAATTTGTGGAGAAATGTCAGGAATGATACCAGTGGTGAAGTGATTGGGATAATAATTCTTTTGGTTTGAAAAAAAAAATACATTTAAGAGAATCAATTTTGTCTTATTTGGTGCTCAGACGTTAGAAAGAAAGCATCTGGCCTGGGCATATTTTTGAAAAATGCTTAAAACATGTTTAGTCTCTGTGAAGCCTGTAATATAAAAAAAGTATTTAGAACAATAAAATGTTGAATGAATGCAGTATTTTTATTTGAATGTTAGTTTACTCCAATCCCACCTAGAAATAATTAGAGTAATATTAGACTTTTTTCACAGAGACTTCATGACTTTCTAGCTCTTTATATAAAACATTAATAAAAAAGAGCAACAGACAGAATAAAATGACCATTTCAACACTGGATATACTTTTCCAAACCAATTAAACACTGTTTTTGTAATTTTAGAAAAACCATTTGTGTCTGCATATCTATTTAGCTCCACATTGAGTTTTGTCCATTTTTACTGTAGACTATGTGTGTGTTTATGCAGGTTTATATTTGTATAGTAGGATTTACTGTTGGAGGTGTCAGACGGGCTTTGGTGGTGATTCTGAAAAATTGTAGAGTTAAAAAATGTTGAATTAAAAGTCTGAGGTCTTCAAGCCCCTATTTTTATTAGTTACGATGATCTTCCCCTTACAGCTAATGAAAACACTAAATTTAAGATTACAATATTATATCAAACCAATAAAAAAACATTTTTAATACAGAAATATGGGCTCTATGATAAAATAGTTTGAAACCTGCTTTAAGGTCCTTTTAATCTGATAAGCAAGCCTCATCAGAATGCAGATTCTAATTTATTGAATATATATATATATATATTCAATAAATTAGAATATGGGTTCAGACAAGGCTTGATTGTCAGAAAAAACAACCATTAAGCCGGTATTAACCATATTCCTCATTAGGATTACAATATTCTGTAGTATTCTAATCTTAAATGTCTGTTTTTATTAGCTGCAAGCAGAAAATAATCATAATTAACAGAAAAAAAAGCTGTAAAACATCAGTCTGTATGGAATTAATCTATATATATATATATATATATATATATATATATATATATATATATATAGAGTCAGTCATTTTCTACCGCAGGGAAGCTGGTGCCTATCTCCAGCAGTCTATGGGCAAGATGCGGGGTACACCCTGGACAGGTCGCCAGTCCATCGCAGGGCAACACACAGACAACCATGCACACACTCATTCATACACCTAAGGGCAATTTAGAGAGATCAATTAACCTAACAGTCTTTGGACTGTGGTAGGAAGCCAGAGTACTCAGTGAGAACCCACGCATGCACGGGAAGAACATGCAAACTCCATGCAGAAAGACCCCCGGACGGGAATCGAACCAAGGACTTTTTTGCTGCAAGGCAACAAATTTACCAAGTTTATTAGCCGAAATGAGGTTTTATGAAACTGATGTAGTGTGCGCTGACCACTAGATGGCGCCAGATGTTTCTTGTAGGATCCTGAGTCTGGGAGACATACTGTGTATCAGCCAGCATCTGTGGTATACTTTCACAAATTTGGCTGTATACTGGAACAGGACTGATGGTGACACTTGTTAATTAAGGTTAAGGGCTCAAACAAAATTTCTTATCTTGAAATCAGGTACTTACTACAAAGTTTTAGCTTTGTTCTAAATAATTTTGCTAGTTGCCTAAAGCCATGTGTTGGAGTCTTTAGATAGATAGATAGATAGATAGATAGATAGATAGATAGATAGATAGAGAGAGAGAGAGAGAGAGAGAGAGAGAGAGAGAGAGAGAGAGAGAGAGAGAGAGAGAGAGAGGAGAGAGAGAGAGAGAGAGAGAGAGAGAGAGAGAGAGAGAGAGAGAGAGAGAGAGAGAGAGAGAGAGAGAGAGAGAGAGAGAGAGAGAGAGAGAGAGAGAGAGACAGAGAGAGAGAGAGAGAGAGAGAGAGAGAGAGAGAGAGAGAGAGAGAGAGAGAGAGAGAGAGAGAGAGAGAGAGAGAGAGAGAGAGAGAGAGAGAGAGAGAGAGAGAGAGAGAGAGAGAGAGAGAGAGAGAGAGAGAGAGAGAGAGAGAGAGAGAGAGAGAGAGAGATAGATAGATAGATAGATAGATAGATAGATAGATAGATAGATAGATAGATAGATAGATAGATAGATAGATAGATAGATAGATAGATAGATAGATAGATAGATAGATAGATAGATAGATAGATAGATAGATAGATAGATAGATAGATAGATAGATAGATAGATAGATAGATAGATAGATAGATAGATAGATAGATAGGTAGATAGATAGATATGTCCCACATAGGCAGAGCACTGGACTCAAGTCATGACACTTGCAAAATCAGCGAAGACAATCCCAAATTTAATGACTTTTGACTTGATGATATCAGCAAACATTTTAACAGAAATGACATTTCATCACTTCCACTTAACAACACTTAATACCTTTTACGAAGAAGGAAAGTACTGAAGAGTGCCATCACAGTTACCCACTTCAATGTGGCACTTTCTCTTTGTTCAATGAAAGAGTCGAATGTTAGAGTTAATTAAAATTAATGAAAGTTATTAAAAAGGTAAACAAGCTGAAAAGCAGAAAAACCTTTGCATTTCTGAAGCCTTAACAATCTAACTTAAAGGCAACTATTCTCTGTAACAATAACAAAACATCCCATAAAATGAAGTTATTCGATTAATGAAGCTCTCATGTGTCCTGCCGTTGCCCTATGAAACAGACGAGTTAGAACTGCATTTAAGAAATCGTGTTGTATTTACATTAGTATTTAATTTTGATCTGAAACATGCAGCTAGATAAGTACCCACAGGCTTTTATTTTATGGACGTCAACAAAAGGTAGACTAAATTGAAAAGGGCAGAAAACAAAAACATCCTGCTGTTGTCATACTTAGTTAAGATTTACTTCAAAAAGCATCATCAGAAAATCATTTCTTGCTGGTTCTAGAAAACAAATACACATTTAAAAATTTTATCCAGAAATTCTTTAAAATTGTTCTAAATATTACTCTGATTAAATTACATATTTGGTTAAATGTCTTGTTTAGGACTTAAAATTTAAAGGTCATTACTTGGACTGCGCTCGGGACTTGCATGTTTTGACTTTAAACTTGACTTGTGACTTATATCCTTACTTGGGACTTGACTCGATTTGAAAGGAAAGACTTGAGAGTTCCTTGTGACTTGAAAAACAATGACCTGGTCCCACCTCTGCATATGAGTTTAAATACATTCATGGCATGTGTTCTGAGTTAGTTTTGTAGTTTTATAAAGTCTACATTATTAAAGCAGTGTAAAGTGCTTAATTTCACTGCTCCAATACAGAAATGTTCACAATAAACCACAAAAGTTATCAATGGTTCAAATTCCTGTTTAAATAAAATGCATTAGGTGGTTTTCTGTTTAAACGTATTGGTGTGTCTGAATGAGACCATTTTTTTGAAACTCCACCGAAAGCATTGTTTTATTTGCACACACTGAGAAGTCCTCCTCTACACATTCTATATCTGATGAACTTATGGTTTCAGTTTTCGATTTGTTTTACCTTAGTATCCAGATTTGATTTGTTGTCTGTAATGATTTGTTGTTAAACTGCAAGGTTTTTACTGAGTGGTGATGGTTCATGCTGCCATTGTACATATAAATGTTATATGGATACTCGTGAGGTGTTGTCTGTTGGAATGCAAGGAAAAATACTCATCGCTTGTGGTTTTTACTTAGAAATTTGTTCTTATATGCGTTTCTCGCTGTTTTGTAGTGAACGGAAATTTGCTTTAAAGTGCAGGTTGTCGTTGGCACACTAAAAATGTGTGAATAATCACATCTTACAGAGCAATTTTCTTTTTGATCAAGTCTACTCAGACCTGACTAGGCACACAAACACAGCTGAAACCTAAAATAAAGCATTTAGCGTTCATTTTAAGTTCTGCTTTAAAGTGTTGGGATGCACCAGATCTCATGTGGTCTCTTGTTTTTTTTCCTCACAGGTCACATCGTGGTGGTTCCAGCTGATCCACCCTTGAGACTGCTCCCAAACCTAAACGATTTCCTTAATCTTTTAGCTGTTCTGCTCAGGCCTTTTGAAGGTAGGGTTGAGAGAAATGATGATGAGAGAAATGATGATGAGAGAAATGATGATGAGAGAAATGATGATGAGAGAAACGTTGGTGATGATGATGATGAGGAGGATAGTGATGATGAGGAGGTTGAGTTTGAAGATGTTAGTTCTCTTTCGGCATTTGGTGAGTCTCTTGAGGTATCTAGCGAGGTTTCTGGGTATGACACCGTGAGCTCTGAGGAAGAAGAGGTTGATGAAGATGAGGACGACCTTCCACCACAATGTCGCTTTGCCCAGACGATTCCTCTACACTTCAGACTCCCATGGAACCATGACCTGCAGGAAGAGCCTCTGGACCGTCCAGATGAGGAGTCCGTTTCAGAAGATGAAGGAGAGGTCAGTGTTGATGACGTGTCAGAGGAGTCAGATGTTAGTTCTTTTTCGGCATTTGGTGAGTTGCTTGAGGTATCTAGCGAGGTTTCTGGGTATGACACAGTGAGCTCTGAGGAAGAAGAGGTTGATGAAGATGAGGACGACCTTCCACCACAGTGTCGCTTTGTCCAGACGATTCCTCCACACTTCAGACTCCCATGGAACCATGACCTCCAGGAAGAGCCCTTAGAGTGTCAAGAAGAGAACTCACTTCGAGGGACCTCCCCACATTACCAGGAAAGTGTTGAACTGGACCCGGCTCCCTCAACATCTGGCCCCTGCGTCTCCAGAAAGAGGACAAGGGAGGGATGTGCTGAAGAGGAACTCCCTGCCAAGAGGATTAGTCGTTAGAGAAGAGCTATTTCCTTCATGAACCTTTTCTATCAACCTTTGGCATTAGCTAATTACCCACCTGGAAACATATCTGTGGATAATATCTGGAGATAATTTCTGGAGATAATTTCTTTATTGGTTGTGTTTTAAAGCCGATGGCTTTCTAGCAGGACTGGTGATGCCTTCGGTAGCGACTTGCGCCGAGGCTTTTCTTTATCCCGCTGCTAGGTTTTGGTTTTTAGATATTAAGGAGTCTGGCAGGACTGGTGATGCCTTCGGTAGCGACTTGCACCGGGGCTTTTCTTTATCCCGCTGCTAGGTTTTGGTTTTTAGATATTAAGGAGTCTGGCAGGACTGGTGATGCCTTCGGTAGCGACTTGCGCCAGGGCTTTTCTTTATCCCGCTGCTAGGTTTTGGTTTTTAGATATTAAGGAGTCTGGCAGGACTGGTGATGCCTTCGGTAGCGACTTGCGCCGGGGCTTTTCTTTATCCCGCTGCTAGGTTTTGGTTTTTAGATATTAAGGAGTCTGGCAGGACTGGTGATGCCTTCGGTAGCGACTTGCGCCGGGGCTTTTCTTTATCCCGCTGCTAGGTTTTGGTTTTTAAAATTTAAGGATTATCTGGAGATATCTGGAGAGACTGTGGCAACATCTTCTACACATTTTTAAATAGGCCATGGAATCAATAAGACAACAGGAGGCAACCAAAATAATCCAAGAGGATCAATCACAACAGTGCGCCAAGAGGATGCAGAGAATATGTTAAGATGGACAAAGAAAGCACAAAAGGGAAGAAATAAATCCTCCTTGAAAACACATGGACTGCAAACGCATTAAAATCTGTAAGGAATGAGGTAAAACTGCTGGGGACAAATACAAATCTCAATAAAGTGAGACAAGGCTACTGGGGACACATTGAAAGCTTTATGGAGTGAGACAACATTACTCACACTGCTGGGGACAAATACAAATCTCTATGGAGTGAGACAATGACACTGGGGATGCATTAAAACTTCTAAGGAGTGAGACAATGCTACTGGGGACGCATTAAAACTTCTAAGGAGTGAGACAATGCTACTGGGGACGCATTCAAACTTCTAAGGAGTGAGACATTGCTACTGGGGACGCATTAAAACTTCTAAGGAGTGAGACATTGCTACTGGGGACGCATTAAAACTTCTAAGGAGTGAGTTAACACAACTCGGTACGCATTAAAATCTCCATGGAGTGAGCCAACATTACTCAGACTGCTGGGGACAAATAAAAATCTTAATGGAGTGAGACAACACTACTTGGAACACATTAAAACTAAGGAGTGAGGTAACTGCTGGATGCAAATAAACCTTTATAGCAGGAGACAATGCTACTGATGCTACGGATATTAATTAAATATTTTAAGGGGTGAGAAGACGCTACTGGTTACACATTCAAATCTTCAGAGGTAAGACAAAATAAAATGTCTATGGAGTGAGGTAACACTGCCAGGGAAAAACTAAAAAGAGGTGAGACAACCCTGCTAGGGACAAATAAAACTGTCACGGCAACAGATGGTTATCAAGTGGTCTCTTGGCTTTTGCTGAATAAGGAAATGAGACAATGCTTCAGAACACAGATTGACTTCTGACCACTTTGAGACAGAGCATTTCAGGTGTCTGAATGTGGGTTGTGTGCGTTGTGTTGACTGTTAGAAACCGGTTGTACCTGTGCCATGCCAGAAATATGGTTAGAAATATTACTTTAGTAATAATTTTGTAATATTTAGTAAGCCTATTTCGAGGAAAAGTACTTTCTGGAGAAATACTCTCCTCCTGATTTCACCTCTGTTAATCTCTTATGTGTCATTGAGTGTTATTGAATGTCATATTGGACTGAGCCTCCATGGGCTTTGGCTACCAGAAGATGCTGAGGAGATCTACGATGACAAACAGAGGACCATCATCTGAGCTGCTGACTTCTACAAAGCGTGGGGAATAGGGTGAGTACATGTTCAGAAAGTTTTCACAGTAATCAGTTAATTAAAATATAATGTAAATATTGTAGACTAGCTCACTTATTAGTTTATTTAGGATCAAGCACCCTGAAACTGAAAAAGGCAGAAATCCTGTGAGGATCCAGGATATTGAGGCCGATGAAGAGCTTCCTAGGGACACCTGAAGACAGGACAGATAATCCAGAGGGAGAGGATGTGGAGGTAGTTCCTTAATAGCCTAACAAACCAAGCTCTAAGATGTAGATGATACAATAACCCTTCAAGCTAAATAATTTCTAGTTGTTTATTTCTGCAGATCTAAAGCCTCTTCAGTCAGAAGGAGGAAGATGGGAAAATTAAGTTGACAAAAAAAGTAAGAAAACATATAATTAGACAACATTTTTAAATATACATGTAGCTGAGCTTAAAGCTAAAAGCTAGCATGATTCCTTTTTGTGTGTTTTTTTTCCTATATATTTTTTTTGTTATAAACTGAGTTTCTTTGTTCTTTGCTGTGATGGAACAAGCATCTGAAACAATGGATCATCAGTGTGTCCCAATCTTTAGAACTTTGAGTTTTGTATTTTCACATTTTCTGTTGTATTAGTTCAGCTTTTTCTCAGGCTTGTATTCTGACTATTGTTCTCATTAGTCATGTTCTGTTGATTCAATGTATCATTCCTGTTCAGATAATCCCCCCAGTGTTTCATTGCAGGACCTATTTTATTTATGCTTCCCCACACAGCTGCTCCCAAAGCAGTTAACTATACTCACCTGTTCCTCGCTCCGTTAATCCACTCTCCAAGTATTTAGTCCTTTGGTTTTCAACCGCTCCTCACTGGGGTCTTTTGTTGTCCCCTGTGTGGTTCCTGTTTCCTTTCTTTCTGGTTCCCTTCCTGTTTGTAAGTTCTTAGAAATTCACATCACTGCCTGTTTCCTGCCTGCGTTTGGATCCTTCAACTCCACCAAACATGGCAATATTAGAGGACCTGCTGCACTACCCGATTTACTGCCTGTGTAGAAAGTAGAAAAGGAAGCAGGAGGTGATCCACTATATAGAAATAAAATATCTGCAGGATTTTTTCCCAGTGTTCCTGTGGATATCTGTTCAGCTCCTGTTCATTTTCTCCTTCAGCTCCTCTACCTTTATTGGTCTCAGCTGTTCCTCCTTTACACCTGATTTCTCTCACCTGTTGCCTTGCCTTTCTCCTAACTTCTCTGTATTTAAGCTCTCTGGTTTTCTCCTCTCACTGCATGATTCTGCTCCTGTCCCAATGCTCTGTTGCTCTGCCACATAATTCGTCTTCTCGCCCTGTCCTCCGTTCCAGTGTTTTGCTGTTCATTAAGTATATCAACTTACCATGAGAAAGTGCAAAGAATCCAGCCATCAACTGGACCAAGCAGCACAAACCACCAGCCGGACGCCAAGGACGTCAGCGTCCCCTTCCCACCATCTAGCCAGAACCCGCGCTCGATGCCTTGCCTCACCATCAGCTCCATTCTCCACCACCTGCGTCAACACCTCCTGCTGCTCCCTCCTCTGCTCGCCTTCTTGCCTTCACGACTCCTCCTCCGAGGGTCCGGCTGTTGTCTGCAGATCCTGCGTCATGTCTCCAGAGAGCAGCTGAGCCAGTGCCAACTCTCCTCAGAGCATCTGAGCTGCCTGCAGCAGCTCCTATGTCCTCAGTGGCATCTGCAGTAGCAGCAACTTCAGCGATTCTATGTTTTCTTTAGAGACTCCTTCTGTGCAAGCCTTCAGCATCATCCCCTTCATCTGCACCTCTGGCTCTGTTATCTTCATCATCTCAGTCTTTGCTATTTACACCCTCTGTTAAACCTTCTTCAACTTCACTCCATCCTCACAATCCTGTTCCCGAGTTCTCTGACAAGGGTGTCCAGGTGGGATCCCGGTTTCCACACCATTCTCCAACTTTCCTCCGTGGGTTCCTACATCTAGTGGAACAGACTCCAGAGCCCCTCTGTGGATCCCTGGGTCCAGTGGACCCTCTTCCAGAGTTTCTTTTTGGACTCCAGCATGCTGTGAACAAGTTTGCCAAGCTCCACCCTAGACTCTCTACAACTTCCAGTTGGCCTCAGAGAAGGTTCTCCGAGGGTTCTCGCAGGCCTCCATCACCAGTTGCCAGTGGCCTCCAGAATTGTGTGCCTCCTTGCAATGACCTCCTAGTTTGAGTATTTTGTTGTTTCCTTGTTTTCTTCTTTCACTTCTGGATTTTTTCGTTCCACTGCTCCTGTCCCGATGCTCCAATGCTCTGTCTTCTCGCCCAGTTCTCCGTGCCCGTCTTTTGTTGTTCATTACATATTTCAACTCACTATGAGGCTCTCAAGTTCCTGTTTGCACTTTGGTCTGGCAAAGAATCCAGCCACCAAATGGACCAAGCAGCGCAGACCACCAGCCTGACGCTGAGGACGTCGGCATCCCCTTCCCACCATCTAGCCAGAACGCGTGTTCGATGCCTCGCCTCACTTCGCCAACACCTCCTGCTGCTCCCTCCTCTGCCCGCCTTCTTGCCTTCACGACTCCTTTTCCGAGGGTCTGGCTGTCGTCTGCAGATCCTGCGTCATGTCTCTAGAGAGCAGCTGAGCCAGTGTCAACTCTCCTCAGAGCATCTGCAGCAGCTCCTACGTCCTCAGCGGCATCCGCAGTAGCAGCAACTTTAGCAATTCCCATGTCAGCAGAAGCAACAGCTCTCTGGTCTGCTGTGTTTTCTTCAGAGACTCCTTCTGTGCAGCCTTCAGCATCATCCCCTTCATCAGCACTTTTGGCTCTGTTATTTTCATCATCTCCCTCTTCGACATCTACACCTTCTGCTGAACCTTCTTCAACTTCACTTCAGCTTCATGTTCCTGTTTCTGAGTTCTCCGAGGTGTTCAAGGACGAGCTGTCTCACATTCCTGTGCCTGAGTACTCCAGGTGGACCTGCCTCACGTTCCAGCAGGGCTTCATCTCAGCCAGCCTCCAGACCTCCTTCACCACCACTGCCAACCTTCAGAACTCCGTCACCATTGCCGGTGCCCTCCAGAACTCTATGCCTTCTTGTGACCTCCTGGTTTGGGTTGTTTCTTTGTCGTTTTTTTGTTTTCTCCTCTCACTGCTGGATTCTTTTGTTCCACTGCTCTTGTCCCGATGCTTCGTTGCTCTGCCACATTATCCGTTGTCTCACCCAGTTCTCCATGCCAGTCTCTCATTATTCATTAAATATTTAATCTCACCACGACTCTCTCAAGTTCTTGTTAGCACTTTGGTCCTGCAATAAACCTACACTACATGACAAGCAGAGACACAATTTCAGATTCATTGATGAAGAGCTTCCAATCAGAGGGACATCTGAGGACAGAATAGGGAGAGATGGGAACAGAGAACAAGTGGAGTAAGCTTTTATTGAGATAACAACACAATAACATGTTGAAAAGGCCTGGTTAAAATAACAGTTATATGTTTCAATCCAGAAAGACAATTGTAGCAACAATTAATAGACAAAATAGAAAACATCCAATCAGTTTGTAAACCTTCATCTTTAGCATCACCTGTCAGAAAGAGGAAGATGAGAAAAAAATGTAGAACAAATGACGTCTATTTACAGGAAACTTTTCAAATCTGAACAAAGTTGAACTCAAAGTAAGTTTCCATATTTGAGTTTCTGCTGTCCATGTTTATTCTTCCTCTTCATGAATCCTATGCTTTTGTTTTGTCAATTCATGTCAACATACCTGAGCTCCTGAGTTTTGTGCTGATGAAGAAAACATTAACAACAACCCAAACAGAGGTCCTGCTCCACCGCCCCAGATCTACTGATTATAACACAGTGTGGAAAAGGGTGACTACAAGACTGTGATGGGATCAAAAAGTGACCTTCAATCACTATTGAATATTATTTATATAAATGAAGGAATTTGTGCTTGATCAGATATTGTATCAGTAAGATGACTGGGATGAGACCAAAACACCGGTCCAATGAGGAGCGAGACAATTAGAGGACAAGCAGAAATTCCTGTTGAAAATCCAGTGATTTAATGATAACCTGAAGACGGAGACAGAAAGCATGTAGAGTAAGTCCTTAATTAACAATCCAAGCTTCTTTGATAAAATGTGATGATTATAAAGACAATCGTGTTAAACAACGAATATGCTGTTGATGCTACCCAGTTCATCATCCAAGGTTAAATCTCAGTTTGTGAACCTTCACCTTTAACACCACCAGTCTGATGGAGGAAGATAAGAAAATCAAGGTAAGGAAAAAGGTAAGACAACATCTGTTTACAAAACATTTTAAATCTCAACTAAATTAAGCTCAAAATTAAAAACAGCTTGTAAATTTAACTCCTGATGACTGAGCTTCTGTGAACTTTGTGCTGCTGGAAGGAACATCTGGAAAGACACATCGACGTCAGCTCAAGCAGAGGACCTGCTCCACCACTTGATCACACTGTGGGTGGAAAGGGTGAGAACATGACTGGTGTGATCAGAAATTGACCTTCAATCATCTAATATTTAGATATAAATTAAGGTATGTGTGTCTGACCTTCCAGTTGGTACAGGGGGTCACCTGAAGACAGGAAACAGAAGACAGAGACAGCGCATGTAGAGTAAGTAATTTATTAACACATCAGGTTCTAATGATACATTGTGATGAACAGTAATTACATTGCTTGCATCTTGTAAATGTGACTGAAAATCCAGAACTATTTTCTGATTTCAGGATTCAGACTTCGCTGACCTTTGATGTCTCTGATAATCCCAGGTTGAATCTCATCGGTTTGTGACCCTCTGACTGACACCACCAGCTAGACAGAGGAAGATAAGAAAACGAAGTTGACAAAAAAAGTAAGAAAATATGTATTTACACAAAAAAACGTTACAAATGTTCACACAATTACGCTTAAAATGTAAAACTTTCAGACTTCCTGCTTTCATTGGTTATTCTTCCTCTTCACTGATGCTGTTGTCTGGTCTCTGTTTATTTGTTGTACATTCATCGCCTGATGACTGAGCTTCTGTGAAGTTTGTGCTGCTGGAAGGAACATCTGGAATGACATATCGGCAACGCCTCAAGCTCAGGACCTGCTCTGCCTGATCTACTGATTATAACACAGTGTGGAAAAAGGTGAGTACTGGTGATGGGACAAACTGCCATTGCTTTGAGATGCTTGGTGAAGCACGCTTCAAGGCCTGTATCGACATTTGAGGCCACAATGTATGAACACATGTCCAGCAATGGATCCGCTCACATGTAGTGGGTTGGTGCTGTTGATCTGTGCACAAACCGTCATATTTAATCACTTAGAGTGTGTGTTTGTGAGATTAAACGGTACTTAACGTACCTATATCTGGCTGTAAAAACAGCCTTTGACCAGCAGGGGGATTGTGTGCACCTGAGGCCCAGAGAAAGGAACCCTTCTGCAAAGCAGTTTCCTGGCAGGCTGCAAGGCTTCATGGGACCTGAGCTCACCATCACCAGTGAGTGCAGGAGTCTAACAGGAGGAAATGAACTATTATTTACATATAAATGAAGGGATGCGTATCTGAACATATGTTGTATCTGTAACATGACTGAGACAAGACAAAACCTCAAAGCTAATAATGCAGAATACCTATTTCAGATGCAGGGATTTTAATGGCTGACTTTTTGCATACACCTCTGCATGTGCAGATGCACACAGATGTACGGCTTTCACTCTTCTGACAAAGACTGTGAAAAAGGCCATCATCCCATCATTAGATTTAATTGGACTGGTCCTTTATCCCACAGATTGTGTCCTTGAGACTATCGAAACATTCAGATATGACCCTGAAGCTGTTGTGATGAACTGTTAAGTTAAATGCCCATAAATGCATGTCAAAGTATTCTGCTTGTTTAAAACTGGGTAAGTTTCTGACCCAATGACCCATCATTATTTTACAGCCTTTAAAGGGTCAAACTGAATGCTCACTTGCTTCAGTGCACTTCTAAACCTTAAAGGAGTTCAATGTTGTCTAATGATATCTATCAAATCTTCTGTTTCCTTTGAAATCCAAGCAATATGGTTTAAAAGCTAGTTATTTTCCTGCATGGCTATCTAACACATTTTCCTAAATTTCCATGGTGGGCTGATTAATGCATGATGACATCACTGGGTGACTTCTCTGTGGTAAACTCTCAATGATGAATCAGTTTAGGACAGACAGAACCAAGAGGAGAGCCCGATTGAAATGTGAAATGGTTTTTGTTTGCCATATACAGTGAGGAAAATAAGTATTTGAACAATGACCTGAAGAGAGCTGGCACCACTGTTTCCAAGGTTACTGTGGGTAATACATTAAGACGTTGTAGTTTAAAGTCATGCATGGCAAGGAAGGGTCTTCTGCTTAAATCAGCACATGTCCAGGCCCGTCTTAAGTTTGCTCATGACCATTTGGATGATCCAGAGGAGTCATGGGAGAAAGTTCTGTGGTCAGATGAGACCAAAATAGAACCGTTTGGTCTTAATTCCACTCGCCGTGTTTGGAGGATGAAATTTGATGAGTACCTTCCTAAAAACACCATCCCTACTGTGAAGCATGGGGGTGGAAGCATCATGCTTTGGGGGTGTTTTTCTGCAGGACGACTGCACTGTATTAAGAAGAGGATGACCAGGGCCATGTATTGCGAGATTCTGGGGAACAACCTCCTTCCCTCAGTTAGAGCATTGAAGATGGGTCACGGCTGGATCTTCCAACATGACAATGACCCGACGCACCCAGCCAGGATAACCAAGGAGTGGCTCCGTAAGAAGCATATCAAGGTTCTGGAGTGGCCTAGCCAGTCTCCAGACCTAAACCCTGTAGAAAATCTTTGGAGGGAGTTCAAACTCCATGTTTCTCAGCGACAGCCCAGAAACCTGGCTGATCTGGAGAAGATCTGTGTGGAGGAACGGGCCAAAATCCCTGCTGCAGTTTGTGCAAACCTGGTGAAAAACTACAGGAAACGTTTGACCTTATAATTGCAAACAAAGGCTACTGTACCAAATATTAACATTAATTTTCACAGGTGTTCAAATACTTATTTCCAGCAGTAACACACCAATAAATTATTAAAAAATCATATATTGCGATTTCTGGATTTCTTTTAGATTATGTCTCTCACAGTGGACATGCACCAAGTGGGAGAACTTGCAAAGTCACAGGGTGTTCAAATACTTATTTTTCTTACTATAATATGTTTTATTCTAATATATGAATTTTAATTGAAAATTTCCCCTTCATACATCTGCATACATAGTATAGCTAGTGTAACCTGCTATACTATCTTTTAGGATTGTTTATAATTTGGTTCTCAATTCTGTCAAATTTCATACATAAATATAATTTAATTTCGCCATGATTTATCTGCACACGTTTCCCTGGAGACCAGAGGGACATCTGAGGAACGTGACAGAGAGCATGTGGAGTAAGTCTTTTAAAACCAACCTGTTCTGATATAAAAATATTAAAAGTAAGATTTGAGCTGCATGTAGATGATACCATGTAACATCACAGAAAAATATTTAATGTAAGCATCGAAGCAAATTGATATCTGCAGAACTCTGAGGTCTCCTCCAACTTCAACACCAGTCAGAAGGAGGAAGATAAGAAAATGAAGTCAACTCAAAAAGTAAGAAAACTTCTAATTAGAAAGGAAAACGTTTCAAATCTCTTTAAAATTCAGCGCAAAGCTGGAAACTGTCCCAATTTCTCATTAAAAAAATCCATGTCAGAATGGACTGAGTCTCTTTGATCTTTGAACTGACAGAAGATGATGGTGGGATGATGACACATCAACAGTGATTCAAACAGAGAACCTGCTCCAGAAGCATTAAGATATGTTTACTTAAACACTGTGTGGAAAAAAAAGGTCAGTAAATAACTGACTTGAGCAGACATTAACCTTGAATAATCTATTGTTTAGATAGAAAAATAAAGCGATGTGTGCCTGAGCACATGTTGTCTCTGTACCAGATCGGCACTGAACAAACAGAATAAGTGGAGTAAGTCTTATCCAAAAACAAGCTCTTATGAACTGTAAAAGTAATGTTTAAAGATGTTATTGAAATCCATGTAGATGATGCTGTGACATCACAAGAAAGGTGTGAAATTTAAATCGTTCTATAAATCTTCTGTAAACATCCCAGTAGATTGTGAGTTCAGTTCTGGACTCTGGGGAACTCTGACATTAACTAGCTGATCAGCCGTAGCTAGTGGTGACTTGAACATAGAATCTGCCCCTCCATCTGATCTACTGACCTTAACACAGTGCTGAAAAATGTGAGTTCATGATTTTGACTTGAGCAGAAAGTGACCTTGAGTAATTTATTTAAATCTTTGTGAACGAAAGAATGTGTGATTGATGCCATGTTTTTTCTAGAACAGGACTGAGAGGAGACAACAGGACCTTTAAGGACTGAGAAGACAGTGTGGTGCACAGAAAGGCGGCATACCCTTTGCAGGGTTTCACTGAAGAACGCCCAGAGACAGCTGGAGGACTACTGCACTGAGGACAGACCTGAAGACACAGAAATAGAGGAAAGGAAGTAGGTCCTTTATGCAGGTATCAGAAAAAAACCCGTTTACTAAACAGGTAACTTCTGGTGACAACTGGGTGCACTGTCGGAGTAAAGGGGCAGAATACAAAATCATGCCACACTTTCCAGATCCTTAGTAAAAGGTGTTGAGAACCACGCTGTCCTTCCCTCCACTTCATATTGATGCACTACAAGGTGCTGTTCTATCAGATCAAATTTATTGAAGCCTGTGGTTTTAATGTGACAAAATAAAAAAGTAAAGAAAAATTCTATTTTAGAAATAATAATTACAAAAAGTTAAAAAAACAAACGTACGACTTACGAAAAACCTTACGCTGAGTGTGGTTAGAAACTAGTCTGCATAATTTATGCCAGGAATGGATGTGAAGTTTGTTTCAGATCTGCTGTGTTTCAGGGTGAATTCTGACCATGTCACACTTGACCATGTTCAAGACTGTGGCTCAATAAATGTACAGGTCCTCCTTAAGGCAGTTTTCCTCATTTATGACAAGTGTCTCTGCTGCTGGAGAAAACTCCACATCATGATTCACTCACCCCTGTGGTTGAGACTTTGAAGGGATGTGCAGAATGGAGGAATTGTCTACAGCATGTCATGATAAACACAGATGGTGTGTCCATCAGAGCTCAATTTCTAGATGATAGTAATGTCAAAACGACTCCAGTAGATTTCACTCTGGACTTATTTACACACGCCAGAGGTTACATGAAGTCTATAAGAATCGATGTTAATGTTTAGACTCGTTTGCCAAGCAGTTTCACAGCAATGATTTTATTCATAAATTTAATGAGACCATTACAGCTGCAGTTCCTTAGAGGTATGTCTCCATCAGCTTTACACGTTTAGAGGATGATTTATTTTTGCCCATTCTTCTTCGCAAAATAGCTCAAACTCAGCCAGAATGGGTGGAGAGCGTCTGTGAACATTTATTTCAAGTCTTACATGTAAGTCTGGACTCCTAACACATGAATATGTTTGGTTTAAATCATCCATCCTCACATCAGCTCTGACTACTTTCTCTGTCCCAGCAGAAGAAAAGCATCCCCACAGCATAATGCTGTCACTACCATGTTACATCAAAGGCATGTTTAGTTTGAATCACACTTATTATTAATCTACATCTAAAAATCAGACAAAATGTGGCGTGTATTTGTGTTTAGCTCCTTTTACTCCAATGCCCCTAAATAAAACCCAGTACAATTGCTTGCATTGGAATCTTATTTCGGGGTATCATAGTAAATTAGGCTGAATACAAACATCGTTTTATGTGAAAGCCTTAAAACTATGCATCATTTTTCTTTTTTATGTTGGTCTGAAACATGATATTCCAATAAATACATAGATATCTGTGGTTGCAGCATGACAAAATGTAAAAAGGTTGAAGGGGTGTGAAGACACTGTAAGAGTATGGAAACCTGATGGACCCACCACACCACGCTCTGATCACGCCCTCTTCCACCTGATGTTGTTCTGGAGAGTAACATATGAGAACTTCAGCCATATTTGGTTTATAGCAATTTTGTCTTTTATTCTAATTTCCAATAAACAGAGAATATATCAGTCCCTTATTTGTACAAAAATACCTGAACAGGATACAATGTAGATCCAGGAGTCGCAGAGACAAAAAGGAAGCAAAGCCATGAGGGGTATGAAGAAAAAATGAAAGATTTACGGACTGTTTGAATTCCCTGAAATGTTTATTTCGACTTCAGCTTATGTTGACTTCAACCCAACAATAACAGACAGCCAGCATAGTCATTTTCACTCTGCATGAACTCTGTATGTCACTAAACCCGATGGGACGTGTGGCTGATGTTGACCTGGCATTAAGGGTTTAGCACCAGTAAGGTACACTTCACAGTCACAGCTAATTGTACATGAACCCAATGATTGGACGGAAGGCGATTAGGAACTGCTACTGTGTAGTAAGAGGCACCAGCTGAGAAATTTAGTCAAGAACAAACTGGATCTAAGTAGTTAGTTATGCACTTTTAAAATATAAGTATATGGATATAAAGAGATACAAAAAAATCCTCTTGAGCTACAGCTTATGACTTGTGAAAAGTGTATAAAAGCTACTTGTAAGATCACCATGGATTATATGGTAATGAGTGTGCTCTCAATGAAATCCCCTTGCTGTGACTGTATGAGTGGAACATCGTAACATGTACTGGGGAGGAGAGATAGAGAAGGAGGGATTTTACAAGATGCGGCATCAGAGGTGGATACTCTGACAGCCTGTCAGCTTATATGCACCAATATAAAAAAAAAATCCAGTTTGATTACAAAATCAAAAGAAAAAACATTAGACTTAGACACTTAATATACTGTGGTGCATATGGCAAACATGTCAGCATACACACAATCAAGTAATTAAAGAAAAAGGACAAAAAACACTGAGAAATCTGCCTCAAATTTATGGTATTACAAGTGAAAGCAGAACACCCCCATACATAGTGATCTGTGACCTAGGTACAGTGTTAGATCTACATCTCCATAGCTTCACATACTTAGAAAAAAGCTGAAACCCTAAATTGGTATGTAAAAATACTTGGATTACATGGTAGCACATTGATTGAGAGGCCATGAGGAGGAGAGGATGTGAGAGGATGTGAGAGCTGACCCTCAGAGATGTGGGTTTGTGCTGCTCCTCTCTGATTGACAAAGAAAAGGACTGGGAATGTTGGGATACAGTGCTTTGCACAAGGAATCATGCTCTGTAAACTTTTTCACATTTAGTCATGTTACAACATTAAATGTGGAAGAAGGTGGTCTGCTCTGATGAGACTAAAATGAGAATTTTTGACCAATATGAAACACTTAATGTGGATCACCATAAACACACCATTTCCATGGTTACAACTACATGGTGGCAGCATCACACCCTATACAAACAGCAGCGCTGCAATGCAATGGTTTACATCAAAGGATATTCCTGTGTTACAATGTCCCAGTCAAAGTCCAGACCTAAATCTAATTTGGTGACTTCTGACGGCAATTTGTTGCCGCGGATTGTATTCAGGGGCATTAGGTTTAAGATGATGCACTTTTGGTTACCAAAAAAACAAACCCCAAAAATAAAATAACATTTCTGATTGTAACATAAAAAAATGTAAAGGTCAAGGAGTGTAAATACTTTTGCAAGCACTGTACTTCCACATGATCTCCAGTCTGCTATGAATCCATATCCAGCTGACAAGCAGTGCTTCTCTCACGGGTCTAAAAAAAAGAGGAGTAAATAGTTCGAGCATCCAAATACGGCAAACAAACCTTTCTCTATATGCGTATAAAATCATAGCTAACGGGCTGGACACAGGTGGGTGAGACATCTAATCCCTGGAGACAGTGTGGCTTGAGCAAATGGAAAGGTCTGACTGGTGGAGCACAGAGCTACTGAACCGGCGACGTTTAGGTGACCGAGTTGTGGATCAGTGACAACACTTGACGTCTATAGATTTATTTTTGGCAGGGTGTCCTCATGCACATTCTAACAGTGGTTCTAATGTAGTTTAGAGGGACAGAGCAGAAGCATGTCTTTTACCTCTTCAATGTCCCGACAGAAACGGTTGCAATCATGGAAACTGGGGAATAGAAATCTGATAAATCTGTCAATAAAATTTAGTTTTGTAGAATCTGAGATGAATTGCACAAATGGGGTCAGTTTCGCTGATTCACTTCATGTGTTGCCCATAGCGACATGTCTTAGCAATGAGGCCACAGTGTCTTTTTCAGCGTTATCGTTAATTTGAGCTGAAATAATAAAGCTAAGAAAAACGAACGGATAGCAGCTTAAACAGAACTACTAGAAAACTAATCAAGCCTGCTACGTTTAATTCTGATGGTCTCATGTTTCACAGAGTAACTCCCACCAATTTAGTTCTTTTCAGATTCTCTCTAATGTTATCAGAGGTCTTGTTCTGACAGACGTGTTGCTATATTTCACGTTAACGGATAAAAACCAACCCTACGAAGATCTCAGATAATCCTGGACATTGTGTTTGCATGCAAGTGCTTCACCAAGCAGGTTTACAAGAGTCTGATTTTGTTGCTGCAAGCTAAATGAAAGTATGGACATGGCTTATGTTTATACGCACAGCAATCTTCACCTTATAACAGGACACCAGCTCAATTAAAGTGTTTATGTGTAACCTAGCCTTCCCTCTACAGTTTTTGCATCCCAGTTATTAATACTTTGTACAACCCCCTTGCAGAGAGACCAATCTCTGACCTCTGATCTCTCTAGATCCTTCTTGGTAATTTCCTATGGATTCTTTTCTTGAACTCATCCCCAGGATGTCTGGAGACCAAGGTGGCTGTGCGAAAAGGTTGAATTTTTATTGTGGTGAACCATTTGTTTTAATTTGGCTGTAGGTGTTGGATCATTATGTCAAAAGGTCCAATGATGATCCATCTTCAATTTCCTGGAAGAGACGCCCTAATTTTTATTGTAAATATACAGGCGATATTCATGATGCCATGCTATCCAAAAGGTTCACAGGGTCTTAGGAAGAGAAATAGGCCCACAGCATCATGGGTCCCCCAATCACACGTAACAGTGGACATGAAGGTGTTTATCCACATTTTTATGCTTAGTTTCATAGTCTTTGCTGAATTGTGGTCTCATTATCACCCTGGTAGCATTTAGCACAGCCCTCATGGGTTTATTAATGATGGTAGGACAGAATAACCTTAGTTGCCACAGTTGCAGTGGTTTTAAACTGTTTAATTATTACCCTGACTGTAGATGTGAGCAAGCTCAGGCAAGTCATTTTCTTGTAAGCTATTTCCTTACATATGGACATTAAAACATGTGTGTCTTACTTGCATGCCATGTTCTCTTGTTTCCCCTGTATTTTAGGAAGAATCAAACATCTGTGGCATGTCATATTTATACCTTACAGAAACAAAAGCAGCCAAGGAGAGCAAAAACTCATCAGGAGCGCAAGAATCAGGTGTATTTACATCTTGGTGGTGCTTCTAGGACTGTTTTTTCTGAATACAGCCTTCTTTAACATATGTCAAATGTATTTTAATTAGACAAATCATTTCTATATATGTTTTCACTATTATTTCTCACTATTATTGATTTAAGGATAGCAGCTCATCTGGAATTTGTTTTTAATGTCGGTCTCATTCATCAAAGTGGGTGGGGGGGGGCTAACACTTCTCCCATCAAGATGATTGGTCTGAAGTTAGCTTTCTGTGTGTCAACCAATCACACACTAGGGGTGTAAATAACAAGCCGCAGCAACATTTGAAGGGCAAATGAACCATAAAACACCTGAATAAATACTTCAATTATTTTAAAATTGATTTTTAACATGTACATTTCACATAAATACTTATTTAATAAATGATTGAAATGTTTAAATAATTAAGGATACATTTATGCAGTTTTTATTTAAATAAAATGTAACTTATTAAATGATTTATTTATGGCATTTTGGCACTTTTGGAACTCAACACTTTATGTCTAAGCCCTTTAGGACATCCTCTAATCTGGCTTAATATCAGAATATTGCAGTGCATGTAAACACACCCACAGTCATCTGTGCTGTCAAGTTGATGTAACTGACCTTAAAAGATTTTTTCAACCTATATGCAAATTTGAGGCTAAAGTTCAAGACTTAAGACAAGATTGTTGCCTGAATGCTAAATATAAGGCTGCTGTCTTAGCACAGAAAATATCACTGTCTAAAAGAGCTAGTGCAACCATTAACGTGAGAGACAAATACCAAACATTGGGGATGTGGATAGAAATTCTGAACAAAAAAATTAAAATATTATTTTGACAATCAAAATAGTAGAAGTCAGAAATGAAGAACTGGAAACTTTGTAAAAAACAAAAGCAACAAAACAACTAATTTATAAGAAACAAAACGTGTTTTTCCATTTATGTGTAACTTAAATATCAGTTTATAACCTCAGAGAGAAATTCAAGCTTTTGTTCAACTAAAATCTCAGATTATTTTAATAAATTTACAACGCAAATAAAAGAAAACCCTCGAAATTTACCATACAGCTCTAAAAGTGGCAAAACAGCAAGAAAGATAATTTCCCAAAATCTAGCGCTATCCTTCAACATACTGGTTCACATAATCACGCGTGATGTCCTTCCACCCCCCTAACGTCTCACTGTATGTGCATTTTAAGATAGCTTCTTCCATTTCTTACACATGGCTCATCGTTTTCACTTAAGGCAAGTGAAGCTCAGTCGACTACGCAGATCCACGAACGACTGAGTTCACATTTCAAGTCATTTGTTCAAATTCCATATTTAAAGATAAAACAAAAAAACAAAGTTACTAGAGTGCTTTTGTTGCTTTGTAGGAGGGAGCAGTGGTCAGAATTTGAACGGGACAGCTCCAACCACAATCAGATTGATTCAAATGTGCAAGCACTGAACTTGGATTAGGCTCAGGAAAAGAAAGCAACATTCAGAGACTGATTCACCAACAAATATAACCCTTTTGATTAAAAAATAACTAAACAAAAAAATGGTAGAAGCTTGGGGGGTGGACACTTTTCAGGAGTCTATAAAATAGTATTCCTCCTCTTCCTCAGTCTTGAGGAGCTGCAGCTGGTTCAGGAGCACATTCATTAATCGTGGGGGTGTGATGGTGTTGCTGCGAGCCACACAGAGGCTTTGAGATGTTCCTAAACTTCTCTGATAGGAACTGCACAATCAGCTGTATCTTTGCTCCCACGCTGCTGTCGTCCAATCAGAGCTGGCGGAAATTCACATGCACGCTTTGCAGAAACAGAGTGGAGGAGAAAGAGGAGGCAGCTTCTTTTAGCTAGAGAGCTGTTGTCTGTCCGTCCAGGAGTGCAAAACTAGTTCTGCATTGAATCGACATGAATAAAACAGCATTAAATGACATCAAGTAATTAACTCTACAAGAGAGGCTTGTTACGGCCTTCCTGATTAAACATTCCTCTGTCCTTCATAGCGAACCCTCGCCACTGCTCTGCTCATCTCGCCTTCGGCCACTTCCTCAATCTGTCCCAACTGTTGTCTAAACTTCTGCGGAGGCGACAAGATCGGGGTTGCACCAGGGAGGGATTGTGGATGTGTCACTTCCAGCCCGCTAAGGTGTTGAGGAGAGAGAGACAGGGTATCAGCTTATCCAGACTGGACTGCACAGGTTGAGAAACTCCTGGATCTGCTCTAATCAGACCCAGAGAGGTTCCCGTCCATCCCTGATAATCAGTGAGGAAGTCAGAGGGGTGGTGCTCCCTGCCCACCTCAGTGATGAGGGAGGGGCAGGCACCACAGCTTATCCGGCCTGGAGGAAGGTGGGTGGGGGTGGTGGGGTTGTACGACTCTGAGGGAGAGATCCATTCAAAAGACCCTCAACACTCCTGCTGTAAAGATGTTGCTTTAGTGGTCTTGTGTTTTCACAAGTTTTGGTGTTTAACAAATCGACTGAATCTCCAAGACACATCACAGGAGCTGGACAACTACAACACAACACGCAACAGTCCGAACGATTGTCGTTCAGACGTCCAAACGGCGATAAGGCGGAGAAAAACACCACAAATGAGGGACTGTAGCGCCGGCTCTTGTTGAGTTGGTCACGTCCCAAAATAATGGCCTCGAGTTTCTCTTTCTCCTTAACCCCAATGAGTTGGTGAGGGAGCGGGCATGGGGGATCTTCTGATGTGCAAAAAAACAGGGCAGCTGTGTCAGGTGGGTGAAGTGTCACAAGGCCACAGCGGTGCAGGGGTGTTTGAGCTTGCAGGGCAGCACTCCTCTGTTGAGCTGGTAGAACTCCACCAGGTGGATCAGGTCCGTAAACTTGGTGGCACCGTCGTCGAGGCTGAAGAACACCTGGCCGTCCTCCTCAACCTTCAGGAGAGAGCACAGTCACCACATGTTAAATTCAAAGTTGTTGACTTCCTTAAGTTTAGTTTGATTTATTTATGCAAACAAATCACCAGGCTACAATTTCATTTTTAGTTTTAAAAAAGACAAAAAATAGATATCATATTTTAGTTTAGTGTGAATATGTCTGTTTTTGTGGGGTCAAAACCTTACTTTAGACTAAAAAAAGTCATCTATGATCTCATATTTAAAAAGATAAATACTTTTTATTTAAAAAATCATTATTAAAAGGTACTTTAGCTAATCCAGCAGATAAAATTGAAAATGGTGGTGATATTTTATAACTCCAGTGGACGCGTCATACCTGAGTGCTATCAGATTGTGCTGAAATCCCTCTTTGGGGTGGATGCTGTGACTGACTGAAGATAACTCATTTTCATTATCAGTGAAGTGGTAAGTCAGAGGAAGCACACAGATGTAAACAGCTATTTAAAATGAAGCTATTTTCTACAATATGCCAGTGTTTCATTGAGGATGCCAGAGCACAACACTTTCAACAGATAACAGGAAGGCTGAACATATTTCAACAAGGTTGCCCTGCCTTATCATTTTGAGCATTCGCTCTCTGTCTGTCCTGCTGGATATCCAAACGTTGGAAGAAGTCTTTAAGAAATCTGACTTAAGGTAATTCTCTGAAAATAAAGACTTTTTTATGTGTAGTCATACCAATCATGCTAACTGCTAATATAATATACTAAAGCCGGTTTAAAATATCAACTACATAGTTTCATCTTTATTACAAAATAACAGTTTTACAGTGTCTGCTTTCTCGTATTGCCTGCTTTTTGCAAGAAGAGTAGGGATTTTGAATGCTGTTCCTATGTATTATATTATAGTCCTTAAAGAGAAATGTGAATCTGCTAAAGTTGGTTTTGGAAGGTTAAAGAACATTGGACCAGAAATTTGGTGAAACTCCAGCTGTGACTCATGGAACTACATTTTTACTGATCTACGCTGAAATTGTCAGGAAAAAGACAAGGCAAAGTTAGAAATAGATTCAACAAAATTAAATGTGCCTGATAGACTAAAGCACTCTCACTGAAAGTGAGTTAATTGGTACGTTACGAAATCTCAGTTTTAGGTCTGCATTAAAAAAATAAAGCAAACAGATGGCTGCCCAGGAGGAGAGAAAATATTTTTAAACCTTTAAAATATCAAGTTTGACTGCAGAAAGATCTGTTTTTTTATTGTTTTGTTCTATGGCTTCACTCTTAATCTTTATTATATTTACAGGTCACTGCAAAATGATTCCTACAAATTAGAACATTTTGTCACATTACAACCACAGAGGTCGATGTCTTTTATCAGGATTTTATGTGACAGACCAACACAAAGTAGCACACAATTGTAAAGTAGGTAGAAGATAATCCTTGCTTTCCAAGGTTTTATAAAAATAAAAATATTTGGCCCACTTGGCTCAACATTTGTACTGTTTTGGTGCATGTCACCATCAGCTTGAACATCTAGAGACTGAAATGTTTGCTCAAACTTTGTTGTATAAAACGGTTCAGCTCAGTCAGTTTACATGGGGAGCATCTTTGGTCGTCAACATTTCCAAGTACGGCCACGGATTCTGAACTAGAATTAGGTTTAGGCCATTCTAACGTGGATATGATTTTCATCTTCTGTGATTTTAGCAATTTACCTTTTTGCAACAACATAAAAACACGTGACTGAAAACTGTCCAAGTGTAGCGATGCCAGAGCTTGTGATGTTGTACTTTACTGACCGGTAGGATCTGGAAGTGCTTGATCTTTTGGTGGTGGCACAAGGTGAGCACAAACGCCTTGGGATTACTCTGACTGTCCCGCAACAGGAACAACCTGACAAGACAGAAAAAAACTGATAATTGATAAATGATTTGCGCAGACAAATGCTTTATGGAACAACTGTGTGAAAGCCTTCCGTTTATACTCTTTTCAAATGTGATGCTGCCAAGCCAAAAAGCCCTTTAAGACACAGAGGACTCTAATTTAATGCTTTCATGACAGCACTGGGAATATATTAACAAGATTATTCACCCTTTTAGCTACATTTCCCACAATCTCTTACTTTTACACATGCAATAAATCTGTTAAACTTTTCCCACTCACCCATCTACTTGGCCTTGTTGTATGATCATTTTGTGGGCTTCCTCTCTCATGATGCGACCATGAAACCACACCTGTGTCCTGTGGATCACTGGGAAGAGAAAGAAAAAAGTTTGTCTCAGAAACGATTCACTTCAGATACGTGTGTAACTATCGGGTAGAGTGGAACCATCAGCTCAGGCAGGCTTGGTGATATTTTCATTTCTGGGTCAGACAGAGTGTTGTTAGTGGTTTCAGTGAGAGTACCTGTGTTCAGAGAAGGTGGGTGCAAGGGGCTGGGACTCCCCAGGACATTCATACGGTGGGTTCTTTTCTGAAAGAAAAAAGAAAATCACATCACATAAAATACATAATTCAAAGAGGAATTTGTCTTCAAGGCTTTACATTTTTATTTCCTTCACCTATAAACTAGTCAAAACAGCTGGAATTTACCCCACCCTTTATTGAAATTTTAAACAGGTTATACAAAAACAACTCTACAAATATTACAGAGAGGGAATATATTTTTTTTATAAAAGTTAAATTATTTGTGGAGAGCTTGGAAACACCAGCAACCTAAAATACAAACAGCAATTGAAAAGATGGATGGCAACTGAACTTATATTATAAAGACAATACCATAGTGTTAAAATAATACAATCATAGTGATAAATACTATGCGATCTAGGGGGCATAAATCTCTCAGCCAGTTTACATAGGTGAGAGGCTCAGTTTGGTTCCAGTTTAACAAGACTAACCTCCGAGCCAGCAAGCATGTAAATAATACTACCTTAAGTTTTGATCGACATTTTACCATCTTGAGGTCTACTATTCCCAGTATTGCAGTTAGGGGATTCGGATCAATATGTCTGCATACAACCCCTGACAATGTTTAAAAAAAATATTTGACCAAAAATTAGATAGCTTAGAGCAACTCCAGAACATATGGGACAAGGAAGCTGATGTTTGCCTAAATCGTACACATGGGGGATCAAAATGTGCAAACATTTGACTTAGTTTCTGTCTGGACCAGTGAAGCCTATGTATTACCTTAATTTGTATAAGACCATGCCTAGCACAGATAGAGACCGAATGTATGTTGGATAGGGCCTGTTCCCGTTGTCCTCCTGAGATGTTCATGCCTAATTCGTCTCAAGTATTGTAAATTATTAGATCCTACGAGCTCCGACAGTTTACTGAATAGACTTGCTACACCTTTTTTAGTAGCTGGATTATCCAACAGTATCGCGTCTATTGCCGAATGTTTTGGGGACTTGGAGATTGAGGATAGTTAACGTTATTGTGTTCGACAAAATGACGTTGAATGACGTTCAAACGAAAGGAAGCGGCCATATTTAAATAAATCAATGAAATTAGAAAGATCTACCCTATGCCAGTCTGCAAATATGTAATTCCTAAGAGAAGGTGCAAAAAAATGTTTTTTTGTAATGGGTCCTAATAGTGGCTTGGGACGCAGGCCGATTCGCTAGGTAGAATTTATTTTTGTGAGAAATTCAGTAAACCATATATTCATATATTCAGGAATGCCTCATTGAGGCGCCTTCTAATATGGGTTGGTGCGACTCCACCTGGCTGGGGTGTCAAAACTAAACAGCTCATTCAAGGTATCTATCAAGCTTTATTTATAGAGTGCTTTACACACCCAAAGTGCTGTACAGGTCCATGAAATAAAAAAAATCAAAACATTAAATAAGCAATAAAGTACAACACCTACAGGTCCTTCTCAAAATATTAGCATATTGTGATAAAGTTCATTATTTTCCATAATGTGATGATGAAAATTTAACATTCAACATTCATATATTTTGGATTCATTGCACACTAACTGAAATATTTCATGTCTTTTATTGTCTTAATACGGAGGATTGTGGCATACAGCTCATGAAAACCCAAAATTCCTATCTCACAAAATTAGCATATCATTAAAAGGGTCTCTAAACGAGCTATGAACCTAATCATCTGAATCAACGAGTTACCTCTAAACACCTGCAAAAGATTCCTGAGGCCTTTAAAACTCCCAGCCTGGTTCATCACTCAAAACCCCAATCATGGGTAAGACTGCCGACCTGACTGCTGTCCAGACGTCCACTATTGACACCCTCAAGCAAGAGGGTAAGACACAGAAAGAAATTTCTGAACGAATAGGCTGTTCCCAGAGTGCTGTATCAAGGCACCTCAGTGGGAAGTCTGTGGGAAGGAAAAAGTGTGGCAGAAAACGCTGCACAACGAGAAGAGGTGACCGGACCCTGAGGAAGATTGTGGAGAAGGGTCGATTCCAGACCTTGGGGGACCTGCGGAAGCAGTGGACTGAGTCTGGAGTAGAAACATCCAGAGCCACCGTGCACAGGCATGTGCAGGAAATGGGCTACAGGTGCCGCATTCCCCAGGTCAAGCCACTTTTGAACCAGAAACAGTGGCAGAAGCGCCTGACCTGGGCTACAGAGAAGCAGCACTGGACTGTTGCTCAGTGGTCCAAAGTACTTTTTTCGGATGAAAGCAAATTCTGCATGTCATTCGGAAATCAAGGTGCCAGAGTCTGGAGGAAGACTGGGGAGAAGGAAATGCCAAAATGCCAGAAGTCCAGTGTCAAGTACCCACAGTCAGTGATGGTCTGGAGTGCCGTGTCAGCTGCTGGTGTGGGTCCACTGTGTTTTATCAAGGGCAGGGTCAATGCAGCTAGCTATCAGGAGATTTTGGAGCACTTCATGCTTCCATCTGCTGAAAAGCTTTATGGAGATGAAGATTTCATTTTTCAGCACGACCTGGCACCTGCTCACAGTGCCAAAACCACTGGTAAATGGTTTACTGACCATGGTATCACTGTGCTCAATTGGCCTGCCAACTCTCCTGACCTGAACCCCATAGAGAATCTGTGGGATATTGTGAAGAGAACGTTGAGAGACTCAAGACCCAACACTCTGGATGAGCTAAAGGCCGCTATCGAAGCATCCTGGGCCTCCATAAGACCTCAGCAGTGCCACAGGCTGATTGCCTCCATGCCACGCCGCATTGAAGCAGTCATTTCTGCCACAGGATTCCCGACCAAGTACTGAGTGCATAACTGTACATGATTATTTGAAGGTTGACGTTTTTTGTATTAAAAACACTTTTCTTTTATTGGTCGGATGAAATATGCTAATTTTGTGAGATAGGAATTTTGGGTTTTCATGAGCTGTATGCCACAATCATCCGTATTAAGACAATAAAAGACCTGAAATATTTCAGTTAGTGTGCAATGAATCTAAAATATATGAATGTTAAATTTTCATCATTACATTATGGAAAATAATTAACTTTATCACAATATGCTAATATTTTGAGAAGGACCTGTACATTAAAACAATAAAAAAGATAAGAAAATAAAGAATCTATTCAGATAATAAAGGTGGGGAAAAGTTTGTCACGGAATTTTCTAGAGTACAAACGATCTTTAAATCACTTCAGTATTGACTGAGAAGCCATTAGGGAGAAAGGTTTGGCTGATATTACCGAAAGGTTAAAGAGAAGTTGGAAACACTCAGGAGGCTGCAGACTGCTCCATGGCTGAGGCTGACGTTGGAGCACCAACCAGAGCTGCTGCTGTGAAGCTGATCGAGGCAGAGATGGTCTTCAGTGTCACTAAATCCCAGTTCAGTTGAAGTAGTCTTGATAAGATTCGTATTACTTTAAATGTTAAGCGTTTGAAGAAATTTCTGCTCAACACTACTGTGTTTATTTGAAACCCCAAGGAAACCTGCCATGTGTCTAAAAGGCTGTTTCTCTAATTGCTGATCACTAAGCCTTAGTCCAGGCCCGGTGCCAGCCTGAAGACACTAGAGGGGTACAATTAATGCTTAATAATGGAGTGGCTTCATTGCTGTTGAAGTTTATTCTGAACAAGTTGTAGTTTAGTTCCCACACGTTACAAACTGTAATAATTTATGTTTACACTTTTCCCTGAACTATCTGAAGTCCTACCCACAACATAACTTGTTCATTAATATTTTGTCCTTAAAAATGACAGATCATGATATCATGGGCAAATAATTTAATTATGATAACATGAAACATTTGAAACATGACAGTTGCCTACTTGCCTATATCAGTTTATCTCCTTGCTCAAATTCTTAGCTTGTTTGGCCACATTCCTGGTAAAGAGTCTCATTTATAATCGACGGATTTAGGTGTCAGAAAGAAAAATGAGTGTAATTCTGATGGAACATTTGCTCATTAAGACTGCACTTTCAATTACAGCCAGACTCAGCGCATAAGATCCTCACTGATGAAAATCCTGGTTCTGTTTGAATAAGTCAGCTGACAAAACTGTGACTCGCACAGCTGGCTGATGCTTTAAACTCACTTCTACTGCTTTACTATGAGGAAGTTCAGAAGTTAAAAGGTAATATATAAATTAATAAGGGTCAACGCAGGAATTTCTGAGGCGGCTGGGGCAGCCACTTCCTGATACAGGAGCATTATTTATCAGTGTCAGAACATATGTCCCATCATGTGTCAAAGACATCCTCAGGAGGGTGAGGAGGGATGCTAGACAGGAAGCAATGAGTAAGCCCCAAATACTGACCTAAAACATAAAAGTAAAATTCGAAAATGTCAGTTTGTTTTTTGTTGTTTTCTAAGTCATAGACCTGCTTACCCTCCAGGTTTGTCCCTCCTCCAGGGCGGCACTCTGGGCTTCGACGGGATTGTCAATGACACGTCCGGTTCTTCCCGAGAAGTCCATGGCAACCAGAGAGTTCTCGGATACACTCCGCTGTTGGGACGAAAGGTAGAGAGTGGAGTCAGGTGGGGGAGGGGATGCACAAGAAATGGGGCTGAGTAGTAGTGATTCGTGTAGGCGGTGGAAAGGGGTGGGTGGGGGGGGAGAAGGGTCAGAGGTCAAACAAGCCAGACGCAGTCACTGATGCATGACAAATCCTGTCTGCACACAGACCCACTTTAGTCAATCCTCCTCTGAGGAAAAGCACAAGCCTCTCCTGGATTTTAAATTATTCACATTTCCTTTGAACTTCTTGTTCTTCAGTGAGGAGACAAAAGCTTGGCTAAAGAGCTTAAAAAAAGAAAAACAGCTATTTTAAAACCACATGTAATATCTTTAAATAAAAACTGCTGATAAATCAAAGCAAATCTCATGAATTGCAGTTTCTTGCAAAACTATTCATAACACACTTTTTAAACTGTTTTATATTTTGTCATGTTACATTCATAAACTAATGGATTTTAAAGGGATTCTATGTGATAGACAAACACAAAGTAATTTATACTTGTTAAGTAGAAGGATCATGTTCTAATATTAAATAAAATAAATCTGAATAAAGTGGCGTACATTTCTATTTAATCCCCTGAGAACGACCTTTTGCTGTGATCACAGCTGCAAGTCTTTTTGGGTACATCTCTACCAGTTTTGCACATCTAGAAGCTGAGCTTTTGTCCCCTCCTCTTTTTTGTGAAACAGCCCAGGGTCAGTCAGATTAGATGGACAACATCTGCTAACATCAATATTCTGGCCAATTTTTCCAATTGATTTAGGCCTGGCCATTAATTATGCTTTGATTTAAAACATGCCATTGTAGCTCTGGCTATATGATCCACCCTTTGTCCCATTCATTACACATATTGTTAGCATGTAGGCCATAAAGTTGAGTTTTGGAGCATATTGCTTGGGGCAAACTTTAAAAAGGAATTCTTATGACTTTCAGCAAACGCTTTTTTGTTGCTACTCTTCCACTAATGCCTGACTTGTGCAAAACTCAAAGTTGTCCTTTCAACATATTCTTCAGCCTGAGCTGTGGATTTCTGGTGCTCCCCCAGAGTTGCCATGGGCCTGTTGGCTGCTACTCTGATTGATGCTCTCTTTGCCCATTCTGTCGGTTTTGATGGACTGCCACATCTTGGTAGGTCTGAGGTAGTAAAAGGGGTTAAATTGCTTGCTCGACTAATTTTTCTGATTTTCATAAAAAATAAAAGTTGAAATCTAATTTTACACTATTTGTTTCAGTCTTTCAGACAAGAATCCCAGTAAAATACAGTGGAGTTTGTGGTTGTATTATAGAGCATACGTAAACGTCCAAGTCTATGTATGTTTTCATTAAAAAGTAAAGGATACAGAATTATTGGGACAGTTAGTGTTTAATAAATTAAAAAGCTGATTTTAAATCCACGCCTTAAAGCCCACTTTTAAAAATAAAATGGCTTTTACTTATTATGAAGTAACTGAAGATTATTTTACAGATGTCCTAAAAGTGTATTCCTAAAAAAGTAACAAATCATTTATTGTAAGCAACATTTCAAATCAAAACATTAAAGTGAAAGACAGAGGCAGCATCTCCTGGGACTACGCCAGTCTTTGGTTGTACTTTTACAGCCTTACAATGACTGAATGCATTAAAAATAACAACCGCACTTTTTACTCCAAGTATATACTTCTTTATACTTCTAATACTTTATACTTCTAATTTCGTGCCAATGCTTGAGATTCATGTGTATGACAATCTTTTAGACCAAAGTTCACAAACCGGCTAATTCAGTGTACAAATCTTGAGAGTTCAGGCCCAACGTTTGCATAGATTTTAATGAGTTTGTGACTTAATTGAATTCATAATCTTTCATAAGGAGCTTACTGACACCTTCTCCAACACCTCGGGTGTGATGGAATTAGACCTGGTGACACCAAGCGAGAATGTGTGCTGCAAATTAGCAGATCTTGGTTTGTGTGCAGTTTTAACTCTGCGTGTGTCTTAGCGTCATGTGACTTAATGATGGGTAAGATGGTCTGTGCCACACGTGTGACAGCCACACACTGGAGAAAATCAGTCTACATAATCGTCACTTTGATTTAACACTTATTTAGTTTTGCAGTCAAACACTTAACGATATTATGAAATGCAATTGTATTTCTGTAACACCAATGAGGTTTCTTTTTTTTTTTTTTTTGAGCTACCTGCTTTGGGGCGTTAGCTGCTTCCTGATTGGTCAAAAAGATGTGGCCAATCTCTGAGATCTCTAGAAGTTCAAAGCAAGCTAGTCAGGTTGAACCATGAGCTCGTCAGCTAGGGTGGCATGTTCTAGGTTCAGACTGCTGGTCTTCATTTTAGTGTCTACAGTTGAGCCCAAAGTTATTCATACCCTAGGCAGATTTAGGTTTAAAGTAATCCTTTAATTTGACTAACAACCAATTAGGGGAGTGAGCTAAAGATTAGGGTCATGGCAGGGAGGTGTTCCAACAGGGCTCCCATACATTTCCCATTAACAAAATGTACACTTTTCAAGATTTTTCATTCACCTAGTTTGGTTTTGTTATCAGTTTTTATTGGGGTAATCTTTAGAACAGCTGGATAGGACTTAAATACAGATCCCTTAAATCACATTTTGTGATCAGTACTGCTTTCATTTCACACAGTTCCAAAGAATAGGTAAAGCTTTGTTTGGCATCTACACTAAACTCAAACCTGAATAACTTTTTGGGTCTTGAGGCCAAAAAAAGCAATGAAACTGACATTTTTGTACGAATGTTAATGTAACTCAAAAACTAAAATGATAGCTGATAAAATGACGACGCCTTCCCCTTTTTGTTTGTCCTATTGTTTTTTATGTGGCAAACAGAAAAGCACGGCCACCATCTCAAAAAATATCAGTGTATTTACTTTTCCAAAAAAGATCAAATCAAATTCCCTACTTTTCATGACTTTTCAAGACTGCAGAGGAACTCATTACCAAAGATCTAATGCCAAAATATCAGTGGAAACATGCTGGTCAACAACTATAAAGAGGGTTTTATTGTTTTTGGGCAAAACTAAAACCAATTTTTAAAATATTTTTTTTCCTGTCTCCTTTATGCCCTCACTCTTCAGTCCCTCACACACCGTGTGACTTTTTTTTTCGGCACAAATGTAAAACAAGCTTTGGTAGCGCAGGGTTTGTGTTTTCTCATTGAAGATGAAGAACCATCAGCTAAATACTAGATCACTGTGAACTGGTCTTTTGCTAAGCTGCTAACATGACAGCTGGCTTGTGATAGGGTGAAGGCAGAGAGGAGATCCTCACCACAGGAGCAGAGAAAGATGAGTTGTTAGCCTTCCTCTGCTGGGGCACATTGTAGTTCTGGTACAGAACAATCCCATACTGTGGAGACAGGAGATGAGATGGCATCAGGCCTTAAGAGTCATAGACTCAAATCCAACAAATAAAGGAAAGGCCCTTACTTTGAGCAGTCGGAAGGCAGTCATCCAGCATGTCCTGCTCTGTTCGTCCTCGGCACACAACATCTTGAGCTCCTTACAGTCACTCCTGGCTTTATTGGGCTGTCGACCAAGCAGAGGACACAGCAGGGATTAAAATTAATGAGAAGCACATTGTGAACATACAAATCACCGAGCCCTGTTTTTGTGGCACACAGACCTTCCTACTGTTATGTTTCATAACACTGGGTCACATTTACTGCTCTTAATTTAAATTACATGGTTTTTTTTAGAGGCAACAGCCAATATTATGAAATATCTCAGTTTTGAAAATTCACAGGTTCCCACAGTATCTTTAAAGAGACAGTCAATCCTCTAACACCAATCTGCAATAATAACTGAAAAATGCCCATTAAAACTGTGTAACGGCTCATTTCATATATAAAGAATCATGTAGAGCTTTGTTTTGACCCCCAAGGTTGCACTACAGGGGTAAGTACTGGGATTTGCAAGGCGAATATTTCACACTTGATCCTCCAGATACAGTCCAGGCAATTTGTATTGGACCTCCTGTAAAGATATGGGGAAAAAAATAAATAGATGCAGCTTTTACTGCAGCAGCATGGTAATGGAAGAACAAAACTCTCCAAAGCTCACCATTAGAGAAAGATGGAGCATTTAGGCTGGAGGGGTTGATGTGAAACGAAGAATGAATACGTGAAAAAAAGCATCTCATACCCGCTGTTACGTGTGGTAGAGGAGTTATGATGCTGTGGGCCTGTTTCTTTTCCACTGAACCGTGGGAACCTTGTTAGAGTGCATGGCCTCATGAACTCTTAGAAATCCCTCTCTCTGCATGCTGCAATCTTGTGTAATGTTACAGAGGACAGTTCCATCCGACTGGCAAAAGGAAGTTGTAGAAAGTACCAACCATACAAAAACAATCTGTGTGTTCATGCTAAATTTTATTCTCATACCAAATTGTGTATTAAATACATTTGGTTTGGCATTGTGCAATAGAGATTTATTTATTTTCAGGTCTTTTACAGAACGTCAGCAAGGGTCCCAATAAATGTGGAATGTGATAAATAAATGTGTCGTGTGAGTTTGACTACTGTATGGTTTGCAGAGTTTGCAGTGTTTTTTTTAACCTGGCCCTGTTTAATATGTGCCTCATGATGTGCTTAAAGAGGCCATCTTACCCCTTTCATTATTTATCACAATCCAAGGCCAATGAAAACTGCGTCAACTGGTGAAAGGGAAATATTTTGGCTTTTTAATGCAACCTTTGAATCCCCCCACCCCCATCTTGTCTAACAGAGAGCTCAAGAGGTTAATGGGGGCGACTTGCTCTACCATCCAGGTTTATTCCACTAGGCTTATCCCAGATCAGCAGGTTACCCACCACAGATAACGCGTGTAGTAGTGACTGTGTTTAAACCCCTGCTGGGCGGGGTTAACCCTTGTGTCCTCTGACACAGACACACACATAATACCATGTAAGCAAAGAAGGAGTAGAGTCTTTTGTTATTAAGAGGTTTTATTAAAGATCCCAAGCAGGCGCCTCAACCGGGATGGCTTTATCGTGCAGATCTGTTGAAGCTGCTCAGATCACTATACCCAACAACACAAAACTCTGTTCCCTCACATAAAATGGCAGAATAAATCTTTAATAAACTAAAATCATGGACCAGCATATGCGCAGCACTTGCATGTTTTACCTTGATGCAGAACTGGAAATCTGCAGGGGCGTTGTGAAGTTTTCTCCCGGTGATGATTGTAAAAATGTTGTTGTCCTCCAGATCTGAGAGCAGCTGCAGATGTCTGGGTTCCTGTGGACAAAATGGCAACATGGCAGTCAGCTACAAACGAAATGGAAGTTGGTATTTCATCTCATTACTTCTCCAACAAGGTGCTGTCTCATTAAGAAATTGAAAAAATGTTCATCTGAGATATGGATTTAGTTTCAGAATGAATGCAGCCATAATGTCTCACCTTGGATGTTCCTTTAGTTGAGTAATAAAGGCCTGAGCGTCGCAGGAACATGTAGAGCTTCTTCCAGGACTTTCTGCCTGGCTCCTTCACATAAAGATAGCCCTGGATCTCTGGACAGCTGCTAGAGTTCAGAAAATTCTAGAAAGAAATAATTAAAAACAAAAATTACTCTGCAGTTAGAATCATGCAAGAAAGGCAGGGATGGATTATGTAGAGGATTAAATAAAGAAGTCTAAGGAAGAGAAATTTTAAAGGCACATGTCTCAGTCAGTTTTACATTTTCAACCATCTTAACCTGCATATTCCTGCAGAATATTAAATTATTCCTCTGAAGCTTGGACATCGTAATCATGACTATTTTTGTTATCTTTTTATAAATCATTTTATTTATTCCCTTTTTGTACATTTTTCACAAATTTGAAGCTACATCTTAATTTCTGAGCTACGACTTTATTTACTGCCTAAAGGAAACTTTACAATATTTGATGCGCTTATGTTTTAATAAACACGGATTTATCTCGGGAATAATATTGCCGTAATTTCTACATTTTGTTCTATAGGTAAAATGCCTTTTGCAATAAAAGCTGTTTCCAGATATCTAAGGGGTGAGTCTGGGTTATTGTTAGGATTCCTCATTTACAGATTCTTGTAAAAAAATGTTTACACCCCTTGAACATTTTCACAGATTGCTTAGATGAGAGAATTTGTTGGCAGGACAGCTATCAGATGTGCACAAATCTGGCCTTAATGAAGAAGCGGCAACAAGAAAGCTATTGTTGAAACTAAGATGTAAGACGTCTTGTTTGCAGTTTGCTACAAGCCATGTGGGGGACACTGCAAACTTGGAAGAAGGTACTCTGGTCAGATAAGACTAAAATTAAACTTTTCAGACTACATGCAAAAGTTTACAAGCAAATCACCCTGAAAACTCCACTCCCACAGTGAACATGTTGTTGGCAGCACCAGATTGTAGGTTCATGAATTTCATGAACAGCGACAGTGAAGCTGGTCAGAGTTAAAGGAAAATAGATGGAACTAAATACAGAGCAATACTGGAGGAAAATGTATCGGAGGCTGCAAAAGACTTGAGAGAGGAAGAGACAGGGGGCAAAGGTTAACCTCCCCACAGGACAATGACCCTGCACACTCAAATCGAGGGTTACAATGGAATGGTGTAGATCAAAGCAGATTAATGTTAGAATGGCCTATTCAAAGTCCAGATCCATAACCAGTTTAGAATGTATGGCAAGACTTCACAATAGATGCTGTTCATTCAATTAGACAGAGCTTGAGTGCCAGACTTTTCAGATATTTATGGGATTTCAAGTCATTCATCATTTTTGTTCACAGGTTGGCCATTTCTTCACAAATATGCACTACTCTGTGTTGGCCTCCCACTTAAAATCCAAATAACAGTTTGGAGTTTGGAGTTGAAACATAGCAAAATAAGAAAAGTTGAAAAAGTATTTTGCAAGGCGATATGTGCATCTGATAGAAAATACATGTTGAATATTTACTGAGACACCTCATAACATTTGTGTGAATATTCCTGAAATTTTATTTGTTTTAACCATTAAATGTGACCTTCGGCTTGGTCACTTCCTCACCTGTAAAAGCTGTGCCTGAGGAATCGAACCATCAGACTCATGACACAAAGCCACCATATGCTCTGGAAAAAAGTTCTGGATGGGAAAGAAAGACACAAACCAACATACTGACAATGAGCGTCAGAGAAAGGGACAAAGATAGAGACAGTCACCTGAAACCACTTAGAGCATGCAAAAGCTAAGAGAGGAGAGCATCTCTCTTTACAGAGTAGATCTGTGTGTGTGTAATGAGTACGAGGACTCAAACACTAAGTGGTGGGAAGGGAAAGAGGGCACTCCAGCCTTGCAGTAGATGCAGTATGATCTCACCCGCTGATGTAATCCTCTTTAGCCAGCAGCGCCACTCTTAACGTGATTGACAGGCTGCAGCCAGCACTCTGGTGTTTTACTGTGCTCATTACCACAGGGCTGAGATCACCTGCTGGCTCTGACACACACCTAAATCATCCCTGCAGTAATGTCATTGTATACCCAGTCAACATGCAACAGCAGAGAGCCTCCAGCGCAGTTCACGTCACAATAGACACCCAGCAGAATGGCTAACACGGGCTAGATGGCATCTAATACCAAGACATTAAGAGCTGCATCTCAAGCCGTATCAGACCGTTGTTTCAGGTTGTATTACCTGAAGGATTGGAAGATCCTAACAATCAACAGGGCAGAAGTAACTAAAACACTGCAGCTTTGATTTAAGGGATCTTATTTAGTAACACAGATTCCTTTACATTTTGGGAGGTGTTCCTCGTCTTCACAGCAAATCATCAGCTGGTTTATCTCCTATATGAGGCATCAGAGAGTTACTATTAATTTGTTCAGTAGTCAAGTCAAGTTTATTTATATAGCGCTTTTCAGCAACAAGGCACTCAAAGCGCTGCACGAGGAAAAACATTACAATGATACAGAAAATCAAACACAGAAAACAAATCAAACGACATTAATAATCCCTGGGAGTTTACTGGTAAGAGCTGGTTCTAATCCAATATTTCTAATAGAGGTAATTAGCTCATTAAGTCCTCTGTGGTAAGGAATTCATCCTGTGCTAGAAGAAAAATGATAATATTAATCCTTGAGGTGGCTGGTATGAGGCAGCTGTGGTCCCATCATTCAACTAATAACAGTCATGGACACTCACTGAAGTCTAAGTAGAGAAGCTGGGTCACTGGTAGGTACAAACTTTTTAAATACTATTAATGTTTGGCTTTCACTGGTATGAAATAGTTGTAATACAATCCTAGTAGTTTTGTTCATGAGAAGTTATTGAGAACCTAATGTGTTTCAGACTCACTATGTTGTTAGAAATATTCCAAAACTCGCACCTTCGACTTAATCAAAGTGTACCCGACTTCTGTCAGCAAACTGGCACTTTTATTGGAAATTATGACAAACTGAAATTGCTGATTTTTATTTCTATTCTTCTTTATTTTACATAATCTGTTGTAATTTGCACTTTTTCTCATGCTTGCATAAACATAGAAAAGTATTTGCATCCTCACAGAGTTCTTCTGTTTGGTTCTCTTAAGTGCAGATCCAACGGGTTTTAATGACCTGGGTAAATACAAAAACAGTTTTCTAATGATAAATGTATTTCCTAAGAAAAAAAGCTGGAGAATATATTTGCCGCCTTGTTTAATCATGTGTTAACTCTAATTATCACTAGACACACCAAGCCAGTTCATATCATGAACAGCCTCAAGGGTTTCAGGGTCAACAACTGAAATTATTTCAACTTTTTATTATTCATAAATGTAAGAGGAGTGAATGTTCAGGCAAGTGAAGATACACTTTAAGTAAAAAATATATATTTTTTTCCCTTTAAATAAAGAAAATACAAAATGTAGTCTCAAAGCAACATTTACCATTATTATTTAAAACTTTAAAATAGGACTCTTCTTTAAATCAGTAAAAAATGAATTTCACAGAAATGCACCGACAGCGAGAAGCACGATAAAGGAATTTTGCACCGGGTCCATGACCCTGAACTGTAGTTATATGTCAACAACTGTTAACCCGCTGACTTACTGACCTAAAGATGGTGAAATGCTACACCAAACATCAGCATGTGAGCATTGATTTATCGTCATTCATGTGCATGTAACATGATAACAGCAGCATGTGCTGAAACACAGCTTCGCTGAGCAGCTACAGCCTCCCTGGACTGAGGCTAGGTGACAAAGTATAAAAAACATTTAGAAAATATTACTAAGCAAACAAAAATAATATTAAAAAGTGTTAGGATATACAGAGTTCAAGGCTATCAAGGAAAAACTGAATAATAGGAGGCACTGTGGTGTGTGTGTGTGTGTGTGTGTGTGGGAGAGAGGAGCTGCGTGCTAAGAACAAGCAGTCACGGAGAGGTCACATCAGGGATGCAAGAGACTCACCAGGGGGTTCCTGAAGAATTCATATTTGGCATAGTTCTTCCTGAAGAGGAATTTACTGTCGCTGCTCATGGAGGCTTGAACCTGAACCACCAGTTCATGGTCCTCCAGACACCTCTCTGTGTGAACAGAGACAGATGGACACAGTTAGCCCCATATTACGCAACAGTGAGAAAAGCCTTGTTCTTTAAATCTATGTCACATCTAGCCGGCAACTCATATGCTCTTAAGACTATGTGTTAAATTCTTATGTAAAACATTTTTGTCAGATAAATAGATAAAATAAAGTTTTAGTTATTTTACAGCTGTATGATGCCTTGTAAAAGTGTTCATATGCTTTAAGTTCTAATATTTCTCTTCCACATCACAATTATGCTCAACTTTTTGTTGGTATATCGCATAAAAACCCAATAAAAACACAATGTTAATTTTTTTCACAGAAAGCTTTTCAGCATTGTTTGTTTTGAGTGTTTAGTTTTAGAAGAAAACCAAACAAAAACAAAACTTCATCCTAAATGACCAATGCTAAGATAAAACCGTTGAACATTTTTGTCAACTAATAAAAAACAAAATGATTACATGATATAATATTTAGCAGAAACATGATACATGCTGTAAAATGTTAATATCTGATATATGCATTTATGGTTTTGTTTTGTTTTTAAATGATACATGCAAACTTGGAGGTTTCAGATTGCTGCACTACCTGCATTGCTATCACAAATATTAATTTGATTAAGAATTTGTGTATATTGTATAAAATGCAATCCCATTTTTAAGCTCTAAAAAATAAATTCAATCAAAGTAACAACCAATAACAAAAAAAGCTATATATGTGTGCCTCTGGATATTGTATAATATAACTTTTATTCCTTCCATCATAAATTAAATATTTCACCTAGGTGTCAGGAAGTTATTCTCCTTAAAGCGTGCCTCTTGGACCGTTTTATTTAAGGCAGCTACATTTACAATACATTCACTGGAGTAAATTCTAGACTAAAACTAAAATGACTACAAATTGTGACAACAGTGGTGACATAAATCAATTAGACTAAGCTTAAATGTGCAACACTGTGGTTGCAAGGCAACTTAAATTCACTCGTCACAGCTCATTCTTGCAGCTTAAGGCCTGGTGGGTGTACAGCATGGTCAACTGGCTGCTTCTCATATACTTATTTTTTATTTGCCTCTTTCTGCCCACGGCATAATTTGCAAATCCCTCATGTAGCTTTTAACACAAAGGTTCTGCACTAGTTTAAGGTCAACATTGAATCTGCTATAAAAATACTTAGTTTTTTTTTTATAGATCTTCCATGCTTTGACATTTCTTCCCAAGCGGACACACTCCTTGGAAACCTCAATAACAAACGATTACAGAGAGAAACGCCCAGTAGAACCCAGTCAGAAGTGCTGCTCTTTTTCTGCTCTATTCCAACCACCACCAACAGGGGTGCTTTCCTTCTATATTTATCATCACATCCCCAGTTCAACTCTTGCATACAATGACACAGCAAGAAAAGTCTCCTGTTACTATGAGACGAGCAAGCGGGGGCCTGAGATGTTAAATGAGGAGGGGCGTCACCTCCTCCCTGCCTTACAGCCAGACAGGAGGGAGGAGGTGAAGGTGGAGAAGAGATGTGGTATAAGATGGAGGAGGAGGAGTACGTGAGGATGAGGGGAGCATTGCAGAAAGGATGATGTCATGTATTTAGGCTGAATGCTGAGAGCAGCAAAGCTATAAGGAAAGTACGAGCCACAAATACACAAGCACACATTAAGAGCTCACACAGTGTAACCTGTTCGCTGTGCACCCCAGGAGCCCAGTCACTGTGTTTTTTGTCTGTCTATGACTATTCCTGAACCTTGAAGGTTTAAAGTTATAGGATTATCCTACAGCCAGTTTAAAATAATGTTTAAATGATTCAAAACCCCCACACTCTAATGAAAACAAACATTTAATTTGTCTGTGAAACCGTGGCTGCCGTTTGTGCTAAAAACAACTCTCTGGCTGGACTTCAGGGGTGGAAATGTCTGGACTCCGTTTGTCTGTGTGCTCACAAGCGTGATGGCTACAACCAGGGGAATTTCCTGTGGAAGGTTAAAAGAAGATTGATTGGCCAGGAGAGCTAGGGGCTCGTCCGATGGAGAGCCGCCATTGGCTCGTCAGGGCTCTGGAATGACGCTCAAGTCCAGGCCTCTTGGCCCCCAATCCTGCCCCCCTCCTCCGCTTTCTTCCTTTCGGTCTCCTTCTTTTCCTCCACCTCTCCCTTCATTTCTCCCCCCTTCCTCGCTCTCTGCGACTCACATTCCATCTCTCCAGTGTACTTTTTGTTTTTTTCCAGAAACACAGATCAAGCAGGAAAAAGCACAAAGCAATTCTTTGACTCTAAAAATACAATGCCAGTAGGACAGCTTCACAGAGGACAAAGAAAAATTCAGATAAGTAAAAAAAAAGAGAAGAAATTAATAAAGCTTCAAAGGGAGTCACACCATAAGTGAGGAGGAACAGCAGTTCTTTTTTCTCTCCTTTTTCTTCCCAGCCCCTTGAGCAAATTATTTGGGAGGGTTCAGGTAAGTAAAACATGGAAAACGGATAATCCCACAACTGCCAGACCTCCCTCGTGGGGAGACGCATGCATACACGCTCATGCTAAAGTGAATTTATACATGGAAGCAGGGACAGATTTAGGAGGACTAGTTTTTATGCCCTACCCAAACTAGATTTTTTTCACACATGTATATAACAATTGACTATTAAGTACACATCAACAGGTAGTGTTTTAAATTGAAATGCACAGAGAAATCAGCTGGTTCAAGCTCAACCGGCCCGATAGATAATCTACAACAACGCTCTTCTGTTACTACAGGAACAAGGCTCAGTTAACCGTGTCCCGAGATGTTTCTAAATCAAGTCAGACAAGAATTAAAAGCCTTAAGAAGCTTGTAGGAAAAAATCTATTACAGCAAATACAGGGAATATATGTGAAAAGCAGTCCTGCACCATTTTAAGAAAACATGACATACATATATACATACATATATATATATATAAAATAATGTGATGACACTGATTAACCAACATTTTTAACATTGCAATGTCTCCAGCGCTCCCCACAGAGAGCAGTTTGAATACATGGCAGCTGAAATTCTACACTCTGCCAAATATCGCACCAAGCAGTCCTTTGCAACTGTGATATTCTACACATTGATATTGCGATCACAAATGGAATTCAATATATTGTGTGGCAATGCAGCACAGTCGTTAAAATACAACGAAAACGAAGGAGGAAGTATAGAGTCCAATGAGGCTTGGAGGTCGAAGGTTGGGTTACATGTGGAGCCAACACATCGTTTTCCACATATCTACATAAGTATTGAACAAATGATTACTCATAGCATATATAACATTAAGTGTTTCCAATGCATCCATTCATCGCTCCGTTACCTCACTAAGCCCCTGCTGAAGTCTGGCACTGCACAGGAGGCACAACCCAGAGAGTATCTACCTCTGCAGATGCAACAAATGGGTTCAGACACTGATGATCCACAAACGCAGAAAAGATGCACTGTAGGCCAATAAACAGGGCTATAGTGGAAAATTAATCCTCTTTAACCTGGTTTGCATGCTTTTAATGTGAATGCTGGACTTTTGTTCGCCATTGAGACTGATACGATAGATACGATAACGTTTTTGATAGAATAGCAGACAAAGAAGGTCACCTTAAACCTGACTGCAATAATTCGCATTAACACGAAATATAAACAAGGATTCAGGTTTGTTTTCTGTTATGGCAAAAATTAAATATTTGCTCTAGATGCATTTCACTTCATCAGAGCCACGTTGGGACAAGTTTCCTTACCGAGGCCGAGGACAGGGTGGTGCTCCACCAGCGTCCAGGCGTTGTCGTCCACACAGTGGCTCTTGTACACCAGCAGCTGACACACGTCTCTCGCTGTCATGTCTGCTGGAATCTCCACCACTTTGCCGGCACCATCTTCGCTCCAAACCTTCACAATCTGAAGACACAAACAGCACAGATGAACATAAGAACAGTGGAGGTCATGTTTTCCCACCAGCAGGAGAGGAAAAAAAGTGATGTGCACGGTGTGTCCCGAGTTGCTCCCAGAAATTAGATTATGCGGAGAAAATATCAAGAAAACAGCAGTGTCTAAATTTACCTCCATGACCAGGTCCAACCATAAAAAGGTCTCGTTCACATGATTCTGTCACCCGAACATGAAAGGTGCTCTTAAAAAAAAGCAGAAGATGACGTCCAGGAAAAGCTGGCCTGCCCCTGCGCCTCTAGTTCAGCCCTTTTGTCCACAACACAGTCAAACTTACTCCAACGAACATCAGCGAATACGCATCTGAACCCGAAAATCACACATCGCTCGCCACACGCAAGAAACAGGCACATTCAGAAAAGTCTTAGCCGAAAAAGATTGTTAAAAAAATCCCACACTCCCACTTGGACAGTAAAATAACTAGGGTGGATTTATACGTGTTGTATTTTGTCATTAAAAATGTCACCGCTGGGAGCAGCAAGCGGGTAGGGTTTAAAGCTGGAGAACCTCCCATTGTTGCGCCATTTTGAACCATTCCAGCCCAGTGCCCAAAGCGACATTTAAACTGGGTGTAATGTTGCCCTCATTCGAGTGCGATGCTGCACAGATAACCCTCACACCAGCAGCTTTAGACTAACGCACCACACAGGACTGCCCCACTGAGAGAAACATCAGAAAGTGTCTGCAGACCACAGAAATGATGCAATAAAGCTTAAAGAACCTCGTATAAGTGTACATGCTTGTGTGTTATCGCTCTCATCGAAGCACAAATATTTTCTGCACAGAAAACCGCTGCTTTAAATGACATGAAACAAGACACAGAACTAGTGATGACCAAGGGGCTGGACAGAAGGAGGGAGGGGGTCGGAAAATGAAGTCGGACAAAAGCTTAGCAAAGTTAAGAGAAAACAAATTACTCAAAAAAGACGCAAGATTTAAAACATGACCTGCCCAGAAAAAACACCAAACATCAACAACACAAGATCACCGACACAAAGACTCACTCTGAAATCTGAAACAACGTCACTGCACTTTTTTTGCCCTCTGCAAAACCCGAAGACTGCCTTCTCTCTTCCCACATGCCCCCCCCTCGACCAAAAAAAGTAAAGTTCATGTATGACGCATGAGTTTTGTTTGAAAATAACTTTTAAAAATCCTAAACCAAGAAAAAAAAAAGAGACAAAGATCATTATGCCTCCAATCTGACGAACAGTTGCTCATGGAAACCCCAACACAAGCCTCAAAACAGAAAATCGGACAAGAAACAAACACACACACACACTGGTCCCTTACCTCCACAGCCTGTAAGAGGCAACAGTCTGGAGAGCAGGATGGCATTTTCACACTGAGACGCTCTCCAGTGACACGGAGGGACACGGAGGGAGGGAGGAGGAAGTCAGGAAGGGAGAGAGAGATAGACTGAGCAAGGGCGGGAGAGAGAGGAAAGGAAGGACAGATTGGCAAGGCAAATGCAGGAGAGGTAACAGGGAAAGGAGGGGAGGGGGGTTCACAGAGGAAGGACGAAAGTAAAGGAGAGATGGAGGAGGCTACCCCTTGTTCCCTTGCTGGGCTGCATGAAAAGCTGAGCTGCGAGGAGTGGTATGAGCAGTCACTCCTTTCCTCCTCCTCCTCACAGTGGATTAACCCACTGTGGGATTTTTAAACAGGGAGCTGCTACCTGTCACGTACTCCCTTATCTCCAGGGTTGTGTTTCATCCACCTGATCCCCCTGTCCAAAAACTATCTCCGTCAGCTCCTTTTACTGATGGCGCCACACCATCTTTCTCCCCTCTTAAACACGCCCACAACTTCTCAAACACACATGCTGAGAAACTCAAACTACTGAGCCAATCACAGGACGGAGAGACTCGTCCCTTATTCTCCTGCATCTTCTGACATTTCCTTTGAGCGGGCCTGACGGTTTCAATTTCTAGCCCCTCCCCTCCCCTCCTATCTTCGTTTTCTTCCTCCTCCTCCTCAGCTGCATGTGAAATACTGGGCAGAAGTGTTAGGGCCATAGCAACATGTGTAATGCACACCGACAGGTTGAACATTCACGAGAAAAAAACAAAACAAAAGGGAACTAATTGGATCTGGAGCTAAATGGATAATGTGCCGTGCGTTTTTGGGCTTTGCTGAAAGGGTCAAGGACAAGCTAAACAGGAAAAGATCAGTTACAAGGGGGGAGAAGAAGAGGAATGGAGAAAGAGAAAAGATATATGGAGGAATGTCAGTAATGCAATACTGAGTCATAATCAGGCTCATGTGTAGAGCCCGGGCCGACCCAGCTGGCCCCTAATACAGAGTGCGTGAGAACTTTGAGGCACACGCACATTCTTGAAAGAGGAAGACAAAATGTAAACTATGAAGACCATCTGCAGCCATTTTTCCCCCTATTTCCACATTAGTGTTGGACTTTTCCTCCTCACTCATGCCTGAGAGATCTGAGCTCCTACTGACTACATAGTCATGGGTGTACAGATATTGCATGAACATTCATGAGATGAGCATGTGCAGAAAGCAAGAACAAGCATACTTTGTGCGTCATGAGGAGGCAAATTCTTCCTCCTCCTCCATCTGCTTGATTTCCACTCCTCTCCCATTTCCCCTGTTCACATCACCATTTCTTCATAGAATTTATTAACTTTTTTTCAGTATTTTATGTAATGGACCAACACAAAAGAGGGGTAGATGTTTTAAAAAAAAAAAAAGTAAAAGTGCTAGTTGTGGAGACCTTGAAGGCAGTTAGGTTGTAAAACAATATGCAATGCTTTAAACACCTTTTTCAATCCATTGTCTCAACAGGGAAGAATATGAACCCACCAAGACTCGACTGTCCACCTGGACTGGCAGGCAGGACGAGAAGAGCATCAATCAAGAAAGCAGCCAAGAGGCCATGGGTAACTCTGGAGGAGCTGGAAGGGCCCACAGCTCAGGAGAGAGGTTCTGCTAACATGACACTTAACAAATCTGGCCTTTATGTAAAAGTGACAAAAAGAGAGTTTTGCATAAGTAGGCTTGCAAAATGCTAGGAATTTTCAAAGCCTGAAACTTGGAATTAACAGGACTTTATAGGAAAAATAAAATAAAAACAGAATTTAAAATATGAAAGGTTGGGCTTTAACAGGAATTTTCTATATTTCTGCAAAATATGCATATTTTAGCATATTCTGACTAAACCATCCAGACTTTATGCATATATATTTATTCTAATCCACAATCACATGCCCAAATCACCCTGCCTCTTACAAGGTGTATGAAACCAAGCCCTATGTGCACTGTGTATTCCTCCATCATGATGTCTAGGACCATGAGCAGGACCCCAGAACTACTGTGGATACACATTCCAGCCTGTTGATTACATAAAGTGAAGTAAGAATATATCCATATGTACCATATATTTAATGTAATATATTAATGTTCAACTTCACATATATATCAGATTATGCCTACACAAAATTCCCATGAATATTGTCCAATTTTGAATATTTCCAAAATTCCACAACTTAACCTCTGAAATATTTGCATGTGTCTTTACAGTCCGGGCCACTTGTCATATAAAGGATGCAGCAAACATGGAAGAATGTGGTCTGCTTAAATGAGACCAAAACTGAGTTTATTAACACACCATACCATGATGAAACATGGTGGCGGCTGTATTATGCTGTGGGGAAGCTTTACCTTATCAGTGGCTAAGGGGCTTCAGTGACCTGACACTTCAAGCTAGTCACAACAAACACCGATGGAAGGGGATAGATCCAGGTAAAATGGTCCAATCAAAGTCCAGACCTAAATCCAATTAAACATGTGTGGCAAAATCTGAAAATTATTATAAAAAATATAAAAATACCGCCTAGATTTGCAAACAGTGACATACCCTAAAAGATGTAATTACAACAAAAGTGGCTTTTTCAAAACTATTTACTTTCCAGATTTTGGCAAAAATAATATTTGGAACACATCTTGTTTTCATTCCTTTCACAATTATGCACTACTGTATGATGGTCTATCACATAAAATCCCAATAAAGTACACTGAAGCTTGTAAATGTAACTTGACTATCAGGAGAATGTTCAAGGTGTAAACAAACCTTTAGCATTATCATTATGTGTTTAAATCTAACTCACCTTGCCTTGTTTCTCCCCCTCGTTCTGGTTTCCCTTCCCCCCCTTTAATAGCGAGGGGTGAGGGGTGAAATTGTAACAGGGTTTATTGTCTCCTATGCTGCTTATAGGAACACACACACGAATGCTGTTAGCAGCACCTTTGACTCGCAGCATATTGGATTGAGGGGTTACAAGCAGACACCTGCGCACGCATAACCAAACACACACACGTACACGTATCAATAGGGTCAGAGGTCAAACACCGTAATCTGCACCTGGGTCAGAACTACTTGCCCATGAGGTTTATGAGACCCTAAACCCTTCTCTCTTTCTCTCATATGCACAAGCCAAGGGGTATGCACAATTGATCTGGTTGTTTTAAGCCAGAGTCAGGCTCTTCCCCAGTAACATGAGCTGCAGAGTGAAAAGGCCTTCTTTACTCAGTGGCTGGCTCTGCACACTGTCTGCTTTTTTATATATAAACATTGAACAGTCAGCAGATAACTTCTTCAATGGCTTTGAATCAACATAACTTGCAAAAGCGAAGCAACAAAACTAACAGCTTCAAGATGTTGTGGAGGTTCAAACTATCTTTTTGCATTTTTATCCCATAAAGCAAAAAAAAAAATGAAACAAAAGTCAAATTTAGCATAAACCAACAAGATTTCTAAAATTAAAGTTTTTATGTCACTTTCCAGTTCTTTACTGGACTTCTTGCACGTTTCTTATAAAATGTTGTCATGGCGATCTTGCTGCCAGTGGGGGTATAAGCATTGAACACGGTGAGCTGAAATGTAGATATTTAAAAGTGGACATATGCAAAATCCAATTTTTAGCATTCAAATATATTTTGTTGTGTAGTTGGAGTCTGTAGGAGTAGAGAAAAGTTGAAATCGGTCTCTCCAGGTGTTGCAGAGATATCTTTATATTCTGTTTTGGGTCATATTTCTCAGTTCAGTTTTCTCTATCATCTATAAAGTTTTTCCAACTGTTACGTCACAGTATTTGCAGCGGAACAGCTAGATACGGTCATACACATCCGGCTGATCAACTTCCCATATCCGCTATATTTATTTCTCGCAGCAGTTTTGTAGTCCAAGCTCAAGTATGCCTACGCTGAAAGAGGATCAGTTCGGTTCGGTTGTTGGGTGTATTAACCCACGCATCAGAACCTCTTCAAAGTGCCTGGTTAAATTGTATTTTCCATGGTTTCCATCAGTGGGGAAATTCCTATTTCCCCACTTCAAGGACAAGGGCCTTCAGCAACCTCCGCCAGGATCAAGAAGGATTTGCTGAAAGACTTCATCTGATTAAGGGGTCGGTTCCTTCTGTCTATGGAGAAACAGACACAGGAAAGCAGTAAGCCGCAAATAATGCTAAAATGTCAAGCTATTTTAGACATGAATTTATTGTGTGTTGGCAGGACATCTTGCCCATTGTTTTGATAGCAGCAGCATCGTGCCTTCTGCCTATGTTAGTGCTGTGTGCTGCTTTTAGCTCCTTGACGACATAACCGTACTACGTGAATTAAATAGTATTATTGCATAAACAGTTTTGTATTGGTTTTACAGTTTTTGTCTCGCTTCTGTGGCGGTATATAATCATTATCAAACTACAAAAATGGCTGAATGGGTCAAAGTGGAGCATTCTTTGGCCATGGAGGGAAGTAGGGTGTGAAATGCCTGAGTAGCATTGAAAGAAACTGCACCAGGAGTTGCTCTCAGACACACGTCAGAACAGGGCTAAAAGAGGGGCTTGTGGAGCTTCAATAACAAGGAGTTCAGACCAAAGCATTGCAGTTCCACTTTATATAGACCACAACTGAATGATTTTAGTGTGAAAAGAAAGGATTTAAAAGCATATGTCCTTTTTAAAGTAGATTGGAATTTAAATGTATTCTTTTTAGCCAATAATTACAGGTCCTTCTCAAAATATTAGCATATTGTGATAAAGTTCATTATTTTCCATAATGTCATGATGAAAATTTAACATTCATATATTTTAGATTCATTGCACACTAACTGAAATATTTCAGGTCTTTTATTGTCAAAATACAGATGATTGTGGCATACAGCTCATGAAAACCCAAAATTCCTATCTCACAAAATTAGCATATTTCATCCGACCAATAAAAGAAAAGTGTTTTTAATACAAAAAACGTCAACCTTCAAATAATCATGTACAGTTATGCACTCAATACTTGGTCAGGAATCATTTTGCAGAAATGACTGCTTCAATGCGGCGTGGCATGGAGGCAATCAGCCTGTGGCACTGCTGAGGTCTTATGGAGGCCCAGGATGCTTCGATAGCGGCCTTTAGCTCATCCAGAGTGTTGGGTCTTGAGTATCTCAACGTTCTCTTCACAATATCCCACAGATTGTCTATGGGGTTCAGGTCAGGAGAGTTGGCAGGCCAATTGAGCACAGTGATACCATGGTCAGTAAACCATTTACCAGTGGTTTTGGCACTGTGAGCAGGTGCCAGGTTGTGCTGAAAAATGAAATCTTCATCTCCATAAAGCTTTTCAGCAGATGGAAGCATGAAGTGCTCCAAAATCTCCTGATAGCTAGCTGCATTGACCCTGCCCTTGATAAAACACAGTGGACCAACACCAGCAGCTGACAAGGCACCCCAGACCATCACTGACTGAGGGTACTTGACACTGGACCTCTGGCATTTTGGCATTTCCTTCTCCCCAGTCTTCCTCCAGACTCTGGCACCTTGATTTCCAAATGACATGCAGAATTTGCTTTCATCCGAAAAAAGTACTTTGGACCACTGAGCAACAGTCCAGTGCTGCTTCTCTGTAGCCCAGGTCAGGCGCTTCTGCCGCTGTTTCTGGTTCAAAAGTGGCTTGACCTGGGGAATGCGGCACCTGTAGCCCATTTCCTGCACACGCCTGTGCACGGTGGCTCTGGATGTTTCTACTCCAGACTCAGTCCACTGCTTCCGCAGGTCCCCCAAGGTCTGGAATCGACCCTTCTCCACAATCTTCCTCAGGGTCCGGTCACCTCTTCTCGTTGTGCAGCGTTTTCTGCCACACTTTTTCCTTCCCACAGACTTCCCACTGAGGTGCCTTGATATAGCACTCTGGGAACAGCGTATTCGTTCAGAAATTTCTTTCTGTGTCTTACCCTCTTGCTTGAGGGTGTCAATAGTGGCCTTCTGGACAGCAGTCAGGTCGGCAGTCTTACCCATGATTGGGGTTTTGAGTGATGAACCAGGCTAGGAGTTTTAAAGGCCTCAGGAATCTTTTGCAGGTGTTTAGAGTTAACTCGTTGATTCAGATGATTAGGTTCATAGCTCGTTTAGAGACCCTTTTAATGATATGCTAATTTTGTGAGATAGGAATTTTGGGTTTTAATGAGCTGTATGCCAAAATCATCCGTATTAAGACAATAAAAGACCTGAAATATTTCAGTTAGTGTGCAATGAATCTAAAATATATGAATGTTAAATTTTCATCATGATATTATGGAAAATAATGAACTTTATCACAATATGCTAATATTTTGAGAAGGACCTGTATAGCATCATTGTCATTTTCAAATGAATAAACAACACTGAAGTGCATAGTTCCATTCAGTTCTTCACAAAAGCACAACTTTTTCCCAATTTCCTCACACTACAACAGCAAATTTCAGAGTATTTTATCGGGTGATGTGACAAAGCAGGAGAACATACATGTGAAAAGGAAAGACAATAATGTCTCATTTCACTTTTTTACAAATAAAGGTTTGAACATTTGAGCAGTTGAGCATTTGTATCTAGCCCCATTTAGTCAGACACACAGTAAAATCCTGTGCTACCTAGTGGCGTCAGAAGATACCCAATTAACAGAGTCAAGCTGTATGCAATGTATTTTTAAATCTTTTGACATTTAATTCAGCATGCAAAAAACAGCTAAGGGCTGATTAATAATATTCTGAAAATTGATCAAATGTAACATTTACCCCATTAGAGCATATATGCCTATTTATATTTCTAAGTGCTGTTTTGTCTTTATAATGACTAATTTATCACCAGTTTATCCCTGTCTTCATATTTTCCACTCTTTCACTATATATTACGCTAAAAAGGGTTTTCTTCACTCTGAGCTGAATTTTAATAACACCGAGAAACTATTATCTAAATCCACATTTAAGATATTTCTTCTGAATTCTAAACGCTAAAGTTGTTCAAATTTAAGGCATAAATTACAACATAATGAATGAGACAAAGACAAACAAAACCCGACGTGCTTTTATTTTGAAATGTCCAGCCGCAGCTATCCTTGTAATGAAACAGTTAGCTTAGAAGTGAGAGAATGTCAGTAAGTTATTTTTATTATATTCTGAAATGAAAGCCATTTATTACAGTGTGCAGTTGAAGGCACATTTGTGTGGTCATTATAATGAAGCTACAGCTAATGTAAACAGATTGTTATGAGCCAATTAGAGTCTCTAATCTATAAACATTACTGGCTGATAATGAAGCGCATCCTTTCACAATAAAACTTGAGCCGAAGATGCAGTCCGTAGCTCACATACCGGCCCCGTTTTGCTCTTCATTACATGAGATAAAAACTGTTACTAAAACTCGAGTCTCAGACCATGAGTCCAAGTCAAGTCTCAATCCTTTAGGACACAAGTTGAGTCTAAAATATTTTATTTTTGTGAGTGGAAGTCTCAAACTTGAGTCACCGTCTCTGGGAAAGAGTGCAAACCTACAAAGACATGATTATCCATCTAAACTGATAAAGAGGGCAAGGACTCCAATAATCAAAGAAACAGCCAACAGACAGACCCATGGCAACTCTGGAGGAGCTGCAGAGATCCACAGCTTAGAGGGGATAATTTGCTTGCAGGATCCCTATAAATCATGCACTCCACAAATCTGGCCTTCTGGCCTTCGTGCTCAGCGTGATGCAAAGTGTTAGTTTGCACGGTGTGAACAGTTTTACAAGGCACTGTTTTTCTAAACATTTAAAGAATAAAATTGATAGATTTTAACCTTGTGTCATGTTGTGGCATTCAGAACATGTTAAACTACTTAATCCGTCGTCAAAATGACAGCAGGCTGGGTGTTGAAGGCTTTCTTATTATACAAACTCAACGATCACTGCTTTGAAAGGGCCAAATGATTTTAACAACTCACCATTTAATAACCATAAAAGCTTTCCCATCACACTATTCTGGCAAGTTAAAACCCAGAGATGCCAGAAACCCTTCAGGTTTTTCTTTTCCCCCCCAGAGGCATATTTTTTATAATAGCAATCCCCCCCCTTCCTGCTCCTCTGCATTGAAAGGTGACAGTTCATTTTGTTTGGGCATCTGATCAGTACGTCTCCTGGGTGCCTACCTTTGGACGTTTCCCAGTGATGTCCTTATGGAAGGAGACCCCAGGGCTGACCCGAAACACGTTACATATCCTTGGGATCCTCCACAGTGAGCTGGAGGGTTTCCCTGGAGAAAGGGATGTCTGGGCTTTGACCTTTTAACCACGCGACCCAACCTCAGATCAGTGGAAGACAAATCGATTGATGGATCGACAGTGTGGTAATATCTGATGTTTTCTGTGGAAGTCTGTGTACAAGCAAGCACATCAGCACCTCCTGAATGGCTGTAGTGAATAGTGCTCCTCACAGAGGGATATTCTGGTGGAACGGACGAAAGAATGTATGAATATGTGTTTAGATGAGCGTAAAGCAGATATGGTTCATAGACATGGAGATGTATGTGGAGACTGTTACAATGCTCAGCTTAGGGCTGCATTTAGGATCAAATCTATGGTGCTATTGACCGGTCTACAGTAACGAATACAATGCAGTTACAGAATATGGACTAAGAAGTATTATAAAACTCACTTAATGCTTTTCAGTAGGAGCGTAAGCAAGATCCTGTAGTACAACATCCTGCAATATTATATTATATTATATTTCTTGTCAAAGCCAAATCTGTCTTTCAAAGTGCTATGAAGTTGCTGTTATCATGAAACTTTGTCTAGTGAAACAAATCTAAACTATCATTGTGAGCCCTAAATGTAACCAACAACTCTTGTAAGATTAGCACTAAGGAGCCCCCCACCAATTTCAGGTCATGTAAGTGACAGCATTTGGGGTACTCTGAAGAAAAAACGGACAGTTTTAAACAAGGTATGAGTAGTCACAATGAGATTACTCTTACTGGCTAATGCTGACTGTTAGCCCCTAACGGAATATCAGACACTAATTAGATTTTTTAAAACACAGTTTGTAAATTTGTGAAACTTTTACTTTATGTATAAAAATGTTTCAAAAATGGGGATTTTGAGTTCTCCCCCCAAAAATGTAAAAACACCTTGTATCATCTCGTGAATTAGATGTGTTGTTACACAACTGCTATGTAGTTCAAATTGATTTCTCAGGCTCCTTTTAGCCCAGCATTCAACCTCATCTTCTTGCATTGTTACGAAAGTATGTGGGGAAAATCTGTGGTTAAGCAGCAATTAATCCAACACTCAGAAAACACTTCCAAGTTGCATCATCACATTGGAAACCATCAGAACGTTTTGTGCTTGGCAAAAACTACAAAGTTACAGGAAATCTTTATTAAGCCTACAAACACCAGCAGAAATAATTACTCAGACCTGCATGTTAATCTGTACCAAATCCTTCCACAGTCAGATTAAATCTCATCAATAGGTAATGACGGAAATGGTTTGTAGTAGATTATAAAGTGAACTAATGGCCATCTAACAGTGCGGTATGATTGTATTGAGCGACTCTCTTTGAGCTCTCACAGACACGAACGTGAACATGCAACTTGTCTGGCTGCAGTGGGTCAGCAGACCATTGCGTGCAGAAGTACATAAGCTGACCCCAAATCAAAGAGGAGGTAGAAGTCCTTAGAGAGTATGGGACTTAGAGCTTTTTTTCCTATTACCACAAAAGATTAATCAGCATATTTCTTTGAAGGCTGCTAATAAATAAATGGTACCATAGAAACCCTTACACACCGAGAAACATTGTATCAAGTACAGCAATGAGCACAGCCTCTGCTGTCAAAAGTGTCACATTAAGATATTTCTTCATGTTGTTTTGTTGTTTAAAGTCAGGAGCTTACAAACGTTGAAGGAATTTACTTGATCATCCCATTGGTCTGTCAGAAAACTGTAGTATTAACTGAGCCATTTAAAAAAAATTGAAGGTCAGAAACGTCTAGACAATCAAGTCATGTCATTTCACAGTTTCTGAGCTGAAGTCAACTTGAGGTCCTGTGTATGTGTTTAGAAGCCTACCTGAATGCATTTACATTTATTTTGTCTTTGGTAAACATCTGAAGAAACCAGCCAAGAGCCCAGAAATCACATTACTGAGGACAGTCCTGGACTTGTTTATAAAAATCACAGAACCTGGAAACCAACCTACCACTCAGGAGCCAACTTTTACACAAAACCAGCAGACCTTGCAGTAAAACAAATGTAAAAACTACTTCATCTACTACATTTCTAAAGCAAATTAGTCCTAAATAGACATCCTGAATTGTGTTTTATCAAGAAAGAAGGCTCTGATTTTTTTTTTTTTTTAAATCCCTAACTGCAGTTTACAGGAGTGTGAGGAAAAAGAGTGTCTTCAGGCCTTGAACAAAAAGGTTAACTGTGTCAGTAACCAAAAAAAAATCAGCAGCTTGGAACTAAGTTATCCCAAAATACAGAAAGTACCCCTCTGAATAGAAATTCAGGTCACAAAACTAAATAATCATGTGCATCTATGTCTGTAAGAATGGAGCAGACATTCACCCACATATTATGTAGTCACTCTTATATGGAAAGTAGTTAAGTCAAGGTTGAATAATTCAAAGGCGAAGCTTTAAAATACAGAACAGCAAGTAAACATTTTAACAGAAAATCTCAATCCTAACAATGTAAAATTAAAATCCTAACAGAATTTAGATAGAAAAAAAGAGGTAATTAGCTTAAATGTATGTAAACTTATGTAAAATGATACTTACCAGACAATACCTGTCAACCTTTCATAATCAGCATGGCAGAGCTCATAATTCAGACTGAGGAATTTAACATTAAATATACACTCTTGCACATGTAGTATTTTCTCTGAGGATGATGATCTAATTTTGAGTTCAAAGTGACAGCAGACCACAATCCCTTGAACTATACAGGTGGTGTCTCCAAAGAAAAAAGTAGAGCCAAAATACAGTGCCATGCAAAAATATTTATGACTCTTGACCTTTTTCACTTTTGTCCCATTACTATCAAAAACGTCAATATAATTTATTGGGATTTTACATGAAGGGGGAAAACACATTTTCTATGGTTAAAAATCTTGAATAGGTGGGATGTTTTTTTGCGTTTAGCCCCTTTTCTCTAATACCCCTAAATAAAATCAAGGGCAATAAAATTCAATTTCACATGGAAGAACTGCAGACTTTTCTAATTACTTGAAAAAAAATGTTAAAAACCCTCTATCCTTTACCTTTCACTTCATAATAATGCACTGCTTTGTGCTGGTCTATGACATGAAATCCCAATAAATAATTGAAGTTATTGGTTGTAATGTAACAAAATGTGAAAGTTTCAAGGGTTAGCAATACCTCTGCAAGGCCTACTATTGCTCTAATCTAACGTTTTACAAGCTGTAATTATCAGATCACAGAGCAAATTATGAACAATAAGAAACACACCCAGGAGCATCCATTCCTCAGGACATCAGAGGTCTGGGTCAGCTAAAGAGCAGTAAACCAGAAATCTGGATGAATTTCAGTGTCTTGCTCAAAGCTACTTCAGAAGACTAGAGGCTCGCTGATACACATGGCAGTAATCCAAATCATTTGCTTGCAATCGAGCGTATATTTAACTACTAGGTCCAACTCGCTGACCCTGATGTTCATAACAGTCTCTGGCCACAAATAAAAGCTCGAGTTGCGTTAGAGCCACGGTGCCAAAGCAAACGCATTTGCTCAACGATGACAGATGGGACTGACCAAATCCCTGTGAAAGGCGGGGGAACACGGCTCATCTGAATGTTGCAACACTGGTACAAATAGCATGGGAAGTGGCCCTTAAAGGAATTAACCAGCCTAGCCAGTGAAACAGCTCCGAAGCACCAACCAAAGTCAGTTTGGGACTGAGACATATCATCCTGTTCATGGAACTTTAAACTCCCTAAGGTCAAAAACGGTCAAAGGAAATGCCAAGTATAATTCAGTGATGTCACATACACTGATTTATTGACGCATTATGTGAGGAGTGCATCACTTTGAGGAAGACTGAAGCCTTCAGAACAATGTTTATAGTCCAGTTCAGTGATAGCTCAAGTAGAAAAATACCAGAGAACTGTCTGCTGATCAAAACAAGGCACTTGTTTCCTGTCTGCATTCATATGTTCTTGCTGCTCCTAAGCTTGCATCATTTTCAGACCTGCATATATTCATATGTATATGTTCTCAAAACACCCACACATGTTCTCTATGTCAGCTGTTGGCTTACATTTAACATCACACAACACTGCATAATTGCAGTAACATCGCATGTCAGCCAACCAGTTTTGCAGCATTTAAGTGATTTGATTAGTAACGGTTTCATTTTTTATTTTATAATCAGCTCAAGAGACACCACTGTTTATTTTACGCATTAACTTGTTAAAGTAAGGGGACCCCGTCAGGACATGCACTACGTGATGAAACATGCATTATCCTTAAAGTCAACATGCCAGACAAAGAGCTTTGTTCTTCAAATCCACAGTGATCATTGGAACTATTAGCATTTTAAGCAATCATTGTTTACCAACCTTAGTTTTACAAGTCACCTTTCTAAATAATATGCAAAAACCATAGCTCTTTAAACAAGAGAGCAGTAGTCAGGTTTCTCCCTTACCGACAGACAAGGTTACCAGGTTTCGTGACAGAACGTGACAGGGCGACCTGTGAAAATAAGTCCCAAGCCAAAAACAGTAGAGCAACAGTGTGTTTCAGCTGCTTTTGCCGCCTCCAGTACTAATGTTACTGAAATGTGTTTATTACTTGGTGTTTTATTTTTTGGTAGTTTTTTTCCCCTTTAAAACAAACGTACAGTTTACACAGTACGCCTTGTGGTCACATAAGACAACATTAGCAGCAAATGGTAATCATACGTTGGATTAGCAAGAAGTTGATGGGTTGTTTTTTTTTATCTGCAAGTGAGGTGTACACATGTCCTAGTGGGTCGACAGCAGAATCTGTGTGTACATCAAGGCAGTGGTCCCCAACCCTGGCCCACCACCTTGTATGTTTAGATGTGTCCCTGGTCCAGTACAGCTGACTGGAATGATTGTATTACCCCCTAAGCATGCCATCAAGTGCTGCATTTACAGGCCAGCTCTGTCCTAGGATGCCCCCTGGACACGGTGAAGGGTAAACAAACGTTTACTATGAGTTTAAGGAAAATGTTTTTACAGCGGTGTTGTTTAAGTATGAAACCTGTAAAAAAAACACAACAAAACAAAAAAACTGCAAGGAAGTAAGGCAAAGAAGAAAGGAAATGGGTATATACATAAAGAAGGAAAGAAGAAATGACAAGGAGAGAGGACAAGGAAGGAAATCACAAGGAAACAAAATGACAAAAAGGAAAGAGAGGAAGTAAGGAAGGACACAAGGAAGGAAAAAACAAAGGAAAGGAAGGACACAAGGAAGGAAGGAAAAAACAAGAAGGGATAGAAGGAAAGACACCTAAGGAAGATATTTTGTAAAAGAAAGACATGCAGGAAAGAAGGAAGTACTAAAATAAGTTAAAAAAGATGGAAGAACTAATGGATAGACAGAAGATGAAAAGGAACAAAAGAAGACTGGACACAAGGAAGGAGGGAAAGATGGCCAAAGGGAAGGATAGAACACCAGGAGGTAGTGGAGGTTGAACACTAGGATGAAAGGACAGAGGGAAGGAAAGACACAAGTAGGGTAAAAAAGTAGGGACACAAGATAGGTTGTAGGAAAGACCCCAGGAAGGAAGGGCATGCTAATAAAAGAATGAAAAAAGAGGGAGAATATAAGGGAGGAAGGAACAAAGGAGGTATACTGGGGAGGGATGAAGGAAGGGCACAAAGAAAAAAAGAACAGAAGGGAGGAAAACATTTAGACAATAAGTTAGGGGAATCAAGAGTAGAAATACAAATATTTTCCATACTCCTATTCATTTTTCATATACTTATACAGAAACTAATACTGGAAACAACAGATAATACAGAAATGAAATCCTATATTTCTACAAACTGTTTACAAATACATTATCTTCATTAATGCACTGCAGTAAAAATCAGATAAAGACTAAAGACATACAGCATCCTCCACACTACCTGGAAGCCATGGTAAAGATATTTAAAAAGCCTATTCATCTCACACAAAACATGCAGAAAGATACTGCCTTAAATTTCAGTATTTAATCATTTAATCAGTAGGCGAAACTAAATCCTATTTTAGGGAATAAATGTTCTTATGCTTAAATCAAAGATAAAGATAATCTAGTAATCCCTTCAATTTTTGTTGGATTCAAAACTCTTCCTGTGTCAAAAAAAAACTGTAGCCATATTTTTCTGTTATTGTCAATATTATTGTATTAAAATTCTGAATTTAAACAATTTAATATCGTAAGACTAGAGGTGCCTCCACTCAAGCCCTCTAGGACCAGGACATACTGCCTCCTTGCAAGTGGGATCATTTAACTTGTTGCTTCATGTAATTTGTGAAGAAGTTTTTAGCCCATTGTAATCCACCCAACCCCCACAACATTTTAATTAGTCACTGTTAACGATCATAGTGGGAAGCCGCTTCCTTAAATAGGCACATTCCAGATCCAAATTTGATTACGTCCACTTCTTAAGCTTCTGCGGCCATAATGTTTTCATAACGGTTCTGCTAATGAAATTATTAACTTTAAAAAATGCCATTAACTTCCTCCTTTTCTGTCATCAAGCAGTGTTCAACATTAAACAATCTATCTCACTTAAATTATTAACAAATCTATCCAAAAATATGCTGCAGTTAGGCGGATGGCTGAGAACACATCTAAGGACAAATGAAAAGTTACTGGCCTGTTTGGACACACGGGACAATAGTTAAATGGACAAAATGTGGACATAATAAGGATAATCCGGAGAAGACACGAGGCATTATTTAGTTTGCCATCAGCCTCACACGCACACAAAGGATTCATTGTACGAACTGCAAACTTGCTTTGTGACTCCAGACCTTGTGAGATGATGTCAACAAAATGCAAAAATAATGCTCTGCCTTATCATGTATCCATTATACCACATGTGGGTACTTGTGTGCATGTGGAAGTGGTAGGACTGAGTGAGGGACCATCGAAAATAAGTTGTTGTTCAGGGTGGGCATCCTGAAAACTACTTTAAGACGGATGGAACATTCCTGGAACAGGAGGCTAAACAGGAGGGAAGGAAGGCCAATTCCGTGACACACACATACACAAATGTTTCCACACAGGGCAAAAGAGTGTGAAGCGGAAATGAGTCTGTCGTGTCGAATCCGCCAGACGGATTCAGGAAGTTCAGGGAGATCCGACTTGAAGACGTTCCCATTCGGGTTGTCAACCGGAAGCCTGTTCTCTATCTGCAGTATCCTGGTGACACGGCTCACCTTCAACCCCAGCAAAACGTGTGTCTGTGTTTGTGTGTGTGTGTGCGTGATTGAAAGTGATGACTCCACAGGAGCATGCACACACACGGGGTTAGATAACCCAGGGTGAGCTGTTGTGTAAGGGAAGAAAAGCCAGTATGTAGCCAAAGTCAACATACACTAAATACTCCATCCTGAGAATAACAGAGCACTCATCTGATTTCTAACTCACTGCCCTGTGACTAATCAAACAATGTGATAGAAAGCCAACTTGAAGCGATGTAACTAGAACCTCTAATGCTTTTATCCTCCTCCTAGTTTATAATTTGAGTAATGTTGCAATGATAATCAATGATGTGCTAAAGGTGTACTTGCATGGGTGTCGGAGGTCTGTATTGGGCTAAGAACAGGGGATCCTGCTGGGCTGCAGAGCTCTGGGAAAGGGTTGGGAATGGCCGGCAAGGAGGCGGGACGCAGCTGGTGCTCTTCCTTTAGACACCTGCAGAGGGAGACAAATGCATTCAGGCTATAGCCTCTGAGTATACACATAACTGAGCGGAGGAACTCCAAAACATAATAGCCTGAACACAGAATGTTCTGAATGTTTGACTAAAAGAAAAAAGATGCATTTTAATGACTTCATGTGAGAATGGAAATGATCAACGCATTAAAAAGGTAATTTCAGATATACACTGTCTTGGCAAAATCACAAACCACAAACCTCCATGTATTTTAATGGGATTTGATGTAATTGAGGAAAACAAAACAGTGCATGGTTGTGAGGTAGAAGGAAAATGATACATGAGCTTCAAACCTTTGGACAAATAGAAATCTAAGAAGTGTGATCTGTCATTTCTGTTAGAGAATGTTTAGAACACACAGCATCAAATAGATCAAGGACCACAATGCAGAACTTGTGCAGTTCACAAATTTGACCTTTATTCAGAAAAAAAATGCAATTGTTGAAAGAAAACCATAAGAAGGCTGCCTTGCATTTTGCCACAGGCTAAGTAGAGGATACAGAAAACAGGTGCTAAGACTAAACTGGACTTCTTGGCAAGCATGCATGATGCTGTCAAAGGTGAAAACGAACATCAGCCTGAACACTCCATCCTCACGGTGAAATATGGTTGTTGAGCCTTCATGCAATGGGATGCTTTAAATAAGCAGGGACAGGGAAGCTTGTCAGAGTTGATTAAAAGACAGATGAGGCTACAAGACTATTAGAGGAAAAAAAACACAGAGGCTCCAAAAGACTTCAGAGTGGGGTGGAGGTTCACTTTCCAGCAGGACAATGAGCTAAAACATACAAACAGGGCTGTAATGTATGGAAGCAAATCATTACCATATTTCAAATGAAAAAGCATTTTCAGAAATGCTTTTTCATTTTAAGAATGTGGCTGCATTGTTTGACTCATAAATGAAATTAGTAATCAATCATCCTATTTGCATTTTCTTCTTCAAGACTGCTCATTCCTTCACTAAATTAAAATGAAAAAGAAAAAGACATTTGAGATTTATTTTTTAAAATATGCCCCAGCAAATAGATACCAGAATTCAATTTGAAATGTAAAATTTGAAAATGAAAAAGCATTTCCAGAAATGCTTTTTCATTTTAAGAATGTGGCTGCGTTATTTGACCCATAAATAAAATTAGTAATCAATCATCCTATTTGCATTTGCATTTTCTTCTTCATGACTGCACATTTTATGCCATAATCAAAAAGAAAACAAAGCAGACATTGCTTTTTCGTTTTCGTGGTCTGCCCGCAAAGTACTGCCCAGAACTCGAAAACGAAAAGCATTCCGAGCTGCGGGCGCAGAAGAGTGACGTAAGCAGCCGAACTTCCTCAGCTCCCTGCTGACCGAGCTACACATCTTGTTCGTTGGGAGGCGCTGTGCACGTCTGCATTGCATTACATTGCAAACGTGCCGAGAAATTGATTGAATTGCAGCAGGGCCGAGCTCAATTTGTGGCAGTGGCAGGAAGAACTGTTAGTTCCGCCACAGCTCCACAGTTCCGGTGGCAGCTTGCCACCGAAGCTGCCACCGGAACTGCCACAGCTTGCCGCAGGGTGGCACGGGATTCCGCGAGGATGCCAGAAGGTGCCAGACCGGCCGTAAAACTTGCCAATGCGGTTGCCGCTGTTTTTGTGGAAGCTGATGCTGATTATCGGCAAATGGGACGTCATTATTGTTATAGCCTGTTACCTTTACATAATGATTTCATTATTGATTATTATTTAATAAACAGCTTTAGACCCATAACATAAGGTGATTGTATTTACTTGACATGGAAAATAAATAGCACTATGTGTATGTGTATGTGTGTGAAAGGATGACGAAGATTTATTGCACAAACAGCCGGTTTATTATAGAGCATGAGCGGCTATTCTGAATCGTCACTCACAGAAAAATATAAATAAATGCTTAAAAACACGCTGGATGTCCCAGGCCATAAGTCTGCCACAAGGATGCCACAGTCTGCCACCGGAACTACCAGTTCTTCCTGCCACTGCCACAAATTGAGCTCGGTCCTGCTGCAATTCAACCAATTTCTCGGCACGTTTGCAATGTAATGCAATGCAGACGTGCACAGCGCCTCCCACCGAACAAGATGTGTAGCTCGGTCAGCAGGGAGCTGAGGAAGAGCGGCTGCTGACGTCACTCTGCTGCGCCCGCAGCTCGGAATGCTTTTTCGTTTTCGAGTTCTGGGCAGTACTTTGCGGGCAGACCACGATAACGAAAAAGCAATGTCTGCTTTGTTTTCTTTTTGATTATGGCATAAAATGTGCAGTCATGAAGAAGAAAATGCAAATGCAAATAGGATGATTGATTACTAATTTCATTTATGGGTCAAATAACGCAGCCACATTCTTAAAATGAAAAAGCATTTCTGGAAATGCTTTTTCATTTTCAAATTTTACATTTCAAATTGAATTTTGGTATCTATTTGCTGGGGCATATTTTGAAAAATAAATCTCAAATGTCTTTTTCATTTTAATTAAGTGAAAGAATGAGCAGTCTTGAAGAAGAAAATTAAAATGCAAATAGGATTATTGATAACTAATTTCATTTATGAGTCAAACAATGCAGCCACATTCTTAAAATGAAAAAGCATTTCTGAAATGCTTTTTCATTTGAAATATGGTAACGATTTGCTTCCATAGTAATGGAGTAATTTAAGTGTAAGCATGTTAAAACTGCCAGGTGAAAATTGTATTTGTCCACCTACTTTTACATGTACATGAACTTTCATGACATCCTATTACTAATCTATAAGGTTGAGTTATTTGATAGACCCACCGTTGCCAGCAATAGCAACTTTAAATATTTTGTACACATCTTCTACAAGGTTTAGGAGTGTGTTCATAGTTAGTTGAGAAAACCCGTTTGCAACATCTGCTCTAATTCATCCCAAAGGTGTTCAAGAAGGTTGAGGTCAGAACTCTGTTCAGGCCAGTCAAATTTCTCCACACCAAATTTTATAGACCTGACGCCATGGAAGTGATTTGAACACTAGAATTCAGTGATGTGGTGGGACCCAATACTTTTGGCAATATAGCGCATCCTACAAGACTTGAAAATGTATGTTCACCGATACTCGCCATCCCATCTGAATAAACCTGAGCTATTCTGCCAACAAGATTGGGTAAAAAATCATCATACCCCAAAATGTTTTTATTTGATCATTTATTTCAATTTTATTGTATTTGTGACTAAAATAAAAGAATATTCTATATTGAAAAGACATGCAGCTCTAACTGCAGAGAAAGGTGGTTCTTCAATGTATTGGCTAAATACAAATCGGATTTTTAGATTAGATATGTATGTCTAACAAATTTTGAAAACCATGTATCGTGTTTCTTCCATTTCACAATTATGCACAACTTTGTGTTGCTCTATCACACAAAATGTGAACAAGATTAAGGGGTATAAATAATTACACTCAAAAGTGTGTTCAGATTTGCTTGAATTTATGCTTTATGTATGTGTTTGTTGAGTTTTAATGCAGTTTGTTAGGGACATCTAGAAAGCTGGAGTCTAGTGCTTTACTAGATTTAGCATACTGCACCTAATCTCCTTAATCTGACATGGAGCTGAATTTGGCCTTAAATGTACCAATTTAAGTATGAAGAAGGAAATAGTTGTCAGCAACAATAAAAAGCTGCCAGCTGTCTTCCTATTGTATTTAAACCAGTTAGTCATAGGCTTGGTGTTTTTACCTGACAGCCTTGATGTGCATGGGCTGAGAGTGCTTCAGTCTTTCCTTGGAGGGGGAAGAGGGGCGCAGGGGCAGCGTGTGGCGACAGTGGATCTGGCTGTGCCCCAGGTGGGCAGAATGGTGGTGATGCTGGTGGTGAGAAGCGTGACCATTGTTTAGGAGAAGTGTCGTCTCTGCCTGTGTGGACTGCACACTCTCCATGGAGGAGTTCATGTCATTCACCAGCTGCTCCAGGTCCACATCATCATCTGTGGAAGCAGCTGGATTGTGGGAGGAGAAAAAAAAGGTAAAAGGAAGAAATAAGTGAGAGACGGTTCTGAGGTACTTTTCAACAATGTGAAAAGTACCTCCTTAACAAAGGATTGGCCAAGTAAACCTGTAACAGGCCAAAACATACCTTACCTACCCTGTGGTAAACATATATTTTAACAAAAATGACTCCATATTTTTACTCAACTCAACTTGCTGCCTGTTGTTGAAAGAGAGGAGACAGAGAAAAGGAGGAAGTGCACTTCAGCTGCAGTAGTAAGAAACTTCTATGTGGTACCTTATTGCCACGTTGTACTGAGCATGGTTCATATGTTCTTCAGAGTGTAACCACTGTAGTTCAACCTGAAAGTTATATATGTTTTGTCATTCTATCCTCACAGACAAAGCTCTGTCTTATTTCTTCCCAATAGTCTCTGGAGATCTCAAGTTATAGTGGGTAATACATAAACTATCTGAGAAAACTACACCCCAGCCATGGATTCTGGTAAGTCATATATCTAGTATGACCTAGAACTATTCTTGTTCCTGTAACAGAATAGTACTGTTCCAGTATAGATCAGGGTGTCTAACAGATAATTCTTCTTCCGACGAACAAATGTTTGTTTTCTGGATTAAAAATTTGCTTGGAATAATTTGAAGAATTAAATGATATCCTTGTGAAGGCCAATGTAGAAGAAGTACCTCACTGCAAAAGGGATATGCACCAACTACCAGAACTGTGTGCTGAGTGCATTGATTCTGCACAAGGCTCTAATACTACATTCTAACAGCCTACTTGACAAAAACCATCTAGTCCAGATTGGTAGAAGTAAGCCACGAAGGAACCCTACTTGAAAAAAGGTTTGTCTTGTACTCTTAAAAGGTTATGCTCATGTTTTTGCATTTGGCTGATGCTTTTATCCAAAGCAACTTACAAATTAGGATGTAATAATTCAGTTATCAATCAAGACTAACAATAAGTTAATTAGAAGGCCACTCGTCAGGTTCATTGAGAGGTGACAGGGGTTACAGTTTAGAAGTAAAGTGCAGGCACAGTGGGACGTCCACAAGAGAAAGTAAGGAGTAACAGGGTAGGTGCTAGGGTAGTAGATGCTCTCCAGAAAGCTAGGTCTACAAGAGTTCCCTGAAAGTACACAGGGACACCTCTGTCCTGTTCTGGTAGAGCGCCGTCAGTCGTTTCACCATCCTGGAACGACGTATGAACAGAGTGTCTTAAGCTTGGTGTAGGCACTGCTAGCTGACATTCCTTTGACGACCCGAGTAACCGAAGCATGTTTCGGAGAAGTTTTTTATTTACTTCCTCACAATTTAAAACAGCTAAACAGCTCATGTATTCTGCCATTTTTTAATATTATAAAGAGTCATTCTCAATAGCCACTTTCAGAAGTTTTAATCTAATATCACCATTTGCATGAAATTGCAGTTCCAGAGCATCGGAGCACCCACCATTAGGGCTTTACCACTAAAGAGATTACAGTCCTTAACCAGGGCTGGTGCTATAGAGCCAGTTCTTAACTGGTTCTGTCAAAGAGTCAATTTGCTTTTCCACCACCTGAGAGCCAAGACGGAACCATGTCATTGTGTCATAAATATCATTCATTTATCATTTAATCCTCTGTGTCATTCTGTATTTTTGTGAAGGACTGTAGTGCATTGAGACAGTTTAACCAAAGAAATAACAAGTATCCCGTTAAACCGGCAAACAGATGGTATAATATGACCACCTTCTTTTATTAGCTCTGTTTTAAAAACAGCCAGCGGTGCTCATGAGGAGTTAGAGTTGAACACTTTCAGAGCAAAGTTTACTAACACCATCAGGAGATATTAAAAGATGAACATCATTAAAGAACTGCATAGGATATAACAATTAGGGATTCAGGGGAAAAGCAGCTGTAAGCAGCGTATTGACCCATTTAAACTCTGATGGGTGATTTCAGACGCTAATATCTGGTGCTTTTTAAGCTCTAGCATCAGTTAATAATTTGAACCGTTTTGGTGGATATGGCCCCCAGCCTACAAAAAGGTTGTGCAAATCCATTTATATTCACCCAAGTCAAGGCTAGCTGCTGGTATCAAGGTGTACCAAGGTTTAAAAAGCCAGAGAAAGTGCAGGACCGACTTGTGTTTCTCCATGCTCTGTTACTCCATACTTTACTTTGTTACTCCATGCTCCAATACAGAGCATGGAGTAACAAAGCAATGCCGCTCAACAACCTTTTTTTTTTTTTTTTTTTAACATACCTACCTGCTGGGTGAAAGATGGCTACCACAGTTTTTCCTTGGTTACAAGAAAGACACATTAATCCATTTGAAAATTCTTCCACTTGTGAATGACACAGACTTGACATAGAAACCAATGGATGGCCACACCACTTATAATTTTAAAACAGCGCTTGTTGACTAACGAGTCGGTTTAGCAGCCTACTACAGCTGGCAAAGAGCGTGACTCGTTAACATGCTGAAAACTCCGTTCCTATATATGCATTTCTCTATAGAGAGCAGAAGAACAAGGATAACATTATGTCTTATAGGCACTTGAAAGCCCCTAATTACATTAATAAATGTTCATAAATGTAGCAAAGTTATTAATGTTACATTATTATAACTGGAATAATTTATCAATCTGATATAGTCTTGGTTCTGTTTTGAATAAAAGCGACCACATCATATTATACACTAATGCTTCAATATGGTGAAATCCTACTATATTCATTGACAGCATCATACTGGCCCACGCATGCCTATTTGAGTTGCATTTCACATTGACTAGGACCTAAAAGGTTTGTAGAGTACACCTCATTTTAGTTGCTGCTTTTAACCCTACAACAATACATGTTCTTTTGGTAATCACACTTCTACCATTTAAAGATATAGGCTTACAGAAAAAAAAAAGTATAAAAGCAGGATGGAAAACATTTCCCCTCATTGAAGGAAAAAAAAAAACAACTTTACATTGATGGTGTAAACCCTTTTAAAACTCTACAATAGTCCCCTGGTGTTTTTCTCCATGCATTTGTGTATGTGTGCATGTGTCTAAAGCCCTTAGGTCCTCAGTGAGTGCCAGCCCAACACCGCTCAGAGAATTCCAAACATTCCTGGAGGAAGAAATTACTGGGCTTTGGGAGCTTTAACGAGTCCGTCCATCGCATATGGTGGCTTATATGTTCAGAAAAAAAGCAGAACAGCAAAACACCAAATATACATGCATAATTCAGGACAAGGATGGGACACGAACACATGCTTTAGGTCATGCAAGTTTTTTAAAGAAAATATTGGACTGTGTTGTACACAAGTAGCGAACACAGACAGCAGAAGAGAAGCTGCTGTTCCAAAAATCACAGGACTCGTTGCTCAGTTTGGGACACAGGGTCAAGTGATGTTCAGGTTCATAAGTGGGACATGAGATGGGTGTGTGTGTGAGCAGGCCAGAGAAGAACAGGGGCTAAAAACAAGAGTAGACAAAGGCAGCCAGACTTAAATATCACCACATTGAATCCACAGCTTTCTTTACTGTTTTTGCTATTATTCAACATTAAAATGTCTGAAGTAGATTTTCTTTTCTCTATTTTTTATTTTATTTTATTTTTTACACATGTTGCTAGATAATTGCTTTTTATAATTAAAACTCATGTTATATTTACAGAAAATAATCTCTCTTAACAAACGTTTGAAACTAAATAGTAAATCTTCATGCACAATCAGAAACAATGTCGGCAGCTTGGGTATGGGAAAGCAATGGCAGCCTGTAAGGTTGCCCAGGTGTTATGCAAAATAAATTCATTGCATTGATAATGTAAAGCTGCTTTCATACCTTTTCTTATAATGTCTAATATATTGGGGTAAGGAATGGTGTTTTTTCTTTTAACTCTGAAGTCAGGTCTTCTAATTCCCAGTGAGAAAACAATAAGAATGCCCCCTCAATATGGAATTCTGACTGGGAAAGTTGAAGCTGGCTGAGCAGCCCAGAGTTTTGTATTCAACATGGCTGCCATGCATATGGAACGTAGTGAAAGTTGCAGATATAAGTATTTATTAGCACTACTGACGATTTATTTCTGATCAGACCAGCTTCATACATAGTGCAGTGAAATATTTATTTTTGAACATGCTACTTTTTTTGTTTGAACAAATAAAACAGGTACAAATAAACTGGTATCTGCTCAGATTTGGCAGCACCAGAACTGACACTAAATCCCACTGTTTTCCAACTTGTAACTAGAATGTGCTTAATTCAGGTGTGACATTATTTCTAGCTCCAACTTTTAAGACTAAACACAGGATAAAAACACAGTTTATGTTGGTTTGAACTAGGGATGCAGTATCAAATTGCCCAGTGATTGGTATGGCTTGATTTGGAGCCTAATTTGTTTGTTTTTTTTTCTTTAGGATTGCTCAACTTACTATTCTGTATTTCTGCTTATGAAGAAATAAAGTGCATTGTGCCAAACATCAAGTGCAATTGGGTGTAAACTGTGCTGTAAAACAAAGATGCTTTTACAGTACAGGAAGACAACATAAGGTAAGATGAAACAACCAAACAGTGTTTGTAGCCCTTAATGGAATGCATGTTCAACTAAGGACCAAGTCATCCATGAGAAAAGTTCAGATAGCTCCAAGAATAAAAACACCCAAGTCAACTGCAGAGGAAAAACATCTGGTACTGTAAAATCCAGTCTTGGTAATCAACCTGGAGCAATGAGCCACAAATTAAGGTAATTTTACTCTATGGAAAATACTGGAAGATTTCTATTTACTGAGGCCTCTTTGGAGCAGCAAATGTTCACTCCTGTCCAGGATTGCTTTGCTAGACTTAATTGAAAAATAAGCTGCTACCACTGGTGAAGTGTGATTTCTATGGGCCTGCTTCAAAAGTGTAATTCATCGATGTCTTGGCAAAACGCGGGAACAAACCCTTTAATCGGTATTTTATGTCTGCTAAGATGGAGGTCCCACACCATGCACACGTCTCTAGGTCACCTCACTGGTCCAACTGTGCTTCATCATTTAGGCTACCAGAGTCTTAAATAAAAAACACAGTCTTGTCCTGTTTTAGGGGGATAATGATGGTTTCATTGGTATTCCTCTCCCTCCTGTGGCTGGCTTGGCCCAAACCCCACTGTTGGCTTCATGCAGGGAACCCAGAGGACATATAGAAAGAAAATGCCTTCTCCCTCTTGTCCATTAAGTTTGACCTGGAATGTGAAGGACTCGGTGCAGCCGTCTGGTTAGTATCTGACAAGACATGCCATGCAAAACGGGACAGTTCATTCTTCTAGGATCCCAAAATACACCAACCCGAACCCACAAAAACCGGCAATTATTGATCTCTAACCACTGTCTAGAGGTCAGTACAGAAAGCTGGAGCATCATGCTTTTGGGGTCTAAAATGTTATTATGAAACATATGCATAGGTTACTATTTGCATGAATAAGATTGTTTTTGCTTACCTAATATACTTAAATTTAATAACAAAACACAACATCTATAGTTTTTATGTTGCAGGTAGTGCATGTCAGCTTTGCTGCCAATAAAGTATGCTGTCAGGTTATCAAGAAGACCGAAACGGCAATCATAAATGAAGGGCACGCAACCTGAGCGGAGTGCGATCTAAATATAAACCAAATCCATTAGTGAGGCTGATGTAAAGTGTCCGAGTCGCGCAAAGCCAAAAAGTAAATCTACCCGAGTGCCTTTTACCACTGCCTTTTCACTCAAGCCCTTTTATAATGAGCAAAATTCAGGGAGACTTCCAATTGTTTTGGCTGCTTCATTGTCCTTTTTAAATAGGAAATGCAGAATTCTTTTTCACAGAGATATATTTATTTTATTTTATACAGGTCTTAAGTCTAATAAATACATAGTTTTACACATGTTTTTTCTGTATATTAATAAGGCTTTGCACAGCATGATGTAAATAAACAATGGCAAGCAATATATGTCATCAGTCTGGCCATTACTTGATCTTGTGCATATATGTATTCTGTAATTATGCTGGATAGATCCTATATATCCAGCTTACATGTTGGAACATGCAACATATTTGACCAGCAGGGCCTGAGCCCCTACTACATGTGATCAACACAGGCAAATAGGTTCAGCTAAGGCATGGGCAGGTTCCCAGTTTAAAGGCTACAGGTTATGAAAACGTATTGTTTCAGAACCACTAGAATATACCATCACATTGTTTTGGTACGGATTTAAGTCCCTATGAATGAAAACCAAGAAGATATGCTAGCATGCCCCGTGGGTGCATGGAGCATATAGAAATGCAGCTCTGCCCCTCCCCAAACCTGTAGCTGCCCACTGCCAATCAATTGGCTGTTTAGAGGCTGCAACATTTCCCATGCTAAAAAGAAAGAAAAAAACTGCCTTTTTAAAATATTTCTAGACATGAAAGGTACAGACAGCAATGGTGTGGAAACTAAAGAGTGCCACCCATCACTCCTATTAAGGAAACACTGTTTTGTAACTACACAGAGCAAGCCAAAAAGCAGCATTTCTTTAAAGAGCAGAACAGCAAAAGGCATCATATTTTGTAGAAGCCATCCAACATCAATTTGCATCCATCTTCAGGATGTTTTATAGAACTGGCGAAGGGGATACAAGAAACACACGACAGCATTTTAAGCTCCATTTTATTCTGTTGAGCTAGGGTAAGAATTTATATTCTCCAGGAAATACACATGGAGAAGGCTGTTAACGGTAATGCTGTGCTAACTGCCTAAATTGCTAATATGGCATGCTAAAGACAGTTTAAGTTTAAAATGTTGAGTCCATTTCATAAATTCCTAAAATCCTGTTTTACAGGGACAGGATTTCTGAAATCCAATAAGGTATCTGATCTGCCCCTAATACAGTGTAAATGATAAATAAATGCTTACAGTAGGAAGGCAAGAAAAAATATTTTATTAATTTATAATAATTTATTAATTATAATTCTAATTAAATCAGTATTAGCAGATCAGGGCTTTATACAAACCAGAGGCTAAAAACTGTCCACAGATCTCATTGCATCTATGCAATAAACCTGAAACACAAAACAACACCTACAATCTCTCATAATAATATCAGTTGTAATTTACAGAGATTGAAGAGATCATTTTACTTTTTCTGTTCCTGACTTGTTGACTTGTTCATGTTTAAGATTGCTTTTAATACATATAGAAAATTAAACAAGGCATGGTGGAAAAAAATAGAATGTTGCTGCCTTAAAAGAATATTATGAATATTTAAGCATTTAGATAAGTAAATCTGACCTGAAGTCCTCTGACCTGGAGCTCTAATGTATTGTGTGACTGTGAAAACCTGATACCAGTGATTCATCTGCCTGTTTAAGGAGTAAGAATCTGCTTTACCTTCCTTTATCTCCTCAGTGGAGGAGATAATGGAAAGGTCAGACCTATGCCCCACTTATTAAAATGTTCTCTCTACACTGTGCGGGCGGTCCAGCAGGCTTCTATAAAGACCCCATCCTCTACCCTCCATCCCCTTTCATATGGGAAAAAAAGAAAAAAACAACTCTGGCCTCAGGTTAGTTAATCTTACAATTTTCCACATTAGTTGAAAGGATTTATGATGTAGTTGTGAGTGTGTGTACGGTGAGGTGAGTTGGGGGAGTTTAAGCCTTTTCAATAACCTCTCCATCTGGTGAACAGAGCATGAACAGATTGGGGGAGACAGTTTCCTAGATGGTATAAAAGACAGGCAATTAGAGTGAGGAACTTCTAGGAAGTCAGCAAGCATTAAGTAGGCCATCACATTTTTGGCTCCATGTAGATAGCAGTTAAAAGAGGAGGTGATGTGTAAAAATCTGATGGAAAAAAAGCTGTACAATACTGGAACAACCTGCCAGAGAAATATATTGTTTCCCAAAAATATTTACTGCACAGTGAAAAAAAAAAAAAGAATTATGACCATGTTATTTGCAAAGCAGCAACTATTTATTGGTTTTCCTGTGCGTACAAGTTAAAATTTGTTTCAGAGCACTAAAACAATGGAGAAATACTTTCTACAACAGAAATGTAACCCTTATCAATGCCTACCTCACACATATCTGGGAAATCAGAATTGTTCGTTTTGCATCAGGTCAAAAAAACTAGAACATAACTTCTAATAAATCTGCCTCTTGTTATACCTTATATCTAACTGTATAGGCCTTTAGTCAACCAAGTTATTTTGAAATTTGCTTCTAAATACTTTTGCCCATGTGCAAAAATTCATTGAAATGAGTACGATCATCAGAAAGTGATGCTCTCAGAAAACTTTGAGCTTCAAAAGGCCTTTTGATTAAACTTGAGGAACAACTGAGCGCAGCTCATTGTGACGACATCAAACAATATTCTGTTTGCGAATGAACAAAGACTTTTAGGGCAGACACTAGCTGATTCACACACACACAAAAAATGTCCTTATTTCCCCACAAGGATAACAAAAACTGGTTTATTTGCTGTGTGGTCAGGCTGTTCCACACATTTGTGTACTCCTAGCATAATGCTGCCTTTGTTGACTTTGTGACCACTGTGTGCATGTGGGCTTTTATAAAACAGAAAAGATTTAGTCTGCTGATTTTATGAAGTTAGAGCATCACGCCTACAGTACCTTGAAAACGACAGAAGTTAAAACACTTTTCCTCAAAAGTTTTCTGCTTTCTTACAATGGTAACAGACATACACTACCAGTCAAAAGCTCGGACACACTTTCTCAATCAATTGACAGGTAGTGCATTTGTGCATGAGAGTAGCTTTACTGTATATTTAGTTGTATTAAACTACAGTTTATTTAGCCACTGATAACAGAGGAGCTGTTAAATTAAATCAATTAGCTTGAACCTAATCTGCGGTATCTGAACTTTGAACAAGCTCTTGTGGACGTGCACAACACTGGATGTAACTTGTGTCACGCACCCAGAAGCATATTGCACCAACACAACGCATTATGCCTAATCAGTTGTACTTCAATTTGTTTTTAAATCAGATATAATAAAAGTTGTCAAATGGTCTAGTACAGATTGGATGTGGAGGAGAGAGGGACGTTACCATGGTGTTGTGGCAAAGCTTGACCGGCTGAGCGGTGAAAGCCAGAAACTATCAGCTCCTCGGGCCTGCGAGAGGAAGTGCGCTCCATTGTTTCCTGCCAAGAAAAGTCAGATACCAAGGATAATCCTTCATTTAGAAATGATGCTAGATGTTTTACTGAAGGATAAAAAACAATGGGTTCAAATGGTTAAAACAAAAATCTTGGTTCATGGCTCTGGTCTCGAGCAACACCAAGTTAATGTTCATTCTAACCCTGACATATTAATTTAAGAGCCATCTCAATTCCATACAAACATGAAATATGCCCTGCAGAGTTTCAGTTACATCAGCACATCTATTGCTAAAACAAATAAACAGAACATCTACAGCATGGTCACATCTAGGGACACAATGTCAAGTTCCTCACACACTATCTAATTTGAAACAGCTTCGAGGCGAGAAAGCTGTCAAACAGAGAGGACAAAAAGCCAAATTTTAAATCTCCCCTTTTCCAGGAAAAAGAAGAACGCAGAAGAGCTGCTTCCAGGAACTGCTCGTGGCCAGGAGTCCTGTTGTGAACACCGGCATATACACACCAGCTCACATCTCTCCTCTGTGCTTCGAAAACATCCATAAATGCCAGGACCAAGATTTATAGCTCAAAGGAGCAGCCAAAAGCTTTCCAAGGAAGACAGCTAGGCTGCTGGGCCTGTGGTGTGACTGCAAGCTTTAGCTAGGACTGAGGTACAGCAGCTCCTCTAAACTCCCACTGAAAACCAGCTGCAGCAAGCAAATATAATGCTCCCTCTAAGTGCATAGCAATTTTTTTAAAAATTAGGACAAAATATGAAAATGCTGATAAAAAGATCAACAGGAATACTTAAGGTTCAGGTTTTGATAACAGTGCCCAGTCCTACATCAGAACTGCAGAGACTGCCTTCATCAGGACACAAGGCAGTAACTGTGTACACTGCAGGGGGTTTGAGGTAGAACAAAAAGTAGGAGTTATCAGCAGCAGCACTGTTAACATGTAGCTACAAGTCAACGCAAAAAAAGACCCCTGAACTTGAAGCACTCTTGCAATAAAAGTGAATTTTAATGACTGCATTCCCCATAAACCTTTTGGAATGAACTCTGATGCACTTTCACTGACTCTACAGTTTTAAGGACCCCATGAAAAAGCATTGAAGTGGTTTTACGTTTTGCCCTGGGCTTTACCTAAACAGCAGTAACTGACCCGACAATTACAAAACGTTTATTTACGCTTAGAATTTTGGTTTATTATTACAACCATGCTAAGAGATGTGTTCTAGTTGTTGAACATTGAAAATAAAGTAGCAGAATTGATGCTGGAATGTGGATGGTACCCGTTTAGATGTTCTTCAGATGCAGCCTCGTGGGCTTATAGTTTGATGACGAAAAACAAAAAAATCTTATTCCTACTTGCATTTTTAACTTGTTTTTTTATGGCTTCATTGCAGGCAGCTGGTTTCATTTATAGGTCATTAAGGTTTATTCCTCCAAGTCTCAATAACAAGGTTTTTTTGGGTTTTTTTTTTAAAAAGGGGGTTTCGGACATCTTCACCAGTGGCGCCAATATTTGTGAAGGGTGCTTTATTGCTGTGTCACACTGTTGCTGTCAAAAAACTGTAGACCAACCTTGAGTCTTGCTCTTAAAAGGAGCCCTATTGTGTTTCAGCATCTAAACTGTTTTCAATTTTAAAATGAAATTGATGAAGCATGTTTGAGCAGGGCAGCGATATGTGCCCTGTGTTGGATTCCACGCTAGGGCCTTTCTGTGGGAGGTCTGCATGTCCTCTCACTGCATACGTGTTTCCTCTGAGTACTTTGGTTTCTTCCCACACTATGGGCTGGTTACTGGTTTAAATTTTAAAAAAGGTATGGTTTTAAAACCACATTTTTCATCACCATTTTTTCCTGGCAGCATGTAACATAACACTGTCCCTCCCACACCTGTTGCTGCGCAGCCAACTAATAAAGGCTTCTATACTTTTCCCTCACTTAGAAGAATGACAAATTTGGTTGTTTTGAAATATTTCTCACTCAAAAAACACACAACAAGTGATATGGTATTGATAAGCAACCAACCAAGCAGTTTGCCACACTAATCAGCCAGCAAAAAACTGGTGGTTAGACTGAGTCCTTTATGAAAAACAATAAAACATGATAGTCTGCACAATAAGCATGTTTATTTGAAAACTACCCCTACATTTAGTAGTGCCTAGTCCAAAAACATGCAGGTTGGGCTGTTTAAGGGACCTCTGAATATACCCACTGAACCTGTGATGTTAACTAGCATTAAGCGGGAATAGAAACCAACTGAATGAATGGATCCAAAATGCTTCACAGGAGTGGCTTAAATGTCTTTCAAGCCCTGTTATGTTTGTGCAAAAAAAGCCTGGAAATTTTCAGACTGCCACATCACCGAAACATATGGGAAAAGCTGACGGTCTTTACCTTAATTTACTTTTTGTCCTCATTTCAGAGCATAACAAAACCCTTTCACTGGATTAACACAAGGTTTCCTAGATTTAGGAGAAGTTGTAACGTCTCACCTGTCACCCAAGACCATCATCTACATACTTTCTGCAAACTTCTCTCAGTGAATCTGAGGCTCAGGTTCCTTGAAAGTAGAAAAATTTAACTTAGCCACTGTCACCTCTGCACAAAAGCACCAAAGTCCGCAAGCGATGTATTCAGAGATGTCCTAAATTTCCAGACTGATTTCCAGATGGGATAGGGAATAAAGTGCGAAAATAGAAATATTTTTCATACTTACCGAAATCAAATGTCCAACTTTTCCAAACTGTATTAAAACCCTAATTATTTTTAAACTGTTCAGCCTTTCTTCTTTCTTTCTAGCCTTTTCTGAACAGCTAAAGCCACAACTCAACTAAGCTGCAAGTCACTGAAAACCTTTTGGTTCAGAACTCCAAATTCACAAATGTAAACCTATGCACAAAAAGGTGGATTTGCAAAGAGAGAAAGAAAGAGTTACAGCCGGATCAATCTGATACCATCTCTTGCACCGGTCTAAAGCTTTCACTGAGACAGACCGACTGAAACACACACATTGGAGACGGGACTGGAACGGTGCACAGATTCCCAAACATCCCCAGCGTTATGTATAGTATTATGTAAGTTCACAGAGGAACGGCTCATTTGCTCCTTATCTATACAAACTACACCCAGAGAAAAGCTCCACGGGGAAGAGGGAACATGGAGTCTCATCTCAATTGGCAAACTTTACACAAGAACACCCAGCAATGTTATATCCAGCTGCTCTCTGTTTAACAACCTAAATCTGTTTTTTGTGCACTACGTGTAGGTTGGAGGAATGTTTTCTGTGGAGACTCAATTCACTATTCACTGCAGTGTTCCTTGTGCAAAGGCCCTTCTGGCAGCTAAAGAGACCCAATCCAACTTAATGTCAGCCCAACAGGAGCTATGCGGTCCCATGGTTTGGGTTAGCAGGAGTCTTCCCGCTTGTACCTCCACCCAGAGAAATAAGGCAGCTGACATTACGTCACCTCCCTCATCCCTTCGGTCGCAGTAAGACATCACAATGTCAATCCCAAGCCTGTCACATAGCAAAGTCCCGGGCTTGTTAATGTTGTTTGTTTAGGAGTTCTATTTATAGAGCTCCACAATGCTGTTTAGCCAAATTCTTCAGGTTAGTGGAGAGGGAAAATCCAAGCAGAAAAACAAAGGACTCATTCTGCAAGAGTTGGACACTGGGAATGGGTCTGAGTGTGTTGTGTTGCTGTGACGCTCTGTGTGTGTGTATATATATATATATATATATATATATATATATATACACATATAATATATATATAATATATATATAATATTTTATACAATATTCAGCTGGCTGATTAGTGTGGTTTTTCACAGTGAGAAATATTTCTATACATAGGAAAATTTGACCTTCTTGCAAGTGAGGAAAACGTATAGAAGCCTTCATTAGTCGGCTACACAGCGACAGGTAGGGGAGGTACCGCTTATTGCTACATGCTGCCAGAGTAAAGGGTGATAAAATATAAATTAGATTTTCTGGCACTAGTGGCCTTTATTTTGTAAGTGTCCCAACAGGAAATGGGGGGTGGAAACAGAGAGAGAAAGAGCAGGAAGTATGCAGCAATGGTCAACGTGCCAGGACTCGAACCAGTGACGGCTGCATCGAGGACTGTAGCCTCTTTTATAGATCCGGTGCCATATTTCACCATATGAGAGGTTTGCAGAACTATATCTTAGAGGCCGTCCTTTTAATGACAAACATTTATGCAGTCCATAACTCAAGCCTTAAACCTATTCCAGCAGCATCTCACATAATCAAACCTTGCTGGCAAAGATGTTATAAAAATAAGCAAGTTCTGGTTACAGGTATCAAGGTGAATCAAGGTTTTTACAAAGTTGTGTTTTTAAAACTGCGAAATCTTTTCATCATTGTGGTTATTGTCCTAAGGATATGCCAGAGTTAGAGTCCGGGTGATCGGAGCTTTCTCTGGCTGAATGTAAATAAAAGTTACCCTATTATAGCAGCAGCAGGAATAAATGTTTTATCGGTTCTAAATAACAACAAATTATGTTTTAGATTTTTCTTTAAAATTGTTATGGAAGTATGATAGAGTAAAACTGTTATTTTGTCTGAAGATTAAACCATAAAAATCCCTTGTCTACTATAGAGATTCTTGAAATATTTTGGAGCAAAAAAAGTTGTTAATGCAAAGAAATTACCCCAGGTGGTATTTGATATGGGAAATAACAGACTCTGGTCCTGAAACACTTTTAAAAGGTGTCCATTCAGGTTGAGCCTAGTCTGCTTTTGATGAACAATTTCTTGGGATTTAAAGCTGTGATTTAAAATAAGGGGAAAATGGCAATTATGAAATATAAGGCTCAATGAAAAAAAATCTAAGTCTGTTTAACTGTAATTTAAAAGTTATTTGTTTTAGATCCACTAAAAATGCTTTATTAAACAGATCGCTCATTAATTAATGTCAGAACAAGCTAGTATATCTGCTTTGACAAATGTTCTATGTGCAAACTAGGACAACAGGTCCTATGTTTTGGTTGTTATTTTTTCTGCTAAGGAGCTGCTGAGTATGAGGGGTCAAATTAACAAAAATAAACTTGTAATGAACTGAAGGTGTAAAATACTGAACATGGTAAAATTGAGTGTCGTAAAAACCAACGTGATTAATTTTGCCTCTGTGAAAATTAGAATCCGTGAAATCGGGGGACAAATGATAACATGGTAAATATTAATGTTTTAAATATTAAGGTTATCAAATTTAACGTTGCCCGTTTTCATTTATTGCCTTGATTTTAGCGCCTCCATTTTTACCACTTCAGTTTTATCATTCATCGCGTTCACGGTAATTTTGTTACTTCTGGTAGATCGGAATACGGCAGCAGCCCTGACGCGACAGCGGAGTATGGACTTGTAGTCCATAGCCATTTGCATGCATTTTCAATACTACGGCAGTGATATTGTTGGTCACAGAGTGGAGCCGCAGGGAGTCACAAGCGAAGAACGCCCAGATTGTCTCCAGACTTTCTACCTCAGTCTCTCTTTAACACGATGAACCGGGAATCAGACACCTTCTCCGGAAGAGAGAGGGAACGCTGCACGGTCAACTCACAGCTGTCAGCGCAAAGAAACAACGAACCCCTTTTTTTTTATTTATTGGGAACAATCTTAATAAACTGAGTAGATATTTGAGTTCAACAAACTTACATTCTTGCTTAAAAGCATCTTAAACGTTTATTTGTGGTCACGGAAAGCGTATAATTTACATTTCTATTCACAATTTTTGCCACCATCGTCCGCCATTGCTGCCGAGCTCCACCAATCCTATTCGACCCACAATGAATCATGGGAAACTGTGGGTCATGGACTACAAGGGCTTCTGCCATATTCCGATATGTAACAAAAATAACACGGTGAACGCGATGATTGATAAAACCGAAGTGGTAAAAATGGAGGCGCTAAAATCAAGGCGGTGAATGAAAACAAGCAACGTTAAATTTAATAACCTTAATATCTATAACATTATAATAATAATAATATGTACCATGTTATTTTAATGACCTCCTAATTCACGGATTCTAATCTTCACAGAGGCGATATTAATCACATGTTGGTTTTTACGGCACTCAATTTTACCATGTTCAGTATGTCATACCTTTAATTCATTTCAAGTAAATTTTTGTTACTTTGACCCCCTCGTGGCTGAGTACTAACCAATGTCAAAAAGTAAACTTTAGAACAGAGGCTTCAAGAGAATATTTGTGTTGCAAACCCACACCAAAATCTGCAAGACCCTTGGGCTTAGAGAAAGTAGCTGTTTTATTGTCTTATTTTGTTATTCTGACACAATCAAGTCTAGGTCGAGTATTTGCTAATATTTACCCATTTTATTATTAGGGGTGTGTTTACTCTTTCACTTTCGCAGATGCAGGGGCATTACTGACATTTTTACCCGATCTCAAACATTAAATTGTCAGGCTTTAAGATGGTTCACCAAGCTCATTGGCACTGTTCAGCTTTCATCTAAACAAAGCTTTTCCCTTTGCAAAGCCTTACTGGTAGTAAGGATACTTTTATAGCTTGACAAAATATAAAGCAGGAAATAAAATCTTTAAGTTCATTTATCGATTGAAAGGTGTTAACATTTTGATGGCAAGCTGCAAGTAGCTGATAACGTTTTCTTTGAGGTCTGTGCTGCAAATTTTGATATCAACCAGTTCAGATTTTTATTAAGGAATGTGAAACAAAGAGGAGAAAATATGTACTGCAGCCCCTTTGACAGAGAAAGTACTTTTGAATCAAACAGACAAAGAAAGAATTACCAGATTATGACCCTTACCTTTTATTGTACTCAAAAATAAAGTGCATCAAAGGATTTGCTGTAGATTGATTCATTCGCAGACCAAAAACAGAAGAAATATTGGAGTTTCTAATTCTGATGAAAAAGCGTAACCTGCCAATCACAAAAATTGGCCAATTCTGATTGATGATTAGTGCATCTCTAGTTTTTCTCCTGGCTTTTTAAAGTTGCTGATATAAATAGTACATTTATTTTGATGTTAACCAGGTCCGACAGTAATAAAAGAAAAAAACGAAATTTTTAAATAGCTGTGAATCTAAGACCTTCACCTCAGTATCTTGAGCTGCAAATCAGAGCACCATATTGCCGGTACAAGTAATTTAAACAAGACATTCTTCCTGTAGAGTGAAAAATCCCAAAAATGTAATCGAAGCTGTAACCACATTTAAGTTGTAGAGTTCTAAAACAAAAATTAACCAGTTTTCAATCGATTCAGGTTGGAATTCAGGTTGCTGTTTCAAGGAAACTGAACTTTAGAGCCACACTACTTCAACACATTGACTCACACTCTGCACCACTGCAACGCAAACAAGCACAAAGCTTATTAAATATTTACCTGGTAGTTTGAGTGACGTAAAAAGTAGTCAGGGCATCCTGCTAAAGCCATGATGTTTGCCTTGTGCTCCCTCTTGCAGGAAACCCTCTGGTCTCAGCAAGCAACCTGCACAAGGAGGAGCAGCACAGCAAATAAATGAGACAAAGCAAGCCTAAAACTGACAGGATAATGATTAGAGGGAAAGAAGAAAAACCTCCAGAAAGAATGATGTCAAAGACCTTTCTAAACCTGACAACCATATGGATGTTGGGATCTTTGCCCGGAGCAACTTTGTAAAACTGGCATCCAGTATCCAAAACCCTACACTCATCTCCAACTTAAAGGGAAAGCCTGTATGTGAGCATGATTTGTGAGAGCATCGAGGTGCATGTACACGTTGAGTCTAGTATAAACACAGCCATTGTTTTCAACACACACAAACACACACACACAAACACACACACACAAACACAAGTCAGTCCCTAAACAAAGCCTGGGGCTTAGGACTAAATAAGAAACCTCCTCCAAGTTGCAACATATGACCACTCACCACCTGCAGCTTGTTGAGGAAGCAGAAAGGGTGGTGGGAGCAAAGCAGTAAGCTAGTTTCTTATCCGCTGGGGGTTAGAAACTACAAGATGTGTGTTTGTGACTCTCGCATAGTCAACATTAAATCCTGAGTTTGCTTTTAAGTAAAGAGTAAATCTCATTTAACTCCCCTAAATATGAAGCTCTTTATTCCTGCCCCAGATTTCTGTGGTCATTAGGTACAGGCTGGTTACTGCTGTCAAGATTTTAGAATGCTATGGATTCAAAGCCACAAACATTTTCCCTCATATCCTTCCCACTGTTTAAAGTTGTCAATGAGATGGAAACTAATCTATCCCTTTTATTAAAATAACACTGTTTTAAAGCTAAATTCTTAAGCTACAACTGCTACCTAAAGGCTGGCTACCTGAGCAGATAGGCTGACTAATTGCCCAGCTAAAAGTTGTTCTATGTGTGTCAATCTGCAAAGAGCAAAGCATCAAAATGTTAGAATATACTGCGCTTGAAAACTACCACTAAATTTTGCTGGTGTTTATTTTAAGTTTTTGCTTACGTCTATCAAAAATAAGAGTAACTGTTCTGTTTGTGTTTAATAAAAAAAAGTAATGGAGCTGTTTGAGTAGAAAGTTTTGCCGACTGTTAGAAATAACTAATCACCATGAAAATCCACTCAACCAGCTGTCGTAAACCCTCACCATCCGCCTGGCTGAGTTCATAGAAAGCTCTGAGCTCATTTAGGAACTTTTCAGACCTGTACTTCCACAATGTGCTGGATGCAGTTCATGCAGCAAACTACACATGCACACTAAGCATTGCATCTCCCTAGCCAACTCTCTGACTGATTTCCCTATAATCTTCCTGTCAGTGCTTCTCTATTGTACAGGTCAGGTCATTATATAAGATATCAAATGGTCAAACAATAATCCTTCCACTACCCCCACCTCCTCCTTTCACCCCACTAATTACTGTTTCCACAGGGGCTCGGCTATCTTTAGGTTGCTCTCGCTGACTGAGAATGCGTGTCCAAATGTGTATGCACAGTTGGACACACATTGAAAAAAGACACCATCTCCACTCCTGATAATTGCATGCCTTCCCCCCACTTTCCTTCCCACTTGTGTCCAGTTTTGAGTCTTACATGTTCTTCCTCTACAGGATCAGGCTGCTCACACCAATCAAATTGCTGGTTGAAAGGGCAAGCCCTGCTGATTGTATGTGCAAGTCTAATAAGCCTGAAAGCTAAGCCAAAGCTGTCAGGGCTTGACATTTAGTGACATTTGTGGCTCCTCCTGCAGAGAAAGAGAATAATTCAGCTTTACTAGTGATACGGGGCCACCAACAGGTTTAATGGACTCTGAAGCACCTTAATAATGCCACACTTGCTAGAGTGTTTGTCCACACTCAGTCCTTCAAACTGGGTGTATTTCTGCCAAAACAGCACAGAGAAAAATGAACCTAAGGGTGATCTTGCTGCACCAGCAGGGCAGAATGATTGATGTTACACATCATAGAGATTTTACTTCAGAATACAAATCATCAACACACAACTAGCTCGTCCTCCATGGAGTAGCTCCTTAACATGCTACTAGTTCATGAAAACGCCTGGCATTAGTTCAGGAAGCACCGCTGCGGATGAAATAATCATTACACCACTCTGACACAGATACAATATTAACAATGAAATAAAAAGTGCAAACTCCTTCCAATATTTTCTAAACTTTGGATAATTCTGCAAAAGGTCTCTGTGCTTTTTATCATTCAAAGTACAAAATTAACAAGACATTCGTTTAATCTCACACTTTTGAGGATGATATAAAAGTGTTCTGTCAAGTTTAATTTCTTACACTAAAAACGTCAGTAAACGCGGCTATAGCTCCACTGCACGCCCCTACGTGACCGAGCAGAATGGTTGCCTCTGACTTTAAGAATATGCTCTGCTATGTAGATTAAACAAATACACAAAGTGCTTACGGTTATGAAAGGGCAGCACGTAGTTCAAGCTCGTGTCCAGGACGCACGACGTTTCAACACCCGGTTAACGCTTCAACTTTCCTCGTCTGAATGTCGGCACAAACTGCTTCCCACCCCCCAAAAAACCTCTGTCCGCCGCCGTGTTCACCTTGTCCCCCGAAGCGCTGCCCTCGCGCACGTACAAACCGCACATCCACGCGCTCACTTCTTTTACTCGCGCGCACAAGCATACACAAGTTGAGCCCACTCCACGCCCACTCCACGCCCCCTCTCTGCGCTTTGGCCAGCTGACTCTCGTCAGTCTCGCCCTTACACACACTGGCTGGAAGCCTCCTCTTTCTCAGCTCCGCCCTGCTTACTGCACTGCAAAACATATCTTAACTTATCTTACACGCTGCTACGTCACTGATCAACGTGGCTCCGCTTCGACACACCCCCTGAGGGTCAACATGGCCTTCCCTGGAAACGGCGACATGCTGTCAGGGGTGCCATGACACCTGTCATCATTACAAGTGAAATCCCAGCAATAATAAAAGAAACTCAATTTGTCCACTTGACTGTTTTCTAAATTGGTTTTCTGTATGATTTCAACATTTTTATGGTCAAAATTGCTGAGTTTAAGCATTGTTGAAATATTACAAGGGAGAAAGGCAAGGTAATTAGCTGTGCCTCACCACGGATGGCGCTGTGTCACACACTGATGCAAGGGAGTTGGCGCACACCCATCGCTGTCACTCTTCATATCGCCAAAATAAATGCTGGCTTTAATTTATTTATTCTAATATAAATGTGCAGTGAAAATGGACAGGGTGAGGCAAAAAGTACCATGCTGTACTGACAGGGGGCAGTGCTGAGCCTCATAGGCACAGACAGCTAACAGCAGTCGCTATGTACTTTTTACCTACGCAGAGGTCAGGGGTCTGGAAAAAGATTTTTTTTTAACTGGATATTCAGTCGAAACAGGAGGTTTTAGAAAGAGCAAGACCAACTCTGAAAGATCTGCTTCAAATAAGTAACCCGCCCTTTTTAACTGGAGTGGTACGGAGTGGAAAACGGTGTCGAGTACACGGATTTGAATGGGCAGCACGAACTAATCTTTAGCGTTCACAACGCGAAGGTGAGGGAGAAGCGGGAGATTTTAAAAGACTTGATTCATTCAAACTGCTTCTATGGACTTCATATACATACAAACATCAGATCATACACAATTTTCAATTTTAATTAAAAAAAGAGAGATCAGCCAAAATGAAAAATTTAATTTTAATAATCAAATTTGACTTTATATAAAATAGTTTTTTGTTTTTTTGCTATGATATTGAACAGCATAGAATTACAAAAAAAAAATAAACCTGTTAGAGATTAAATTAAAAAAGAGTAAAAAGCTGCACTTACCTGGTTTCACAAATGTGTATAGACTAATTATTTTCTTGCAACCTATTTTATTAAACTTCAGCATTCAGTCTTCTTTGGTAAGAGTCTCTCAGCATCCAGCATCTCGACTTGGCATTACTTTCCAGCACTTCGAGTCTATCAGATACGTTTTCAGAACTGAAGCGCATACGGGAACTCAGAAGCAGCATGGTGAGTTCAATGGTTTCATAATAAACAAGACAGTCAGAGACTGCATGCCTCCGCCACCTAACGTAGGGTCACTGACACCATAGGAAAAAATCCTGGATCCGAATTCTTTCTCTGGTGAAAATATTCATAAGAAGTCGCCTGTAACCTTTTCCATAAAGTTTCTAATAGACAGACAGATAGACAAACAAGCTCAACTGAAAACATAACCTTCTTGGCGGAGGTAATGGAACAGCTAACTTACTGTGCAGAATAGTATTTTAGGATGCACTGCTTCTTGGTCTTCCATTAAAAAAACTTAACAGCTACTTGAAAATTCAAGTGAAAGGATGCTGAGAAGACCAGAAAGCAAGCACATATCGTACCAATTTATTTTAAACATGCTCCACAAGGTTAAGGAGTGTGTTCATAGAAAGATGACAAAACCAGAATTGTAACATCTGCTATAATTCATCCCAAAGGTGTTCAAGAAGGTTGAGGTCAGGACTGTGTGCAGGCCAGTCAAGATTCTCCACACCAAACTTTATACACCTGATGCCATGGAAGTGATTTGAATACCAAAATTCATTCATTTGGTGGTGTGACCCGAAACTTTAGGCAGTATAGTGAATGTACACATGCATGATCCAAAACCACTCTGTAAATAGGTCAAAGGTACAGGCTGTGTTAAAAAAGAATCAGGCCTCTGTGTAGACCTGTGTAAACCAACATATATGGAGCTCAAAATCACATGGGTGTGCTTATACTCAGCTACAGAACTTGGCAGAACATCTCTGACATCTGTAGCAATTCTCTCACAGTTGCAGTCATTGAAGTACAGATTGCAATTTGTTATCAGACTGAGCCTTTCAAGCTGTGTGCCGTGTTTTTTTTTTTTTGGGTTAAATTGGACTTTCTTTAGCCCTATGTTTACAGGCACTTGCAAAGAGTTTCTTCCCTCACAGACGGTAATGTTTGGCTGTGCAATCAGCGAACTAAATCCAGTCCAGAGTCTAGTCTAAAACAGTTTAAGATAAGAAGGTCTATAAGGTTAAATTATTGAGTTTATAGAGGTCAAAGGTGGCTGCACATTTAAGTACATGTACTTAGGAGTGGACATGTTTATTTGTGAATAATGTGATTCATTCAATTTACATTTTTATGGATGAACATCTCATAAAAAGATGCATTATTGTAAATCATAGCCGCTTAACACTATGGTGTATGTCCTATATTATAAAAAAAGTGACTTACTAAGGAGAACTCCAGTATTAGCTTTCCATACACTTAATACTGTAGCACACATTATTTCATCTCCAGCTAAGCTACGCTACCAGAGATGTTTTTGTAAATGTTACAAAATGGAGTAGAATGTGCATCACAAGTTAGAGATGCACTTTCACCACACACAGGTGCCACTGCAAAAAAGTTCATATATGTGCTTCAAATATTTCATGGCAATAATCCAATAATCCCCTACTTGATCTCATGCTATGCAAACACTCTGTCTGCACTGGTGAAGAGTCACTCACCTCAGCTTGCTGAAGCTTGGAGTGGCAAACACAGAGTATCCTCCAGGTAATTAAGATAATAATTATGTGACCACCTGGGGGTACTCATAGACTGTGTACAGACCATTGAACTTTCAAGATGGTCAAACCATCAATATTTATGGGAAGAAAACTCAAGGCAAAAAGCATCTTACCGTGTAGCACGTTGTAAATTTGACATCTTTCAACCAGATACACATGCCATATCTTTGAGGGAGGCAACCTATAAATAATGAACTTTAATCGTGTCTGTGCCAGGACTTGATATTTCACAAAATTCACCAAATTGTTTCACATTTGGACCCACATAAAAAAGCATTTTAGATATGCCAACATAAAAGGCAAAATAAAACAATAAGACAGTAGCTTTAGTGTCAGGTGTTTTTTATACTAGTTGTCATTATGATACCTTTGAGAGGAACTGCTTCCTAATTTGAGACTTGTAGCAATCTGATTATTTCAATGATTGTTGAGAGATTCTGTATATCCTGTACACTATTGGTGATTGATTGATTTTGGTAACAGTAGGGTATAAATGTTGTATGTTTCACATTTTTATCAAAGCTTCTGAATGGACCATGCAAAACAATTGAGAATGTCTAAACCTTTTTGGTTCTAGCTTAGCTGGTTTATTATCTAGACCACGAACCAGGTTTCCTAGTGGATGTTTCTTTATTAATGAAACAAGCTACATAAATTATGTTATGCAACTATTTTTTAAAATTCCTTCTAACAATGACACATTTCTGAATGACTGTTTTTTATTTTTTTTACTATTTTATGGAAAAACAACAATAGTTACTTACAAAGGCTTATGGCTCAGTGATTGCTGACAAAACCCTGCACCTGTGCTGCCCCTCTAATCAGTGACATGAAACCGCTGACGACATGCCTGCATACACACGTAGACATGCATGTTGCAACATGTTTGAGAAAGGTTAAAGCAGTCAAATGGATAACTCAACCTTAAACCTCAGAGGGTTAGCTCAAGGAGATTTGCACTGCATTTCAGCTTGTTGAGCCTACATTTTCAACTTTCACTGTCCTGACACATTTTATAACATGTTAGCATCTTGAATTGATGCATTATCTAAGGTTAAGGCCAGATATTTACACAATACTACTAAGACACAGCCTGTTTGTCTCTGTGGCTGACATTAAATCAGACAAAACCTTTCCTGTTTTATGTCAGTTAGAATTACTGTAAATATTTCTATTTTCTAAACACCAGAATAATGAGAAGGAGAGGCACAGAGATAGATAGAGAGAGAGAGATAAAGAAACAGAGAGTTTTAAAACTTTCTTCAAATTTAAAAGTTTACATACCTTACCTTAGTATTTTGTACAATTACCCTTTAAGTTAGATTACTTGAGTTAGATATTTTCTGCCTCCTTCCACAAGCTTCTCTCAATAGTTGCTGGACTTTTGGCCCATTCTTCCTAACAGACCTGTAACTGAGTCAGGTTTGTAGGGCGCTTCGTTTACACACACCTATTCAGCTCTGTCTAGATTTTTATCTATGTTGTCCCCAGGCCACTCTTTAACGAATCTGGGGTTGCACTGAGGTGTCATTGAGTGCATTAGCAAACTTTATTCTTGCTTTTTTTTATGTTGCTTTTGGAGTTATGGCCTCTTCCCTGCTGAGTGGCCTTTCTGTGCATATTGGTAAAGAAGTCATTTCAATGTGGATAATAACAGCTTCAGCCCACAAATTCATACAGTCTTTTGTTTTTGTGTTGGGTTGATACACATTTTTGGCACCAAAACATTTAATTTTCTAGGACACAGACCTGACTGTCAGGGACATAACCTATCAGGGACAGGACACAGGACAGTCCTATGGTATTTATTGGCTTCCATATCATTGTTTGAACAGATAAGCATGACACTTCTAAATTTCTGCCTCCAGCTAACCTAAATGTTTTGATCAGAGGTTTACAAAGCCATGACATCAAATTCTGGGTTTCCAAGGGTGTTTAGAGGCATAGGAATCTTTCTGTATGAAAATTACTAAAATTTAAAGAACGTAATAATACATTCTCTGTCATTATTCTGGCATTTAGCAAATAGGAATAATGCTGATAATCCTAGTTGACCTAATGAGAAAAGCTTCAGTCTGATTTATTGTGAGATAGTGAGAACAAAAATGTTACGTGTGTTTCATACAGTGTATGTAAATATCTGGTTTCAGTCAGGAATATGGGTTCTAAAATCCAGCCATGTGTGCTGGTAAATACCGGAGCTTTTATGAGAGGATGCCATCAACCACTTGAAAGCAGCAGGACTTCTAGGAAAAGCAACAAACTTTGAAGGTGGATGCCTGGCTCTGACCAATGATTGGCCACAGCTCTTTCTGTTTACACTCACAGGTAACGTGCAACACGGTTACACAATCATCAGCGGCCGCAACAGAAGCAGCTGGATGCTTCCCAATGAAATGGGTCAAACGAGCAAGTACACGGACAAGCAGAGTGTTTTGAAAACACTAAAGCAGCATGGTTGTTACATAAAAGATCCACAGGCCGTTGTTGGGGAATGGTTAGGCCTCACAGATGTGGTGGAATGAGAGTCTCATGGGAGTTCATTTTATACACATCCGCACCAGTACCAACACTACCACTGTAGGCTATACCGTCCCCCCGTACATACCGCCTGTAATTGTGAAAACGTTAGATCAAAGCTGGTCGGCATTTTCCATCGTCGAGACAATTAAGATTCCACAGATGGTTGTGTCACAAACCCTGTGGTGTGAGCACCTGAAAGTAAACAAAAGTTAGCGAGGCCTTGTGGAATAGGAATAGGGTCATTATGACACAGTGAGCCTCTGTATGTGTGTACTTCTCCCAGGATACAATGTGTGTACTTGTACTGCGTATGTTTTGAAGCCTGATTCATTGTGTGTGGTGTTGGTGGATGTGTCTGTGTGGACAACATGTCTGGGGCTGGGTGGTCTGAGAGGTGCTGTTGTCAACATACTGGTTTTCATTTTTTTTTATTGATGATCACCTCCAAGCTGGAATGGTGCTATTCCTCCAAGGACAATATGACACCGAAGTCAATTTTGACGCTTTGATGTGGAAAATGCGGCTGAGAGAGCAAAGACCCGCACAATATAAGGTTGGAGACAGGATTTGTTGTATTGTATAGAAAATGTCACCACCATGAAATCTTTAAAATTAGATTAAAACATTAAAACTGTTTATTAAAGAAGATGATTGCCCTGGGTGCCATTCATACAAGATCCACCACTGCCCTCCAGCATGACATTGAATGTAAACATGGTGTCAGAAGCACAATGGAAAGTAACAAGGGTCTTCATCCAATCTAAGTGACCCTGAGCTATCTAGCCATTAAGAATGGGCAAAAACTTTTAATGTTTCAATTTTCAGGGATGTCTTTTATGAGTGAAGGTTGTCATGGAGCATAAATCAAGAAGGTTTTCTGAGTAAAAAAATAAATGAAATACATCTAATGCAAACAAAATGTGACAGCAGTTTGAAATATCCCCAGAATATTAATAATATGAAATGCTAAACTATTTTTGTGATCAGGGTTGCTTTAAGATTAGGGATTTTTATTTTGCCATGTCTAATATCCAAGATCCAAACTTCACTGTAACCCAAACTAAGGGGACAAATTTGTAAAAAAAAAAAAACTTTAATTTGTGATGTGACACATCACAGATTGGACATTTGGTATTTTTACACATTTAAATATTTCTTTATAACTTTAACAATTTGTGCCAATTGCGTGATTGCACTCATTTAATCTTTTATTCTGATGTGTGTTGCATTTTTCTCCCCTTGTTGTCTAAATGTACCTCGAACCACTGGGCAGCGTGGTAAATGGAGGTTATTTCAGCTGCTCCTACCTTATCTGTCTAGAATCAGTTTACAGTCTCGACAGGAATGCATTAGCTGGAGTTATATTTCTTCTTTGTTTTGGTTTCTGTGATATCCTGAAATCTACACAGTTTTAGTTGTGATTTTGTCGTTTTTTTGAGCTTTCTCTTTTGTTTTTAGCAAGGCAGCAGTGACACAGGTTAACCTTTTTTTGACCTAAATCTGCACAGTTTGATTGACGGTAAACAGCCTCTATGGTGAGAGCATTCCCTGCTGTCTTCACAGCACTTTCATGAAAGGAAAATCTTGCGGAAGCATTCATCATTCAAGGTAAACATTTATAAATGAAGCCTGTCAAATGTTTTGGTTGATGTTAACGCTGTATGTATCTAAACCATCCTCAATAGCCAGGCATGTAGCAACCATAATGTAACAGCCAATAACCAAAGACCTGCCATTAGGTTTAGAGTTTTGCCGTTTTTAATGTATGCCACGAGAAATAATTTGCCAAGATTTTAATGGTGTAGGATTATAAATTCTTCGAAAATGTAATAATTGTAGCTGATAATGTAAAAAAATATTAACATGACTGCATTTATTGGAAATAAAATGTACTTCCTTTGCAATTTTTGCCCAGAATTCTTGATTCTACAGGTCAGAGAATAATCAGTCCTGGGTGTGATTATTATATTTTCACATTGGGCCAGCTTTGTTTTTCCCTTAATAAATCTTTATATGAAAACTGCTTTTTGTATTTACTCAGTCTGTCTTTGTCTGATCTTAAAAATAGTTTGATGATCTTTAACCTTTACGTGTGACAAGAAAAAGCAAAAAATTATGTAATCTTTAAGGGGGCGAATACTTTTTCAGAGAACTGTATATGGCCGCCTTACAGAGTATTTGCACCACGTCACTGGTTTACAAAACAAATCCCAGCAGGGCCCTCTGGGCTTTGCCGCTGCCTCACAAGTAAGCCTGGTAGTTGCGCAAATTTTATGCCTCATTAATTTCCAATACAACAGTTATCATAAAATCTAAATTAGTCACCAAATAATATTTCTCCCACGTGGGATTGGGATATAATTGGGCATCTATATTACAAACCTAAATCGTATTATGAGCTTGGAGTACTGGCTTGGGTCTCACAGATTCTGGTTCTTCTTGGCACCCCCCACACTTACTCAAAAACAAGTGCATTTTAATCTTTGCATTAGCAGTTAATCTTTTTTCAGGCCCTGGAAAAAACTCTGTTAATCTTAACCTCAAGGTTTAACAAAGAGCTCTCCAGGTGAGAAATATCACTGAATTTGCTTTAAGGTTCCTTTGTATATGTTGTCTAGTTAAGAAAACTCAAAGACATTTTACTGATTAATGTTGATTGTTTGAAAGATTTAGCCTTTTCAAACTACTTCTCATGACAGATGTTGTTCTGAGCCTGTTCTGTTCAGTGTGTTTGCCTCTGAAAGGTGGGCTGGCACTATCTCCCCCTTCCAAAGTCACTAAGACTGAATCAGGAGATCAAAGTCAAAGCTGCTGATTAATCCACATAACAGGAGCTTTTCCACTAATAACAGAACATTCCTTTCTTCTTGGCCGCTCGGTACAGCGCTGCCCCTGAGCCTTTGCCGTTGACAACATGTTGATCTTGAGTGATTCTCCTACATTGTATTTTCAAACACGGCTGCAAAGTATTGTCTTTTGGTGACATCTAGAATGAGTTTGGGGAAAGCATGTAAGTGTTCATTCCCCTTGAACCTTTTCACATTTTGTCATGTTACAGCCCCAAAATTATATGTGATAGACCAACACAAGGAAGAGTATAATTGTGGGGCAGAAAGAAATAGTAAATGTTTTTGTGCATTTTGTGCACCATACATCACACTGAACACATTATCCCCACAGAGAAGTATGGTGGTGGTAGCATCAAGCTGTGGGATGACTTTTCTTCAAAGGAGACAGGGAAGAGAACAAACCTAAACATAATGCCAGAGCTACTATGCAGTGGTTTAGATCTAAACATATTCATCTGCTAGAATGGTCCAGTCAAAGTCCAAAACTAAATCTAATTGAAAATCTGTGGCAATAGTACAACGTTGCGGTTCATAGACACTCTTCATCCAATTGGGCTGGGCTTGAGCCATTTCCTTCTCAGATTATGTCTATAAATGCACCTTTCTATCTTGCCTGTTTGATGCAAGTTGCTGCTTCACAAATGTGTCACTTGCCAAAAGAATGAAGAGCTGTTGTGTTTAATGGTCAGAAAAAAACACTGGCAGTTGAAAGAAGGTTGGCTTTCTGGGTGACCTGAAACATCTTGTACCATCAAATGTATTTCCAGCCGGAAGCAACAGCTATTCCCCATCAAACAGAGAAATCATTTGTAATAGTATTGCACAGAGGAGGCCTGTGTTTTGTCTGAGAGAAGGCCTCAGACTTTTGCCGGGCAGATGTTTGGGTTGGATCGCGGTGTGGTGAAACACCACCCTTGCATCTGGCTCAAGTTCTGCAGGAATACAGGAATAGAGTACTGAGAAAGCAGGGAACACAACTCGCCTTTCAGCACAGATTGCATGATAGAGGAATGTTCTTTCTGCATCTCCAAGTATTTTCCTTTATGAGCATACCAGAAGAAGAAGAAGGAAAAAAAGGAAAGGCTTAAGCAAGAATCATTTGAGGAATTTAATTTTACCCCAGCTAAATCACTTGGAATGTTTGCATTGCACCTCAGAAACTCAGTCTGTACCAGGTCCAGGGATTTTCATTCTGTGCTGAGCTAATGAATGCTATAAAGGAGACATGAAATATCACTCCTGCCAAGTAAACGATGAATACAGCTACAAACAGACTGAGGGGTGTAAACAATATTTCAGGGGTAGTAAAAATGTTTTTATATATTGATCTTTCGGTTTGTTATTAATAGCTCACATTCCTGGTAGACATCTATGTGGCTTAACTGAAGCAATCAAGACTGCAGAAATATAGCAACGTTCAAGTTGTCTCAAAAGAGCAATGTTAGTGCAGAAACTACTCAATTTAGCACTGATCAGCTGCAACCATGGCTAAATCCCCCATGCTTCTGTAAATGCTGCCGTGCAATTCCACATGCCTGCTATATTAAGCTGTTGACTGTGAAACAGATCAAAAGCACGTTTTATTAGGTTATATGCAGAGATTTTTTCCCTTTTCCACCAGGAAGCAGGCAGGCACCTCCCATCATGCCCTACCTCCCTCTATAAGTATCAGCTATTGGTTGCCAAAAGGCTGCCTGTGGATATTAATAGCAACACTTGCAGAATCTAAACCACAGTTGTGTGGGTCAAGGTGGGGCTCAGGCTTTATTAAACAATTATCTGAAACTGATATGAGTTGGAGAGTGAAATGAGAAAAAGGAGATAAGCTAAACAGATGTCCTGATGTGCTTAAAGCTTGAGTTAAAAAAAGAGATAAGAAGGTTCATCTTTTAAGTTTACCAACAGTGAGTTCAGGGTGCATTAACCAGTCAGGACACTTTTAGGAACAAGAAGCTTTTTCATCAACAACAGCATGTTTAGATCAGTTCTTCCATTATATAATCAGTTCAGTTAAAGCTTGTTCTCAAGTCTCTTCATCAACTGCAGAAGAAAGCCTGAGCCAACAAATAACAGGAAAACACCCGTTGAGTTGTTTACATTCCCACAATTAACCTTTTCCACAATTTGTCATGTTAACACCACAAACCTTAAAGAACTTTATCGGGATTTATTACACCAAACTAACACAAAGTAATGAATAAATTAGAGTTATTCAATTTTTTAATAAATACAAATTTGAAAAGTGTTGTGGGGCATTGCATTCAGCCACCCTGAGCCAATATGTTGTAGAACCACAACTGCAAGTCTTTTGTTATATGTCTCTCCCAGCTCTACATCATACCAAAGTCTCTCAATTAGATTTCAGTTTGGAATTTGACTGAGATATTTTAACACATGGATATGGTTCAACCTAGCCCATTCCATTGTAGCTCTGGCTGTATGTTCAGGGTCGTTGTCCTGCTGGAAAGGGAACCTCCAGCCCTTTCCTGCCTCTAACCGGTTTTCGTCCAGAATTGCCCAGTATTGAGCTCTATCTGTCATCTCATCAACTCTTACCAGCTCCCCTGTCCCTGTTGAAGAAAAGCCACCCCCCAGCATGCTGCTGCCACTTCCCTGTTTCACTGTTTGGATGGTGTCTTTAGGGTGATGTGTAGTTAGTTGTCCTGCACATGTAGCACTTAGCATATGGATCAAATAGTTAAATCGTCTCCTCTGAGAGCACCTTCTTCCACAGGTTTGCTATGTCCCCTACATGGCTTGTGGCAAACTACAAATAGAACCTCGGTTTGCCACTCTTCCATATGGCCAACAGATTCTCCCACCTGAGCTGTGGATTTGTGCAGCTTCTCCAGAGCTACCATGGTCATCTTGGCTTCTTCTCTGATTAATGCCCAGCCTGTCAATTTAGATGGACATTTCTGCCAAATGATTTCCATTTTCCGATGACGAACTGAACAAAGATGTGTGAGATGCTTTAATCTTGGAATAGTGTTTTATAACCTAGCCCTGCTTTAGACTTCTCCACAACGTTCCCTCTGACCTCTCTGCTGTGTTTCCTGTTCTTCATGACGCTGTTTATTCACTAATGTTCACTAATGTTCAAACAAACGTCTGAGGCCTTTACAGATCTGCTGGATCTATACTGATACTGAATTACTCTCAGGTGGACTCTGTTTACTTAGGTAACTTCTAAAAGCAATGGCACAGGATTTTATTAATGGGTATCAGAGTAAAGGGCGCTGAATTTAAATGCACACATTAATAAAGCAATATTAAAAAACCTGAATCATATTTCTTCCACCTCATATGCTGCTGCTCCCTTTATAAAGCTCTTAAAACTCTTTTAAAAGCCTCGAAGATGTTAAGCAATTTGTCGGCGCTCTTTGTGCAGACACATATGTAAGAGGCTTCTTCAGTGTTTTTCTGTTTCAAAACATCTCTAAGTGTTCTCTGTCGGTGAAAAAAGCGTGATATAGGCACTATCTGATTCAAAAATGCAGCTGTTCACAGAAGAAAGATGTGTTGAAAGGAAGTATGTATTGCAAGCACTGCAACAGAAGCTCACCTTTGGGTTTGGCTTATGATGACAACAGCCAGAAATGCTCCTTTTTTGGTTTTGGGCTGAAGCATATGATGTTCATTTCTTGTTCACACATATTTGGGACTGTAATTCAGCCTTCCGAGCCCAGAAAAATTCAACTTCGTTTTAAATAGTAAAGGTGCAAGTGTTTTTTTTAATGTAACATTGTACAGTAGACTTTGGCAAAGCTTTCTCAAAGTAATCCCTTGCTATATGGGTAAATTATTAAACTGATGGCTGACTGTTCTTGATCCTGTGTGGCTGAGCACTCCCCCTATGGTTTTTGGAACATACGTCATTACAGAGAGGTCCAGATTTATTACTTGGTCTGCTCCCAGCAGAAATGTTTCTACCTGTGCTGTGAAAGAGAGTTAAAACCAAGGGTGAACATGCAGGATGTATTGCAAAATGGAGGACCTTATGTTAACGTGTACTGGCCAACTAAGATGAGTCAAAGGACACCAAAACCAACTGACAGGGTCCAGAACTTTCCTCTTTAATGATTCACCCTTCCTTTTTCTTAGAAAAGCAAGAACAAAATCCAGCAGGAAGAAAAGGAAGAAGTGGGAGGAGGAAGAAATGAGGTGTGTATGCACAGCAGAACCTGTTTTGTAGTCTGAACTCTGAATATCTTTCCCAAATCCTGACACATCTGTCCTCTAAAGACAAAGAGAGGAGAGAAGGAATGCAGCAGAAACACCCAACCGCGTCTCTGTGTCTAACTGCATAAAACTGCCTATCTAGGATATCTAGGCTATGTGAAAATACAATGACACACTGTAATGCATGCAGCAATGCAAAGCAAGCTGAAGCTATGATCGTGTGCACACACCCGCGAGTGTTTTGGTATCAGTAGTGAGGAGGTTAGGTAAATATATGTGCTGATAGCCCTGAGCTCGAGCTGGCTGCTCTGATTGGCTTATCTCTTCATGATGGCTTCAGATATCCTGGTTGCCAGCCAATAAAAACAGTGGAGGGAACACACTGCCCCACTCCATGGCAAGAAAACATTTAGTGCTGAGACACAGTAAAGGAGAGAACATGTGATGCAGACTAAGGCCTTGGTTACTGCAGAGTTGGTTACTGAATATGGCCTTAGTTGTAAGTTGCTGTGTTTATCCACAGATGGACTTTCATTTGAGCTGTTTCACCTCAGGTTCAATGTGGGAGGACTCTGTCGGTTGTGTGTTGTTGCTTTTAAGTCACCAAACTCATGTACTATAAAAGGTTATGTCATATATTGGTGTGCATCCTCCACCCTAGCTATATAGCATCCTTCACTTTCCTTTTCTTTACTCACACCATTCGATATACAGACAGACCCTGTATAAGCAAACTGGATACAGGATTAGCTTAACCCGGCCTGTCATGCTTTGAAAACGTCAATAACATTAATTAATAAGACATTTAATAAATGCAACATCAAAAACCCTTTTCATTTTAGGCTTTTTGAGGCACTTGGGGGGGCCCTGCTTAAACAGTATCCCCCTCCACCTAAATAATCTGTGAGAGTTGCTAACTGATACACCCAGTGACAAGGCTAAATACTAGCATATACAAGCTGCTAATGGATTTCTCTACATTATGTTCCAAACCTGTAGCAACAAGGACTATAGAAGTTTTTAATTGGTGTAAAGTAACATATGATAATTACATTTACACAGGGATATCAAAGTAGCTGACTGCAATCAACTCTTGATCACTGTTGTCGAGGTACAGTGTAAGTTTTGTGTCAGCTGCATCATAAAAGCCATCATCTGCCATAAATCGTCATGAAACCGGCCACCTTTGCTGAATGCACTAGCAATGTTAAAGCAGACGGCAGTGAACCAGGAACAGGTATAACTTATGATCCGTTTCTATTACCTTTAAAGTCTCAATCACAGTATTTTTAAAAGATTGATATCAGAGTCTCTGACAGCACCTACCCCCGATCACTGACGTCGCCCTACTCTCTAGGTTTTACATGAGATGCAATTTAAAAGCCACTGCTTGAGCCACTGGTGAAGCTAATGTGAATTCATCTTGACACTAGCCAACACAGAGCCACGTGAGCTGGAGGAAAATGTTTGCCGTCAGCTGATGTGAGGGCAGACATTCAGTGTTCGGGGGTTTGTTCGATGTCACTGGTTAGCCTCATGACACGCTGCATAGATTCCTCTGAACATATGCAACCTGTGTTGTATCCTCATGCTGCAAGGACACAAGATCTTGATTCTGGCATCCCTACTTTCCTATCTGTGTTGTGTTTTTGCTGTTTTTTTTCACTGAGCTGCAGGTTTCCCTGGACAAGCGGGGCTGAGCAGTGTGCTCCTGGCACACCTGCAATCCATCAAACCCAATCTGCTGGAGCTTATAAGTAACTGTCTGCCGGTCATTTGACGTTTTATTGTCAACCTATGTGGTGACCTCTAGCTGATCCATGACTTACGTTCTGCTCTCTGTGATCTCCAAGGATTCTCCCTGAGTTCTTACCTGGATCCCCATCTCCAATCTCGTCGCGCAATAACTCTGAACAACGTTTTTCTAAAATTGGTGAACAACAGGTTCTGCTTCCTCAAATCTCCAAGCTTCCACCTGTCCACCCTCCAACACTCCACCAACACTTCCTCAGTTTACATCCCTCCTGGACCGACCAACCACACAGACCCTCCCACTCTTTGTTCATTTCTCCCGTTGGTCAAGCCAAAAAAAAAACTGAACAATAAGAAAACATCATTCATTTCTCTTCTGACTATTTCCTCCAGCCAATCGTCATCACTCAACTCAACTCTACTCCTCTTCCTCACAGCGCTCCTCCCGTCAGAGTTAAAGAATCCACCTGTACTTAAATATTTATTCTTTTCACCTAAGAGTTTCTCACCTGTGGGTCACATGTTTGCCATTTAAGCAAAATGACTTAATTGTTACTTTTTACAGTATCTATACAACAAACATATTGTGCAGCCTTCCTGCATCTCAAGAATTTTGAAACAACCCTTTCCTAGATATCACACCCTAGAGAATGGTATTTTCCATCTATCCAATTCAATTCAGTTTATTCATATAGCGCCAATTCACAACACATGTCGTCTCAAGGCACTTCACAAAAGTCAGGTACATACATTCCAATTAATCCTAATCCTGCAAAACTTTCTCTGAGTATTTGTTCAGATCTGATTTAAAGTTCTTGGAACTCCTCTCAAACATAGCCTTTTTCTGGTCTTTTCACGTGTTTTTGATTATGTAAAGATATTAGGGACCTTAAGTTTCATACTGAATAAAAAAGCATCTTAAGTTACAACACTGCAGACTGCGGTATGTTTTATAACAATAGAAGAACAATAGATGTTATTTTTTTCACAAACAAAATAGTTTCATCCACAGTGAAATCCATTAGAGTAATATTTCCTTTGAATTTGGCTGCGAAACATGATGCCTCCACCCTCATGCTGAGCAGTTAGATATATGTCTTCCATTACTTTCTGCAGTATGTATTGTTTCAGTGTTTCAGGCAAAAACAAAGTCCATTTTAGCTCACCACACTTGTACTTTAAAAAGTCCTTTCGCAAACTTCTTAAACGGCATTCTGTTTTGGCCATAAATAGTTGATTTACTCAACACATCACTAAACAAATATATTTGAGATAGGGTGGCTGCATATTAGACGGGGGTCAAAACACAGAGTTTCCCAAATCTTCCTGAAACTCTTTCACAGCCAATAAAGGGATTATGTTAGCATTTCCAGATATCCTTTGAGCAGTTCTTGGAAAGTCTTTTGTTCTTTCAGACCTCAACTTGAACTTTTATAAACCAAAAAATAAATGACTTATGCTTTTCAAAGTCCCCTCCCAGTACTCAGGCAGCTGCTCAGAGGTGTGGATAACCTCCGACTGCAGGGAAAATGTTTGGCGAAAGCTTTATGATTTGAATCAAGCTTTACTAATAATGAGAATAAAGAGAAAACAAGTCCAGCCAAATAAAAATCTAATGAAGTTCAAAAAACTTGTAACCATGGCCCGTATCTGTGTCTTCGTCCTTTTCCTCCTCTTGTGAACACCAGACTCTTCTTAAGTTAAAGTTAAACTGTAGCCAGTTGTAGCTGTGTTTTCCCTGCCACAGGTGACCGCAGGATTTCTTTCCAAAGTCTGCTCAGAAGGGAAGTAGCAGAATACAATATGTCCCTGCCAGCTGTGTTCACAACAAGTACAAGTTCAAGAGGGTCAGTGGCTGGTGCAGCTTATTTTTTTTTTCTCCTCAGATAAAGTAGCGATTAACATTGAAATTGCACAGCCAGAGATTTGGAACAGAAGTAGTAGATCTACTCTAAGTAAGAAGTGGTGCAGTAAGGAAAATCAAGTGGAAGCACCTGTTGGGAATGTATCATGAGTGAGCTGACCCCTTCCATTAGTTGATGCCAAATTATGCTGAGTGAATGATTTATGTTGCTCTTCCTCTTTATGTTGTTGTTTTATGAGGTTATAAAAGAAATACATGTTCGCTAAACAGCCACTGTGCAGCCTCCATGCTATGACATGATGGGATATAACATTTGCTAATTTGCAGACAGACAAGTCAGAAATTTCCAGCCATTTTCACTACATCAGTATGACTAACTTGTGTGTTTTTTAATTTAGCGTCTAATCTTTAGGTCCAAGCAAAACGTTTCAGAGTTTTCTGATTTGGAGGCTAAAACAGGGAGGGAATTACATCTAATAGTAAGTCAGTAAACCCAGTACCCAGTTGCATTAAACCTGCTGATTGACTAAATTGTCTCTTTGAATAAATGTAGTACAGAGGGATAAAAAACACACCAGTCCACATAGCATTTCTGGACCTGGACAAAGTATTTTACCAGGTTCCCGATGGCTTATCTGCCAGCGATTGAATACCAATGGTGTCTTCTTGGCGAAGGGAAACGTCATCAACTCCAAAAACAGAACAAACACAATAGTGGGAGGGAAGACTGGCAAATCTGGATTCTTTAGGATCTCTGTGTTTTATGTGGTTCGAGTGTGTAATGTAGTAATTACAGAAATTTGGTGGGGCCAGCTGGTGGGAGTATTTAAAACAAAACCCCACCTGGACCTGTGTGATGTGGAGCATTTCTTGACATAAACACACATAATATGGGTTGCAATGAAGTTCCTCGAATGGATCACCAAAATTCAACCAAAGGAAATTTCATGAGTAGCCTTTAGGTTTGAAACATGTTGTTAAAGTGTTGGATCAGAAGGACTTTGGCACTCATTTCATCCATAAAGCTCTACGTTGACCCTGCTAAATTTCCAGTTAACAACTTATTTGGTTCCACAATGGATGCAGGATATGGATGGCTTGAGTGAAGATTTATGAACAATAGGTTAAAGAGCAGCTCATGTTAATGAAGAATGGCTAAAGTGGAGTCCTCTGCAAAATCAAGATCCCTGTCAACCTCAAAGCGACAGAGTAAAATACTGTCATGCATAAAGTATGACTTTACCAAAAAGATGTGAGAAGGATAATGGGTGTAGCTCCAAAAATGAATGAATGAATGGATGGATGGATGGATGGATGGATGGATGGATGGATGGATGGATGGATGGATGGATGGATGTTAGAGGCAAGCCTATCTCGTATTGCCATGCCATGAACCAACAACATTGCCCCCAATGACGTCCTCGGCTGGAAAAAGTGGCACATGATTTCCTTTTCAAAGTCTTATTTTACTGTCAAACATAAAAAAAATTAGAAAGCATGAGTAGAAATCGTGTTCTTGCCAGAGTTTAAATTACAGGTTGGGATTATAAAACAGAAACTTCTTCCGAAATTCTTTAAAACAGTGAGCTGGCCTCTACAGGGAACATTGTCACAAGTCATTATTCTTTTGTTGAAGATTTTTTGATTGGAGGAATTGTCTTGGTTGTGACCTCTGGTCCTGGTTTAATGAATGGTTTGCTTTGGGTTAAGAACGTAGGTGAAAGGCCACAATGTCCCTTTCACAAAAAGGTCACATCTGAAACTCAGGGAGGGAGTGCTTGTGTGCCTAGCTTGAGTCGAACAACCACCATTTATTTGACATGAATCATGTTGCACAGTGTGCTGATGCATTTAAAAGTGATTTTACTGGAATTATGAGCTGTGAGATCTGGGCAGGCTGGTGTATGCTGGCGGTGACACACATCCAATTACAGTCCTGGCTGTTTCTATTGCTTCAGAGGACACTATATTCACTCAGATTAATTTACTTTTCATGTTTGTCTTATTCTAATCATAACCCAAATTTAATTTCAGCCTATACTTAAAGCAAGCCTCCAACCTATAATTGAAAGTTACAAAACCGATCTTCATAATGTGATGTGACTGTGTGAGCAGTTTTATGTCCCCATAACATAAGCAATATATGTATGCACACAAACACATGGGGCGAGCATTGGAGTCAAAGCGGGCCCCTAACTATAGCCACCACTGTGTTATTATCACAGCAGGGGTAAAGCTCTGTTATCTCTCACCCTTCACTCCCATTGTTTTATTACGCCAGCAGATGACAGCTTCACAAAGCCTGGGGCCAAGTTGCTCTGTATATGGCCTGTTACATAAGACCTCTAGTGATGCTGGCTTGTTTGCTGTCTTTTTTCCCCTAACAGTAACACCTAATAAATGATTTCATGTCAGATTTTATGTGCAAATTAAGTATTTCGAATCTGTTCCACAGTTGAAATCACAATGCTGCTTTTATTTCCCTCTTTCTCTTTCACGAGAGCGGAGCTGTCCCCGCAGGCAAGGCCGACCAACCGTGACGCCTCAAAAAAACTGATTTGTTGCTCCAGAAACAAAACCCTATCGGCATGTGTATGTTGCTACAGTAAAATACAATCGGCAGATTTGAAAAACGCATCTTTGCCTTTATTAGAGGCTGTCTGAGCAGCACCTGGACTCTGATTGTTGAGGAAATCCTAACTCCTTGCACACACATCAAGAGGAGCACTGTTTCGTTATCTTCTTTGTTGTAGAGCAATGACATGAAAAGGCCCAACAAAGGCCAGCAGAGTCACCTTTTCATGACAAGCCATACCAAACGGCATGGTTGAAAGCGCAAGTTCGGTGGTCCCTCAAACCCCCTACTGCTCTGTCTGGGTCGGCCTGGCAAGTCTGGATGCTCTTTCATAAAAGCTATTGTTAACAGTGCTGAATGTGTGTGGCAAGCACTGGCCTGTTTCAGCATGTCCAAACAACAACAAATAATTCAGCATGCAATTATTGTTCCAGAAAACACACAATGTTATATCCTTTTCAGAGTCCAAGCCCTAAAAGATATGGTGGCACATTAAGGTACATCTAATGAATTAAAATATCACTGAAAAGTTCATTTGTTGTAGTGATTCAATTCAAAGAGTGAAATTCATACTATATAGATCCATTAGATCTATAGAATATTACATAGACCCAACCACAAAATATTTAATATAAAAATACGGGCCTATTAAGAAGTAAGTCCATATCCATTTACAGTGTATGCACTCAATACTTTGTCTGGGCTCCTTTCTCATGAATTACTGCATCAATGTAGTGTGACATGGAGGTGATCAGCCAGTGGTGTAATAGAAGCCCAGGTTGCTTTTGTCATCTGCATTGTCTTGCATGGTCCTGTGTCTCTCATCTTCCTCTTGACAATACTGAATAGATTCTCTATGAAGTTCGGGTTAGGCTACTTTGCTAGGAGATCTAGCACATGGTCACTGGACCAGCTTTTGGTACTTTTGGGAGTGTTGGCAGGTGCCAAGTCCTGCTGGAAAAATAAATCAGCATCTCCATAAAGCTTATCAACAAAACCAAGCATAAGGTGCTCTAGAATTTCCTGGTACACGGCTGTTGAGTTGATTAAACCCAGTGGACCAACACCAGCAGATGACATACTGTAGAATCATCACTGACTGTGGAAACTTCACACTGGACCTCAAGTGACAGTCAGTGACAGTCAGCTGTTTAAACTGTCAAGTCCCCCATGATTCCTGTATTAAAAATCCCTTTTCATTGCTTATGTGTATTAAAACAAAGCAGGGAACTTCAGTAAAGACCTTACAATTGAACTTTAACTGTCTGCTTTTCTGAATAGAAGCATGAACCAGCACTCATTGTTTGAGAAGGGCATCCGCTTCCAGGCCCTTACATCTCTGAAGCACCAAGGAATGTCAGTTCACACAAAGATTAGAGGCGAAAAATTAATGAGGTTTAAAGAAAAATTAACATTCCTTCTCTTTGACGTCATTGAGCGCCAGTGTTTTCATCAAAACAAGCTGAGAGGTCAGACAGGATTTCCCTCACCGGTAGCAGTTGGCTGCACAAATCCAGACCTAAAAACAAACATGTTATTGGAGAGAAGGCCACAGGAAAAGCCGCACAAAGCACTTGTGACGTAACAGCTGAAAATACATCGCATTTCTCATCACTCACCAGACCTTCAGACTTTCGTCAAGAAGGGCACTTAACTTGGTTCTCAAGCCTCTGGATTCAGAAATGGTCTGGCAGGTAATCAACTCATAATTGCAGAGTACTCAAGATTAAAGAGTAATTAGTTTATTCTCACTGGTTCTTTTCTCTCACCTCTAAGTAAAACACACTCAGTGAACTTGAAAGACAGTTTCATATTGTGTGCAAAGTCTTGTATCATTGTTTTGGATAACTTAATGTGTTTAAAGGGCAATTATTATTTTTATCTACTTCCTCTTTCCTTTTGGCCTTTCACAGATGAAATACGTAGAGGATGTTAGTCTAAAGCAGCAGGACCTCTTTTGTATGAGACTGAAAATTAATAAAGCATGAATGACAAAATAAAGCAGCAGGACCATCAGAACAGGACAAGAAGTCCTGTCCTTACGTATAAGACGTTATACACGGTATATTGGCAAACCACCAAATCAATCAATTCTGTTGTTACAATTACTTCCACGGCTGCAGGTGTATAAAGGAACACAAAAGGAGACAGACAAATGCTTTTGGCAATATAGTGTGTGTGTGCATATGTGTGTGTAAGGTTAATTGCTCCAGGGTTGGCCCTACAAGACCAGGGGCCTGCCTGACTGCCGGGGGGGCCGCCTGACTGCCGGGGGGTGGGGTGGGGGACCAGACCCATAGCAGAAATAACTGGGCACAGTGAAAAGCAGCAATTATATTCCTTTGAATTTAATAATAGATTTTTGTAAGACGTGAAGTATTACAGAAACACAATAATACATGGTATAACACCGGGATAGGTAAATGTAAATGTAATAAGTGCAGATTTGGATAATAAGTAGTTCAACAGTTACATCAAGTAGCCATCATCATATATATACATCCGTGCATTATAAATGTGAGTGAATTAATGTCTGTCTGTATGCCCCCCTAGAAGTATATAGAGTATATAGAGGGGAGGAAGTTTGAAACAAGGTCCTTTACAGTATATCCTGTACTGAACATGGTTCTCCTGTCATCTAGTGGTAGGTTTGTGCACCTGTTGATACCAGAGAAAAGAGAATGGTACAGTACATTTGACTGATAATTGAATACTGAATAAATCCATTATTTTGGTTAAAATGACCAAAGATAACATCATATAGAAAGGCAGGCATGATTAATAATGTTTATGGTGAATGGGCAAAAGAGATTTGGTTAATGAAAAATCAGATACAGTAACCAGCTCATGGTTAAAGGCCAGAGTTATTGTACAATATCAGCCCTGTTTTCAAGACTATTGTTTTTAAGCCGGGTAGTATCCATACTCCCATGTAATAAAGCCAGCTGTGTCTAGAGCATCCTGAAGACACGCTAGAGTATCATCTCTGCCTCTATCTCTGTTCTCTAGCGTATGAAGATGAGAGGTTGGCTGAGATTGCTGTTTAATTTCTTCATCATTTTTAAATAAATTGTAAACATTAAGATTTTCAAAATGATTGCAACAGTGTATAAAACTAAAGACACTGTACCACATTCATTCTCTCTATATGCTATAATATCTGTATTTTAACATTTTTCTCCTTTAAGCAAAGCTTTTACCTTTATGTTTTGTTATCTTGGCAATATTGATGTGCTGTAAAGGCCTTTGGATTGCCTTGTGTATAAATAGTGCTTCATAAATTAATATGCCCTGCCTTAATTACTGTAATTGTTTCTAAGCGATCCATTGATGACTTACTGTGTGGAAGTAAGTGGGATGTGGATAGTAAAAAACAACACTAAACTGATTTATAGGCTACAGGAGAAAGACACAAGTATTAAAACAGGTTCAGCTTTTAATGATTGTAACATAGGCATGTAGGATTTAGGATACGAGTCGAAAAATAAGTGTTTCTAAAGCCGGAGACACACTACATGACTGTTAAAGTCCTCACAAATTTTGAAAAGGCAAGGTGCTTACACTAAAACCAGAGTTTGTTTCATGGCTGTAAGACTCAGGATCACATACTGCTGAGGGATCACCGACTACAGGATTTCAGAGAGCATCATAACTCTCGTGGAAACTCTCGCGAGCACGACAGCTTGATGAAACAAACACACCAGTAGGGGGCGGTAGAAGAAGATATTCTCAGAAATCAGACGGGGTAAATTTCTCTTACTCGTCCCAATAAAATGAAAGAGACTCAATTTGAAATGTGTTAAGCTTGACCCACAAATATGATTTGGAGATATTGGCGACTGTTTTCTTTGTTACAGTCATGTTGAGAGGTTGGGACATTTTTTGAGGTTGTTTTTGGGTATGAATGACAGTCAAGTTAGCCATAATCTAAAACATTTATTTTGATCATAACAGGCAAAAATATCGTGCTTGGTGTGGATTGTGCAAATAAACATTAAGGATTTATGATAAAATAGTTATGTGGAAAATATTTCATCCTGATATGTAAATGTAGTAAATTAGGTCCCATTACCTTTATGTTCAATATGTGAAATGTTAGGTTTATTTCAATAAGATCCTTCATTATTTGCTGTTTTAGTCTTGAAAATCCAAGTATTTTTCAGTTGTTTCTTAGCCTTTTTTAATCACTATGTTACTGAAATTAGTTATTTGATAGTTTGCATTAGCGCTGTTTCGCATTTAAGTTAATAATGTTATATAGTAACAAATACAGTTTTTTTAAAAGTCATCTCAGTTTGCAGTTGGGTAGTTTCTATATCCAGAACGCAGGAGAAAGGACCCCTGGGAAGATGAGTCATATAGCGGTCAAAAGGTCTTGGGAACGTTCCCTTTAAACCATTTAACACATCTTCATCAAGGAAAATCTCTTCTGGAGAGAAGGGCGGTCTATTTATGTATCCAAGAAAGAAGATACTGTGGAGGGATCTGTTAGGTTAAAGAAAGACAAAACAGAAACAGACATGTTTAGTTTTTTAAACATAAAATGACAGAGCCGAGCTAAACGTGAAACTGTGCAGTTTACACCTACCTCATTCACCAAGTCTTTACTTCGATCTTGAGCTCAAGCCCACCACATAACCATCTGGTAAATAATCTTATAGAAAGAATGGAATGCGGAAGTGACGTGGGTCATGGAGATGCTAATAGAAAGATGGCGCTGGTTCCAAACACCAGCAGCTCCAGCATTGGACGTTTCTCGTTGTTTCGGAAGGATTTTTTACGGTAAGTTGATGAAAATACAAAATTATTTTGCTATTGTCAAGCTTTAGATGACTGTTCTGTATCGCAGTTTAGCAATAATATTTTATATCGCCAGGTTTAGTTAATTAAGCATGTTAACTCGCTTGTTGTATTTTAACTGCAGCTAGCTCATTGCAAGCATGGCGGGTTTAGACGGTGAAGATGAGTAATTTTTATTATTCTTTTCCAGGTAAACCACACGAGAATGGCTTAAATGAACTGCTGAACCATGTTGCATACAAAGCACCACAAAGGTAACGATATTTAATTTTTCTGTCCTTAAAAATAAGAGTTGAATCAAAATGTTTGAACAAAATGATTTTAAGACCTTCACAAAGCTGGTATTTACAGCAGGACTGTTACTTAACATTTGTTTTATGTTGTTAGTTTTGCATTTGCTAGTCATGGGTTAAGTTGAAGTAGATATTAGAATCTATCTCAAGACAGAACAAGAAATTAAGAATTATTACAGGAACATATCAGCATCAATACACAGTAGAACAGTTACAAAAAATACTTTTAATCAATCAAAAGTAACACTGCTGTCATTGTATTCTTGTTGATTTGGAGTGCTGGAGCTGACTGAACAGAGCCAGCCTTCATCAGCTTGTTGAGCTTTTTTAAGTCCCTGGCTCTGATGCTGCTTCCCCAGCAGATGATGGTAGAAGAGATCACACTTTCCACAACAGACTTATAGAAGATATGCAGCATCTTGCTGCAAACACCAAAGGACCTAAGCTTCCTCAAGAAGTACAGTCTGCTCTGTCCCTTCTTGTAGATGTCTTCACAGTTGCATCTCCACTCCAGTCTGTTGTCCAGGTGAACACCGAGGTATTTATACTCCTCCACCACCTCCACTTCTTCTCCCATGATAGAAATAGTTTTTGACTTATTCCTGTTTCTCTTAAAATCTACAATCATCTCCTTTGTTTTAGTCATGTTCAAAATGAGATGATTGTTTCCACACCATGCCACAAAGCGGTCCACCACCTTCACCCACCCCACAAAGCGGTCCACCCCACAACTGCAGAATCATCCGAGTATTTCTGCAGATGACAAGAGTCTGTCTTGTACTGGAAGTCTGAGGTGTACAGAGTGAAAAGGAATGGTGAGAGTACCGTCCCCTGTGGTGCTCCTGTGCTGCTGACTACCTGGTTAGACTCACAGCCCTTCAGTCTCACAAACTGTGGTCTGTTTGTCAGGTAGTCTTTGATCCAGGAGATTGTTGAGGCCTCCACCTGAGTCTTCTGGAGTTTCTGACAAAGCAAATCAGGTTGGATTGTATTAAATGCACTGGAGAAATCAAAGAACATGATCCTCACAGAGCTGCTGGCTTTGTCCAGAGGACAGTGGGTTTGTTGAAGCAGGAGTATGATGGTATCTTCAACTCCAACTCCACAGCGATAAGCAAACTGAAGGGTGTCCTGATAGCTTATTGTTTATATATATATATATATATATATATATATATAGCATGACGCAGCTGATTACTTTGCCCGTCTGATCTGCTGGAAGCTCTTTCCATTCTTGGTGTGGGATTCATACACATCGACAAACTTAATAGCCTTATATAGCGAAAATAACAAGAAAAGAGGTTTAGAGAAAAGAAAAGTTTAGAACTAGTAAATGATTGTTGTTCAACAGAAAGGAAAATTTAAAAAGTAACATTGTTACATTTTTACAGCAATTTCATACAGGATTATTAAGAGCTGCATACATGTAGTCAAAAGTGAATGGAACACATACAATTACTAAGCACATATTGCACAAAAACAAAAACTCTGTTAGAAATAATAAAATTATTATAGCTATTTTGGATTATCAAACTGGTCTGCAAGCTCCGCCAACAAATTAAAGGAATCAAACAGTTACAGCTGCCATTAGCCTGTCGAGCTGTGTTTAACTGATGTTTTTCATAGTATTACTCTGGTATCATTGTCAAGCTTCTGTTACCAGCATGGTTCTTGTACGAATGCTTCCTCCCTTCTGTGCCCCCACCCTTTACACAATATTCACACACTCTTTACAATAGCCCATAAAGCACGAAAACGTGTTCTGGCAACAACTGGCAGAAAACTTTAGTGCTTGTGTCTTACCCAAGGCTTTGCCACCCTGGACTGAGAGCCATATTGTCTGTATAAAAACGGTCCTCTTTTAAAGTCTTTTTCACATAGTTTTGGGAAGTTAATGTTGAAAAGTTCAGTAGAACCATAAGATGCGTTGCGTCAGTTTTTACGTCTTTATACTAGAATAATAATTTGTAAAATGCAAATTATTCCAGTTTGCACTTTTTGTTTAAAACTACATCTAAATCCACACTGTCACGACTTTGTTTAAATGCACAAATGCTCTCAGAAAACTCAGTAGGATTCTGCTGCCATCTAGTGGCAAGAATTAAATTGATATAATCAAGAATTGTTTTGTAACATCAGCAAATTTTAATAGGAAATTAACAGTACAAGGTGAAATAAGATCATTAAAAGTACAAAATGAAATATCATTAAAAGTACAAAATGAAATAACAGCTAAGTTGACTTTTAGATGACAGTGAGAGGGACACTTATGATGCAAGCGTATAGTAAAGCTTATTTGAATATAAACATAACAGATATAGGAAGCACAGCACAGCTAAGGACAGTCATTGTAAAACGTCATCCCTCTCCGCGAGACAGTTATATGGATGCTCTGTAAAATTCACTGCTCCATGTGTTGAACTTGATAGTTTTCAGTGTGTTGCGGAGCTCCTGTAGAGTATAATTTCTGACCTTCTTTCTGTTCTCTGGTGTGTATGTGTTAGATGTTGGTTTAGATTGCTCCTTAACTTCTTCTTTCCTTTCAAACAAGTTGCTCAAACTCTCAACTTCAGCACAGTTACTATAGTCAGTATCTATGCGATATTTTTTTCCTGGAGCCGGGCTCAAGCCGAAGAGATTTCCTCATGCTATGCAAGGCTGCATTTCAGACCCAGACTTGATGCTATATGCTCTTCATGTGACGTCTTTTGGTAGTTTGATGGTTCCATCAAAATAATCCTTCATCGTCTTCTCAGGATAGTAGGTCATCACTGCATCAGCTACATATCCATCCCAGTATGAGCTCAAACAGGAGGCAGCGATCACAATTCTGCCAGCATTGGGACCAGTGGTGGACATAGAAACTCCGTAGTGCTTCACTGAATCTATGTTGTTTGCATAGAGGAGAACAACACTTTTTTTTTTTTTTTTTTAGGAGCATTTGTCATCAACTCACAGGTTATTTCTTGCAGTCTCGTTCTTATTGCATCTTCATTCTCTCGTCCCTCCAGGTAAACCACCTAAGATGAAACAAAAATAATGAAAAGCAAAAGCTAAATTTCGAAGCCAACATCATACTTTCCATTACACACAGGCAGCCACTTTACTGATTGGCTGAATTTTGTGTAAAATGTCAATTCATGTCATTTTTGTTCTACTTCACAATTATTCACTAGTGGGTGTCGGTCTGTGCCATTAACGTTTGTGGTCGTAAGATCACAAAATGGGAAAAAGTTTAGGGGTGTGAAATCTTTGGCTAGACTTTACCAAATAAAAATATCTCACCATGTCCAGCAGACATGAAATGGGACTCCGTCTAGGTAGCTGAGAGGAATAATGTTTGAAAGGCTCCGGATGGTCTTTCATTAAGCAATCAAGTCCTCATCATCATCCAAAAGTTCTCTGGGAGAAAATGCTGGTCTATTAATCTCCCCCAAAAAGAAGATGCTATGAAGAATCTAGAAAGTAAAAACATACACAAAGAGATGTTTTTCTACAAGCATAAGAACCATGAAGTGAATGAAAATGTGAAGCATTATATTAGAATCATACACACCTCATCCACCAATTCAGAAGTGTCTTCTGGAGTCATCTCCATCATTTTACTAATAAGTAGGAAAGCATTTCTTCTGAAAACCTCACTGTCGTCCAGAAAATCTTCTCTAAATTAATAATAAAAAGAACATATTTAAGGAAAATTAAACATCAGACATCAACATAATCTTTTATGCTCAGTAGCCTGTAGATATGAAACATAATACATTATAAAAGTGCACATTTATTGATGATTACTATGATTAGAAATGTATTAAAGCCTGCAAAGATATATTATAGATAAACCTAAAGGTAATGACAAAGATAACATACAAATTGCCACTCACCATAGCTTCCAGGTAAATGAAACTGACAGAAACACTAAGCGCGTCCCCTTGACTCAACTAACTTGGTTTCCTTTGTGTGATAGAGGGTGACACGGGAGTGGATTTTCTCTCCTATCCCAACCCGCTCCCACAGAAAAATGTCTTGTCCAATTCCAGGCCAGCATTAAAAAAAAAAAAATCCTGTCCCATCCCACTCCTGGTAAATTGACTCCCACTCCCATCCCGCTCCCATTTAGAACGACTCACACTCCTGTGCCACTCCCATTTTTGTTTTCTTCATTTAGTCTTTTGTAAATTTCTCCAAAGTACCAGTTAGGTCCCTGTTTTTAGCTGTAGTAAAAGCCAGTTAACATAAAAAGAATAATAATGAAGAAATAATAAAATATCAAACAAGGAAACAGACCATGCCTATCTTAGCTGAATAAACAAAATGTACCTAGTTGTATTTTACTCATTTATGAAGTGACTGTTTCCTGTTTGTTGACATTACTTTTATGTTTCAAGTTGCTGAAACAAAAGAAAAATGCACCTAGTAAGAGAACTGTACTTGTTGAACAAAAGAGCAAAAAGGCATTACCTTCATAAATTAGAAACTGTACCTCAATGGTTCACAGCCCTGGTCCTCAGGGACCCCTTCTCTGCAAGTTTTAGATGTGTGTCTGCTCCAGAACACCTGATTCAAATTCTGACATGACCTCCTATACAGGCATCAAGAATGGAGGGTCAAACTGGACAAAATGAATACAATAAAATCATCATTCAATAAATAAATGTTGTTAATGTTCCATAAGTGAAATAAATGTAACATGAAAGAAATGTAACATTAAATGTGCCATTAAATTAAAGGTACCATGTATTTATTTAATACATCATTAAAAACAATAAATGTACCATTGTATCATAAAATGGACTACAATAATACTGCACGAAACCACATCTGTGACACTTTGTTTGCTTATTGCTGCTGCATGATGTGTACTTTTTTTTGTACGCCATTAGTGTTTTTGTTTTTATCGTGATTTGAAAGGTTCTTCTTATCCTAAGCATTTTATCGCATTGTTTACTGCGTGTTAACTTGCATATGACAAATAAACCATACCAATGACATATTAGTGCTGTTTGTTTTATGAGCAGTTTGTCATCTGTGCTGCTGTTTCAAAAATGTTGAACGCAAAAGTATTGCGTGGGGACGCAAAAAAAAAAAAATCCCCCATGTCCCTTCTCGGGCTCCGTACCTTTCCCCTCAACTGTGGCAAAGGCTCTTAAATCCTTAGTGCACATGCAGCAATTTTGTTGGTCAGATGAGACTTGACACATGTTGGTACTTTTGGTTTGATGAATGAAGAAATGCAGGACTGATTTAATCCAGAATCTGTTTTACAAGTGTCCCTTAATCACTGGTGAACTTGATTACAACTAAACACGTTTTACAAGCAGCAGACTGCGTGTTAAAACCGCTACATTCAACTCTCTTGAAGTTCGGTAATATTTGCGACTTTCCTGTCAGCTCTATGAGTTTAATAGATAAGACCTTACTTCTGACTTTACGTTGCTAATCCAATTTTACCACGTCCAGTTCTCCACCTGCGTTTTTTCTCTCCTTTCTGAACGCAGGTGGAAAATATCGATCAGAAGCACTGTTGGCTTGTGGGTAGTGTAGTTCGTTTGACTCGCATTATAGTTTAGGCTTCTTGGAAAAAAACTACACAATGGCGGCGTCGATTCAAGTTTTTTTTCTTAAAGTTTATAACAAAGTCTCAGTTTTACATTTCCAAAGACAATTGATCCTAGTTTATTTTCCCTCCTATTGGTTAGCTCCCGCTCCCGTCTGCTCCCGTTCACGTTTTATCCTGTACCGTCCCTATCACGTGATCTTTACTGATGCTGTCTCCCGTCCCCCGTGGGACTCCCGAAAAAATGTCAGCCTCTAGTGTGTGACTCAAACTGTGATCGTACACCCAACCCATATTTAGCAAGAACCACGAAAGCTTTAGCACAGCAGAAAGTATGTAGTCAAAGTTGCAGGTGTGGCTGCTGGAGGACACTGTGAACACTTTTTCCTCACTCTTCTGTTTTCTCCTGCTGCTCCACATTTATGCTTTATTTGCAATTATTGTAGCCATTACCTTTGAGTTCCCATGTTTTTTTCTCTCAGTAGAAAGGACTCTTTGTTCTTTGGTTGTGTGTCCTTTCATAAATGGTTCGGTGTCTTCATATTGACTCTACATTGCAATGCCAATGCTTGGGGTCACAGAAGGATGTGAGGTGTCTTAAACAGGATGATATACAGGAAACTATGCTGTGAAAGTCGGCTCCTCCTCCCAGAAGTAGATTCAGATATTTTAAATAGCAGAAGGTATCTGGAGCAGCAGAATAATGACGGCATTTACTGATCTGGAAGGCGATCTGGTTGCATTAAAATAAAATAAGAAAATAATTGGACTCATCTTTGATTTGAACAACTGTTAATATTATGAATCAATGTTCACACAACTAATACCAATGAAGCAGAAGCACATTAAATAAAAAATCTGGGACAATAATGCAGACCAGTAATGTCGAGGAACATTATGCTGGGAAAGGAAACTAAAGAAAGATTGATGACAAGTTCCAACATTTTAAGATTAGATTTTAATAACAAGATAATTTGTTAAAATGTTAAGTAATGTTATGGAAATTTTTGTGCCTTGCTTGATTTGCTCTTTGATTCTCTACAGGAACTGACAAAAGTATTAGAACCCCTCAGTGTTGTTCCATTCTTCTCTTATTTAGTCTTAGAGTAATGGTTTCTCAGCCTTCTGCTTGCAGCTGTGAGATAATATGTACGCCACACTATTAAGATTATGTCTAGGACAACAGGTCTCATGAGAGTCACCTTGAAAACTGTTGTCACTTATAGGAGAACTTTTACTTTGTCTGGTCAGAATGATTTGGCAGCACTACTGAGTGCATCTCCAATGCTGTAAAATCCTCTCTTGCAAGATTAAAATAAAGCTGATTCTGAGTGACAATCATCGGTCTCTGGATGCAAATTTTTCTACAACAGTAATTTACAGTGTGCATTTTAACTGGAAAGGCTAATTGTCAACCTCTCATATGATGCTATATTACAGTTTTTCAACATCAGCGTTAATCTGCGATTCATTTTATTTAAACAGGTTAACAGCATGGTTACATTACTAAAAACAATAAAAAAAATTTATTTACATAAAAACCTCTTAAACTCATTCAGTGTAAAGTTTGTAGTTGATTCAACGTATCGGGAGCTGAAAACCAGAATGATTTTGTAATGGAAATTCTTTTATTAAGTGTTCCAAAGTGTATGACCTTTAGGTTACCTCACTCCTCAGAACATCTGTGTTAGAGGAGGAAGCTGTAAAGCCATTATCAGAAGTTTAATGGTTAAAACCCATCATTTAGGGTGATGCCTCAGGAAGAGCTGATGGTTTGTTCCTAGATAACTTTGTCACCTCTGAACCCGAGGAGGGTCCAGGGCCATAAAACACAGACTCTTTGAAGTTGAGATAACACTGTCATGTTTGGTATAAATACTGTTTGTAAATGTTGATCGGGGCTCTGCTTCACTGACTAACCTCAGTGTCAGGGTCTTCAAACGCTTAATGCCTTTAAATAAAACTTATAAAGACAAAGTCCGGATTTTCTCATGTTGTGAGTCAACTTCTCTCACACTTTGATAAGAAAATTCCACAACAATTTTAGCGTCACGAACAGGATCTAACGTGCCAGAGGAATCCGCGGGAGGGGACACGGACGCCTGGCCAGCCTGGAGACTAAGTTGTCCTCAGTCCACCTCCATTTTACGGAGGGCAGTCCTCATGCCCGTCTGCGGTTTCTGGCCGATTGGATCCGAACTATTTGTCTACAAATATATCTGGGTGAGAAGTTGCTCTGTATGATATAATGTATATTATTTTTTATTACACATTAACCTTCATCTCCTAATTAATTAATTAGGTTCCGGAGTTGCGAGAGGGAGGACATCAGCTGAGGGCCCAGTTACCCTGTTAGGAAAACAGGGAGGTTCTTATTGGTAACAATAAGATAAAGCAAAACACAGGGTTTTGCGGGTGGTTTTTTGCAATTTTCTACACCGCATAAAGGAGAAAAGCCAGACGGCAGACGTGCCGCTGAACGGGTAAAAAGGAAATGGGTTCCGGAACCTCAAAGGCATCAGGGGTGTCTCCTTCTCCAGACTCTGCGATTTATTAAAATAATGAAAGAAAAAAGGTGGGGATGATTGTGTTAAATGTGCTTTAATTTGGGAGGATAAGTTTGGTTTTCCACAAGGTGGAAGTTTGAGTGTAAATCAGTTGAATAAAATAAAACGGTTGATGGATGGTGATTGGGAGAAAATAAAAAAAATTTAAAAAATGGATTAAAAAACAAGATTTAGATCAGAGAGAAATATGGGTAAAGTGTTGGAATGAATGGATTACGGAGGCTATGCGTAAGGAAAGAAAGTCCGAATTGAAACAGATGGCAGGGGGAAGCAGGTATGACAATGCTGGTCGTGCCGTTGATGACCCCATGTTTCCACCCCCATATAGACCTAGTGATGCTTCACCCTCCTGTCTATATCCATCATTACAGACGGAGTTGCAGGCCCTCCAGATGGCAGACCTCGATCTAGACTCCCGTCCTCCTCCAGCAGCGGGCCAACCAGCAAATCTGCCCGCAAGTCAGCCAAGACAACTCGCCAGTCCGCTTCAGCATCAGCCCGTGAGTCAACCCACACATCCACCCGCAGTGCAGGCTGACCTCACCGAGCACAGCGGCCCCAGCGGAGCGGAAGGTGTGATCATGCACCAGCCTACAGATGAGCAGCGACAGGGATCATCAAAGGACCAGAAAATACCTTTCCTCTCCTCTCCTGTTAGCTTCATGAGTTTACATGGCTACGAAGTGGAAGACAACGAGAAGATAAAAAAGAGGGAGTAAGTTAAACAATGTCCTGATGAGACTGTCGCTGATTTTCTTTACCAGATGGAAGAAGCGTTCAATAAACATTCAGGTATGGAACGTCCTGCTGACTTTACTGTTTTGGGCCCCTGGGAAAAGATGCTGGGTGGATATATTATGGAAGGACTTCTCCCTGAGATCGCACCACAAACTAAGATTCTTTATGTTGGTTGGAGACACGGGATGCGTATTGAGGAGCTGAAAAGACATGCTTTACACAGCAATGATGTCATCAACAACAGGAAGAAGAAAAAGTGGACAAAAGAGAGACTGATTTGCATGACGCTGCCTTGACCCTGTACTGCAGTACAAATCAACATGGTTCTTTTCCACGAGGACGAGGCCGGGGACGCCGGGGTAGAGGTCGGGGAAGGGGACAGTGGTCCCGCTCCGATGCTTGCCATAACTGTGGAAAGTTGTGACACTGGAGGAATGAATGTCCTGAGAAACTGCAGCGGCCTGACGGGGGGAGGACGGGACCCTGGATCTGGCTGCCACTTGCATTGAGGAGGGGTCTCTTAAGGAGCGTCAGATTTCACAAACACACACACAGTTGCATGATGATACTGATTCACATAGATTGCTTACAGAGGCCATATTACTTAGAAGGTGCCTCCGTAGTTTTACCAGGCACATATCTCCATACACAGAACCCTGTTTTTAAAAGAATGTCTGTTTTCTATGATGGTGATGGATGAAGAAATTTCTTTGTTGTAGATTCAGGAGCGACACACTCTGTTTTATCAGCTAAATGTATCAAAGAGCAGCCAAAACTTAGTGGTCGATATGTTCATTCTGTCTCTGCTTTGGGTGAAACAGTTAGGGAAAGTTTTTCTGTTCCTCTAAAGTGTTGCACTAATGGGTAGAGACCTCATTAAAACAGGCTTAGTTTTAATGCAGATGGTCTTCATACAGTCTCTGACACAGTACTTACAGTGAGGTGCAGTTTTTGTCCGCAAGTGCTAACTGACGCTTGTGGAAGGTACAAATTCATTGTTTTTCACAGCAGCGGCTGGGATGAGGTTATATTAGGTTTTTCTTCCCTCTTCTGATTCATGCAGCGTGTTGATTTACACTGTACCTTATATCAGATCCTGACAAAAACTATGAAAGGCTTGGTTCTGCAGGTTCTTTATTCTCCCTTTGGGGTCGGAAAGGAAACCAAATCAGTTCTGCAATAATATTAAAACACTTGTTGTTTTCTGAGATATCACCAGCTAAAACTTTTAAAACTTTTGAGAGTAATTGGTTTTGTTAAACACATTTTCCTTGGCAAAACAAACCTTTAATGAGAAAAATTGGGTTATTTTTGAAGGTAAGAAAGATTCTGATTGGACAGTGGTACCACACAAAATTAAACTAATCTCATGTTTCCTAAAAGACTCTGCATAGAAAAGGTCTTCAGAACTGTGGAGTTATTTCCCGCCACAGTACCAAATATTTTAAGCATGCTTTTTTTTTTATTTTAAAACAGATCTGTGTTTTTGTTTTGTTCTTGTTTTTTTTTTTTTAGCATAATGTTTGTCTGAAGCTTCTTATGAACTGGGTTAGGAACAAATATGATCTGAGGTAAATTAGGAGCTGTGAACTAATAATTTTAAATCTGATTATTGTGCAAGCAGAAATAATACAATAACAGGTCTGGGAATATTTAGCCAATCCTTCAATCTCGGCAGAAAGTTAACATCATTGTTCAATGCAGTAGTACTCAACCTGTGGTTCCTGGACTCCTGAAGCCCGTGAGCCATAGATTTTGGGTCCATAAAATTATAATACTTAATTAAAGGTGGAGTGATTACCTATTAAAACAGATCTAAGCCAATGAGGGTTTTCCAGTCATTTGGTGGTTTTGAAATGCAATAATACTCAAAATTTCTACTCTGGGGAACACAGATTGGGGTTGAAGAGTTTTGTTTTGGAACCAAGGTTAGGATTTTTATAACGAGATAAAGACAAGTAAAATCCTTCATTTTAGGAAAAAAGAAAAAAAAGACAAAAGAAATAAAGGCCCTCTTAACAGTAAGAGGATGGTCGGCTCAAACTCCAGTCTCCTTGTTTGATTTCTTAGGGTTTAAAGATTGAAAAGAATACATAGGAGTACAAAGGTACACAAGGTAATTTCAGATTACTGAGAGATAAAATATTGGAACATTTATCAGTATTTGGATTGTAAAAGAGGGGTTCTAGTGATAAGTTTCTCCCCAACTCTCAAAATTTAAGTAGCCAGGCATGGCACTGATGGTGTAGGGGCGAAAGCACGCGACCATATGCAGAGGCTATAGTCCCCGAAGCGGCTGTCCCGGGTTCAAGTCCCGGACCTGTTGACATTTGCTGAATGTCTCCCCCTCTCTCTACCCCTCTTTCCTGTCTGCCTACTGTCAAAAAATAAATAAATAAGAATAAAGGCCACTAGTGTCGAAACAATATCTCAATAAAATTTAAATAGCCCAAATTAAAGAAAATGATGTTTGTTCTCCTTTTGAAACACTATGTGGGAAAAAGTCCAGTTTGGAGTCAAACTTCTTATTTTAATTTCTGATTAAGTCAAACACTGCAGTTTTTGTTTTGTTTGGGTATACCATAAAATGTCAACACCGGCTTAAAATACTTCTTTGCATTTAACCTGAGCAGATAAATTCTGGAATACAGCTGCGATCAAATTGAGCCAAACAAAAAGAGAATTATAACAATAACTCTCAGGATTGTAGTTATTATTATTACAGAGTTATAGTACAAAGAATTGGCAAAAGGTTTCAGCATCAGTAAATTTGGATTCATGTTAATGAAAACTGTTGCTGTGCTTCTAAATAGTTTGAGATCTCTTTGGACTATGTGCACTCATCTTAGAAAGGATCCTGAAGATTGTCATAACAAAATTGATTTTATTCTGTTCCTAAATCCCAGCACTGTCTATAATGTAGTATTTTGAATTTAACAGGAGAGAATTTCACAACACATTTAGTCCAGTTTAAAACAGACTGAATATATTAATACAATGAGCACAGCAGATGCTCTGACTGACAGAATGAACTGAAACTTTGCACTATTTTTATACATTGGAAAGTTTTAATTCTCCTTCCTGTTCATATGTGTCAGTCTCCATCTACAGTTCACAGAAATAGACATTAAACAGTTAGAATAAGATGCTTCCTGCTTGTTGAGCACAACATCATTTCAGATACACACTGTGACAGAGCAAAAATGCATTAAAATGGCCTTTTTGATGAACTTGAACAATGCAAATGATTTAGATTCATGACAGTGCAGGAACAGGCAGTAAAATGGGGTTCTGTTGAGTTTGTATAATGATGAATATGATACATTTGGACAATGTTTTCTTGAAATACACCATCTGTAAAGGCAAGACAGTCATTAGGATTCTAACTCTGACATTCAGCTGTCTGAACCCTCCTGGGTATTTTACTTTATTTTTGCATAATTTTAGTTGTGTTGTTGCAAATGGTATCGAGTTTTGCTAACTGGTGTATTTTGAGGTGAATTTAATATTTTAACAATTTTACTCTACCAATCTTTTTGCGCCATTGACAGCCATTCAAAATGACCTTTCTGAAGACACAACCATTTCAATTTGATTTATGTTCCTAAATCTTTTCATTCTCTGGTATTTAAATCCCCTCAAAATTTGGTATTTACTGTTTTTTGCCAGATGAAGACATTTTCCATATATATAACAATTTGGAGTAGGGATGGAAAAAGAAAAATAGAAAAAAAAAAAAAACACATTTTGCATTTTTTCCCCAATGACTTAAAAAAAAAAAAAAAAAAACCCATATAAACAAAGTTTTGACCCTCCCAGGTTTGGATAATACCACCCCCATCCCACAGTAAAAAAAACCAGACAAACTCCACCAAGTCACCAGTTTACTGAAGAGAGATAAAACCAAACAAAAAATAAAAAATGTGAAGAAATGGGTAAACCCCAAAAACGTTAGGTACATGCAAAATAAAAAATAGGTTGATCATATCTGTTAATTCTTCCTGACAGATTATGTATTATAGCTCCCTTCGGGATTTAAAAAAGCATACGATTTTGTTGTTAGAGGATGAATTAATTTATTTTAGAACTGGAACCTACATAAAATTCCGTGTTAGGATATCCTATTTTTGTGATTTTAGATTTTCCAGGAATGTTGCCTTATTTGTTACCACCAGATTTTTATGCTTTTGATCAAACGCCTTCCCCACATCTCCCTTCTTGACCTTTGCCCAGTCCTCCTCAGTCTGCAAAAAACAGAAAATAAACAAAAAGAGAAACAGAGACTGTAAACAAACCAGCTTCTACATCAAGAATCAGTGGCACATTCTTAGAAAACATCTCCTCACCATGTCGATGTCGTCAAAGGCCTGTCCATTGTAGTAGCTCTCTTTTGATGGATACACAATTTCTCCATTTTCAAGCTGCAGCAGGCTTGGAGCCACCACATGTAGCTCCTCTCCATCGTAAGCGTACAGCCTTCTGTCCTCACAGGTCATCAGTACGAGCTCATCGGAGGGACATGACGTACCTTCCACTACACCTAAAACCTCCATGTTTACCATCTCAGGTAGGTAATACATCCCCCAACCATTCACCTCATCAAGTTTATCTCTGTAAATGGTGTCTTCAAGAGTTGCTATCTTCAGCATGGATCCAGGTGGGTTCTTTAAGGATAAAGGTTGGTGTCTGTTGTCATCAACAAACTTTGATACCTTTGTCAGGTATTTACGGTCTGCAGCATAGATGGAAAAGATGTGGAAATGTGGATAAATGAATGAAGAAGGTTAAAAGCAGTACAACCAAGAAGTAAATCATTTCTAGTAAAGATTTGGTCAACCTTCTGCTGTCAAGCACTCTTGTAAATTGAGTATCTTGGGTGCTTTTGGCACACTGGAAAATAGAAAACAAGGCAAAATAATTACAACATAAGAAGCAGTGGCAGAGTTTATGTGAAGCTGCAAACTATTAACAGGCATAACATTCATAACAAAGATCAGGCTGCAAAAACAGTCTGTTTACTGAAACTAAACATCAGAGCCAACCAGAGGTACCCGCAAACTAAGCAGCTGTTTTGGGTCTCCATACCAGCAGAACGCCCTCAGGACTTGAGTTTTCACAAAACCTAGATTTACAAATATATATTATTTATATCTAGCTTTTATATAAATGGAGACATTTTGATAGATAGTTTCCATCACCTCAACCTGCACTAGCTTCTGGTCACCAGAAACTAAACAATTTTCTGAAACAAACATTTTCAAACATATTAAAAAAGGGTCTGGGTTGATTCGCCCCGTCTCAATCCCATGCCCTAATGTCATAGCCCCGCATTACCACTTCGTACATCGCCACCATTATTTCACACCTGTGAAATAATTTTCATATACCACGCCTCACACGTGCTTATTATATAAATTATTCAGCATTTTTCAGCTATTTAGGCTAAAAACACGTGTTTTTACTGTAAATCGCAGGTTAAATGTGAAGGTTTAGACAGGCAAAATGAAACCGCATGATATATTGAATCAGAGTGTGAAATCTCCACCAGGCAGGTAAAAATTCACACATGATTGATACAAAACATCCTACGGCAGATGGTACCAAAACGCTAAAGGTACGAATTTACCAATAGCTGATAAAAATGCATACTTTTTACCAAGTGCTGTCAATAAATAAATCACATGAGGTGACTTGACGGTAAAATGATACATTAGGTGCTATTATGCTATTAATGTAATTTACTATGTGCTGATTCTTCTACTTGTTAAGCACAAAAACTGATTATGTTGCACACTGAATTCACAAACATTTAAACATTGACAACATTAGAGAGATATTAGTTAAGCTGTGGTACACGATGGTAGCTACAAAACCCCTAAATCAAACTGGGTTAGTGCCTCTACAAAGTTGGTCAGACTCTAAACAGCACAGGTAGCATTAACTTAAACCAAACTAAGACATTTTTTTCCCGTAGATACCTCCTGTTGAATGTAGCCACCGCCATTCTCACGTTTTGTCACCTAAAGAACAAACACAAAAATATAAAGTTAAATATTCGCTTTCTTTACATAGTTTTACCTGAAGTCATGGTTTGAGTGTTTCAAAATAATCCCAAAAATATCCGACAGTTATAGATTAACAATATATTAAAGTACACAATATAGGCCTGCTGTAGGCGTACACTTTATCTTGTTACTAGAATACAAACATTAAGTTGTTAAAATTATGTTTGTTAACATTCTTAAAAGATCATCAAAGACAAGAAATTTCGAAGCACATCGGGTTTCTTGTATTAGTCCCAATGGTGTTCTTTCAATGCTTCAGGTATCCTTTGTTTTCTAACTTACAATGTTATCTGTATAGACAACTTGTAGTAGTTGCTGTTTTATTGTTAGGGAGATTGTAACTAGCTCGAAAACGAAATTAACATCAATGTGACAAGGAAAACGGTTTTCCTTAAGATCAAGAACCACGACAGCTACAGTTAAGCTAACATTGTTTCAGTACCTACCAGAGGTTACAGTATTTCCCCTTTAACACGCAGTTCATTCTCTGTAGAATAAGAAGAGATTCAGCTTCAGCCGTAAACTCTCACGGCTCGACCACAACCCTGCAGTTACGTTCTTTTTCTTCTTCTTGTTTTCTTCTTCTTCTTTTTGAGATTTTTTGGCGGGTGGCATCAAACGTTTAGATGCATTATCGCCATCTACTGTGCTGGAGTGTGGGCCAGAGTATCTTACTGAGCTATTTTATGTTCTCGCAAATAATCCCGTTTGTCTTAAAAACCTTATAAATACTCTATTTATCATTTCATGTTTAGCTAGTACTGTATTCACTTTTAATGCTTCCACACCATACTTCCTTAATTCTTGCTTTAATTTTTCTCTATTCACCCTATATTTTTCACAGTGAATTACAACATGCTCTACTGTTTCCAAATCCATTCCACAATCACATCTGCCTGTTGGATGTTTACCCAACATATGTAAAGTTTTATTTAATCGTGTATGTCCTAATCGCAATTTTGTTATGACTGCCTGTTCTTTCCGATATTATCCCATTACTTCCATTTTACCTACCGATTTTTGTATTTGAAACAGATGTCGCCCTTTGGTTCCCTCCTCCCAAAGCCGCTGCCATTCTGATTTTACTTTGTTCTTAATAACAGATTTTATTTCAGATTTACTTTATGCAATTTCCATAATTCTATCTTGACTTAAAGACTGTTTGGCTAAACAATCTGCAACTTCATAACCTTCTATTTCTTTATGAGCAGGAATCCACATGAACTTAACTATTAAATGAAATTGTATAAGTCTAAATAAAATTTCATATACTAAATCTATACGGCTTTTGGATGAGAAACCCATAATCGACATCAAGGAGGACAGTAAATCTGAGCAGATAAGAACTCTTTCTATTCTGTTTTGTTCTACCCATTGTAACGCCATCAGAATTGCAATCATTTCAACTGTAAAGACAGCTAAATGATCTGATGTTCTTTGTTTTAATGATACGTTTAATTCAGGCATAAAATATGCAAATACTGTTTTACCTGAATCTGAATCCTTAGAACCATCTATATATTGCAAGAAATTATCTGTATGTGTTCTCAATTCTATGATGTACTACATCTATCCAATTCCTCTTATCCTTATAAATCTGCATTTCTTTATGGATATCTAGATCAACATTAATGCTAGGAAACAACCAATAAGGTGTAACTGAATATGGCACAGCTGTGCTGCATCTCTTCCCTTGTAATCCCATTTCCTTGCCACATTTGTTTGCTGCCCAAGCAAAACAGTCTACTTTTGCCTTTCCACTTTCCCAGCACAGCTGTAAAGTTTTAACTGTTGGATGTCTTTCTGCCTTGTGTCCTTGCAAATTTGCCCAATAATTCCTCATAACTTGTTTATACCTTAGATGCAAAGGGAGCTCTCCCATTTCCAACTGTACAGCCAAATTTGGAGGAGTTCTCGTAGCCCCACAGCATAATCTTATCGCTTGATTCTGAATTATCTCTAATTTAAGAATCATTGTTTTTGCAGCCTGTTTATATACTACAGATCCATAATCTAATATTGATCTTATCAGAACGATATATATCGTTTTTAGAACAGTTTTATCTGCCCCCCAATTTGATCCTGTTAAGCACCTCATTATATTCACAATTTTCTTACATTTTCCCTCAATATATCTTATATGGTCACCCCATAAAAGTTTTGAGTCAAATAATAGTCCAAGAAATCTAAAGTTACTTACTTTTTCTATTTTTTCTCCATACATTTTTAAATCAATTTGTTCAACTTTCTTTCTACTAAATACAACTGTTTTAGTCTTATCTACTGAGAATTTTACCCCCCAAGTATAAGCCCAATTCTCAACAGATTTAATAGCATTTTGTATTTTTTCATACACTGTTACATTTTTTCCCCTTCTCCATAAAGCCCCATCATCAGCGAATAATGATTGTATAATGTCCTGATCAACTCCGGAAAACATATCATTAACCATAATCGAAAATAATAAAGGACTTATAATACTGCCCTGTGGAGTTCCATTTTCTACTCTATATTTATCTGATCTTGCTATGCACATCTGTATCTGAATAACTCTATCTAATAAAAATGTTTTAATCCAATTGTAGGCTCTTCCTGTTATTCCCATTTTATGTAGTTTTATGAGTAATCCATCCTTCCATACCATATCATACGCTTTTTCAATATCAAAAAATACTGCTACCACTTCCTTATTAACTTGGGCTTTTCTAATATCTGATTCCAAACAGACAATAGGGTCCATTGTACCTCTTCCTTTTCTAAACCCACTTTGATATGCTGACAGTAATCCTCTACTTTCTACATAATTTGTAATCCTTTCAGTTATCATTCTCTCCATAATCTTACCTAAACATGATGTTAGTGCAATGAGCCTATAACTTGAAGGTTTTGTTGGGTCCTTTCCTGGTTTGATAATAGGAATAAAAATTGCCTCCTTCCAATTACTAGGTAGCCTTCCTTCTTCCCATATTTTATTAAACAAGCCTAAAAGTTTATCTTCGATTTTGTTTCCTAAGTGCTTTAACATAATATTCTTGTATTATATTTTTTGGCGGTTGGCAAATATCTTCTGCAGTTACGTTGTTACGTTACGTCTTATTTGACGTTCAACCACTCCCAGCTCTGCTGCCTTCAAGTACTTTCCTCTTGCTGGGAAACTGGAAAACACAGAAAACCGCCACGTTTTCTGCACTATGATTGCTGTTTATATGTTGTTAAAAGAATGGTGTCGTCTTTTTTTCTCGAGTTATAGATCTACAATCATTGTTTCATCGTCTTTCGTTTCTGCGCTTTAATTTTCCCTTTTTTATTATGTGAACGCCATTTAACATGACGCAGCTGATTACAGGTCCTTCTCAAAATATTAGCATATTGTGATAAAGTTCATTATTCTCCATAATGTCATGATGAAAATTTAACATTCATATATTTTAGATTCATTGCACACTAACTGAAATATTTCAGGTCTTTTATTGTCTTAATACGGATGATTTTGGCATACAGCTCATGAAAACCCAAAATTCCTATCTCACAAAATTAGCATATTTCATCCGACCAATAAAAGAAAAGTGTTTTTAATACAAAAAACGTCAACCTTCAAATAATCATGTACAGTTATGCACTCAATACTTGGTCGGGAATCCTGTGGCAGAAATGACTGCTTCAATGCGGCGTGACATGGAGGCAATCAGCCTGTGGCACTGCTGAGGTCTTATGGAGGCCCAGGATGCTTCGATAGCGGCCTTTAGCTCATCCAGAGTGTTGGGTCTTGAGTCTCTCAACGTTCTCTTCACAATATCCCACAGATTCTCTATGGGGTTCAGGTCAGGAGAGTTGGCAGGCCAATTGAGCACAGTGATACCATGGTCAGTAAACCATTTACCAGTGGTTTTGGCACTGTGAGCAGGTGCCAGGTCGTGATGAAAAATGAAATCTTCATCTCCATAAAGCTTTTCAGCCGATGGAAGCATGAAGTGCTCCAAAATCTCCTGATAGCTAGCTGCATTGACCCTGCCCTTGATAAAACACAGTGGACCAACACCAGCAGCTGACACAGCACCCCAGACCATCACTGACTGTGGGTACTTGACACTGGACTTCTGGCATTTTGGCATTTCCTTCTCCCCAGTCTTCCTCCAGACTCTGGCACCTTGATTTCCGAATGACATGCAGAATTTGCTTTCATCCGAAAAAAGTACTTTGGACCACTGAGCAACAGTCCAGTGCTGCTTCTCTGTAGCCCAGGTCAGGCGCTTCTGCCGCTGTTTCTGGTTCAAAAGTGGCTTGACCTGGGGAATGCGGCACCTGTAGCCCATTTCCTGCACACACCTGTGCACGGTGGCTCTGGATGTTTCTACTCCAGACTCAGTCCACTGCTTCCGCAGGTCCCCCAAGGTCTGGAATCGCCCCTTCTCCACAATCTTCCTCAGGGTCCGGTCACCTCTTCTCGTTGTGCAGCGTTTTCTGCCACACTTTTTCCTTCCCACAGACTTCCCACTGAGGTGCCTTGATACAGCACTCTGGGAACAGCCTATTCGTTCAGAAATGTCTTTCTGTGTCTTACCCTCTTGCTTGAGGGTGTCAATAGTGGCCTTCTGGACAGCAGTCAGGTCGGCAGTCTTACCCATGATTGGGGTTTTGAGTGATGAACCAGGCTGGGAGTTTTAAAGGCCTCAGGAATCTTTTGCAGGTGTTTAGAGTTAACTCGTTGATTCAGATGATTAGGTTCATAGCTCGTTTAGAGACCCTTTTAATGATATGCTAATTTTGTGAGATAGGAATTTTGGGTTTTCATGAGCTGTATGCCAAAATCATCCGTATTAAGACAATAAAAGACCTGAAATATTTCAGTTAGTGTGCAATGAATCTAAAAAATATGAATGTTAAATTTTCATCATGACATTATGGAAAATAATGAACTTTATCACAATATGCTAATATTTTGAGAAGGACCTGTACTTTGCCCATCTGATCTACTGGAAGCTCTTTCCGTTCTTGATGTGGGATTCATACACATCGACAAACTTAATAGCCTTATATAGCGAGAATAACAAGAACAGAGGTTTAGAGAAAAGAAAAGTTTAGAACTAGTAAATGATTGTTGTTCAACAGAAAGGAAAATTTTAAAAGTAATGAAAATGAGATTTTGTTTTTAAGAAGTTTAACATCAAACATTCATACAGGATTATTAAGAGCTGCATACATGTAGTCAAAAGTGAATGGAACATATACAATTACTAAGCACATATTGCACAAAAACAAAAACTCTGTTAGAAATAATAAAATTATTATAGCTATTTCGGATTATCAAACTGGTCTGCAAGCTCCGCCAACAAATTAAAGGAATCAAACAGTTACAGCTGCCATTAGCCTGTCGAGCTGTGTTTAACTGATGTTTTTCATAGTATTACTCTGGTATCATTGTCAAGCTTCTGTTACCAGCATGGTTCTTGTACGAATGCTTCCTCCCTACTGTGCCCCCACCCTTTACACAATATTCACACACTCTTTACAATAGCCCATAAAGCACGAATCAGTTCATTTGTCTCATAATATGGACCAATAACTTACCAGGACCATTGGGAACTAAAACAATTTCGATCTGTTTGGTTAGTAGGTCTTGTGCCCAAATTCCCCCATTGACTGGACATGCAAGTAAGTAATAGAAAACTTGTTCTGGCAACAACTGGCAGAAAACTTTAGTGCTTGTGTCTTACCCAAGGCTTTGCCACCCTGGACTGAGAGCCATATTGTCTGTATAAAAACGGTCCTCTTTTAAAGTCCTTTTCGCATAGTTTTGGGAAGTTAATGTTGAAAAGTTCAGTAGAACCATAAGATGCATTGGGTCAGTTTTTACATCTTTATACTAGAATAATAATTTGTAAAATGCAAATTATTCCAGTTTGCACTTTTTGTTTAAAACTACATCTAAATCCACACTGTCACGACTTTGTTTAAATGCACAAATGCTCTCAGAAGCCCAGAGGAAAGTCTGTCCAGTTTATTGTAAAACAATGATACTGAATGTTCAGGAGATCTTGATCCAGCAACTTGCTGGGGAAACAGGTCAGCAGAGTCACTAGGGGACAGAGGTAGAGGTGAGCAGAGAGAAATAATGCAGGGAAGAGTGATGAGGGAAATGGAGGAGGCTTACTGGTAGGAGTGAAAGGTGAACACCAGGGAGAGGGAGTGGGAATCCATGGAGAGAGATCCATATGGTAGTTTGTTGCTGAGGAAGTAAATAGGAGTTTTTGTGAATTTGTTTATGTTTGCCTTCCTTCATGAAACAAGACCGTCTGACATCCTGGAGAAACTAACCAGGTTTTAAAAGATCCTGTTTGCAGGATAATTTCACTCAGTAGGATTCTGCTGCCATCTAGTGGCAAGTCTGTTTACCTTTTGTCACCAGAAAAAAACAAGTATTTGTCTAATAAATATTAGCAAGAATGAAACTGAAATAATCAAGAATGTTTTGTAACATCAGCAAATTTTAATAGGAAATTAACAGTACAAGGTGAAATAAGATCATTAAAAGTACAAAATGAAATAACAGCTAAGTTGACTTTTAGATGACAGTGAGAGGGACACTTATGATGCAAGCGTATAGTAAAGCTTATTTGAATATAAACATAAAAACAGATATAGGAAGCACAGCACAGCTAAGGACAGTCATTGTAAAACGTCATCCCTCTCTGCGAGACAGTTATATGGATGCTCTGTAAAATTCACTGCTCCATGTGTTGAACTTGATAGTTTTCAGTGTGTTGCGGAGCTCCTGTAGAGTATAATTTCTGACCTTCTTTCTGTTCTCTGGTGTGTATGTGTTAGATGTTGGTTTAGATTGCTCCTTAACTTCTTTTTCCTTTTCAAACAAGTTGCTCAGACTCTCAACTTCAGCACAGTTACCGTAGGGCCATTCTTTCTGACAAGTTGTGTGCAAGCCAAAGAGATTTCCACATGATTTGCAAGGCTCCATTTCAGACCCAGACTTGATGCTATATGCTCTGCATGTGACGTCTTTTGGTAGTTTGATGGTTCCATCAAAATAATCCTTCATCGTCTTCTCAGGATAGTAGGTCATCACTGCATCAGCTACATATTCATCCCAGTATGAGCTCAAACAGGAGGCAGCGATCACAATTCTGCCAGCATTGGGACCAGTGGTGGACATAGAAACTCCATACTGTTTGCTTGATTTGTTGGACTCAGATACGCAGATGGTGGAGGAGACCAGAAAACCTGGTTTCAGAATTATGACCAGATCCCTCAAAGTTTGTATTATCTGGTTTTCATTTTCAGGACCAGTCTGCAGGACAATCTGGAAGCAATTGTAAGAATCCATGGACTGAGTACATTTACACTAGTACAGTTGTATTTACAACCTGAAAAATATATAATAATACAGCACAATAATGTAATATAATCTTCCCCAGCATATCCCGTCTCAATACCTCTCTTACAGATATAACAGTACATAAACACACAGAACTGGTCAAAAGTTTACATACACTCACCACAAGCATGAATAACATTTATTTGGGGGATTGAATTATTATAAAGCATTGTTTTCAAGGTTGAGTGATAATATAATATTTGCCTATCATTTGTTGTAAATCAACAAGCTGTTTCACCACTCTTGACAAAATGTTTGGTATTTTATAGTCCAGTAGGGTTGAGGTCAGGCCATCCCCAAAGCTGTATGTTATCCTGCCTGATCTATTCTAAAACCAGCGTTTGTCACGATCATTATACGTCTCTGTTTTGGTCTTCATCTGTGTTTACTTTCTGAACATTCCTGGACAGATACACCTGCTTCAAAATGGGCCTCTCTAAGATCAGCTGGAATTTGCACTTGCCCACCTCTAGAAACCAGATGCCCTCTGAAGAAAACGTTTACGGTCAGAGGAGACAAAGATTGAGCTATTTGGCCACAAAGACAAGATGTGTTTGGATGAGTCATGGTGAGGTTTTATCAGCTGTCAAACATGGTGGTGGCAGCATCATGCTGAGGGTGTGTTTGCTGCCAGAGGTACTGCTACACTGCACAATTTAGATGGAATTAAAAAGGACAAATAAATACCTTAGATTTTTTTACTTAAACTTGAATCATAAGCTAAAGGGTTGAATTTCTGTGCTGGAATCTAGTTAATATTAACTTTATGATTATTAACATTATGTTGGATTCGCTCGTGGTTGATTACTATCGAGTAAATAATATGTAATACAGTTAAATCATATGTTATTAACATCTAAGGCAAACTAATATCTTACCATGTCCAGTACACAGGAGAATGGACTCCGCCTGGGAAGCTGAGTCTCATAGCACTCAAAGGGTCTGCTGTATTTGTCCTTTAATTGAATGAACATGTCCTCATCAGGGATAATTTCCTTTGGAGAGAATGGCACTTTGTTGATTGTTCCCAGAAAGAAGATGCTGTGAAGTATCTGTTGAAGTAAAAAAAAATACCCTCCCTACATCAACAATGTTACTTCCCTAAACCAATGCGACGGATTTAGTCTTCAGCTGTTACCTACCTCATCCACTAAGTGTTTACTTCCGACAGTCTTATTGCACCAATCAACCATCTTCTCAATAATCTTGAAGGCATTTGTTCTGAAACCTTGTTGTTTTATCAGATATAGTTCTTCTCTAAAGTGAAACAGAAAGTTGTATATTTTGACGATCGTGAACGCGTCATGACTCAGACGTTTTCATTGGGATCAGGACACTCACCTGGTCAGCTCCATATCCTGGGTGAATCAAAACAGAGCAAAGAATGCGAGATAAGTTCATGTTTAACTCCCATGTGAAAAAATGAACGTAACAGGCAGTGGCTGAAAGCTGCTACTCACCATGGCTGCAGTCTAAGGAAACAGAAAGCAAAGAGAGAAGCTTTCCCGTAAACGCCACGCCTAAAGTACAGTACTGCACTGTAGTCAAGCCAGCCACGGGGTTTTGTAGGCCGCGGTGAAGTTAGTTTGAAGTTGGATATTCAAGTTCCGCCGATTCAGCGGCGTCAGTCTCCTGTTTCGGCAGGTGTTGAGCCGTAAAGTGATGGTAGCTGCGTGAAGCTGACACCCCACCCACTTGAAAAATTCCAGCAAATAGACAGAATGGTTAGTGCTTCGTTTGTGCAGGTTTGTGCCGTTAAAATTTTTGTTTGTGCTGTTTTGGTTTCTGAGATATTAAAGATTATTTTTTAGGTCATCCAGAGGTCACCATCCCCTCATTTTACTCCGAATTGAACCGGAGTGGGCTCATTTTTTAGTGCTTCGTTTGTGCAGGTTTGTGCCGTTAAAATTTTTGTTTGTGCTGTTTTGGTTTATGAGATATTAAAGAATATATTTTTTTAGGTCATCCAGAGGTCACCATCCCCCCATTTTGCTCCAAATTGAACCGGAGTGGTCTACCTTTTTAATGCTGTTTGTGCCGCTTTTATGTACAAGCTATATAATTTTCTTTCAGGTGATCACTGACGACTTAAATCGATGACGTCTATGGCCTGCGCTGAACATCATCCCCACCAAGCAAGCAGTTATTAATTTCGTGTTTTTCTTTCATCATGCAAGTTAAATTGTGTTTTTATCCGATGTTGTAAAATGTATGCCTTGTTATAGTGTTTTGCACTTTATTCCTTAATAAAGATTATGAAACTTTTTTGGTCTCAAAGAAATTTGCTTTAAATATGTCTACTAAGTCACCAATACCTTTATCTTTCTACACAGTAATTCAATATTATCCTCTCACAAATGGGAAAAATCCACCAGCTGCAGCTACACATTCCATGCCCAAAACCTGACATGGTCTGCGACCACTATGATGTAATGTTTATAATTTCAATAACTGTTCTGTTATAACAGTATTTTTTAAAGGTGGTTTTAATAATCTAATTCAGCTCGTGTACGCTGGTCAAAAGCAGAAGTGCGAGTAGGTCATTGGCTCAAAGTTCATAACCAAGTAATTTACTTTTTGTTCAAATAAAATTTTAAAATGCGTCAAGCATTAATTTCTAATTTCTGACATTAAATGTAAGACTTTTTAAAAGCGCTTGGCAACTTTGATATACTAAGTTCTCACGCAATGTCATAGGGATTGGCTCCACCCACGTACTGACCCCCACCACTGACCTTGTTTTGGCAGTAATTTAAACGTTTTACTACTTGTACAAGGTAAGTAAGCTAATAATGTTTAGGTTTTAGATAAAACACTGTTTTTTAAAAGTCCAGACTTTTAAAAAATGTTGAAACAAAGATTCTGCAAGTCTTCATCTTGCAGCTATTCCATTCATTTTCAGTCATTGATGTTTAGGCACATCAGTAGACTCCACAGAACTAAGACACATTTTTTAAGTTGAACAGATACTTCAATTGAAAATTCACAAGACAAGTAGTAGTAAAAAAATTCAACATTTAAAATAAAATAAAAACATACTATAATTACAACACAGCATAAATGGCTTACAGATTTGAGAGAACAATTTAAACTGAGTTTTTGAGTTGTGATAGAATGCTGAAATATCAATGTTTTGTGGCTTTGGGAGATTATCTAGGCCAGAATAATATTTTGATTAATGCTAATCAAAGCCTTTTCGTTCTTTAACTAGATGCCTCGACAGCCACCAATAGACAGGGATTCCCTTATTGCAGTTCTCTGCAGTTCAAAAGAAGCTATCCTTCTAAATGGCAAAATAGCCACTCCAGCTGCCACTATTTGGACAGTATTAAGTCAGCAGCTGGAAAACAAGATGTCTCCAAAAGCCCTGTACACTTTTGTAAAATCTAACAGACACAACATCTGGTCATGTTTGAAGATCAGTGAGCAGGAAAGTGATCGTGAGAGCAGTGTGGACACAGAGTTTGACTCAGGCTCCATTTCTCCTGGACAAGATGACTGCTCAGGTTTTCAGCTTGAAGTTCCTTTTGAGGAATGGATCAAATTTGTACCTGAGAAAGTGGAATATAATGACAAGTCTTCATCATCTGGCAAAAGGGAATACATGATTTTGAAGCCTGGCACTTGGAGTCATGTAATTAACCATCTGATTTGGAAAAAGATCAAAAGCACATGTACATTTGTGTTCCAGAGAGCAAAAGTTTATCCAACTGTCACAAACAAATATATAGATATCAAAGGCTTCTGTAAAGAGTGTCAAGGCCATATTAAAATGACTTGTGCTAGAGAGCCAACGGTAAACAGCCAAATGCTGCTTCAGTGTTCCATCGAAGACAGTGATATCTCCCTGCACACTGGGCAATCCAAGAGGTTCATGTCTGGAAATCTTCGTGCACAGATTTCAAAAGAGCTGTGTGAGGGCAGGATGGAGCCGGCTGTATGGAGGTCAGCGAAGGCATCAGATTTGATGGATATAGGAGATGCTGAGCCAAGTCACCTTCCAAATTTGGCCACCCTACGAAAAGCTAAGCAGGAGAGAAGAGATTTGGAATTAGGTGACAAAGATCCCATTTTGTCTTTGCAGTTATTAAAATATAGCACACCTCACAGTGGTAGTATAAGAGACATTAGTCTAGACTAGTTCTTTTGCCACTATTGGAGTCAAACACAGCTACATGTGTATAAGGCATTGTCCAAAAAATGCCCCTCAGTAGTTTGCTTTGACGCAACTGGCTCAGTTGTGAGAAGACTGGTGAGACCAAATGGTACATCTGGCCACATCTTCTTATATCAAGGCGTTCTGACAGGGGACAACTGCTCAGTCCCAGTTGTGCAAATGCTGTCAGAGAGACACGACATTAATGCAATTGCAACATGGCTGACAGAATGGCTTCGTACAGGTGCTGCTATACCAAAGGAAGCTGTGAGTGACTTTTCTCTGGCTATTCTTGGTGCTCTGGTGAAGGCCTTCACTCCTTAGCCCCATCTGAAGACATACATCAACGAATGCTTCCGTTTGCTACTTGGGAACCAGTCTGCAAAACTTCCTCCTTGTTTTATCAGGGTTGATGTGGCACACTGCATAAAGATGATCTGTCAGTGGGACTGCCTGAAAAACAAGTCACACCGTGTCAAAGATTTCTTTGTCAGGGCAATAGCAAAGCTTCTTCCATCACAGTGCTTGGACCATGCAAAACAGCTAATACATGCCATCACTGTTGTGGCCCTCAGTGAGGCAGAGGGTGATGATAGTTCTGGAGTCCCTCTCGAATCAGAGATGTGCAAAAAATATCTAAAAACCCAGATCACAGAAGACTCCATCATCATTCCAGCTGAAGATCCAAATGAAATGCATCAAGTGGATTCTTTTGACGAGATCCAGACTGACCTACGCGGCTGGGTATCAAACATATGCGAGGAGAGCAGGTCACTTGCTGCAGCCAATGGGGATAGGGACAACATCCATTTCCTCCCTGATATTGTTCCACACATAATAAGACTAGCAAGTTACTTACCACTTTGGACAGGAGTAATGGTCCCCCTCTTCAAAAGCACCAACCTCACAGCAAGCTCAGCCACTGTTGAAGCAGAATTCAAAAATGTAAAGCATGGCCTTTTTAAACACGAGAACTTACCCATTCGAGTTGATCGTTTTATTTCTCGTCATCTTTCCTTTATAGAAGGAAATATGCGGATTTGTTCTGCAAAAGCGAAAAATTATGAGGAAACATCTGGATTAGCAAAAGTTTCCGAAACAAACTCTGTATCCATGACTACCCACAGTGCTGAAGCCAAGACAAGAATGGATTCTCACCAATCTGTAGAATCCGATGAAACCACAAACATTCCTCCAACAGATGAAGACGTGGTTGAAAACTGGAGGGGACTAATTCTTCCACCCAAAAAAAGGAAGAGAACTTCTTATCTCACTTCCTGCACTGAATGGCTCCATGCAGATCCATCTTTTGGGGCAAAAAGAGTGAAAGTGGGACTATTAAAAAATGGAAACCTGCATCAACCGATTAGAGTTGGGAAATCAACAATCTCTGTTCTGAACACATGTGCATTTGATGCGTTTTGTCAGTGCTTATGCTGTGCTTTCTGTGACAGCTCAGCATTTCAAAATGTTGTCAGGAACAACAGTGACAACCCCATCTTGCTGCTGGTAAAAGCCATTGCAACAGATGGTGTGACCCCAAAGATCTATTCACAGAGGGCAGAGCTGCTTAGTGCAATGTTTGAAAAAATCCAGTTGAGGTCTGGTGCCCATCAAATCGATGCCCAGTGCAATATCTCTACGGTCATTGGAAAAACAATGAGAAATATATCCAGCGTTTACATCTCAAAACACTGCTCTTCACAGTTATGCCAGCTAAACAAAGGAACAACAAGGGAAGTACCATTTGTTTCTCCTGATATTTCTGTGCTGATGGACTGTGGCATGGCTCAGCTTGACATTTCAGTGGAAAATGGACTCTTCCTTCCGGAGTCTCCCTGCCTTCGCCCACTACCGAAGGAATCAGAATGTCCACTTGAATTCAAAACAGGAGCCAGCACCTCAGGAAAAATGCTCTGTGCTGGAACTGTTACTCACAGCTACAGCATTGGAGAAATAACATGGATTGACACTGACCTTGCAAACACAACTCAGTTTCCTTTGAGTGAATTTCCCCCCACTGTTGCTCTCCAAGGAAAGACATTCTCTTTGAGAGGAGTCATCGCTTTCAAGGGAAGCTTGACTAAAGATGGTCTGGGACATTACATTGCATACTGCCGAAGAGCTCCATGTGTGTGGGAGCTTTATGATAACCTGGCAAATATAGTGAAGACTGTGTCTGAAAAGAAGACAATACAACCACACGCAGCGTTATACACAGGAGACTGAATGCTGTGAATCAACACATTTTGGGGGAAAATTTCTGAGAAGCCCAGATCAAAAGGCAAATACATTTTGCCATGGTTTGATATTCCTGACCAGAAATAGGTTCTATTTTAATGTTCTTTGTTACAAGTTCTTAGATGGTTAAGTATGCCATATGTTGCCTGTGGTGATTTATAACATAAAGTTAATTTTCCAAATCAGAAGTGTTTATTCTTCTTTGAAAGTATAATGTAGATTACATTTTCAAACAGTAACTTGGTTATGCGTGATCTCAGAAGTCATGGTTACCTCTCTCAATTAATTAGAATAGAAAACCTTTATTGTTCCACAATAGGAACATTTGAGTGTGTCAGCACCAAACCATAAGGCAATGAAAGTACACAAGTTCATATTTATCTAAAAAAGTAGAAAACTTACCCAAACTAAAAGCTATAAGAAACAAAGTGCAAAAAACAATCACAAAAAGGCTGAAAGGGATTTACAATAAAAGAGAGGAAAAATACAATAATGTGCAGTTATCAGTAAGGTATAGGTTATATATATTAAATTAGGCGTGCAGAACAATCAGGTGACAGTGGTGACAGCATTTATGTAAACACTTGATCAGATAAAAACTTGATCAGATAAAAACTTCAATATTGGCATGAAAGTAGAAAACCTATTGTTTGTTGGAAGCAGTGATGGTTAGTCTATAAAGTCTAACAGCAGCTCTGATCTGCAAAAAAGTACTTTTGTCCACTTAAGGTAAAGCTTCACTTAGGCTAAAGTACCTCTCCATGTCTTTACTAGCTTCATGTATGGGATGGGAAATACTGTCCAACTATGAATATATTGGTCATGTGCCCACCTCATGGTGGTGATGATGTTCAGCGCAGGCCATAGACGTCATCGATTTAAGTCAGTGATCGCCTGAAAGAAAATTATATAGCTTGTACATAAAAGCGGCACAAACAGCATTAAAAAGGTAGACCACTCCGGTTCAATTTGGAGCAAAATGGGGGGATGGTGACCTCTGGATGACCTAAAAAAATATATTCTTTAATATCTCATAAACCAAAACAGCACAAACAAAAATTTTAACGGCACAAACCTGCACAAACGAAGCACTAAAAAATGAGCCCACTCCGGTTCAATTCGGAGTAAAATGAGGGGATGGTGACCTCTGGATGACCTAAAAAATAATCTTTAATATCTCAGAAACCAAAACAGCACAAACGAAAATTTTAACGGCACAAACCTGCACAAATGAAGCACTAACCATTCTGTCTATTTGCTGGAATTTTTCAAGTGGGTGGGGTGTCAGCTTCACGCAGCTACCGGACCCTGAGGAAGATTGTGGAGAAGGGCCGATTCCAGACCTTGGGGGACCTGCGGAAGCAGTGGACTGAGTCTGGAGTAGAAACATCCAGAGCCACTGTGCACAGGCGTGTGCAGGAAATGGGCTACAGGTGCCGCATTCCCCAGGTCAAGCCACTTTTGAACCAGAAACAGCGGCAGAAGCGCCTGACCTGGGCTACAGAGAAGCAGCACTGGACTGTTGCTCAGTGGTCCAAAGTACTTTTTTCGGATGAAAGCAAATTCTGCATGTCATTCGGAAATCAAGGTGCCAGAGTCTGGAGGAAGACTGGGGAGAAGGAAATGCCAAAATGCCAGAAGTCCAGAAGTCCAGTGTCAAGTACCCACAGTCAGTGATGGTCTGGGGTGCCGTGTCAGCTGCTGGTGTTGGTCCACTGTGTTTTATCAAGGGCAGGGTCAATGCAGCTAGCTATCAGGAGATTTTGGAGCACTTCATGCTTCCATCTGCTGAAAAGCTTTATGGAGATGAAGATTTCATTTTTCAGCACCACCTGGCACCTGCTCACAGTGCCAAAACCACTGGTAAATGGTTTACTGACCATGGTATCACTGTGCTCAATTGGCCTGCCAACTCTCCTGACCTGAACCCCATAGAGAATCTGTGGGATATTGTGAAGAGAACGTTGAGAGACTCAAGACCCAACACTCTGGATGAGCTAAAGGCCGCTATCGAAGCATCCTGGGCCTCCATAAGACCTCAGCAGTGCCACAGGCTGATTGCCTCCATGCCACGCCGCATTGAAGCAGTCATTTCTGCAAAAGGATTCCTGACCAAGTATTGAGTGCATAACTGTACATGATTATTTGAAGGTTGACGTTTTTTGTATTAAAAACACTTTTCTTTTATTGGTCGGATGAAATATGCTAATTTTGTGAGATAGGAATTTTGGGTTTTCATGAGCTGTATGCCAAAATCATCCGTATTAAGACAATAAAAGACCTGAAATATTTCAGTTAGTGTGCAATGAATCTAAAATATATAAATGTTAAATTTTCATCATGATATTATGGGAAATAATGAACTTTATCCCAATATGCTAATATTTTGAGAAGGACCTGTATAGCTGCTTTGTAAAATCAAGTAATAAACTCTGAAGGAACAAACACACAAAAAGAAATCAGATACAGAGACAGCCGAACACAAACCTAAGATTGCCAAAGGAGTACTACGTAATGAGGTGAACACAGGTTCAGAGGCTAATGCATTCACATAATAGCTTCTCATAATCAGGGTGACAAGGATGAATATTAGTGTTACTACTAATTTAAAATCCCACATTTCAGATTTTGTTGGTTAAACACTTAAAAAAAAACATTTATAACTTTTCATCCACTTCACATGATTGCATTTCTTTGTGTTGGTTTATTATAGAAAATCCCAATAAAACACGCTGACATTTCTGCTCGTATCGTGACAAAAGGGAGATTAAATACTTGTGCAATGACCTGTTTCTTGGAGTGGCTTAGGTTTCCTAAACTTTCTCTAGGGTTTGGTTGCTATAGGCAAAGGCTGCTGGAGGACACGGTGAACACTTTTTCCTCACTCTTCTGTTTTCTCCTGCTGCTCCACATTTAGGCTTTATTTGCAATTATTGTAGCCATTACCTTTGAGTTCTCGTGCTTTTTTTCTCTCAGTAGCAAGGACTCTTTGTTCTTTGGTTGTGTGTTTTTCTGTGTCTAATTCCTGTCTTCCCAACCCCCAGCCGGACATGACTGGGTTCTGCTTAAGGATCCTTCCTGTGAAAGAGAGTGCTTCCTCTCTACTGTAGACACATGCTTATTCATACTCAAAATTCAAAGACACAAAGCGATCAGTTTGGCCTTTTTTAGATAGACCATCCATTACCGAATGGGATCCTTCGGTCAACTGCATTTGGCTTTACTGTACCACCAAAATAACAGGTTTTCGTAATGTAAAAAATGAGACCACTTCATTTTTTACACCAGAATGTCACTGGAATTTATAGGTTCGGCACTGGCGCCCTGGTCTCTCCACAGATTAGAGGGACTTCACTCCACAGCTCATGTGACAGACATGTAGTGGTCTGGAGAAGCTGCAGTGAACATTATGCTGCCTGCAACATTGTTCAGCATGATCAGTTTGGTGGTGGGTCAGTGTTGGTCTGGTGAGGCATATCTGTGGAGGGATGGACAGACCTGTACAGGATAAATGATGGCACCCTGACTGCCATTAGGTATCAGGATGAAATCCTTAGATCCATTGTTAGACCTTTGCTGGTGCAGTGGGTCCTGGGTTTTTCATGGTGTCTGATAATGCTCAGCCTCATGTTTCACAAGTATGCAGGCTGTTCCTGGAGGATGAAGGAATTGAAACTATTGACTAGCTTCCGTGCTCCTCTGACAAAAAAACATTTCTGGGACATCATATTTAGATCCATCTGACGCCACCATGTTGCACCTCAGACTGTCCCAGAGGTTAACAGGCCCTGGTCAGGATCTGCAAGATTTTCTTTTCAACTAAGATCTGATGTTTTTTCAAAGACTTCCTTTAATTTTTGTGAGCTGCATATTATGAAGTCAAGATGTGGGATGCCATCTGAGTTCTACCAAAGAAGAATGAATGCTGAAATTGAAGCAATAGGTGCTTCAACAAAGAATCAGTTCAAATGTGTGTGGACCTGCAACCTGATATTGCAGCTTCTGTTCCACTTTATAGTATTCCCTCTAAAATGTATAATTTTTTAGTTGAATTGTTCAGGATGTATGTCACATTAAAAGGTGGAAATAGTTTTGAAATCATTTCTCCTCTCATTTTCAATCCAAAATATCCTGGAGTTTTAACAGGGATGTGAAGACTTTGTATATCCAATTTAGATTATACCAAAAAACAGAAAAACGAAGAAAGAAATGTAACGGCATTGATTATGAGATCAAACAACTAAATTGTAAAACGTTTATTGGATTTTTGATATATAACATACATTAATTTACCATATATATACTGTTACTACTATACATCAAAGCCCTTTATTTAACTTTACTTATGAAGCTCTTCAAACAGCCACTGTCCCAAAGTGCCGTATACCAGAATAAATGAAAGGACATAAATAAAAAAGAGACAATGAGCAGAAAATACAAATAAAAGCATAGAGACCCAGACTTGATTATGCTGAAAAACAGACTTACAATAAGGACACATTTACTAACAATTCACTGAAAACAAAGGCATCCTCTCAAAGTGGTCAAAGGTCAAGGAGATGAGATAAACAGATGTGTCTGAATGCAAATTATTCTACATTTTGGGAGCAACAACAGTGAAGGCAGTGTGACAGTGGAATTTATGCTTGGTTTAGGCTCACACAGGACCAGCTGACCTGAGAGAACAGGCAGGGAGCGTGGCCTTCTGCTGTGACCTCCAACGGTCTTTCTGTTCCTGTTTCAGAGTGCTAACAGTTCAAAAAGGCAAAGTCATGATACAAGCATGGATATGCAAAGACTTTTGAAGCGATTTGTCACAAAGTAAGGCTAAACATGGAGTGAATGATAAATTACATTTTAACCTCATTTAGAATTGAATTTGTTTTATTTTATGTTACATATTTTGCAAAAAGAAAAAAGAAAATTCTTTCTATTCCCAACTGTTCACACATATCTCAGAGATTATTATAACTTTACAGTTGAACCATTTTTAATATCAGCCCTTCAACCTGATCTCAATTTTCAGGTATTGCTCTTTGTGCAGTGTAGAATCTGCCATCCCATGCAAAACCAACCTCAATCAGTACAGTGTTAAGATGATTTAAAACGACATCTGTAGCCATTTGCCTGTCTTGTTCTGTCCAGTTTTCATTATTTTGTACTCTCCTTTCAACTTCTTCCACCCCAAGCAATTTGCTCAAACTTTCAACTTCAGCACAGTTGCCATAGGGCCACACCTGTGTGTCAGTCGTGTCCAAGCCAAACATATTACTGCAAGATTTGCAAGGATTCATTGGTGTCCCTGTTCTGAGTTTAAAGGCTTCACATCTGACATCCACAGGAAGCTGGAAGGTTCCATTAAAGTACACCTTCCTCATTTTATTAGGACAGTAGCTTATCACTGCATTAGCTACATATTTATGCCAGAAATGAAAGCAGGATGCTGCAATCAGGATTTGGCCAGCAGGACGACCAGTGGTGGACATGGAGACTCCATAGTGCCTCACTGAATCGTTCTTGTTGGCATGAGAGACGCAGAGGGTGGAGGAGAACAACACTTTCTTAGAAGCATTTGCCATCAACTCAAGGGTGATTTCTCGCAGACTCGTTCTTATTGCATCTTCATTCTCTCGTCCCTCCAGGTTAACAACCTAAGATAAAACAAAAATAATGAAAAGCAAAAGCTACATTTCTAAGACATCATCATACTTTAAATTACACACAGGCAATCACTGTACTGATTGGTTGAATTTTGAAACAGTTGGTTGCATTGGACTTTGAGTATCAAAGTAAAGGGGCCTGAGTATAAATGTAATGTGAAAAAGTTTAGGGGCAAGGCACTGTATGTAGGACTTTACCAAATAAAAATATCTCACCATGTCCAGCAGACATGAAATGGGACTCCGTCTAGGTAGCTGAGAGGAATAATGTTTGAAAGGCTCCGGATGGGCTTCCATTAAGTCCCCAAGTACGTCCTCATCATCATCCAAAAGTTCTCTGGGAGAAAATGCTGGTCTATTAATCTTCCCCAAAAAGAAGATGCTATGAAGAATCTAGAAAGTAAAAACATACACAAAGAGATGTTTTTCTACAAGCATAAGAACCATGAAGTGAATGAAAGTATGAAGCATTATATTACAATCATACACACCTCATCCACCAATTCAGAAGTGTCTTCTGGAGTGCGTGTAGTCATTTCCATCATTTTTTTAATAAGTAGGAAAGCATTTCTTCTGAAAACCTCACTGTCGTCCAGAAAATATTTTCTAAATTAATAATAAAAAGAACATATTTAAGGAAAATTAAACATCAGACATAAACATAATCTTTTATGTTTCTATAAACTGACTTACATGTTCTGCTCCTTAGCCTGTAAATATGAAACAATACATTATAAAAGTGCACATTTATTGATGATTACTACGATTAGAAATGTATTAAAGCCTACAAAGATATATTATAGATAATCCTAAAGGTAATGACAAAGATAACATACAAGTTGCCACTCACCATAGCTTCTGGGTAAATGAAACTGACAGAAACACTAAGCCCGTCCCCTTGACTCAACTAATTTGGTTTCCTTTGTTTGACGTTAACTCAAACTGTGATCGTACACCCAACCCATAATTAGCAAGAACCACGAAAGCTTTAGCACAGCAGGAAGTATTTGGTCAAAGTTGAGCAAGGTGTGGCAGCTGTACAGAAAATAAAAAGCACAGCATAACCTGCTCTGTTAGATTATTTAGAGGACAATACAGCACAAGGTAAAACACATAGTGGAAAAACTAAATGGTGCATTAATCTTGTGGTACAGTCATCATAAATATGTTAATCTTGGGCTTCTAATGATTTCATTATGAACTGTTCAGAATCCAGGGTTGAATGATTCTAACTGCAATGATGTTTAAAAGCAAGAATTTGGTGAACAAGTTTGAGTTTATCAGAATATTTTTTCAAATCCACATGGGGTCACGATTATACCCACAGGATCAAATAAATCTTTTATATTTAGGGCTCATGGTTCGAGAATGACAACTTGTGAGGACCTTTTAATTTCTTCCTACCCATAATGATTGCTTGTCACCAATGAAATCCCTTTTGGGTTTTGTTTAACAGCGCCCTTTAGACTGACCAATATTTAGAACATTAGGTACGTTTCTGTAATTCAGTGAAGATTTAAAAAGGAGAGCTGTAGATTTACACAAGTTGTAAAAAAGCCTTTCAGGGTAATTTCTAAACTACTGCAGATTCAAAGATCACATGTCTTCTCGAGTCATTTCCAACATTTTCCAAATAAGTAGGAAAGCATTTCTTTTGAAAACCTGACTGTCGTCCAGAAAATCTTCTCTAAATTAATAATAAAAAGAATATATTTAAGGAAAATTAAACATCAGACATCAACATAATCTTTTATGTTTCTATAAACTGACTGACTTATGTGTCTTGCTCAGTAGCCTGTAGATATGAAACATAATACATTATAAAAGTGCACATTTATTGATGATTACTACGATTAGAAATGTATTAAAGCCTACAAAGATATATTATAGATAAACCTAAAGGTAATGACAAAGATAACATACAAGTTGCCACTCACCATAGCTTCTGGGAAATGAAACTGACAGAAACACTAAGCCTTGACTCAACTAACTTGGTTTCCTGTGTGTGACAGTGATCGTACACCCAACCCATATTTAGCAAGAACCACGAAAGCTTTAGCACAGCAGAAAGTATGTAGTCAAAGTTGCAGGTGTGGCAGCTGGAGGACACTGTGAACACTTTTTCCTCACTCTTCTGTTTTCTCCTGCTGCTCCACATTTATGCTTTATTTGCAATTATTGTAGCCATTACCTTTGAGTTCCCATGTTTTTTTCTCTCAGTAGAAAGGACTCTTTGTTCTTTGGTTGTGTGTCCTTTCATAAATGGTTCGGTGTCTTCATATTGACTCTACATTGCAATGCCAATGCTTGGGGTCACAGAAGGATGTGAAGTGTCTTAAACAGGATGATATACAGGAAACTATGCTGTGAAAGTCGGCTCCTCCTCCCAGAAGTAGATTCAGATATTTTAAATACAGGTCCTTCTCAAAATATTAGCATATTGTGATAAAGTTCATTATTTTCCATAATGTCATGATGAAAATTTAACATTCATATATTTTAGATTAATTGCACACTAACTGAAATATTTCAGGTCTTTTACAGGGGTTGGACAATGAAACTGAAACACCTGTCATTTTAGTGTGGGAGGTTTCATGGCTAAATTGGACCAGCCTGGTAGCCAGTCTTCATTGATTGCACATTGCACCAGTAAGAGCAGAGTGTGAAGGTTCAATTAGCAGGGTAAGAGCACAGTTTTGCTCAAAATATTGAAATGCACACAACATTATGGGTGACATACCAGAGTTCAAAAGAGGACAAATTGTTGGTGCACGTCTTGCTGGCGCATCTGTGACCAAGACAGCAAGTCTTTGTGATGTATCTAGAGCCACGGTATCCAGGGTAATGTCAGCATACCACCAAGAAGGACGAACCACATCCAACAGGATTAACTGTGGACGCAAGAGGAAGCTGTCTGAAAGGGATGTTCGGGTGCTAACCTGGATTGTATCCAAAAAACATAAAACCACGGCTGCCCAAATCATGGCAGAATTAAATGTGCACCTCAACTCTCCTGTTTCCACCAGAACTGTTCGTCAGGAGCTCCACAGGGTCAATATACACGGCCGGGCTGCTATTGCCAAACCTTTGGTCACTCATGCCAATGCCAAACGTTGGTTTCAATGGTGCAAGGAGCGCAAATCTTGGGCTGTGGACAATGTGAAACATGTATTGTTCTCTGATGAGTCCACCTTTACTGTTTTCCCCACATCCGGGAGAGTTACGGTGTGGAGAAGCCCCTAAGAAGCATACCAATCAGACTGTTGCATGTCCAGAGTGAAGCATGGGGGTGGATCAGTGATGGTTTGGGCTGCCATATCATGGCATTACCTTGGCCCAATACTTGTGCTAGATGGGCACGTCACTGCCAAGGACTACCGAACCATTCTTGAGGACCATGTGCATCCAATGGTTCAAACATTGTATCCTGAAGGCGGTGCCGTGTATCAGGATGACAATGCACCAAGACACACAGCAAGACTGGTGAAAGATTGGTTTGATGAACATGAAAGTGAAGTTGAACATCTCCCATGGCCTGGACAGTCACCAGATCTAAATATTATTGAGCCACTTTGGGGTGTTTTGGAGGAGCGAGTCAGGAAACATTTTCCTCCACCAGTATCACGTAGTGACCTGGCCACTATCCTGCAAGAAGAATGGCTTAAAATCCCTCTGACCACTGTGCAGGACTTGTATATGTCATTCCCAAGACAAATTGATGCTGTATTGGCCGCAAAAGGAGGCCCTACATCATACTAATAAATTATTGTGGTCTAAAACCAGGTGTTTCAGTTTCATTGTCCAACCCCTGTATTGTCTTAATACGGATGATTTTGGCATACAGCTCATTAAAACCCAAAATTCCTATCTCACAAAATTAGCATATCATTAAAAGGGTCTCTAAACGAGCTATGAACCTAATCATCTGAATCAACAAGTTAACTCTAAACACCTGCAAAAGATTCCTGAGGCCTTTAAAACTCCCAGCCTGGTTCATCACTCAAAACCCCAATCATGGGTAAGACTGCCATCCTGACTGCTGTCCAGAAGGCCACTATTGACACCCTCAAGCAAGAGGGTAAGACACAGAAAGAAATTTCTGAACAAATAGGCTGTTCCCAGAGTGCTGTATCAAGGCACCTCAGTGGGAAGTCTGTGGGAAGGAAAAAGTGTGGCAGAAAACGCTGCACAACAAGAAGAGGTGACCGGACCCTGAGGAAGATTGTGGAGAAGGGCCGATTCCAGACCTTGGGGGACCTGCGGAAGCAGTGGACTGAGTCTGGAGTAGAAACATCCAGAGCCACCGTGCACAGGCGTGTGCAAGAAATGGGCTACAGGTGCCGCATTCCCCAGTCCTGGGCTACAGAGAAGCAGCACTGGACTGTTGCTCAGTGGTCCAAAGTACTTTTTTCGGATGAAAGCAAATTCTGCATGTCATTCGGAAATCAAGGTGCCAGAGTCTGGAGGAAGACTGGGGAGAAGGAAATGCCAAAATGCCAGAAGTCCAGTGTCAAGTACCCACAGTCACTGATGGTCTGGGGTGCCGTGTCAGCTGCTGGTGTTGGTCCACTGTGTTTTATCAAGGGCAGGGTCAATGCAGCTAGCTATCAGGAGATTTTGGAGCACTTCATGCTTCCATCTGCTGAAAAGCTTTATGGAGATGAAGATTTCATTTTTCAGCACGACCTGGCACCTGCTCACAGTGCCAAAACCACTGGTAAAGGGTTTACTGACCATGGTATCACTGTGCTCAATTGGCCTGCCAACTCTCCTGACCTGAACCCCATAGAGAATCTGTGGGATATTGTGAAGAGAACGTTGAGAGACTCAAGACCCAACACTCTGGATGAGCTAAAGGCCGCTATCGAAGCATCCTGGGCCTCCATAAGACCTCAGCAGTGCCACAGGCTGATTGCCTCCATGCCACGCCGCATTGAAGCAGTCATTTCTGCAAAAGGATTCCCGACCAAGTATTGAGTGCATAACTGTACATGATTATTTGAAGGTTGACGTTTTTTGTATTAAAAACACTTATTTTATTGGTCGGATGAAATATGCTAATTTTGTGAGATAGGAATTTTGGGTTTTCATGAGCTGTATGCCAAAATCATCCATATTAAGACAATAAAAGACCTGAAATATTTCAGTTAGTGTGCAATGAATCTAAAATATATGAATGTTAAATTTTCATCATGACATTATGTAAAATAATGAACTTTATCACAATATGCTAATATTTTGAGAAGGACCTGTAGCAGAAGGTATCTGGAGCGGCTGAATGACGGCATTTACTGATCTGGAAGGCGATCTGGTTGCATTAAAATAAAATAAGAAAATAATTGGACTCGTCTTTGAACAACTGTTGGCCTGTCAACTGCATAATTAATATTATGAATCAATGTTCACACAACTAATACCAATGAAGCAGAAGCACATTAAATAAAAAATCTGGGACAATAATGCAGACCAGTAATGTCGAGGAACATTATGCTGGGAAAGGAAACTAAAGAAAGATTGATGACAAGTTCCAACATTTTAAGATTAGATTTTAATAACAAGAGAATTTGTTAAAATGTTAAGTAATGTTATGGAAATTTTTGTGCCTTGCTTGATTTGCTCTTTGATTCTCTACAGGAACTGACAAAAGTATTAGAACCCCTCAGTGTTGTTCCATTCTTCTCTTATTTAGTCTTAGAGTAATGGTTTCTCAGCCTTCTGCTTGCAGCTGTGAGATATGTGTGCCACACTATTAAGATTATGTCTAGGACAACAGGTCTCATGAGAGTCACCTTGAAAACTGTTGTCGCTTATAGGAGAACTTTTACTTTGTCTGGTCAGAATGATTTGGCAGCACTACTGAGTGCATCTCCAATGCTGTAAAATCCTCTCTTGCAAGAATAAAATAAAGCTGATTCTGAGTGACAATCATCCTTCTCTGGATGCAAATTTTTCTACAACAGTAATTTACAGTGTGAGTTTTAACTGGAAAGACCAATTGTCAACCTCTCACATGATGCTATATTACAGTTTTTCAACATCAGCGTTAATCTGCAATTCATTTTATTTAAACAAGTTAATTCCATAGAAATAACATATCTCTTCTACAGGGGAGACCTGGCCAAGCATGGCGCAGCATGGTTACATTACTAAAAACAATAAAGAAATTAAATTTACATAAAAACCTTTTAAACTCATTCAGTGTAATTAGTTTGTAGTTGATTCAACGTATCGGGAGCTGAAAACCAGAATGATTTCTTGTCTACATCAGTTTGAACTTTGGGAACAACTGCAGAACATCCAATGATCAGGTCCATTTGCCTTTGTTAAAAGACAAAACAGGTAAGATGGGGTTGATGCCTAAAATGATTTGTAAACCAATAAATACCTGACTGAGACAATGGGTATACAGGCACATCCAGTTAACTTTAGCATATAGTGTATAGTGATGAGTAAGGCAGCCAGACTTGGAAATGAATCTCAGCGAATCGCCCAGCCAGAGACAGTGAACAGAAGGAATTGGAATTAATTCTCAGTGAACAGAAGCACTCATATTGAGCACATCATCATTGTCAATAACAGGTAAAAACTTGTTTCCACCAAAAAAAAAAAAAAAAAGGCAAGACCTGGTTGTGTAAGAAAATCCCAATAAAAGTTGCTTTTTTCTTAAAAAAATACCGAACATGTTCCTTAAAAGTCAAGCGATCATGAATAATAAAAAAAAGTCAGATATAGATATAATTTCTAATTTTTCAGAGTGGTGATCTTGAAGATTGGGAGAAAAAAAAAAACATGCATTTAGTTTTATTTACATTCAGGGTAACCTCCAAACTAGAAGTTCATTTTGTGTTCTATTGAATAATAATGGACCCTGCAAGGAATCTTGAGGGATATCCTTTTTAACATGTACTACCTCATGATTTATATATACAAACATCACAGACAGGAACAAAACGGCTCAAAGTGCTCTGGTTTTTTTAACCCTTGGAGCAAAATATGATCACGTTCCACCTCTCTGCAACTGAGTCAGCTTGCTGTCAGGGAGGAAGCTGACGCACTGCTGATGACACCTGCAGGGAGGACAACAGAGAATGATTACTATGTTGGTTTAACACAGCCCTATTATGTTTTCCACTGCTATTCATGAATCCAACTGCAAACAGAAGTTAATGTCTGTAGGAAGATCCAGTACCATCTAAAGTTTCATTAGGTCTAAACAGTCAAGTCATATTTACAGAAGCAACACACAGAGCTTGCACATCTTAAGCTAGCTTATAAACTAAGACAGTTCAAGTTAAAAATGCATGTTTTTTTATAAATGTATGAATTTTATTTTACATTATAACATTTATTTTAAATCCCAACCTAATAGGACACTCACCTCTGCTTCTGTCTGCTTTTTCTGATATTCTCCAGGAGGGCAGATTTGTGAGAAGCCACCAGTTTATGATGCTCTTCATCCAACTTCTTCCCAACAGGGCCCTGCTTCACCTTCTCCCAGTCCTCTTTGGTCTAACCATAACAGAAAACACCAGAAACATACTGTTGACTCTCCCAGACCGACCATCAGAATAAATCTTCACACATCCAGTCAATGACTCACCATGTCTTTGAAGGCCTCCCCATGGTAATAGCTTTTTAATGCAGGATATGCTATTCCCTCACCAAACATCTGATTCAGGTCGGAGGCCACCAGATGCAGCTCGTCTCCGTCATAGCCGTACACCTTTTTGTCCTCACATGTCATCAAGACAAGCTGGTCACATGGGTACGGAGTTCCCTTCACATAACCGATAACCTGCATCTCCACTGGGATGCGAAGATAAAACTTTCCCCATCCTTTCACCTCTGCATGGCGGTCCCTGTACTCTGTGTCCTCCACGGGTGCTATGGTCAGTATAGCCTGAACTGGACTACATAAGCTGACGTTTTGGCCTCTATATGATATCAGAGTCAGATACTCTGCACCTGAAACACATCACAGACATCAGGAATATTTGAAGAAAACAAACTTTTTATTTAATGTAGTTCAGATATATGTAACCTACCTCTTATTCCACTGCAGGGTAGAAAACCATCTGATGCAAAGCTGAGAGATACAAAAAAACTGTTACAAATAACCAGGTAAAATAACTAACGTTTTCTAGACTCCTTCTGGGTCTGCCCTGTTCAATTTTCCTCTCAATCTTCGTCATGCAAAACCTTCTTTAATTCTTGCTTTGCAATGGACCACTAATGATTATGTTCTACAGCGATGAGTTGAAACGTAGGTCGGCATTTCTTCTTCCTCTTAATATTGATGTTTGTCCCTCCAGCTTCAGGTCCTCTTTCTTCAGCATTTATCTCGTCTTCCATCCGCAACAGTGGAAATAGAGCCTCTATATGATCATCTAGTTTAGACAAGTAGTTTGCCATCCCTTAGAAATTACACAACATCTTCCTTAACTCCGCCATCTGAAGAGTATTTAACATCTTGAAACACCAATTTTCAGAATCTTGCAGGTGCGTCTGATAGGAAATTTTTTATCTTAAATTATATTGTACAGGGGACTGTACAGTGGTGCCGTTGTTTGCATTGCAGCAATAATGTCTTGAATCCCAGCATGGCGTCTTCCTGTATCCTCTATGGAATTTTCATGCTCTCCCAGTGCATGTATAGGTTCTCCCCGGGTACTCCAGCTTCCTCCCAACATGTACATGTTAGGTTAAGTGGACACTTTGAATTGCCCTCAAGTGTAAATGAGTGCATGCTGGCATATTAGTTATCCTGTGTGTCTCTGTGTGACCCTTTGATGGACTGGCAACACTTTCAGACTGACTCAGACTCACCACAAACTCAAACTATTTGCGTGACTTACAACTAAAACAATACAACCAACACTGAGTGATTTTCATTTGATATATTACACGTCAGTTTATAAAGCATGCAGTTTAAGAGGAAAATGGTACTTACAGTTGGGGCTCCTCCATTGTGCCTTTCTGTCAATTTAGACAAACTCAAATGAATATTCTTTAAACTCCTGATACACATGTAAACTGCTTGCTGACAACAATAACTTTATTAAGACAACAAAAAAAGTCAAAAACTAAAACTCTTTAGTGTGAAGCTTAAATGTGGCTTCTCCCCAAAACACTGGAGCTACTAAGGGGTCATTTATTATACTCTGAAACTAGTTGACCTTCTAATTCTCTTCAATTATACCCCCCCAACTTTGACTGTGGACCTTTGCTCTAATACAATGTTTTAAAAAAAGATAAAGAAAAATCCAACTTTAGAGATATTTTCGTAAATTTGTCATTAGTATTTCTGCACATTTGTGAACTAACAGGAATGAGAAAAATAAACAATAACATTTTTTATTAAAGTAAACCGTTTCACTTTTACCTAAAAAAAAATTGTAAAAAGATATATTCTGCCGTCTTTCAAAATTCAGTGTAGCATTGTTTTCGTTTCTGTATCGTCTTGCTTCCAAGTGCCCACGTTTTTATTAGTATTATTTTTAAAAACGGAACATTGACGGTTGAAGAAAAACTAAGTAAAACTAAATTAAACTCAGATTTAGTTACTCTTAATGTGTCTACGTTTATTCATATAATGTTGGAAGAACTATTTTATCAAATAAATTATTTGTAGTAAAAAACTAACTTGAGGAGAATGAATTTGTATTGAGAAGATTAATGCTACGCAACAAACAAGGGGATCAAAAACGCCATTCTAGTTTTCGTTTCCTGTCTATGGAAACGTTGAACGCTTCAGACTTTGCGCTTTTATTCTTTTCATAACTTGTCTTTTATGTAACTAAACCATCAAATATTAGCTTTTTTAGTTTGAAACGGTATTATTTTTCAGCTTCTCAGTTGTTTAGTGTGTATTGCCAGTTTGAAGTATTGCGAAATGTTAGTAGACTAAATCGTTTTGGACACAACGCGGAGTTGAAATCTTTATGACTATAAAACAAAGTAGTTTACGTATCTTTAGCTAACAATAGCTGTTAATAATGTCAAATAAAAAAAGCTTGTTACCTCAGTAACAAACCAGCAGCTTCCACTGTCGTCTTCACCAAAAAGAATACCCGCACTTCCGGATCTTCTGGTTTTACGACAGCTTAATGCCGCCTTCACGGACTGCCGGAATATTGTGAACACAAATACTCTAATTCCCATTTTTTAATTCAAGTCTTTTATTTAGAAACAATTTCTCAGATGGTTGTAGTTATCAAAGCCTGGTGTATAAAGGTCATATTTAGGTTATTTCAGTTGAAGAGCTTTAGCCTACGTTTGAATCGTCTTACATCACACGAGGGAACGAGAGAGTATGACGCAAAGGTATTTAATCACGTCCAAGTATATAAATACACCAGGATGATCATATAATTTCAAATAAAGTTGACTGTGTCGGGGCGTTTACATGTATGTGCTTTTATCTTGGTGGAAAACTGAATGACCAGAAAACCGCCACGTTTTGTAACACTATAAATTCGTTTGTTTGAAATACAGGTCCTTCTCAAAACATTAACATATTGTTATAAAGTTCATTATTTTCTATAATGTAATGATGAAAATTTAACATTCATATATTTTAGATTCATTGCCCACTAACTGAAATATTTCAGGTCTTTTATTGTCTTAATACGGATGATTTTGGCATACAGCTCATGAAAACCCAAAATTCCTATCTCACAAAATTAGCATATTTCATCCGACCAATAAAAGAAAAGTGTTTTTAATACAAAAAACGTTAACCTTCAAATAATCATGTACAGTTATGCACTCAATACTTGGTCGGGAATCCTTTTGCAGAAATGACTCCTTCAATGCGGCGTGGCATGGAGGCAATCAGCCTGTGGCACTGCTGAGGTCTTATGGAGGCCCAGGATGCTTCGATAGCGGCCTTTAGCTCATCCATAGTGTTGGGTCTTGAGTCTCTCAACGTTCTCTTCACAATATCCCACAGATTCTCTATGGGGTTCAGGTCAGGAGAGTTGGCAGGCCAATTGAGCACAGTGATACCATGGTCAGTAAACCCTTTACCAGTGGTTTTGGCACTGTGAGCAGGTGCCAGGTCGTGCTGAAAAATGAAATCTTCATCTCCATAAAGCTTTTCAGCAGATGGAAGCATGAAGTGCTCCAAAATCTCCTGATAGCTAGCTGCATTGACCCTGCCCTTGATAAAACACAGTGGACCAACACCAGCAGCTGACACGGCACCCCAGACCATCACTGACTGTGGGTACTTGACACTGGACTTCTGGCATTTTGGCATTTCCTTCTCCCCAGTCTTCCTCCAGACTCTGGCACCTTGATTTCCGAATGACATGCAGAATTTGCTTTCATCCGAAAAAAGTACTTTGGACCACTGAGCAACAGTCCAGTGCTGCTTCTCTGTAGCCCAGGTCTGGGGAATGCGGCACCTGTAGCCCATTTCCTGCACACGCCTGTGCACGGTGGCTCTGGATGTTTCTACTCCAGACTCAGTCCACTGCTTCCGCAGGTCCCCCAAGGTCTGGAATCGGCCCTTCTCCACAATCTTCCTCAGGGTCCGGTCACCTCTTCTCGTTGTGCAGCGTTTTCTGCCACACTTTTTCCTTCCCACAGACTTCCCACTGAGGTGCCTTGATACAGCACTCTGGGAACAGCCTATTCGTTCAGAAATTTCTTTCTGTGTCTTACCCTCTTGCTTGAGGGTGTCAATAGTGGCCTTCTGGACACCAGTCAGGTCGGCAGTCTTACCCATGATTGGGGTTTTGAGTGATGAACCAGGCTGGGAGTTTTAAAGGCCTCAGGAATCTTTTGCAGGTGTTTAGAGTTAACTCGTTGATTCAGATGATTAGGTTCATAGCTCGTTTAGAGACCCTTTTAATTATATGCTAATTTTGTGAGATAGGAATTTTGGGTTTTCATGAGCTGTATGCCAAAATCATCCGTATTAAGACAATAAATGACCTGAAATATTTCAGTTAGTGTGCAATGAATCTAAAATATATGAATGTTACATTTTCATCATGACATTATGGAAAATAATGAACTTTATAACAATATGCTAATTTTTTGAGAAGGACCTGTAATTGTGCTGTTGGATAGATCAGCAGTCACTGTTTCATCGCTGCTCGTCTCTGAGTTTTAATTTCCAGTGACTCACTTTGTCCACGTGATTTGCTGGAAGCTCTGTACGTTCTTAGTCAAAAGTGAATGAGACATGCACATGGAATAACTAAGCAGGAAGAGAAATCTATTTCTTATCATCAACAAGCTCTACCAACAAATAAAGGACATCAAAGTACAGCTGCCATCATCTTGTTGATCTTGACGAATTTTTCAAAGTATTATTCTGTTTGGTATCACTGCCAAGGTTCTGTAATCAGCATAGAAACAGTGTTGGTTCTTGCATGAATGGTGCCCTCAATAACATAGCCCATAAAGCACAAATCAGATAATGTTTCTCACATTTTGGCCCAATAACTTATCAGAATCATTAGGAACTAAAACAATTCAGATTTGTTTGGAGGTAGGTCTTGTATGGAGGTAAATCTGGAGCACAATGATTTGTGCATTGTAACTATGAGTTTGAAGTCACACAGAGAAACACTTGGTTATAGGAGTTTTGTAATTGTAGATTTTCTTTCTGTCTTTTACAGTTACAAAACAACAGTTTCAGCTTTGTATTCTGTGAATCACGCATCAAAAACCTCTTGCATTCACAGTTTTGATCCAGTTGATCCAAAAGAAATGGTGCACAAATACTTGTGCATTGTAACTATTGTGTTTCATAAATGTAGAATGCTTCTTTTTCACAAATACAAAACAACAGTTGCATCTAATCAGATCCTTAGAGCAGCTAAACTGCAAAACAACTCTTGTTTGCAGACAAACTGTATAAATTGGGCCTCAATGCTGCTATCTTTATATTAGGCTACTGTGCAAATTTTGTCATTTTCGTGTAAACTTGTTTAATCCTGCAATTTTTGGCCTAAAACCACTTTAGTGCTTCCCTCTTTGGGTTGAACAGTGGCTACTGCAGTTGAATCTTTTCTGTTGGTTTCAAACTATACAGCTTCATAATGTCTACGTCAAAGCCTCGCGTTTGGGTATAAGACCATCTCACTCAATGGTCGGTTTCAAGATGACGACCAGAACGGAGGTTTTGTAAGGAGCTCCAAAACTATAAACTGGACCACGATGTTAGGAATAACCTTTATTAATATGCTCATAGCTGTTTTTCCCTTTTAAACAATAGTGAAGTAAAGTATAAGTTCTAATGTTTCCCTTTTGTTAAAATAGGATAAGAATGCTCATAAACACACAGTACAAGGATAAATGGTCCAAGGATTGTCATAAATGACCTGAGGCTGGGGCACTGGGTTTCATGGTGGAGCAGCCGGTATAACTGGTTTGATTAGAAAGCTACAGCACACTTAGATTAAGGATGGACACCCGCTACTACACAACCTACCAGATAGACACCACAATGGTGACACATAGTCTACTGATAATCACTGAGGGAGGGCACATCCATTGCATTGGAGTGCCAGATATAAAACTACATGTGACCTTCTATCGAGGCTCTTCGTCATCCTCTAACAGACGGAGACGGTCCGAGACGGGAGCCTCAGCGCTGATCTCTGTAATCATTCCTCTGCCTTAACTTAGATTAAAGGAGCTAAAAGCTAGAAACTGGTTGAGTTCCTTTCGTTCCTTTAAGCGTCTTTAGATAGAGTGTGTTATTGCTTCTGGGGACCAAGGACTGGAGGAGCTCCGAGGCATCTGACTGCCAACAGGGTGCGGTAGCTCAGACAACGACATCAGAGGTGGCTAAACCAAATCTTGTTGTCACATTAATCAAGGTATCTCGCTCCCCCAAGATAAAAAGAGAAAGTTTGAACGGAAAACTGTTGATGTTAAAAGAAATTTCTCCCAGAGGAAAACCTAGTGACCATTAGCTTTTAGGCAACTTCGCCAGCTTAGCATTAATACAACGCTATGGTGAAAAGAAGAATGACAAATGTCAAAGAAGGAGATTTCTTTGTTGCAAGAAGGTGCCCTAGACTTTGAGGCTATCTTTACGCCACTGCCTGTTGCACCCTCAAAGAGTCCTGAGCCAAAAAAGCAGTGGTCAATTGATAACTTATTTGAAGGCTCTTCAAATGATGACATCTTGAAGGCTGTACTGGAACTATCTGGTCACTTCGCTGCTTTTGAGCAAAAGATATCCAAGAACACAGAGGTGATCACTAATGTCTGTGAGCACCTTAAGGCAGTGGAAATGCACATACGAAAGAATTAAAATAAAATAAAAGAGTTATTGAAGCAGATGGCTAAAATCCAGAAAAGAAAGGATGAGGCTGAGCGCTACAGTAGATGCTGGAAGCTGTGGTTGTATGGCAAACAGGAAACACGCAAGGAGAACATCAGAGCAGATATAATGAAACTCGTTGCTGCACTTGCACCTGAGGAGAAAGAAAAAATATGGGTTTCCTTATTGACACTACACAGGATTGGTGTACCGGAGGACAACTCCAGTCAACCTGTAATAATTCAGTTCACCATGCGATCTTTCAGAAACAAGATCTGGAAAATCTCTCGAGACAGCGGAGTACTTAAAGACCGGGAGTTGCTGCTTAACGAAGATATTACACCTGGCCACTGGTGGAGGAGGCCATGAAACAAGGAAAACGAGCTGGCTTCAGGGGCCACTGAAGGGAAAAAAGTGACTCATTAAGATGTAGGGTACCATCTATGCAACGATGGATGACAATGACAGTGTTTTAAGTTAAATTGCAGTTAAGGGCATGGTACTTATAGCTGAGGATGCAGATTTGTAAGTACTACTTTTTTACCTAATATTTTTGAGGTTGTTTTATAGGCATCAGCAAATGTTTAAGCCACCAAAATGATGCTGTCTTAATGTAAGATGTCTACGGGACATGAAAAGAAAAGCAGTATTTTTATTTTGCAGTAGTTGTAATACAGATATTGTTTTTCTGCAAAAGACTCAGTCGTCCAAAGACGATGAAAGGTTTTGGAAGTCACAGTGGGGAGATTCAATATTTCTTTTCCAAGGATCAAATCATTCAGCTGGCACTGCAATGTTGCTAAAAAGATTTTATGGAGATATCCTGGAGTCTGTTGTGTCAAATGAAGGGCATTGGATCATGCTAGTCATGAGGTTAGAGAATGTATAATTTATTATTGTTAATGTTTATGTGCCAAATTATACAAGTCAGGCAAAGAACTTAAACAATAATCTTCTGTAAGACAGAAAATTTAAGGAAAGTGTCTCTTTACTTGTTATTAACACGTCACATTAGCTCTAATGTCAGATGGGTGTTGGATTTAATTGATTACTCAAGTTTTAAAGATACCAATGCGTTGATGATTTTCCTTGACTTTTATAAGTCTTTTGAACCAATTGAGCATTCCTTTATTATACAAACACTACAAATTCTAGGTTTTGAAGAGTCATTTATTAAGATTAATAAAATGATTTATAATTATATAAACAGCTCAATTATTTTGTATCCCAGAATGTCTGGAAGGTTTCTCATATTGAGAGGTGTGCGAAATTGCTGCCCTGTTTCTTGCTTTCTATTTTTCATCATCGCTGAGCTTTTATTTTGTTTATCAACCCTAATATTCATGGTTTAACAATTTTTGATAAGAAAGTTAAGATGTCTCAGCGGCCAGATGACACGGTCTTGTTTCTTAGAGATAAATCACAAATACTAGATGTGCCAGAAGCAACTCAGAAATATTCAGAAGCGTCAGGTCTTAAACTAGACGTTGACAAAAACTAAATTTTATGCTTATATGAGACTGATGAATGCCAAATGTTTATTATTCTGGTCAAGCAAAGTTTTAAATATTTAGGGAAAACTATATAACTTTTTAGGCAACAATTAAACTTATAAATTAAGATTAGGAAAACTCCATTAATTTTGAACACTTTGCTGCAAAGGGATTATTCTGTTTTTGGTAGGGTGTTGCTGTCAAAAGCTGAAGGTGTATCGAGGTTTGTCTATCCTGCTCTTTCTCTTTAAGTTAATAATGCACTTTGTAAAGACAATTACAGTTTATTTGTAAACTTTGGAAGAAAAAACACCATCACCACCTAAACAAGGACAAACCTTGCCTAAAAAAAGCAAAGAGGGGCTTGGAACTTTTACATTTTATCCACTTACATTTATAAAATGGATTAAAAATGTTTGGAGGTGCCAGAATCTTTATGGATTTTTATTCCACACAATATATTTAAGATAGTAGGCAGGTTAAAATCGTTACTAAGTTGCAACTTCATTGTCTCTAAGTTGCCAGTAAAACTATCAACAGGCTTATTATGGAACAATGGTGATATTACTACTAACAACAATGGCTTATATAGTCTTTGTTGCAGTGCTATGTGATGATAGAGGTAAACTTAATTACTATGAAAACTTTCTGAAACCAAAGTGTTTTCCAATGAAATACAAAGAGTTTGTCTCTAATGTGAAAGCTATTCCCCTGGGGATGGTGGAGCTAACGAAAGCACATTTTAAATATCAAAAAGTTAGTTTGCAGAAGCCCTAGCTAAAGATTGGGGGAATTACATAATGCACATTAAATGCTCAAATCAGATCATAAGAATTCCTTCTGTTATCCTGGTGTTTTAGTTTTGTCTACACTTCTGTCCCTTAGTTTTAGTATTTCCTTCTTCCCTCGTCCGTAGGTCCCTTTTGTTATTGTTTACTCATATGTTTATTCCTTAGAATTGTTTCTCCCTCGGGTTTATTATTGTTAGTACAGTTCTCTTTGTCTATTCCTTATGGTTGTTTCCCTTCTTTGGTTTTATTTAGCTTTAATTTCTTGCTTGGTATTCTTGTGCGTGTTTACTTTTAGTTTTTTCCATGTCCTTAGATTAAGTTCTTTCTAGAGTTACTATTTATGTTAGCTTATGTTCTGTTTAGTTTCTTGTTCCCTGCTTTGCCCAGTTAGTGTTTCCCTTCAGATCTGTTTCCCTGAGCTTGTTGTTTAGCTTAGTCTCTCCTCATGTTTTCCGTATCTCGGTTTCCCCATAGCCATAGTAACCTATTCCCTTCAGTTCCCTACACCTGGTCATCACACCTGTCAGTACTCACCCTGATTACCTGCCTCTCCTTCCCATTGTCTCACTATTCACTTCCCTCTGTATAAAAGCTCACCGGTTTCACTAGTTCCCCTTTGCCGCGTCCTGCTATGTTCCTGGTATGTTCCTGAGTCCATGCCTGTCTAGTTTCTGTTCAGCTCCCAGTAAGTCTTGTACATCCTGTCTGTCTTGACTCGTTTCTCTGGACTCGATTGTCAACTCTGCTCATCAAAAAAAAAATTACTCTAATTATTAAAAAAAGAAAAAAGAAAACATCTTAGACACACGCCACGTAGCGAATCAGGAGTTGGAATTACAAACTTTGCAAGCATTGATGGACAGAGTTTTTCAGGTTAATATTTTATGACCAGTTAACCTTCTGAATGTTTTCAATGTTTTGAACTTTAGCCCATATTAGTAATAATGCGCTAATATCAGTTTACTGCTCAGAAACCGGACCCATTCTGGCCTCCACTGCCTTGGCAGCGCCAGTTTCAGGCATCGCTTAGTCAGCACCTTGACCCAGCGGTCCAAACTGATTAGGCTCAGGCCCGCTGGGCTCCACAATGCCTCACTCAACCACCGGTGACGAGGGGGGTGAGAAATCCTTTACCCATGTGGTATTTCATGTACACAAACACAGTTACAACATCAGGTCTTAGTAGTAGTACATGTAAAGTGGCACATGTGTGACTGACTACATATTACATGAAAAATAAAAACTGCTTAAAACAGTCATGGAAAGAAAGTTTTACATTGTTGATGCGGGTAGCAGCCATCTTGAATGCGGATGTTGGGTATGGTCCTATTGCTCCAACCCTTCGTCTTTAGGATGTGTTGCAGTTGAAATTTCCTATCATTTGTACTTGGAAGTGGGACATTTAGATGAATTATAACTAGAATGCACCATTACATTCACAGTTTTGCTCCAATTGGTCCAAAACAAACTTTGCAAAACAAATTTACACACCTGTATTAACATCTAAGTTGACTTTTTGATGACAGTGAGAAGGACACTTATGATTCAAGAGTATAGTAAAGCTTATTTAATCAATAAAGAATCACATAACAGATATATGAAGCCAGCCTGTGATTAAAGACAGTCATTGTACAGCATCAGTCCTCTCTATGAAACAATGATTTTGATGCTCTGTAATATTCATTGCTCCATGTCTTAAACTTAATCATTTTCAGAATTTCTTTGAGCTTCCGTTCAGTATATGTTCTGGCCTCTGTGTTCTTTGTGAATGTGTTAGATGTTGGTTTAACGTTTTCATGTTTTAACAAGTTGCTCAGACTCTCAACTTCAGCACAGTGACCGTAGTCACTCTCTTTGTGATATTTTTCTTCCGGAACTGGGCTCAAGCTGAAAAGATTTCCGCATGCTTTGCAAGGCTGCATTTCAGACCCAGACTTGATGCTATATGCTGTGCATGTGACGCCTTCTGGTAGTTTGATGGTTCCATCAAAATAATCCTTCTTCGTATTCTCAGGATAGTAGGTCATCACTGCATCAGCTACATATTCATCCCAGTATGAGCTCAAACAGGAGGCAGCAATCATAATTCTGCCAGCATTGGGACCAGTGGTGGACATAGAAACTCCGTAGTGCCTCACTGAATCTGTGTTGTTTGCACGAGAGACGCAGAGCGTGGAGGAGAACAGCACTTTCTTATTTTTGTATTTATTTCTTTTTTTAGGAGCATTTTTCATCAACACAAGGGTGATTTCTTGCAGTCTCGTTCTTATTGCATCTTCATTCTCTCGTCCCTCCAGGTTAACAACCTAAGATGAAACAAAAATAATGAAAAGCAAAAGCTAAATTTTGAAGCCAACACCGTACTTTCCATTACACACAGGCAGCCACTTTACTGATTGGCTGAATTTTGAAACAGTTGGTTGCATTGGATTTTTTATTTAGGAATATCAAAGTAAAGGGGCCTGAGTACAAACCTTTTAGCATTTTTTTGTGTAAAATGTCAATTCATGTCATTTTTATTCTACTTCACAATTATTCACTAGTGGGTGTCAGTCTGTGCCATTAACGTTTGTGGTCATAAGATCACAAAATGGGAAAAGGTTTAGAGGTGTGAATACTTTGGCTAGACTTTACCAAATAAAAATATCTCACCATGTCCAGCAGACATGAAAAGGTAGCTGAGCCTAGGTAGCTGAGAAAAATAAAGTCTGAAAGGCTCCGGATGGTCTTTCATTAAGCCCCTAAGTAAGTCCTCATCATCATCCAAAAGTTCTCTGGGAGAAAATGCTGGTCTATTAATCTCCCCCAAAAAGAAGATGCTATGAAAAATCTAGAAAGTAAAAACATACACAAAGAGATGTTTTTCTACAAGCATAAGAACCATGAAGTGAATGAGAATGTGAAGCATTACAGGTTCTTCTCAAAATATTAGCATATTGTGATAAAGTTCATTATTTTCTATAATGTCATGATGAAAATTTAACATTCATATATTTTAGATTCATTGAACACTAACTGAAATATTTCAGGTCTTTTATTGTCTTAATACGGATGATTTTGGCATACAGCTCATGAAAACCCAAAATTCCTATCTCACAAAATTAGCATATCATTAAAAGGGTCTCTAAACGAGCTATGAACCTAATCATCTGAATCAACGAGTTAACTCTAAACACCTGCAAAAGATTCCTGAGGCCTTTAAAACTCCCAGCCTGGTTCATCACTCAAAACCCCAATCATGGGTAAGACTGCCGACCTGACTGCTGTCCAGAAGGCCACTATTGACACCCTCAAGCAAGAGGGTAAGACACAGAAAGAAATTTCTGAACGAATAGGCTGTTCCCAGAGTGCTGTATCAAGGCACCTCAGTGGGAAGTCTGTGGGAAGGAAAAAGTGTGTCAGAAAATGCTGCACAACGAGAAGAGGTGACCGGACCCTGAGGAAGATTGTGGAGAAGGGCCGATTCCAGACCTTGGGGGACCTGCGGAAGCAGTGGACTGAGTCTGGAGTAGAAACATCCAGAGCCACCGTGCACAGGCGTGTGCAGGAAATGGGCTACAGGTGCCGCATTTCCCAGGTCAAGCCACTTTTGAACCGGAAACAGCGGCAGAAGCGCCTGACCTGGGCTACAGAGAAGCAGCACTGGACTGTTGCTCAGTGGTCCAAAGTACTTTTTTTGGATGAGAGCAAATTCTGCATGTCATTCGGAAATCAAGGTGCCAGAGTCTGGAGGAAGACTGGGGAGAAGGAAATGCCAGAAGTCCAGTGTCAAGTACCCACAGTCAGTGATGGTCTGGGGTGCCGTGTCAGCTGCTGGTGTTGGTCCACTGTGTTTTATCAAGGGCAGGGTCAATGCAGCTAGCTATCAGGAGATTTTGGAGCACTTCATGCTTCCATCTGCTGAAAAGCTTTATGGAGATTAATATTTCATTTTTCAGCACGACCTGACACCTGCTCACAGTGCCAAAACCACTGGTAAATGGTTTACTGACCATGGTATCACTGTGCTCAATTGGCCTGTCAACTCTCCTGACCTGTACCCCATAGAGAATCTGTGGGATATTGTGAAGAGAACGTTGAGAGACTCAAGACCCAACACTCTGGATGAGCTAAAGGCCGCTATCGAAGCATCCTGGGCCTCCATAAGACCTCAGCAGTGTCACAGGCTGATTGCCTCCATGCCACGCCGCACTGAAGCAGTCATTTCTGCAAAAGATTTCCGACCAAGTATTGAGTGCATAACTGTACATGATTATTTGAAGGTTGACGTTTTTTGTATTAAAAACACTTTTCTTTTATTGGTCGGATGAAATATGCTAATTTTGTGAGATAGGAATTTTGGGTTTTCATGAGCTGTATGCCAAAATCATCCATATTAAGACAATAAAAGACCTGAAATATTTCAGTTAGTGTGCAATGAATCTAAAATATAGGAATGTTAAATTTTCATCATGACATTATGGAAAATAATGAACTTTATCACAATATGCTAATATTTTGAGAAGGACTTGTATATTAGAATCATACACACCTCATCCACCAATTCAGAAGTGTCTTCTTGAGTGCGTGTAGTCATTTCCATCATTTTTTTAATAAGTAGGAAAGCATTTCTTCTGAAAACCTGACTGTTGTCCAGAAAATCTTCTCTGAATTAATAATAAAAAGAACATATTTAAGGAAAATTAAACATCAGACATCAACATAATCTTTTTTGTTTCTATAAACTGACTTACGTGTTCTGCTCAGTAGCCTGTAAATATGAAACATAATACATTATAAAAGTGCACATTTATTGATGATTACTACGATTAGAAATGTATTAAAGCCTACAAAGATATATTATAGATAATCCTAAAGGTAATGACAAAGATAACATACAAGTTGCCACTCACCATAGCTTCTGGGTAAATGAAACTGACAGAAACACTAAGCCCGTTCCCTTGACTCAACTAACTTGGTTTCCTTTGTTTGACGTTAACTCAAACTGTGATCGTACACCCAACCCATAATTAGCAAGAACCACGAAAGCTTTAGCACAGCAGGAAGTATTTGGTCAAAGTTGAGCAAGGTGTGGCAGCTGTACAGAAAACAAAAAGCACAGCATAACCTGCTCTGTTAGACTATTTAGAGGACAATACAGCACAAGGTAAAACACATAGTGGAAAAACAAAATGGTGCATTAATCTTGTGGTGCAGTCATCATAAATATGTTAATCTTGGGCTTCTAATGATTTCATTATGAACTGTTCAGAATCCAGGGTTGAATGATTCTAACTGCAATGATGTTTAAAAGCAAGAATTTGGTGAACAAGTTTGAGTTTATCAGAATATTTTTTCAAATCCACATGGGGTCACGATTATACCCACAGGATCAAAGAAATCTTTTATATTTAGGGCTCATGGTTCGAGAATGACAACTTGTGAAGACCTATTGATTTCTTCCTACCCATAATGATTGCTTTTCACCAATGAAATCCCTTTTGGGATTTGTTTAACAGCGCCCTTTAGACTGACCAATATTTAGAACATTAGGTACGTTTCTGTAATTCAGTGAAGATTTAAAAAGGAGAGCTGTAGATTTACACAAGTTGTAAAAAAGCCTTTCAGGGTCATTTCTAAACTACTGCAGATTCAAAGATCAAATTGTTGTACTTAAGTAAATTGTTATTTGATGTATTGCCAAGATTTAAGGGATATCCTCACATGAAAAGGAAATTGGTTAGGATGTTTGGAAACAACCTTGTAACCCTTCGGCTCGAGCCTGTCATGACCTGGAAACTGTGGTAACACCAGTGTCCACAGGGAAGCCAGTTCTACATTCAATTCAAAAATATTTTATTAATCCCAAAGGAAAGTTAAATGTTGTAGTTCATATATTAAACAGGTTTCCTTAAAGAGCCGTTGTAGATGCTGATGGCTGTGGGCAGGAAGGATCTCCTGTAGCGGTCTGTCTTACAGCCGATCTGAAGAAACCTCTGACTGAAGAAACACTTGTTGTAGGACATTCGGATGAAGAGGATGCTCAGAGTTCTCCATAATGTTCTTCATTTTATGAAGAATCCTTCTTTGCACAAATATCTCCAGAGGTTCCAGAGGAGTCCCCAGAACAGAGCCAGCCTTCTTTATCAGCTTGCTGAACTTTTTCTAAATCCCTGGCTCTAATGCTGCTATCCCAGCAGATGATGGAATGAAAAGATCACACTCTCCACAATAGACTTATAGAAGATATGCAGCATCTTGCTGCAAACCTCAAAGGTCCTAAGCTTCCTCAAGAAGTACAGTCTGATCTGTCTTGTCTTGTAGGCGGCTTCAAAGTTGCATCTCCACACCAGTCTGTTGTCCAGGTGAACACCGAGGTATTACTACTCCTCCATCACCTCCACTTCTTCTCCCATGATGAGAACATTAAAATGAACCGAGAGAGTACGATCAAGAAATAGGCCCTGCTCCAAAATCGACACCGTTACGGTCGACTGAAATTTGCAGCTGCCAACATGGACAAGACAAAGGTCCTCTGAAGATTTATAAGATCAGACAATGATAGAGCTATTTGGCCACACAGAGAGACTGTGGTAGCAGCATCATGCTGAGCACAACAGATGTACTGATATCTCCATCTAATATTAATATTATTGTTATGGCAGATAACTGATTATTTTCCTATTTTAGATTGGTAAAATAATTACCAATAGAGTAATGACTAGTTGCATTATTCGATTGGTCATGGTTTGTAATCATTTATATCAATTCCCTTGGTCCTTCATGTGTATATAGTTCATTGTTTATTTCTTATTCTTTCATTTTACTCAGTAGTTTTAGTTGGATTGTTCTAGAATAGTAAAGGCTTTGTCAATACAAATATGTTTGATTTTGAGATAAATTATGTTTGTTAATAAATTCTTGTATTTGAAGAAATTGTGTGACTTTATTCCATGTGTGTGCAGAGTTTTGCAGTTCAGTAAGGCCAGAGCTTGTTTCACCCTTTTCTTTGTTGTCCTAATACCACCACCATATTGAGCTGGTATTCACAGGGCAACACTTAACAGACCAAGTTATTAAACTAAATAATATAATCATAATAACTAAAATATAAGTCAGTCTTTATTGGCAATTTAGCTTTGTTGGGTGAAGCAATTCTTTCTTTTTTTTAAATATTTTTTCAGTAGTAGAGGCTTTTATTTTTTATTTTTGGACAGTAGGCAGACAGGAAAGAGGGGCAGACATTCGGCAAAGGTCACAAGGTTCGGGACTCAAACCCAGGACAGCCTCTGTATATGGTCACACGCTTAACCCCTACACCACCAGCGCCACGCTGAAGCAATTCTCTGTGTCTGGAGTGTATTTCACTAAAACTAAGAAGGGATTAAGCCAGTACTTCCATGATATCATGGCTCAACCTATCCTATCTGTAAATCTATTTCACAAAAACAAATATATCGGTTACCATGGTGACTTATTCTGGGTAGCTAGCCTGGTTAGGAGGCGGGTTAACAGCCAGGCCTACTTAATGCTGAAGTGTGTTTACATTCTGTCAGAGGTCACCTTGTTTAGCATCTACTTTTACAGTCAACTAAAACATCTGAGTCAGGTCTTCATGCAGTCGGATTCACCATTTGCTGTGTGCATTATCTATCATTAAAGTAGCATCAGTCCTCAAACTGAGATTTCTCACTTTCATAAATGATTCGGTGTCTTCATATTGACTCTACATTGCAATGCTAATTCTTGGGGTCACAGAAGGATGTGAGATGTCTTAAACAGGATGATATACAGGGAACTATGCTGTGAAACTCGGCTCCTCCTCCCACACCCAGCATGTCTCACAACAACAAGCATTAAAAGTGAAATACAACTTTTTCTAATACTAAGAGTGCCTCTGATATGAAGATAGAATGCTTCATCTTTACAAATTTCTGGGCCAGAAGTAGATTCAGATATTTTTAATAGCAGAAGGTATCTGGAGCGGCTGAATAATGACAGCATTTACTGATCTGGAAGGCGATCTGGTTGCAATAAAATCAAATAATAAAATAATTGGACTCATCTTTGATTTGAACAACTGTTAATATTATGAATCAATGTTCACACAACTAATACCAATGAAGCAGAAGCACATTAAATTAAAAATCTGGGACAATAATGCAGACCAGTAATGTTGAGGAACATTATGCTGGGAAAGGAAACTAAAGAAAGATTGATGACAAGTTCCAACATTTTAATGTAGAAGATTAGATCTTTATAACAAGATAATTTGTTAAAATGTTAAGTACTTTACAGTGTGAGTTTTAACTGGAAAGACCAATTTTCAACCTCTCACATGATGCTATATTACAGTTTTTCAACATCAGCGTTAATCTGCAATTCATTTTATTTAAACAGGTTAATTCCATAGAAATAACATATCTCTTCTACAGGGGAGACCTGGCCAAGCATGGCGCAGCATGGTTACATTACTAAAAACAATAAAGAAATTAAATTTACATAAAAACCTTTTAAACTCATTCAGTGTAATTAGTTTGTAGTTGATTCAACGTATCGGGAGCTGAAAACCAGAATGATTTCTTGTCTACATCAGTTTGAACTTTGGGAACAACTGCAGAACATCCAATGAACAGGTCCATTTGCCTTTGTTAAAAGACAAAACAGGTAAGATGGGGTTGATGCCTAAAATGATTTGTAAACCAATAAATACCTGACTGAGACAATGGGTATACAGGCACATCCAGTTAACTTTAGCATATAGTGTACAGTGATGAGTAAGGCAGCCAGACTTGGAAATGAATCTCAGCGAATCGCCCAGCCAGAGACAGTGAACAGAAGGAATTGGAATTAATTCTCAGTGAACAGAAGCACTCATATTGAGCACATCATCATTGTCAATAACAGGTAAAAACTTGTTTCCACCAATTGCTGTTTACAGTAATAATAATGATAAAAAAACAAGATCTGTTTGTGTAAGAAAACCCCAATAAAAGTTGCATTTTGGTTAAACACTGAACATGTTCCTTAAAAGTCAAGCGATCATGAATAATAATTTTTAAAAAGTCAGATATTTAGCATGAGATACAAATTCAATTTCTCATTTTTCAGTGGTGATCTTGCAGATTGGAAGAAAAACCATGCATTTAGTTTAATCTGCATTTAGGATAACCTGCAAACTACAAGTTGTTCTTGTATTGTATTGAAAAATAATGGACCCTGCAAAGAATCTTGAGAGACACCCTTTTTAACATGTACAAACTCTTGATGTATATATACAAACATCACAGACAGGAACAAAATGGCTCAAGGTGCTCTGGTTTTTTTAACCCCTGGAGCAAAATATGATCACGTTCCACCTCTCTGCAACTGAGTCAGGTTGCTGTCAGGGAGGAAGCTGCCGTACTGCTGATGACACCTGCAGGGAGGACAACAGAGAATGATTACTATGTTGGTTTAACACAGCCCTATTATGTTTTCCACTGCTATTCATGAATCCAACTGCAAACAGAAGTTAATGTCTGTAGGAAGATCCAGTACCATCTAAAGTTTCATTAGGTCTAAACAGTCAGTCATATTTATAGATGCAACACACAGAGCTTGCACATCTTAATGGAAATTTTTTGATTTTTTTAACTTAAAGCAATTTGTCAAATAAAATGCAAACGCAATTTAGTCAAAGGTGAATGAAAAATGCACATGGAATAACTAAGCACATATTGCACAAACAAAAAATTTATTTATTTTAGAAATAACAAATCTATTTCTTATCATCAACAAGCTCCACCAACAAATAAAGGACATCAAACTACAGCTGCCATCATCCTGTTGATCTTGACGAATTTTTCAAAGTATTATTCTGTTTGGTATCACTGCCAAGGTTCTGTAACCAGTATAGAAAACAGTGGGGGTTATTGCATGAATGGTGCCCTCAATAACATAGCCCATAAAGCACAAATCAGATACTTCTTCTCACATTTTGGCCCAATAACTTATCAGAATCATTAGGAACTAAAACAATTCAGATTTGTTTGGAGGTAGGTCTTGTATGGAGGTAAATCTGGAGCACAATGATTTGTGCATTGTAACGATGAGTTTGAAGTCACACAGAGAAACACTTGGCTATAGGAGTTTTGTAATTGCAGATTTTCTTTCTGTCTTTTACAGTTACAAAACAAGTTTCAGCTTTGTATTCTGTGAATTACACATCAAAAACCTCTTACATTCACAGTTTTGATCCAGTTGATTCAAAAGAAATGGTGCACAGATGTTCCTCAATAATTCTTCATATTTTTGACATTAATTCATATGCATATATCACCTGTCAGCAATTTACTGCGATTGTGTCATGATTTGTGGGTGTTTTTGGTTTATTATTATTATTAATATTATTATTGATAGATTTTGAATAATGCCTCTGGTCATGCTTTAGTTTTTTTCTTCTTGTTCATGTTTTGTCAAGTTAGGTTTTTTGGATCTGGTTATGCTTTAGTTTCATGTTTTTCTAGTCATATTTCTATTAGTTTGTGTCCTTGAATTTCCGTTCTGCTCTAGCCACGTTTTGTTTTCTCCTGTCAATCAATTTTATTCAGTTCACCTGCACCTAGCTAATCTGTCTTCTTGCTTCACCTGGTTCACGCTCCATAAATACACACCTGTTCTGTTACTCATCGCGGAAAAATTTTCAGATCATGTCACCTTGTTTTTCGTATCATGCTTTGCCTGTCTTGCTTACCCGTTTGTTGTTTTGTTCCTGCCTCCTCTTTTGAGTGAGCTTTTGTTTTTTTTAAAAGATTAAATCTTTTTGTCTACCATCATGCTGCCTGCTTGTCTGCATTCTGGGGTCCTCCGTTGCACTCACACTGACAGATTGTCTTCTTACATAAAGAGGTTTGATTTGGCAGAATGACCAAAACAAAACCTAGAAAAAAGGGTGGAGAAAATGAACTGCACAGAGGAGTGGAGCCTGCTGTTGGCACAGCTGGTGGAGGAGAATAAAGGAGTGTTGAAAGTATTTGGTTCCAGGAGCACGGTGCCAATAAAATGGGCAGTTCCGAGCAGATCAATGCATCGTTCCCTCTGGTTTCAGAACCAGCTTGGATTATGAACAGCGCCGGTTTCTGCTGCTGGTCAGAAGCTACAGAGGAGATAACAACAAACCAGCTAACTTCTCCACAGACAGGTGGATGTTGGAGATGACCATTAGGCTTAGACTGCTGACATCGTGTACAAACAGTAAGTACCTCTTCACCTCATTCACATCTTCCTTCTATGTTTAGATTATTGTACTATTGTCTAGAGTTTGTATTTATGTGCATATACCGTATTTTCCACACTATAAGGCGCACTTAAAAACCTTTAATTTTTTCAAAAAATGACAGTGCGCCTTGTAATCCGGAGCACCTTATATATGGATCAATTGGTTAATTGGTTGATCCATACTGGTTGTACACGGCGCTCTGTCAAAATGTTTCAGTACGACTGGTAAACTACAAAGCCGCACCGCTTGCAGCATTACGGCTACCGTAGTCAGGGGCGTCGCCGAATTAATAGCGGTAAACACTTGTACTGTGCTTACTCTTAGTTCAACACCACTTGTGTGTGTATAACGTTTGAATGTACTGTTGCAGGAATTGCCTGAACTATATGTGATTAGAAGCTCAGTGTGTGGGGTGTATGTTTCGTGTGTGTGTATGGAAGATGTTGACATTACTCCTCCAGACAGAGGTGGCGCTGTGTGCTGCCGTAGCTGAGAATCAAGAGTGAAGGAGTGACGTCGGTATTATTGTGTGTGTGGGGTGGGTAGAGACGGCGACCGGAGCAGCGGTGTATGAGTCTGTAAGCCCTGTGTTTTTACGTGCTGCAAAGTCATTAAAAAGAACCCCGAATCTCGTCAACAACTCAGTGTTTTGATGCTGTTTCTTCATGCTCAACTCAGCAACGTATGAGTGAGGGAGTTAACCCCGAGGAAACTAGTAACTTCGGCCCTAGAGAAAGCGTCTCCCCTGTGTCATCTGACTACAGTCAGGGGACAGAAACAGGAAAGGTTAACAGTACTAACGTTTGATTTAGTGCATCAAACTGTTTCTTTTACGTGTTTACTGAATCAGGGAAAAGTTCCCTTTCACGTTTTAACTAACGTTTGATTTCAACTTCAACTTCATAGACTCCAATGCATTCCTAACGTGCGGTTGGCTCTATTCAATAGAATTCTATGTAGAGGAGACCTTACCATGAGAGTGAATGGAGTTATCAGAACGCTGGTTTGTAGTGTATTAATAAAGTTTGACTGACTGACTTTGTTGACATTCTCTTTAGCACAGCTCCATCTAGTGGATGCATAACGCAACCCCAGTCAAACGTTTGACTGCAGTAGCTTCTATTCTATTCGCCTTATAATCCGGTGCGCCCTATATATGAAAAAAGTTCTAAAATAGGCCATTCATTGAAGGTGCGCTTTATAATCCGGTGCGCCTTATAGTGCGGAAAATACGGTATATATATATATATTTTTAGAGTTTTTCCAATTTTTTCCAAATTAATTTTTTGAAAGCATTTTACAATCTGCAAATATTTAAATTATCCTGTACTAAATTGTTTACAATTTGTCACTTTTTAATTATGGTTATTTATTGCTTCTATTATTTATTTATCCTTCCTGATATTACCAAAGGTGCATCTTTAATCTGTCCTGCCACTGAAACTATTTACTTTCCCCCTAGGGGCATGACAAAGTTAATCTTATCTCTATATTAATAATGGTATTATTGTTATACAAGTTTAAGTACTCATTTCGTCGACTGTTTAGAAGGTGGATGTCAGGGGGGGCTTGGCTGGAGGGCTAAGGACACTGGTTTGGACAGGCTTGATCTGGAAAACATGAAAGGTCGGGTGAATGCGCATAGAAGTGGGTAGGCGTAGGCGAACAGCCGTGGGACTGATAACAGAGTCAATAACATAGGGTCCAATAAAACGAGGAGCCAGTTTCTTAGATAAGGATTTCAAGGGTTCATCATGGGCAAACAACCATACCTTTTGGCCAGGTACCCTACGACAGTCAACGTAGCAGCGATTCTGTTCGTTAGAGCGCTGCAGGGCAGCAACAGTGTTGGTCCAGATCTTTTGACAGCGACAGATATGGTGCTGAACAGAGGTTACAGATATTTATTTTTCATCTGCAGGAAACAGTGGGGGTTGGTAACCTAAGGACACCTCAAATGGGGACAGTCCAGTGGTTGCGGAAACATGAGAATTGTGAGCATATTCGATCCATGGCGGATACTCACTCCAAGTGGTGGGGTTGGTTGTGGTTTGACATCGGAGCATGGATTCCAATTCTTGATTCATTCTTTCGGTTTGTCCATTGGTCTGAGGATGATAGCCAGAGGAGAGAGAGACTTTAGCATTTAATGCATAACAAAATACCTTTGAGGTGAATTGTTGGCCACGATCAGAGAGGATTTCCTGTGGGATGCCATGGAGATGAAACACATGTCGGACCAGTAACTGAGCCATCTGAAACGCAGAAGGAAGTTTCTTTAGAGCAACTAGATGACATGATTTGGAGAATCGATCCACCAACGTCAGAATGGTTGTCATGCCACGTGAGGGTGGCAGACCCATAACAAAGTCCAAGGCAATATGAGACCAGGGTCATTTGGGTATGGTAGAGGTTGAAGTAAGTCCAGCAGGGGGCCGGTGAGTAGGTTTGCTCCGGGCGCAGATTGTGCAGGCTCCAACAAATCCTTTAACGTCATTATGCAGTGTTGGCTACCAAAACCGATGAGTGATCAAGGCGGTGGTATGGGAGGAACCAGGATGTGCAGAGAACTTAGAGGAGTGAAACCATTGTATCAGACGGGAGCAGACAGACAGGGGAACATAGGTCCTGTTAGGGGGACAGTTGCTTGGACTAGGGTCTGTAAGAGTAGCCTGTGTAATGAGATTATCGATCTCCCAGGTAACGGAGCCGATCATGCAGTTGGTTGGTAAATGGGAACAGGCCCCTCACTGGTTACATCAGGAGAATACTGACAGGACAGGGCGTAAGGTTTGACGTTTTTAGTTCCAGGATGGTAAGAAATGGTTAGGTTAAATCGTGAGAAGAATAATGACCAACAGGATTGACGTGGATTTAGCCATTTAGCTGACTGGAGATATAGGTTCTTGTGATCAGTCCAGACCAGTACTGGGTGTTCTGTGCCCTGCAGCCAGTGACGCCACTCCTCCAAGGCGAGTTTGTTGGCCAGGAGTTCACGATCCCCAACATCATAATTTTTCTTGGGAGGTGATAGACTGCGGGAATAGAAAGCACATGGATGGAGTTTATTATCTTCACACGAACACTGAGACAACACAGCACCAACTCTAGAATCAGAGGCGTCCACTTCCAGGATGAACTGTTTAGATGGATCGGGCTGGAGAAGGATGGGTGCCACAGTGAATCTCTCTTTCAGAGCCACAAAGGCAGAGTTAGCTTCAGGAGTCCAGGAAAAGGCAACCTTGGTAAAAGTGAGACTAGTGAGTGCTTTGTCAGAAACTCCAGAAGACTCAGGTGGAGGCCTCAACAATCTCCTGGATCAAAGACTACCTGACAAACAGACCACAGTTTGTGAGACTGAAGGGTTGTGAGTCTAACCAGGTAGTCAGCACCACAGGGGACTGTACTCTCACCATTCCTTTTCACTCTGTACACCTCAGACTTCCAGTACAAGACAGACTCCTGTCATCTGCAGAAATACTCGGATGATTCAGCAGTCGTGGGGTGGATCAGAGATGGACAAGAAGCTGAGTACAGGAAGGTGGTGGACCGCTTTGTGGCATGGTGTGGAAACAATCATCTCCTTTTGAACGTGACTAAAACAAAGGAGATGATTGTAGATTTTAAGAGAAACAGGAATAAGTCAAAAACTATTTCTATCATGGGAGAAGAAGTGGAGGTGGTGGAGGAGTATAAATACCTCGGTGTTCACCTGGACAACAGTCTAGAGTGGAGATGCAACTGTGAAGCCATCTACAAGAAGGGACAGAGCAGACTGTACTTCTTGAGGAAGCTTAGGTCCTTTGGTGTTTGCAGCAAGATGCTGCATATCTTCTATAAGTCTGTTGTGGAAAGTGTGATCTCTTCTACCATCATCTGCTGGGGAAGCAGCATCAGAGCCAGGGACTTAAAAAAGCTCAACAAGCTAATAAAAAAGGCTGGCTCTGTTCTGGGGACTCCTCTGGAACCTCTGGAGATCATTGTGGAAAGAAGGATTCTTCATAAAATGAAGAACATTATGGAGAACCCTGAGCATCCTCTTCATGAGACTGTCCTACAACAACAGTGTCTTCAGTCAGAGGCTTCTTCAGATCTGCTGTAAGACGGAACGCTACAGGAGATCCTTCCTGCCCACAGCCATCAGCATCTACAACAGCTCTTTGAGGAAACCTTCATGAGCTACAACATTTAATTTCCCTTTGGGATTAATAAAGTATTTTTGAATTGGATGGGAGTGGAGCACCTGGAAGCAGGTCAATAGCACAGTAGTAAGGACGGTGAGGTGGCAGAGAAAGGGCCTGCTTTTTACCAATCACCTGGCATAGATCATGATACTCAGGTGGAACCTCGGAAAGGTCAGTGGAGTCAGTCTCCTCAGGCGATGTTGGTGTATTGGTTGGGGGAACAGCGGACTGTAAGCAAGTAGAAAGGCAGAATGAAGACCAGGAGAGACTAGACTTAGTCCAATCGAGGTGGGGATTATGGAGACTCAGCCAACTGAACCCCAAAACAATTGAGGAATGAGAGATAGGAAAGACACAAAAAGATAATATCTCCCGATGGTTACCTGAGAGCACAAGTTGCAATGGTTCAGTGGGATGTGTTATGCGAGGCAGTTCCTTCCCATCTAAGGCCTCGGTTCTGAGAGGTGTTGAGAGTTGTACAGTTCTGATCCCAAGTCTCTCCACTAGTGTACTGTCGATGAGGTCACGTTCACAACCAGAGTCGACAAGAGCAGTGTGTTCATGTGAAGAATGGGGCAGCAGGATCTTGGCAGGAATAATTAGATGGGGAAATGTAGGTATTGTGGTATGGTCCATCAGACTCCCCGTCCTCACTGACGGACCCGATCTTTTGGCCGAATCGGACATGAGGCTAGGTAATGTTCAGAGGAACCACAGTAATTAGCAGTTCGTCTCCTCTGTTTCTCCTCTGGAATGAGATGTGCGTGCCCCATCTGCATAGGTTCTATTTCGGAAGACTGGCCAGGAGTGGGTAAAATAGGGGTCTTCTTGTAAGTAGAGACAAACGTACTCCTGCCAGCCAAAGAACCTTCAGCACGTGTCCTCCACCTGTCCCTGAGCCGATTGTCTATTGTAGCAGCCAGGGCAATTAAATGGTTGAGAGTCTCAGGCTCATCAAGTGTGGCAAGTTCATCCTTTAAGGACTCGTTTAATGCTTGAAAAATGCAGTTTTTAATGCACTGGGGTTCCAGCCAGAAGCGCCTGCCAATGTGCGAAATTCAGTGGAAAACTCGGCTACTGTCCTGTGGCCCTGTTTCAGGTTCCATAATCGGCAGGATAAGCCCGTCCAATCAGTGGAAACAGAAAAAGTCAGTTGAAACTCATCAAAAAAGTCCTTATAAGAGCAACCAAAAAATGAAGGATACTGAAACCTGGCTTCAGTCCCCTCTAAAGCTTTTCCAGTGAGTAAGCCTAAGATGAAAGATATCTTTGCTTCTTCTACTGGGAAGGAATGAGGAGAACAGTTAAAAACCAGAAAACATTGCAAAAGAAATCCACCACAGTCAACCTCACCAGAGAACTTCTCCGGGATGGGGGAGGTGACGTCACAAAAGTAGTCGAGTGAGGAATGGATGGTGCAGCAGCGTCGCCTGGCGGAGTGGAGGAAGTAAAGACATTAGGCTGTTCATTTTGTAGAAACCTTTGCATTTGTCCAGCCATCTGTTCTAGACATTGATTAGAAAAAGTTAGTTGTTCATGTAATGATCTGAGCATGGTGTCATGCGACTGGACTAGCAGATTCTGGTCGGCAAGCTGTTTACGGAGTGGGTCTGCTGGGTCTTGTTGGGCTGAGTGTTCTGTCATAATTTTAGTAATTTGCTTGACCCACATGCAAACACACTCCAGAACCCAAAAAAGGTTAAAGGGTTTATTTTACAGGTTGAATAAAAGTGCAGATCCATTGGAAGAGGCTCAGGCTTCGCAGGTTCTCTGGAGATAATGGTTCAGATTAATTCAGTCTTTTCTTAGTAATAATGTTCCAGAAGATGCAAACAACTTGCTCACTTGAGTCGTGTGTTGTAAATACTCCAGAGGGGTTTACCGTTGAGAAATGGAGTCGTTAGTCCAAGGAAGTAATCCTACTAGAAGCGGTCCACAGTTGGTCACAATCCTCACCAAACCGATTGCTGGGAAATCCAGGAGCTCAGCCACAGTCAATGGAAGTGAGATCCAAAGGCACTTACGGTCAGGTTGCAAAGTAGTTTGTCCAGGTTCCAAAATATACAGAATCCACCCACACCTCTCAGGTACTAGCAGGAAGCAGAACAAACACAAGATGAGTCAAAAGCACAATAACACAGGCAAGAATTACTCAGGCCAGAGATTACCACATGGGCAAAGCACTCAGCCAACGAAGGACTGGTGGCAGGCTCCTAAATACTCCTCAGGTGGCACACAGCATCAGCCAGATCTGGAACACCTGTGGTGAGAACCTGCAGTGGCTCCAGGATGACCTCTAGTGGTGAAACACAGTAAGTCACAACAGTGGATCCCTGAGCGATGGAGGTGGAAGCGTTTTATTAATTCACTGTTATTCATTGTACGGAGAATATCTCTACTTTCTCTCGGTCTTTCTTTCCATCTCTGCACTAAAGGTCTTTCTCACAACTCTTAACATTTTCTCGCATTAGGAGCACTCTTAAGGCCTAAGGTGCTTCCTGAATAACTTTTATCTTACGGAGGAAAAATTCTAAGAAAAATCACAAAAACCCCTCTTGAACCTCATAATAAAGAATGAGGCGTCGTGTTTTTTTTTTATTCTGAAGTTGCGTTTGGATTTCTGTATTACAATATTAGCGACTAGCCTTCGAGTCATCCTCTGGGACAGGGGTAATCAGGATTTTAGCTCAGGATCAGCCTCCCATTCCTTTCTGTATATTTCTTTGTTTCTTCCACTTTCAGCATGACGCTGTCTTCCAACATCAGGTCAAATCTTAAAAGTAAAGGGCTTTAGGTAGCTTAGTTGAACTCTTAACCCCATTAGGGTCGTTTACAATCAGCATTAACCAATATAGTTTAAAAGTGACACTTGATTAACTGGTTGATGGTCAAGTTCGACAAATTCTCTATATTGAAAAATAACTGAACTAATGATACAAGTGCAAGGAGACATTTTACTGAAATGCGTAAGTTTCTACTTTTGCACACAATGACAACTATTTTGATATAATTTTCCTATAAATACTTTTCAAAAACCCACAAAATGTTGTGAAAAGCAGCCCACATTTTAGCAACCAGCCCAAGCTATTTTTGACAGCTGAACGTGTTCAGAAGAAGCCAAATCTGGCAACACTGGAAACCTTCTCCACACACAATATTGAACTAGAGTATTTGTGTTTACAATATTCCGCCACTCCCTGAAGTGGCGGAATATTATAAACACAAATACTCTAGTTCAATTAGTACATTGTACTACTAACAAGCTCCAAGTTTTAATTCAAACTTTTAGTGGGAAATTAGTACAGGTAGAGAATGACGGGACACTTTGGATAGTGGAAGGATGAATCCAAAAAGAGGAAATTCTTCTGATTTGCTGCAGTTCCCCACCTGTCATCGTGAGAAGTAAGATACTAGCAATGAGAAGAGAAAATATATTTGTCCACTTGACTGTTTCTATACATTTGTTTTCTGTATGATTTCAACATTTTTAGGTGGAAAGTGGGAGAGCCCTGTTTACATCTAAGACATAAGCAAGTTATGATGAATTACTGGGTAAGCCAGGGCATAAGGCGAAGTACCATCCGACAGTAGGAATACTACAGCCACGCTGGGAATATGAAAAGGCTAAAGTAGACTGCTTTGCTTGGGCAGCAAATAAATTTGCTAGGGAAATGGGACTACAGGGTAAGAGATATAGTGCTGCAGTGCTCTATTCAGTTACAGCTTTTTGGCTGTTTCCCAATGTTAGTGTAGATCTAAATATTCATAAAGAAGTGCAAATAATAAAGGTAATAGGAACTGTGTAGATTTTGTAAATGATAGAATTGACAATACATACATGTTCTTGTAATATTTACAGATGACTCAAAGGATTCAGATTCATGTAAAACAGGATTTGTTTACGTTATTCCTGAGTTGAACCTAACTCAGGTTCAACTTATGAAGCAAAAAACATCTGATCATTTGGATACTGTAACGTATACAGTGGAAATGTTAGCAATTCTGATGGCGTTACAATGGGTAGAGCAAATTAGAGTAGGAAGAGTCCTTATACAGTGATGTGAAACAGTGTTTGCTGATGCTCTATTATTTGTATGTTTGTCACTCTTAAATGTTTGAGATCATCAAACTAATTATATAAAAAAAATAATATTAGTCAAAATTAATGTAATTCAGCCACAATAGAGGATTTTTGAGCATGAGCAGATTTTTTAAGGTCATGCCAAAGCATCTCAATAGGATTCAGGTCAGGAATTTGACTAGGCCACTCCAAAGTCTTTATTTTGTTTTTCTTCAGCCATTTAGAGGTGGACTTGCTAGTGTGTTTTGGATCATTGTCCTGGTCCAGAACCCAAGTTCATTTCATTTGGCCAGACAGTCTCATTCAGGGGCCAGGACTCGAACCCTGAACAGCCGTGTCGAGGATTAAGGCCTCCGAAAATGGCTTGCGCGTTTAACCCCCTACACCACCAGCAGTGCGCCACTGCACTGTTCCTACTAATGCAAAAAGAGAGCACCCATAAACCCTATACCTAATACGGAAATGGAGAACAGGACTCCGTACAAGAACAATGGTATGTACAATGGTTTTTTTTTTTGCATATGTTCAGCATACGCGAACGGAAATGAGTAGTTAAACAATGTGTGTTTAGTGTGTTTTTGCAAACATATAAATAATGTTTATACATTTATACAGTATGTTCTTCATCTTCTCCGCTGTGCTTGTTGCTCCTATTGTCTGTTTTTGCGGTGCCCAAGTTGAACCAGAGTTCGTGCTCTGGAACCTCTTTTTATTGGTAAAAACACACATCACCTGTTTGAAATCACATTCGGGAACCGGAACAGGCTAAGAACTGCATTGTGGAAAAGGAATAAAATGGCAATTTTTCTTTATCTATTTTGAAACCAGTGAGTCCCAGACCTTGTAGGGCTGTGTCTATACTTATAAAATCTGGGGTTACAGTATGTAACCAACGTATTTTGTATAGGCTTTACCATTTAAGGCTATAGTTAATTGGTTAAAGGTGACGCAGAATGTGGTCTATGCCTCACTCAAAAGCCCAGCCCTCACACTCAGAAGTGCCCTGTGCCACTGAGCAGCAGAGAGGAGAATAATCTCTGTTTAGGGAAGAGGCTGAGATGTTAGATCTGTTGCTGTGAATAGTGACTACAAGGTCACAATATGTGACAGCCTGACAATGAGCAAAGCAGGTCAACAACTCGTCAGGTGGAGAAGGAAACCATTCAGCTGCTGAATCATGCATGGTGGCGCAGCGCAACAAAGCTTACGTGCAATGACCGCAACAGCAGAAGGAATGATTTCTGATTACCGGGAGGCTTGATGGAATTCAGCCGTAGTGTCAATAATAGAGGTCATGAACAGGGGCAGGGAGATAATTATGATCTCACCTTGTGTCTGCAAGCAAAAGGGTTCACCGTTACAAAAGCACAGTGAAACAATAATTATTCTGTCAGAACCTTGCGAGGACTGAATGAGACATGGAGAATGTGGAAACTTGACCGCTGGTAAAACCTAATAAATGAGCTCAGAGATGACCAGAAGGCTGCCGTGCAGATTTCCTCTGCTGTCAATTCTCCGTGCAGAGCTGTGGAGGATGAACTCTGAGCTTCTCTGTAGGATGCAGTCCAGAGGAAGTATAAGCATGTGAAATAGCCTCACATAACCTGTGTGAAAAGTGCTGAGCCAACATTGGCTGTCGTGCAGAGTTCTCTCTGTAATGCACAAACAGCGCAGTGTAGCCGTGCACACCACACAGCATGAGAGTGCGCACACTAGACAAAGAAGATGAGACATGGCCTTCTCCTCAGAGTTATGAGGAGGGGGATAGACAGTGTTCAGGGTTATCACTCTGGACCTGACTGAGCTTGTGATGCTGTTCGGTGTAAAAGCAGGATTACGACGCAGCACAGCTGAGCTGCCTTCGGCCTGTATTCTGAGACAGGAAGGAACAACAGAGAAGGCATATAAATCCCTCACTCTCTTTGCAGATGTCTGAGCTAACAGCAGAGCTGTTTTAAATAACAGAAATTTAAGTGAAGCAAATCCAAGGGCTCAAATAGGGTTTTAGCCAGTGCGCACAGGACCAGAGCTAAATCTTACTGAGGAACAAGTTGGTGTGACACCAGTCTGTGTCCATGTACGCCATCAGCTGCAACAATATGCAGGCTAGTGGACATGAATGAGACCCACTGCAAAATCCAGTCGTGAAAAGCCTTCCATTTTGAGGTGTATAAGGCCGTCCACTCCTAATGATGGGTCCTCCCGTGGACTCAGTGAGAACTGAAGTCCACTGATGCCAAATCTGCACCAGACTTAAAAGATTATGTCGAGATGGAGGCTCCAATTTCAGTGTCGCAGAGCCCCCCCCCCCCCGGACATGATGACCCCTCTGTTCTGTCCTAACCCCGAGGATGAAAACTGCTCTGATGGAGAGGAGGTTCATGCACGCCCCCTTGTTGGTTTATGTAGGCTGCTGCAACTCTGTTGTCTGCATGTATCAGAACATACTGATCCCACAGCAGAGGAGCAAGGGGCTGTGTCACTTTCTACACAGTAAGGAGCTCCAGCTCATTAATGTGGTGAGACTTGTGATCTGGCCACTTTCCTCCCATTACCTGAGACAGACACATCCCTCCCCATTCTGACAGTGAGGCCCTTGTGAACTCTGGGATGTGTAAAGCAGACCTGCTGAGGGGAATTCCCTCTAACAAAGTATGGGTGCTCCCACTAAAAGGGGGCCAGAAATCATTCTGTGCCCCTCTTGTGCCACACAGGATCTGTGCGCAGGCAGGTGAACCATCTTTGAAGGTGTCATATATGAAGCAGACCCAGTAGAACCACACACTCAGCTGACATAGTTCATAACTGGCAGGGTTGTCACCACGCTGTGAGGCCTGACACAATGGAGATCTCTGACAGAGCATCTGCTCTCCGCTGTGAGAGTCAGGCTGTCATTGTGGCTGACTTTTAACTACACCTCCAGATAATAACAATCTGGGATGGGAGATCAAATGACAAGTGGTTGTACTGATATGGGATCCCTTGAAAGGCGAAACGCAGATATGTGCAGATGTGGGCATCTTTCAAATCAATGAAGGTGAACCAGACATTTTGGTGAATATTTTACAGCATCTGCCGTATTATCAACTTGTGGAATTGTCTCTACGTGGTCGATTTGTTAAACAGGGACAGATCTAGAATGGGTCTCATTCCTCCCGTTGTCTTGGAACCAGGAAGTAAGGGAATTCAAAACAGTATTTCTCTGCGTAGGAAACCCTGGAAAAAAGTTCTATCAGTTCTGACTGGAGAGTAGATTTCTACTCTGGAGACTGCAGAACTGTTTCCACAATCACTCTAAATAGTGGGGTGTGACAGGAACTGCAGCGTGTAACGTCCGCTGATCAGTCTGTCCATTCATCTGTCCAGGGAACATAGCGCTGGCACTCTGACTAGTGCTCTGAGAGGTGGCACACATTTATTTGCTGTAGTGTGGACTTCGTGGACATGAGCCAGTTTAGAGCCCCTGCCGCCATTACCCGCCTTGGAATCTCTGGGGGAAACTCATGGAGGGCTCTGCTTGAAAAAACAGCTACTCCAGCACCAACTAAAAATAGAGAAGAAACAGTCCAGCAGTCGGACTGATAGGACCTTCCAGCAGCTCTTTTTTTTTTTAAATCCTCCAAGATGGAAGATAAGAGACAGAGCAACATTTGATGTTGCAGCAAGGTCTGCCAAGCACAGGAGGAGCACACAGCTGATGCCACACAGAGGTTCAGGATGATGTTGGCGAAATTACAGAAGTCCTCTCCATCTTCTGGTGGGAGATCCAATTCTTGAGCCTTCTTTGAGATGGCATAGGCGAGGAAAGCGATGTTGTTAGTCGCTACTGTAGCCTGAGTGACACACTAATGGGAGAGATCAGTGAGCCTGCTTATGATCTGATCACTGAGGGAGGGGGCCACCGGCAGTTGTCCCATGTCAGGCCGACCTGACCCCTAACACCATGGCCAGGCTGGGCTCCTGTGCAGGAACTAGAGGAAAGCTCTGATCCGTGAAGGACTACACCCTTGTGATGGGTGAAATTGTGGAGACTGTTGCCTTGAGCTGGAGGGGATCGGCCGCCGCTTTGACACGTATGCAATTACCGCCGGGAAGTATGGCCAGACCGGGTCTTGTTGGCTGGAATGTGCCAAAGCGAATTTCCCCGCCAGGTCATCTGTGGGAGGTGAGCCTAGTGGCGCAGGGACCGAGAGGTTCTTTAGCGCTAGCTACTTTAGCTATGATTTCTGCTTTAGCTACGATGTCCGACAGCGCACTAATAGGCGCACTCATCGCTGACAATCAGAATCGCCCGATTCTCGCCTAGCATCGAAGATATCTAGCGCTATGTCTAGCGGGTAGCAGACCTCTATAGGGAATTCCCCTTCCAGTGGAGAGTAGTTTGCGAGCTGCCGTTGCTTCTCCTCCAAAAGGGAGGCACCTGCAGGAAGGGCAAATGGGCTGTGAGGATAGGGCCAGGTCCGCGTGGTCAGGTCCGAGGCAACCCTTGCAGATGGCATGTTGGTCGTAATCCATGATGTAGCCTGTCTGACAATTTATACAGACCCGGGTGAGGCCCACCAAGCAGGTGGGCGTGGACTAAAGTTTTCAGTGCGCGTTTGCAAACGGATAAACCCGCTAGTGATAGCCTTAATGGGTGAAGCCTAAACAAAATAGAACCCCTGACTCCCAGCACATCATTTTCATTATCCCGCTGGCTTTCACCAATGAGTGGACGTTAAACATAGAAACAATTCAGTCAGATAATATCTAACGGTTAATGTTTGGTTTATTTATTATTACCATGCTCGTACTCATACTCGTACTCGTACTCGTTGTCTTCCGCTTTATCCAGGACCGGGTCGCGGGGGCAGCAGACTCAGCAGAGACGCCCAGACGTCCCTCTCCCCAGACACCTCTTCCAGCTCCTCCGGGGGGAGCCCAAGGCGTGCCCAGGCCAGCCGAGAGACATAGTCCCTCCAGCGTTTCCTGGGCCGTCCCCTGGGCCTCCTCCCGGTGGGATGTGCCTGGAACACCTCCCGAGGAAGGCGTCCAGGAGGCATCCAGTATAGATGCCCGAGCCACCTCAACTGGCTCCTCTCGGTGTGGAGAAGCAGCAGCTCTACTCCGAGCCCTTCCCGGATGGCCGAGCTCCTCACCCTATCTCTGAGGGAGTGCCCGGCCACCCTACGGAGGAAGCTCATTTCAGCCACTTGTATCCGGGATCTCGATCTTTCGGTCATGACCCAAAGTTCATGGCCATAGGTGAGGGTAGGAACATAGACCGACCGGTAAATCGAGAGCTTCGCTTTTCGGCTCAGCTCTCTCTTCACCATAACGGACCGGCACAGCGCCCCCATTATTGTGGCAGCCGCACCGATCCGTCTGTCGATCTCCCGCTCCATTCTTCCCTCGCTCGTGAACAAGACCCCGAGATACTTAAACTCCTCCACTTGAGGCAGGAACTCCCCTCCAACCTGAAGAGGACAAGCCACCCTTTTCCAGTCGAGAACCATGGCCTCGGACTTGGAGGAGCTGATCTTCATCACAGCCGCTTCACACTCGGCTGCGAACCGCCCCAGTGCATGCTGTAGGTCTTGGCTAGATGGGGCCAGCAGGACCACGTCATCTGCAAAAAGAAGAGACGAAATCCTCTGGTCCCCAAACCAGACCCCCTCCGGCCCTTGGCTGCGCCTAGAAATCCTGTCCATAAAAGTTATGAACAGGACCGGTGACAAAGGGCAGCCATGCCGGAGTCCAACATGCACCGGGAACAGGTCCGACTTAGTGCCGGCAATGCGAACCAAACTCCTGCTCCGCTTGTACCGAGACCGGATGGCCCCTAGTAAAGAGCCACCGATTCCATACTCCTGGAGCACCCCCCACAGGGCATCACGAGGAACACAGTCGAATGCTTTCTCCAGGTCCACAAAACACATGTGGACCGGTTGGGCAAACTCCCATGAACCCTCGAGTACCCTGTAGAGGGTATAGAGCTGGTCCAGTGTCCCACGGCCGGGACGAAAACCACACTGCTCCTCCTGAAGCCGGGGTTCGACTATCGGCCGGACTCTCCTCTCCAATACCCTGGCGTAGGCCTTACCAGGGAGGCTGAGGAGTGTGATACCCCTGTAATTGGAACACACCCTCCGGTCTCCCTTCTTATGAAGGGGGACCACCACCCCAGTCTGCCAATCCAAAGGCACTGTCCCCGTCCGCCACGCAATGTTGAAGAGGTGTGTCAACCATGACAGCCCCACAACATCCAAAGACTTGAGGTACTCAGGGCGGATCTCATCTAACCCCGAAGCCTTGCCACCGCGGAGCTTTTTAACCACCTCGGTGACTTCAGCCTGGGTGATGAAAGAGTCCAATCCCGAGTCCCCAGCCTCTGTTTCCACCAGGGAATGCGTGATGGCAGGATTGAGGAGATCCTCGAAGTACTCCTTCCACCGGCCGATAATGTACCAAGTCGAGGTCAGCAGCTCCCCACCCCCACTGTAAACAGTGTTGGCGAAGCACTGCTTCCCCCTCTTGAGGCGCCGGACGGTTTGCCAGAATCGCTTCGGGGCCAACCGGTAGTCCTTCTCCATGGCCTCACCGAACTCCTCCCAGGCCCGAGTTTTTGCCTCTGCAACCGCCCGGGCCGCAGCACGCTTGGCCTCACGGTACCCGTCAGCCGCCTCAGGAGTCCCACAAGCCAACCACAGCCAATAGGACTCCTTCTTCAGCTTGCCGGTGTCCACCACCGGGTTCGGGGATTGCCGCTGCGGCAGGCACCGCAGACCTTACGGCCGCAGCTACGGACAGCAGCATTGACAATAGATGTGGAGAACATGGTCCATTCGGACTCTATGTCTCCAACATCCCTCAGAATCTGGTCAAAGCTCTCCCGGAGGTGAGAGTTGAATACGTCCCTGGCCGAGGGATGTATATTCTGTAATACAAAAATAAAAACCAAAGAGCAAAGTGTACCGGAGTCAAATTCCTTGTTTGTATGTACGTACTTGGCAATAAAGCTGCTTCTGATTCTGATTCTGAGTGTGTCTGGGATTACATGAAAAGACAGAAGAATGTGAGAAAGCTTATATCCACAGTAGATCTGGGGTTAGTTCTCCAAGATGTTTGGAACAACCTACCAGCCGAGTTCCTTCAAAAACTGCGTGCAAGTGTATCTAGAAGAATTGATGCTGTTTTGATGGCAAAGGGTGGTCACACCAAATATTGATTTTAGATTTTTCTTTTGTTCATTCACTGCATTTTGTTAAATGATGAAAATAAATGATTGACAATTACCATTATTGAAAGCATTTTTGTTTACAGCATTTTTTCACACCTGCCTAACGGCCTAACAGTACTGTATGTGGAGAAAGTATCCTGACTATTTAGTAGTGTATACTAATGCTTCAAAAATGGAGAATGGTAGGGTTGGGGTTGGGTTTGTTAAGCTGTGGCAAAAAAAACTGAGACAATAGGATGACAGGCCGTTTCTATTATTTGATCCATGTAAATGTAGCAGAGGCAGTTGTGATTGGAGGTGAGCTTATCCAGAGAGAGGAGGACGTAATTTCACGTTTGAGACTGAGATACACTGGGTTTAACAGTACACTGAAACTGACTGGAAAGCATCTAACCTGGGACTGTGAATGTTGTGAAGAGGATGAGACTATAGAACATGTGATTGTGTATTGCATAGGTATTGGCAGCAGAGGGACATTTTCAGAGCACATTTGAAAGAAAAGAAAATTCAATTTATCATGAAGTCAGTAATGCAGAGGTGTTCTCAAGCAGTTACTTGTAAAGTATTTTTGAAGTTACTAAAAATACAGGACTGTTTTTGAGTTCCCGGTCCATACTCCATACCGGAAGGTGGCGGTAATGCACCTACAAGTTGTTTGCCAACCGCCAATAAACCACATAATGATATGGTGTCTGTGAAGACTGCGCATGTGTGATTGTTGATAGGAAGTCGTATGAGCTCTGAGCGGAAGCTACGCCGTCCTTTCTGCTCCTAGACTGCCATCATGGTGAGTTCGCCATGAGAGTCAGAGAAATTTTTTATGTAAATTAGGTCTTATTTAGTGGTTGTTACATGACGGATGTTTCCACACGCATTATCGCAATGCCTATAGAGCTCAAATTGAAGCGTTTTATAGAGTCCCGTTGGTCTGAGATGGAGTTTGTGGCCGCGTTGAGGCGGGCTGTCGGCGTGTTGTCTGGCCGCCACACAACGTGGTCTATCGGGCTGTGTAGGCCCAACGCAGTCCGATGATTGAACACAATGCCTTAAAAACTTACATTTCGTTAGGCATGCGCCTTCGTGTATTATTTATTTCTTATTTATTTTAAGGCTCACTGTTGTGTTTGTATTTTGCTGGCGCTAGAATCTGGCTTGGCGAAATCAGCCAAATTGTTCATCCTTCACACCCAAATACTCCCATGTCTGCTTATAATCGAGATGTAACAAGTTCACAATTCACTTTAACATGGCCATTTTTGATGATTACAGAACCGTGAGCTCAAACCTAAGACAGCTTGCATGTTTTCGTATTCCAGATCCAGTTATGTCTGCTGTGTCTTTCAGGTGTTCAAACGCTTTGTTGAGATTGGCCGTGTTGCCTACATCTCTTTTGGACCCCATGCTGGCAAGCTGGTTGCAATCATTGATGTTATTGACCAAAACAGGGTAAGTGACTGGAAAACTGGATCATTACGGTGGGGGTTACAATTTGATTGCTTTGCTTATCTGCCTTGCATTCCCAGGCGCTGGTTGATGGTCCATGCACAGGAGTAAAGAGGCAAGCCATGCCCTTCAAGTGCATGCAGCTCACGGACTACGTCATCAAAGTACCTCACAGGTGAGTACACCTTACAGGCTGCATTCATAAGCACTTTAAAATATTAATTAAAATTGGTCTTATTATTTATATCCCTCACTTCTCAGCATTTCCTTTTTTGTAAGTACAGTAATATAGTTGCAAATAAAATAAAAAAAAAAGTGGTGATCTGGAATTTGTGAAATCTGTCTCCCTATTGTTTAATACTGGTATACTGTGGTGGAGGCACAGGTTTTTAGAACTGCAGATCACACGTGTTGCATTGCAGTACAGTATAGTATTGATGTAGAAACAACCAGTCCGGCCCCGCCTATCCAACAACAGCACATGCATTACTATTTTGAGCAAATTGTGCACCTTCAGTCACTTTTTACACCCCAGCCATTGCTGCTAAGGGTTGCTTTTAAGGCACAGGACAGTTTCTCTTAAAAGCATAGGGCTGCACACACGCTGTATCTTTTCTAATTATTCTTCTGGTTCCTAGTGCCCACCAGAAGTTTGTGAAGCGAGCCTGGGAGAAGGCCCAAGTCAACGAGAAGTGGTCACAGAGCAGCTGGGCCAAGAAGATCGAGGCAAGACAGAAGGTAAAAGTTACAATCTGTTTGCTATACAATTAATTTTAGTGGTGATGTCATTTTTATTTGACCAAATCAAAGATTAAAAGTGGGTCTAAAAGCTTTAATCCCTTGTCTGTTCTAAGAGGGTTAGCTTGGGATTCTTTAAAAGATACTGTGAATTCATTCGTAGTAATAGTTACCTGTAGTAAAACGTATATCAGTCAGCTTGTCGCAGTAAATGCATCCTCGCAGTGGTGGAGAGCTGACAAGCTTTTAAGACGTATGCTGCATCAGTCCGCCTCAACGTAAGTCTGTTGGGATCATTCTTAAATGACTAGGAGACCAGGGGCCTCATGTACGAAAGAGTGCGCAACTTTCATACTAAACTTGTCGCACAAAAAAAAATCAGATGTACGAAGCCGTGTGTAAACATGTCACGGCACACGTAGCCTTCATTCATCCCAATTTGCGGTGGATTTGGCGTAGCTGCAGGTGGCACCGCCCGGTCCCTGCCTCTAAATACATATGCAAAGTAGTATAAGTAACCGGAAGTCACCCATAACGTGTCTAAATAACCATGGCAACAGGGCTGTGACAGTCAAAGAACCGGTTTCTGTCAGCGCAAAAACGTTTAGAGAGACCATGTCTGCAGATCATGACGAATGTTTGTAGTAAATTACAGCAAACCAACAACTTATGGAATGAAATAAGTGACTCAAACCTGGCTGAAAATAAACCGTTTGTCAACTCGTACCTGCTTAGTTCTACATAGTGTGTATCTAAACCAAACGACGCTGTCTACCTGCTGTACTGACAATAATCATACCTAAATATTGATCATTATAATGATGTGAATATGCCTCCTATAATTCTATTAGGAAGACACACAAACTATGTGAAGTCCTTTAAATCTTTACAACCATTCAGGACGTCAGATAAAAAAAATGAAAACTACCCAGAAGTCAACATTGCTCACAGACGTTTGTTCCCAACACAACTATTATTATTAGATCAATTATTTAGATAGTATGAAGGGTTACATTTCTATTAATAAAAGCATTTTCACATAGGGCTGGTGCCCTTATAGCAATATGAGTGGGATGACTGTTAAATGCCCGACCTGTCAGTCAGCCCCCTCTGAAAAGCTCCGATTGAAAAGGCTAAAGCGTAGCGAGAACTTGGACCTGGCACCGGCGGCCCACGGTTCCTCCTGGTTTCCTCTGTAACACTGAGGCCAGCTACGTGCAGAGCTCCAAAATAATTACCTTGGGCAATCTAAAGCGGCCGATAAGCCAAGTATCATCATTTACCAGCAGGTCAGTACAATCTTTGAATAAAACCCTCCCTCTAAAGTCTTCTATCCTCCAGCTGTGCCAAAGTTGCCATCGTTTCACATTAACGCACAACTTTACGCAGCTACATGTGTCATTGTCTCCAGCTTGTCCACTGAAGGAATGATCAAACCTGACTTGTTTGGAATTAATCTGCTGATCTGACCGTTTTCTTTTTCGGTGAGAATTAAAGTGACCCTTAGATGATTCACATGTATTTTATGCTTGTTAGCGCTCAGGCCGATGCGCATTTCCATCTTCAGGTGACAGAAACAGAGGAAGTTTCACAGTTTATATCTGAACGAGGTTGTTTCCATGTTTTTCTGAGGTGTTACATTATTGTATGAGGCTAAATGTGATTCCGTTTCATCGCTCTGGTTTAAACCATAAAAGCTCAAACTCATGATAAATCATCAGGTTTGATGCTCCATGAAATAAATAAAGCTGAATGGAGACATATTTCAGTGGATCTGGATGAGTTTTACTTTTCTGTAGTTTATTAATGTCGATTGAAAAGGTTTGCGTGGCTTTTGGACATTTTCATAGCAGGTCAAACGTTTGTGAGGATTTACGCACACTTTCACGCAACGTTCATTTTAGTACATGCCAAGTTGTGCGTAAAACATTGCGCCGGAAGATTTTTGTGCGCACTTATGCTTCACACTTGAGTCCCCTGGAAACCACAGGAAGACAGTTCAGTGCACAACTGAGCCTGACCCAAAATCCAAAAGTTTGCTTGCTGAACATTCTTGACATTTAGGTCTGGAAATGAATGGAGATTTGGCATTAAGAATGTGCAGGAACCCTGGTTCTGTCTCTGAATATTATTTATGTTTTCAGAGGGCTAAGATGTCTGACTTTGACCGCTACAAGGTGATGAAAGCCAAAAGGATGGTGAGTACAACAGAAACATCTCCATCAGGAATATCTGCTTAGTGGGACAGAAGTCAACCAAATGTGTGTTTCCACAGCAGGTTCCTGAAGGTTATTTCCTGGAACCCTTTATATATGTTGGCCATTTCTTGTGTGCATTTCCATGTTGGGCTCATTACCCAGACTGTTAATGTAAACAGCTCCTCCAGCAGGAGTCGCTGCAATGATTTTAATTAAACTGCGTCCTTCCTGACTCCTGAAAATACAGGGCTCCAATTGGGATTACAACCTGGTATCTAAAGACCTGACATTTTTACAGAAGTTAGGTTCTGAAACTCAGAAAACTAATAAAGTCCACAGTTGTTTAATAATGAAAGCATACGAGATGTCTTATGAAGAATAACTGCAGCAGAGCATCTGCTCCGTTCAGATTTATAACTAGTGAATGATAAACAAACCGGGGCGGATGTTTGCTTTAATCTGTATCTCAGAATATAAACGCTGAAAAAACCTCTAACTTTACAGGAATAATCTCATAAAATGCTTTGGTCAGTGTTTTTGTCTTCGTGGAAACACATAACCAGAAGTACGCTTTGTATTTTAATTAAACATTTCCACTAAGGTTTGATTTTTATCTCTGTATTTTTATATAAACTCTGTAAAACACTGATATTCAGCCTGGGTGACTGGATTTAAATCGAAAGTATAAAGTGGATGTTGATAACATTGGATCAGTGAATCAATGCACTTTTTTTTTTTTTTTTTTTTTGTGCAGAGAAACAAGATCATCAAGCATGAGGTGATGAAGCTCCAGAAGGAGGCGGCAAAGAAGTGAACAATTTTCACAAAATAAATTTGTTGAGTTGTTTATCTGTGTCTTCTTTGTATTATTCATTAATTTAATATAGTTTAATGGAAAGCTCTCACACCTAATGTCACTTCTATTGATCAAACATGAACAGATGGTAATCAGCGACCATCTACGTATTAGATGAAGCATAGACGTCCTTGAACTGTCTGAACATGTCGTGCATGTTTGAGGTTTCCCGTCATCAACCCACCTGTTTCAAAAGAATTGGTTACCAGAGTGATTTGTCATCAGCTTCGAATATTTGGTCAAGACTGGTTGTGTCAAAGCAGTGAAATATATAAAACCTGCACGGTGGTGCCCTGCGAGGACCAGGGATTGTAAACACAAAGTTAGGCATATTAAACAAATGTTTCCATTCTTGTGCTTTAAGCTGTTTTACCAGGAGCTGACACCCACTAACACTTAAGCTCTGTTTTAATATAGGGTAATGGTTTTAATATTTTCTGGTTCTTAAATGAAACAGCCTTTGAATCAGACAAAAGCCAAGGATTTCATGTTTTCACCCACGCCATTTTGTCAGATGTCCACTAGGTGGCAGTATTGGTCGATAATTGTTTATTTCCAAGGAGAAGACAAAGCCAGATAAATAATTATTTAAATTGGAGCCTAATAAAAGAATGCCGTATAAGACTAAGCCCAGAAACAGTATGTGGGCATTTTTGTGTTTAAAGTTGAATATCACCTTCTGAAGCTACTGATGGACGGAACCACCTCAGTGTCTTTTTATAGACCCTGCAGCCGGGTCCTGGCTGAAACGGGCCTGCGTGCTGAGAGATATGCCAAACAGGTTGCTGCTTAGATCTCAGGCGGAGCTGGTAAATATTGCATAACAGCACACTTGAACATTGCCCAGCTGGTTCAGTGAAGAGAACAGGAACAAAGAGCAGTGCCAACACACACCCTCTGTCACCACCCCGAGCCAGGCGATGAGTTCCTCAGAAACAATTAGAGGACGGACTGATCTGGGAGGTTAGAGGCTGTTTGAATTCAATCACAGGGTGTTCATACACCTGAGCAGCAGAATTTAATTCAGATGTCACCTTCACGCTGTTAGTGCGGTACATACCCTTCTAGCAGACCCTAACAAAGAGAGATAAGGTCAAAATAAAAAACACAGGATAGAGTTAAATCTGTTACCCTGAGGTTGATAAACGCGCTGTTTTCTTAGCGTAGCTCTGACGTTGGAGCTTACGGAGCTGTCATTCATAGGCACCAAACCGGAAACGGTAACAATCATTCTGTCAAGATAAAAGCACTGAATCTGATCAAAACCAACATAAAGTAGTGAAGCTTACAGTTTTTTTCCTTCATTTATGGGGGTGCGTTAAAGTATTTATTCGGTTCTAATCATGCTGTATTAACATATGCTTTTATTCTAATAGATATTCCAAATCAAAATGTTTTCGCTGGGATAATTGCTCTTTAACTGTAATGGGTTGTAGCCAGGGAAAATAGACAAGTGGAAGAATGACTGGATCTGAGCATCTCCAAAACTACATCTCTTACAGTTTTGACGATATTGGCTGGTTGTTCCCAGACTGCAATTGTCAACACTAATAAAAAGTGGTCCAAGACAGGAACACCAATGAATCTGAGACATGGTCATGGGAAGCCAAGGCTCACTGATAGATGTGGGAAGTGAAGGCTGGCCTGTGTGATCCGATCTAATAGATGAGCTACTGTTGCTCATACTGCTGCTGATGCTAATGAAAGAAAGGCATCAGAATGCACAGTGCATCACAGTTTGATGCATAGATTGCCATGCGTCAGACCAGTCAGGGTGCCCATGCTTAGCACTCTCCAGAACCCAAAAACAATGGGCATGTGAGTCCAGATGGATGTTACTTTGTCACAAACCAACTGCTAAAGGCTTGCTGCAGACCACGTACACCCTTTAAGGCATGGGAGGGTCTAGTCAGAGGCCAACAGGGGCCATTGCCCTTGTAGAACTGGACCTGGCCCCTGTACAGAAGACATAATAGTAAATGAATTACTTATGATGATATGCGAAGGTACAGACACCGTAACTGATTGGTGCCTTAAACCAATTTTATTTTTAAACTTTAATGTTTTACTTTAACAATTAATTAAAAATTAGGCTGTTGCACTTTTGGCTTCAGCCATATTGATATAGGATCAGTTTTCATCTGCTAGATCAGGGGTCTGCAACCTCCATCTCCAGAGCCACAAGTCTCTCTGTGGCTTACTTAATATATGAAACGATGAAATATTACCATGTTTGTGCCTCCATGAAAAAAAAAAAAAAAAAAAAACACTGGCCCCACCCTGCTCCCCTGGTAAATTTGGTCTTGAACCGCCACTGCTTTCAGTGGCTGTGGCCTCAGGGTTATGTGTCCTTTCACAACCCAAAACTGTTTTTAGGAGTCAAGGAGCATATTAAACAATGAATGGAGGTGGGTCACAATAATAACCCTGATTGGTGTATATCAATCCAGAATATTGAAAAATGTCCTTAAATACAAAAATGATTCGCAAAAAATGTCTTTAAAAGTTTCTGTTTTTTCCTAAATGTTTCATTGGTTGTGTGGTTCAGACGGAGGGGCTTGCCCAGGGTACCATTCCTGAAATAGCTTTACGCCGGAATTAGCTGGAAATTGAATCTTGAGCTATCTGATATCATACTGATTTAGATCCAAGATACTTTCCATTTCTGACAGGTAAAATAAATCAAATCTTTCAATAGCAGTGTGCTAACAAACCGAGTTTCGACTGTTGAATGCTTTTATTTTGAAAGCCTGGAGCTCCGCATCATCCTGCTACCTGTGTTTACTTGGCGCAGCTAATAGCGCCAGAGCGAAAGGGAAACAGAGGGCTTGAGTTGACAGTGTGACAGATTAACTCGGGAGTCTTTCGGAGCGATCTGCAGCCGGGTCGCAGTCACTGAGTGACAGCAGTGTGTTGACCTGAGCGGTGACGGATATCAGTCCCGTTAAAAGCCGTCCGGAGCACCGCACAGTCCCGCAGCGTTGACATGGACCAGATAGGACGCCTGGCGCTGCTCCGGATTCCTCTGTGGTAAGTCGGACTGGTGCTGGGAAGATCGCCCGCAGTCAGAATCGGGGTGTTTTGTGTTAAGTTGTGTTGGGGGTCTGTTGGATTGTGTGTGTTTCTTTAATGCATCATGTTACAGCGCTGCCCGATGTGCCGTTTGGCGCAGGCTGCTGCTGCTCTCTGCGCTGGCATGTTGTTGTGGATGCAGCCAGCAGGCATGTTGACAGCAGAGTGGGGCTTTTATATAGATGTATGAACTAACCTGAAATCACAAATGCTGCATTAAAGAAGGATCACTTATAAAATTGGCCACTGACTTCTGAATATTTATCCCCTCTGCACAATATGTTGCATTCATCAAACACTTAATGGTGTGTGATAACATATTTAGTAGATGCTATGGGCGCTTTATTAAAGCCTTGCAATAAAACGAGGACAAATTTGTTCAGGCAGTGCAATCAAATTAACATTTAGGTCATACTTATCTAATTATTGAAGGTTGTATTGTGTATAAAAGAAAGCATTATGACCCACTAAATCAACATTTTATTCTCAAGGAGATATATCACACCAAAAACCATAGAATAAAATATCCAGATGCAGTAGTTATATCTCCAGTGACACAAGCAGATCTGTAAAAGTGCTTAGACATGGGCCAGTGTGAGATTTACACCATAACATTGAGTATAAATACCACATTTGTTTTTTTAAACTCAAAAGTGTAGCAGGATCTAATGGCTTTAATTTCCTTCTGCCACTATAGTTAATTCAACATATTGATTACACCCGGTATAATAATAATAATAAAAACAGAATTGATTGTTGTTTTGATTTTGATACACTGACTAAAGTAGAAATACAGGATTAATTGTGCTTTATTTAGCAGCAGTTTGCATTGTTGTTTGTGCAGAATATTCTACCTTTTAACGACTTTCCAGTAGCACAAGTATAGCAAGCTGATATTAGCTGGTTAATTAGTAAATGCTTGCAGTTGGCAGCTTAACACACATGCCAGTTGTTGCTTGCTAACTGCGGTTTCAATAAGAGTGATTGTTGGTGGTGTTTAAGTTACCACTCCATGGCTGTTCATGTATTTCACAACTGGAAATAAATCTAAATGGTCAAATTAGTTTTTCTTGTAAGCAAAGGAAAAGTATAGAAGTCTTCTTTCAGCCTACTGACAGGCAATGTACAGCAGCTGGTGGTGAATGGGCCACGCTGCATTACTTTGTGCTCCAAACAGTAAAACTTTCGTCACAACGGTACTTTCACTGGTAAAAGGACACTAACTCGCACAAACGTTATGACGGATAATACTTTATTGTTTTGGAAGCTTAACTTTTCCAAACCTCGGTAAACTGAAGTTTGAAAAAAAATCAAACAGGAATTTTTTGAAGTATGCATCCAACAGATTCAAAAGTCTTATGATTCTGCATGAGCGCCTTTACCCACCAGTTTCCAACATGCTTCGAAAGAATAAAAGGTTGCTTTTAATCTGTGATCAGTGGCAGGTCATGCATGAAATGCTCTCTTGGACCTTTTCCAAACCTGCAACCCGCCCAAATGTCTATAGTCACCTGCAGTGTGCAGCCATATTTTCCTCTAGTGATTAGACTCGCTCTCTACCACTGACTGGGTAGACAAAAGAAGCAACATAGAAATTGATCGGACCGCAACTGACATCTCAACTGTTTTTCTTTTTTAGAGTGGTTGTGCCAGCAACCTCTCCCCACCTTGTCTTGTTGCCCTGGGTGGTGAGCCATATCGTCTATATTTAAAATCTGCCCCCGCCTTTAATAATTTGTTCTTATAAAAGAAATCCCAATTTGGTGGTCCTATATATTGACTCCACATAGGACCTAACATATCTGAGCTATGTAAGATTATCTCTCAGTTTCATTCCCAGGGATGGTATGATGGAAAATGTGGTTTTGGCATAAATCCAGGTAATTATCTATTGCCTAACAGTGATACAGTAACAGCACTAAAATAGTGTTTTTAAAAGTGTAAAAAAAGGTTTTGAGTCTTAGTTTGGCTTTTCTGAGGCAACTTATCCAGAATATTTCATCATCTGTGTCAAAATTTCTGCTTATATGCCTAACAAATCAAATACCAGGAACCTAGTTTTAACAGTCAGATCACACTCTTATCTTCATTCATCAGTAGCTGCGGGAGCAGTGCAGCTATTAAAACAGGTCCTTGACCTCAGATGCGGACCTGCGTATATTTGTGCATACATGCTCACACAATTTACTTTGTTAATCAATACACTACCAGCTACTTTGAACGGGTTATGCAACCAACAGTGAGGCATGCATGGCTTGTAAATGGATGTGCTATTTGGAGACCTGTAACAAAAGACTAGTAGTGGGTGCGTAATTAACAATTCCTTACCTCATTCAATTTGCAGGTTGGTCAATCACTTGCTTTAAACCAATTAAATGATTAAACACTCCCTGTTTAGGTGAATGAGGAATCTGGATTTAGACTAGCCAGATCAGCCATTTACAGATTATTAGCAGGTTTGACTCAGGCCAGCTCAGCTGCTGTGCGATGCACCACAGCATTCATTGATCTCACCTGGCCTGCCCTATCATCGGAGCTCTGTGTGTGTGCTTTGTCCTTCCATTGCCTCGGTTACTGGAAAAATCAACACACTTTTGTTGTCAGTGTCGAAGAGTGAAAGCATTAATGAGTTTTTTTTTTTTTTACTTTTAAATTTCAAAGTGTGTTTGCCTGCATGATGTTTGCTTGGAAAACTGACAAACAATTTTCTCCCAGTTACAGTTTTCCAGCTGAGGATCATGCTAAGAGTTTTTAGGCCTTTTATAGTTTCCTTTAAGCAACCACAGGCTAGTATAACCACAGATGGCAGAGATGTTTTTATTATATTCCCCACTGCACTAGTTATGCCCATAGGTGCGCACCCTGGCAACCTTTATTTAGTTTTATGTCGTCTTCATAAAGTCTCTTGACAACGGGCACGCCTACAAAAAGATCATCTCCCCAGAATGTTCCTTCCTGGTACCTTGTGCTTCTTGTGCTTTAAGTTTGTTTCTGGCTCGCAGATAGATTCCTGGAAATGGAATGGCATTCCTGCCCCGCAGGCTTTTTGTTTCACAATCAGGGTGATGAAGCTACATGTCGTATGACGGGAGCCCATGAATGAACCAAGTGAAAGGTTAGAAGCTAGCCAGGCACATCTCAAAAGAACACAGGGTTGACTCATTCCTGAGAGAAAATATGCATTCATGCAACTTAAAAAAAACTAATGAAAACATACAGAAGATTAATTTTTTTAAAAGGAATATAACATAGCAACAACTGGACTTACAATTAAAAATGATAAATATAAAATAGAGTTGTTTTACAGAAAGGTAGACTGACAGAAGACTAGAATGGATGCAAGTTATAAACATCTATGTAAATCATTGTAAAGCTGTTTCATTTAGTAACCTATCACTTTGGTAAACGCATTCTTTATTTCAGTTTAGCTTTTTAAAATTACCTTAGGATGAACCATTTATAACTATTAGCAGTGGTTCTTTCAGCTTGACACAGCAGCAGTATTATGGCCATAAAAGGCTATGTAAAGAAGAACGCTGTTCTGTGTAAAGTGTAGAAATAAGGTGTTGTGGAGACTGGTACTGAGTTTTAGTGTATGCATTTGCATAATGCAGGTTCAAACGTGTCACAAACTGGAAAAAAGGCAACAGCAGTAAATAGTCTAGTTTTGTTAGCGTCGCAACAACATGCTGTGGAGGTGAAAAAGAGCAGGGACGCTGGGGGCTGGTGCCTAACTCAAGTGGGCAAGAGGCGGGCTTATTGCAGGGCAACATAGAGACAAACAGCCATACATGCACACACTCACTTCTGAGGGCCATTTAGAGTAGCCACCTAACCTACCAGTCATGTTTTTGGACTGTGGGATGAAGCTGGAGTACCCAGAGAGAATCCAAGACTGCACAGGGAGAAGGACCCCAGGCCAGGATTTGAACCTTCTTGCTACAAGGCAACAGTGCTACTATCTGCTCCACTTTGCAACTGAAGTCACTTATGAAAAACAAAAAAGTATTTATACTACAAAACAAATCTCATATTTGTGGCATGTAATTTAGCCTAACAATACAAATAATTTTGCCAGATAGTAGATTTGAGGCATTTATAGTTCTGGTTTCCTTCTCCACATTGACCACTAGATATCACCTGCCTTTAAAAAACCTTTTTTATTTTTTTATTTTGTAAAGGTTTTCCAGTAGTTACACATCTCAGGTATTTAGACAAGACATATGAAAGTATTTGCAGTTTTCAGGTCAACATGTGATAACTTTATACATGTATTTTACCCTGAGCCAACAAAGTCTGTTTCTGCATTTTTTTTCATCATTTGACATACATAATAGTTAATATTTGGAAAAACAAATGGTTGCTTGGATTTACAATTAATCTTAGAAATCTGTGTCACTAAATCTGTTACTCACTGAGCTAACCACAGTCGAGTAACTACGGTAATAGATATATAGAGGCTAAGTCAATACAATAAATTAAGACATTTTTTCTCAGGTAATAATGTGTCAATTTTTATGGAATATGACTCTTGAATCAAACCTTGCATTTATAATATCTAATTAAATACCTCAAACAACTATATGTCATACAGAGTCATCTGCATAGTTGGTGAGTTTAAGCGTATGTTAATTATACATTTTTATCCACAACTTTTTTCTTCCACTTCCATTTTATTTTTAAATGCATATTTTTATTTCTATTAGCAGGTCAAGAATGTTAAACATTAATTTAAAATAATTAATTGTTATACATAACTTTTTTTTCACAGATTAGCAACAATTGCATAGCTGTATACTCCTGTACTTTGAGTGAAAAATTACTTATTACTGTTAGAGATCATGATCTAGCAGGATGACATTCAAAGCAGTTTGTTCAACTGATCTAATATACTGTTACATTTGAGGAAGTCGATTTTTATGTTTTTTCTTTTACTTTCCTCACCCTCAGATTACATCTTGATGGGACTGAATTAAGCGCTTGCAGCACAAAGAGACAAGTCTGAATATTTACCGCTGCAGCAAGGAAATGTTGTCCTAAAACTACCACAAGAAGTTACACGGCTAATCCTGGACCAACAAAAGCTCCCAAAACAACTTCATCTAACTTCAAACTAATCAGGGGAAATGGCAAACTGACAACTGAAGACTAGCAGGCAACAAAAGGCTGTTCCTTCCGCCAGTCCGCCCGAGACATGTCAGGGCTTAAGCGCCATCATGATGGGAAGATCGCTGGACTATACGATCTTGATAAGACACTGGGCCGGGGACACTTTGCAGTTGTCAAACTGGCACGTCATGTTTTCACTGGAGAGAAGGTACGCTTGTTATTTCTGCTCATGAAAGTGCTTTATTTCAAAGGGCATGATTTAAGGCAACTGTGTCAACAGTATTGCTGACCTGTACTCTTAGCTGACATGCCAACAACTAATTAGAAACATATACATATAAGCAGAACTGAGTGGACTGATTTGGTGCTAAGTTATGCTGATCTTCGCTTTTGTGAAGGAATTTAAACATCTGATAACATCTCTAAAACCATTTACAATCTGGCTTGACAAAGTACCACATCAAAGTACTTTCACTATCTGCACTGCACACAAGCGTTATGTTTCTTGACTTCTGCTCCTGACTCTCTTCCAGGTTGCAGTAAAGGTGATAGATAAGACTAAGCTGGACCCAGTGGCACGGGGTCACCTTTTCCAGGAGGTGCGATGCATGAAAATGGTGCAGCACCCCAACGTGGTGCGTCTTTACGAGGTCATTGACACAGCCACCAAGCTCTACCTCATTCTCGAGCTGGGCGATGGAGGAGACATGTACGACTGCATCATGAAGTATGACGGAGGCCTCAGTGAAGAGGTGAGTGTGGTGTAAAAAAACAACGTTGGCCTTTGTGTTTACCTAGAGCTTGTTAACCTATTAGCCAGTAGATGAATGTGCACGGTTACTCTTTTATAACATCATCTGACCTTGGACTTGCCTCAATAGAATTAAAAGCAATGAAAGTTCAGTATTAATATTGATTATCTTCAGACATCATGACAATAACACAATGGCAGTTTGGATGGATTTAAATCGAATATTTAAAACGAGAACAACACTTTAGTTGAGTACAGTCCAGCAAACTGCAAACGTTGGTGTAAGGCATATGAATGTATTGTGAAGACAGATAGTTTGAAGTTAATTATTTTAAGACTCCAAGGGATAAGTGTGGGACATTAACAATGAAGCAGTGCGGGTTAAGGAACAGAAGGGGATAGGAGTTGTTCTGAAAGTGTAAAGTATATTTATTGTTTCTTTGAGCTTAGAGTTGCATTGGTGGATTGAAATAATATTGTAAATTTTGCTGGTTATAGTTTTTTAGTTGATACTCTTGCTGAAGCAACATGTTTTATCTCCTGCCTCTTTATGGGTTCCTTCCGACTAAGCCCATTTTCCTCTAACTGGCTAACTTCCAAAGGTCTGCTGCAGTGCTCCACAGAGCACCATTAGCTGTCCTCTCATTACATTGTAGGTATGCTGAACCCAGATTCTGTGACCATATAAAGAATTCCTTTACTAGCTGACATTAGCTTGGAATGAAGTTGGAAAAAATAGCTGTAAACTTAATACCTAAATCAGTCCTGACACTTTTATTTGGGGTGATGGAAACTTTCTTATTGTATATAGTTATTTAAAACCACTACTAAACTTTCCCCATGCTATCTTTGGATTGGGCTAGTTGTTTCCCACCAAGCTGTTGTGCTTCAACATAGTAATAACAAAACATATGACTTGTTTCTAGAGAAAAGTTTACATGACAAAAGTCATCACTTTAACATTCATCTGGAAAGACATGTATCACTTCCAAATCTAAAATTACATTCTGGAACTTTGTTTTTATTTTTTATTCATGTTAAAATGTATTTGTTGCTAATGTTTGTTGGCTTTTTCTCGTTAGCTAGTTAGCATGTTTTCATTGTTCTTACTGTATGTTTCTGAGCAGGTTAAAAGCCCACCAGATTAACTGACAAATGATCTTTGAAATACCATTAAAAAGTATTTTACTGTCTGAATTTAGCTCGCACTTGTTTTGCTTGACATTAGTTATATTACATATAATTAGTTGGAACTTCTACCACACTTTCACCCTGTTATCCTTCAAACAAATAGTTCGTTTCCCGCCTAAATGTTGTAGCTACCTCAACAAATTGAACACAACATACCTCTTGTTTCTGCAGCAATCTTTACATACAAAAAGTCATTACATTATCATTTATTAGTCTGAACCTATCTTCTTGAACTTATGTTTTTCATATTTACTAACTTTTGAAAGATGTTAGTTTTTTTTTTCTTGCTAATTAACTATTAACTGTTTCATTACTGCGAGCTTATAAGCATGTTTTATTTCCTGTTCTTACATGTTGTTTCAGGGCAGGTTCAAAGTTCACCAGATAAACTGACAGATGATAATTAAAATTCTGTAAAATAAATGTTTTACAAAATGACATTAAATTAGAATAAGGTTGGAGGGAAAAGCTAAACCTCGAACTGACAGCAGTCCTTACAAGTATTTGGCTGAGAGAAAATTTACAAATAATAATTTAGACGGCTTTTCAAATGTTTATCTTTATCTTTAAACCAAGCACGTTTTTTCTTTTGTCCACCACCATGTTGTTTTGTAGGCAAAAACTATGGCAGACTATACAAAAAATAAATTCTTTAGACAAATCACTTGCAAGTCTAATATTGGGTCCTTGAACTTAGTTTTTTTCTATCTTTACTAATTTTTGGAATATGCAAAAGTTTAGGATAAACATGCTAACTGGCTAACAGTAGTTAGCCAGTTAGAATGTTTATCTGTTGTTGCAGTTTATTTTGGGGAGTTTAAAACCCACCAGGTAAACTGAAAGGCGACCATAAAAATACATGTCTGACTGTGTTTTTGTCTTATCTTTCCAAGGTGGCCAAGTGTTATTTTGCCCAAATTGTCCACGCCATCTCCTACTGCCACCGGCTCCATGTGGTTCACAGGGACCTGAAGCCTGAAAACGTTGTCTTCTTCAAGAAGCAGGGCGTCGTCAAACTCACAGATTTTGGTTTCAGCAACCGCTTTCAGCCTGGAAAGAACCTGAACACTTCATGTGGCTCGCTGGCTTACTCAGCTCCTGAAATACTGCTAGGGGACGAGTATGATGCTCCTGCTGTTGGTAAGTCCAATCTGGGTTATGCGATGGGAGGAGCGTTAGTTTGATTCCATCAGGCGTTTTTATCAGCTGTTCTTTAGGATGCATCAACCTATTGCAAGTGATGCTTTAATTCTGCACAAAGGATCGAGAGAAATAGCTTTGACCATACTGTTTGACCTACACTTTATTGTTGGAATCTGATGAAAATGTGGCCTCCTGGCAGCTGATAAAAGGGGTGGAGGTGTTCAGTCTCCAGAATGTGCAACTTAACCTTGCAGTTTAGAAAGTAGATGATCAATAGCAATAGAGTCTTGCATCCATACTTTATTTTTGTCTGCAATTTGCTTTAACTGACAGTAGTGGCTTTTCTACCTATAATATTATTAGCTACCTGATCTGACTGAAATAGATTTCCTCAGCATTCTCTCCTTCTGCTACTAGAGTTTACACATGCACCTAAAGGAGCATTGCTGGCAGTGTTTCTACCAGCAATGCACGTCTCCCAAAAATAGCAGCATTTTGATATCAAATTTAATTGTAATCCTAAACAAATCCAAACTGAAGCATTGCAGACCATGGTTACTAGTGGAGAAAAAGAGGTGCAAGGAACAACAAGGAAATAGACAGAACGAGAACAAGCATCAGCAGTTCTTGTCTGCCCAGAGGCCACTGCGTCAGAGCAAATGCAGGGGAAAGAAAAGGCAGGAGCAAGAGAGAAGCAGTTTCTGTTTTTCTGACTGAGTGGATTTGCACTGGCTATTTCCATCTGTCTTCCTTGTCTCTCTCTTTTTGTGCCAAGCATCTTCCATATTCTAAAGAGTGGAGTAATCATAGTGCTCTTTGGTCGCGTGTGTGTCTTTGTATGACTGTGTGAGCTCTGTCTGAGGACTTGTTTGTGTACATTGTCAGTGCATGTGTGTGTGTGTGTGTGTGTGTGCATTGTTCTGTGGAGCAGCTGCATTACCCCTGTGTTATTGTTCATTCAACTGAGATGATGATTTTTGATTGCTGGGATTATCTACCCAGCCGGCATGTAATATTGTGCCCACAACAGTGGCTAAATCTGATGTAGAGTAGTCTGAACGGAGACCAGCAGACATTTAAGAGGCTCCATGTTACCTGTTCAGGGGTTACAAGCAACAATGCTGACAGTCTGTAGGGTGCTATGGTTTCTCTTAAGTCATGCCAAGTGGCACAAAGCCAAGTTTGCTGCAGAGATAAAGAGGCTGTTAACACTCTGTTTTATCGAGCTGGGTTCCTTTGGAGGTTGTTGGTCGAGTATGGAAGTCGCTGAGAAAACTAGATCATTGAATCAGGCGTTTATGCAACAGGGTAATAAGGAAATGCTGAAGATTCCAATAAACATGCTATATGCATACGTAATGACAGAGGTAAAATTGTTTCCACCTCTGATAAACATTTGCAAAAAGTCTTAAAATAAATTTAACATTTGATAATCTCAAACCTTTATTTTGTGAAGCACGTTTATTTATTATTTATTAGCACATTTATTTATTAGGGGACAAAAATGCCAGAAAAACACACTGAAGAAAATCTCTGAAGCTTAATCTTAGGGAATTACAGCAAAGAGTGGCTGGATTCTTGGGGTGAGTAACTCTTCATAACGACCACTAGACCATCTGTGATTGGGCTTTTTCTGTCATACAATGAAAAACGTGGAGTTTGCTGAACTTTACTGGAACTTTGTGCTTTGCCCACTGTCAAGCACGGTGGAGAATCCGCCATGTGTGGGCCTCTTTCTCTTCTAAAAGCCTTGGAAACCTTGTAAAACTGCATGGTATCAGGAACTCTTTGAAATACCTGTAGGTTGAAAATCAAATTAAGATTTAGAAAAAAAATCAAACATTTTTGGGAATATTCACATACTGTAAAATATTTTGCTGATATAAATATTCAATCCACTGCTCCTTAGGAATCACAAAAATCATATCAAAGTTATATTGCTCTGATGCTGTACGGCCAAGAATTGTGTTAAACAGTTGGCAATTTGTTTTCTAATTTATTTTCATGTTTTCTACCCATTTCTTTGGAGATCCTTTATTTCTGGCATTTTTCCAATCTTGTACCTTCCCCACAATAAATTGATCTCTTTAAGTCTCATAATGAACAGAGGCCTCTGGTGCTTGCTCTTTTTTATTCTAAGATCTTTAAGGAAATTGTGACTGATGCACTCTTAAACCTATCAGGAGGCAAACTTGGACTTGCTCCAATTAGTTAAACAATCCAGGAGGCGGTGTTGATGATGCGTCTGGGTCTCTGATTATAATGTGATTGCTTTTATGGATTCACAGTTAAATAGCAGGTATTAAAGAACAGGGTTGTTGTCTAATCTTTATTATTTGTTTTTGACAAAGACTAACATTGGAGGCCTTTTGTTGTGTCTCATGTCATTTTTATCCCATCTTTTCTTTATGAAAAGCTTAAATATGGTGTTGTAGATTTTGGGACGCATCTGTTCTTGGCCAGGCTGCTGTTTGGGCTAGAGAAAACTCTTATTAGTCTATTTTTATGAACCGTTCAATCTATTCCATCATCATTTTGATAATTAGTTTTTTTTAATCTATACTTATTTGCTTGATAATTATGTTGCTGCAGCTGGCAGAGCCACAGTGATTCAGCTGTTGTTATTTGACAAGGATTTTGTCATTAAATAAAAGCATTTGCAATTTTGTTCTTATAAGAAAACCTCGAAGGATGTCGGAAATTAGCATTTTTTTGAGTGGATGATGTCAGACTGATAAGTGCTTTTTCTTCTCTGATGATCTCCACTGTGTGGGCTTTTTTTGTCTCCAATAAATGGAAAGTTAAATTTAGCACTTCTCCTCTTCAAAAAGCTCAGGCTGCTCTTAAAAATAATAACTTACCTAATAGCATTCCCAAAGAACATAAGCAAGGGGCATTCATTATTCAGAGTGCATCTATGTATAAAATGGGGTCTGTTGTGTCATTAGGTGTTGCAAAATACAGTGCCAAGCACATTAATTGGCACCCCTGGTAAAGATGTAAAATCATCTAAAATGAATGAAACGTTTGTTGTACAAGCATCATCATTAAATTTGGTGTGTTTGTATTTACCTTGCTAATTATCGTGTTAAACTTTCTTTGGCAAAAGATCATTGGTATTTACATCACAGTTTGAGAAACCTGGCTCTTGATCATCCACAGTCCTGGGTCTTAGCTCTTTTCTCTTCAGCTCACCTCACAGGTTATCCAAATCCAATTTATTTATAAAGCACATTTAAAAACAGCAAATTTGCCAAAGTGCTGTACATACAAAGATAAATAAATAAAGGCGAGACCTTTAAAAAACATAAAATAGGATAGAGACAATAGAAGGACTCACAAATGGTCAAATGCTATTGAGACAAGATGTTTTTAAAAGAGACTTAAAAACAGAAAGCGAAGATGCCTGTCTGACATTTAAAGGCAGTGTTCGACTTCCTCTAAATTGATGATCTTGAAAAATGGTTGATTTGGAATCTGGTGAACCATTTCTGTGTTGATATGACCATAAAGGACCCACTGTTGACCGATTTTTAGTTTTCTAGGCAGAGGCCACCAATTTCTCAATACAAAAAGTTCATGATGACATGCCCTCTGACATGGTTCCCAGGACCTTTTGAAAGAGAACCCAGCCCACAGCATCACAGATTCCCCAACATAATTTACAATAAACAGGAGATTTTTATGGAGATTTGGGGGTCCCCAAGATGCCACCCTTTGATCATACTTAAACACTACAGTATAAATGGCCTCTGGTTGTAGAGGCAAGAATTTTGGCCTCATAGGAATTCGGAGACATTGTGGAGAAAGACCGCCACAAGGAAGTTCTGGCAAGCTGTTTGATGGCCTAGAAAGGAAAGGCAGTGTCCATCCCAGCCTCTATTTGGTTTGGGAGGGAAATTGCAAACCCAGTTTGAGGATATTGTCATATTGTCATGCGGTGGAAGGAGTATCTTATTAATGTGGTCATTATGTCTTCTGCACAGAAGGCAGAGTCTTAGAACCTGGGAGAGTGTCCATTACAATGACAGAGGTTGCTGAAGTAGTTAAAAGTTCATCGGTGGCAGGGGCCCAAGACTTGATGAGTCTGCCCGAGATACTGAAGGCTCAGGACACTGTGGGGCTACCATGGTTGGCATGTCTCTTCACTGTTCCATGGAGGACCCAGACAACACCCATGAAGAGGCAGAATGGGGGATATTTCCAGTTTTTAAGAAAGAGGACCAGAAGGTGTGTCAACTATCGAGGTATCACATTTCTCAGCTTTCCTGAGTCTAGGGTGTTGGAAAGAAGGCTTCAACAAATCAGCGAGCCTTGGTTTCAGGAGGAGCAGTGTGTCTTTTATTCTTGCCTTGGAACAGTGGTCTAGATCTTTACCGTTGGAGAATTCCTGAGAGGGTCACTGGAATTTGGTTGTCTGGTCTACATGTTTTGTGGATCTGAAGAAGGTTTGCAGCCATGTTCTCTGAGGTATTTTGGCAAGTGCTTCAGAAGTATGGCAACAATGTGGTGCTGGGGATGTATTTAAGGGCACTCCGCTCCCCATATGAACATCTATGTCGGCATTCTCTGCTCTAAGCCAAGCTTTTTGCCAGTGTATGTTGGACTCCGCCAGGGCTGCTCATGTCCCTGATCCTGTTTGTAGTGTTGATGGACAGAACCTCAAGGCATAGCTATGGATCAAGACTGCAAGATCCTAGGTAAGTGACTGAAATGAGCTTCCTCCGTAGGGTGGGTGGGTTCCCTCTTAGACATAGGGTTTGATGCTCAGACAGCGGGAGGGGGCTGGCAATAGAGCCACTGCTGCTCTGCTTCGAAAGGAGTCACTTGAGGATGTTTAGATACCTGATCAGGATGCTTCATACACAGTCTGGAATGTGTTTGCCTGATGAAGGTCTGTGACTGAAATGTTGCATATTGGAGTTTGGCCCATTTAGGCTCAGGGTTAACAATGTCACAAAGGACTGCCTATTGTTTTTTATTTAGAGAATCAGTTATATGAAAAGCAAAATACTGGGCTGCAGAAAGGAATGTTTACCCTCGGAGCTGTCAACACTAAGCAGCCTTCATCTTCAAAGCATACTATGCTACAGTGCCGTGACGCGGACAGTCTCTCAACCATCTGGTTTATAAATAAAATTATCGAAGGAAGTTTGGCGAACAGCTGACGCAAGTAATGAGGGAAGGGGGTTTACGGTTGCCAGGCTACACTACTGAGGAAGTAAGGTGGTGGCGGTCGGGACTGCAGTAGCGTTTGCTCCCTCCATCAGCAGAATGAGACGCTGCTGCTTATAGTAAAGCAGCACATTTACTCCAACAGAGTTGGATTCTCTGGCGTGTTCTGGCAGACTGGAGCGAAGCAGAGACATGTAACGACAAATCACCAGGGGTCCGAAGATGATAAATCCACTGAGGCTCCTTCATTTAAAGACTCATCCAAGTTACAAAGGCAAACGTTTTGTCAAGGAAATAATGGATTAATCAACTACTCTAAAAGAGCCGTCACTTCTATTTAGTTTTAATTTCTACCCACATGACTGAACAAGCATGCTAAACAAAAATACACAGTTGTTTCATGAGGCTCTTTATGAGGCACCACAGTAGCTCTTAAAACATTCACAGTGAATCAAGTGAATATGCTCTCCAAGGTCATCACTAGGAGTTTCCTTCAGCTCACCAGAAGAGCAGAGCTTTCATTTGCACCTCTTTGCTCTTGGTTTTTATTGAGCTCACAATGTTGCCCCTTTATAGTCATCCACGTCTACTACTTAGTCCCCAGCTGCAAGTTGCAAATTTCCAATAAATTAGCTTCATAAAGGAGTAACTTTTCCAGTTTTTCTGTTGCCTTAAGTATTGGGTTACTTTCTTTACAAACACATGAACTTGATGATATCCCATTCCTTATACAACATAATTAATATGCCATTGGTCCACCATTTGCAGTTAAACCAGTTTAAACTAGTAAGGTTTAGGTGTTTGTTTATGGGAATTTTGACCATAAAGCAGAAGCATAATAGTGAGGTCAGACACTGACGTTGGATGAGAAGGCTTGACTCATAGTCTTCGTTCTGATTTATCACGAAGATTTTCTGTTGAGTTAGGGAATGGACAATAATTAGCCCAGTTAAGTTCTTCCACACCATACTCTCTCATCCATGTCTTTATGGACCTTGCTTTGTACTCTGGTGTTCAGTCATGAAGGGGCCATTCCCAAACTGTTCCCACAAAGTTGGGAGCATGAAATTGTCCAAAATCTGTTGGTATATTGAAGTGTTAGGAGTTCCTTTGACCTTAAAGAGGCTGAGCCCAATTCCTGAAAAACAGTCCCACACCACGATCTTGGCAAGAGTTGACCCAACTCAACCCAGACGCACCAGATGGAGAGACAAGATCCAGGTGCTGGGTTTTGGGAATTGTGACGCACTGTTACCATATGCATTTTGCAGTATTTTTATAGCCTTGTTCTGTTTTATCTATATCATTTATTTTATTTATAAGGTGATAAAGTTCTTATTGCTTCTAAATGTTTGTTTTTGGATGTCATAAACGTAGAAATTATAGCAGATGTGATGCTTCTTCCCGTTTTTCAATCTAAAATTAGGCAAAAAAAACTTGCCAGGCAAACTAACAATTTTCAGCAGCAGAAATTGTGTCACTTTTGTTTTTTTATTGTGTTTAGCAATTATTAGAACCTACAAATCCCATTTATCTTTTAGTTGAAGTATCATTTATTTACTGAAATTTCCTTTCATTTATTCCGTGAAACATTTCACTATTTAAAAGTGTAATAGTGGGTGAAAATGAATTTAACCAAGCCTCCCCCTCAGTCTCGATGTTAGATCAGGAGAACATCTGCAACCTCATTCATGATCACTAGAATCTCTTTCACAGCAGTTTAAATGTATCGGGCAGGTTGTCAGCTTCGAAGCACAAAGAATATTTTATGTTTCAATGGCAACTTAGGAATTAGCACTTTAGTTAATTAAAGTGGAAAAATACTCCCCCTTTAAATCAGTCAGATTTTGCTGAGAAGGGACCAAAGCGCTGATTGAATAGTCTGTGTGTTTCTGTGAATGCTTGCAGTCAGCATATGAGTGAAGAATATGTGTGTCAGTGGAGCATCCTGCTGACCAGAGCAGCGGTGACAGCCCTGAGCGCACAAAGCTGTGCTTCTTTCTTTTCTTTTTTTTAAATAATTTGACTAAAAAAACTGTTCCATGAAATTAGCATTTGCTTGAATCTCTGAGGGATGAACACGTTAACCCACATTCCTGCAACTGTGTGTGTCTGAGAGGGTGTGCATATGCGTGAGTTGACATGTGAGCACGCCGCTGGCTGCAGGCAGCCGTGCAGAGCCTCCTCTTCGGTTAGACAGACATGCCCTGAGCTTGCATATACATGCAAGCTCAGGGCTCAAATGTATATACTTATCTAGGTCACTAAGCAGTGACGATTAAAGTGCTTCACTTTATGGAGCTGTGATTTTGTATCTTTTTATTTTTGTGACCTTTTTCCTCGAAATAACCTTTCTTGCATTGTTGCCAATTAAAACGTGTACCCTCTGTGTGTCTGCAGATATCTGGAGTCTGGGGGTGATCCTCTTCATGCTGGTGTGTGGTCAGCCCCCCTTTCAAGAGGCCAACGACAGCGAGACCCTAACCATGATCATGGACTGTAGATACACAGTGCCTCCGCATATTTCCCATGCCTGCAGAGAGTGAGTAATACCCCGGTACACAAACCGACACAGATGGACGGAGTACTCTGCAGGTGCTGCATATTTCATGTTTGGAGATGTGTTGAGAGGAGAGAGCAGAGAAGTGAGGGTGCGGTCTTTCTTCTGCTGCTCTTTGTTGTCCTGCTTTCACTCAGCTGCTGCAGTGAACTGCTCCAGCAGGGATGCAGCGCTGCGTTAAGTGGAACTAATGCACCGCTTTCAAACTGGCCCTCTGTTTTTAGCACGGTGAGGGTTTAACCTTACATCCAGACAGCAAGAACTGCCATAGCTCAGAATACACACTGTGCCTGGCCTTGACTTAATTTTATTGTTTTGACTTTAACAAAATACTTCAAACGGTGGCACTTAAATTAGTTTCCCTTGTTGCCTTGGAGAAACAGGATTTCCTCCTGCCTGTGTGAACAATTTGCCAAGCGTACATCTGTGAGAGAGATGGGCGTATGATTTAATATTGTAAACCAGTTCAGAAGAAGCTTTGAATAACCAGACAAAAACACAGCAAATGTCAAAGAATGTTGGTATAACAGTCTTAGTCTTAGTTTAGTAATTAAGCCTTTACTTTAAAGGCTTTTAAAAAATAATAGTTTCATTGTACAAGCACTGTTCTCTACGTAATAACTGACTCATTTATTAGCTACTTGACTTAAGATGATAAGGTTCAAAGGGTCGTTACTGTGAATTTAAATTACATATAGTATGAACTCTGGCTTGAACACATCAAGATCTCTGGTTTCTCTCAGGTTGAAATTGAAGGGTTGAGAGCTTCCTAATATTTTTGGGATTTCTGAAAATCTTAATTTACAGGGCCTTGCAAAAGTATTCATACCCCTTGAACTTTACCACATTTTAACACATTACAGCCATATATCATTGGGATTTTATGTGATAGACCGTTACAAAGTAGCACACAATTGTGGAGTGGAATGAAAATGATGCATAGTTTTCAAAATTTGTTTTATCAAGGAAAATCTGAAAAGTGTGGCATGCATATGTATTCTTTCCCCTTTAGTTGGATATTCCTAAATAAATCCAGTGCAAATAATTGTCTTCAGAAGTCACCTAATTAGTAGATAGAGATGGAGTCCATCTGTTTGTAGTTTAATCTCAGTATAGATTCAGCTGTTCTGTGAAGGCCTCAGAGGTTTGTTAGGGAACATTAGTGAACAAACAGCATAGTGGAGATCAAAGAACACCACACACTGGTTCAGGGATACAGTTTTAAAGAAGGTCTAAGCAGGGTTAGGGTATAAAACAATATCCCAAGCATACAGGGCCCTGTTGAGGATGAGGAGAGCATTAATCAGAGAAGCAGCCAAGAGACCTATGGTAACTCTGGAGTAGCTGCAGAGATCCAGAGCTTCGACTAGAGAATCTGTTCATAGGACAACTATTAGTCATGCACTCCACCAATCTGGAAAAGCAAGAAGAAAGCCATAAGAAGTGCTCTAGCTTTTGACTCTGTCAGGGGAAACGTATGGAAGAAAGTGCTCTGGTCAGATGGAACCAACATCAACACTGACCCTGGACATTGCCCTGAAAACACCATCCCCATGGAAAACATGATGGTGGCAGCATCATATTGTGGAGATGTTTTTCTTCAGCAGTGACAGGGAAGCTGACGGGAGAATAGATGGAGCTATATTCAGGGCAATCCTAGAAGAAAGCCTGTTAGAGGCTATAAAAGACGTGAGACTGTCCAGCTGGACCACCCTAAACATCCAGCTAGAGCTAGAAAGCAATAGTCCAGACCTAAATCTGAATGGAGATCTGTGGAAAGAACTAAAAAATGGTGTTCACAGGAGGGCTGAGTAAAAATTTTAAATACATTTAAAATATTTTTGTGTAACAATTTAAAAATTATGAATCCATTTCCCTTCCACTGTAGTACTGCAGTCCATCTAGACTTAATTACACCGAAGCATGGGGTCAAAAGCTACTGAATCCTCTGCAAAGGCTAACCTGGACAGAAGAACAATCATTCTGACAGTTAGTTCTTTGGTCAAATAGAAATAGAAATTAAGTTGCTGAGTCTAACTACAAAAAAACTCACAAGAAAGAGTAATGGGAATGTAATGCTTGGAAGGGAATTTTAGTGATTTGGTCTGTCAATGCTCAACTGAACTGTCACTATCCTTGTTAGACAGGTATTGAGTAGAGCTTTATATAATTACAAATAAAGAAAGTTTATTATTAAAATCTAAATGTTTAAATACTCATAGGGCAGTGACCAGATACTGATTCAATTTATCCACGATTCTAATCTTCACTGTTCCTCCTTCCAGCCTTATTGGCCATATGCTGCAGAGAGACCCAAAGAAACGAGCTACCCTCGAGCAGATCGAGTGCCACGAATGGCTTCAAGGTGTCGACCCCTCCCCGGCCACCAAGCTGTCCACCCCTCTGGTGTCGTACCGCAGTTTATCCGAGGAGGAGCATGGGTCCATCATTCAACGCATGGTACTCGGAGGCATCGCAGACAGAGACGCCATAACTGAGTATGTGTCTCCCTCTAATTGTCACATAAACATGCACACACACACACGCACACACAGACACACATAAATTAATCTGAACCTATCCAGTCCTGCATAATCTCAGAAAATTTGTCACAGTTTCATACATCCCATTAAAGCTTAATTGACTGTCATCAACTGTCTAAATACCTTTAAGTAGCAGATGCCTTCATGTTGAATTCAGTCTTCTCTGCTGTTCCATCCTCTTGGGCCATGGTGGTTATTCAAAGTAGATGTTGATATGCAAGCAGCATTCTGATTCAGTTTTTGTAACTACTATCTCAGGGCTCTGGAGTCAAACCAGTACAACCACATCACAGCTACCTACTTCCTGCTGGCAGAGAGGATGCTGAGGGATAGACAGGATAAAGAACAGAACAGCCAGACACGATCGCCCAGCCCAAGCAAGGCTCAGTTCAGGTAAATATGGGTCCCAGCTCACCACACACATTTACAAAAATTTATTGCAGCAGACAGAAAGCTGTCTGTGCAATGTTGTTTACGGTCAATCTCCAGAAAATACATCTGACAGACGACAGATAGGCAGATCCACTTTGCTGCACTGGGAATGAAAAACAGACAGAAAAAGCTGCAACTGTGTCAGTGATTTTATTGCTGGAAAAATAGTAAAGAAGAAGCAAAATGATTAATTCACTTAGTGACAAAGTCCTGATTAAGCGCTGATCTTAATTCAGCTTCTAGCTGAATAAAATATACAGGCCCATTCAGTAAATTAGAATATTATTGAAAAGTTCATTTATTTCGGTAACTTGGCTCATTAAGTGAAACACATTATACAAATTAACTGCACAATAAGTGATGTTTCCAAGCCTTTATTTATGTTATTTATGAGGACTTTCTGTTTACAGCCTATTGAAAACACAACATTTAATATTAGAATATTACATCAGACAATCCTCATTGCAGCACATATTCTAATTCATTGAATATGACTTTAGGTAAGATTTTTATTTAAAATGCAATCTGAACTCTCTTACTGAAGGAAATAACATAAATCAGTTATTTTTTTAGTAATACCAATAAATCTTTTTTTCTAACTTTTCTAACCAGCTACTTAGTGCAGCTTAGCATTAATTGTGGGTGCTGAACCTAGTGCTGTTTATTAAAGATTAGACTTTAAAAATATGTATAATAATTAATAAAAACCCTCAAAGCAGAAGCTGAAACTTTCTAATTGACATATTTATTCTTGTTTTCCTGTGAACCATAGGCCAATACCTAAATCCCGAACAATGCTTATTTAGCATTTTCAAAAGTCAGCTAAAGCAAATTAAAAATATGGTCCACAGTTTAAACAATTAATCTTTTTATTAAAACTCTCAAATAATATGCTAGTGAAATCCTTTTTTTCTATCTGAGAAAGGGTGAGCATAGCTTAGCAAAAAGAGCTAGGTGTAGCAACTAGCCCTGTGCTGTTTATTAAAGATTAGTTTAATATAAACTTAATCAATGGCAATAGACATGAACCTACCAAACCGATGTTCAAGATTTCTAGTTTGTCCATAAACATTCCTAATAAAGGACATAGGATATAACTATTCATTTTAATCAGTAATATCAAACGATGTATCAGTAAAGGAAACTTCTATCTTAAAGGCAGCTAACAGCGAGTTAGCGTACCTAACATAAATAGCAAGATTTGCAGTTTTTTACCTGTTAAAAAACTCTTATATGTAAGTTTTTTTGTTTGTTTGTTGCTATCTTTAAGCTATTTTGGACTTAACTGTTTACTTTGCCTTCATGCTAAGCTAACTAGCATTTGACTAGATTTTCTCATTTTAAAAGTGTACATACTTACATGCATGCTTCTGAGATCTACTTAAATCAGTATGTTTCAGCAAGATAAGGATTTTACATGTGCAGTTATGTTATGCACTATTGTGTGCAATCCTTCACAGGCAATCTTGGCCTACCAGAGTAGATGTTCACCAGGAAGTCAGTGATGGGATTGGAGGTCCTGCTATATCCCACCCTGGGGGCCCCCAGTCGCCTGCCCGAAGTGCTGAGAGCCTCCACAAAGGTCCCAGGCCTAAAACTGCTTTGCTGGACCTCAATCAGCGGCAGGAGATCCAGACCCCATCTTCCAGCCAACAGCTGCCTGCACGACAGAGTCAGGAAAAGAGTTTGAGGCCTCTGGCAAAGCCCCACTCTAACCCCCTCAGACTGGGCTCTCTGGGGTCAGTAGGTCAGTGCAAACCACGTAGTCCCAGTCTTTTCAGCGTGGAGGAGGACGAGGAAGAAGAAGGAGCAGAAGATAAATGCTTGCCCCCTTCTGCTCTACCTTGTCAAGTTGTGCTTCGTTCCAAAACCTCCTGCTCCTCTTCATCAATGTCTTCTGCTGGTAACCGTATGACTTCTCGGATGAGTGCCCCAGTTCTAAACCAAATCCACGAGGAAGATAAAGAGGATGATGAACAGGAGGAAAGTAGAGAATTACATGGACTTGGTCCTCCTAAACCTAGTCTTAGCCTCAATTTAAACTCTAGAATACCATCACCTTTAACGCTAATGTCCTCTCCTAAGACTCCAACAAATACCACACTCACTCCCAGCTCAGAGACAAGTGATGATGATACAGAAAGTTACTTTAAACCACATACATTGACTGTAGTCGGACAAGAAGATAATAGAGAAGAGAGAAAAGCTGGGCAGGGGAGTCCCCTCAACTGTGCCAGTCCAGGATCGGGGTCAATACAAGGGAAGGGTACAACCAAAGCAGCCAGTGGGCTGGTGGAAAGCCTAAAACTCATGAGTCTGTGTCTGAGCTCTCAGTTCCACAACCTGACGAGTGGAGGAGGAGGTGTTGGTGGTGTTGGTGTTGATGGCAGCAGCGGCGGCGTCAGCAGCAGTGTTGGCGCTGACTCCCAAGAGCGTCCCATGTGGAGAATGTGCATGGGTGGCTCTACTGGCAGCCTGGACAAAGTGTCACTGCTTGGCGGGCCCTCACCGAAGGGAAACCTTTACCACCAGCCCCCGCTGGGAGACGTACTTGCGGATCCTCTGCTGGACGGACCCTGCTCGGGAACTCTGAGACTAGGAGAGCTGGATTTGGCCAGGGAAAACCACAGAAACATAAAGAACCGCGCACTGCAAATGCCTCTGAACGAGAAGACGATGTCTGTCAACATTCACCGAAGCCCAAAGGAGGGTCTGCTCTGCACCCCTACCCCACATAGCTGCTGCCAGGTCATATAGAGCCGCAGCCGCATCAGTCACACTCCACCTCTCCCATTTATATCACTTTTCCTGCCTTTATTTAACTTACATCAACCGGTTGTCATGAGTTCACACTCTGTGTTTTTCTTGTTTGGTTTGATTAACACCTAACGGTGGGTAGCTGGGAGGGGGTCCAAATGTCACAATTGCACATTTGGAGACATAAGAATACTCCATGGAGGACAGTGTGTGTGTGTAAGTATGTGAAGCACTTTCAGTAAATTAAACAGAACACTGAGGGGACGTTTTTACTTGACCGTGTGTTTAATCAGAGACTTTAAAAATAGAAGCAGATAGAGGAGTCTCTCAAAACCCTGCTTCTTCACATTACTTCTACTGTATGCACACAGTGTTCACACCTACATCACTAAAATAAGCTGATAAATGAAAGCTGGCAAGCTTTAGTATTGTGTTACATATCATGGTTTTGTTTTTATTATCATAATTGTTATTTTTTTAGACAATCTTTTATTATTTAATTTGAAATAATTGAACTAATGTCAGTTTTCATTTAAATGAGGAAAAATACAGGGACGAAAACAGACAACAGCTCTTAAGCATGATAGAGGCACGCAATCTATTTTTGTCATTTTAGATGTTTTATTTATCTTGAACATTGTCTGCAGAAAGAAAACGCACACTCTGATTTTTGTGTTTTTTTTTTATCTCTGCAGAATTTGTACAAATGTGAATAGCTTGACAGTGCTCTGTACCTGTTGTATTAATGGTAAAGTTGTATCACAGTAGAGACCTGAATGCTAGATCCTTGTACACCATTATCCTATCATTCCTTAAGGATCATCAAGGTCTTGGTTGAATCCAGAGCTGCTGAGTTTTAAGGCCTGGAAAAAGTACATTAAGCAGAATTTAAATGTGGTAAAGGCAGCTGTGAAGACTCAAAGTGGCCCTCAATTCATGTTGTGAGGAAGAAAAAAGAAACAAACTCTGGGTGCAGCCACAAACCGCTTCCATTGCATAGTTTTCCAGGAGCACAGTAGCCACTGCTGTAGCGTATTCCAAGACTACAACAAAGGGGTTTTTCAAGAACACAACAACACTCCCCCCACCCAAGTGTTGATCTTTGTACCTGAATGTGTGACCCACCCCTAGTGGAATATATAAACCAATGACAGTGCATGTGTTTTGCTGTAGCAACATCATTTCTTACCCAAGAGGTCAAAACCACCTGTTGTCTGTACCTAAGTAAACAGATATAAGTGGTCACTTTACTGTAACCTCACAGCAATACCAGCAACAATAAAATGTACAGTGGATGTGCCATAAAATCTGTCTTAAGCATATTGTACTGTATGTATATGATAGAGATCTATTACAATAAAATGATGTGAATGATGTCTAAGATCTGTTGGCTTTTCTCAAATATGAGTTTAAGCACGCAACCCTTATTCTTATAGAAGTATAGCTTTTTATTTTATATATTGAAAAGTATAAATTAATTCAAATATTGTTGAGTGAAAAAAGTTTTTCTCTTTGTAGGATAATCTTTTGCAGGCAACCACTGAACAAAGAGGCATCATTTCAGACATTGGTCACCAGGTTTTCCAGTATCTCGTGGCACTTTGGCCCGCTCCTCCCCACAGAAACTCTTCAGGTTTTTAGCACTGGCTTGAGCTCTCACCACAGATTTTCTTTAGGACTGAGATCTGGAGACTGGCTAAGTTACTATTATGTATTATGTACTCATGGTTCTCCTTTAGCCAGTGCCTTTTTAGTGGTATGTTTTAGGTCATTGTCATACTGGGCTGTGAGGCCAAAATTTACTCCCAAACAATGTCAGAGCTACAAAATCTAGCGGTAAAGAAACTCCAAGAGAATGATACCTTTCCCAGTAATGATCACTCAAATATTAAGGTATGTAATGGAAACCAAGGTAACTATTAGATCAAGCCAGCCCATATTCAGTAATGTTAGTTTTTATTAGTTTATGATCAAAAGAACATCTAACAACACTGATGTGGATGCCAGGGCTGCAGGGAGAAAGATCTGATTTCCATAAAGAGCTCAGCAGACTTTCTGGGGTTTTCATGGTAATTCTAATGACAGAGCAGACGACTCTTTAGATGGCTGCTTTGAGGAAGAGGACTTGGGCACAGATTTAAACCTGTTTATTAACTGTTTTTAATCAAAAGGGAAACATTAACCAGGAATCATAAAACAAAAGCAATAGAACATGTCTGTGTTGGATGAGTTTGTGATCATCACTGATGTGGTGTTAAATTTAACTCATGCTCTACTTTCCACATCCAGTGTAAAAATGTTCATGCTCTTTGAACTTTTCCACATATCGTCATGTTTCAACCACAAATCTTAATGTTTTTATTGGGATTTAATGTGATAGACCAGCATAAAGCCGCACATAAAACTGGGACGTGGAAAGGAAAGGATACAATGGTTTCAAAATGTTTTACAAAGACAAATCTGACAAATGGGGCATGTATTTGTATTCAGCCTCTTTTACTATCACACCTCTGGAGCTCAATCTAATGGAACTGAGAACACTGTAAACACCAATTTTCAATTCTTGTCACAAATGATCAATTACGCGGGCTGTTCTCACTCATGAGTATGCCTTGTTTTGAAACCTCTGGCTGTATGTTTTTAATTTTCATACAAACACTATATCTAAAATGCTTAATTTTATTTATTGAGAATGAGAATACTATACAATTAGATTTCAAGGTTTCAGCATAGATAAATTAAAATAGTTCAAATTGTTTAAACCTTTAATTTAGAATTTATAGTAATTAGCAATTTTACTTTGAAAAAGTGCAAAGAATAATTTCCATTGTTTGTTAATTGTGTTAACATAGTTACAATATGGAGCTTTGGTTTAATCTTTCTTTGTGTTTGAGTTCAGTTTGTTCCCAAATACATGTTAGAAAATAATAACATATTATCCATGATTGATTTTAAGCTTAGCCAATTAAACTTACCCCCTTCTGTTAGTGGTAGTAGAAAAGGGGCCCCAAATCAAATTCTGCTCAAGGCCCCATACAACCTTGAGCCAGCCCTGCAGTAGCCACCAATCCTTATTACACTGAAGATTTTGTCTTTAATTGCAAGAACACATGAAGACAGCCATAAGCCATTATGTCTCAAAAGGACAAAGAAATGTCACATTGCATGAGTACATCTGTCTGTGTTTTTTTTTGTTTCCTGAATGGTTCCAGTGCTCCTCTCCTCAAACAGGGGACTAGTGTAATCTCTCCAACATCTGGGCTACTGTCCCACATCAGCCAACTGGGAGGAAATCAGATCACACCAGATGAGATCCCGGGTCGTCTCGTGAACCTATGTGACACATAGGCTTACACACACACAGAGAGACACACACAAATCACATGCACACTCATGATGCCATGTGCAATCACAACCCCTACATTAACAGGGGCACATAAAACACGTGTGATTACAGACACACACAAGTCCGCAGGTAACAAATTTATCATGCGGCTTCCAAACTGTGAATGGATCACTGAGGGAACTGTGTCAGAGACAGGATGTCACGTGTGGACCAAGACACGTGCTAGAATTGGATCCTCCCATCCATCTAAAATAGTCTCACAGCAGCAGAACGCAACACAATTGCCTGATCTCACCAACATTGTTTTGTGAAACCCTCACTGTCTTAACTGATGTAACTATCTTCTTGACAATAATTTACCTTTTAGAGAGGGTAAAGGAGAGGGTAAAGGGTGTTTTTTGCTGGTTAAATCTTCGTATCAAAGGGGATCAGGTCTGCAAAGTAGCAGAGAGACACAATCTGTTAATAGCAACCAATACATTACGGTTCAGACAGATCAGAGTGCTTTAACAGCAGTAACTGACTTTTAAACAAGCTAAACATAACATTTGTGATGGATATAGCTTTGGATTATTGAGCAGATCTGCCAAATTAGATGTCTTCTCCCGCTGCACTTAGACTGCAGCTTTTGACCACAGCTGGCTGCTGCATTCAGTGGAAAATGCAAAAACTCACATTACAAACTGCAGACAATGCAGATTGTGGCAATGTAGCAACTGTAGTGTCAGATGTAGGTGCACAGAAGTAAATTAGAGCAAATAAGGCAGTGGATAAAAAAGTTCCATTAGAAATAAAAAATAATGTATTCTGCATATACAAAAAAGCAGGCATCTACAAATTCCTGATAGTATTGTCCTGTTGTAGTAGAATAGGTTTGCAGCCCTTAGTGGGATTTTCTTCCTCATACACTACAGATATTCAGACTTACATCCTCAGCTGCATCTTTAAGCTCGGGTGATTAGCATATTTCAGCAGGTTGTTGCCATATCAGCTGGCTAAAAGCATGTCAGCTCCATCAGCTCCTGCATACGGGCAGAAGCCGATGCAAACCCTGGCTTATCCCTAGTAAGATGACCGGCTGTTTCAACACTGGTCTATGTGGCAAGTTGAATGTGTACGTATTCAATGTATTTGATATTAGGGGTCAAATCCCTCTGCTAGTTGACACTATTTAGACATTTGGTTGTTGCACTAGTACAGCATAATAGTGCTCTAGTTGAACAGACATGATTAATAGTAACCTTTTTGGCTGACTTTGTCTGGCACAATAAGACATGCTGCTCTAGTACCACAAAAGTGAAAACCACTCGTAGATGTCTTTGCTGGACTAACTATATGGTTTACATAAAAAATGTTAGCTAGTCAATAGAAATTATGCCTACTATATTACGAATAGTACAAGCAAAGCTTAAAATATTAGATAGTTGACTAATCAAACCTTTGTTCACCTTCCTATTTCACTAGAACAACTAATACTGTGAACTGCTTTACTAAAATGCTAAAGTCAAAAACATGCACTCATTGTTTTAAGGACCAGGTTTGGATTTACAAGTTAACACCTGAAGCCCAAACTGATAACCAGCTTCCATAAATTCTTCTCTGTGTATAATTGTATTACCATCTGTATAAAAGCCTTTTCACCTCTACCATCTATTTCAGGGCAATGGGCACAAATCTCTCAGTTCTGATGGAAACATCTGTACATTTTTAGGCTTGCACATTAGGAATTTCAAAAATGTTGTTTGTGGTACTGTTCCTTATATAAGACTGTAGTTATTTTAATGTGCAAAAAAATCCCATCTTTCAGTCTAATGTATTAGGCATTCAGCTACAAATTTCCACAATTACATTCTTCCTTTGTGGAATGAACACTTGAAATCAAAAATGAACCTTATAGAAAGAGAAATGCACATGTCAGATACATAAAAGTCCAGTTTTAAATGTTATATGTTCTTTTTTGAATTTTAAATACAAAAGAAAAACAATCACTGGGATCTTCAATATTTGCATTTAGACTCATAACATAGTTAATTTAAACATCAGAGCAAAGCCTTGGGACAATATCTACATTGATACTTCTTCTATTTTGTCCCATTACAACCACAGACGTCATTGTATTTTATGGGACTTCATGTGAAACACGAAGTGGCACAAAAGGAAAATGATGCATGGTTTTCAAAACATATTTTAGAAATAAACATCTAAAAATGGTGGTGTTTGTATATGCATTAAGCCCCCCTTTACACTTATGTCTCAACATAAAACCCAATGCAGCCTTCAGAAGTCATCTGATTAGTAAACAGAGCCCACCTGTGAGTGATTTAATCTCAGTATAAATGCAGCTGTTCTGTGAAGACAACATTAATGAAGAAGCAGCATCAAGATGACAAAGAATCACAGCAGACAGGTTGGAAATTGAATGATGAAAACATTTAAAGCAGGGTTAAATTATAAAACCATGTTACAAGTTTTCAGTACCTTATGCAGTACTGTTCAACCCATATCTAGAATGCAGAGGGCACACACCCAAGTCTACATGGATAGATATGGTTGTCCACCTTAACTGATAGACCAGGCAAGGAAAGTGTTAATCAGAAGTAGCTTAGAGGGCCATGATAACTCTGGTAGAGCTGCAGAGAACAACAGCTACGGTGGGAGAATTTGTAGACGAGACAAAGCCACAATGTAACATTTGTGGAAGAATGACAACAAAAAAGAGAGAGGACCATGAGAAGAGAACCATAAGAATTCCCGTTTGCAGTTTACTAGACGCCATGTAGGGGAAACAACAAACGCACAGAAGATGGTGCTCTGCTCAGACAAAAACTTAGCCTATTGGCTTATATGCAAAACACTATTTGACCAAACGGTTTGGACCAACATCGGATCTGATCGGTGAATCCATTTGCGATTTCCAATAAGCCATCGGGAAATAGGGCGAAAATGTGAAAGAAGATGCTCTGGACCGCTTTGTGGTAGAAAACACATCACCCTGACAGCACCATCTGCCCTGTAAAACACAGAGGTGGCTGTATTATGATGTGGGGATGCTTTTCTGCAACAGCAAAGATGGTTCACAGTTGAAAAGGGCAATCCTTATTTGTTTTTGTTTTTGTGCAATTAAGCTCACTTTGTGTTGGTCTGTCGCATAAAATCTGAGAACTTATGTGGAAAAGCACAAGACGTGTGAATGCTTTCCCAGGGCAACGTAACTATTAACAGCTTGAAGTGTTACATATCCCTTATTGTTGTTGACAGAAACATTGTTTACTACTGATGAGCTTGTGTCCTATATTTTTAAGTGAGACAATACTGCATTTCTTTGTGGGCAGTAGCCCATACGTCTCAGCAACATAAATGTGGCCAAGCAGCGACTTCACACATATGAAAACGCTTTTAATCTCTGGCAGAACAGACAATCACTGGAGATCTGATGAGGCTTTTTCATATTTGACATTGCTAAGAGTGTGGTTGAGGCTTTGCCTGTCCATGTCTGTTTGCAGGCATTTGCTTGCACTGTGGGTTTAGCCAGAATTTAACACAAAGTTTGTGTTTGCTCATGCCTCACAATGAGAACTCAAGGTCTGCCAGAGAGGGCGAGCCGGGGAGAGACATGTCAGTGAGAAACATGGCATGTCTCTTGTGAGATGTCACAACCTTAAAATAAGCAACGGAACAAAAACATCAATTATTACTGAGGTTTAAGAGAATATAAAGGGAACATTAATGTGTGAAACTGAAGAACAATATAATCAAGAGTTATAGGGTAGAAACAGAACTGGAGCAAAACACAATAAAACACATAAAAACAACACACCCAGCGTTTAACAGCTCTGAGCTGAAGAACACATAGCAGAAAGATTTTAACTTAAGGATGAATCCATTTACCCATACACTAACAAGTAAAGATGTCCGGTAAATTATCACCTCCCATTGCTTGTGTCATATCCCATTTCAGTGCCTCATAAAAGTCAAATCTGGAGGAAGCGGGAGAAAAGACACAGAAGAAAAAAAGGAAATCGTAAGAGACGTGGCAAGAAAGGAACATCTATGAGATGAAACAAGGTGGTGGAAAATGATTTTCTTCAGCAGCAACAGAGAAGAAAGCAACACCGAACATAAAACCAGAGCTGCAATGGAATACTTTAAATCAAAGCATGTTCATTTGATAAAAATGGCTTTGTCAAAATGTAGAGCGAGAATCTGTGACAAGACTGGAAAATTGATGCCCATCCATCGAGTGCGACTGAACTTGAGCAAAAGGTGGTTTTATAAAGTACTGAAAAGGGAAGGATGGAGTCAAATGCACACCATACTTCAAATTTTTATTTGCAAAAAAAAAAAACAAAAAAAAAAAGCAATTATGCATTGCTTTGTCCATCACAAAAAATTACAATATAATACATTAAAGTTTGGGGTTGTAACATGATGTATTGCCTGCATGCCAATTGTTCCTATCAATGATCATTAAAGTGAAAATAGCCTGCTGCTGTTCAAACTTATTTCAGTCAAAGCATATTAGATTCTTTATTTGGAGGTGAAAATATTGACAAGTTCTCAAATGGAGTGATACTGCACACCAGCTGTTCAGTATTTAAAGTAAGAAATGCAATTTAGTCATTGCTGTGAAAACAGACATAAAAAAATCACCTAATCTATATCTGTCTTTTGAAAACAACACAGTCGTGTATTACAAGAAGTAACAAATGAAGAGGTGAACTACACACCCTGGTAAGGTTAGGAGATAACTCTTAAATGATATTTATTCAGTTATTTGTATTGGAAAGTTATGCAACATAATTTTGTAAATTTTGGTTTTGTAAAGCATACATTTTTAGATATACACGGAAAATTATTAAATCATTTAATTAAAAAATTATGGAACTGTATGTTAAAAAAATACCTGCACAGGTTGACCTTGGGTATTGCAACTCATCCATCTTTGCAGCCTTGTTGGTTCATTCTTCTCCCTCTCATTCATCTGTCTTGCTTCTTGCTTCAGATCTTCTCTACTTGCTCCCTACTCTCAGCACAGATCAGCATGTCATCTCCAAACATCAAGACTCCTGTTTGACCTCATCTGTCAATCTCTCCTGGTTTGCTAATTATAAAGTAAATTTTCATCTTGCCAGCCAGAGATACAATACTGTTGAAACCTTTTTCGAAAGATATGTAAACTCAATGAGATAACGAGAAAATATGACAATAGAAACAGAAGAGTTAAGGACCTATCCTGCAAACCTGATGTGCCAGCTGCCAAATGACAGATGTGGAACATGACTGATGAAGGAAACTGCTTTTGGTTTGATAGTGCAGCACAAAGTAACATAATTGTAAAGTGGAAGAGGCATTACGTGACTTTAAACATTTTTTACAAACAAAAACTGCATTTGCGCCCACCCTTCCAGAGCACCTCTCATTCAATATTTTTTTCCTATTCTTCTTTGCAAAATAGATCAAGCTCAGTCAGAGAATGTAGCTACAGCCTTTCAACTGGATTTAGGTCCGGACTTTGACTAGGCTGTTCTCACACGCAGTGATGCTTTGATCTGAACCACTCCATTGTAGCTCTGGCTGTATGATTACAGTTGTTGTCCATCTGGAAGTTGAACCTCCACCCCAGTCTTAAGTCTGTTGCAGCCTCTAACATTTTTTCCAGCATTGCTTTGTATTTAGCTCCATCCATCCTCCCATCAGCTTCTTTTACTCAGATACTCCTAAATAAAATCTAGAGCAACCAATTCCCTCCAGAAGTCACCTAATAAATAAAGAGAGCCAACAAAACTTTGAAGTGGTCATTTTCTTAGCTTTCTTTCAACAATTACTTTCTCTCTTCACTGTCTTTTTTTGGGGGGTATAAGTTACAGCATCAGCCTGATGATAAATCCACCACACACTTTTCAGTTTTTCAGTTTTATTTGTAAAGATGTTAAAAAACTGGGTCTCAGTTTCCTTCCACTTCACACAATTATCTCCTAATTTGTGTTGATCTACCAAACCATATCCCATGAAAACGCAATCAATGATTTTGATGGAAAAAATGTGGAAAAGTGCAACTCTGTGCACAGTTATGTAACAACCAAAAGGTTTTTTTTTTTAGCTTTTCTGTGAGCTGTTTTCTAGCAACTGAGAGTAATTTTGAGAAGATATCTGGGAGGAATTTGTGCCCTTTCTGTCTGAAGAAGGCTTCTGGCTGTGTGTAACTCTTGCACCACCTGATGTTGTGCTACTCTTTTTAAGCAGCAACCCCAAATACATGAGAGAAACAGCAATCCCACCAAACAGGAAACATAAGACAGAAAGATCATCTCTTGCTTTTGAGTGAAAATCAAGGCAATATTGAGCCGACAAAGGTGTCAGATTAAAGTATGCTGGGTCTGATAAGCCATCTGATAAGTAAGGAGGTGAAGCCCATGCTCTAAAACCAGGGGCCAAATGTGGAAATTTGCTTGAAAGGAAGTAGCTCAGAGGCCAGAGTCAGCTCTGTGGGGTCATTAGTTTCAGTGATGAGGGAGAAATTGCCAGCTTTGCACAGTTTTATAAGTCACCCTTTAACCAGTCCTTCTATGGATCTTTACAGAAAAGTGTCATTGCTTCCTCTGGTTCTTTTCATTCCTCCTGCAAGATGAAGAGAAATCATCACATCAACAGCTTTTCCTGCACTGTGCATGCAAAGAAACAAGCAGCCAGCTGGCAGGCAGTGGGACTGTTTAGCCTTTCCTGATGCACTCAGTCAGAATCTAAATGCTGCAATCATTAGAGTCTGTTGCTTTTGGTGTAATTTGAGAGCTGTGCGGTGCTGTGAAGTGCCCTCGCTGCATAATATCCCAGAACATTTGGGAGTTCTTGGAAAATGACTTTTGCTATTTGATCGGCGGTTTGTTGAAGAGTGAACGTATTAGAAATGTAGGCTGTTAAGAACAACTTGGCTTTGATTTAACACTGCTTCACATATGTTATTTTGGGCAAATGTCAATCTGATTGCTTCTTTTGTGTGTAAAAATAAATGTCTGGATGGTAAATATCATTCGCCACTCACAGGTAAACTTTAATGGTTCAGATCAGACCAGAGCGAAGGGAAGCTGCCTGTTCATTATTTATTCTTCCTATTAGACTAAATGATTGTCACATGAAAAATGTTTATAATCTGGTGTTTCTGCAAGATAATGAGCACATCTTTGGATTAGTGAACGTTGACCACAATCATTCATACTAAATAAAATGTTTGCTTTTTCTCCTAACCTTACAAATTACAGTGCTTTGTAAAAATATTCATGCAACGTTTTCACGTTTTGTCACATTACTGCATATTTTACCGAGGTTTTATGTGATAGACCAACACTTAAGTAGTGCATAATTGTAAAGTGCAAAAAAAAAAGATACATGCATAAAAATAAAAATCTGAACTGTGTGGCAGGCATTTGTATTCCGCCCCCTTTGCTCTAATAGCCCTACTTAGCATTCATTCTTACCTGCATCCATCTTCCCATCAGCTATGGCCAGTTTCCTAGTCACTGGAGAAGAAAATCTCCACACCATGATAGTGCCACCACTGTGTTTCACAATGGGTGATGCGCAGTGTTAGGCTTTCCCCATACACAGTGTTTTGCATGTGCAATTTTAGTCTGATCTAATCAGAACACCTTCTCCCACATATTTATTGTGTCCCCTTCTTTGCTTGCTTTCAACAGATTCTCTCATCTGAGCTATGGATTTCTGCAGGTCCTTTAGACCTATGAGCCTCTTGACTGCTTCTCAGACCAATGCTCCTCTTTCTTGGCCTGTTTAGTTAGGGTGAAAGGTAATGACTTGGTAGACTTGCACCTGTGCCAAAATCTTTCCATTGTCGTGTGATGGATTGATCAGAGCTCTGTAAGATGTCCAAAGTTGGGGTAGTGTTTATAACCAAACCCTGCTTTAAACTTCTCCACAACGTTCTCGGTTTACATAAAACTGTTTGTTCACCGATGTTCTCTAACAAATCTCTGAGGCTTTGACAGAGAGATTTATACTGAGAATAAATTGCACAATTGTATTAATGGAGGTAACTGTACTAATTCGGAGGCTTTTGAGGGCAACTGATTGCATTAGATTTTATTTAGGGGTATCAAAACAAAGGGGACTGCACACAAATATGTGTCAAAATGTGGAAAAGTTCAAGAGGTGCACTTTTACAAGGCACTGAAGGACCCGAAATGAGAATCATTACAAGCCTTAAAACATATATGGTTATGACCTTATTATTGGTCTGACAGCACAGACTTCCCCACAAGCTGTTAATTCACCAACAACATTAAACCAGTATGCATTCCTGTGTGCAGCCATCTTTTATGTGCAGTTATTTCAAGCCAGTGTGCTTTCAATTATATCCAAACCCAGCATGAAAGCTGCTGTCACATTTCTCGCTTGTTTTCTGTTTCATAATAAAATGATTTCATGATCATGTGACTGAGTGGGTGACAGAGATAGAAAGAGGGAGAGAGAGACGTAAAAAACAGCTTGCAGGCTTTTTAAGTGAATATTATGGATAGAGGCACAGGCACATTGTGTGAACACGTTTTCCTCCACAAGAGGCTGTGCACATGGAGCTGCCTTGAATAACAGCCAGACAGCAAGCCAGCATCTTCAAGAAAACAACCCATAATTACCTTGTCCGACCGCAGGATCACTTCCTGCAGGTCGGCTAATCCAAAAGACTCGGTCTCCGTGGCTACCCTGTTGCCTGGAGACAGCTGGGGCGGGCGGGGTGATGTTTCAGAAGTGACAAAGATGGGTAGAGGTAACTGAGCTGCTGCACTGGTGAAGGCCAAGGTGCTCAGGGTCCTGGCTGATTAGTTTAACCATAACCACTGCCATTAGTGTCCTGTTCAACTCCTTTTTCTGAGATTTTTGAATCATGGCTCCAAGATGCTGAGTGGAGCTACAAACTTTTTTACATGAACAATTGTTTGTTTTTTCATTTTCCGCTGCATAATACAATACAGCTCTGATAAAGAGGTGCAAAAAACCAGTTTTTCCAGTAGCAAAATCTCACATGTAAAAATTTAGAAAAAACACCCTTTAGTTAAAATGCATTCAAACTGTTCAGAGAAAATCTCTTGTTTTAACTAAATATGCAGTGCCACACTTATTGGCAAAAGCATTTTTTAAATTAACTTTACTTTTTGAGGTGGATGATGGGATGCCCTGGGGTATTAATATGATGTAACAGAGTCCAGGTCCTCTTAGAACTCTTGTCTTTCCCATTTTGATGAGCAGCTATCAGGATGAATGGTTCAAAATTCCAGCAAACCATTGTGAGAAGCCTGTAGAAAATGACCCCAAATGTTTGAACCAAGTCAAACAATTTAGTTTTTTCTTTCATTAATCTGGCATTTAGCAAATAGATTGGAATAAAACTTAAAACAGACTAAAAACTGTCAGAAGACTTGTGGTTGAGAAAGTTTCTGTGCTGGATCCATCCCAGTTTAGCTAGTTTAGCACCAGCGCTTGCATGAGCTTCTTAATCCTAAGGCTGTCAATGCCAAAGATTGGCAAATCTTAGCTGTGGTTGTTGGGGGAAAAGGGTTACATTTTACCTTCTTAGAACAGATCTAAAAAGTTATCAAGTTATTGTTTCTTTCTACTATGTAGGACAAACCAGATTAATTCATGAAGCAAAACAGTGAAGGCGCTTGGAAGCATCGAGCAGAGTCACCTGTTGTGATAGAAGTGATCCTCTGCATCTATTAAACTTGCTTGTGCTAAAGAATGACTGCAGCTTTAAAACTGAGGCATCTTCTTTACTCGGGTGCATTTGGCAGTGATCAGTGTGAGCTTGTAGTTGTAAGATGTAGCCTACATTAAGGAAGAAAATTCTGGCTTGAAAAAATTTTACATGCAAGCTACAATGTGTTATATTTTTTGTACTTTAATTAATAAAATAAAAGTGACTAGTATATTCATGTAATTAAGCTAATTCATTTAGGTAAAAGAATATTAAAAACAAGTTATAATTAAATGAATGTTGTTAGGTAAGTCCATGTTAATGATTGGTTGGAATTGATCTATTTTATTTCATTGTTTTTGTTGTTGTTAAACTACCAAAATAAAAATTCAGTTGATTCTTAGTCCAGTTTTATTGGTTACATTTTAAGAGTTTGTTTTGATCAGTGACAGTGAGACCAGAGAGAACAGTCGGAGATTATGTTAAGGTGATGCTCAAACATAACTAACAAAAGGATAAACTTCAATTTTTCCTGGCCTGTCCATTTTCTGCACACTCAAGAGTTTCTTTAAATCACAGCGATTCCTTTGTTAAACAGACAGCCTATTTTTAGTATAACACATGCCTCTGACCCGATTCTGTCACGGCAGCTGTGACTTATAAGTGCTCTGAGAGCATCACTGTCCAGGTCTCCTGAGTGGGTCACTCAACTCAATATTCATGTGAGGGCTGCTTTGTGTTGCAATTTGCAGTTTTTGCCTCTGCAAAGCGTGGTGCTGCTGTACTGCCATCTGCTGGCCACTCTCACTCAGTGTTTCCCAAGAAGTGAGAAGGCTTCCTGAGAACCACAGCTGCCCTTTGCCCTGTCTACCTCTGCCTCATATTCCCCTCATTCTGTTTATCCTGCCTGGATCAAAACAAGATATTCCCCGGAGAGGAGAGCTGTCCAAAGAATACACAGAAATAGTTTTAACAAATGCTAAGAAATCAGCACGACAAGGCACACTGAGTTTCACATTTATTTACAAAACATATTTGAAATAAACCTGGGAACATTTTGCACCAAACCCAGATAAGTCGTCTTAGTAAGAGTGGAGTGATGAGACCCTGTATTCTGTCTCGTAGAAATAAAGTGCATGATGAAGGGGCTTATTTCTCTGTTAGTGCGATGGGTTCAGCTTTGGTTAATCAGCATTTTACTGCTTTGTTTTTTTGTCTATGCCTTTCCCATCCATCAGGTCAAGAATACGAAGGATTGTGTGGTTGAAGTCCTCCGGCTGGTCAGCAAACACGTAATGACCGGCGCCTCGGATCACCTGATGAACACAGAAATTGATTTTGACACAAAGTTGTAAACTTTTGGTGGCCTGTTTCAGTGTTTGAACCAAAAGGAGAGCTGAGTTAAGAAAATAATTTAAAGCCACCTACGATGATTTCTACATCTGGCCTGGTTTTCTTCACTGCATATCCAGAGTTGCTGTCGATGCTGGATCGAGATCCGTAAATGAAGGAGATGGGAATGTCGGCTCTGACCCCATCGATCCGCTCCAGCATCGGCCTCTTCGCCCATCCATACGGAATGGTCATGTTCCTAAAGGCTGTCTCTCCACTGACAGAGAAATCATTTGAGGGCTTGAACAGTTAAAACAGCTGTATGTGGGGCAAAAATTATTTCTCACCTGGGTGTCTGTGCATTGAGATGGTAGATGTAGTCGGACACTGTGTTGTCATCAAACACAGAAGAGTACTTCTGCTTGAAATCCGACCGGATAGTCTGGACCAGCATCGGACCTGAGGAAGTAGAGTGTCCTGATATTATGGCAGTAAAACAAGCTCAAATCATCACCCCGCCACCACCATGATACAAAGGTTTGTATGAGGAGTTTTTGCTTATGTATTGTTTGGTTTTCTCTCAATTTACTGCCAAACAGGTTTAACGTGGCGGCATCTAAATGTTTGTGGCTTTATTCAGATATAAATTTTAAAACCTGAGCTTAACTAAGGTGTCTTTTTGAGAGACACACAGATTGTTAGCAACACCCTTTCCAAAAATGGTCTATTTTGTCTTTTTCTTCTTATTTAAGTGTTTATTGAATAAATGAAAATAAAACACCAAAAAAAAAAAAATAAAAGAAGTGGCTCAGCCCAATAAGTTATGGAGTAAGCAACCCATCATGTTATCTGAAAAATGAGATGAATTCACCCTATAATTGGTTCATTTTTATCTGGACTTTGATTACCTTAGCAGGTAGCAGTTCAAATAAGGCAGTTCAATTGAGTTCAATCCATTCCTCAATCTGAGGCCTGTTGGACTTTTCCAGTTCCTCAAAATAAGTCCTGCAGTCATGATACATCCATCCATCACAGACCCTAGAATTTCTTTGGTCACTCCATGGTTTTTTGTTTTTTTTCTAATTGGATTGTCATGAGTGGCAACAATCAGGCATTTTGCAATTTTTCTAGGCTTTGCACAGTCTGATCTCTGGGTGATCTTCCTGGGATGTCCACTTCTGGGAAAACCAGGAACAGTCCAGAATGTTTTCCACCTCTAAAAAAAGCTGTCTTGCTGTGGAAAAGTGGATTCTAGATTCTTATTTTATTTTTCCATCTTTTTCTTCCTTTTAGTTTCCTTTCCCCCCCTTTTCCACACAAAAACAGAGATAGCCTTACTACCCCTCCTTATTAGGTGGGGATCAGAAATTGCTTCTCTATGGTTATTGCTGATGTCTTTCTGTCTTGGGATTGTGCCAACTATCACCTGTATGATTCAGACCAACAAACAGCCAAAACTGTGACTGAAATTTGCATAGACTTTTTAAAATAAATTCCTAATTCTGTTTCTGCATTTTGCCTCTGCTTTTGCCATTACCTCAGTATAATAGGCTATGTGGTGTTGATCATTTGAGGCTGTGTTTACCACAGTTCAAGACCTGTATCAGATTGTTTTTTTTTTAATTGTGCCAGTTATTATGTAACTTAAACTGTAGAACTAAAAGGGGTATGTTAGGAAATGTAATGTGATCACCTCTGTAATGTGTTACTCACACTTCAAAACTCATGCAATAAAAACAAAAAAACGGGTAAGTTTGTAAATGTGTTCTGACCCAGAGGACCAGCCAGCCTGAGACCAGCCAAAGGGTTGAATGGGCTCATGACAGCCCCGATGGCTCTGATCCACACTGGGATGGAGTAGTGGTTAGGGTTGTCTGGGCGGGCTGGGAATCCCCACGGTTCCACCAGTAGCAGATGTCTCACCCTGCAGACACAGAAACGCTGTAGTTACTTCATAAAGTCATTGAATCAAAGTTAATGTAAGCTTGTTCTAACTAAGCACCTGTTTGGGTACTTAAGCGTGTAGGCTGCAGAAAGGTATCCTCCAAGGTTGTGTCCCAGCAGAACCATCTTTTCCAGGCCCACCTTCTCCCTCCACTCTTCCAAGGCCACCACAAACTGTTCCTCTGCCTCCTTGGGGTCGGCGCTGAACTGGGGGTGGCTGCTCCTTCCGAACCCCAACAGGTCCAGGGCATAGACTGGTCCGCAGCTGGACAGAGCGTCCAGATTCTGGGCCCAAAGGCCGACACCGCCTCCAAATCCGTGGAGCAGAACCAGAGGAGTCTTGGGCTGGAAGGAAGGCTGCAGGTGAGTTGTTGAGTTTGGATGCAGGTGTGTGGAAAAGGCTATGGTCCACAGGTAGTTGCTGCTGGATATACAGATGTGCTGCCTTGAGTAGGGTTGCTTCACAACTTCAGCAGAGAGAAGGGACAATAAGACAAGGAAGAGTAGTGGGAAAAGAAGGAAACAATCTTTTTCGCTTACTCTTTAGCATTTTTTCCTCTGCATCTTTCAGCTGAGTTGGAGAAGTGGGGCACCAGGAAGGAAGCCAGTTTGGTAGCCACGAACTGACGTTCAGTCAGTAAACACACAGCCCAGCAGGCAGACAGGAGAGTATGCACAAACAAAAAGCATACATTGAACTTTGGCCATGTGCCTTTTGTTATCAGTGCTCCTTAGTTATCTCTGGACAAGAAAAAAACTTGACAACACCAGGCAAGCTACAAAACAAAGCCCCAAAACTTTGCTCTGGGTTATCCAAAAACCCATAAGCACTAACAATTAACTTAAATTAAAATGTTATACTGAATTTTTTTTATATAGTAGACTTATTAAATAGAAATGACTTAAGGACTAACAAAAATCCTGACTGTTCAGGTGGGTACGCATTACATGTAAAAACGACCTGCCAGACCATCATAAACAAAACATTCAGAACATTAAAAACAAGAAACTTTAGAGTTAAGAGGAGTAAAGTTTTGCAAAGAGGATCAGCTGGAAACCCTGGGTTAAAACTAAGGATTATGTTGCAAAAAACAATACTTACTAAAATCTGGTATTTACAGAAAGCTGAAAATATTTGACCAAGTATATCCAGATACAGATTTAAACTAAGACTGGTCTGTGGTTTGGGTCAGAGTTGATCCTGAAGGAGTCATGCAGGGATCATAAACACAGCTTTCAGTTTATAGGGTTCAGGAGGTCCCGCGTTTCCAGCGGCAATCTATTTAAATAAAGTTTCGGCGTAGACAAAAGAAATACAACTAACCTCTGCTCAGTGCGAGGCTGAACCTCCTCAGCCATCCTCCGCATTGTGGTGGTCTGACAAGCTGCGATCATGTGAAGCAAAACTGTCAAAAGTTTCTGTGATGCCTTCAAGTACATACCGTAAAATTGTGGAGTTGCTGTTTAGCCGAATGTGGCCCAATGAGACTCCCCTTTCAAAAGTGTATAACCGCCAAGGATATATAACTAAATTAAAATCAAACTTAAGTTTAAGCTGGTTGGTGCTTGGCTGTAATTGTTAATTTTGATGTCCGACTGTACTTGAAGGCAGCATCGCATGGTTGACTCACGCAGGTGAGCTAATTATCACTTCCTCGAAGAAAATAGGTTATTTTTAACATGGAAACGAGATCCTCCAGTGGCTTCGCAAAAAACGGTATGCAGGCTATATTTAAAATAAAGGTTTTTGGAATATGTGTTTGACTATTAAAAGTTACCGTCGCCTGTATTTTGTAAAAGAAGCTTTGCCGTGCAAATGTGTTCATTTTCATTGAACTTGTTCATATTTTTTTTTATGTAACAGATACAAACTTTAACGTACTTTGTTGGTCTTAAATTGTTACGTAAAGGAAAATCTGAAAGGTGTGGCATGCATTTATGTCTCCCAAATCATACTTATATCCGTCTTTCACTCTAATTTCAGCTGCAAGTCTTTTGGGGGTAGGACTCTACCAGGGTTACACATCTAGAGACTGAGATTGTTACCCCTTCTTTTACTTTCCACTTTAAGTTTGGGTCTCCTCTGATCAGACTACATTCTTCCTCATCTTTGCTGTGTCCCCTACATGCAGCTCCTCCAGAGTAATGGGCCTCTGGCCTGGGCTCTCTCTCTGATTCATGTTCTCCTTGCCCAGCCAGTCAGTTTAGGTGGATTGTCATCTACTTGTATTTCCATTATCGAGTGATGGATTGAAAGTGATGGTTCAAAGCAGGGATGCTGTTTCATATCCTAACCCTGCTTCAAACCTGCCCACAAGTTTATTTCTAACTTGTCGGCTTTGTTTCTTGTTTGTCCTTCAACAAACCTCCAAAACGCTTGCAGAGCGGATGGATTTATACTGAGATGAATATATTAGCAAGTGGGCTCAGTAGACTGGTTGCATTGGATTTTATTTAGTGGTATCAGAGTAAAGAAGGCTAAATACTAATGTACAAAACACAAATCTTTGTTTGTTGAAAATGTTAAAAACCACCCAATTTTCCTTTCTATTTCAAAAGTATACACCGCTGTCTGTTGGTCTATTACCCCATTAGATTCAATAGGAATATATTAAAGTTTGTAGTTAGGTGACCAAATGTGAAAACGTTTAAGCAGACAAGGCCCTGTTTATCTGTTTTGTGTCTTATGGTAGCCTTTAATCAGGCTTGTATTGAAAGACTTTTCTACTTATAATGTTAGAGTTGGTCATCACTTTGTCCAGACAAGGACTTAGGGATTAATTTATTATGGGTTTTTTTTTAGCCTGGAAAATGTATCTATATATATTTTCTCAGTCATGTGTAATTAACAAACCCAAAAGAAATCTAACGATTAATACCTGGCAGCTAACCTAAACATTTTCTTATCTCTTTTTTTTCCTCCTTTAATTTAAGATAAGGCAGAGATTAAATACACAGTTAATTTATTTCATTATCCTGCAGCACTTGAGTGTACAGTATGATTACGTTGCCGCAGGAAAATTCACCTTTATCTTACCTCTTCCTTTATTTAACTTCTACACTTGCGGTGAATCTCATTAAATCTTAAAAGGGGGGTTTATCTTATAGATTTATGGACGTGTTATCCTTGAAAAGCTCAGGAGTATCCTTCAAGAAATAGCTGTCTCTTCGCTGTGTGCTGACTTGACATTTAAGAGTAATTTGTGTCTTTTGGAGGTTTCAGGAGCAGCATAATAGTTTATACAATGCCTTGCAAACGTACCCACTTTGTGTTACATTGCAGCTACAAACCTGCAGGTATTTTATTGGGAATTTGTGTGACAGAGCAACATGAAGCAGCACATAATTGTAAAGTGGAAGGATAAAATGATACATGGTTTGCTGATGTTTTTACAAATCAATACGAATGGAATGGACAGACCATGACATAACTGTAAACCTTCCAAGACATGACTGTCCACATAAACTAACAGGTCAGGCCAGGATAGCAATAAGCAGAGAAGCACCCAATGGGCCCATGAAAACTCTGGATGAAGTGCAGAAATCCACAGATCAAATGGGAGAATATGTCTAGGTCAATTGTGAAATTGTGCAGTTCGCAAGTCCTGTTTCTAGTTTGCCAGAAACCACGTAGAGGACATAGTTGCCATGTGGAACAAGGTGTTCTGGTTAGATGAAACCAAAATTGAACCCTTGGGTTTAAATAAAGCTCCGCTTGTGGAGGAAAAGCTAAAAATACACATCAACCTGAACGCATCATATTTACCTGTGATCATGGTGTGGGGGATGACTGAACAGGGAAACCGGTTAGAGTTGATAAGAAGAAAGAGAGAGGAAAATTTAGGGCAACACTGGTAGATAGCCTGTTAGTATTTGCAAGGCTCTTAAGACAGTACAGATAGTTACAAGCAGAGCTACGATGGAATATTTCACATCCACGCGTGTTAGAATAGCCTAGTGAAAGTCCAGATATAAATCCAGTTGATAATTTGTGACAAGCCTTGGAAATTGCTGTTCACAGATGCATCCAATCTGACCATTTTGCTAAGAAAAGTATGTGCTGATTTTAATATTTCAGCTGCACCTGAAGCTAATTGAGGTTCTATGAAATATTGACTCGTGGCACACCACAGTTTTGACATTTTTATTTCTAAAATCTTTAAAAGCCACAAATCCTCCCCTATTCCACTTCTGAGTTATGCATCACTGTGTGTTGGTCTATAACATAAGATTCCAGTGAAATACACAGAGGTATGGTGCCATCACCTGACAAAATGTGAAAAGGTTCAGGGCGTGGGAAAGCTGTCCAAGGCACTGTAAATGTAGCAGGATGTCACTGGATCTGGCTTAATTTACAAATTATATACAAAGTCAGATCGGTCAAAAGTTATGATAGTAGATGCATTTGTTTTGTCAGTGCAGGTTAGACACCAATTTTTCATCTGATTTATTCCTCCAAAATGTTCCACCTTGTGTATTATGTTTTCGACGAGCACATAACAGGCGAATCCTGTCAGCTCTGTTCCACTAGGGGGCGTAGCCATGCTCCAGTACTGCAAACACTCTTGCAGCTCTGAGCTTCATTCCTCTAACACAATTTTCCTCTCACACCACCCACTTCCAGCGGCTCTCAGACTGTGGCTTGGCTGAGTGGTTCCTGAGTGCTCCATTTCCTTTGCTTCCACTGATGCACGCACTCCTTCTCACCGGTTTGTTCACTCATACGCCAGCAGACAGCGAGGCCTTAGCCAAGACCATGGATCAGCAGAGGTAGTGTGAGACTTTAGCTGTCTGGAGACCAGTAACTGGGTGAAGCTTTTAGTGAGGAGACAACATAAATCTACAGCAGAGAGCCAGCAGCTCCTTATTGTATCTTACATCTAAAAGCTAGCCGTGCTAGCCTGAGGTTACACATTATCTTCTAGTAATAAAACATTAGTAACCTGTGGTCTGGCAGCAGGTTGACTTTAAATTTCAACAAAGAAGTATAATCTAGTCTGAAGAATCTAAATCATGTATGTAATCTGGAGGATTTAGGCTGGGGTGCATAGTGATGTTTTAGTTTGGGAAGAGGGGGATCCTTTGTGCTCCTGCCTGTAGGAATCTGGAATATATTTATTATGTCATTCAGAAATATTAAAAGAGCTGTTATAGTCTTTTTTTAATTAGTCATAAAACCTTGAGATTTTTGTGCCCACGGTTTTTAAATTGGGTAGAGAAAAAAAAACATTTTTTGGTACCAAGTGAGTTGAGAAGGTCTGCTCTGATTATACGGTTATCTTCAGCAGTTTACATTGACTCATCATGGGAATGCATTTCTTGTATTTTCTTGGTTTTAAATATTTGATTTGCTCCGTTTAATGGATGGAATCATCAAACAATGAACAATTGCAGTGATTTAAAAAAAAAAAAAAACAAGAATTGGATTCACACATACAAATTTTCTTGTATCCACACAGGGTCAAATGTATTAATTCAGGCTCATTCAGGCCTGAGCCCTTCCAGAAGCTAAATGTTTGCTTGCTTTATGAATTACAAAACCAGTTTTGATGTGTGTTTGAGAACGTTGTTCTGGTGAAACGTCCAATTATGTCCAAGCTTCATCTGTCCAGCAGTTGATTTGAGACAAGGCTGGACTCCTTGTGGCAGTGTTTTGCTGCAAGTACCAGTACGGCTGGCAATGAAACAACCCCTGTATGATACTGCCACCACCATGCTTGAAGGTTGGTGCCATGTTCTTGGTTTTGCAAACCACACTTGTCAAAACATTTTCTTGTCATTGTGACCAAATTTTTAACTCTTTGTCTGCTCTGATCATAAAATGTTTCTCCAGGAAGCGTTTTGCTTGTTCATCTGGGCAGCTGTAAATTTCAGCGTAGTTTGAAGATGTTTATTTTAGAGCAGAAGCTTCTTTCTTGGCTTGGCACCCGGCAGTACAAAAACAACGTAAAACGTTCTTCACTGTGGGCAGCAGCTGCCAGTTCATGGTGTGCTTGGTCTCTGGTGGTTCATGAACATCCAAACTATTTTTCTTTCATCTGAGAATCACTGTTCGGCTCAGATAGTTGATATCAACCTTGTTGAAGGCCACAGAAAGTGTGTGGTTTCTTTGGACCTTACTAAAGGACTTTATCCCAATACTACTAGTGGTATATGTATATATTTGAGCCTGTATGTGTAATTTTGACCTTACATACATTAGATCCAAAATTAATTCAAGTGTGTGGACTCAGTAGTTGTTCTAAAAAATATTGAACATTATTGAATTATCATTCCACCCTGAAAAGTAAACTTCATAGAATCGGGGGGTGACAGTGGCAATGGTGGTAGGGGTTTGTTCTGTAACCTGTGGGTTGCCGGTTTGAACCCCTGCTCTGTCTGTCTCAGTCTTTGTGTCCTTGGGCAAGACACTTCAACCGCCTTGCCTGCTGAGGGCTACAGTGTAGCTTACCACTCAGTGTGTGAATGTGTGTATGAATAGGTAGATGACTGTAAAGCGCTCTGGGGTCCTTTTCAATTCAGTTTATTTTCAGTTCAGTTTATTTATATAGCGCCAATTCACCACACATGTTGTCTCAAGGCACTTCACAAAAATCAGGTACATACATTCCAATTAGTCCTAACCATTGAACAGTGCAGTCAGATTATTTATTGAAATTGGATAAAAAGTTTTTCTGTCTAAGGAAACCCAGCAGATTGCATCCAGTCAGTGACTTGCAGCATTCCCTCCTCCTGGATGAGCATGTAGAGACAGTGGACAGTCACTGGCGTTGACTTTGCAGCAATCCCTCATACTGAGCATGCATGTAGCGACAGTGGAGAGGAAAAACTCTTTTTAACAGGAAGAAACCTCCAGCAGAACCAGAACCAGGCTCAGTGTGAGCGGCCATCTGCCACGACTGACTGGGGGTTTGAGAGAACAGAGCAGAGACACAAAGAGAACAAAGAAGCACTGATCCAGGAGTACTTTCTATGGGAAGGAAAAGTAAATGTTAATGAATGTAGCTCCTTTAGTCGTTTCATCTAGAAAGAAAGAACAGATAAACTCTGAGCCAGTTTTCAATGTTAGAGTCTGAAAGAGAGCACATATAATTAGTTACAGTAAAAGCTCAGTCAATTTCCATGTCTAGGAGAGAGAAAGGGTTAAACACTAAAAGACAGGGCTATGTGGATCATGGGTAGAGGGTGAGCATTAAGTTGTTGCCAGCAGAAGCTCGGACGATGCCCCTCTCCAGAAAGGTGTCACAGGTAGACACAGAGTCAGGCCAGGTGTAGCTTCTAGGAAGAGAAAAGAGAGAACAAAGATTAAAACTGAAATAACAGCAAATAATGGAAAATTGGAGAGTAGTGTGAGAATGTACCGAAGAGGGTGAAAGTGGTCATTATGTCCTTCAGCAGCCTAAGCCTATAGCATCATAACTACAGAGATAGCTCAGGATAACCTAAGCCACTCTAACTATAAGCTTTATCAAAAAGGAAAGTTTTAAGCCTAGCCTTAAAAGTAGACAGGCTGTCTTTTATGACCCTAACATAAACATATTCAAGTGAAGTGTAAAAAGAAATGAATTGGGTTCCAATAAATGTGTCCTGGTGAACAAAAGGAAGCAGAAATGGCTAATTTGGACATCAAAAGCATGCCAATGTAATTATGTTCAGCTCCCACCGTCACAAATACAATATGCGACATGCCTTAACAGCAGATGCAACAACATGTCGAAGTATTTGCTTTTACTTTTGGCATGTCAGATTATATTGCCACATGACCTTTGTCAGATTTTTAAGGGGTTCGAGGTTAAATATCTCTGCAGGACTAAAATGAACCTTGACAGGCTGATGAGATACAGGTCCTTCTCAAAATATTAGCATATTGTGATAAAGTTCATTATTTTCCATAATGTCACGATGAAAATTTAACATTCATATATTTTAGATTCATTGCACACTAACTGAAATATTTCAGGTCTTTTATTGTCTTAATACGGATGATTTTGGCATACAGCTCATGAAAACCCAAAATTCCTATCTCACAAAATTAGCATATCATTAAAAGGGTCTCTAAACGAGCTATGAACCTAATCATCTGAATCAACAAGTTAACTCTAAACACCTGCAAAAGATTCCTGAGGCCTTTAAAACTCCCAGCCTGGTTCATCACTCAAAACCCCAATCATGGGTAAGACTGCCGACCTGACTGCTGTCCAGAAGGCCACTATTGACACCCTCAAGCAAGAGGGTAAGACACAGAAAGAAATTTCTGAACGAATAGGCTGTTCCCAGAGTGCTGTATCAAGGCACCTCAGTGGGAAGTCTGTGGGAAGGAAAAAGTGTGGCAGAAAACGCTGCACAACGAGAAGAGGTGACTGGACCCTGAGGAAGATTGTGGAGAAGGGCCGATTCCAGACCTTGGGGGACCTGCGGAAGCAGTGGACTGAGTCTGGAGTAGAAACATCCAGAGCCACCGTGCACAGGCGTGTGCAGGAAATGGGCTACAGGTGCCGCATTCCCCAGGTCAAGCCACTTTTGAACTAGAAACAGCGGCAGAAGCGCCTGACCTGGGCTACAGAGAAGCAGCACTGGACTGTTGCTCAGTGGTCCAAAGTACTTTTTTTGGATGAAAGCAAATTCTGCATGTCATTCGGAAATCAAGGTGCCAGAGTCTGGAGGAAGACTGGGGAGAAGGAAATGCCAAAATGCCAGAAGTCCAGTGTCAAGTACCCACAGTCAGTGATGGTCTGGAGTGCCGTGTCAGCTGCTGGTGTTGGTCCACTGTGTTTTATCAAGGGCAGGGTCAATGCAGATAGCTATCAGGAGATTTTGGAGCACTTCATGCTTCCATCTGCTGAGAAGCTTTATGGAGATGAAGATTTCATTTTTCAGCACGACCTGGCACCTGCTCACAGTGCCAAAACCACTGGTAAATGGTTTACTGACCATGGTATCACTGTGCTCAATTGGCCTGCCAACTCTGCTGACCTGAACCCCATAGAGAATCTGTGGTATATTGTGAAGAGAACGTTGAGAGACTCAAGACCCAACACTCTGGTTGAGCTAAAGGCTGCTATCGAAGCATCCTGGGCCTCCATAAGACCTCAGCAGTGCCACAGGCTGATTGCCTTCATGCCACGCCGCATTGAAGCAGTCATTTCTGCAAAAGGATTCCCGACCAAGTATTGAGTGTATAACTGTACATGATTATTTGAAGGTTGACGTTTTTTGTATTAAAAACACTTTTCTTTTATTGGTCGGATGAAATATGCTAATTTTGTGAGATGGGAATTTTGGGTTTTCATGAGCTGTATGCCAAAATCATCCGTATTAAGACAATAAAAGACCTGAAATATTTCAGTTACTGTGCAATGAATCTAAAATATATGAATGTTAAATTTTCATCATGACATTATGGAAAATAATGAACTTTATCACAATATGCTAATATTTTGAGAAGGACCTGTAATGCTGACTAATGGTCAGTGTCGCACCCCTGTAGTGCAGAATGGGTGCTGCGCTACAATCACGGCATCGATGAACTTCAGAGAGGGGTCATCTGACGCACCGAGGCTCTATATCCATAGTGAATGTAGTTAATCAACAGAGTGAGGCATATGTATTAACTACTGGCAGAGTTTTATTGCTGTCTAGTTGCAGATTGACGTGACTATACACACAGCTGACATCAACAGAGATTACATTTACTTACTCGGTTTTCAAAGTATATAATGCTATATATTAACTGTAGTTAGGCTTTGGTCCACATTATAAAGAAATTACAATGTTTCTACTCTTGGAGGATGTTCAGTCAGTTGTGTTACCTAAAAATCGATATTATTTTGGACAACACTGAAAGCAGGATTATTTTACATGATATATGTTATATTTTTTCTTTAATAAATTATTTCTAATATAATTTTTTGACTGCTTGGAACAGAAACGGAAATACATATTTGATTGCACACTCATGTTTTGGAAGAAAATAAGAATTAAAACATGTGACTGACACAAAACTATTTTATTTAACAACATTATGTCATGATTTAGAGATCTTTGCATCTTGATGTCCTTTTGGGTTTGTTTTCAGCAGCTCTGTATTACTATTCTGGTGTTGCCTATGGCCATTATTGTTTATAATGTCCAGATGGTGCTTTATAAGTTTCTGTTTAATTTCTTAGTTATTCTTGTATTATGTTCATGGTTTATTTTTTAAATTCTGTTATTTCTGTAAGACATTTCCTTCAGTTAACATTGTGTCCTTGTATTTCTGTTATGTTTCCAGTCATGTTTTGGTTCCACTCTCAGCTTTTGCCACCATAATCTGCTTTATTCTGTTCACTCGCGTCATGCCAATCAGTCTCCTTGTTTTCACCTGTGACATCCACTATTTATACTGTTCTGTTTACTCCTTGCTGGAGAATACGGTTTGCTTCATGCCATGTCTGCTTCTGCTAATCCTTTTCTGGATGTAAATATTCACCTTTTATTCATTAAACAGTTTATTTGCACCAAGCTGCAATTCTGCATTTAGGGGTCCAGTCCAAGAACACTTCCTGTCATACTCTAGCTTTGGTAAACAAAGTTATATGACATTATTATAATTAATAGCAAACATTTTTCAGATCAAATAGAGGAAACAAATAATGGAAGCGCTCCACATATAAATGATAGACACAAGATCCAAACAATAAAACTCTTCGTACTGTGTTGCAGTACAAAGTATGGTTTAGATGCTCCTTATTTGGTGGAAAGATGTGATATCATACCAAAAAAAAGAAAACTTCATCAAAATGCCCCAACTCCTTGGCCAATGCAGATTCATGATTCACTGAATCCTATTTTCAACCAAAAATCAGCAGTCAATCTTCATCCTGCTAAAACCTTGTTTTCTTCTGGTTAGGAAGTAATGATGGTTTTATTATTATTATTTAGGTTGCATTTTCTTCAGCTGATTTCTTACAGTTAAATCCCAAAAATGAACTTGTAATTTAGCATTTCTTGTATTCACATTCTCTTTTACAGACATAGTGCCTTGTAAATGAATGAAAACATCTTGAAATGTTTCACATTTTATCATGTCACAATCAGAAACTGTGTTTTATTGGGAATTAATGAGATGGACCAATGTAAAGTAGTGCATTATGTTAAGATGGAAACATATGTACTGTATTTTTTGGAAAAGTATGGCATTGTGTTCAGTATCCCTGTATAAATAGTTTGGAGAGCTGCCTTTTTCTGCAGTTACAGATGCAAGTCTTTTGAGATATTGCTCTACCAGCTACCAGTCTTTTGCAGCCTCTTACTGATTTTCCTCTGTGACTGGCCTGTATTTAGCTCCATCCATCTTCACATACACATCTGACAAGCTTCTTTGTCCTTCCTGAAGAAAAGCATTACCACAGCATGATGCTGCCACCACCATTTTGGGGATAGTGTGTTCAGGGTAACTGCTGCACAGGTAGTTATCCTTTTTTTGTAATTGCCATGAATTACAAAAAAATCTTTTGAGTTATGTTTTACAGTCAGATTGTTCAGCTGTTAAATCAAATGGTTTGTGTCACATGTAATTTATTTATTTATTTAGTTGCTGCAAAATAAAACAACCAATTGAACATTTTTCAAGCCTATTCCAGAGATTACTGTAGTATTTGATTCATCCAGCCTTAGTGGTATGAAGTTTATGGTTTAGCTGAAAGGCAATACTTAAATGTTAGTCTGAATCCATTGCTTTTGTCAAGAAATGGTTTTCCCATCCAGCTCAGTGAATGTGTACCGTTTTTAAAAAGCACTGTATCTATGTGTGCAACTGTCAGTGGGCGTTCTCAATCAGAGTAGGCATGAAATATGTAAATTCCTCCACATGAGGGACTTGATGTTCTCTGCAATTAGGTGGAAATGTATGTGCATATATTGGCATCTGCATTAACGCCTGGACAAATTGAGTTGGAAAATATTGCCATATTGAACATTAGTGTCTAACATCGTGTTATTATTTACTGACATATGCAGCCTCACCTGACTTTGTCATTTGCTGCTGGTTTGAGGAAAGGCTAATTTGATTCATTTACAGTATGTCAAGTTCTAATCAGCTGGGATATTCCCAGATATGTGTTCATTCTTTAGCCTGATTAGATCTGTAAAGGTGAGTCTATATGTAGATTAGACTAACATTATCATTAGTCTCCATCTAGTTTTGTTATACTCAACCAGACCCAACCATTAGTCCTTGAATCCTCATTAGCTGAACTGATTTTAGTTTAATTTTACATTGATGGTTGTATATGTATCATAATGTGATAATGTAGGAGGAAAATCTTGATTGGTGTCTGCAGAGTATCTGTTATTCTGTTCTGGTGCCAGTTCTTACTGGGTTTGCTCAACACTAACTCTACCTCGATTGGTCAGCAAGCTGTAAGTGCAAACCAAACTCTGTGAGGAGTTTTTAGGGCATAGCCCGGTGCAGTATGGGTAATCAGAGTGGCCAGGCAGTTAGTGGAAGATGGAGAGGGGATGGAGGAGAGGCGGAGGGTCTGTCTGGTTGCTAGGATACGTGGCCGGCGCCAACAGCAGACATGATTTATAATGTCCAGGCTCACCGTTTCGCATTCTCCACTAGTTAGCCTGCAAGGATTCTCTCCTTCCTCATTTTTCCGCAGATAATTTTAGTTGCCATGTCTGACTGATCTGACTGCTTAATGTTTCTGTTATTGGGTTATTTTTCATAGTGGTGTTTCCCAGATTTGCTCCTGTCAAACATGAATGAGCACACTGAAATATTGTTTTGGCCATAATATTTACACAAAGATGTAAAATGAGTATGACAAATAATTGCTTTTATTTAAAACAAAAACTGTTATTAGTCTAATTAATTAGACACTGAGTAACTCATTTGTGGTGATTAATTCCAATTTTATGAAATATTTTTAATTCAAATAAATTTTGGTTGACCACTGAATGTCAATAGACATACAATTTGGATTATGATGTGCAGCTACCTTGACTCAGTGAAAACCTGAATGTTGTGACTATGCATAGATAGATGGATAGATAAAGGATTACATGTAGTTTGTTATTCAGAAGTGTTTAACCACTCTCTGTGTCACTTCTGTACCTTACAATGCAGAGCTCTTTCTCGACAGTGATTCTGCAGCTCTGTTCTCCAAGTTGGTTCTGGTTGTCTCTTAATCTCAACTGGTGAAAGAAATTACAAAGCGTACGTTTAGTTACGCAGAGCTTTGCATGAATGCTATTTAACTTAGCATGTATCTTGATAAGAATTGGGAATTATTGTGATATCAACACATTCAAATTGATGTTTCAAAACCCTAAAACTGAAGCTGTAGCTTTTACCGTTTCAACATATTTTTCAGCTGTTGCTCCCATGAGAGCATTAATAAATATTAGTATATTTGAAAATATGACCACATGCAATTATTGTCTGGTGTTTAGTGATATGATTTTTTTGATTACATGTAGGTTTTATTTTTAGAGCAGTATTTATGTTTTGGTGGCTCTGACTGTATGTAGTGGCAGATGTAAGACTTAAATGATGAAAAACTGATGAATACATTATTAAATGAATTTTTAAATACTTTTTATTATCACTTTTCTCATTGTCACAAACACCACAAAATATGGTGATCACATTTAACTACTGTGCAAACTGTATGACAAAAGATGTTAGTGATTCTGAAACTAACTTTTATAACCTTGGTATACCTTGCAGCACATGTTAAAGTTCATGTGTGAGATACAGTTTTCCCCACAAGTTTTGTTGTTTCTGTTTCTGTTTCTATTTCTCTGTATTTGATATTTTATAATGTTAACCACATTTGTTTAAGAATGGAGATGAACCAGAGTCTGAAAAAAACCCATAAATGGATCTTATAGAGCCATACTCCAACTGACTGAGAATGTGCACATTTATATGGTAATGCGTGATCATGCATGAATGGATTGTATTGATTTGTAGACACTTGATCCACCTCAAGATGTGAAAATCTTAAGGGAGGTACAGGAGTACGGAGGTTGAGATTAAGCCAGGAGTGACCGTGGTAGTACTGAATAATTCACTGACTGCTTTTCTGAAGAACTGCTTCCTTCAGAAGAGTCAATTAGAAACCTCTTTACTCTGAGTGCATTAATGATGCATTTATAGCAAAACATGGGAGAAATTAGGTTAATTTGGGCTTTAATTGTATTAGTTTTAATTCTGTTTTCTCAAACTGTTGTCAGCCACCACTAACTTTTACAGTGGTCATCTACTAATCGAAGAGACTAAACACACAAATTAACCCAATATCTGTCCATCTGTAGAGGCAGTATAATAAGAAGCCATGTGTTAGTGCGTGCATGAATGAGAAGCTGCAAGCAGCATTGAAGGCCCTCGCACCTCAGCGCAACTTGACCTGTGCAAAGACCGCGGGAGCCTGGCATCGCCGGCTGCACGCCACCGACAAGGCCGCTGTTCAATTCCAAATGTCGCCTCTATGTGACGCTGTGAGCGTCATGTCATGATCTTCACTCATGCAGAATTCTGGTCTGGCGAGAAGTATTAAAAATTTGGAGGAAATCCGACCTTCCAGATGGAAGCTGCACTCACTTGTTTGTTTGTGGGCGAGGCTAAAATGATGTCATCAGTTCACTGTGTCAACATGTCCATCATTAACTCATGATCATGTATACTACATTTCAAGTGGATCCGATGATGTATGACAGTGATATAGCCATTGAAGTGTCCTAGGGGGCGCTGTTGATCCAAATTTCAATGTAATCCAATAGAGGTGTTTGGGGGCTGACAAAGATCAACCATATTTGGAGTGAATCGGACCACACGTGTAATTTAGAGGCAAACGAATGGCCGTAGCGTGACATCAGAACTCGCCACGCCATCATATCCACACCCTCCAGCTAAAGCAGTCAGTACTGGCAGCTGTCTTAGACTGTCATGTTTTCTGTTACTTGGGACAGTTTCACATTGATTAGGTGAAGAACATCAAAAATTGACTCTCTAAAGGAAAACATGACACTTCCTCTTCTCAGGGGGCGGGGCTTTGATGATGTCAGCATCTGATCAGTGAATATTGTTCAGGGCCGGAGACAGATCAATCTTAGAAGGTTTCAGGTCTCTGTGACTTTCCTTGTAGGAGCTATATCAATTTCGTCTTTTATGGCGAGAAGTCATATTTTGAGGCGTGGCCACGCCTACACGCTTTCATGTATCAAAAAGCTTTTGATAACTTTTGATCCCCAGTGCCTTAAGAGTATACTGAGTGATTTTCAAGTCTGTAAGTCAAAAGCTGTAGGAGGATTTCGCTCAAATATGCGGGCTAGAAAGGGCAAATCTGGGGTCAAAATGGCAATTTCAATCCAAAATGGCCGACTTCCTGTTTGGTTTGGACCAACGCTCCAAGAGACTTTTTTGTAGGTCTTGACAAGTTACATATGTGTTCCAAATTTCACAATCCTCGGTCAAAGCATGGCTTGGGGCTGATTTTTATTTTATTCGTTTTTATTTCTAGGGGCCGCTGTGGATGAATTAGGCCACGCCCACCAAATATGTCATCAGATCTCTGTTGGGGACTGAACTAGGATCAATCACATTGAATTTGGTGCAGATCAGATGATGTATGTGGAAATTAAAGCGAAACGTATGGCCATGGCGTGACGTCCAACTTCGCCGCCCCACCACACCACTTTTATGAAAAGTCACTGTGCTTGAAACGAAGTTAGACCCACTAGTTATCAGTCACTTGACACAGTTTCAAGTTGATTGAGTGCAGACAGCCAGATAGCGACCTTTCCCAGTAAAAAAAGTGACTTCCTGTTCTCAGGGGGTGTGGCTTTGATGATGTCAGCATATGACCCCATAGGATCGTCGGGAACTTGAAGTTCCTCCTTCATGCCAACTTTGGTGTGATTTGGCATTTCTTTGGGAAAGTTGACGCATAAACATGGCCGAAAACTCACGATTTTGATAACTTTTAATCCCCCATGCCTTAACGGCCGATAGCTCAAAATCTCTAGGAGGAGTTCGTTAAAGTTCGAGGTGAGTAAAAGTGAAATCGGCCAAAAAGTGGCCTTTGACCCAAAATGGCCAACTTCCTGTGCATTTTAGGGCATACCCGCAAGAGACTTTTTTTCTTGGTTTGAGGAGCTCTAGCAGTGTGCCAAATTTCAGATGTCTACGACTTACGGTTCAGCCTATCTCATGTTTGGGGGCGTGGCTAAGAGGTTTTGCCACGCCCACTGACGACATTAAGGAACAAGAATTAAGGAACAAGAATTTCACGTGCATCTAAGGCCTTGGCGAAGTCCCCAAATTGCCCCGCAAAGACGCAACGGAATAATAATAAGTAATCCTACGATTCCAACAGTCCTTGCAGGCCTTCCTGCTCGGGCCTAATAATTACTTTGCATTGTCTTACTAACATGCCCTGCTGGCCTGTGTTTTTTGGTTAGATATTGCTAGTAAATGTATTATTCTAAGTGGGTGTACCTTTATTCCTGCAATATATTAAGCAAGCTTTTAGTGCTCTTTGGGTCTGCAGGATTACTCAAACTGTATATAGCAAATTTCATGTGATTTTTAAAAAAAGAGTGCATTTGCAAAGGAAGTGGTATGGGGCCAGACTGCTTTCCATCTAACTTTGATATAGAGGATTGACCTTTACTAGACCTGTACCTTAAAAAAAGTTTCCTGCAGGTTTCTCTTTAAATAGTCTATATATCCACAGTGAGTTGATATTTATTGGACGTAATAAAAAGTATTACATCGGTGTTCAGAGTTCCTTATTTATATAGGACATACTGTTCTGCAAGCGATCAGTCTGGGTTTGTGGGTCTATACAAAACCTTATCTGCATGCTTATCTGCATGGGTTAAATGTGTGAGCAAGTCCCTAACTAAAGTGGTGGGATAGATCCTATCCCATTTTATCTGAACACATTGACAAAGCAGAGGGTTTACTTTGCTGTCCGTCCATTGCCTGTTAACTTCTCTCTCCTTGATCAAACAAGGTCTTAAAAACATGTTTATTTTATTTCTTGTTGATTAAACACTAAAAAACTGTGTTCTTGAATGTATAATATACAATACTATTGAGTTCCAGGTAATTCCTCTGTTTTTTATACAATTTTGGCTCTATGGAATGAGACTGTATTGATACATGCGTTTTGTAGGCACACATTTTCTTTTTGTCCTAAACCTTTTTCTATTAAAAACCCATGAACTTAAAAATTGGCTATTTAATTGGCTCAGATTGATAAGAACCTCATGCTCCTTATGCTGTTAAGCTGTCAAGTGTAACAGCATTAGAAACTTTGAAAGACCTTTTAAAAAGCCTGAAGAACTATTGATCAAGACTGCTAATAATGATTGGTTTAGTATTAGTAATGGGTCTGAGGTAGATTGACATTCACTGGCCACTATATTAGGTACATCTTCCTTGGACCCCTGCTTGCCTTCAGGACAGCCTTAATTCTTTGTGGCATAGATCCAACAAGGCGTCATAAATATTCCTCATTTATTTTGGAGATTTTGAAAATTTGTGATCCTGTTTCACCACTCCTGAAACGTGCTCTATACAATTGAGATCTGGTGACTTTGGAGACCATTGGACTACAGTTGACTTGATGTTAAAGAAGCCAGTTTGAGTTGATTTATGATATGCTATAATGGTGTACCCATCTCCTGTTGGCAGTAGCCAACAGGAGAGGGGTAAACTGTAGTCATAAAACAATGGATATGGTCAGCAACAATACTCATGCTGCGGGATTTAGACAATGCTCAGCTTAGGGCCCCAGAATATTTGGAAAAAATATCCCCCACCCCATTACACCCCCACCATGCTGAAATGTTGAAACAAGGCAAGATGGATCCATGGCTCTATGTTGTTTACACCAGAATCTGACCCTGAATGTCAGAGCCGAAATTGAGACTTGTCACATCAGGCAATCTGCTATTGTCCAACTTTAGTGAGCCTGAGTGGATTGTAACCTCAATTACCTGTTCTTAGCTAAAGGGAATGGCTCTAGGTGTGGTCTTCAGCAGGTGTTGATCGTCTGCTTCAATGTTCACCATGTTGTACATTCAGAATCTCCCATATACCTCGGTGGTAATGAGTGATTATTGAACTTTTGTTGCTTTTCAAATCAGTCTGACAATTCATCTCTGACCTCCGACATCAACAAGGCATTTTTGTCCAAACTGTTCTGTTTTTTTATCATCTGTAAACCCAAGAGATGGTAATGCACGAAAATCTCAGTTGATCAGCAGTTTCTGAAAAGTCTTCTCAGACCTGGTACCAACAACCATCCAACATTCAAAGTTACTTAAATCCCTTTATTCTAACATCTTTTATTCTTGGGCTTTATGCTTGTCTTTTCTTGGTTGTCTTCACCTGGATGCCGAAATGCTTCGAGTTTTCACCCCATGATTGGCTGACTCTTTATGTCTGATAACATGCAGTTGAACCAGCGTACCAAATAAAATGCCCGGTGAGTGTATACAGTAATAAAGAAAAGTTTCTATGTTATTTATAGAGAACTAAAAACTAATTTCACATGTGTGGTTGTAGCGCTCCAGTGATTATCAAAAACCTCTCTTTGACACGCAACCAGACTTCGCTGACCAGCGACAGCATCTTTGTCTTCACATACTGCTCCATAGTAGCCGAGTGTTACAAGTTGTAGCTAAGCACCCTACTGTTTCCCTCTAACTGCTTTAGCAACCATGATTGGAGCTGTGGTGCTCATGTGACATGTACACTCCAGATGTTTGGTGTTACTGCATCAAGCTAAAATGTCCCATGTGATAAACTGAGTCATCATCCAAGTAACTGACTTCTTAACTTATCTGTGCCACATAAAATAGATTATTTGACAGAGGAAATGCCTGCTTCTCTTTGTTCTGAACCAGTAAGTGATCCAGGAAAACATTCAAACTGGAGTGTCCATATTTCTCTTTTCCTCACTGTGCTCAGTGTCTTCCAGTAAATGGAGGATAATTTTAGAGCGATAAAGAGCCCAGAGGATACCGAGGGGAGGGAGCATTCACTCGCACACGTACACACTCTATAAGAAGGTCCCTCATTCCCTGTTGCACCTGCTGACCCACAGGATCCACTGAGATGGGCTACTGCTGAATGTGCAGCTTTTGCACACGCTCAGACACACACATACAGGAATGTACGCACTTTGACTAATAGGCCTAATGCTTCCTGAAGAGGGCCCAGCACTGCATTAGCTACGGATGTGGGATTGATTTAGAAACTGAAAGCCTCCTAGTGTGTGTGTGTGTATGTGTGCAAGAGAGAATGGATAACTTGTCCACTCATAGTTGTTTCTTTTTTCACCCTAGATTGTCTTTCTTTAGTGTTATCAAACAATTGAAAATGAGACACAAATCATCTTGGGAGAAGGGTCCTCAATTAGCATGTGTGATTTTAAATTCAAAATATGTTGGCAAAGTCCTATTTGCATTTCAAAAAAATCATAAGAAAACAAATATTCATGACATAAGTTAAGTCTTTTCCGAGCGTGAATGCCTCTGCAAGAATGGTTAAGCTGTCATCACACCATGAAACTCTATTACTAAATTTAGCCTTACCAGGAGGACTAATTAAAACAGCTTGACCTTTCACATCTATTACATTGCAATGAACCTCTGGAAAAACTGTCTGTTTAATGTGGGAATATTTCTTTAAATCACTGCTTAGAGAAAGAAACTGAAGGCATAATGAACTGACCTTGCAGAATAACAGCTATAGCAGCGGATGATTACTAAACAGATTTAATAGTTATCAATGGCTGGAACAAGTATCGACTTGCAAAATTATCTATATCTCTTAAGGAGTTGCACATTTAGTCACGTTATAAACTTTAGCGTAAGTTATTTTGATTTTATGTGACAGACCAACACAAAGTAGTCAGAAAATGTGAAGTGGAACAAAGATAATACATTGTTTCAAATACATTGTTTCTACATTTTTTCCCACATTTTGTTAGAAATAAAAAAGATTAAGTGTATCATTAATTTATACAGGTCCTTCTCAAAATATTAGCATATTGTGATAAAGTTCATTATTCATTATTCATTATTATAATGATGAAAATTTAACATTCATATATTTTAGATTCATTGCACACTAACTGAAATATTTCAGGTCTTTTATTGTCTTAATACGGATGATTTTGGCATACAGCTCATGAAAACCCAAAATTCCTATCTCACAAAATTAGCATATCATTAAAAGTGTCTCTAAACGAGCTATGAACCTAATCATCTGAATCAACGAGTTAACTCTAAACACCTGCAAAAGATTCCTGAGGCCTTTAAAACTCCCAGCCTGGTTCATCACTCAAAACCCCAATCATGGGTAAGACTGCCGACCTGACTGCTGTCCAGAAGGCCACTATTGACACCCTCAAGCAAGAGGGTAAGACACAGAAAGAAATTTCTGAACGAATAGGCTGTTCCCAGAGTGCTGTATCAAGGCACCTCAGTGGGAAGTCTGTGGGAAGGAAAAAGTGTGGCAGAAAATGCTGCACAACGAGAAGAGGTGACTGGACCCTGAGGAAGATTGTGGAGAAGGGCCGATTCCAGACCTTGGGGGACCTGCGGAAGCAGTGGACTGAGTCTGGAGTAGAAACATCCAGAGCCACCGTGCACAGGCGTGTGCAGGAAATGGGCTACAGGTGCCGCATTCCCCAGGTCAAGCCACTTTTGAACCAGAAACAGCGGCAGAAGCGCCTGACCTGGGCTACAGAGAAGCAGCACTAGACTGTTGCTCAGTGGTCCAAAGTACTTTTTTCGGATGAAAGCAAATTCTGCATGTCATTCGGAAATCAAGGTGCCAGAGTCTGGAGGAAGACTGGGGAGAAGGAAATGCCAAAATGCCAGAAGTCCAGTGTCAAGTACCCACAGTCAGTGATGGTCTGGGGTGCCGTGTCAGCTGCTGGTGTTGATCCACTGTGTTTTATCAAGGGCAGGGTCAATGCAGCTAGCTATCAGGAGATTTTGGAGCACTTCATGCTTCCATCTGCTGAGAAGCTTTATGGAGATGAAGATTTCATTTTTCAGCACGACCTGGCACCTGCTCACAGTGCCAAAACCACTGGTAAATGGTTTACTGACCATGGTATCTCTGTGCTCAATTGGCCTGCCAACTCTCCTGACCTGAACCCCATAGAGAATCTGTGGGATACTGTGAAGAGAACGTTGAGAGACTCAAGACCCAACACTCTGGATGAGCTAAAGGTCGCTATCGAAGCATCCTGGGCCTCTTTGCTCTCACACTAAATCACAGAAATGCTTTGAAACTTGACCTAACTAGTTAATCAGGTTTAATCCATCTGTTCTGGGAATGCCTCAGAGGTTTGTTAGAGAACATTGGTGATCCTTGGTTTACATGACATGTAGACCAAGGAACACACCACACCCGTCAGCGATGGAGTTGTAGAGAAGTTTAAAGGGTTAGGTATAAAACAATTTCCCAAGCTTGAAAGAGTATGGTACACCTACAAATTTGCCTAGATTTGGCTGTCCACATTCCCTGACAAGCCAGCCAAATAGAAACAGCCAATAAGCCCTTGGTAGCTGTGGGGAAGCTGCAGAGATCCATAGCTCTAGTAGGAGCAACACATAGTTGGTCACTTGGCTCTTAAATTAGTAGAATGTTGAGAAGGAAGCCAATGTTAAAAGAAAGGGGTAAGACTCTTGTTAGCAGTTTGCCACAAACCATGTTGGGGACGTAATGAATCTGATCTGGTCAGATGAGACCAAAAACTGTCTGGGGTTCATGTAAAACTCTATTTGTGGAGCACAACTAACACTGCACATCACTCTGAACACTTTAAGAAAAGCATCTCCAGAGCAGGTGCTGTCACCACTGTTTCACCTTGGGGATAAGTATTGACTTATAGGATGCAGGCTAAACCTTACAGATTGTTATGTATAGATTGAATTGAAAACTACCTATTTTCTTTAAACTTTACCATGATGTACTACCAAATAAAATCCCAAGTGAAAACACTGAGGTTCGTGGTTGTACCATGACAAAGTAAGATAAAGTTCAAGAGGCATGAATATTTATACTGGACATTTTATATGAAGGCACAAAGGAGAATTGCATTGTTTCTGTGGATTGCATTTACTAAACAAAATTGGTTACATTGCATGAAAATGTATGTAAACAAATGTTTTTGTTTTTATTATTTACATGGATTGTATTCCTCTGTCATCCCATGATTTATGTGTTGGTGTATTTCTACCATATGCAGTAAATGTTTAAAATATAACAAATATGGCAATACCAGTGAACCAGGTTAATGTGAGAATACATGTGGTGCATCCTGTGTAAGTATAGTTATTTTACAGTTACAGTATTTTACAGGGTTTCAAGAAGCAGAACTTGGAAAACAAAAGTTGTGAAAAACTACTGTGAATGCTCTGAGAAAATCTTACTGTAAATAGGACCTGCTGTATAGATGCTGTTGATCAAATGGACATGAATTAACTAACAGTCAGCATCTCATAAAGCGGACGTTTGTTCGACTTGCCTGTTTGGATAGATGTAAAACCAAACCAAATGGAAAGAGATCAGCGATGATATTGTTCTGCACTAAAAGTAGTGACACATCTATCCTAAACGAGCACACAGACCTCCCTGCAGAGGTAAGCGTAAAACGGCTAATAACATTCCAGGATGCTGGTGAAACTCGGAGTACTCACAGATGCAGCAGAACAAACAGAAGCCTATATTGTTGAGCATCTTGTACCTCTGCAGTAAGATGAGTTAAAGAGCATGTTTCTTTTGAAAAGTATGTAATTTGAGTGCGTTCACATCTGCCTGTTAAATCCAGTTAATGCTGGAAACTGACTGGGGCTAGTTCAAAAATATTTGATTTAAGGGGAAGATGTGGCAGCATATGGTTTACATCATAGTTATGGTAATCTTTATCACAGATTCTTATAAACTTATTTGGACACATGGGCAATCTTGGTATTTATCTAATGATATTTTTACTAATATGCTTTGCTATAAATCAGGGGTTTTTTAGACTTCAAGGTAAAAGGTCCAAATCTGATTTCTAGATATGGTCAAAGGTCTGGAACAACTAGTATGAGCACATCCCTTTTATTAAATATTCTGATATCTGACAAGCAAACGAACTGGGAGTCTGTGCCTGCAATGCTTTGTTGACTTGATCACCTGATTTACTTTTCAGCTCTACAGCTCTAGCTTTATGTTTAGTGTTGTATTCCTGGTGGATCCTGAACCTCTGCCTCTGTCTCAAGTCTTTTGTTGCCTCTTAATAGGCTTTCTTCCTGCATTGCCATGTTTGTGGCTCCATCTATCATGGCGTTTTGGTACATTGGCCAAACGGTTCACATTTGGACTCAACTTTTGAAAGCAACTTTTTGTTGTCTCTATTTCATGGCTTTGGGTAAATTGTAAATTGTTTTTTTATGGCTTTCTTTAAAAATGGGTTTTCTTCTGGACACATTACTGTGAAAGTCAGATTATTGAAGTGCACTACTAAAAGTAGTTCTTTCGAGTGATTCTTCTAAATGATCTGTGGATCTCAGCAGCTCCTCCACAGTTACCATGGATCTTTTGGCTGCTATTCTGATTAATGCTCTCCTTGATCAGCCTGTCAGTTTAGATGGACAGCTATGTGTTGCTTGGTTTGCAGTTGTGCAATAGTCTTTCCATTTTTTGGTGATAAATTGAACAGTGCTCTATTAAATGTCCAATGCTTTGGACATTTTTTATAACCCAACAAACATCTTATACCTTCACAGAACAGCTGGATTTGAGATAAAATTACACACAATTCCTATTAGATTTTTACAAGATTTTATTTAAGGGGATCTGAGTAAAGGGGGCTTAATAGAAATGCACTGCACAATTTATTTTCTAAGTGACAAGTATGTTCTACTTTGTGTGGGTCTCAGTCAGTCAGTCAGTCAGTCATTTTCTACCGCTTATTCCATAGTGGGTCACGGGGGAGCTGGTGCCTATCTCCAGCAGTCTATGGGCGAGAGGCAGGGTACACCCTGGACAGGTCGCCAGTCCATCACAGGGCAACACACAAACAACCACGCACACACTCATTCATACACCTAAGGGCAATTTAGAGTGACCAATTAACCTAACAGGCATGTCTTTGGACTGTGGGAGGAAGCCGGAGTACCCGGTGAGAACCCACGCATGCACGGGGAGAACATGCAAACTCCATGCAGAAAGACCCCTGGCCGGGAATCGAACCCAGGACCTTCTTGCTGCAAGGCAACAGTGCTATTAACTGCGCCACCGTGCAGCCTCTACTTTGTGTGGGTCTGTCACATAAAATCCCAATAAAATGCATTGAGGTTTGTGATGTTAATGTGACAAAAGGTGGAACGATTCAAGTGGCATTAATAGTTTCACAAAGCACAGTAACCTAAGTCAAATATCTATGTAGAAATTAACAACGCCATATTGCGTAGGGAGTGTCATTGGTACAGAACCAGGTGACTGGCAGTAAACGCTAGGAGAAACGAAGAGGATGGAGGCTGAAAAGAAATGAGTTAGAGCGTGCTCGGAGAGGAGAAGAGGGGAGGGTGAGGTGGCCTGGGGGGAGGAGAAAAGAAAGAGCAGAGAAAGAGAGAAGCAGACGTGGAGGAGGTGGGGAATTGATGAAGCAGAAACCTGGGTTATTCCTGCTGTGAATCTATGTCTTTGCTTTTTGTGTTTGTGTGTGTGTGTGAGTGAGTATGAATGGCAGGCATTGGCAGTAAATGAAACTGTTTATCAGATCAATATGGCCATCATCTCCCAGATGACTGTGGCCTCTACTGAAGAGCAGCCATAAATCACAACCAAAAATGGAGGACAGCGATCTATACTGTGTCCGCTGCTCTGTGTGCGCACACACAAAGTAGCCAGTGCACAAGGATAGAATCACTTCTGTATTTTATTTTTCTGCAGCAACTCGTTTTTGCGTGTTTGTGTGTCTGTTTTAAGATAGTTGTCTTTTCTTTGATGCTCTGAAGCTGAGTTGAGATGAAGCAGTCACAAAATGGAGACAGAAGAAAGACAGACCACACCTTCTGAAAAAAACTGTGCTTCCCACACACAATCTTACAGGAAATACAGTACTAGATAATTTACACACTGGTATTACACTGTAAGTGTCCTCCTCTACAGGGTTAACAACAGTGCTCTTGTTCCGTGTGTGACGGCCCCCATTGCTCTCACTCTGAATAATGTAGCCTCCCGATATCAGTGACAAGAGTCTCAAAACCAAAATAGCATCATGAGCTCCGATAAATATAGAAGGTAATTAAATCGGCAGCAGGAGAGAGGAAAAAAGAGACAGAGAAAAGCACGGAAAAGGGAAATTCTGTGTTTTATGGGTACAGATAAATGTCCACTGAGTGGAGCAAATCATTGAGTGGAAGGAAAATGCTTTTGGGTGAATGGTATTTTCAGAGTTCCTATTTGGTCTGGAAAAGTATTGGGATTGAGGGAGGTATTTTCTTGGTTTGGATAAGAATGGAAGAGGGAAGTAGAGTACAGCAAAAATGTCTGTTACCAGACCTAATTTGTTTCTTCTTTTGTCAAAGTTTCTATCCATCAATTTGTCCATCCATTCATTGGTCTATACCAGTCCATCAGTTAATCGATCCATTTGTTGATCCGTTAGTCCATCTGTCCATTCATCCCCTTCACATTATAAGTCTGTCCATCCATTGGCCAGCAATTTAACTATCTGTTCATCCATTTGCCTTTCCGTGTCTGCATCTATCTATTGGTCTACACGAGTCCATCTATCCTTCTGTACATTCGTCCATTAGTCTATACCAGTTCATCCGTCCATTTTTCCAACCTTTCATTGGTCTATACCAGTGCATCTGTTTATCTATCCATTTGTCTAGCTGTCCGTCCATCCATCAGTCTGGCCGTGTTTCCATCTATCCCACAGTCGGAAAATGTATTTCCAAACTTTTTTGCATTTTCCTTCATGTCTGTCCATCTGTCTAACAGTCGATCTGTCTGTAATTACGATAAAGTATGGGAAAGTTTATTTATTCCATTTCTATTTTGTCAATCAGTCCTTTCATCTTCTGTTTATCTGTGCGTCCTTTCTTTTATCCATCCATCCATTTAGTTTGTTTGTCCTTTCGTCCTGTACTTCTATTATTGCAGGAATTTGTCCGTTCATCTATCAACCCATCTATTTATTTATTTATCCACCATTAAGTCTGATCACTGTGTCTCTTTGTCCTGCTGTCATTCACTTGATCTGTCATCCTTCCTGTCTTCCTTTCTGTAGTTTTTCCAGGTTTCATTTTCAAACAATTTCTGCAGTATTATTAGCCATAAATTAATGGCAAAAATTCGTTTTTGTTAAATTTATTCCATGCAGATGTCAATTGTTTCTGATACTTTGTTTCAGGAGATTTGGTAAACACAATAAACCTCTACTTTGAGCTTTGTGCCGTTTTGAGGCCCAGTATGCATGCAGTGAGTCAGCAGTATTGCATTGCGTAGTTCTCAGGAGACTCGGCTGTTAGTGACGTTCACTCCTATCTGCATCTTGACACACACACAAACTTTTGGCTGTAGCATTGTAGTTGCCTTTATTAAGTGTCTCCCCTTCAATAGGAAAACATGGAATCACACAGTTGATCCTAAATGTGTCACCATCGGCATGAAAGTCAGAGAAGCGGGGTGAAAGGTTACTAGGAGGGAGTCGGGGGCTCAGATCAGTTTGTCAGAGTGGCCTGGCCCCCTTCTTGACATGATCCCCTCTGGGAAATTGTGTGTGTGTGTGTGTGTGTGTGTGTGTGTGTGTGTGTGTATGTGTGTGTGTGTGTGTGTGTGTGTGTGTGTGTGTGTGTGTGTGTGTGTGTGTGAGAGTGAGAGTTTGTTTCAGTGAAATGTTGTGACAGAAACTGACTGACAAGCCCTTTTGCAGCTCAACACCAGCCACCGCAGGGAGACTAATGATGACAGCTCTCAGGCCCTACACATTGCTTTTTGTTTCTGCCCCTCTATCACACGCGCACACACACACTATAAAATGTCTTCCTGTCCCTTACCCTCTCTTTGTCTTGTGTCTCTCCCTCAGCTACCTCTATTACACGCCCACACAAACAATAGCATCCTGTATATTGTCTCCCTTATGCAACGCCACAAACACACGCACGTTAACATGAAGGCTCAGACAAACACACACATGTACTCTGCCTGCAGTCATCCAAGTCTGCATCATACACACACATTTTTTCCCTCTTGCGTTGTCGGCCTTTCTTTTAGACATAATTTTTTTCTCACACGCACACACAAACGTTGCACTACTCTCTCTGTCTTGGAATTTTACATTTTGATGAAGGAGGAAGCAAAGCATCCAATCATAGGGTCGGGAGGAGGGAGAGACCATCAAACTGAAGGCAGCGGGGTGGTTCAGAGTCCGCTCCACAGGCTGCGACAGAGCTCTGGCTGCCTTTTCTACCCCCTGGAGTCCCCTTAGCTCAGCATGACTGGTGGTATGATCCAGCAGGCTCCATAAGAAACCCCCCCCCCCCCCCCCCCCTCTCTTCTGTCAGTGCTAGGGTGTAGCTACTGATCCCATACTACAGCACAGAGAGTGAGAGTGAAAGGGAGGTGGGACATCAGGTGTCACAGCTCCACAGCCCCAGATGAGGCTGCATCACCACGACAACCGGGGTGCCGGCAGGTGAGTCTGAGGACATGCACGCACACTCACATGTACACAGAGGAGTACATTACTTTGACATACAGTTCTGGGTTCAAGTGACAGCAGCCTATTGTCACTTTTACCTCTTATGAACATTTTACTAAAAGTGAATCTGTGCAGCATGTACGTTTCTGTATATGTGTGTGTGCATGTGTGTTGGCTTGAAGCTATGAATGTACAGTATATGTGTGTGTGAATGTACGCCATCCCTCCCAGTTTGGTGATGGTGGGAGACAAAGGGTCCCCTCCGTCTGGCGCCTAAGCATCATTCGCAATGCCGGCGTTAGGTGGGAAAGTTCTGTGTCATCCTCCACGTCTGATCGAACAAAAAAAGTCATGAGATTGAGGATGAGCCCTCCTCCACCTCTACACATAAATGCCACTTGCCACCAATTCCCATCGAACACTCCTGACTCATGATGATAAAAGAGCACGGTCACAGCAGATGATCACCCAGTCGAAGGGGTTAGGGTGGGGGATGTGTTCTGAGGACACGGCGTCTGAGGCGACGGGGGTGGCGGTCATGACACTACTGTAATGTGCAATAGACATAGAGCATGATGTTTAAAGCACAAGTGGCAAAGGCAGGGTCATCTGCCATGCACATGACTGTGTGAGAGAGTGTGTGTAAAAGGGAGTATGTGTGTTTGTGTAGGCACTTTAAAAGAAGCTTAATGTGTCAAACTGTTGCTCATTACTGACCGATGAACTCAGACAAAGGGGTCGCTGGATCATACATGCAGTCTCGTGTCATATTCTGTGGGGGGAGGGGGGGTGGGTGGATGTTGCATGTAGGGGGTGGGGTGGTGGGGGGTAATAGGGATGCTGTATATGTAGAACGTTAAAAGGCATGTATGCACAGGAATCCCGATCATCTCATTTTAGACGTGTCTGTCACCAGACGATCGTGTGCGCATTGCACCGCTCTGTTCTCTACTGACACTCTAATTCCACCGGTCCCACTTCACAGCCACGGTCATCTTCCCACCCTGAATCTCCACCGACCGCAGAGCCTCGCTTGGGCTCTGTCTCCGTCTCTGTCTCTCAGAGCTGTGGACTGGTTCAACCTCATTCCTTTGACACAAAATGATCAATCCCCTCTTTGTATTCGCTACTGTAATACTTGTGTTCTTATCCTTAGGTGCCCTTTGTTAGAAGCTGCCCATGTGATTGCAGATCTTGGTAAAAGGGCTCCAGTCTAGTATGTTAGACATGGTAAGTCAGCTAATAAAAATGAAATTTAACATTTAGTTTTATTTTAATTATACCTTCCAACACTTTTTCCAGTTCAGACTTTTTTACAAATAGATTTCTTATGAAAGAAGCATTTTTTCCACCCTTTTTTGTCTTTTGGGGCGTTTACCAGTGAGCAGTGTGGTTGAGACATGGGTGGAGAACTGAGCTCAGACTCCTGACGTACAAGCTCACAGGTCGAACACTCAAAGTGAGACTCTTCAGCATTTAATGTTCAAAATCATAATACAGTGTTTGGACTAATTAGCTGCTTTTTCTCAAGCACATGTATCATGAAATGGGGATACACAGATGATGCTGTGATTTACCTTTTTTTGTAGGCTCCAAATTATATTCATCTGTGTTTTAAAGATGCACTAGTCAATTGATCCGAGACTGGAATCGATCAGTTTTTTTGTGATCCACTCTTATAGGTCAGATACTATCATTTTTACCTTATTCATTAAATGCGTTCAAATTAATAGCTCCCACATTTTGTAGTCTATAAATGCATCAACCACCAGCATGCACATTTTGATTTTAATCGGAAAACAGAGATGTTTATGTAGCCCTTAATTAAAAAATGGGGATAATCTTGTAATTCCTTCAATTTCTGTTTGATTAAAACTAATAATTTTATTAAAGACCTACAGCTCATTCATTTGTCTTATATGTGGTATAATCCTTAAAGAGAAAACGTGGAATTACCCAAAAACAAACTGCAGATCAGACTTAGGAAAAAAACGGGACATTGGTATCGGGCAGGAAAATCTGGATAAGTACATTCTCTGATCTGTCATTATTTGCAATTATTATTCAGTGAGTTGCAAGCAAATATCAAAAACAAGCTGCACATTTCCTTTCAATGTCCTTTTCTTCTTTCCCTTCCTATTTACAATGATTCCCTTTCTCCCCATCGCATTCCCTCTTTTATCAACCCCCTTAGCTTGTATGCACACCACCGTCCCCTCCTCCATATGAGAGCACAGACATGCACCAAGATATACCCACCGTCACGTTCAAATACATTCAGACGAACTGTGCTGCAACCGCACATACGTGTGGAGTTTGCACACCGCTGCACAATGACTTGCCATCATGCATGTCCTGGTTTACACTGTGGGGGGCCTCAACAAAAAGAAACTGAAGACACAGTTTAGTACTTTTAAAAAATGTTTTTAAATACTGCAATGTGAGCACGATGGTAAGTGAAGTAGTGCTTCAAGGGTATATCTCGAATAGTAGTAATTGTAGGAAATGAATGTGTAGCAAAACAATTATCCTAATTGAGCATTCCAGAGCAGCCTTGCAAAATGGCTGCCGAGCTGGCACGCTGTCTGTGATGGCCGACGAGTGTGTAGGTCTGAAGCGTGTGCATGTATCGCTGCGTATGCCTGTGTACATCATAAGCTTGTTTGTATACCTCCGTGTGCTTTTACTAAATCTGATTGTATTTCTGCATCTGCTTTTTCAGTGACTGCTTTTTGTCACAGGAAGCCTTTCCTGCCGGAGATCTCCACTAATCCTTACTGTAATTACCCTCCTCGGTATACCTAGACTGTAGGAGGTATTATGTCAAACTGCCTTGCTGTAACAGTTGGGTTGAGTTAGGGATTACAGTTCTTTTACTCTTTCAAATAAAGCTGTGCTTTAGCTGGTGAAGGTACATTTGAGTTTCGCATCTTTGAAATGCCAGCGTTTTTCCTAGTATTGATGTGCTAAATGTATTCTACCAAACAGCTGACCTTGTTGTTTCCTTACAGCTCTTTGTACCTCACCGGCCAAGCACCCAACCATCCACCCAGCCAGCTATCCTGCAGTCTACCACTCCATCCATCCATCCTTCCATCCACCCAGTGAAGCGGGGCCAGCACCAGCCAGAACTGGCAACCTGCAGGAGTCATCAGGGTTAGTGCTCGTTTGGCACGCCTCAGTGTCAGAACCATCTGCAAGCATCTGGCTGCAACTTGTAAATTCATAGATCTGCATTACCTCAAATGAAAAGAGGCCTCATTCTTATAAGTCATTTATTCAAGTGTGATAATGTGCCGTTTTCTTTGCTTTTTCCTTTAAACTCTAACAGGATATTAAGTTTTAGATAATTTGTTCTTAAATCTCCTCATGCTTTTACACTAGGTAAGATGTCTCACTGTATAACCTTGAATAAAAATAGCACAGATTTTTTCTGTTTTTTTCACAGACTTGCAGCAATAACGTGTAACTGGATTGAATTAATATAATCACAAAAGCAACAAATATTGCTGCTGCTGTTAAGGTTATACAACATATCGATTGTTACTGGTATAATAATGTCATTTATTTATTGTTTTTGAAAACATAGAGAATACACACTCACTAAATATAGTAGTAGTTTTCTGGTGCTTAAAGCCCAGAATGTCATACCTTTTTATAACGCTGCTCTTTATGGAGTAGCACATGGATACCATGCTAATATGAACTTTGTCTTTATTGTAAGCGAGGGGGAAAGTGTAGTTAACCTTTCGGCCAGCTGATTGGCAGTTGGCAGCAGCATGTTGACGAGGGGCAGCCCCTTTATTTTCTCTGACATATTAACAGGACTGAAAAGTGCAGTAAGGGTATTATATGACATTTTCATTGGGTTGGAAACCTTGACTTTCTAAAATCTTGCTGTAACTTGATACTGTTAACTGGCCCATGCCTATTTCAAAGCAAATTCCAAGCAAATTATTCAACATCCTTATGACAGTAGTTTAATATGATTCACTTAAAGGTGGTTATCTTCCTAAATATACAGTGACACTTTCACGCAAGATAGGAAGCATTCTTTCATTTACATACTTATTCCAACTCTCCTATTAGCCTACACACATGTCCACCAAGCGCAGATTATGAAGCGTCACTGGATTAAGTCAAAGCCGTGCGCTCTGCTAATAACTCCAACACCGCGAGCGCTTCCCTTTTCTGCAGTTCATCTGGGACGCACTGTAAAAAGACAAAGCTGAACTAAATGAGTACCAGTGCCAGGGCCTTATCGCGTCTGAGTGGGCGTGGGGCTCGTGTGCTGGCGTGTAATGGAGACGATATGTGTGTCTGTGCAAAAATATGTACGTACTACACATAAAAAAAGAAATCTCATCCTCTATTTCTAATGTATTTGTTGAGCAGTGGTGCGGTCGACAGTGAGGAAGGGATGGTGACGTGGGAACACTGGGCTGCTCAATCACAGGCAGCAGGGTGTGCCCCTGGATGTGTGCTTTAACATGTGTGTTATAGAGTGAGGCGGTGTGTAGATGACTGTGAGATACCTCTGCTTTTTACAGAGTGTGGATAATTGTCTCTCATGTCAAAACTATTCCAGTGTAATGGAGTCATTAACTTCATACCTGTGAATACAGTAGTTCAGGGCAGCTCAATGCAATGATTTTTTTTCTTAAAAAAATAGATGATAGCAATAGCTGCATTCTTAAAGAGAGTTTAGGAAAACACAGACTTGTATAATTTCTTAGTTTTACTGTCAGATAATAATCACAAGAAAGTAATAAAATTTGTGTAACCAGATGGTTTCATTTAAGCACACTCCTGGTATTTGGTGTAATTCCAACAACTGTTTAAGGAAAAAAGGGCTTTTGAATACAGTCAGAAATGTCAGGGTAAAGAACAAATCCAATTTTCTTAACCAATTAAATTGGAATCAAATGGATGTGCACTCCAGAGTAAAAAGGAAACATGAGTACATGACTCCCTGTGTGTGTACCAGTGATTGGAAAAAAGGCCTTTCAGAGCAGTCTAAACAGGAAATGGATGCTTGGCAAATGCTCAGCCAGCATCTTTATCGCTGCTGCTCTCAGACCTGACCGCAGCATTTCCTTAATAATGGACACAGTCACTTCTATTTATGCACTCAATAGCACCTCGCAGCCTTTCAGTATGTTTCCAGAGATAATATTTGAGTCTAAAATAAAGCACCAAGGTTCAGAAGATAGTTTTTTTTGCATAAACACGATCAATTATCTGATTTACACATAAACCTTGAAAAAGGACATGTAGTTCGTGTTTAAAGATAAAAAGTGTTCTGAAATTTTGAAGTTTTCTTTTTATTTTGTGCTGGTCTGCAAAGATTTGACCAAAGCTGAGGTTTATAATTTCGACAGCGCAGAATGTTCTCCATAGCACAGCCTTTCTGCGTTCCTGGCTTCCATCCCAAAGCACAGACAACAGGCGTCGTCATTTTCCAACTCGATTTACAGACGCATTAGGAGACGCTTAGACGCGCCCATCTCGCTAAAACGCAATCAGCGTGCCTCTGTGTTTTAAAAGGAAATTGAGGGTGCCATTTTTATCGACTTCTTTTTCCGTTCTCCTCCTCGGCAGACTCCATTCGCTGCTGAAAACCCGTCCGGCGAAAGCAGCTGCATACAGTTTGGAAGTTTTATAAAACGGCAAGAATCTTTTACTGAAACATGATTACAAATGTGTTACCATAATATATTGTATGTATCTGCAGCTGAGTTTTAATAATAAGTTGCCTTTGTAAAGGTTTTTTTTGTTTTTGTTTTACCCAAATACAATAAAATACATTTCTGTTCAGTTTTACTTTTAACAAATATACCCAAAGCAAGAATGGAAGTGACTTATTTTGATTAACCCTGGATTTCATTAATAACAAAATTATTATTTAGAATTCTAGTAAGTTTAATGAATATATTTGTTGACACATTTATTTAAAAAAAAATTATTAGCAATTTAATTTTCTGTATTTTAACTCTCTCCCTTCTGTCTGAAAATCAACCAAACATACTTTATATATCATTTTTCACCTGTAGAAAGTGTCCTGATCAGTCTTTGTATTTGTTTTGCTATTTAATTGTAATGTTATTTAGTGAAGATAAAATGTCCCCTCCAAAAAAAAAGCTTTCACGCGTACAACTCTGGTGACATCACATAAGGCATTATGCCACTGATCACTCTTTTTGTTAATGTCCCTTTGTATTTAACACATTTTCTCTTTATGCACATATTTTGATTTAAATTTAAAGTGTCTACTTGTGTCCTTTTGGGCTGCAGGAAAATTTGAGGAGCAATCTTTTGGAAAATTTGGCAACAATAAAACTCATTGAAGCGGTTTGTAGAGAAAACCAGTTTAGACTAGAAATGGACTTGAATACTTGAGAATCTAACGTCAATGTATTGTTAGGTGGAAAAAATTCACCACAGAATGCCATGTTTAAATATTATTTCTCAAAAGCTTTTGACATCGCGCTTTTTGATGCAATCTTGCACAATGAAAACATGCTTCCATCCTCTGAACTTCTAGATCAAACATCTCTGAGCTTTCCAGAGGTTACCCGAGTGCACTTCAGGGAGGGATTCAGGCAAAGTCCACTCCTGCAGTGGTTACGTCCTGTTTGACCCTCAGCTAAACTTATGACTAATTGTGAGGTTGGATAAAACTGACTAGAGAAGCTGAGAAACCAGACAAAGGATGGGGGTTGGGAATGGCAGAAATGAACGGATGAAAAGGGATAGAGATGTTTTAAAAAGAGAGCTTTTAGGTTAAAAAAGGGGGTATCATTGAAAACGTGGCACCTACCTTACTGCTTATCTCGAATAATTTTTTTGTTAATTTTCTGTAAAAAAAAAAAAAAAAGTTTAATATCACTCATCCTCTTTTACACTCTTCATTTCTCCCAGCATCACCCCATTTCTTGTACCAGCTGTTCAATCATCTGCTTCACTTTTGATCTATGATTTTTTTTTTCAGTCGTATTCCCGTTCTACCTCCTTGACATTTTTCTATTCCCCTTCTATACACCACAAAAAGACCTTTCATTTAAATCCCAGCCTTTTTTTTTCTGAATCACTGGAAGAACGAGATTGATCATGCATCTCTCCCATATTGATTTTTCTCAAACAGTATATGCAGACGCTCATGTGCTGAATTTATATGTGCCGTTTAAGCGGCTGCATCTCTTCAACAAACCTTTCTCTTTCTTTTTCTTTCTCTTTTTCCACCCAGCAGCAGCATAGATCTATAGCTTTTAGGTGGAGGGGTCTCTCTCCCTCTCTCTCTTTCTCTGTCTGAGCATGTGGACGTTATCTTGAAATGAGGGGCTGGCTGCCATAGCAACCATATGATGAGGCAGGCGAGGCTATTTAAAGGAATTCCACTGCTGCTCTCGTTCCCTGTCAGCTTCACACCAGTCCAGCACGAGACAAAGGCACACATGTGAAGACGAATTTAGATGCTTATCTTTTCATGTATTATTTGCTGTTGATGCTTTGTCACAGTGTCACAAAATATAGTTGTTTTTTTTATTTCAACTGGAATCTTTCCGCTTTAAAATCGCTAAATTTTTGTCAATCACACATGTCCGTCTTTCTTCCCTTATTGCCAGTCAAGGATCAAATAATAGGGAAACATTCTTAATTAACATACATGGAAAACAATAATTCAATGTCTTGTACCAGTTAGAGCATGCAGCAAACATTTTAACTCGATTTGCATAAAATGATCACACATGAACACACACACAACGTGCCTAAGCTAAAGCTGTCTGGTCATTGGTGGCATTTTTAACTGTAATCTTGAATTATCTGCATAAGGGACGGCTAGACTGTGTGAGGCCTAAAGTAATTATTTTTTCCATAAAACCCACAACATCTCTCCAGAGAGGGATTTTGTCAGTGGACAACTATGTATGAAACAATGAGTGTGAGATGTTGCTCTGCACATCCCGAGGCTTATAGAGGAAGGAATCCATGTTCTTAAACACACATTTTATATACCTATCTTCCCTTCATATGTATACTATCCATCTCATACCTTATTGCTCATTGAAAATACTGTTCTGGTAAAAAGGTATTAGTAGAATAGTGTCTTACCTGGAGAAGAATATTCTCTTGCCGTTTTTATTCAGTATAAACCCAGACTGTTTGGTTCCCAGAGGCTGAAGCTAACTGCTAGTCTGTGAGGAACCAAAAGTTGATTGAAACAAGTCCAGCCTACACAAATAAGTCAGTGCTTCATAAGAAAGCTATTTTATGACCCTTTAAAGGGATAGTCCATATTTGTTGAAGTGGGTTTCTGTGAAATAATTCTTGGTAATAGTGCACTCACCTGTTGTAGACGGATGGAGTGATTTTGTAGAAAAGTGAAGAAATCCTCAGAGCAGTGAAAGGCTAATAGCTGGTGAGTCAGCCCCCTGTCAAAGCTCATTTTAGCAATTTAAAACTCAAACTGAAAATGAGATGCAAAGCTATAGCAGTGGATATTAAATGTCCAGTCTCTTGTTGATGTGCATGTTATGAAAATTTGCTCATATAACCTTAGATCTGATGAATATCAACACTTTCAGTTTGAGGGGTTTTAAATAGCTAAGCTGTTTGCTTTCATTTTTTTTGCAAACTCACTGCAACATTAAACCTATTTGTAACAGGCTACTAATAACTTTGCGGAACAACATTTCAGAAATACACACTATCCCTTTCAATTGTCTGCATGTTTTCCTTTGTTGATTATTTACCAGTTCGGTAACAAGAAATAGGAAATGGACATCAGAGGCGGTACGCCACCAATACTCTTTCTGTGTGAAACACATACTGACAGCGGATAAGGCAATGCTTTTTTGGTCAGAGTAACAGTGAGATGAGAAAGTAAAGCTGTGTAAAAAGCAAAAATAATACAGCCAACCCAATAGTAAACATTATTGTATTGATTGTTACCTTTCTATCAAATAGTTATCCTAAAAGGAAACAATTTACATGTTCTGTATGACACAGGAAGGTTAGTAGTGACACACAGTTTCCTACTTCCATTTGCCATGTAAACAAACACAGGAATCTGTAAATAACCACCCAATGCAAACATGACAACAGATTAGGTCAATAAAACAGTTTTTCCATGATCTGATATGGCATTGCTCAGATTCTGAGTTGTTTTTGGACAGTACAAGTCCGTTTTGCTCTTGGTCCCATTTGAGCTAGGACCGGGACCAACAAATCTGGATTTATACGAAATAAATCCACCAAGGGAGTTTCCTACAGTAGTTAAGATAATGACCTAATTTCAAAAACCCTGAACTATCTGTTTCATCGTCCTACATACAAATGTTGCATCCTGTTCATTCTGTGTCTGTTTGGTCTTTTTATTTTTTTCTTGAGACCATCCTTAAAACAGAAAAGCAGCAACAGAAGCACATTGTTCAGGGTGCAAAAGTCAACAGAACTCAGAACCGGTGGACTCACTGTTCATGTTTAAAAGCCATCAAATGATTTCCTTCTGTTAGTCTGCCCCCAGAACAAGAATAACTACTTGCTTATTTTGTAAATTAGGCTCTGTAAACCTCCTAAAATGAAAACATTTAATGATTTCTGGGATTGGTTCATCACATTTATAGGGTTTTTGTCCTGTGCCCATAAATCCTATTTTATCATGCCGATAGTCTACATTTCAATCTGAAGTACAGAATAATTGGCGAATCTGCTGCTGTTCTTTTATCGCTCATTTAAGCCCCGGGTGCAGCTCTGAGAGAGCAGTCAGGAAGATTTAAAGAGCCTCACAGAAGCAAAATTATGAGTGACCGCTCTCCTCTCGTAACGCTCGCTCTGCTCTTCACTGTACTCTTTATCTCGTTCTAATCCCAACTCATTTCATATGCTAAGTAAAAACTTATATCCCTCTTCACTGTACATACACACGCATGCCTCATTGCCCTGGTGTAATTATGAAATTTACATAGAGGCTTTTTTTGCAGAGATGTGGAGAGCTGAAGCGGGGGGCTGTGGGTGGTCTAATGCCTGGCAGGTGTAGAGAGGTAGGGCATGAACTCCCAGAATCTCTCATGTCTAGATTGTTGATGTGTACACCACAGGAGGAAGCAGAAAGAAAGTTCCTTCAACTCTGCGTGTTATTCTGCTCACCTTGAACGGTTTCCTCGGATTCTCATTTGCATGTTCTTTTTCTTTTTTCTTTTTCACAGCTGCTACAGATGAAGCGAAGATAGCAGTGAGATGAAGAGGCAGAGCTGACTCCATACCCCCGGGGAGGATGCAGCGAGGTGGAACCACTTGCCTGCCTCCCAGTGGAGAAACACTTTCACCATCAGAGCGCCATCTGCAGACTTGGTGGGGCGGGACAGCTGGTGTTGTGAATCAGGCCGCTGTAGTTCAGGGACCGGCTACTTCCCAACACCAGGGTCTCATCCTCACTCCTCACGTCCCATTAATCTCTCATTTTCTCCTTTTTATATATTACCCTAAATCAAAGCTACTTTCTTTCTTATAATTGTAAATTAAGTAGTTTTTTGTTCTTATTTTTACTTTTATTTGTACAGAACATTTCTGCTTATATTAAAATTAAACTTCACTGCAGGCAATAAGTGGAAAGTAAATATGTCCAAAGTAAATTAATAAATATGTATTCCACAATTTGTGAATGTGTCTTTATACTTATGAATTATACTTATGAATTGTATGAATTGTAACCACGCCCAAATTAAATGAAAGCACTAAATGTGTTTTTGGCTGTGGGTCAGTTCACCCCTTCACTAAATAATACCCACATATGCCCATTTCGTTCCTTCGTACTTCCATTTTATACCTATAACCAAACCATTTCATATCCAAGTATATTAAGTGAAGCGAGTCAGTTGATTTTTATTCAAGTATTTTCAGAAATAATGATAATAAATTATCATAAAATGCTCAGCTCTCATGTTTAACCTGCTGTAAATGTATATTTGCTGAAAACTTTGTATGACAACCTAGGTTTTACTTATTTTTTCTTCTGGTTCTGATCCAATTGGGGTCAGTTGATTCTTTTAAAATGTGACTGCTCTGATTACACCACAATAATTCAAAGGGTCTTCCTTTCTCAGAATAGTCATACAATCACATTACCTTACAGCAGACTATTGGTAGATTACAGGAAATTATTTTAAATTGGCAGTTGTCAAAGAAACACTTTCACCACACTTGGACCCCTGGTTGGCATGAAATGCTTTTGGCTGCATAATTTTGTACCTGAAAATGTTGAATATACCAAAATTGTGACTGTGCGAAATGCCAAACCTCACTGCTGTGGTTGTGATTGTCATTTCCATGTCTTCACCCACCATTTTTGTCACCCCATAATTGTGGTCTGCCCATTTCACTAATTAAATTGGAAATTTAATTTTGTGTCATTAAGTCAATTATGAAACATGGGTAATATCTTGGTTTTCCCCCTTTTGTAGAGTGAATCAGACCCACAATTTTGTTTGTCTAAGCAGTCCGGACAGAAATTACAAAATGTGTTTTAGGAATCATTCCAAAACAAATATAAAACACGCAATATGATAGTGATAGTGAATCAAGAGCTCACATGTGGCAACTCATTGTTTTCAAATTCATGTCTATCAAGTATGATTTGCATTTCTATGTTGGCCTTTTTCACTCCGATATGCCTTAAGAAATCTGATGCAACACACTGACTGACCATAAATCTTTTTCCTTTCTCTTTACAATTATAAATTACTTCACTGTTTTGGTGAGTTATATAAACTTAATAAAATACATTGATGTTTGTGGTGCTAATGAGACAAAATCTAAAAAAAGTGCAGAGTATCAATACTTGGGCAATAAAATCCCTTGTACAATAAACCACTTAATCCCAGCTGTTTTATTGAAAAGATACCACATTCAGATGTCAGTTTTGTGACCTAATATTGAATGGCACTTAAAACAGTAAAATTAAATTGTCATTGTTTTAAGGACCAAGATGTTCAAAAAGCACACAGACAGAATTAGTTTTGTGATTTATGTTGGCCTTTCTTTATGGGCACTTTGTATCTGATTTGGTTCTTATACAGGTCCTTCTCAAAATATTAGCATATTGTGTTAAAGTTCATTATTTTCCATAATGTCATGATGAAAATTTAACATTCATATATTTTAGATTCATTGCACACTAACTCAAATATTTCAGGTCTTTTATTGTCTTAATACGGATGATTTTGGCATACAGCTCATGAAAACCCAAAATTCCTATCTCACAAAATTAGCATATCATTAAAAGGGTCTCTAAACGAGCTATGAACCTAATCATCTGAATCAACGAGTTAACTCTAAACACCTGCAAAAGATTCCTGAGGCCTTTAAAACTCCCAGCCTGGTTCATCACTCAAAACCCCAATCATGGGTAAGACTGCCGACCTGACTGCTGTCCAGAAGGCCACTATTGACACCCTCAAACGAGGGTAAGACACAGAAAGAAATTTCTGAACGAATAGGCTGTTCCCAGAGTGCTGTATCAAGGCACCTCAGTCTGTGGGAAGGAAAAAGTGTGGCAGAAAACGCTGCACAACGAGAAGAGGTGACCGGACCCTGAGGAAGATTGTGGAGAAGGGCCGATTCCAGACCTTGGGGGACCTGCGGAAGCAGTGGACTGAGTCTGGAGTAGAAACATCCAGAGCCACCGTGCACAGGCGTGTGCAGGAAATGGGCTACAGGTGCCGCATTCCCCATGTCAAGCCACTTTTGAACCAGAAACAGCGGCAGAAGCGCCTGACCTGGGCTACAGAGAAGCAGCACTGGACTGTTGCTCAGTGGTCCAAAGTACTTTTTTTGGATGAAAGCAAATTCTGCATGTCATTCGGAAATCAAGGTGCCAGAGTCTGGAGGAAGACTGGGGAGAAGGAAATGCCAAAATGCCAGAAGTCCAGTGTCAAGTACCCACAGTCAGTGATGGTCTGGAGTGCCGTGTCAGCTGCTGGTGTTGGTCCACTGTGTTTTATCAAGGGCAGGGTCAATGCAGATAGCTATCAGGAGATTTTGGAGCACTTCATGCTTCCATCTGCTGAGAAGCTTTATGGAGATGAAGATTTCATTTTTCAGCACGACCTGGCACCTGCTCACAGTGCCAAAACCACAGGTAAATGGTTTACTGACCATGGTATCACTATGCTCAATTGGCCTGCCAACTCTCCTGACCTGAACCCCATAGAAAATCTGTGGGATATTGTGAAGAGAACGTTGAGAGACTCAAGACCCAACACTCTAGATGAGCTAAAGGCCGCTATCGAAGCATCCTGGGCCTCCATAAGACCTCAGCAGTGCCACAGGCTGATTGCCTCCATGCCACGCCGCATTGAAGCAGTCATTTCTGCAAAAGGATTCCCGACCAAGTATTGAGTGCATAACTGTACATGATTATTTGAAGGTTGACGTTTTTTGTATTAAAAACACTTTTCTTTGATTGGTCGGATGAAATATGCTAATTTTGTGAGATAGGAATTTTGGGTTTTCATGAGCTGTATGCCAAAATCATCCGTATTAAGACAATAAAAGACCTGAAATATTTCAGTTAGTGTGCAATGAATCTAAAATATATGAATGTTAAATTTTCATCATGACATTATGTAAAATAATGAACTTTATCACAATATGCTAATATTTTGAGAAGGACCTGTATATAATTCTGTTCCTCTTGGTTGTCATTCATCCATTGGCTTATGCTGATCAGGTTGCAGGGTCAAGAAGGGAATCCCAGACATTGTTGTCCCCGGCTCTTCTGGGGGATCTCAAGGTGTTTCCAGACCAAAGGGATATTTACAGGGGTTGGACAATGAAACTGAAACACCTGGTTTTAGACCACAATAATTTATTAGTATGGTGTAGGGCCTCCTTTTGCGGCCAATACAGCGTCAATTCGTCTTGGGAATGACATATACAAGTCCTGCACAGTGGTCAGAGGGATTTTAAGCCATTCTTCTTGCAGGATAGTGGCCAGGTCACTACGTGATACTGGTGGAGGAAAACGATTCCTCCCTCGCTCCTCCAAAACTCCCCAAAGTGGCTCAATAATATTTAGATCTGGTGACTGTGCAGGCCATGGGAGATGTTCAACTTCACTTTCATGTTCATCAAACCAATCTTTCACCAGTCTTGCTGTGTGTATTGGTGCAATGTCATCCTGATACACGGCACCGCCTTCAGGATACAATGTTTGAACCATTGGATGCACATGGTCCTCAAGAATGGTTCGGTAGTCCTTGGCAGTGACGCGTCCATCTAGCACAAGTATTGGGCCAAGGGAATGCGATGATATGGCAGCCCAAACCATCACTGATCCACCCCCATGCTTCACTCTGGGCATGCAACAGTCTGGGTGGTACGCTTCTTTGGGGCTTCTCCATACCGTAATTCTCCCGGATGTGGGGAAAACAGTAAAGGTGGACTCATCAGAGAACAATACATGTTTCACATTGTCCACAGCCCAAGATTTGTACAATTGAAACCGACGTTTGGCATTGGCATGAGTGACCAAAGGTTTGGCTATAGCAGCCCGGCCGTGTATATTGACCTTGTGGAGCTCCAAACGGACAGTTCTGGTGGAAACAGGAGAGTTGAGGTGCACATTTAATTCTGCTGTGATTTGGGCACCCGTAGTTTTATGTTTTTTGAATACAATCCGGGTTAGCACCCGAACATCCCTTTCAGACAGCTTCCTCTTGCGTCCACAGTTAATCCTGTTGGATGTGGTTTGTCCTTCTTGGTGGTATGCTGACATTACCCTGGATACCGTGGCTCTTGATACATCACAAAGACTTTCTGTCTTGGTCACAGATGCGCCAGCAAGACGTGCACCAACAATTTGTCCTCTTTTGAACTCTGGTATGTCACCCATAATGTTGTGTGCATTTCAATATTTTGAGCAAAACTGTGCTCTTACCCTGCTAATTGAACCTTCACACTCTGCTCTTACTGGTGCAATGTGCAATCAATGAAGACTGGCTACCAGGCTAGTCCAATTTAGCCATGAAACCTCCCACACTAAAATGACAGGTGTTTCAGTTTCATTGTCCAACCCCTGTATATAGTCCCTTCAATGACTGGGATCTGTAGCAGGTTCTTGCCCCTTAAACAGGCTCAGAAAACCTCAAAAAGAAGGCGCCAGGAGGCTTGCTGATGAAATCCCCAATCCGCTTCAGCACACTTTCAGTGCATAAGAGCAGTGACTCTGCTTCAATCTCCCCCAGTTGAGAGCTCCAACCCCTATCTCTAGGTCAGAGCCCAGCCACCCTGTGATCTTAGATTTTTTTTCCTCCTGACCAAATGTAGATATAAAGTAAATAAAGGCCCTTCTTTTGGGCTCAACTTTTTCTTCACTAAAACAGACCAGAGCAGCAGCCACTGCATTACTGGCTCCAATCTGTGTATTCATCTCCTCAAATAATCCATGTGGCCGGGTGGAACCTGGGCATGCTGATTACTGGTTTCATAATCGGGCTCTTGGTAATTTTGCATCTTTGTTTTTACCTTCCAGTGATTGTTTGTAGTCAATACAATTATTTTTTCTTTTTTTTGGGTAGCAGCCCTCCCTCATGTTTTCTTCTCTTTGCAGAGTGTCATTAATATTATTTAAAACTTGAATTCCTTAAATGCTGAAATCATATCATTTGGCAATTTATTGTATTTAATTATTTCATGTGCTGCAGTCCATTATAACACTATTCAAACTGTCACTATGTCGCAGAGAACATCTGATTAATTAACCTAGCAACTGAGTTGCAGACTAGTCATTGACGGATGAAAAAAAATCATTTCATGATTTATTGGATACAAAAATGTTCACATACAGTTTTAACATAAAATGTTCACACATTTCAATGAATTATTTCCACGTTTAAACAAGTATTTCACAAATTACTGAAACATGTAATTAAGCAAAACTGATAAGACCATTAATAGTCAAAAAAAACTTCTGAATCAAGAAAGAAACGCACAAGCTTTGAATATTGTCATATGACGACTGGTTACGCATGCGCGATGTTGCTGGGCGACACGTCTTCGGTGACCTTAGGAGCACGGCTTTCTGTGACAAGCGAAAATATTGGAACAGGAAGAAAATAACTCAACATTAACTGCTTTCTGTTTTCATTCAACCCAGCTTTAAAAACTTGTATTTAATCACGGTTTTATTAGTTAACATGTTTCCGTCTTCTAACAGGGTGAAACTGAACCGACTCACCTTAAAAGACGTTGTTGGTCTCAAACTAGCTCCTCGGAGGCAAAGACCCTCGAAGGCCATTGACTCCTTAAAACAAGGTAAAATGTACTTTCTGAGCCTGTGTCTGGTGACATACACGAGCTGAACCAAACCTTAACACGTCCAAAAAGCTTGGAAAAACAAAAGGATACTCTCCAGGATAACCTTAAAGCTGAGAAATTACCTCTAGTTGTGTACAGGGGGCGATATGAGGGGTAAACAGAGCGGGCCGAACTCAAGAGGCAAGTATGAAGAAAGTAAACCCAACACTAGAAGCACTAGAACAGGTTGAAGCAAGACTAGAATTAGGTTTATTTGGTGCGTTTGCGCCGACTCGGACAGCCGGCGGTCGATCACAATCTGAAAACCAGTAAAATGCCCTCTCCGCTAAAAGTGGCCGCAAGAAAGGCAACGGGAAGACACAAATTGTGTAAATCTAGCACTCACGGAGGATGCAGTTTTAGACCAGGTAGGAGTAAAGGCATGTTTAGCAGCATAGGAGGGAGAGATGGACAAAGCTCAGTCAAGGCCGAACCCGGGGGTCGCAATCGGGGTTCTGCTGCTGCTCTCGGGGGACAAGTGTCAGCAGGGACGCCGCCAGAACCCAGAAGACCATCAAGTAAGGTGCATCTTAGGTCAAACGTTAGATAGCGTCATTGAGGTATTTCTGTTGTGTTTTTGGTGAAATGCTCAATGTGGCTAACATTTTATAAGGTAGATGATTCATCTGACCAGCAGGTTCTTCCCTGCAAGGTTTTTTGAAACATGTGAAATGCTAAGCTAACGGCGGGGCAAAACTTTCAACTTCTTAAGCCATACAGTATCAAATATGAGAAAATGTCATGCAGGAGATTATACTAAACGTCAGCGATGACGTTAAGAATCACGTCCAAATAAAACGTGGTAAAGAGCCCTAAAACACGATGAACGAGGCCGTCAGCTGCCGTATGCAGACCGAGGAACTACCATGTTCTGCCGGAAAAAGAAGGGGTGTTGGCTTAACACTCGCTTCCTCTGTCAGGAGGGAATTAGATTGCTAAGGTAATTTGGGAAAATAAGCATTAGTTAGCAAAAATATATATATATATATTTTTTTATAGCAGTGTCAGAGTATAATGGATTCTTAGTATTCCTCATCCACATACACTGCTCCCATTGAAAAGCTAGAGGATGGTCCATGAAGTGCTCTTGAGCTGTAGTTGAAAAGGTATCCAGAGGTATATTTGCAGTTCTGGTCAGACGTTTACATCTACTTATTGTTGGTTTGAGTGCTAAATAAATTTTGGGTTTTTATTTTGGTTAAGTGTCTGTTAACCACTCGCTGAGGAAAGAAAAGCTTTTTTAGGCTTCTGACTTCAGTGTAGCTGGATACTTGAGCACTTTTCTTATGGGAAGTGGTGGAGCCAATTTAAATGGGTTGATTCCTTGGCATGGACACTGCTTTCATTCAGTCCACACATTTTCAAGAGGACGAAGTTTCTGACTTTGTTTGCTTTTCAAAACCTGCCTTGATTTGTGTTTGCTATCATTGTCCCGTTGGATACCCACCTGTGATGAGTTTGAACTGTTTAGCTTCTGATCGGAGGGGTATTTGAAGAAACTGATGGTTGTCGTCTTTCATTGATCCATCTACTTTGTCCAATGCACCATGACCACTGGCTGTGAAACATCTGAATGTAATGCTACCATCACCATGTCTGGCTGTTAGTGAAGTGTATGTTAGGTTTGAAACCTGCACATTGACTCCTGCAAACATACGTGATTGTGGCCAAACAGCTCAATCTTTGTCACCTCTGACCATTTTTGTGCAAAATGTAGAGCAATACTTCATTTTCAAACTTCAATCCTTATCCAATTTTCTAAAAGTTTCATCTATAAATATGTTAGAAATGGGCCAAAAAGTCTTGAGATTTCTGGAAGTTGTGGACCTGCAAGAGTAAGAAATTCTGCCATGAAAAATGTGCAGAAACCCTTGATTTGAATTAGCTAAAACTACAAGAAAACAAATTAGGTAACTGATGAAACTGATCAGTGCTTGACTTGTCAACATTGTCTTGAGGCACATGCCTTTATGGCTCCACTTATTGGCTTTATTTGATCTTTTACTTTCCATTTTCAGACTTTATTCCGAATACACATCTGAACCCATCTGGACTGGCATGTTCAAACAAGTGTTTAAGAAGATCCGAATGTCAATACAGTTCCCCACAGCAGAAGAACTTGGGTAACCAAGTGCCTAAAAGCTCTAGCCCAGTCTCGGCGTCATCTCCTGCTGGGTATAAGGTCTATGGTGAGACAACAGAGAACATCGTTGTATGGATTAACAAGTATCCCAAAGTAACACTTTGTGACATTGCAGCAAAATGTGATGTATCCAGTGACAACTGTGGCTACATTTTACCGGGTGATCTCAAGAACAAGAAGATGCGTTGCTTCAAACAGGAAATGGAAGCCGGATTTCGAATTTGGCCCAGTTGTTCAGGGCATAACGAGCATGATGGTGAGCAAGGTGCTGAGGTTAAAAATAGCACTAGCATTTCCAGTGTGCAGAGTGTAAATAGCATCTGTCAGGCTGAAAGTCTGACGGAACAACACAAACACCCGGAAGAAGGCACAGACCCAGAGGCCTTAACGAATCCTTCCAAGCGATTGTACAACGGCTGGATGGATGTGGACACCACAGCTCTTACTTCTGTCTTGAAAGATAAACATACAGATGAACAAGAGATTAGGACTGGGGTGTTGGACCAAGATCATCCGGAAGTTCCTGGACTTGGATCTGGCCTGATTGGTTCGGACATTTGCAGAGACAAAAGAATAAAGCTTGGGGATGGAGCTGAGTGCAGCAGAGCTTGTAGCTTTGTCTTAAGAGAAATCGGTGTAATCAGCAAACCTGATCTACCTGGACATCCCACAGAAACTAATATGCAGCACATGTCACCAGATCTGTTCAGTGAGAGTGATGAAGATAACACGGACGAACCAGAGTCTTTCACTTGCCAGAGAGTAAAGCCGTATTTTAGGAAGCTACCTGGTTCATGTGCACGAACTTACATGGCCTGGCCTTTTTCAAATAGTCAACCGAGGTGTAAAGCTGACGCTTCTGTCCCAGCCTTTTCAGGAACATCTGCAGGTTTATCACCAAGGAGCACCAGTGACTCCATAACAGAGAATCAAGATCTGCCTACTTTATCCACCGGGGAAAATTACAACAAACTTTCAGATGCATCGTTGGTGAAGCAAGTTAACTCATCACGTGAAAACAGGAAAGTCTCAGAATCGGTCCAAACAAACCGGAAGACAGCGGAGCTCTCTGTGCAGTCTGAAGGATCTGTAGCCCATCTTCGTTCCAATTCCGTTTCATTCACAGGTTCAGGTCAGCATGGTAAGGAGTCTGCCATTGAGACTGGATCAAGCTCAACTTTTCCATTCAGCTGCTCTGAAACAGGCAGTTCCACATCCACTACTACCCACTCGGTGCTCAGCCTGAGTGCCTGGGAAACGGGCTCTGCTTTGTCTAATTTGTCTGATCCATCCACACACGATGCTCCACGAAGCCTGTCTGGCAAACTGTCCTCCGTGCCACCTTCATCGTTCCTATCAAGAAAAATCATAAACCCTGACCCCGACCATTCACTTGTATCCTCTATCAGCCTCCGTCAAAACCTGAAGAAGAACAATGAATGTCTCCTAAAAAGGAGCCCACCTATGCTGGAACCATTTGATGCAAGTCCATTTAAAACTAACTGTTTTTTATTGTGCAACATTACCAGAGACAAACATGTGGACACCGAGTCTGGTGAGTTTTTGCTTCCACCGGTACTCTCCCCTGTCACTTCACCCTATAGACGCATTGTAGGAAGAGCCTTATTCCAAAGCCTGAGCAGTTCTGAACATACGTGGAAGGCTTTGAACAAAGACAAAACTCCACCTGAGTTTTACTTGGCTCAAGTGGTTAAAGGCAACATTGAGACCTCCAGGAATTTTCCAGAACACCCCAGAAAAGAAGTGGAAAGTGATATAATATATCTCAGTACTCCGACTGACATCACTGCATTCAAATCAATGTCTTCTCCCAGCAACGCCACAGTGGAGGGTGATGGGGATATAAAGCAAACCTTGGATGACTCTGATTCTGAGGAAAACAGTGAGCATGGTAAAAGAAGCTCAGATCAAGTTCCCCTGGATCCTAAAATAAAGACCACTGTTGGTTCAAATGTTCTGACCGAAGGCCACTCCTCTCCCAGCAGCCATGATGAAGAGCACGCATCCTTTAGTGAGGAGGAAGAGCAGAGATCTGTTACAGATGAGGGATCAAGCGATTACAACACAGAAGGCAATGAAGGAGAAGCAGGGACAGACGAAGAACAACAGTCGGCCATTTTGGACGAGTTAACAGCTTATGAACAGGATATCTTGCTTCTTGATGTTATGCAGGAGGATCCAGAACTGTTTGAAAATCTGCCCGAGAAGAGCCTGCTGAACCTGGGCCCGGTCAGGGACACAGCGCCTCCTAAAAAGAGCCTAACTTCAACAATAAAAATTTCAGCAAAGACTGATCGATCCCCTTTAGTGTTTGAACAAAGGTGAGGCCTCTTATGTTTTAGCATCTGCATATGAAAGTTGGTCGTTCTCAGATTAAGTGAAACATGTTTGTGTTTCAGATTGACACCAGTTACAGTAAACCTTCATGATGACGCCATTGATCTTACAGGTATGAATTCTGCCTACATTTCTGGAAATCTTCGCTTCGCACGTCATTTGTGGCGGGCAAAGCCCGTCCTCTTATGTGGAATATTATCGAACTTTTCTCTATTGGTCTATTTCAGTGATGCTCTGATGTTTATCTTTCTGTTTGTTACAGAGAATAGTGAAAGCAGGCCATGGAGACCTCGGCGTAGCACCATGCCTACCAGAAATCAGAACCCCTGCCCTGTCACAGCCGGCCGAAGCAGACATGTGGTAATGTAACGGGAGGGCACACTGGCCTGTTATTGTGTCTTGTATAGAGCACCTAATTTCCCTGGAGCTTTTTAAAGCATTTTATTGCAACGCATCAAATATGTCTGAAACAAAGCATTAGTGGTGTTTCTCTTGGATAAATGCTGTCTAAGAGGGCAGAAAAAGAGCACATTGCTTTATATTAGTATAAAGTTACCTTACCTTTTATCATTGATTTGTTACAGTCACAATAAAGGCTCAATAAATCTATGCAGTATTATTTTTTTATAGAATGAGCAGAACATTTCTGGTTCTCTGCTTAAGCTGTTGTTTGTGTTTTTGGTCAAAATATTTCAGTATTAAATCAAATTATTATTAGAGGTACTGTACGTTTTAAAAAGTATTTATGTTGCTTTTTTTATATTTTGTCACATTCAGCCACAAACTTTAATGCATGTTATTGAGATGGTATGTAATGGACCAGAACAAAATGCAGCATAACTGAGAGGTTAAAGGCAATGATGCATGGTTTTCTAATTTAATTTATAAATTAAATAGAATTCTGGTGTGTGTTTATGTGTGTGTTTGTGTGTGTGCGTGCGTTCCTGTCTTGGCATCACAGTGAGAACCATTTTCCCAATTTCACCATCAAATTGAGGACCGTTTGTACCAAAGTGAGGACATTTTGCTGGTCCTCACGACTTATTTTGCTAACAGTTAGGTTTAGGACTAAGGTATGAATTGAGTTTAGGTTAAGGTTAGGGTTAGGTAAGCACTGGTAATGGTTAGGTTTAGGGTTATTGTCAGGGCTAGGGCATAGAAAGGGTTGAAAATGACTGAAAATCAATGGAAGTCAATGGGAGACAACACATGCTCCTCACTACATATAGCAAAACAAGAGTGTGTGTGTGTGTGTGTGTTTATCACTGTAGGTCAGTACTTTGTAGAGCCACCTTTCACTACTATTACAGCTGCATGGATTTTTGTCTCTACCAGCTTCGCAAATCTAGAGACGGACATTTTTCCCCCATTTTCTAGGAAATAGCTCAAGCTCTGTCAGACTGAATGGAAAGTACCTGTGAAAAGCAATTCCCAAGTCTTGCATGAAGTTCTCAGATTAAAGTTCAGACTTTGACTGGGCCTTTAAGATAAATGTGCATTTATCTTAACCAAGTCCTTTACAGTCTCTGACAGGGTTTTTGTTTTCTAGGTTTGTCCTGTATTTAGCTCCAACTGTCCTCTCATCAGTTTTAACTTGCTTCCCTGTTGAAGAAAACCATCCCCACTTCATTATTTTTCATTACAATGTGCTTAGGTTGATGTGTGTTCTTGATTTTTTTTTTTTTTTTTGCCATACCCTGTTTTTTCACACAGTTTTTACATAGAAGGTTAATTCTGTGTCATGTTTTCAAACAGGGCCAATCTGATAGAAACAACAGTACAATAGATGGCAGCCTGGAAAGGTATGTTTTTTTTACAACTCACATGCTGAAGTCCTCATTCGGTACCACTAGCTTATTAAGATAATCAGCCTGTGTGTGTGTGTGTCTGTGTGTGTTTAGTAATTTTGGTCACCCCATCCAGACAGTGAGCTTCTCCCACAGCACCCCCCTAGTTACGGCCTTAGGAACTGGTAAGTCTGCATTTTAAAAGGTACAATTTAAAACTGTTGCCATGAACTTGCTTTTAGTGACGACTCTTTTGTGTTTCAAGTGATTTACTCACATCCGGCTCCTCTGCTCCTTCCACAGGACCATGTAGGAAAAACTCAGCAAACGGGCCAGATTTTAGACGACTGAAATCCAGCGATGTAAGTATTCCTTGATGTCTTCCCTCAAACTCTATTATGCTCTTTTACTCCATTTTTATTTGTGTTCACAGGCCTTAATACACCTCTTATTTCAGCGAGACTGACTTTAATAAGTCAAGTCTAGAAAAACGCTTGGCCAAGATATTTCCTTGTGAATGATCCGATAAACCCAAACTATTCATCCAACTTTACGATGTACAGAACATAGTTTGATTCAATATGAATTAGCCCATGTTTCTTCGTGTACCCCAAACATAATGCCTGCTTAAAAAACAAAAGGAAGAGAGAACAGTGCGGTTCAGTAAATGACTGTTTTGCTGTTTCTAATGAATTCGGTGTAATGGAGCAAATCTTCTAATCCTCAGTACTGCAGACAGTACTTCAGTGAATCGCTGTCCTGCGGCTTCAAAATGTGTCGCTTCCAACATCTGCCAGCGGAGGGGGACGAGAAGGTACGCCCAGCGAAATGTGGTTATCCTCCGCTTAGACAACTCTGTAGAGACAGGGTGTTTATTACTTCATCTAAGAAGGGATCAACCTTGTTAATTTCACTGTATCGTATTTAATCATTGACCTGGATTTATTTTTCAGATAAAAACTGCTGTTTTTACATCCCTGTTTATGCTTTCAGATGTTTGTTGATCACAGGGGGTATATCACCCTCTGCTGTGCTGTTTGTGTCGTTGCACATTTTCAGAGCTTGTAAATCAATCCTTTTTTGTTTTTATGTTTTTTGTCTCCTCTAGTTCTGTGTTGACATGGTGGCGAAGTTCACCCAAAATCCAGCATGCCTCCAGAAGGCGGGTCAGTACCTTTAGAATGCGAGTGGATTCAGGCAGTTACAGTGCTTTGCAAGTTTTTGACATTTTGTCACATTATAACCTTACTGGAATGCACAGGAGCGCAGACATGTCCCTGCAAAGGAGTGCTGGGGAGGTGGGAGTCCCCAGGAAAAATGAGAGTTTGGAAGAATGGCCAGAGGAAAGCAGTGGTTTGCAGTTTAACATATTCTTGATTGAGCCGCATCAAACAGATGAGACTGAAACAGACTTTTTTTGCTTGGATGCAAAACACTACAGAAAACAAACGCTGCACATCGCCTAAACACAGCATTCCCATTGTGGAACCTGTTGGTGGCAGCATCATGCTTTGGTGATGGATTTTTTTCTGAAACAACAGAGAATCTGGTCAGAGTGATATGGATCGAGCTAAAAACAGGGCAATGCTGGAAAAAAAAAAAATCTCCTTTCAGGGTTCCGGCATCGTATGGCTCCACTCCGCTCAACCTTGCTGTACTTGGCACGAAACCTGTTGTTTCCCTTGACATCAGCGTCATGTGCTGTGCAACGTAAAATAAACACTCAGTCGCACATCATGTCCTCCAGTGTTGTCCATGATTTCGAGCCACGGCTTTCGGTTTGACCCACTAAAGCCATTGTGGTCCTTTCAATATTTTTGTAGTCACTGTTGTGTTTTTGGTGCTATTTCCCAGCACTGTGGTGTGCTGAAAAATCTGGTTTGTCATTCTCTCCGCTACCTCGGTGAACACTTTTTCATGCCGCTGACATACGGCTGACCACTCCTTTTGCCAACCAGTGAACAGCAGTCTGTTCACGTCACATTTTGGCCCTGTTCAGCCCCGATGGGACCTGACAAGCAGGTACCAAGAAAACCAGTACCAGGCCAGAAAAGCCAGTAATGGAAATGGTCACAAAACAGACTGAGTGGAGTAGAGCCAAAATAGAGCCCATATAAAAGGGGCATTAGATGCTGGGGGGGGGGGCTATTTGTCTCAGAATGGGCCAAAGTCCAGAAATAAATCCAGTTAAAAATGAGAGGCAAGCTTCAAAGACTGATGTTCACAGCTGTTCTCCATCCATTCTGACTGCACCTGATCTGGTTTGGACAGAAGAAGGGCCAAAAGGTGACTCTATAAAGTATTGATTCAGGTGGGCTGGAAAGCATTGCATCAGTTTTCTTCCACTTCGCAATGATGTCCTACTTTCTGATGATCTATACAGTAAATCCCAATAGAATTCTTTATTATTTGTGGTTATAATGAGACAAACTGTGGAAAGGTTCTGGCAGTATGATTAATATTGCAAGGAACTAGGTTCAGGCTCAGTGGAGGTGTTTTTGTTCTACATGTGTTTGCCGCCCTTCTACGTTTGTCTGCAGGAGCTGTGTTTACAGGATACTACCAGAACAACCCACCAGGAGTGTATTTCTCCATGCCTGTGCTCCTGTCCCTCCTTCAGGCTCTGCTTAAAGCTGGCATGGTGTCCAATGTCTTCTCAGTCCTTCGCGTCAGCTTGGCTCACAATATAGTGGTCAGTGCAGCAGAATGTATGTAGCATAATGTAATGAGGGGTGGGGGAAGCATTGTGTGTTTAACCTTTTCCCGTCCTCCCCACCGTTCCAGTCTGGCCATGAGTTCCTGCTGGCTGTTTTTAACTACGTAAGAGACAAGGGTCTCGTGAGCTTCATACCAGAACTAATGCAACTCACATTCAAGGTATCCCAGCTCATTCACCCTGTATTTACGGTCGAGCAGGGGAGTCCACATTTTGGATGAATTTTGAATTTTGTTTTGTTTGATAACAGATGGCCAGCGTTGGTTTGGAGCTGAGCTTGGACTGCATCGACAATGTGAAAAACACTCCCATGTTCCAGCAGACGGCTCATCAGAATGCACATGTTGCTTTTGTTGACAACCACAAGTTAGTAACGCTTCAGTTGCACCGCTTTTATTCCTGGTTTTAGCTGCCGTAGAGTCCTAAATGTTCACTAACCCTCATACAAGATTCTGAATAATTGTGGTTTAGTTCATATAGCTTGTCTGCCAGCACACCTAGTCCTGAGTTCCTGAATTTATTGCATGGGATTGTTGAAATAGAGGTTAGTTGTTTTTTTTCTGTTTGGATTATCTCTAAGAACTGCCCTGCTTCTTTTTATATTTATTAATGTCATCCTTCTGTCAGCTCTGTGCCAAGCAAGAGAACTGGAAACGGATGGGAGAGGTGTATAGGTCCATCTGCCAGTCCAGCCAACACCCCAACCAAGTGGAGCGCATCAGTGGTCGCATTGCTATAGCTCTGCTGTCTGAGGGCAAAGACAAGGTGTCACTGCCCTTTGCTGCTTTCGCTGAGACAGGTGAAAGTTTTTAGTATTATGTGTGAATTTTAAAATGAATGTATTAAATCACACTGTAGAATGTAAACCCAAATGAACTAGTGTTTAAATAAGTAGCTATCAGAGGTTAGAGTGACTTTTCCTTGGCAATGTAATGATCAGTGATCCTTTTTTTTGTAGTGCGTCAGAATGAAAGTGAGGAGAGCCCGGTTAAGAGTTTTGTGGGCAGGATCGGAGTCTCTTTGATGTTAAGATACTACAAAAATCATCATTGGTCTAAGGTATGTAGCCTTTCTGTTTCTTTCCAGGATTCCTCCAACTTTTATTCGATTAGTCGTGTTTTTTAGAACAAGGATGGGTCTATGTCCAAATGTAGGGCCGCAGGGTGGTGGAGGTGATGTCCATTTTAAAAGTCGACTTCACAATGCTGAAGAGTTTATTTGGGAACGAGGATGGAGCGTCACGCTGCCACCTGATCACTGTGGCCACAGAACTTTTCCTCATGAGTGGAAGTGTGGAAGGAGCTCTAAACACACTGCGAGGTAATATTTTCTGTCCTGATTGTAGTTCGCATGAACTGACCTTTTGAAATCTCAGAAAGTTACTATTGAGGCTTCTCCTCTTTGGGCAAACAGTTTGCAGTTTGTGTTATAAATCCAAAAGTGGGTTAGCACCAAATCCTGATGCAAATTTAGCATTTAGGAAATCTGTTACTGATACATCTTAACAAATTAAAATATAATCAAAGAGTTAATTTATTTTAGTACTTCAATACAAAAAGTGAAACGCCTATTATATACATTCATTAGACTTTCAGTTTGATTATGGCTTACAGTGGGGGAAAGAAAACAAAATTAAGGTTCTTAGAATATTTTCAGATCAACCAAGCATATTAATGGAAAGGTTGGTGGAAGGAAAAAGTGTGGTTAAAAACAGATTGTAAAGCAAAGTCGATTCTACAGTTTGAGGGAGATGCATAAGGCATGGACTGTGGCCGGAGTTGCAGCTTCAAGAGCCACCGCTCCCAGATGTATCCAGGAAATGGAGTAGAGACCTGGACTACGGAGAAAAACTGGACTGTTGCTCAGCGGTCCAAAGTCCTCATGTAAGATTGAAGTAAATTTAGCAGTTCATTTGGACATCATGGTCCCAGAGTCTAGAGGAAGAACGGAGAGGCAACAAATCTGAGTAGCTTGAGGTCAAATGTCTAGTTTCCACAGTCAGTGGTGATTTTTTTTGAGCCACATCATCTGCTGGTGTCGGTCCACTGTGTTTTTATCAAGTCCAAAGCCAGTGCAGCCGTCCACCATGACATTTCAGAGCACTTCAAGCTTCTCTCTGCTGGCCAGTTTTATGGAGGTTCAGATTTTATTTTCTAGCTTGACTTGGCACCTGCCCACACTGCCAAAGGTACCAATACCTCGTTATAATGACAGTCGCGTCACTGGGCTTGCTGGCCAGGAAACTGGCCTGACCCGGACCACGTAGAGATTCTGTAAGGTAGAAGAACAATATTAGGGCTTTCATAACACCTCAGCAGCGCCACAGGCTGAACGCCTCCATGCCACGATGCAGTAATTCATGCAGAAGGAGCCCAGACCAGGTATCGAGCACAGAAACAGTACATTTCATGGTCATTCTTTCAGTAGACAATAGGTTTTCATTAGCTGTAAGTCATGATCATCAAAATGGACAGAAACAACTTGAAATCCATCAATCCGTATCTAATAAATATAAAATGAGTTTGCTTTTTTGAATCGAATTACTGAAATAAATGAAATGTTTTCATGGTATTCTAATGTGAGATGCACTTGTTACCAACTTTGTGACTGGGTTCCTTCAGAACACAACTGGTTCCTCAGTTCGTGCTCGTGGCCATGTGACCCTGCTGATCTGGAGAGCAGGACTAATGTGCTGAGGGGCTTGGCTGGGAAAACGTCTTATCGGGACACGTTGGAGGTGCTCTGTAACCTGCCAGGAGTGAAGGAACCCAACGGTGAGTGCGGGGGGTTATTTTCCTCATGTACTGTATTATTATTAAAGAAACTGATCTTTTTTGAAGATTTCATTTTAAGTTTTTGTAAACTACCTTAAAAAAACTGCTTGACCAAAATCAGTAAGACAAAATTCCTAAAATAGGTTTTTGTTTTTTTTTGTCTTCCACTTTTTCTTTTTGACCTTTATCTAACCCCAGATATATGATCAGTCACTTTCTCCCCCCTGCAGACTTGGTAGACGTCTCCGGGTACAGTCCTCTGTTTACGTCTCACCTCCAAGTGTGTGTGGAGAGACAGATTCTGCCTGTAGCATCAGACACGGTGGACTTCATGCTGTGTAAAAAGCTGGCTGTTGATCACTCACTGCTGCAGACGCTGCTCGAGAAACTGGGTAGACAAAACCAATGGCTGCGGGCGCGAGAGATCTTTAAATGTAAATATCAGCGCATTATTGTCTTGTATGTGAAACAACAAGTTAACAGTGATATATAATTATTAGATGTTGGAGTATAAATAAGTTGCCTAGCTGAAACCTTACAGTCTGTGTTAATCCCCCAGGCTCTCTGAGTGTTGGCTACTATCCTGGAGTATCTGCATCCCCTGGTTTGATGGCACTGATCGTGCCCTGTCAGCTTGGAGAGGTGGAGTTTGCTCTCACCTTGGAGATGTTTGTTGCCCTCAATGCATCGGCCATTCTTCCTCTTTCAGACTCCACCACTTCTTCTCTCAGCATCACCCTGCAAAGGTATGTAGTTGATGTTTGTGCAGGATCTTTTGAAAGTGCTCACGCCCCTTGAACTTTTTCGCATTTTGTCACATTACACCCACAAAGGGTGGGTATTTTATTGGGGATTTAGTAGTTTTTAATGAATTTGATAGGTCATTGCAAATTAGTACGTAGTTGTGAAGTGAAAGGAATTAAACTGTCAGCTTTTTGTTTCTTTGCAAGTGAAAATCTGAAAGCTTTGCATTTATATTCAGTCTGCTTGAGTCAACACCACCTTTCGGTGGAGTTACAGCTGCAAGTGTTTTTGGGGTATGCCGTTGCCAGATTTTCACACCTAGTCACTAAAATATTTGCCCATAGCTTCTTTTTAGCTTCGTCAGATTGGACGAAGAGGGTCTGTGGACAGCAGTTTTCCAGTCTTGCTAGATTCTAACTTCACTTGGGGTCTTAACTTTGACTAGGCCGTTCTACCACCTGAATATGGTTTGATCTAAACCATTCCATCGCAGCTCTGGCTGTACAGCTTTGATGTCCCTGCTGATGAAGAGCCTTCCCAAAGCATGATGATACCACCATGTTCCATCGTCTCATGTGCAGTATTGGTTTTTCCCCACTCACAGTGAATGCCAAAAAAACTCATTTAGATCTCACCTGAGCAGAGCACCTTCTTCCACATGTTGGCCATTTGCCCTACATGGCTTATGGGAAAATGCAAATGGGAGTTCTTATGGCTTTTCTTCAACTGTTGCTTTCTTCTATAAAGGCAAGGTTTGTGCAGTGCATCTGTGAGGTGTTAAAAGCTTGGCATAACCGACCCTGCTTAATAGAAGTAGTGGTAAATTGGATTGAATATGCACAAAACATTTCAGATTTTTGCAAAGGTAGCAAAAAAATTAGGTTTTTAAGTTTGTATAGGTCTCCTCAAAAGCTGCTATCCTGCAGCTTACAGATGCATCCCTTCTCTGGCAAACCTGAATCAAATAGCTGTTTCAGTTCAATCAGTTTGAACTCTTATCGCCTCTCTTGCAGGACTCAAAGCTGTGAGGGGGAGTACATCTCAGCGGGTAACCGGCTTCTCTCTGCAGCCTGCCTTCCTCAGCCCAAACTCACCATCCACTACACGGCGGTTAACTCCTCCCAGGAGCAGGTGTTTAGGCTGGAGGTTTCCAGCGCACGCCGCTGGCTCCGACACAACCACTTATGGGCCAGTGAGATGTGGACCAACCGACATAAATGTTTAAACCCCAACTGACCTTGGTAAGTATTTGACATTGTTTACGTTCCGCATCAGTGAATTCTCTGAGAAACGTCAATGAAATCAGGTAGAACAGCGTGTTTCTCTTCTAGTTCTACGTTTTGTTTTCTCTTACACTCGTGGTCATGTGTCGAGTGTGTGACCTAGTCGCAGGAAATGACAACCAAAGACTGATTCCAGATAATCAACTCTTTATGTTCATGTTTATTTTATGATCTTTATTTGTTTTCTTTTGTTGGCTTTCACTGAGTTTTTATGGAGTAACTATTTGAGTCTTTTTCGTTTGGGGAAAAGTAAAGTGTTGTTTTGGGGGGTGGGAGGGTGTTACAGAGTTGTTACCTGTAAATAAAATTTGAATGTAAAAATTTATTTATATGACCACATTATGTTACTGTATTGTTTGTTATGATCTACAGTTGCTTGTTCAGGACTTGTAATTTACAATTTCTTTGTATAAATGTTTTATTACAAGTTTACTTCTTTGTGTGTATGTATATTTATAGACAGCATTCTTTATTATAATATGGAAAAACGAAGATTCATTCTAACCTGGCGGACTTCAATATAGAACCACTCCTTGGTAAAACATCTGACCCCTTCAAAGAACATAGCCGCATGGCTTAGATTAGCAAAACTGCATCTGTACAAGCCATAACCTCTGGAACTATGCCCTAGACAACATAAAATTCAACATAAACCACAGGTTTTTGCTTCAACAAAACCAAATGGCACATCAGCATGAACATCCCTTACCAGCAGCTTAGCATGGTGGTAGAAGGGTTATGATTTGGGCTCGTTGTTGTGGCCACAATATTTGAGCAAACTGGGTTTATCACGACCACCTCTGTAAACCAGGACTTTTCTGTATGTCTGCACATTAATACGAGCCACACGTGCAGCGTTGCATCTGAATATCTGAACAAGAAGAGAACCGAGGTGTGAAGATAACCAGTTTAAAGTTCAGACCTCAGCTTGACTGACGGGCTTAAAGGGAGCTGTGAACGAAAGACTGCCTCAAAGCTCAGACTTGTAAAGGCGAGTGGGTAAAAGTCCTTCACCGTGATCTTGCAGATCAGGTCACGCAAGATGCGATTTAAGTTATACAAGCAAATAAATCCTGTGGTGCATTTAGCTTTTAGTAGAGACTGCTACATCGTTTTGGTCGAGTTTTTCCTGAATATGTGATGAAACTAATTTATCATGCTTTTATTGATCTGAAATTAAATTCACCCTATTAAATTCAGAACCTTGGAAAAAAAAGTGCATTGATAGCCAATAAGCTTTTGTTATTTTACAAGCACAACTTCAATGAACTTTATTGTTTTTTTTTTATGACAGACCAACACAATTATTTTAGTTTTATTTTACAAATTATAATCTAAAGTAAGGCATATATTTGTATTCAGCACCTTTTTAAATGGGATACTCCTACATTACCTCCAGTGCAACCAGTTGCCTTCCTTTATTTTTCCTTCCCTCCACTCTGTAGTTTTTCCTTTTTTGCAGATTTTACATATAAAGCACGCCTGCTGATGAGATATTACCATATGTAGCGTTAAATTCATGATGAACCTTTGTTTTTAAAATGAATGCTGAGTCTGATAAAGTCTTGTGTTCTAACATGCAAAGTGTGTAGGAAAATTGGTAAAAAGCAGCTGTTGTGTGATGGCTTTAGAGGTTTGTTGGAGAACATTTGTAAACAAATAGCATCATGAAGATCTAGGAACACAGCACACAGGGAAAGTTGTCGAGAGGGTTTATAGCAACATTTGCTTGTAAAACTATATCCAAAGCATTGGACATCTCACACGGCGCTGTTCGATCCATCTCCCTAAAACGGAAGGAGCATCCAACTAAACTGACTGGCAGGACGAGAAGTGCAATTATCACAAAGACCAAAAAGCTGATGGTAACTCTAGAGGAGCTGCAGACATTCACGGTTCAGGTGGTAGAGTCTGTTGAAAGAATCTTTAGGTAAGACTGGAAAGAAGAACGCCATTGTTGAAAGAAAGTCTCATGTTCTCTTTGCAATTTGCAACAAGCCATGTAGGGGACATGGCAAATGTGTGAAAGAAGGTACTGAGTGAGGATACAAAACACTGTAGAGGGAAACTAACATCGCACATTAACACTATACACCATCCCATCAGTGGAACATGGTGGTGGCAGCATCATGGTGTGGGGATGAATTTTTCTTCAGCAGGTACATGGAACTCAATAACAAAAAATCCTGGAGGAAAACATGTTTGAGGTTGCGTAAGACTTGGGATTGCAGTGAAGCACCCGTAAAACCAGTGCTACAATGGAATGGTTTAGATCAAAGCATTTTCACATCATTGTTTACCTAGTAACATTGATCATTCATAGTTGTTTAGGTAGATAACAAGACTTCTAACTTCTGTTAAATACATTAATAATGAAACAATGAAAATGTTCGTTTTGCTCAGTAGCTTTGTTGAAAGTAAGCATTTACATCAGCTGCTCTTGGTTTTCTCGGATTATTTTACCACCAGGGGGCAGTACAGAGCAGTCCACATGTATTTCCTCGGAGTAAAACTGCTGCGTTCTTGTCTGTCTTCTCAGCACCTGATTGTATAATCACTAATAAGCCTACAATTATAGTATCACTTTGGAAACTGGTAAGTCCCCTCACTGACTGCACTGGAGGCAAACTAAGCTTACTGGGAGCAATTTCATACCTACTACAAACATCTGAGGCAGTCATGAGATCAGTGTTCATGAACAAAAAATGAGCCCTACAGACCTTCATATGCTGTGCTAAATCCTACTGAATCTCAACATTCTTAAGAAGCCATTTAGACAGATTATGTGCCAGCGGCATAACCGGCGCCTCCATGTGTGTCATCCAAGGACAGAGATAATCACGATAATACAGAATTGTTCGAGTGATTTCATTTTCTGCCCCAAGCAGTACCATTCTAATCAAATCCTCCCCTCTTCTCTGTGCTCCTCTCAGCAGCCTCTCACATTCTTGGCTGTGTCATTGCAGAACTGATGTTGTTAATGTCATATAAAAGAAAGATGTTTTTCTTGCAGATCTCACGCATTGCTGGACAGATTCAGATCAGATGTGTCGTTCGTCCTCTTTTCACCCAGTTTACTGTTGTCTTTGTTTTTCCTTAGCTAGTGAGAAACCCTTTAAAGTATTTGCAGCCTGTGTCAAATTCACTTTGCTAAATGTCTCATATGATCTCACTCATAATCAAACCATCCTAATGTAATTAACCGGGGCTTTTGGACCACTTTGATTGCCCCAAGTTTGGACTTATCAAAAGTTGTCTTCAAAAGCTTTTCACCGTTTTTTGTCAAGCTTTGTGTTAGCTGGTTTGCGGTTTATCAGAAAATCTTTTAATTTTAACTATAAGAATTTTTTACATTCTTATAGTGTGAAGTTATATGACAGTTACTATCTAATAAGACCTTTCAAATAGTATTTATACCTCTTGTACTTTTTCAGATTTTGTCACGTTACTACTACAAACTTCAGTGTATTTAATTGGGTGTTTATGTGATACACCAACACAAAATATCACATAGTGTGGCCTGCATTTGTATTCAAACCCCTTCTAGTAATTTAATTTCAGTAAAAATACAGCTGTTGTGTGAATGCCTGAGATACTCTGGAGGACCTGCAGAGATCCACAGCTCAGGTGGGAGAATAAGTTGAATTGACAACTGTTAGTCATGCACTCCACAAATCTAGCCTTTATGGATGAGTGGCAGAAAGCTAACTGCTAACTGATTTTCCCTGATCATACCCTGGTAAAACTGTGGCAGCCTCATGCTGTGGGAATTCTTTTCTTCATCAGGGGCCAGAGTTGTTGGAAAGACTGGTGGAACTAAATGCAGCACAATACTAAAAGAAAAGCCTGTTGGAGGCTGCAAAACACTTAAGACTGGAGGCTTGCCTTCAAATGGACAATGACCCTAATTTAGTTTAAGCCATACAGGACTGGAATGGCTTAGATCAAAGCATATTCATGTGTTACATGGGCCAAGTCAAAGTCCAGACCTAAATCCAATTGAAGGTTTGTGGTAATACTTGAAAACTGATGTTTACAGAGGCTCTTCATCCAATCTAGCTAACGTTGAACTAAAGAAGAACAGGTAAACATTTCAGTTTCTAGAAGTGCAAAACATTTACAGTGATACCCAAAAAGAGTTGTCTTTAATTTAAGCAAAAGGTGGTTCTACAAAGTATTGACACAAGGGTTGTGTAGGATCTTCCTTCCACTTCTCAAATGTTGTGATAACTTGTCACATAAAATTCCAATAACATAGACTGACCTTTGTGGTTTTAACTTTATGGGGTTCCATTAGTGCCAAAAATATGTTTATGTGTCTATGCACATGTCTATGTAAGCTGTATACGTAATGTGCTTATGTCTATTTACGCTGTATATGTTAGGTGCTTATATAAGTGTATATGTTAGAATAACGCTTATATAGGTGCTTATGTTAGTCCCAACCCCCCGCCAGTGTGGGGTTGCAGAAGTACAGATATGGTAGATGGTGTCATATACTGACTCCCCTCTGCTGTTTTTCATTTTATCCCAGTGAGGGGATGGGTGGTTGCAGAAGTACAGATACAGTGTCATCACATAAGCACCTTACATATACATTTAACATAAGCGCCTAACGTGTACATCTAACATAAGCGCCTATATAAGCGTTATTCTAACACATACACTTAATATATACACTTAACATAAGCACCTAACATACACAGCGTACATAGACATAGACACATTACATATACAGCATAGGCACATTAACGTATTTTTGGCACTAATGAAACCCCATATCGGGCAACTGTGCATAGTTGGTACTGTTGCCTCCCCCACAACCCTGCATGGACAAGCGGGTATAGATGATGGATGAACAGATGGTCAGGGCTCTCTGAAATCAGCAGATGCTGGAACTAAGCAAATATTTCTCAGTTTGCAGGAATACAAGAGTTAATACTTATCACTCTGTTAAAATAGAAGCTCAGCAGATATGTTTATCAGCTCACTGTTGTCAGTTTGGGTTAGTGCTCCTCTTTAATTGGGGTGCTTCAGTTTGGCTAGATGCAGTAACTCGTAATCTTGGGGGACCCAACAAAACCACAAGACATAGCAGGATTTTTAGGTTATATGTTATCATAGAGAGAGAGGTTGGGCCAAGAATGAGTGACCAACTTTCAAAAGTGGTACGTTAAGAAAGGCAAGGCAAACAAACAATCTCCCACAGAACAAATAGAATACAAACGTGTGGGAAGATCAGCTTTTACACTTTAACCCGGATAATATGTATACCTCCATTTTAACGCAAACCTTCACCAGTTTTGGGTTCTACTGAAATTGTTGGGAAAAATACAGACGGCGAGTTGCTCGTGTTTTGCTCCCTGCAATCCTGTTAATCCTTTTAAGAAGCAGACATTTTTTTTTTCCCCTGGTGGTCAATTGTAGCCCAACAAACAGTGAGTTAGGGACAGAGAGGAACAGAACCAGAGAGAAACTGAACCACCGATAACAGGAATAATCCTGTTTCATTTTGGAAGCTGTTAGTACTGTTGCTTAAGAACGTCCAGGGTTTAAATTCTGACCCGGGTCTTTCTTGCTGAAGTCTTTCAGCTATTAGTGCCCTGCGTTTTTGCTCAGCTAAAAAACACATTTGTTGATATCATTTCTTTAATCAGTTAAACAAATGAAATTGCTTACGTGGAATTAAATCCCTCTTCCATTTAATGGGTTGCCCTATAAACTCTATAATGGGATTTTGGGGGTCTTCTTGCTGCAAGGCAACAGGGCAGTCATTTTTAATGAAACAATTATTTATAGAATTGAATTAAAAGGGACATTTCAGTCCGGACTACTCGGAACTTGTACGGCCATGTGTCTAGCGACGCCCCTGATCGTTCCTCTCCTCTGTTGCCACATAATAATTGGAACGTATGTAATTGAATTTACATCTGTCTATATGATTTCTATAGCTATGAATTGGACGTGTTTGTCTTGTGCTTTGAGACATTTGTTGTAGATTGGGGTTGTATAAATAAACTAAATTGAAATAACTTAGTAACTCCACATAAACTAAATTAAATTAATTCGTTTGTATTTGCTTGGCAAACAATTTACACCAACATTTCCGTAGGATACCACAAACAGGCAGCCAAATCGGAACCAGACAAAGGACCATTGTCCTTGACCATTTCCTCCAACTTTACCAACAAAACCGTGCACACAAGCACGTCTCCCAACGTGACCACACACACACCCCCTTCGCCGTCGGGAACGAGCATGTGGCACACCCCCCTGGCCGTCGGGAGCGAGCCTATGGCACACACCCCTCTGCTGAATCCTCACTCAGGACGGAAGTGAGTCCATTTTTTCCCTCAGTCTGATAGGAGCGGCTCGGGAGGCTGCTGCCCGTGCAACACGCGCCCATGAGAGGGCATATGTTATGTTGACGTGAGTTTGTGTTCACCTCGTTGCAAACAACTTGCAAACCGAGAAAACGAGGTAATTAAGGGGTCTTTGGAGCAAGCCACTCCGTTTTCTTTTTGCTGTCTTTTTTGAGGAAGGTGAAACCCTGCGCATTCCTCCACGCAGAGAGCCAGACAGGGACACTTGCCCACAAACTGGACGGAAGGGGAGCTGCGTTCATACAGCGGTGGCTCCAGAGGCTAGAGGACGAGTCCTGCCTGATGTTTTGGCTGCATGGGGGAGTCGCTGTGGCCGTTCTTTGATATGACGGTGACCCGGTGCACGCTGTGAGCTCCCTGCTTTGATGAATAATTCACGCGCGCGGTGTCCGAGGCTCGCGCTGAAAATACCGAACGACCGTCGGCTGCGCGTGACACCTTCTGAACAGACCCTAATGGTCGAGTACAGGCTGGTCTGGTTTAACCGGTTTTCCATACAGTGAAACGCGGGAGCAGCATCATAAATTCTGTTGTTGTAGTCTAGGTGCTGGTGAGTGGCCTTTCAGGTCATGTTGCCTGGTCGGTGGGGGAGGAGAGCCTTAGCTTCCTGGACTTCAACACCCATCCATTTTTAGGGTTTACTTAACGACAGTGACACGTTTCATGCAGCAACATTGACCTTTGCATCGTGTCATCTTGTTGTCATTGGAAACCTGGACTGTGAGAACTCTTGCTCAATCATCTTTCTTAATAGAGATGACCCTAAGAAGTTATTTTTATTTTGTTGTCTAAGTAACTATGTTTAATTAATGTTCAGAGTTGATTACCTTCTTGTTTGGCAACTAATTGAACTATTTACTAGAAATTTGAAACTTAAGAGTTTATCGGTGCATCGGAACTGGCTAAATACCTCAAGAATCTACCTCAAATGCCACAGTTTCTTCAGTATAACTGGCTGATATGTCCTCAGATGAATACCTCAAACCTATTTTTCATGCACGTGTTGTGAGCTGAGCCGTGTTTCTGCAGATGGCTTCATTCCCAGATTCTGACCTGCAGACGTGTCCGCTATGTAAGGAGCTGTGCGGGTCCTCTGCTCCCATCTCCTCCAGCTCCTCTACCTCATCCTCCTCCTCTCACACCTCAAACTCCTCTAACCACGCCACCAAGAGGCTCCACGTCCTGCCCTGCCTGCATGCCTTCTGCAGGCAGTGTCTGGAGGGGCAGCGCAGCCCCAGTGACCCACTGAAGCTGCGATGCCCCACTTGCGACCAGAAGGTCTCCATATCTGAGGCTGGGGTGGATTCCCTACCTTCCTCCAACTTCCTCTTCAGCAACCTATTGGACGTTGTGGTGAGCTCAGAAGATCAGATCCAGAATAAAAACGGCCACCATCACCTCGGGGGATTGATTGGAGGCTCCTCTGGCTTCCACCCTTCACATGGGAGCTTGCTGCACACACAGCACATGGGAGAGCCTCAGTGCAGCTCCTGTGATGAAGAGAACCCAGCCACGTCCCATTGCCTTGACTGCCAGGAGTATCTCTGTGACAACTGTGTACGAGCGCACCACCGGGTGCGGTTGACCAAAGACCACTTCATCGAGCGCCTGGGTGAGAGCCTCCGCCTGAGCCGGGTTAACCCCAACAGCGGCATGGGTCAGCCCAGGGTTTCCGTGTCCCTCGCCCAGTCCTTGCAGAACAACTTTGCCCTGCTTTCCTTGTTCCAGGACCGAATGAGCTTCTGCCAGCACCATGACAGCGAGGTGAGTGCTACAAGTTTCTTCAAATGTGTCACAAGTTGCTGATGTTATCAACATAAACACCAATCCATTTAAAACAATTGTAAACTTACTTGCATTAGTCCCCACTCTTATACAGTTGTGTAGTGTGTGCAGCAAGTGACCCATACTGCGGGCCATATGGCCCTAGGTTCAAAGGGAGCCGAGTGGCTCTTCACCTAGTTCCCTGGAGAGGAGCAGGCGCGTGTGTTTAGCTGGATTTGCGCACGCACGCACGGACACACACACACATGGACCCTACATCCACACTAAGACTTATAGGCACAGATCCATCCAGAGCTTGGTTAATCTGTACCACACCATTCATGCAGGGCAGAGAGAGGCCCCTGCAGTAACTGCACAACACATGTTCCTGAGATGTTTTAAGGTCCTGTTCTGGCCCTAGGTAAGGATCTCTATTTTTCTTATAATAAAAGAAGGTACAAGTTGGACTTCAAAGGGATTGCTGTGCGTTATGAGACTAACCGAACTCCCAGGGCTTGTTGAAGAGGAAACCAGTTTTTTCTTGATCTAGTTATATGCTCAGGAAGAATAGCAAAACAATCAGAGAATGAGCTTGGAATTTTGTAATTTTGGTTTTAGTTGATCCCGAAGATGCTTGTTTTGTTGAAGAATAGAAAGATCGGAAATGAACCTTTTTTACATTAAGTGGTTTGTTTGACGGAGTCTGAGAAAGTAGGGGATTTGATTCATGTTGTTTCCAGGTCTGGATAGCTCTATGCGCTCTATTTTTATTCAAAAATCTAAGTGTTAGTGTTGTAGTTCCCAGTTGGAACTACAACACTAATATTGCAATAACTACCCCCCCTTGATTTCCAACTTGAACTTTTCAAACAGCCTCCAGTTCAATATCCAACATGGCTGCCGAGAACAGAAAATGTAGTCACAGTTACAGCTATAAACTATTAGCATTATTGACAATTTGCATCCCAGAACACCAATGGTGCAAACACAGTGTTCAACTTGTATTTGTAAATGTGTTGTTTTAGGGTTTGAACACATAAATAGGAAGAAATACATATTCAATGTCTGCTACTGATAACATTTATTAGCGTCACAACAGTTTGTAAAACCTGATAATTTTCCTACTTACAACTATAATATGTTCTTCTCGGATGTGACGTAGTTCCAATATAAAACTTTTATCACTTGTAGCTGAAATATGGAAAACGGAGCGTGAAAAAAATGTATTTCCCCATTTTTCTTCTTTTACATCATTGTCTATATGTTGTATCCCTCTATCCACTGGGGAATCTTTCATCTATCTATTTACCAGTTCATCTGTCCATCTTTGTTCTGTCCATCTTCCGTCATTTGTTTCTTAACCAATGGTAAAGAAATTCATCCATCATCCGTTTATCTGTCCATTCTTTATTCCTTGTCCTATTATTAACAGTTGTATCCCTCCGTCCTTCTGACCACATATTCAACCATCCCTACATCTATCTCTCCATCTTCCTTACAGTCTTTGCAGTCATTTTGCAGGTTTTGCATTTATTTGTGGAAAAATATGCTTCAAATTCACGCTTAACTGGCTGGCGAAAATCGGACTGAGATGTCTGGCTGTTAAAGTCTGGAAAAGTAGGAAATTATAACGTGAAAAATATGTAGCATCCCTAATTTGATGGCTTAGATTTATGATGTATGTGCATCCAATTAAGTCAGTTAATCTAATGGAAAAAGTCAGCGCCGTGTTAACATTTTTACATTGCCAATAACAGACTGTGGTTACAATCTATTAAGTTTCGGAGGCATGTGTCCTTCATTGCTTGGGTCTGCAATTAAACACTGCCGACCCAGCAGGATGCCATTCATTGTTAACAGGAACTCACAAAATGTACTGGTGCAGGCCACCATGAAGTTACATGTGCTGTATGACTTAGGTAGGTTCAGGAAAGTTTGGCGTCATGAAAACTTGCTCTATTGCCCCCTCTTTTTTTTTTTCTAACCAGAAGCCTCATAACAGCACTAATAGGGAGGCGGCACTTTAGAGATTACATTGAACCATTGGGTCAGGGGAGGGCTAAACATTTCTGATTGATGAAGTGTTTCCAACGGTTTACGTCAAACTTTCTTTTTTATCGTTGGGTTGTTTTCTACTAGAACTCATAGATGTTTTTAACTTGGGATTGTATGACTAAAATTGTTGTTTTTGCGAACGTCCCAAACGCTGTTACATGGAAGGGCTTATATTGTGGACAAGAAAGAAAAATAAGAATTAAAACCAGACCAAGAAAATATTTCTTTTCATTGCAGGACTTTAGAAGGTGTGGTCACCTTCCAGGGTACCAGCAAACACAAGTTATAATTCATTGTGAGCTTGCTGGTCTGTTGGATCATAGTGGCTTTGGTAGTGCAGAAATAGTAACCTTTATGTACTGAGTTTGTGGAGTCTGGGATTCAACATTGTACGCATAATTATTAAACCTTCTTTTAAACTTTGGTACTAAAATCCTTACAGACAAAGAGATTACTGCAACAATCGGTTGAAAAAATATTCACTGCTATCATTTGGAAAACTATTCAACACCTAAATCCACCAATAAATGACATTTATTTTCATTTCTTTTTACTTTTATCTTGGATCTTTGCATACTTTCCGTAGTGTCTTAGAGGTGGAACGGCCATGGGTTGGCTTCAACCCTCGTAATTCTGTCCTTACCCGGGTCACACTGAGACAAATAGAAAGCATCTCAAGTCATTTTGACAGTTTCTTGTGAACAAGACTACAAACAAGTTTTAAGGTTAAGGGACTCTGTTTTTTATGTCTGAATGAGGACTGATGTTACTTAAAATCTATTTAAATACCCTTTTTAGTAGTGTTTCACACTTCTGTGTTCCCAGTCGTCCTGTCCTGACCAGACTTGTCGTGACCCCGTCACCATTAAACTTTGTGTGCTGAAAAGTCTGATTGCCAGGAAGTTGTTATAGTTAAAAACAAAAAACAAACATGAGTTGCAGAAATATATTGCTCCAGATCTGTTTGCCCATTGCCATTTCTCACCTCCCTATTTGCCCATTCCTAATTCTATTTTGTACTCGTGAATGGCATATTTACCATTGCATATCAATTTCTTTGTCTGCCTCTGATGACCATCTTCTGCTAGAACAAAAGAATTGTCATTTGATGCATAACCACATTCCTTTACAGTAGATTATGTAAACTGTAAATCATCGGCCGTCAAAACGGGCACAAAAAATCCTCATAGTTGACGTGAATTTACCCGTGGTGCGTAAAAAAAAAAAAAAAAGTCTCATCTCAGGCGGCTCTGCTTTGTATTTATGTTTGTATTTATGTTTATTTATGTTTTTAGAAATGTGCATTGTAGTTAAAATGTTGTAAAATGAATAAATGATACGAACTGATACAAGCCTTCTGTTTTTTACAAGGATGAATCAGTTTGCAACAACAAAAGACAATGTGGATTACCACTTTGCTAATTTGTGTTTTTTTTTTTGTTTTTTTTCATTGGCCTCTTTTCTGTTTTACCCCTCCCAGTTAAACCACCAGTCCACTGCCAGTAAATGGGTAGGTTCAGTTTTCCAGTAAGGGCCTCATTTCCCACTCACTCACTGTTTTTCAGCCTTCGGGGAGGGAGTGACACAGGAGAGGGCTTGTCTTTCTTTACCTGTGAGCACTTAGAAAACACAGGCATTGTCCATCAACCATCTCATCTCCATGTCTCTCGTATTCACATTTTTTCCATTTATTTTTACGTTCTGCTAGAAAGATCAGTTTGGTATGTTTGCACAATTCAAGACCTCTATAGGTGCTTATTAGAGGTAAAATTTAAATCTTTCCAATCACTGTACATGCAGCTTGCTGCTGTGTCATTTTATTGAAGGAGTTTATTCCATCTGAAGTGGACTTTAAATGGCCCTTTAACACCTTGGTTTCAGGAGAAACACCCCTCTATTCTACCTCATTATTCCCAAAATGAACAAATCGAGCCAATATTCTGACAGTCTGTGCTAACCCTTCTTTATTTTCCTAATGCATCGAGTCTTCACATCTCCATGAATGGGTAGGTGCTATCCTAGTAAAAGCTATTTTTATGCCAAGAATCCCAGCATGTTGTTAAATGTAACCTTATTCAAATAACTTGTTTAAATGAATGAATGTAACTCCCAGCTGAGTTGTTCTGATTAGTATTGAAACTCTTCATTTAATGAAACAACTATTAAAATGTTATAGTTTGCAAATGTCACATATCACATCTGATCACTTCTAAACACTGTCATAATACATCAACTTCATATACTTTGATGAACAGATCACGAAAGCCTTGACAACTTTTAAGATGGCACATACTGAAGGACTAAATGACAACCTTCTACTGTTAACATAAAGTCAAATCTTCTATGAAAAGTAACAGATCAAGTTTTAAGCTCCATCCAATTTACTATTTATGATTATCAGAATGAAACACTATAAAAAAACAGGATTATTTCTTTATCCTTTACAAATATAAACTTTGGGCATAGACATACACTTATTTAAAGGCATATAAGGTAAGTTAAACCCTAACCCATCATGAAATAAGTGGGGAGCCATCGACACATTTATCTGTGGCTCTAACCACTTCACAACTACACAACATCTCGGCTATAAACTTTCAATCCCTTCTTAATGATTTCATGCATTAATCCAGAGCAGGCAAACGTGTCTCGAACCTGGATGGAAAGTGTTGTGTGAAAGGCTCCAGGGTTGCACAAGCTCAGCTGCCTCTATTCTGCATGTGTGAATTATCAAAGCAGAATAGTGGAAGCTTCGCAGTTTTTTTAAATTGTTGATAAAATAAAACTTAAATTAAATCAAGCTTAAGGCTTCTACTGTTCAGGTTATTCCTAAAAATATTTTACTGGGCGCAGGGGTGTTAGAGGTGTAGGGGTTTAAGAGCGTGGCCCATGTACCGAGGCTTTGGTCCTTGACGTATCGGTCCCGGGTTCGAGTCCCAGCCCTGGTGACATTTGCTGCATCTCTCTCTTCCCCTGTTTCCTGACTGCCTACTGTCAAAAAAAAAAAAAACACAGCAAAAAGGCCACTAGTGCTGCAAAAAACAATGTATATAAAAAAACATTTTACCCTGCTTTTGGAACAGTGTTATTATTTAAAGCACATTTCAGTTTAGTCTCTCATAGTCTCTGGAGGAAATGAAAATTAAGTTTTAGTTGCATTTTACTCATCTGTCGTCTTTTCCGTTTTAGTCACAAAGGAAGTCTTTTAGGGCCTCCTACATTTTTAAGCAAAATAATTTACACCAAGTTGAAATATTTGTCCTAGCATAGAATGCAGTACACAAATTAGGTTTAATTAAATTTGAGTTTTAAATAAAGTTACAAAATCCAAAGCTAATGTGCTGTGCATTGTATACAAAATGCCCCCATCGTTCTTTATTAATTTAAAGCATGTGAATTCTGCACAGTAATCTGAAACTTCGTGGTAGAGTTTGGTCGCCACATATAACTAAGCTTATGAGACAAAAAAAATGTGTATATGCAACATTACCTTCAGGACTGTTGGACATGAACTATAAATGTATATTAACATTAGCTTTTTCCTGCTATTACCATGTTGCAATGAAATATTATAGATTAAATGTTTAACTTGTTTAAAGATACAGTACCAGAAGCATAAAAATTAGAGTGCACACATTAGAGACACTATACACAATATTAGGAAGACATGCAATATGCAGTATCAATGGTAAATGTTGTGATAACAATATGACTTAAACCAAATGTGTTTCTGCAAACAAAAGTCTTTCTGTTTGCATTGCAAACATAGACCAAAAGACAATGACTACTCTTCCCATCTACTGGGAAACCAAAAAAAATCATTATTTTCAACTCCGCTTTGTTGAAAATGTTTCTTCTGGCTGCCATTTTGGTACTGAAACCGTTGTCTTTTCTTAATGGATTTACCTCGTCTTCATCTTCTAAATCATTTAGGCTGCTTTAAACAAGTGTTACCAGATATTATATAATATTTCAGACTCCACACATTTTCTGCTAATATATATTACCAGTTGAATGGACATTTGTTGACTTTTGTATTCACGCCGGATGTAGATCTTAGCGACCAAGATGCAGTACTAATGATAACATTGTTTTAGATTGCAATGGCGATATCTGGTAGGATTAACCCACGTTTTAAACTCGCGGCTTCTTTTTGGGCTCACACAATGTCCCCACCACTTTCAATGAGCTTTAGTATCTCAGCCAGTTAAAATAAAATATAAATCAGCTATAAGCATTAAGACTCTAGTTATCGTCATTATAAGTGAACTTAGAATTAGTTGGTGTATTTGTTTTGATTAAAAAAAAAAACTGTTGAAAGATTTTTGTCATGCTTTTATTCAATAAAATAAACTCTTGTTTGGAAGAACAAAAGCAATCTGTCCAGACAAGATTGCACATTCAGAAATGACAAATGCGCCCAAATCTAGAGTTTGGCACAATTGCAAACCTACCATGACATGACCGTCCACATCATTTGACAGGCCAGCCAATTGCAGGATTAATCAGAGCAAAGCAACCGCGGGGTCCATGGAGGAGATGCAGAGAAGTGAGTAAGAAGATGCCAAAACAGCGTAAATGCCACCTTCTTTTCTTCATATGCACTGCAAACAGGCAGAGCATCCCACGCTGGGTGAGAAGTTGAAATGGAAAATTGGATTACATCAAAGAGCACCCTCTGCTTGCTGTGATGTCACACTCCATCATACAAACACCCACCGGCTCCATCTGAGAGACACCTAATGATATGCTAATCCCACAAAATGTCACTCTGGACTTTAGATTAAATTGTTCTCATCGTACGTACGTACGTGCACAGCTTCACCCGTGTGCTTCTTTACAGCACTGAACACAAACCATCTTTATGGTGGAGAAGGTGGTTGCTGGGCAATGGGTGCCGAAAATGTGTTGCGCCTTTAAAGGATTAGGTGAAGTTGAACTAATCAGTTTGATGGTCTTCTAATGCCTTTGTGTCTCCTGAAGGACCCAGTTTTGTAGCTTTAACTTAAGATGTCGGACTCTCCGGGGAGGTCCAAGAATGTTGATGTATGTTGCTTCACATTTCTACAGTTCTACTTTTATTTGTGTTTTTTTTACTGCTTCAGTTATCTAGTTTGTTTGTTAAAGGGTCACTTAAAACCTTTGCTTGCTCTGCCATTCTCCCCTTCTGTGGAGGTCACCAGTAGAGAATGTTTGTAAGGAAACCTAACCCAACACCGACGCTGATACAAGTCTGGAGGAATTCCTGTAACCTGAGTTTATACCTCCTGGGTTCTCTCTTCCCTTCTTACTCGTTCTTCCTCTCACACATGCTGGGTATTTCCTCCGTTGACTCCTGCCTTTCTCATCAGGCCGCTCTGTCTGTTTTCTGTCAAAGACAAAGGACATTATAAATACAGAAAACCTCCTCAACATGATTTAGCTGCTGTTGCAGATAAAGGGGCTTGCGGTTATACTTTGTCACTGCTGGAAGTGTGTGGCAGCAGCTGCATCTCCCATCTGTAGGTAGTTATCCTCTGAAGAGGATTTTTTGTGTGTGTGGTAGCAGATTTCGATTATATGAAGGTGGACTTCCAGGGTTTTAATGCGCACCATGTGCCCAGTAATTAGAGAGCGTTCCTTGTTTCCTGTGTGTTTCATTTAGGCCAAAGGGAAGCGTGCACAAGTGCGTTGAAGCTTTGATGTCTATTTAAGGACTTTTTGCCTATATAAATTTTATGGATACAAAGGAAGGCATTTATCACATTCTCTCTGACAACGAGATTTAGAAGTTGTTCAGAAGCCGGAACCTGTGCCACTTCCTACTCAGCGGTTGGGCCCAAATGGGATTTTAATTGGCCATTATTTGACCTCACTCAACAGAATTGTGCTATTAACACTTTAAAACTTTTGACCCTATATTGTGGACACCGCACAGCTTTCAGGTAGAGTTTACCTAACTCAAGTCAGCCACGCTTTTAAAGCCCGACTGATTGTGTTAAGTGAAGGCACCTTTCGACCATTTTTAACTATTTTTGTCGACGGAAAGTGAGTTTGGAACTTAAGTCAGTCTTTTAGTCACAAACAGGCTAAATGCTAAGACCATATGCTCCTTCAGTCTAATATTTTTAATTACTGAGATCATTCACTGTCAAAGTTTGAAAAATGTTTCTGTTTGTCAAATGTTTCCTTGTAAAAAATCTCCTGCCCTGTCTAGTTTGCAGGTTGCTCTTGAACTGCGTGATTTGATCAAATTTGTGTTTTGAATTTCACTCCAAACGATGACAATGCAATGTAATTCATCTTAAAAATTATTTTCACAAGTTCTGCCTTCCCTAGGATTTCCACAGTGTTGAAAATGCTGATAGAATCGACCGTAAAAATAAAACAAAACAAGCGTATATGCAGAGGCTTTCTGACCTTTACAGTGACCGTCACAGTTAATAAAACAATGAAAAAGACCATATTGGTTGATGTGATCCATTCAACTGAGGCTCAGCCCCATACTGTTGTATGGCACCTGAGCAGATACTACAGGGGTTGGACAATGAAACTGAAACACCTGGTTTTAGACCACAATAATTTATTAGTATGGTGTAGGGCCTCCTTTTGCGGCCAATACAGCGTCAATTCGTCTTGGGAATGACATATACAAGTCCTGCACAGTGGTCAGAGGGATTTTAAGCCATTCTTCTTGCAGGATAGTGGCCAGGTCACTACGTGATACTGGTGGAGGAAAACGTTTCCTGACTCGCTCCTCCAAAACACCCCAAAGTGGCTCAATAATATTTAGATCTGGTGACTGTGCAGGCCATGGGAGATGTTCAACTTCACTTTCATGTTCATCAAACCAATCTTTCACCAGTCTTGCTGTGTGTCTTGGTGCATTGTCATCCTGATACACGGCACCGCCTTCAGGATACAATATTTGAACCATTGAATGCACATGGTCCTCAAGCATGGTTCGGTAGTCCTTGGCAGTGATGCGCCCATCTGGCACAAGTATTGGGCCAAGGGAATGCCATACTATGGCAGCCCAAACCATCACTGATCCACCCCCATGCTTCACTCTGGGCATGCAGCAGTCTGGGTGGTACGCTTCTTTGGGGCTTCTCCACACCGTAACTCTCCCGGATGTGGGGAAAACAGTAAAGGTGGACTCGTACTCGTCGTCTTCCGCTTTATCCGGGACAAGGTCGCTGGGGCAGCAGACTCCGCAAAGACACCCAGACATCCCTCTTCCCAGACACCTCCTCCAGCTCCTCCGGGGGGAGCCCAAGGCGTTCCCAGGCCAGCCGAGAGACATAGTCCCTCCAGCGTGTCCGGGACCGTCCCCTGGGCCTCCTCCCGGTGGGACGTGCCTGGAACACCTCCCGAGGAAGGCGTCCAGGAGGCATCCGGTATAGATGTCCGAGCCACCTCAACTGGCTCCTCTCGATGTGGAGGAGTAGCGGCTCTACTCTGAGCCCCTCCCAGCTCCTCACCCTATCTCTAAGGGAGTGCCCGGCCACCCTACGGAGGAAGCTCATTTCAGCCGCTTATATCCGGGATCTCGTTCTTTCGGTCATGACCCAAAGTTCATGGCCATAGGTGAGGGTAGGAATGTAGACCGACCGGTAAATCAAGAGCTTCGCTTTTCGGCTCAGCTCTCTCTTCACCACAACGGACCGACACAGCGTCCCCATTACTGTGGCATTACTAATCCCAGCCGCATCACACTCAGCTGCGAACCGCCCCAGGTGGACTCATCAGAGAACAATACATGTTTCACATTGTCCACAGCCCAAGATTTGCGCTCCTTGTACCATTGAAACCGACGTTTGGCATTGGCATGAGTGACCAAAGGTTTGGCTATAGCAGCCCGGCCGTGTATATTGACCCTGTGGAGCTCCAGACGGACAGTTCTGGTGGAAACAGGAGAGTTGAGGTGCACATTTAATTCTGCCGTGATTTGGGTAGTTGTGGTTTTATGTTTTTTGGATACAATCCGGGTTAGCACCCGAACATCCCTTTCAGACAGCTTCCTCTTGCGTCCACAGTTAATCCTGTTGGATGTGGTTCGTCCTTCTTGGTGGTATGCTGACATTACCCTGGATACCGTGGCTCTTGATACATCACAAAGACTTGCTGTCTTGGTCACAGATGCGCCAGCAAGACGTGCTCCAACAATTTGTCCTCTTTTGAACTCTGGTATGTCGCCCATAATGTTGTGTGCATTTCAATATTTTGAGCAAAACTGTGCTCTTACCCTGCTAATTGAACCTTCACACTCTGCTCTTACTGGTGCAATGTGCAATCAATGAAGACTGGCTACCAGGCTGGTCCAATTTAGAAACCTCCCACACTAAAATGACAGGTGTTTCAGTTTCATTGTCCAACCCCAGTAGCTATAATGCTACTCTTTCAAAACACCTTTGTGCATGGCAAAGGGCTAATTTATGTGGCAGCAAGTATGGCTTTCCATACATTTACTCCACACCTTATTAACTGGAAGTAAAAACCCTCTGAAAACATGTTTGGTTCAATTCAAGTAACATTTAGCAAAATAGTTTGACAGATCTGAGCACAGACGTAGAAAAAATAAAGATTAAATAAATTCTGTAAAAACAATAAGAATTGTAAAAAAAACAAAGATAAAGCAGTAAGAATTCATGGTAAAATGATTACAGTAATGACCAGAATGAAAAACCAAATGCAGTTAAAGCGTGATGGCAAAATACTGCCAATTTCAACCTGATAAAGTATGTTAATCTTATATTAAAACATAACTTCTCCTACCGTTTTCTTCACTCATTATCATGTCATTACTCCTGTTGTAATGAAATCCTTTTGTGTCTTCATTGACATTTATTAAGTATTATTACATATAGAATAGCTTGCTGTTGGAAGTCTTGAAAATAAACACAGAAATTCAGGAAAAAATCCAGAAACAAATAAAATTTAGAAAAACTAGATTTCATAGGGCCCTAGTTTAGTTTTGTTTCAAACCTCAGTGTATAATTGTGTTGTAATAATATTTGTTTGTGATGATGGGTCTGCTCCAGCGTTTTGTAGAGTGTGGAATAGCAGTTATGTGGGTTGTTCACCATGTCAGTCAGTTCAGTCACTAAGAATAGCTTCATTGTGTTTGTACACGTGAACATTTGTTACCTCTCAGCGCCTCCACATTTCATTCACTTGGCTCCTCAATTTATTGATTCTTTCATGAATCAGGCTGTTATTGCCTCCCTCTTCTCCCTCCTCCACCTCCTTGTTGCTGAGGCCCCTTCCTTTTCCTTCACCCAGCCCCACCCCGCCCCCACTCCTCTCTGGTCCTTCCACCCAGCCAGTAGCATGCTCTCTGCATGAGGAAGCCAGCTGACTCTGGTTTGTTTTCTTTCTCTGCTGCGCCCCTGCCCAATCACAGCTTTAGCTTCCAGCCACTGCCCCCCCTCCCTGAACCCTCCACCACTCCTTCTCCCCCACGCTGTGGCTGGGCGAGTTTCAATAAGACAGGAGGAGGTTAGGTTGTATTCGTGGCAACGAGCCAGCAGGGTTTGCCTCAGAAGGGTGGAGTCATGGCTGAGATGGAAAAATGGACCCAGCAAAATAACATTATATCAGTAGACAATATTTAAAAAGCTTATTCCTGATTGCTGTACCTGCTTCAAGGGATGGACATGGGCCGGATTCTGTTTTACTTTTGTCATCAAATGCTTGAACCTTACTTAGATTTGTCTTTTAATATCACCAATTACCAGAATTGTAAGTAAAAGGCTGTCCTGCACTAAAAACCTACCTTATTGCACTTCTGCACTAAAAAAAATTTATTGTCTGAAATAAAATGTTATTCTAGGAAACAAAAGCAAAAGTGACACTTAATTTTATCCCAAGCCTGCATATAATGTAGTTGGAGTGAGTGTTCAGTATGTTATGTGACTTAATTGCATTTAGGTGAATTGAACCTCCGAGGTCTTTCTGCATTTCAGATGTGTTGGAATTTTACTTCTTGCTCTTAGTAGGGTTTCTGTTTTTGTCAACATGTTTGCCTGCAGCTGCCTGACATGCTGACATCGGCCTCCAGGAATGTCCTTTTCAGGCTTATTTTTAACAACAAACATCGGAAAAATGTTTCTTGTTTCAGATCTTTCTGCTGCTTCAAACAAAACGGACACATTTTAAGTTCATTTTAAAATGGGTATATTTAAAGATTTAGACAAGTGTTTTGGACAGGTTTTATATTCTTGTAAATCCATTTTATACATGTAAATCACACTTTTTATAAAGTTGTTCTTATACAGGCAATTTGTTTTCATTCAAAGCTAGGATACACTATTGCTGTAAAAAGTACAAATCCTTAAAGGAAAATTAAGCCTACATTAAAATAGTATTTGAATTTATTGCAGTTCTAGATGAAAAAGAAATTCTAATAAATAATTTACATGAAGACACACATACACCATAACCTTCTCCCTTGCAATTTAATAAAGCAAATAAAATGTTTGAAACTTGCTTCTCCAAGGTGAGCATTTGAAGTTGCTCGTGAAGCAGGTGAAACCCTGCACACCCCCGATGTTAAAGAGGCCAGTTTTACAGCAACCATAAACGTGTTTACAGTCTGCTAGGAATAATGGCTCTGGTCTTCGAGCGCTGCTTCCAGTGATAAGTGGATGCAGAGATTGCTAGCCAAAGGAAAGGTTGACATGTTCTCAGTCACTTTCCCGTCCCTTAACACACCACGTCACTTCAACAAGCAGAGATGGTGACCTACAGCTGACCAGCCTGGGATGAAAATGCATACTGGTGGGGGGATGTCATGGTAACTTTACTACACCCATCCCTGATATGTAGGTCGTTTATTAAGTGCGCTTTTCTCTTTATTTATTTATGGTGTTGTATATTTTTTAAAAGGTTGCAACTGTTGCTCATTCCCATGGAGTATTCTTTTTTTATGAAACATATTTTAATAGAAACCCTTAAGCAACAAAAATGCACAAAAATTAAGACTCAGCGCTAAACAAATACAAGAAAACAAGTCGGGAGCGGCAGATTGCTTCAAACCTTTTCAGATTTGTTTTTTCTTTTTATTGAAAGCAGATTCACACTTTGTAGAGCTGTTCTGGTTTTTCTGGCACTGCAGTGTGACATTACCTGACCCCCCCTCGGCCCCTCCCCCGCTGCCTGTGCATGCAGGCAGCGCATGCAGCAAGGCGCCATGCTAATGGCTAGTGGGAGCCGGTGCCCTCTCCCCCAGTTCTCACTGCAGCTGAGGGGAGGATGGGAATTAGAAATTGAGCTGATGCAACTGCTTGGTGAACACAAAGCCAGGTCGCTCACAACCGGCAAGATTTGTGCTTTATAGTGCTTCAATGCAGTGTGCTGTACAGAGTAAATGAACCACTTTTATGACATAAATCAAATCATTATTACAACTTTAGTTTATTATTTGGTCCAAATAATTTATTTAGGGGGCACAACCTAAAGAAATGTCAACAATTCAGACCTAAATATGGGCCAATTACTCCAAGTGTTCATAATTTTGAAACAAATAACTAAAGTTTTTGTAAATTTCTTTTCATAAACGGATAAATTTGTTCCCACTGGTTATCTGTATCAATGTAAAAAAAGGTTTTGCTGTTTATGTTCCTAAGATTCAAAGTTATGATACTGAAAAAATACATGAGAGATCTGGTTGTATAGCATTTAACTTAATGCGGTTCTGTTTCTCCTTCACCTGTTGCACACTGTTTCTCAGCTGGCTGAAAGACCGCTATTGCACTTTTCCTGTCTCTTACAAAAAAGGTTGAAATCAACTGCTGGTAATATTTCTGGTTGTGGAAAACATAAATGTTCAAACAATACAATAAATGTAAAAAAAAGTCATCGAAAAGGGTCAGTACAATGAGATGAGGGAGAGAGACCGATCCGATGCGTAATGTAATGCAATAGCCCACTTCCCTCAGCCGAGGAGAACCATGCTGCTCAGCTTTATACATGGTGACACCGTGGTGAATTCACACCCTCCACTATTTAAATGTCATTTAGGATTTGTGACTCCAGCCACACATTCCACTCGAGATTGTTGATTGCTTTCATGCTGCAGGTTAAGTGTTGTAAATGAATTGAGGAGAGTCGTTTCTGCCTTGAAGCCTCCTTCGCTGGGTGTTTCCTGTGGAATTTAACACTTGGCATGCATTTCGCCACACCCATCTCACACCTTTTTTTTTTGTTTTTTTTGGGTGTTTTTCCATTTCTGGATCACGTGCTCGCTGTAATTTTCCATGAAATTTTCATCTCATAATTCGAAAGCCCCTCAAAAAATGTTATATACTCTGCGCTAGATGTGGGGGAAAAGAAATTGCTTCGAGAGGGATGTGACGTGCAGGCAGATAGAAAACAGGACCATTCTATGAAATCCTTTGAGAAAAGCCTGAGTGGATCAATATTATTGATCTGTTTTTCAAGATGCCAGTGTATTATGTAATCTACAGCTCCATGAGGGAGCGTGTTTCAGCTCGGGGACCGGGTGGCTGCTGATGACACCCAAGCAGGAAGCTGCATAGAAGAGGCCTGCAGCTGTTTGTCACTGGATGCTATTTTATAAGATCATAATTCCACTTTTCCCAGTAAGCTTCCTGTCTTTTCTGGTATGCATGTGACAAAATGCAAAATAACAAATTTACCATATCACCAATATTGGATTCATAAAAGGGTTTAACAATTAACATTTGTCGCTTTTCTTGATGCAAACATTTTTTTAATATGTGAAATAGAAAAACTCAGATTATTATCAAATATTCATCAGGAAACAGAAGTAACTGAATACACCACTGCTTCCTGTTAAGAAACGATTTGATCTGATCAGAAATTATCCTTGTGCCGTCATCCTCATCCATCACCTTTTTCCTCCACCCTGACCCAGCAGCATTCCAGCCTTTTGTGTGTGCCGTCTCTCTCTGGAATTCAGGAGATGTCAGTGGGGGAGGGATGGGAAGGCAGAGCCTTGGAGGGCAGTGAGTGACAGGGTGGTGCAGAAACTGGGGTGGAAACTGGGGAGGTGGTTAGAAAAGGATCCAAAGAGGAGGCAAGCCGAAGGCAGAAAGGAGGAGGAGGAGGAGGAAGTCAAATAAAGGGGGGAGGTGTGTCTCTGTCTGTGTGACTCATTAGATTAGGCTGCTCCCCAAGGGAACTGCCAATATTGATGCATTGATTGCAGGCCCCTCTCCATCCACTACAGTCTGCTGCTATTGGAGGCCATTGATCTGGAGTCTCTTTGGGAAATGACGCACAATGCATATTTAATTAACTTCCTATTACAACCAATCAGCATGTAGACGGGGGGTTAAAAGCAAAGCTCAGTTTTTAGCAGTAAAGGTTAAATCGCATTTTTCTTTTTCCACAGGGAAATTTTTGAGACCCTTTTTTAAAAGTGCTGTCTTTTATTTTATGCATTCTGTGAAAAGCTTGCATGGAGACCCTTGACTGACTTTGTTTTGATTGTAGTATCTTTCAAGCTGGGAACAATTTAAAAACATTTCCCAGTTCTCGAATAAAATGAAAAATCTCTTGTCTTGAAATATATGGAATTGTCTTTTTTTCTTGTATGGAAAACTAAAAATTAAGTGTGAAAAAAGAATTTTTCCAGAATTTTCTCGTTTCATTTCCAGAAATTAAAAAGTGGATTCATTTCCAGACTGATTACAGTTAATTGTAGTTCCAAGAGGGGAAACGTTTTGTGACAAAATGCGTTTTTAAAATCTTGTTATTGACCTAATATGGTAATGAGACACATAATTGGTAAACAAGCTTTTTGTTTTTATTTTGAGATATTGATATAATGAAACCATTACCACAAAGAATGAAGCTTGATATTTCATTATCTTGGTGGGACCGTGGAAGAAGATGGCAAACAAAAATAGCTTGAGGTTGAGGAGTTAATATCATGAAACAGGACAGACACTGCTGGCCATTTGTTTCATTAATCGATTCATTTTTTAATAAATTAAATAATCTAATGAAATGTTTTCACTGAAAAGTTCTTTTCAGGTCATGTTTTGCATACCTCAACAACAGAAAATGAAATATTCACGCTTTGAAGTATAGATTACATGTAATAGGTGCCACCTCCAGCCAGACAAAAATAAATCAAAATAAGCCCTTATTTATGCATTTATAAATAACAAACCTCCTGCAAACAGAATGTCAAATACGATGAGTCAGTCAGTCATTTTCTACTGCTTATTCCATAGTGGGTCGCGTGGAAGCTGGTGCCTATCTCCAGCTGTCTATGGGCGAGAGGCGGGGTACACCCTGGACAGGTCGCCAGTCCATCGCAGGGCAACACACAAACAACCACGCACACTCATTCACCTAAGGGCAATTTGGATTGACCAATTAACCTAACAGGCATGTCTTTGGACTGTGGGAGGAAGCCGGAGTACCCGGTGAGAACCCACGCATGCACGGGGAGAACATGCAAACTCCATGCAGAAAGACCCCCGGTCGGGAATCGAACCCAGGACCTTTTTGCGGCAAGGCAACAGTGGTACCAACTGCGCCACCGTGCAGCTCACAATGAGTCTGAACTGGAAATAAATTAAAATCCAGTAAAATTAAGTCCAGCTTCAAAGGAAGAAGAATATGTTCCTACTAAACCCTTTTATATGAGATGTTATAATAGGCAATACAACTAGGAATTTACTTTTATTTATTAACGCTTTATTTAATTCTTTAGTCTATCTGGTTGAAATCTGATTCACTTAAATAATTACAACGGGCTGAGGTAAAAAAGATTTGGTTGGCTGCATAAAATCTGCACATTAACACACAAGCCTTGTGATAAAAATTCAAACATGCATTTAGATGTTTTCATAAACACGTATTTAGCTGAAAACGTAGCACATAATGCACCTAAAGTCGGAGTACTTCCACCATGTTGGTTTAAAATGGTAGCTCAGACAAAGTCAATCACTGATGGGAGGCAGACATGGCTGACGTGCAGTTCACACACACACTGACACACTCCTGTAATGCTGCAGATAGCAGCCAGAAGCAGATGTCAGCTAACAACATCTTAAGATGATCTAATGAAACTATAATCAGAATAATATAAAGAGATAATACAAACAACTAATACTTTCCTGGAAGCAAATGTCTGTAAATGAGATTTGGGGTTTAGAGTTACTGACTGAAAACCCACCAACATGTGAACATTTGTCCAGTTTTTCTTGTCCATCATGGCTGGCTGTGCATCGGGTCATGTTTGATTTTTGTTTCTCTTTGCAGTTATTGAGCTTTTAATGCTTAGATCACAATTATGCTATAAACCTTAAACACAAATTTAAAGCTCATTGAAATACATTAAATACATTCCGTTTGTAATTGCATGTTGTGATTTTAATGTTGAACCCATTTGACATTTGGAGTCTAGAAACGTCTAGAAAATAGAAATGGAGTCGGAAACCTCTTTACAACATCTGCCCTCATATGTGTTTTATAGCTCTTGTTTTGCCTCCCTTTGGTTCCTCCGGCTGTGTTTTGAATGAGAACTGATCTCTGGGGTGTTGGGGCTGTGAGGCTCCCTGGTGACACATGCATATGGATGACCTGTGTTAGTGTTCATGGCCCTTTTCATTTTAATTAGCTTTGTGTTTGGTGGAAGTAGAAGGGTAGAGAATGCCACGTCACCAGGTTATTTAGTTTGCCTCGTTTTGTTGACGAGCGTCATTAAAGTAGAGTTGAGGCATGGGCCTGTATGAAAAAAATACTAGTAAAATACTAATGCTTCACAGTATTTACACACAAAATGCTGCCTAAATATTATAATACAGTTATGATGACATAATCATATATTTATTATGATACACAGACTTGAGCAAAAAAAGTAGTTTTTCCAAGTATCCTTTTCACCTCTTTTTAGAGTATGTTAAAAATGATGAACGCAACCAGAAATAGAAAAATTCCCAGCAGGGAGTCACAGTAGCAAAATCATTATTTGAAGTTTGAAAGAGTATCTATACATTTTCAAAAAAGTAATTAAAAACATTATAAGTACGAGTGAAAATAATATCAATGTAAAATGGAGTTTAACCAGTTGGGATTGTAATTCAACTAACAGTGCATATGGGATATAAGGCATTAAACTATATTAACATCATGTCATTTGTCTTTGTGAGCAAAAATGTGGTAGCCTTCTTCTAGCCAGCTGATTAGCAGTGTGCAGCAGCAAGTGTGGGATGAACAGCTCTGCTTTACTTTATGATTCATACAGCCAGAGAAATCTCTGGTCACTCCAAGTTTTAAACAAGACTTGAGGTTTTGTTTTTTGGTAAAATTAGCAGTTTCTTTGCAGAAATGCTTCCAAATTAAACACAAATGGGCCCAAAAGTTGGTTTGCACTGTGACTTTGGTATTTGTCTTAAACTACAGGCACTATGTCAGATTGCTTACTTCTCCCAGGTGGGAAAATAACTGTCCTTTGTACATTTCTCGTCTCTCGCAGGTGTTTCTGTTCTTCTGTGAGACCTGCTCGGTGCCCATCTGCAGGGAGTGCAGTGTGGGCCGTCACATAGGCCACACTTTTGTCTACCTGCAAGATGCTGTGCAGGACTACAGGGCCATCACCATCCAGCTGCTGGCAGACGCTCAGCAGGGACGACAGGCTGTTCAGGTGAGAGGCTTAGGTGCCTAAAAGCACGTTGCAGGGGAAAATTTATAACTTTTCTTTTTCCCACAGTTATTAGGTGTTTTTTTTATATATATTATATGATTTCCTGACTGGCTGTTGCTGGAATGGTTTCTATTTGTGTTTAAATCTGAAACGGATGAAATTCCAAGAAATGTTCTCACCACTGTTCACACTTCTGACCTGCTGTGGTTTAGTCGCTCCAGAGATTTCTCTCTTAAAAGCAGCAACTTCACAACTTCAGCCAGAAAATCCTGAGTCTAAACATCCTCTTCTGAAAACAGAAAGTCTAAACATTTATGAAGAGAACTGATTTACAGGACAAGGCTGAAACTCAGAAACCGCTAATGCCACTAATTTAGAATAAATGTTTTATTAGGATTTTTAGTACATTTTAATCGAGATTCATTAATTAATGTCAAGTTTTTAGGAAAGTTAAGTATTGATGGGGTGTGACACCTATTACTTGGATAATTTATTAATCCTGACATCCTAACAGGAACGTGCACATGTACATTTAGAAAATGGTCAGATTAATTGTACAGAACACAGCAATAATAGTTTCATTAATATAACTCCAGTGTAATATAATAGGCCAAACAGATTGCCTACAAAGGAGAGGTCTCCCATACAAGTCCTCCTGAAGATTAAAGTTTGCAAATCTGCCCTCATTCATCTCCTCCAAAGACTAAGTAGGACCCGAGGCGAGCAGCTGTGCCTTTAGAATCACCACTCGGCAACAGCAAGCGGGTCCGGCCATTTGAGCTGATCAGCTTAGATATGTTTGAGAGTGACCAGTCCCGGGCGGCCAGAGAGCCTGGGGTTAGAGGTGTCCAGCTGGCCCTTAAAAAGGGGTGGGTCGCATGAGTTGAATTCCGGCGGGGGGCAGGGCTCAGGGTTGGGGGGAGTCTTGCAGGGGATGGGGGCAGGGTAGGTGAGGTATTTAAAGGATTTCAGAGAAAGGAAAAATACCCACTTCTTTTAAAGAAGAGGAACACTTGCCCTTCCCCATTTCACTCCTTCACTCACACCCCCTCCCAGCTCAGACTCTCTCACACATACATGCATACTAATTGCGTCTCTTCATTTACATGATTATAGTTTAGGTTGCACCTTCTTGAACCTTCTTTACATTCCAGAAAATACGGGAGAAGGATGGAGGGGGTGGAAAGCTCCAAATGGTTTGAGTCTGGTACCAGCAACCTTAAAGTTTAGCATTGTTTAAACAGAACTCCTTGTAATATATATGCAAAACAGCACTATTTAGTCAGACGGGTGAATTTCACTCCTTTTCTATAAAGATGACGTTCTTCCTCGGTTATTATAGACTCAGAATATTAGAAAAGTTTCCATTTTTATGTGTTAAACTGAAACAGAAGGAGTCACTATTTTCTCAACACTGTTCACACTGCTGACTACTGCTGTGGTTTAATGGCGCCAGCTGTTTATCTCACTGGGGTTTGTCTTGAAAGTGATAAAATGCTTTTTTTTTTTTTTATCTGCATCTGTTGAAAGTCTAAAAAACGTAAAACTGGCAAAGTCCAACATCATTTTAAGACGATTAGAAAGCAAGAGTCTGGAAACATTTAGGAGCAGTGAGATCTACAATTGGTTGTTTAAAATGCACATTATTTTAGACCTATTAATAAAAGATTTTTTAGACATTTAACTAAACAGTCAAACAGTTATTAGTTGATTAAACTTTAAATAAAATATAAATCTGCTTCAACTACAGCAGTTAGAAGAACATGTTCTTCCGCATTATATGAATAGCCTTCAAAACTGCTTAAACTCAGAATCACTTTATTTATCCGAGATGCATCATTTAGCGCCGGGATGGGTAACGAAAGCCGTTCTGATGTTGAAGGGCCAAACCATTGGCTGAACCGGACTGTCTTTTATAATAAAACTCCAAATAAAGATTTATTGGCTTCTGGCAACTGCACATATTACAGCTGAACTGTGACCCACCTTACTGATAACTATAACTTTACATTTATGCCATACCAATTGCAGGGGTCCATTCGTTTGTATTCCCTTGGACACAGAAATGCTTTTTTTTAAGAGATTGCCATAGAAATAATAAGTATCAACATAGTTTTACCATATTTTCTTAAAAATGCAGTTTTTCATAAAATTTATGAAAACCTTCATGAATTCTTAAAATGTAACCTCTTATATTCCGGTCTTAGCAAATAGTCTTTGTTTTTTTGTTTGTTTGTTTTGTTTTTGTTTTTGTTTTTAAATAGAAGAGTCTGATCACTTTTTATTTTTTGTGCAAAATGGTTAAAAAGTGGTCAAAGTATTTTCTTTTACATCCCAAATATGGAAATGGGTAGATTTACAGTACATAAGAATATATTTATATATATTTCAGTACCAGGGAATGAACAGAAAGTAAAAACCAAAATCCCATTGGGATGGAAGGGTAGTCAGATCACGTCAATAATCGTAGCCAATGACACAAAAAGCTAAAGGGACACAGATTGCTCTGTTTGGTTTTAAATACAAATCTAAAATTTAAAACAAAAACATGAAAATGTAAAATTCACACCAAAACAAATGACATGGACTGACTTTTTGAATTGAAAAAGAAAATTCAAAAAAACACAAAATAAATGTCCAGGGTTCCTGTGTACATTTTCCAGAAACAATATTAAAAAATGTACATGGAGAAGTATTTCATTGCATCATTTAAATTTGTCATTTCTGAGAACAATGTCTGACTTGATTTTGTTTTACTTTTCTTTTTTTGACAAACTGAGTGCAACCTTTTAGCTTCTTTAAATAAATACCGAGGTCACTGTCCAGAGAAAACGAAGACCAAAATAACAACATAACAGCATCTTATTATACCCACACAGAATGGACAATTTATTCATGTTTAGATTTTCTTGCAGGCCAGTCGATGTCACCTAAAAGTTGCGGCCTGATAATTGCCCAGACTACTGTGGCAGACTTTCTGCCTCTGGTTTTGTTGAGCTTTGACCTGCCACTACCAATTTGAACAGATTCTGGTTTCTTTTTATGTATCATAATTAGCAAAATGCCATACTGTTCAAAATGTATCTGAAACCTAATGCATTAAGGTAAAAGTTATATTAATTAACTACATTACTGTCATTCAAATGCAACATATGTCCGAAGAAAGCATGCGCGAGAAGTACATTGGTCGACCCGGCAGGGCAGTATGGTGCGTTCATTGATCAGAAAAAAAGAACAGATTTTTTAGTTTTCATCAAGCCGGTCAATTGTTGAGCAGAAAATTGTCTGATTCCAATGCACTAGCGGTGCATCTCTAGTTTAAATTTCTTTTATAACATAATTTAACATTCTGACACAGAACCTAATCTCTAAATCATTTTGTTGTATTTGGATAAAAAAAAACCTACTATTTCCTGTTGGCAGATAGTGTTCTTTATAATGGGATCTTTGTCCCTGTAAAGTTTAAATGAGCAATTGCTGGTATCTTCTGAGATTATATGCAACAAACACAAAGAAATATCTTAGAAAAACAATTTTGAAACCTGCTGTGCAGACTTATCAGGGATAGGTCAGAAACACGGCCGTTATCTAATTTGCCTTGAAGGTGGGGCAGAGTTGTGACCTTGGTAAATACTCGCCCCAAAACATGAAACACAAGCTTTTCCACTGAGGTCATATGACATTCAAACATGTATTATCTCCTGCACATGGAGCATGTGCCCCACCTATCCATTTTCTTAGCTTGACCCCTTGTCTGACTGGGTCAGACTTTATATCTTTACGCAGGAATGATTGTATCACTGCTGGTGTTGTTGGATTATTCAGAAATTCCACAATATCACAAAACAGATTATTCAGGCCACATGTAGGAGAACTTGAATAGCATCAGGCTCCGTTGGAAGAAAACTGGTGATCACATCAATGAGGTAATGTTTTATTAAATTAAAAAACAGCTACAGGATGTGTGCAGTTTGAGCCACACCGCCTACCATCCAGCAGCACCTTGAGCTGTTCGGTGTGTTTGTGCACTTTTGTCCAGGTCACTGGGGGACTAAATGCTGACGCCAGATAATATGTAAACAGACACACATAGGCATACGCTCCTGTCCCCTGAGGTAGGAAATTTCCGTCCACTCTACACCCATTATCTCTCTTGACCCCTGACCCAGGACTTGTGACCTCCTGGTTGGTCAAAACTCTCTGCTTCTGCTGTTTTTATTGGTTAGTTTGACTGTCTTTGTACACCAAGCTGTGCTCCTCTGGGAATGTGGAAAGAAATGCGGCAGATGATGGAGACACAAAGACTGGGAAGGAGTATCGGATGAATGGAGGAGGGAAAAGGACATTTTAAAAATGTTAAAGAAGCTGAGCTGGGGAATAAAATGCAGAGGCAAACATTAAGGAATCAGGGTTTTATTTAAGGGCCTCAGATCAAAGGAGGATCAATATAGATGTATACCACACCTTTTAGATTTTTCTTGTAAACTATTTTTAAAACTATTTTCCTTCTACTTCACATCATTGCATATTTATGCTCTACTTTGTGTTTATCTATCTTAAATCCCAATACAATATGCTGAGAAGTATGGTTGTGATGTGATAAAATGTGAAAAATAATACTTTTGCAAAGCACTGTAGAATGACTCTTGGTGGAAAAATCTAAAGAAACAGTGAGTTAAAGAGAGGTTTTAGCTTCCTGATGACTCGATCTTAAACGATATTAGTTCCCCTTAATTCCTTCCCTTCCTGCCGTTGCCTCTCTGGGTGCCTGATTTAGTTGTTCCTTTTGCCGGCCACCTCACACGTCAGGGCCATAGAAAGAAAAGAGTCCGCTGCCAGTCTTTGTTCCTGTCGGGGTGCGATGGGGGTGGGCCGAATGTGTCTTAAGACAGGGATTGCGGATCACGACCTGTAGAGGTTTAGGTGACCTTTGATCTTAGTGGCAGATATGACAAAGGAAGCCTTATCCCACCTCCCCTTCGAGCCTGTGAGGTCCAGTTCACCCCGTGACCTCCCAGAAGATGCCAGAGGAAAAAGCCTGATAAAACTCCGTGGGCAGAAGGAGACAAAGAGAATAGACCTCATTTAGGCCAAATTGTGCATTGTAAATGGTAAGGCCAGGCTTTTTATTGCGTCAGGTAGTAATAAAAGTGATTCCCTCTTTAAAGTTTAAATATTTAATTTTCACTTGTTCAGTTTTTTTTTCTAACACGGTTGTGTTAAATTCTCATCACATGAAAATATTCCGCAAAGTTAAAATGGATTTTTCTTGTGTAATTAAACACAACTATGTTATTTGACTGGTCTGCTGATCAGACCAAGTAGAGAAACACACATTTCACTTCGTTTGCTTACTTTGACTTTCTGACACCTCGTTCTCTGAACCATTGGATGTTCATGAAACTCCTTAATCAGGTTACAACTGTCTGGTGTTGCAGGCAACATATTGGCTTCTCAAGATGATTTCTTTGCATAGATCTTTTTTCCCAGCTTCCCACTGATTTCTTTTCCTTTTCTATCTAGACTCTTCAATCATTAAAATGTCATTGAAATAAAATCTTGCAAATGAAAGGCACATAAAAATATTCATTTGTGGAAAGATTCATTGTAAAAAACTATTGCCTACTTTGCCTACTTTGATATGATGAAAAAAGAGAAGTGGATATATTTTTGCATTCTCCAGCTTAACTCTGAGGTTTAAAATGCAGTCCTGTTAGGCTATGTTCAAACAGCCAACATTTTCATGGTAGTGTGAACGGCCCTGGTTTTTTTTCTGTTTTCCCCTCATTAATCTCATCTGTTGAGAGATCTTAATGTTGGAGATGTTCAGCATTTAGGTTTTTAGATCTCCCTTGGTATTCACCGTAACGAAGGAATAATACTGCGTTTATTCATTTATTTTCTTTGTTTATGTAATAAAATTCTTATTCCAAAAACAGAGGAAAATTTCCTAATACAGCAGGATGTTCATCATTTTTTGCTTCCCTGAAGGAACTTTCTATTCCTGACCTATGTTTCCTTTTTCTCTGGCACAATCCACCAATTATAAAGCAATGAAGCAAAAGCAGTGAGCAAGTTTTTATGCATTCATTTGACAGGAAGATACTATCCATTCTGGGTTATATTAAGCATTTCCTGTCCAGTCCATCTACAATTATTGATCTTTTTTTATTTTCACTCCACATTTTATGTCTCTACCTCATATTGTTTCATTGAGTGTTTTAATCATTTTTCGTTGTGTTTTCTCAGCTAAGTATGGAAAAAGTCCAAGCCATGGCAGAGCAGGTGGAGATTAAGGCCAAGGTGGTGCAGACTGAAGTAAAGGCTCTCGTCCTGAGACACAAGAAGGCACTGGAGGAAAGAGAGTGTGAGCTTCTGTGGAAGGTGAGCTGCTGGTTACTGAGCGAAAAGGCAAAATGTTACTGGTGCATTTGTAAAAAAAAAAAAAAAAATGTTATAAATACTTAGAAATGACTACTTAAGCTCCATTCTATGCAACAAGCAGCCTTGTTTGATTTTGAGGTGAAGAGAAGCCTCCAACTTCAGGGGGCAGAATACTTATGCTACTTATGCACTACCCGTTAGGGACACCTTTAAGAACCTTTTATTGGGAAAACGGTAATAACCCAGGGTTCCTTTTCAGTCTGGGAAAGTATACACTTTGATATTTTTATGTCTGGATAAAGAATGTGCAAACAATGTGCAGTATAGAAAATAGTTTCCTTATAATATTTCCTCCCCCATCAATTGTCCTGTCTTTTTTGTCCATTCTTCTGTTTTTTTATATCTGTTTGCTCATCCATTCGTCCAGCTTTCTGTTCATTTATTCATCCATCTATCTGCCTCCTTACAGACTGTTTTTTTCTGGATTAACAATAAGTGTATAAATATTTGCTTTACATTCAGTGAACATTTTCCCATAATTTTTTTAAAAAAGGACCGGGAGCGCAGAAACATTAAGTGTTGAAAAGCATGGAATATTCCCATTTAAAGTGTTAAAACACTAAAGGCTATGAGTAATGATCAGTTCTCCAAAATGGAAAAGATTAACTGATATTAAAGATTTATTTATTAGCTCTATGTTTATGAAGATCTCCTTTATGTCGCCTCTTGAGTGAAAGTTACATTAACTCCACTCCATGATGTAGTTTCCACATACATCGCGACATCCAACCCTAAGTTTTCAGGATTTAAAGTTTATTCCCCTGAATGTCTACATCCAAATGGGGAAATGAGCCATGTGTATTGCACTGGTGGCAAAACAGGAAATTATCTCGTTAAATGTATAAATATCTTCCTGCTTGGGGGTAGTTAAAGGAGTCAGTTTTGTGTGTGAAATTTCATTGTTAAGGATGACCATATGGTTAGTTTCAGGAGGGGTTGGAGCTAATCGAATGTGATCATGATGGAGACGAGGAGGGGGAGGTCTGGTCTCAGCAGCATGTTAGGAGGCTTCTTCCACACCGCAGGAGGGCTCTTATTGAAACAGTTCACAGCCTTTTGCCTCATTTCAGGAATAAGCCATATGTTCTCTGTTTTAAGTGGCTTTCTGGCTCCTTAAATTCCAAATCTGGCCCGTTTGTACAAAGAGGTGAACATTCTTCTTTACTCGGGGAATGGAAACTGTCGTCTTTTAGTCCAGGTTAGATTTTACGCTTGCATACATGGAAATACATCGGATGGCACTGATTTTTTTAAATTTATTTTTAAATTAAAGAGTGAAAATCAGTTCAATTTTACACTCCAGGGGTTTTTTAAACGGCGTGACATGTTCAGCTGAGTGTCAGCCGATATACTGAAACATACAGATGTTATTAGTTTAGGTTGAATGATGCCATTGTTCATCTTTTTAAATTTTTTTTTTTTTTAGATGGACCTAGAAATTTCTTTTTCCTTTATAGTTATCATAAATGACTCAGATTTCAGATAACTTAAATATACTGTAATTCTTGTAAGTTGGATTTTGTTTGAATAAATGTTTACTGCAACATGCAGGGTTTTACTGTATTTGTAGATTTCCAGTGATGCAGACATGGACAGCTCTGTAACTTTCAGCTTCTTAGAAGTAACCTTTTTATTTTATAACAAAAGGAAATGTTTTACACAAAAGGTTCAGCTGTTTAAAATATTTTCATTGTTACAAACCAGAGTTAGCACATTTCCCATTTCTAAAGAAATTCAGCTGCAGCTTTGAAACAGATTCTTATATTTTAAAATGTACTTAAAATGTTACTGTGGCCTTCAGAGGAAAATGCCCCTTCATCTTTGGGTCTGCGCCCACATAAATTCCACCTGAGCAGCTCTGCACCCCCTGTGCCACACCATCACATCTCTGTACTTACAAACACAGCATGGCTTATTGAAGACCTAATAATCCTTTCTCTAACAGGGCAGGTTGTGTTATAATAGCACTGAGGAGATGCCCTCCTCATGTTGCCAGTCTCTTCTTTGTGTTCACACTAAACCAGCCGCTATAGTGCTACGATAACACAGAGAGCCTTGTGTCTACCATAGCATCAGCAGACATGCTTCCTCTACCTTTCACACAGCCGTTTTTTTCAGCTCTTACCACTGCTGCTCCTGCTGGATCAGACGGGAAATGTGGTCGTATCCCCATTAAGGCCCTGTGCCATTTGACAGCCAGTTATAACAAAGATGCAACAGTTCCAACTTAAACAGGTTGTGTAAAGGGGGCTTAAGGTCAGGATTTGTGTATTTAGCATTTGTTAGCAGTCATCAGGCAGAAAAAGGGAGTAAGATTTTGGTAGATCACTCAGGGCATTTTTTAGAGTTGGTTCATTAAAGGTGTTTAAACTGAGTCAAACAGTTAAGGTATTCTATAATCTGGAGAAAGGAAGGTCTTCTGTGTTTAAGGTAACCCAAAGGGGGAAAGGTATTCTCAACAACAGATAGAGCCGTAATTCCTAAAGGCCTCCTGCTTTCAAAACCTCAGGCTAAATGTTCATAATTATAATATTAAGCTAAGGCTGTAGAATATGTACAATGTTACAGAAAACACACACACCCCTAAAGAAAGAACACGGACTATAGTATTGGACTAAAAATTGGGTATGAGGCATAATACTTTTTAAGGCCTTACATTTTCTTTCCATTAACATGCTTCCCTACTGAATTATTACATCAATTCCTCTCCCAGCAAGGATGAATGAAATGGTTAAGATAAAAAGCCCCTTCGCTCACATGGTATGTGACATTATAACACCCCAGTTTTATATTATCACAGTATTTACATTAAAAACCTGAAAACAAAAATGACTAACATGATCTAACGGCTTTTACTAAATACAGAACAACACTAATACTCCTTGTCCTCTAAATAATCCGACATTGAAAATTGCTTGTAATAATATGATGTATAACATTAACTGTATTTAGATTTGAATTTTAAACACTTATTTACATAAAGCTTCCAAAATTTGATAGTGTTTTTCAAGTGTTTATTGTGCAAAATGTTTAGATGTATTTTTGCTGTTCTGCTCTTTCTAACACAACTGTAACACACTGTTATCTGCTGGTTAATTAGTCAGGCTGTGTACTAAAGCAGAATGTGCAGTCAGCTGCTTAACAGACATGCAGCTCATAGCTTTCCAACTGTAGGTTTAAAACAGTGTTTGCTTAATATGAGTGATGGGTGGCACTTCTTTAGTTTTCACACAAAGACTGCATTTTGGGACTGGAAATGTTTTCAAACAGATACATTTTTCTTTCTGGGAATGTAGTGGCCCCTTTCAGCCAGCTAACTGGCAGTGTGTAGCAACATGTGGTGGAGGGGCAGATTCATGCAACTGGAAACGATACTGGTCACTTTGGTACTTTCTCTTGTTTATGATTAAAGGGACTTCTGTAGGAACGGTATAATGTAAAGTTTTGATACCATAACGTTTTAAGACCTTGCAGTACTTCACACTAATAACTGCCCTTTGCCTGGTCTCTAATTTCATTGTTCATTTTAAGAAATCTCATTGTAAAATTTTTAAAGTTAAAACTTACAAAACTATAGTTACTTAATTCTTTTTGCCAATGTCATGAAGAGTCAATGCACACTATGCCAACCTGGCTGATTATGCAGTAGCTATTTTGTAATATTAACTAGAATTTATGAGGTGCTTTGTTCAGAAGTACGGTGTTGCATCATTTTAGCTACCTGCTGTCCCATAAGAAAGGGCTGCGTGTGGAACAGGAATCATTTTCAATGACCTTGTCTACTCTTTAATCCCATTTACCACACTATAGGAATACCCACTTATCCATGACCAGGTGAAGTCATTACAATCTATTTCCCAACCAATACGGCAATACAACATGCCTAATAATGTTTTAATGCTCCCATAGATTTCTGTCAGAAGTTGAATCGGTACCAAAGGTATCTTGATCAAGTTATTGATTTGGTGTTGGAACAGCCCTTTGTGGCAGAGTTCAGCAACATCTGATTGTTTCCATTATCCAAACCAGACTTTTAACCACTTCGTTCACTTTGATTCTTACGGTATGATAAGTAAAAACAGCAGTTTACAGCATCATGGTGTTGGCAAATATATTTAAAACTAAAACATATAACTACATGATTTGTTTGCTTTCATTTTTAAAAAGACTAACACTTGTTTGTACTACTACTAAAATGAAAAAAGCATAAGATATGATTACTATAGTTACTATAATATTGTTACGTATAACAAGTTTATTATTTAAATAAAAAAAACAGACTTAAGACAAAATTTTGAATGAACCCGTAGTAAATTTAGAAGCTGTTTTTAAGTAAACTGTAATATTTTGTGGAATATTTCTTTTCACCATTGCGCTCTTTCTAGAGTGTATATATACACTTTAACAAGCCGATATTAGAGATGGGTGGGTAGTGCTCCTTTAGTTTTAGTTTCAGTGCCCATGCCTACTGTCCAATCTTCATTGATGAGGCTTCTGACTGGGTCTCTTTGAGAAAACAATTATTCTCACCTAATGTTAATCATCTATTTCTTATATTCTATCATTCTGCTTCTTTCCAGTTTGCTGCAGTGTTTCCCAGCTGCATTAATACCAGTGTTTAACAAGGAACTTTAACACTTTTAACAGCCAGGAGGAGGACAGCTCGGTGTTAGAAGGTTGCCGGCTGAGCTGAACAACATCTGAATCCTGCATAACACTGAAAACAGGTTGCTAGTTTTAACAGCTTGTGTGATGCTCATCTTTGGTGCCAAACTGACCGATCTTCTCTTCAGTGAATCGACATAGATTCATGGCCTTGAGACGGCAATTGCTTTCTTATAGGGCGTTTTGGTAGAACTTAACATATTTTATGTGTCCGGGTTTTTCTTCTGGAAATGAGTAGAAGAGAAGTTTGCTGACCTAGGAAGTTGTAACATTTAAGTGGTGCTTTAAAACATAGCTGAAAACATGGAGCTGCTTCTGGCTTTCTCTCTGTGCTTTGTTTCTGTGAAACACACACCAGCTCACTCTTCTCCTCAGTCTGCTCTTCAGCTGAGGAAATAAAATAAGCTGCATATCTGTCACAAAGCCCAACTCAAGGCTTTGTCCTCACTATCTATAAAATGTAACTCTAGTCTCACAGATGCAAATTGATGTTTCAGATCTTTTGGCCTCTTTGGAAAGGGAGGGGACTAAAAGAAACAAAGAGCCAGTCAGGCTATTGTGTTGAACCTTTGTTTTGTGTCAGTTGATGTTAAGTGAGAGGCTGGTCCGTGCAGCTCAGGTTCTACCACCCTCCACCCTGTTTAAGCCTTTATACTTGGACTCAACTGAAAGCTGATCTGGTTCCACAAAGCAACAGGATTGCTGCTTTTTTCTCCCTTTAACGATGAGCTAAAGATCCCAAAAAATGTATTTACAATTATTTAAAAGTTAACAAATTTACATCATAGTATTATTAAACCTATAAAGGTTTAATTATTAAAAAAATATATAAAAATGTCTAATATTGGCACACTGTTGCACAAGAAGTGTGAGGGCCAAACTTTGCTTTTGTTTTCCTTCTTCACAAACATAATCTGCTCATTGCTGCCCCCTAGAGGGCAGAGCTGCTGGAGCCAGTTGATTGTGGTGCATTTCTCTGCAGTTAGTTTTACTTTAAAAAAAATTTATTAAATTGAAAACTGTTTACATGTTTAACAACTTATTGCCGAATTCCCCCAGTGCAGCACAGATGGACTTTTAAATATGAGCTACAGAGTGTTTGCTGTAATTTATATGAAGCTGAGCTCCTTTTATATTGCTTCTCTTTATTTTGCATTGGAATATTAGCAGCTGCATGTTTGGATTTTCATTGAGGCTTTTCTATTTATATTCAATGTCTAGGCTTAAATACTGTCCTTTAAATTAACTGAGTAAGTAATAATACGTGCTCCAGGAAGGCATAAATAAACATTGATACTGCATTGACTCAGTAAAATATTTGTTTTCAATCCTAAAGATGGTTGGTTTATGGAATGAAAATATGTCTTTTTAGGTTATCGTCCAAATTTCTATTAATTGAGGTCAGGGTAAGCTAGGCGAAACCTGTCAAACCTGCAAGACGCGTATCAAATAAAATGTGAGTTAAGTTTAGCAAATTCTTTTGAATATATGTGGATCTTAAAATAAAATAAAACAGTCTTGTAAAGACAACACTAATGGCAAAGTGTTTGGTTTATAGCATAAACCTCTTTTGTTTGTATTTTGTTTGAACTAATTTTCAAAGTCGTACTTCAAACTGTCTGTTTAGAGGACAGTGTGGAGCAAACTTTCTGTCTATTTTTTTTCTTCTTTGTTGCTCCAAAATAGAGCTTCAGCCAATTTATTTAACGAAGTTAAAGATTGATAAAAAACAAATAAGAATTTGGGTGTCAGTTGGCCTTCACATCGCCTTCCATGCTTGAAGCTAACTAGCTGAATATTTCATTTATATTTTCAATTTTTCCTTCTCTCATTTTGTCTTTCTCTTCCCAGGTGGAGAAGATCCGTCAAGTGAAGGCCAAGTCTCTGTACCTGCAGGTGGAGAAACTCCACCAGAGTCTAACCAAACTGGATAGTACCATTGCTGCTGTAAGCCAGATACTCGATGAGGGCCACCACCTGGATGTGCTACTGGCCAGGGAGAGAATGCTGACCCAGATCCATGAACTGAAGAGTCTCAGGAGCCTGCTGCAGCCACAAGAGGACGACCGCTTCATGTTCACTCCTCCAGACCAGGTTTGCACTGACACTAGATCTCTGATAGCAATCATAAACTAATGGCTTCAGTTATTTTAGTTGTACACACAGCACTGTGTCTTTGCTCTTCATATATACATTTTTTTCAAACAGGCTCTGCACATAGCCATCCAGTCTATGGGCCTGATCAGCAGCGGCGCCTTCGCCCCTGTCACCAAAGCCCACGGTGAAGGTCTGAAAAATGTACTGCGTGGGAAGCCTGCGTCCTTTACCGTTATTGGATACGATCACGATGGAGAGCCACGTTTGTCTGGCGGGGATCCCATCTCAGCAATGGTGATGTCTGTTGCAGATGGCTCTCTGTCTGCAGTGGAGGTGACGGACCACCAGAACGGCTCATACACCGTCAGTTACCTTCCGAAAACTGAGGGGGAGCACCTGGTGTCTGTGTTGGTGTGTAACCAACACATCCAGGGCAGCCCCTTCAAGGTGACAGTCAAGTCAGGACGGAGCTATGGGTCCCTCGGATCCCAGGTGTCCTCCTTCGGATGTGAGGGGGAGGGGGACGGCCAGCTGTGTCGTCCCTGGGGCATCAGCGTGGACAAGGAGGGATATGTTGTGGTGGCTGATCGCAGCAACAACCGCATACAGGTAGAGCTGCCTGTTGAACCAAAAATGTTATTTTACATGTTTCTGTTTAGGAGCAGAGTAACATTAACCTGTGTGAGCCATATTTACTTTGGCGCTTTACTTCCGCTATAAATATTCGGGTTATCTTGATGTTTTCAAACTTGGCAGTCTTGGCAACAAAATCGCCCTGAGTTTACATGAATCTACCACATGCAGCCAGAGTGTAACTCTTAAATTTTTCAGTCTGTTAAATATTAGCCCTCTATAGGTTAACTGGTACTTTTTAAAGGCTCTGTCAGATTGTTGAAAGCCAGTCAGTAAAGCAGAGTTTGTGTCCACAGATCTTCAAGTCTTGCGGTGCCTTCCACCATAAATTTGGCTCTTTGGGTTCTCGGCCTGGTCAGTTTGATCGTCCAGCTGGGGTTGCCTGTGACAGTCAGAGACGAATCATTGTGGCTGATAAGGACAATCACCGTGTGCAGGTATGAAGGCCCATCTCAGCAAAACTGGTATAAAAAAACATCCGTAACATCTTTAATTTCCTTGCAGGAACAGGATTGTTTGGATAGCCATATCCTCTGAACCCTTTAACATTATAACCACAAACTAACCAATGTCTTAGTGGGATCCTTAGTGGGACCAACACAGTGGAAGGAAAGATGGTTTTCACAATTTTGTCTCAGCGCAACGGAAACATGTGACATGTATTTGTTTTCATTACTTTGTAGAATCATCATTTGCTGCAATCCCAGAAACAAATCTTTGGTGGTATGCCTCTATCAGCTTCGCACTTGTAGAAACAGAAATTCCCTTTCACATAGTAAGTCGAAATTAGTCAGGTTGGATGGGATTTAGGTCTAGTCTGGCCCCTTCTAACTCAGGGACACACTTTGATACACACTATTCTATCGTAGCTCTGGATGTTTAAGGTCATTGTCCTGGTGGAACGTGAACCTTGACCCCAGTCTCAGGTCTTTGCAGCCTCCTAAAGGTGTTCCTCCCAGTGTTTACAGTAGCTCCATCCATTTTCTCATTCCTATGGGGCCATCAGAGTAAATGAGGCTGAATGGAAGTGCTAAATGAACTGAAAAAGGTATAATTTACCCTGCGTTTCAGAGCTATGTGCCACTTAGTGTTGGTTGATCACGTCCTAATTAATTACACTGAAGTTTGTGACTTCGGGACAAAATGGCAAAAAGTTTAATGGGTGGAAATACTTTGGCAGCGTGCTCTAGTTCTTCTTCTGTACATACAAAGCTGCTGAGATTTAACACATTTTCCTTGCCTGACAGGTGTTTACATTCGAGGGCCAGTTCCTGCTGAAGTTTGGGGAAAAAGGCACCAAGAACGGGCAGTTCAACTATCCCTGGGATGTGGCCGTCAACTCCGAGGGTAAAATCTTGGTCTCGGACACCAGAAACCATCGTGTGCAACTTTTTGCCCCTGACGGCTCCTTCCTCAACAAATACGGCTTTGAAGGGGCTCTGTGGAAACACTTTGATTCTCCCAGAGGAGTAGCCTTTAACCACGAAGACCACCTTGTAGTGACCGACTTCAACAACCACAGGCTCCTGGTCATCCGGCCAGACTGCCAGTCGGCACGCTTTTTGGGCTCAGAGGGCACAGGGAATGGGCAATTTCTGCGTCCCCAGGGTGTTGCCGTGGACCAAGAGAACCGCATCATCGTGGCAGACTCCCGCAACCACAGAATCCAAGTGTTCGAGGCCAACGGAAACTTTTTATGCAAATTTGGCAGTCAGGGGAGCGGCTATGGACAGATGGACCGTCCCTCTGGGGTAGCTGTGATGCCCGACGGTGTCATTGTGGTTGTTGACTTTGGAAATAATCGCATTCTCAAGTTCTAAAAGAAAAAAATCTATAATTTTTTTGTATTCTCTCCCTCTGTTTGCTCTTTTTGCAGTAATTTTCCACAATGAAGGAAATGGAGAGGAGAGAATCAATCAATAGAAAGTCGGGGAGTTTGGAGAGGACTGAGAACTTGCTAAAAAGACATTTTTCCCATTCTCTATTTACCAAAACATATATCTAGTTTACACAATGAGAACCTTTCCAAATGGACCCGTAGCTGCTCTCAGTCCTCCTGGATGCCCTTTTTTAAGATCCATCTCAGGGAATTCTTTCACTTGTTGAAATCTCGTACCTTCTGCTCCATACCTACCTCATTTAGCTCTTTATGAATGTACTCATACTCACTGAGCAGAGGTTTTAGTCCGTGAAGTTTTACAAAGAAGAAACGTCTACCTCTATACATTATTTAAGAGACATAAAAGTAGATTCTTGGGTTGATATTTGCACAGGATTCATGGAATACTTTCTGTGCATTTTCATTTTGAGTAAACATGAACCTCCTGAATGTTGTTGCTGAGAGGAGACTCAGACCGCTGAAGAGCTGCATGATTGATTCTCATTAGAAAGCTCTGCTCAGAATAAAAAGGCAGGGGTTAGGTAGTATCCTTTCCTGTTTTTTAGACTTGTTAGATTTTTTTTCCCTTCTTAGACAAGTAGATTGACCCTGTTCTCTATTTAGCTCTGTGGCGTTTGTAATGTCACAATTGCCGAGCAAGACTGTGAGAAGTAAAGCCAAACTCAATGGAATCAGAATTAGCTCAGGTCATCATAAAACTGGTTTGAATGATCAGTTCTTTTCATGCTATGCTAGCTTTGCTGACTAACACTGATCTAATGAATTTATTAATGAGTAGAAATAGAAGTTGTAGAAAATCAGCTCTAAAATGATCTCTGAAAAGAAATATCTGTTGACCATTATCTCTAATCGTATATCACAGAACAGAGATGATGTTTCTGCTGAAGAAAGAGAAATGAATATGCGAAGAAAGAGAGATGAATATGCGAAGAAAGAGAAAGGAATATGCAAAGAAAGCGTTGTCTTCTCCAAACGAGAAGATCCACAGAAAGATTTGAGTTGAATCCGTAGAGATCTCGACATGTTCTTCGTGTTATCGTACAAATGTAATTATAGAAGTGAATGCTACTTTTTAAATGAGGCATGCTGTTTGACAAAAGCCTGTAGAAGTAGACGCCTATATTTGGCCGTCCAGAGGACATTAATGACATCAGATTACAGGCCTATTATAATATAACAATCTCTTGGATTTAGATTGTGGTTTAAAGCCACACACTTTGGCTCCTAGGGCTAAAGATTTAGTGCAGTCCAGTGAGAGGGCACCATCACAAAGCCCTACCCTATTTATTTATCCTTAGATTTAAGTCAAATAAAAGGAACACCTTCCGATTGAGGGCAAGTAGACAGATTCCTCTAAAGATGGAGGTCTACAGACCAACTACTAGAGTCAACCAAAGTTAGAATTTCTGCACAAAGGCCATCTATAAATTTGGCATTTAAAGGATCTTAATATTCCCCTTAACACTTTTCTTTAATTAAATTAGCCTAACGTTCTTACAACTCATGGAGTTCAGTTTGTCGCACTGTCTACATTAGGCTTTGAGGAAATGGAGTGCTTGGGTCCCAGGTCATTGAGTACTTCCTCTCCCAGCCAAGACGAAGGCCCCGGCTGTGGGAGCAAAAGGAGTAAGTTTGACCTGCAGAGGTGCTCATTTGGAAAGCGGAGAATACCCGCACCAAAGAGAAACCCTTGGATTTATTGCCTAAGCTCGTTCAGCAACGCCATAGTTTTATCAAATTAGACTCAGAGTAGCTTCTCAGATTAGCCTTCTATCTACCCGCTTACCTTCATCCCTACTGATAGATGTGACTTCTTTGAGGTGCAGCCAATCCCCTCGCCCATCGATATTTGTTCCTCTGGCAGCACTCAACAATTTAAGGCTCTGCAAGCTAGTTTCTCTGCCTGACATGAAAAAAAAAATCTACAAAAAAAAAAAAAATCTTTAGACTGATTCTCACTTCTGAGAGGAAGATTGTCTGCACAACTTGGAGATTTGGGTCCACGTATCTCCGATAACTTTTACCTCACTGTTTTTTACTTCTTTTCTCAAATACCTCAACTTCTGAATACCTCAAGTTTTGTCCCTCATGGTTACGGTGCATATAAACATTATAATACCTCAATTTAGTATTCCTACTGAATACCTCAGCTTTACTCTTTTTGAAGGATTTTTTTTCTTCACACATATCTCCTCGTTTGACGGTTCAGCACAAGGACCAAAGATCATTGTACTGTTTTGAGTTGAAACAGAACTTGTATAAACAGCTTTTGTGTCTGCTTAACCTGCTGTAACCTGCATGATTAAATTATTGCCTTTTTTATCAGCAACAAAACAAATCGTTCCGACACGAGCATTGTGCCAAAATGATCTGTGAGAGTTCTGTGCCAAAACGGGATTGGCATTTGGACCACGATGTTGTAGACAGAAGTGTCACTGGACCATTATACTGAAAGGTTAAATCGGAGCAAATGAGGATAAATCCTCCTCCTCTGGTTCGGATGCACTTAATAGGGCTGGGCCCCATTGATCTTTACCTCACACCGATTTTGAACATACAGGTCTCCATGTGGGATATGCCGCTGTGTGCCAGGGATGAGAAAAAAATTGGTCTCTCTTAAAGAACTAACAGCTCAAAGTGTCAGCCATTAAATGTACATGAATTACCTCAAATTTCAGCACAATTGACCAATTTATCAGTGTGGATTTTTAGGATGCTTGATGTTGGTTGAAATAAGTTCATAATCTACCATTTAGCCTGTAGAATTATGCCTGTGTGTGACAGTCGGCTGGCTCATTATTTAAAGGGATATTTCCTGTTTTATCCCAAGGATTCCTTATAGGCCAACTCCTAAAACCTAATTGAGGTTTGAGTGAATATTATATTGTGGATTATTAGATTGCATCACTTTTGCGTCTGATATTGGACACTACGAGCCATGGGTCGGTATTATATTCACACAGTATCTTCTTGAGTAAAAACACCACAGTGTTAAAATATTTACCCAAAAAGTAAAAATAAATAACCTATTTGTTTTTCAGCAGCAAAACATTGATTTATACAGTTAAATATCATTAACATATACTGTTATTTTGAATTTGTCACAGTGACTTAGTAACAAGTATAAAAAACATCAGTTAATTGTTTACAGGCTGTCTACTCTGTTAGCTAGCCTGCAGTTGGCTGCTTGACAGAACTGCTGATCATAGCCTATCAACAGTAGTTCTAAAACCTTAAGAAGCTTGAGGAGGTATTTTTTTACACCTTGAATGCCTGTTTTCTGTCAGCCATATTTGTTTCTCTTGTAAGAACTTATTTCGGCCAGCCGACCCGCAGTGTGCAGCATGAGGTGGTGAAAACTCCGGTCACTCCGGCACTTTACCCAGGCATGTCATTAAAAGGACTTAAAACTGTAGGAATGGTATGATTGAAACTAGTAGCTATAATGCAACTCGGTGTGTATCACCTCAGCATACCTTGATACTCTCAGCTAGCCCATGCCTCGTCACTACATTTTCTTAAGGGAAGTGCTTCCGTGTTTCAGCACAGCCATGTTGAGACAAGTTCGTTACATCCTGCGGCGCTGACACTACAGCGAAACATCCCTTTAAATCAGGCAGTAGACAGGAAGATGAGCCAGCAAGAGTCTGCAAAATCCTGCTGCTTTGAACACAATGCCTACTGTCAACCAAGAAGATGAGTTTTGCTTTTCAGTATTATTCTGAGATGTTCACTCAATGTTGCATCAGGTTTTTTCTTTCCTTGTGTTTCGAATTGCAGAATTCTATCTTTAAGATCCTTAGGTCTTCACTCTTAAAGAGGAAAAATGTATTTTAAATGTTTATTTGTATTTTGTTTTGTTGCATGCTTTAAAAGTTCTTGTATTATTCTAAAGTCTCCCAGATAGGTGTTGAAAGGCTCAGATAGGGTGGGTAGCTGATTGTTGGGATGTGTTTTTTTTGTTTTGTTTTTCCAAAAAAATGTATACCCAAAGATGTGTATATGTGTGTTAGTCTGTTGGTTGGGATTACCTTTTGACCTTTGCGATTGTATTTCCTGTTGGTTTGAGGCTCTGCGGTGTGCGACCTTTTCAGCCAGCGATGCTTCAGTCCCTGAGAGGCTTGAGAGTTTTGATCCGTCACCATCAGTGCTTACATTTTCTTCATTTGTGGTCATATGATCACACTCCCTACAATTAAGAGGGAGTAAAAAGTTTCAAAATTTTGTATGGTTACAAATACAATATCTTTCCTTTTTATGTGCAGCTATGTCTCTAAGCACAAACCAAATATCATTACTCTTCTCAAATACAAATGTGATCAGTTGATTGCAACCCCTGCTGGAGCTGGAGTGCAATGAACTGCACTCAATTGAATGCAAGCGTTGCAGATTTTGTGATTTCTCTGGCCTCTTAACCCTTCTCCTGGGAAAGAAGAATCGTGTAGCTACACCAGACAAGACGGGCAAGGTCATAGTCCTCCCTTTTGTTTTAAATCATTGTATAATCTAAAGAAAGATTGGGGGAAGTGGTTTAGGAAAATTTAGACAGGAAGAAAATAAAGAAACTCAGGTTGTTCCCAGCAGCCTTGTGCTGCTGGTGTCATAAAAAAAAAAAAAAGTATCTCATAGTAATGTTGTAGTGACTTCCCTTGTATGAACTCTGCTAGTCAGATTTTTTTTTTTGTGTGCCCATCTAAATGAAAGACATTATTTCTTAATCTGCTAAAAATTATTATTCTGATTAGTTTCCTCTGATGGTTTTTTTTCTTGTTACCTTTTTTTTCTCTAACAAAGTACAGATGCTTCACACCACTCAACTCGTTGGCCCTTTTAGAATGTATTTTGTGAAGAAAAGGGATAAATGGGTTCTTGTTGATGCTCACTCTCTGCTGCCAGTCCCTGAGAGAGTTACAGGACGTAGACGTTGGTGGAGGTCCGTCAGGTGTTGTGAAACATATAGTCATATTTGTTTCTAAACGAGCTACAACATCAGCCAACATGGGCTGTCCAGACAGTTTGTCTCCTTGTTATGCCCTGCTCTCCCAGCGCCTGGTTGGGTGTGGAGTGAACCCAGCGTTTGTGCGCTGCATCTGCGATATCTAAGCAGAAATCCACTGAATGTATCCTCTCTCAGTCCAGGAGGCAGGGCGAGCCTGCGTGGCCAGCTGAATTTAGACGACCGCTGCTTATTCTTGCTGATCCAAAACACTCCGTATGTGTGTTTATCAGTTTAACCTGGCTGTTTGTGCTCTTCCACCCTCTTACCACACATTAACAAACAGAGGTGGATGGAAGTGCAAAAGTCAGGTCTTAGTCTAGGTAATGCACAGGAGGCTGTATTATAATGGCTGCCTACTGCTCTCTCTGTACTCTGTGGACTTTAAAGATTTCCTATGCAGTTCTTTTGGTTTTCCTTTTTGTTTACGCCTCAATAAAGTTGTATTTCTTTGACTTTAAATCCAGTCTTTTCTCTTAAGCATCTCAAGTTATATCTAAGGCTATCAGTTCCTCTTTTCACCCCATGTCTGGATGGACAAAACAAAAACACAACGACCAACTAAACCTGCTCGAGGCAGGAAAAACACCTGTGTTTGCTCAAACTAGTTTAAACAGTCCCTGGTTTTAGTGGGGGATGGGAGTGCACACCTCCATCCTAATTTTGGATAATAACACTGTTTGCTTTGCCCCGACCTCCAGAAGTGTCAAAATACATCTCAAAGGATAGTGGAGCAGTTAAAATGAGTTTCTATCCTCTCCTTTTCTGAAGTTCATTGGCACGAATACGGTTTAAATATGCTAGATGATACAGATAAATCAGATTTGACTATATGTACAGTACCAAGCAAAATTATTCATACACCTACAACTTTTTTTATATCAATTTTCAACTAAAAACATTAATTATGAACATGGTTCAAAAAATATCAGAAAATTATGTAATTTATTTGCGAATTTATAGATACAAATTTGTGTATATGTACTTAACTTATGTCCCCTCACACCCTTCAGTGAAATCTGGTACAACCAATTGCCTTCAGAAGAAGCCATCTGTATAATTTAATTTTGGTATAAATCCAGCTGTTCTGTGAAGGCCTGTTTTGCTTTAAAGTGTAATTTAATACAGCCCTGATTACATGAGATACAGGCTGTTTTCTACACTCGGGTCTTTAGGGCACGAGTGGAAGTCGAGTCTGAAGATTGACAGGCTGGGGAAGGACAGCAATAATCTGCCGAGAGGTCCATGATAACTCTTGAAGAGCTGCAGAGATCCACGGCTCAGGTGGGAGAATCTGTCAAAGGGACTGTTAGTTGCAGTTTGAAAAAATATATATATTTTTGCCCTACATGCAATCTGCTGTGTGAGAGAAAACTGCCTCCACCTTAAACACGGCGACAGCATCATTCTGTGGGGATGCTCTTCGTCATCAAGGACAGGAAAGCAGTTCACAGCTGAAAGAGAGATTAATGGATCTAAATACAGAGTAATCCTGGAGGAAAACTAGCTCAAGACTTTAGATCGAGGTGGAGGTTAACCATCCAGTAGGATAACTGTACTACACATGTAACCAGAGCTACAACGGAACAGCATATTCATTTTAAAATGACCCAGTCCAGACGCTCCCCATCCAATCTGATTAATTATCTGAAGAAGAATGGGCAAACATTTCAGTCTGTAGATGTACAAAGCTGGTGGAGACATACCCCACAAAGAAAGGCAGCTGTGATTGCAGTGCTCTGCAAACTATTGACTCTGGGGGAGCTGAATATACAGGTCCTTCTCAAAATATTAGCATATTGTGATGAAGTTCATTATTTTCCATAATATCATGATGAAAATTTAACATTCATATATTTTAGATTCATTGCACACTAACTGAAATATTTCAGGTCTTTTATTGTCTTAATACGGATGATTGTGGCATACAGCTCATGAAAACCCAAAATTCCTATCTCACAAAATTAGCATATTTCATCCGACCAATAAAAGAAAAGTGTTTTTAATACAAAAAACGTCAACCTTCAAATAATCATGTACAGTTATGCACTCAATACTTGGTCGGGAATCCTGTGGCAGAAATGACTGCTTCAATGCGGCGTGGCATGGAGGCAATCAGCCTGTGGCACTGCTGAGGTCTTATGGAGGCCCAGGATGCTTCGATAGCGTCCTTTAGCTCATCCAGAGTGTTGGGTCTTGAGTCTCTCAACGTTCTCTTCACAATATCCCACAGATTCTCTATGGGGTTCAGGTCAGGAGAGTTGACAGGCCAATTGAGCACAGTGATACCATGGTCAGTAAACCATTTACCAGTGGTTTTGGCACTGTGAGCAGGTGTCAGGTCGTGCTGAAAAATGAAATATTAATCTCCATAAAGCTTTTCAGCAGATGGAAGCATGAAGTGCTCCAAAATCTCCTGATAGCTAGCTGCATTGACCCTGCCCTTGATAAAACACAGTGGACCAACACCAGCAGTTGACACGGCACCCCAGACCATCACTGACTGTGGGTACTTGACACTGGACTTCTGGCATTTTGGCATTTCCTTCTCCCCAGTCTTCCTCCAGACTCTGGCACCTTGATTTCCGAATGACATGCAGAATTTGCTTTCATCCAAAAAAAGTACTTTGGACCACTGAGCAACAGTCCAGTGCTGCTTCTCTGTAGCCCAGGTCAGGCGCTTCTGCTGCTGTTTCTGGTTCAAATGTGGCTTGACCTGGGGAATGCGGCACCTGTAGCCCATTTCCTGCACACACCTGTGCACGGTGGCTCTGGATGTTTCTACTCCAGACTCAGTCCACTGCTTCTGGAATCGGCCCTTCTCCACAATCTTCCTCAGGGTCCGGTCACCTCTTCTCGTTGTGCAGCGTTTTCTGCCACACTTTTTCCTTCCCACAGACTTCCCATTGAGGTGCCTTGATACAGCACTCTGGGAACAGCCTATTCGTTCAGAAATTTATTTCTGTGTCTTACCCTCTTGCTTGAGGGTGTCAATAGTGGCCTTCTGGACAGCAGTCAGGTCGGCAGTCTTACCCATGATTGGGGTTTTGAGTGATGAACCAGGCTGGGAGTTTTAAAGGCCTCAGGAATCTTTTGCAGGTGTTTAGAGTTAACTCGTTGATTCAGATGATTAGGTTCATAGCTCGTTTAGAGACCCTTTTAATAATATGCTAATTTTGTGAGATAGGAATTTTGGGTTTTCATGAGCTGTATGCCAAAATCATCCGTATTAAGACAATAAAAGACCTGAAATATTTCAGTTAGTGTGCAATGAATCTAAAATATATGAATGTTAAATTTTCATCATGACATTATGGAAAATAATGAACTTTATCACAATATGCCAATATTTTGAGAAGAACCTGTAAATGCAGGCCAAACTGCTGATTGATTGTTATTTTTCCTTCCCCTTACAGTTATGTGCTAATTTGTTTTGGTCAGACCAAAATAAAATTTTTATTTTGAAATCACAGAAAATCTAAATTTTCATTTCAGCAGTTTCATACTTGACATCGAGGTTAGAAGACGTAAAGTGTTTTTCACATCATAAATTAAGTTTTGATTTTCTCTGTGTTCCTTTTGGGTGGACTTTACACAACAGATTTATAATTAAATTAAAGCTGCAATCACCTGAACGACCATGTAAATATTGCCGTATTTTCAAAAGCATTGTTTAATCAGTTTCCTGGCACTTTGAATCACATTTCACAGTGACTCTTGTGTCGTGTTGCTGTCTCCCCCTGGTGGACGAAACAAAGTAAAGCATTCAGTGCTTTCCGGCCGTTCAGCTTGTTTTGAAGCTGCAGCCAAATAATAGACAGCACAGAAGATCTGGACGTATAATATCGTTGAGATGAAGTATTATTATAAAGAAATATTAACAAAAGACTTAGGACAGTTTTCTGAATCGTTGTGAAGCACAGTGGTTCTTACTTTTATAACACAAGTAAAACTTGCTATGTTAATGAAATAAGCATCTTAAAGATATCTTCAGGTAACTTTATAGCGATACAGGACGCCAAAGAAAAGCTATGGGTACTTATAGTGGCAGATCAAAAGTAGTTCAATCCAGAATACATTTATTACAGAAATGTAAAGTCATCCAGTCATTTACTATTAGGACAGCCTTGTATTGTAAACTGCTTTTTAATTGCGTAACATCTGGATACTGTACAGTTTATACAGTGACACTAGTAGATACATAACAGTGAAAAGGATGGATAAATATTTTCAGTTACTGAATGTTGAAATTGATGCAGCACTAAAATCTAGCAGGTCTAATACAGACAAAAGCCAATTGTGACTTAAGGAGAATAGCATTAGTACTTCTTTTTGACCAGCACTGTGTTGGTCCCATAAAGACCTCCTAAAACGTAAATGAAAGTGGTTGGATTATTTTTGTGTTTAAATGGTGAGCAAAAAAATCAGGGTTTAATGTAATAATAAAGAATTTTCCATTGATTATTTAGTAGGGTAATTAATTTATGACATTCTATTTTTTGTAACATATTTTTTTGTTGAAATGTTTGCAAAAACTTGTTTTTTTCCTCTCCAAGTTGCCCTTTGACTGTGTGAGTATGGCCATGTGGTCTGTGCGTTTTTATGTTGCCCAGTAACGGACCTGGTGGCCAGTCCGTCAAAGGGCACCACCAATGCACATGGACTGCTGGAGATGGGCATTCCTACACAGCAAAGACTTTTAGCTCACTCTTCTTCCCAGAATTGTTTTATTTCAGCCACACTGTGGAGTTTTCATGTGAACAGCGTGGGCCATGCCCCAGCATCCTAGTTGAAATTACAGGTAAACCCAAAATGTTCATTCCCCTGGAAGATCTAGATTTACAATTATTTTCATTCAACCAAGAAGTTTGTTGCTAACAGAAATGAGACAAAAATCTCTCATCAGAATCAGAATCAGAATCAGAAAAGCTTTATTGCCAAGTACGTTTTTGGACATACAAGGAATTTGTTTTGGCGTAGTCGGTGCAATACAGTACAAATTAAACAGTACAAACATATCTACAATATAATATAAATATAAGTGCACAGTTTTAAGTGAGTGAGAGTAAATATAGAGCAGTATAAGATGCGAGAGCAATACAACAGTGCAGGTGATCATTGTGCAAGTAAGCAGGAGTCCAAGCTGAGCGTTAATGTAACGCATAGAGTTACAGGTTACAGGTGTCCTGTCAGCAAAAAAAGGGGGGGTGTGGGGGAAAGGGGGAATGTCAGGGTGGTTTCCGGGCTTTGTTAACCAGGCTGGTGGCAGATGGGAAAAAACTGTTCTTGTGGCGTGAGGTTTTGGTCCGGATGGACCGCAGCCTCCTGCCAGAGGGGAGAGTCTCAAAGAGTCTGTGACCGGGGTGGGAGGGATCAGCCAGAATCTTCCCTGCCCGCTTCAGGGTCCTGGAGGTGTACAGTTCCTGGAGCGACAGTAGACTGCAGCCAATCACCTTCTCAGCAGACCGAATGACACGCTGCAGCCTGCCCTTATCCTTGGCTGTAGCAGCGGCGTACCAGATGGTGATGGAGGAGGTGAGGATGGACTCAATGATGGCTGTGTAGAAGTGCACCATCATAGTCTTTGGCAGGTTGAATTTCTTCAGCTGCCGCAGGAAGAACATCCTCTGCTGGGCTTTCTTGATGAGGGAGCTGATGTTTGGCTCCCACTTGAGATCCTGGGAGATGATGGTTCCCAGGAAGCGGAAAGATTCCACAGTGTCAATTGTGGAGTCACAGAGGGTGATGGGGGCAGGTGGGGCTGGGTTCTGCCTGAAGTTCACAACCATCTCCACTGTCTTTAGAGCGTTGAGCTCAAGGCTGTTCTGGCTGCACCAGTCCAACAGATGGTCCACTTCCCATCTGTACGCGGACTCGTCACCATCAGAGATGAGTCCGATCAGGGTGGTGTCGTCCGCAAACTTCAGAAGCTTGACAGACTGGTGACTGGAGGTGCAGCTGTTGGTGTACAGGGAGAAGAGCAGAGGAGAGAGAACACAGCCTTGGGGGGAACCGGTGCTGATGGTCAGGGAGTCAGAGACGTGCTTCCCCAGCCTCACGCGCTGCTTCCTGTCAGACAGGAAGTCAGTGATCCACCTGCAGGTGGAGTCGGGCACGCTCAGCTGGGAGAGCTTCTCCTGGAGCAGAGCTGGGACGATGGTGTTGAAGGCAGAGCTGAAATCCACAAACAGGATCCTGGCGTAGGTTCCTGTGGAGTCCAGGTGCCGGAGGATGAAGTGAAGGGCTAGGTTGACTGCATCATCTACAGACCTGTTGGCTCTGTAGGCAAACTGCAGGGGGTCCAGGAGGGGGTCGGTGATGTCTTTTAAATGAAATGTCATGTTGCACCCTTTCAATATTGGGTGGAAAAACCTTTATTGCCATTACAACAGTCAAACACTTTTTCTAAACTCCTGACCAGCTATTTGCACGTTTCCTCTGGTATTTTGACCATTTATATCTGATGAGCTCCAAGTGTTTGAGGTTGGAAGGACCCTCATTGTCAGCTCCACACATAGATTATGGATTCCAGACTTGGACTGGGCCACTCCATACGCTTCATTTTATTTTGTTTTTTAGAGCCATGTGAAGGTGCTTCAGATCACTGTTCTGATGCATAACCCCAAATGTGCTTGAGCTTAAGGTTGTGGACTTATGGCAAGACATTCTATTTCAGGATTTTCTGGGAGTGAGCAGAAGTCAGTGCTCTTAATTACAGTCAGCTGTCCAGGTCCGAAAGAATACTGTTGGATTTACGAATGCAACATGCAGTAGGTGACTTACACCTTTGTGTTCCACTTTGTCTTATCAGCCCACCGAATATTTTGGCAGTCTTTGGGATCATTAAGGATTTCTTTTTTTTTTTTGAAAAAGGGGAATCAGGACTTCATGTTATTCTTGGGCAATGGTGGTAGGGGTTCATCCTGTAACTGGTGGCCAGGAACTCGTGCAGTGATGGTGGTCCCTACACTGTCCTCTTTCAGACAGGGGGAAAACCCCTTTAGTCAAAGTGATTAGAGACACCATCTCATCTGGGGAGATCTCTGGCTCAGATTTATTTTCTGCAGTAGCTCAGAAAGAAATCTCAAAACAGATTGTCTTAATTGCCCCGTAGCATGAACGCTGGATGTTCGAACAGCAGATCCTTCCTTTGCTTTTGGTTGTCTTCGATCGGTGGGTACACAGACACCAGGTCATATTCATAGTCTTTGGATCCAAGGGTTCTTCGAAGTAGTAGAACCTTCCTAGTTTCAAAGACCTCCAGTTTTGCACGCTGCTCCACCAATGCGCTGTGCTCAGCATGGGTCAATGAGGAAGAGTTTAGACCGGGAGAAATGTTTTGTTAGTGGCTCCATGACATCACTGGGATTCCAGCTGTGATTTGTCCTTCATTCACTGGACCAAAAGGTAAATTAATGCATGTAATTAAAAATGCAGAGCTTCCTATCCGCCTCTTTGATTGTATACATTTCAATCCGAGTTTTATTCCATGGCTGAAACAGACACAATTTTATTGTTAAAGAATATATATATGTCTTAAAAAACAGATAACAGATAGTTAAAGGAATTCAAGAGCTGAACATGACAAAATGTGTTTTGTTATCTCAAATTTTAAATCATGAATGTTCTGCCTTTAGTCAGTTGTAATTTTGCAGCTTCACAACCTGATGTCAGCAGTGCTACATTTTACATTCCCTCTGCAACTTCCTGTCTGCGCTGACTTTCGTTAGTGTATTTGTGTGGCGATGTTTTTAATCAGACCCTAAGTGAGCAACCTAACGTGGCCTGTGTGCAGTAAAATGTACTTTTAAGCATAAATGTAATGGAGATCACCTGCTGTGAAAAGCACTCCTTCATTCCTCAGGCAGAAAGAATCAGCAGCAAAGTGGATGTTCACACAAGGATGAATGGTGGGCTTTCAGATTTACAGTGACAGGTTGGTTGAACCTTAACTTCCTGAGGTAGGACCGGACAGCAGGAGATTAGGAACGCCTTTGTGTATACAAGTATACGTCCCCAACAGATGGATGGGATGTCTTTTGTGTGCAGGTTTGTGCAAGATATCTTCATCCTGTATGTATGTGAGTGACTGTAGGTGGATCTCAGAGGAACCAATTAGCTGTAGCCAGCTTAGAAGAAGTCCCAGAGATCCAGACTGTTTCATTTGTTCTGCCAAAATCACCTGAGAGCATCATTTGCCCTAAGTCACCATTTTTATCAGTTTTACTCCATAGATGTGTACGTTAAATAGACAAACAACAAAAACAGAAGCTTTAGCCTTAACATGTACAATATGTAAATATGTAAGACATTACCAAAATGGTCACACCTTCAATAACTCAAACAATAGTTTGTGAAAATTATTTACATGGAAGTATTCAACCTGGAGAGGCGTGATCAGGAGGAATGGCCTCCCCGATCTGAATCCGAGTGGTGTTTTGTTATTGGACTTCTGTGCTAGGCACGGATTGTTCATAACAAACACCATGTTCAAACATAAGGGTGTCCATCAGTGCACTTGGCACCAGGACACCCTAGGCAGGAGGTCGATGATCAACTTTGTTGTCGTATCATCAGACCTTCGGCCGCATGTTTTGGAAACTCGGGTGAAGAGAGGGGCTGAGCTGTCCACTGATCACCACCTGGTGGTGAGTTGGATCCGCTGGAGGAGGAGAAAGCCAGACAGACTTGGCAGGCCCAAGCGCATAGTGAGGGTCTGCTGGAAACGTCTGGCGGAGCCCTTGGCCAGGGATGTATTCAACTCCCACATCCGGGAGAGCTTTGACCAGATCCCAGGGGATGTTGGAGACATAGAGTCCGAGTGGACCATGTTCTCTGCATCTATTGTCGATGCTGCTGCCCGTAGCTGCGGCCGTAAGGTCTGCGGTGCCTGTCGCGGCGGCAATCCCAGAACCCGGTGGTGGACACCGGCAGTAAGGGATGCTGTCAAGTTGAAGAAGGAGTCCTATCGGCTGTGGTTGGCTTGTGGGACTCCGGAGGCGGCTGACGGGTACCGTGAGGCCAAGCGTGCTGCGGCCCGGGCGGTTGCAGAGGCAAAAACTCGGGCCTGGGAGGAGATCGGTGAGGCCATGGAGAAGGACTACCGGTTGGCCTCGAAGCGATTCTGGCAAACCGTCCGGCGCCTCAGGAAGGGGAAGCAGTGCTTCGCCAACACTGTTTATAGTGGGGGTGGGAGGCTGCTGACCTCGACTGAGGACATTATCGGGCGGTGGAAGGAGTACTTTCTCCTCAATCCTGCAATCACACATTCCGTGGTGGAAACAGAGGCTGGGGACTCAGGGTTGGACTCTTTCATCATCCAGGCTGAAGTCACCGAGGTGGTTAAAAAGCTCCGCAGTGGCAGGGCTTCGGGGGTGGATGAGATCCGCCCTCAGTACCTCAAGTCTCTGGATGTTGTTGGGCTGTCATGGTTGACAAGCCTCTTCAACATTGTGTGGCGGTCGGGAACAGTGCCTCTGGACTGGCAGACTGGGGGGACCGGAGGGTGTGTACAGGGGGATCACACTCCTCAGCCTCCCTGGTAAGGCCTACACCAGGGTATTGGAGAGGAGAGTCCGGCCGATAGTCGAACCTCGGCTTCAGGAGGAGCAGTGTGGTTTTCGTCCCAGCCGTGCAACACTGGACCAGCTCTATACCCTCTACAGGGTGCTCGAAGGTTCATGGGAGTTTGCCCAACTGGTCCACATGTGTTTTGTGGACCTGGAGAAAGCATTCGACTGTGTCCCTCGTGATGCCCTGTGGGGGGTGCTCCAGGAGTATGGAATCGGGGGCCCTTTATTAGGGGCCATCCGGTCCCTGTACGAGCGGAGCAGGAGTTTGGTCCATATTGCCGGCACTAAGTCGGACCTGTTCCCGGTGCATGTTGGACTCCGGCAGGGCTGCCCTTTGTCACCGGTCCTGTTCATAACTTTTATGGACATGATTTCTAGACACAGCCAAGGGCCGGAGGGGGTCAGGTTTGGGGACCAGAGGATTTCGTCTCTTCTTTTTGCAGATGACGTGGTCCTGCTGGCCCCCTCTAGCCAAGACCTACAGCATGCACTGGGGCGGTTCGCAGCCGAGTGTGAAGCGGCTGTGATGAAGATCAGCTCCTCAAAGTCCGAGGCCATGGTTCTCGACCGGAAAAGGGTGGCTTGTCCTCTTCAGGTTGGAGGGGAGTTCCTGCCTCAAGTGGAGGAGTTCAAGTATCTCAGGGTCTTGTTCACGAGTGAGGGAAGAATGGAGCGAGAGATCGACAGACGGATCGGTGTGGCTGCCACAGTAATGGGGGCACTGTGCCGGTCTGTTGTGGTGAAGAGAGAGCTGAGCCAAAAAGCAAAGCTCTCAATTTACTGGTCGGTCTACGTTCCTACCCTCACCTATGGCCATGAACTTTGGGTCATGACCGAAAGAACGAGATCCCGGATACAAGCGGCTGAAATGAGCTTCCTCCGTAGGGTGGCCGGGCACTCCCTTAGAGATAGGGTGAGGAGCTCAGCCATCCGGGAGGGGCTCGGAGTAGAGCCGCTGCTCCTCCGCATCGAGAGGAGCCAGTTGAGGTGGCTCGGGCATCTATACCGGATGCCTCCTGGACGCCTTCCTCGGGAGGTGTTCCAGGCACGTCACACTGGGAGGAGGCCCAGGGGACGGCCCAGGACACGCTGGAGGGACTATGTCTCTCGGCTGGCCTGGGAACGCCTTGGGCTCCCCCCGGAGGAGCTGGAGGAGGTGTCTGGGGAGAGGGACGTCTGGGCGTCTCTGCTGAGTCTGCTGCCCCCGCGACCCGGTCCCGGATAAGCGGAAAACTACGAGTACGAGTATTCAAAACATTAATTATAGTGCAATACTTACAGTTACAAAGTGTGTCACTTTCAGCTAACAATAGAAGTTTTTACTCAAAACACCCATTTTGTAATATAATTGTAATAGAATTCTGAAACTTGTTTTACAGTGATAAAATACAGCACTTTTTAATTATGGAGTATGTCTTTTCACCATCTTACAGGTAACTGGCTAAATCGTGTTTACAGCTCCCATAAACTCTCTGAAACTGTTGAAGTGTCATTAATGACAGCTGGCTCATTAGCGATGTGTGGCGAAGCGCACACACATCAGATGTGAACCTACAGAACTGTTTTTTGCAGGTTACTCCACATGACCTCGTAGCACCATAGATTTACATAGATTTAGGTTGTATTTATAATTATAAATACAACCTTGCAATAGCAGCACATGTGCATTTTTCCAGTACATTAGACATAACAGAGTAGGACATATTTCAGTTATTGATGATATAGTTTAATTTCAGCTGCGGCTGACGTCATCAGGTCTAATGCCAGATTTAACTTTTTAATTTTTAAATGGCAAATAAGAATCTTTAGAAATAAAGATGATTGAGTGTAGAAATAACAAAGTACATGTTATGTAGAAAATTCTAAATTGATATTAGAAAGCGTGATAATCTCCTGATTCCATTTTTCTGTGTTTTTACATTTACAATCTGGTACTATCTAAAAGATATGAAGGGATTGTAATCTTTTTCCTCATTATTTATATAGTTTACAGATTTGGGGACTTCCTGATATTTCTCTAACTTTAAACTTCAGATATTGATGTGCTTGGATTTTAGCAACCCGGGTTGCATAGATCTGACGTCAGCTGGGCTTGAAAGGTGTGACGTCGGTGAATGAAAAGCAGCTCCAATAACAGCCACCATTCGGAGGATGCCTTTATGTCCGATTTAGCCTTGATGCTGGTGAGAGTCATTTCTCAAGAGGGTGTCGGTGAGGAGCGAAAAGCGCAGCAGCGGCAGATGTTCAGAGGTTTTGGCAACAACACGTGAGAGTGATAGAGGGTTAGAAGAAAGGGTTGTTCCAGAAAAAGAGACAGATATTGATTTTGTCTTGTTTTTAAGTCCTTACAAAGACTTTTCAAACATACCAACTCCAGTACAAAGGCCAGACTTTTAAATACTTTGCCTTACTCTGAAAAAAAAACAGAAAAACCCTCAAAATAAATACAACAATTGTTTTACTTGGAAAAAAAAAACATTTAATGTCTAGACAGTAATTTTATTCTGATTTCACTCACAACTATGTTTTAAATGCCCTTTATTTTTTAGTGCTGTTGCCTTTTTGATGCCTGTTGTCACACAACAAACAGAACTGAGGATAGAAACATACAGACAGATTTAGCTCAGCAGGAAGCTAAAAGTAAAGTGTTAAAATCATCCGTATGTCTCACAATGAATTATCTCTGATGCTGCCAGTTTGTGGCTAAGACATGATCTGTTAATATACATCTAAATTCTTATTAAACTGTACGTTGGTGATCAGTGGTGGTTTTTGCATGGATGGCACCCTGTGCAAACCCCACCCACTGCCTCTTGAAGCCAATTAGAATGTGGGAAATTGTCAAAGATTCTAGGGCAGGATGACCAGCAGCTTAGTCCGGGAGCAAACATGTCTCCCTAATCTCAGAAGCAAGCAGGGGATACCTACTCAACACACAGGATGCCTTTTCTGGAACGTGTTGCAAGCATCAAATTTAAAATAAGAAAATATTTGCAAAAAAAAACAACAATGCAGTTAATCAGTTTGAACATTAAATATCTTGTCTTTATAGTGTATTCAATTGCATATAGGTTGAGCAGGATTTGCAAATCGTCGTATTCTGTTTTTATTTACCTTTTACACAACGTCCCAACTTGATTAGAATTGGGGTTGCATTTGGTTCAAGCCCTCATTCTGAGAACAGAATGTCAAACCTTTCCCGTCGGAGTAACTGTCTGAAATGAAAGGAAAGGAATCCAAAATACTAAAATGTTAGTGTTGTTGAACATGTAAACTGATGCAAACAGTTTACATGTTCTGTTTTCAGTACATGTTTCACACAGGAAGATTGTTGGTGTTGCACCACCTCCTACCTCCATTTCCTGTGTAAATACTAATCAGTTTCTGAGCAAATAACCACCCAACTCAACTGTGATAATAGTTTAAAACTTCGTAAAACAGAGTTATGTTTTTGTCCCTGTAGTTGGAATAGTCGAAATTTCAGTCGCTATAGCATCCAGGACGGGCCAACCAGGATTTACACTAAATGAAGATGCCACGGGAGTTATCAAATGGAGGCTGCTTATGACCTTATACCAGAACCTCCTTAAAACAAATCTTGAACTATCCCTTTAATTATCCATGAATTACTGAAGTAGCAACAACACCCCTAATGAAGGCTAGACAGTTTTCAGGCGAGGCAGATTGAGCCGACGTGTTTAGTTATTGTTTGGCCCGTGTTCTTACTGCCGGCACTGATGAGTTTGTTTTTATTTTGGTGAAACCTTCTGATAAAGTTGCGAGAGATGAGCGTGGAGGACATTGTGTTGATGTAGCAGCTGTGTGACATGTGGCCATCGTATCATAGGATGTCCTCTGATTTATTTCTTCCACAGAGAATTGAATCATGACATCTTCATCTCTGTCCCGTTCTGTCAGGGAGTCATGGCAACCTTGACGTAGCATCGTGACTGAATGTGAATAATGTGAGGGGAAAAAAATCAACCAGTGATGGAAATAATATGGCCTTCTAACCTCAAGTTTTGTCTTGGCTGTCAGATAATGCTGCCTAATCTTCATGCATCAGAGGAGTATATCAGACACACACACACACACACCCACACACACACACACACACACACACACAAACCCACACACACACACACACACACACACACACACACCCACACACACACACACACACACACACACACACACACACACACACACATCCGTGTTTTACTATCTTTATGAGGACCTTTCGGTTACTTCCATTGACTTCCATTCATTTTCCTTGAATTTTAGTGCCTAACCCTGACCCTAACACTAACCCTAACCCTAACCAGTTAATACCTAACCCTAACAATAACTCAATTAATACCCTAGTCCTAAATCTAACCCCTGTCCCAAGAATGGAATTTGAAAAAGTGAGGACCAGGAAAATGTCCTCACTTTGTCAAAATGTCCTCACTTTGCGATAAAAATACAAAAAATGGTTCTCACTCAGCAACAAGTACAAGAACACACACACACACACACACACACACACTGACACACACACGCATCTGAGCCAACCGTTACAGCAGACAGTGGACTGATAAGCATGCAAAGTGACAGATGTAAGAAGGAACCATGGAGGAGCTCATTGACCTCTGCTCTGTTCAGGGCACTGTGCTCACCAACACAAATTACCCATCCATCCCATGCATCCTCCCAGCAAAACACGACTGACTGTAGTTCCTGGAAATGTGTGCACAGACATAGTCTGCTGATGTCTAGAATTTTTTCTTTTTTCTTGCCTGTTGACTGGAAAAAAAACTGAGGACATTGTAAAACTCTGAATGAAGTCGAATAAAATACTGTAAATTAAAGACATGTTTTTGAAGCAGGTATAAAAATCCAGAAATATAAATTTATACATATGCATTCTTGTATTCACACAGATATGACATATGCTCCCCTGAAAGGGCTACGATCCAGTGGCGTAAAAAAGTATTTATACCTGTTTTTCATAATACAATTACAGCTGCGAGTCTTTGGGGTATGCCTATCTGCATTGCACATTTAAAACAGTTTTTTTTGTCCAGTCGTCTTTGCAAAATAGCTTTGCAAAAGGTTCAGTTACATTGGGTGGAAAGCCTTTATGAATTTCAAATTTCAACTCTTGCTACATGTTCTGAACTGGATTAATGTCTGGACTTGACTAGGCCATTGTAAGACATTGATATGCTTTACACTAACTCAATTCATTGCATTTCCAACTGTATGTTTAGGTTTGTTGCCCAACTGGAAGGGGAACATCCTCTCCACTCTCAAGCCTTTTCCAGGTTTTCTTGCACAGCATTGTCCTGTAATTACCTCTGTCCATCTTCCCAACAGCTCTGACTCACTGTCCCTGCCGAAAAAAAACATTTCCACAGCATAATACTCCCAGTACCTTGTTTTACCATGGGCATGGTTTTTTCAGGGAGATGTGGAATATTAGTTTCCTGCCAAGCACTGCACAAGCACAAATAACTTCAGTTTCAGTTTTATTTGACCTGAGCACCTCCAGTGTTTGCTGTGACCCCTGCATGGCTTGTAACAAACTGCAAATGAAACTTCTCATGGCCTTCTATTTGCTGCTATTACGCAAAGGTCAGATTTATGAGTTTTGCTACTAATAGTTGTCCTAACACCAGACCTTTCTACCTGTGAATCTCTGCTGCTCCTCCAGAATTAGACTCTTTGCTGCTATTACAGTCTTTGATTGTATTAGCTTCCTAAGCTTCCTAAACATCCCTTGAATCCTGAAGGTACTGAGCTAAGTATGGCAGGTACAACATATGCTTCAAGCATGAACATCATCATCGTTTGTATTTCATACACTGTCTGGTGTAGTTTGGATAAATACATGGATTTCCCAAGCAATGTCACCTCAATAAATAAGGGGAAAACAGACCCGAACTCTTGCAGAAAAAAAATGCATATATTGTTTGATATTTGTTTTTAGGAACTCTGTAGGGATTGTTTATTTTTAAATAAGAGTTATTTATCATTCACCCAGCCAGTTTGTAAATTCTAATTCCTGTGCAGCAGCAACCTCTGTAAATTCATGAATCAACATGTCTCCCAGTATCAAGAAGATAGTTTTATTACTTATTCATTCAGTTTGTTTGCTCATCCTCCTTGTTCTGGTTTCCTCTTAGTGTGTTAAAAATGACCAGCCTGAGGCAGACTGGCTTTGTTATCATTAAAAGCAGATACCCTTTGTTGCCAGTGTACTAAAAGGGGTAGCAGATTGGTAAATATAACTTATTCCCCAACCATATCATGAATTACCCTAAACTATACTTGAATCTTACTTTGACTCTAAACTAGGGGTTACCAAAGTGCTACCCTGATGCCATTTGCAGACCTTGAAAGGATTTTGTGCTGGACCACATTTCAAAAATGGCACAAAATTGGTTCATCAGATAGTATTAATGCAGATACTGTTAAAAAAGCATTTTGGGTAAAAAATTCATTAATGCAAGATGTTTAAAAATATTAAAATAATTAAATTAAATAATTAAAATAATAAATAACATTCTCCGCGTCCATTGTCGATGTTGCCGCCCGTAGCTGTGGCTGATTGGTGCGCCAGATATGCGCCTCTGTTGCGTCGTCCCATGAGACACTGGAAATGGCAATGAAAGTTTGGTTTCCGGAGGTTTTATAATCCTGGGTGACATCAGAGCGATGCCTGTTGAGAACTACGTCGAACTACGCAGCCTAGTCGGCCTGTCTGACCAAAATGGATGACCCCAATAAGAAAGAGCTGAGCCGAAAGGCGAAGCTCTCGATTTACCGGTCGGTCTACGTTCCTACCCTCACCTATGGCCATCAACTTTGGGTTGAAAGAAAGAGATCCTGGATACAAGCGGCTGAAATGAGCTTCCTCCGTAGGGTGGCCGGGCACTCCCTTAGAGATAGGGTGAGGAGCTCGGCCATCTGGAAGGAGCTTGGAGTAGAGCCGCTGCTCTTCCACATTGAGAGGAGCCAGTTGAGGTGGCTCGGGTATCTATACCGGATGCCTCCAGGCTTGTCCCACCAGGAGGAGGCCGATGGGACAGCCCAGGACACGCTAGAGGGACTATGTCTCTCGGCTGGCCAGGGAACGCCTTGGGCTCCCCTCGGAGGAGCTGGAAGAGGTGTCTGGGGAGAGGGCAGTCTGGGTGTCTCTTCTAAAAGAAAACTAAATTACTGACTCTCACTTGGTCTCTTGTTAGGGCAGGTACTCTTTCCAGCTGAGGATAGATGGTGAAGGTATAGCAAACTATTTATCCTGATTTAATTACCGTATTTTCCGCACTATAAGGCACACCGGATTATAAGGCGCACCTTCAATGAATGGCCTATTTTAGAACTGTTTTCATATATAGGGTGCACCGGATTATAAGGCGCATAGAATAGAAGCTACTGCAGTCAAACGTTTGACTGGGGTTGCGTTATGCATCCACTAGATGGAGCTGTGCTAAAGAGAATGTCAACAAAGTCAGTCAGTCAAACTTTATTAATACACTACAAACCAGCGTTCTGATAACTCCATTCACTCTCATGGTAAGGTCTCCTCTACATAGAATTCTATTGAATAGAGCCAACCGCACGTTAGGAATGCATTGGAGTCTATGAAGTTGAAGTTGAAGTCAAATGTTAGTTAAAACGTGAAAGGGAACTTTTCCCTGATTCAGTAAACACGTAAAAGAAACAGTTTGATGCACTAAATCAAACGTTAGTACATTCAAACGTTATACACACACAAGTGGTGTTGAACTAAGAGTAAGCACAGTACAGGTGTTTGCCGCTATTACTTCGGCGACGCCCCTGACTACGGTAGCCGTAATCCTGCTTTGTAGTTTACCAGTCGTACTGAAACATTTTGACAGAGCGCCGTGTACAACCAGTATGGATCAACCAATTAACCAATTGATCCATATATAAGGCGCTCCGGATTACAAGGCGCACTGTTATTTTTTGAAAAAATTAAAGGTTAAGTGCGCCTTATAGTGCGGAAAATACGGTATATTAAATTAACATTTCTGTTAAAATTTGTAGGTAAAATAACTTAGTCCCAAACTAGGTTTTTTATTTTGTTTGAAAATGTGCCTTTGTTTTGGAACCCATTACCCCCAATCAAATCATTGTTGTATGCATGTTTTTTTGCTCTATATTGAAAAAAGTGAACCCAGCAAATCATGCTGCAAAGTCCTTACACTGGCTCCCTGTATCTCAAAGAATAGACTTTAAAATAATTCTGTTAGTCTATAAATCCCTGAAAGGCTTAGCACCAAAATACATTACAGTCTTGTTGTCAGTGTATCAACCACCCAGACCTCTCAGGTCTTCTGGCTCAAATCTACTCTGCATACCCAGAACCAGAACCAAACATGGAGAAGCAGCTTTTAGTTCTTCTGCTCCACTAATCTGGAATAAACTCTCTTTTCCAATGGTTATAATCAGTCTGACAGAGGGAGGTATCCCAATCCTTGTGGTTTTTAGTATAACAATGACCATCAGTGGGACCCTTTGTGGGGTGCCTTGAGACGACATTGTTGTAAATAAGTGCTGTTTCACTACATAATCTGAACTGAAACTATCTGTGTAGTTATGCTGTTTTAGGCTTAGGCTGCTGGAGGACATAACGACCACTTTCACCCTCTTCGCTACATTCTCATACCACTCTCCAATTTTGCATTGTTTGCTGTTATTTCAGCTTTTAACCTTGTTTTCTCTATTCTCTTCCTAGAAGCTACACCTGGCCTGGCTCTGTGTCTACCTGTGACACCTTTCTGGAGAGGGGCATCGTCCGAGCTTCTGCTGGCAACAACTTAATGCTCACCCTCTACCAATGATCCACATAGCCCTGTCTTTTAGTGTTTAACCCTTTCTCTCTCCTAGACATGGCGATTGATTGAGCTTAACTGTAACAAACTCTATGTGCTCTCTTTCAGACTCTAACCTTGAAAACTGGCTCAGAGTTTATCTGTTCTTTCTTTCTAGGTGAAACGACTAAAGGAGCTACATCCATCAACATTTACTTTTCCTTCCCATAGAAAGTACTCCTGGATCAGTGCTTCTTTGTTCTCTTTGTGTCTCTGCTCTGTTCTCTCAAACCCCCAGTCAGTCGTGGCAGATGGCCGCTCACACTGAGCCTGGTTCTGGTTCTGCTGGAGGTTTCTTCCTGTTAAAAGGAAGTTTTTCCTCTCCACTGTCGCTACATGCATGCTCAGTATGAGGGATTGCTGCAAAGTCAACGCCAGTGACTGTCCACTGTCTCTACATGCTCATCCAGGAGTAGGGAATGCTGCAAGTCACTGACTGGATGCAATCTGCTGGGTTTCCTTAGACAGAAAAACTTTTTATCCAATTTGAATAAATAACTAACACTGACTGCACTGTTCAATGGTTAGGATTAAGTGGAATGTATGTACCTGACTGTTGTGAAGTGCCTTGAGACAACATGTGTTGTGAATTGGCGTTATATAAATAAACTGAATTGAATTGAATTAGAAAACTGTAAAAGCACTGAAACCCTAAGTTGCTTTAAATCAAAATTAAAAACATATTTTAGAGTGGCCTTTGACTGCGCTATCTAAGCATTATTAGTTAAATTTTCAGTCCAACTTTCCTTTCATTTTCTTATCAATCATTTTATCAATAATTTTAATTTTTTTAATCTTTTTATTATAATCTTATCATTTTAATTATTAATTTTTATTTATTTTAATTATTTTTGTTCGTTAATTATTTAATTACCTTTATGCACTGTAATGTACTTTTCCTATTATGTCTCTTTTTTTATGTACAGCACTTTGAATTGCCTTGCTACTTAAATGTGCTTTATAAATATACTTGCCTTGCCTTGCCTGCCTTGCCTTGCATTTGTAGCACACGCAAGGTGACACACTCAACATTGTCTTTTGTATGAATCCTTCTGATGGATGTTATCAAACCAGAATTCGTGATACCAGGTCCAGTTCAAAAATACTGTTAAATGTTCCCAGAGGGAAAGCATTTGTCTGTTTCACTCCACATCTTTGGAAACAGCTTCAATCTATGCTCAGTCTTAAGATACTTTTTTCTATTCATGATTTTAAAGGCCCTTTTCTTCTTTTATTTAGCTGTTTTTGGTGACTATTGTGGTTAAATGTTTAATATCTGTTTAACTTTTTGTGCCTTTTTTAAACTGCTTAATATGTTTTTATTTGAAACACAAAAAACACAATCATGTCCCTCACATCACAGCCTATACAATTTACAACATATTGTATGGCTCACTTTTATGAGTTCTTCCTTTCATAAAGCTTTCTGCTTGAAAGAAAGGATTTAATTTGTTCATGCCAAGAGCAAAAACTCAGTGGAAGTCCATCAAAGATTGTTTCACGCTGTGGCACAAACGCTTGGTTTTTCACTCTGAAGTTGGATTCTGACAGGCACTCGGGGGAGTTAATTTGGTATTTATTAAAAGATGGGGTTAGTTTATATTAAAATTACTCCCTTAAATGAGTCGCAAAATAATTGACACACACATGGCAAAAACTTCACACATTTGTTTTTAGATGTTTGGAGTGCGCATTCATACCAAGGATCTGAGTGGTTTAATGGAAGACATTATTTTAAACCAGAACAATAAATTTTTTTAAATTCACTAGATTTCTTTCAGAATCTCATTACATGACAGTTTGCTCATAAATATTTGCTCAAACAATTATGAATACATCGCAGTGTGGTCATTCTCAGTGAAGTGCAATTCAGGTCAGTTTATTTATCTTGCCCAAGCTAGAGGGCATTGAAAAAGTATTGGTACTCTTTCAAGTTTTTGTCATGTTACAACACAGAGTAGTGTGTACTTGTTAAGTGAAAGAAAAAAATTTTATTTTTTAAATTATTTATTTATTAGTTTAAATCTGTTATTAGTTTAAATGCATTGGGCTGGACAGCCATTGGTTGAACATTTCACCAATCTGTTCACTAAAAATTAATGTCAAAAATAATTGCTATTATTAACTGTAAGCCATAAGGAATACTGTTTGCAGTAGGCCACACAACATGTAGGCAAATATGTGGAAGAAAGTAATCTGGTCAGAAGAGACAAAAATAAAAGTTTGAAACCCTATTAATTACCAGCAGGTAAACCTTTTGCAACTCAAATAGTAAACCAAAAAATGACTCAGCTCATTTGAACCTATTTCAAGTAAAAAAAAAAAAAAACTTTCAAAAAGCAATCCCATCGTTTACCTCCCCTTACATATCATAGTTTCATAATAAACTCAGAACCAATCCCTTGGACTCAGCCTGTATATATTAAAATAAAAATTACCGAAGATAGGATACAGAGGCCTGCTAATGAACCATTCATTGGATTCAGGTGTGTCAAATCAGGACAACATGCTAAACATGTAGGACATCAGCTCTGGGAGAACTACACTTACCAACAGCCACTTTATTAGGTACACCTTGCTAGTACTGGGTTGGACCCACTTTTGCCTTAAGAACTGCCTTAATCCTTCATGGCATAGATTCAACAAGGTACTAGAAACATTCCTCAGAGTGTTTGGTCCATATTGACATGATAGCATCACACAGATGCTGCAGATTTGTCGGCTGCACATCCATGATGCGAATCTCCCGTTCCACCACATCCCAAAGGTGCTCTATTGGATTGAGATCTGGTGACTGTGGAAGCCATTTGAGTACACTGAACTCATTGTCGTGTTCAAGAAACCAGTCTGAGATGATTACTGCTTTGTAACATGGCGCGTTATCCTGCTGGAGGGAACCATTAGAAGATGGGTACACTGTGGCCATAAAGGGATGGACATGATCAGCAACAATACTCAGGTAGGCTGTGGTGTTGACACGATGCTCAATTGGTACTAAGGGGCCCAAAGTGTGCCAAGAAAATATCCCCCACACCATTACACCACCACCACCAGCCTGAACCATTAATACAAGGCAGGATGGATCCATGCTTTCATGTTGTTGACGCCAAATTCTGACCCTACCATCCGAATGTCGCAGCAGAAATCGAGACTCATCAGACCAGGCAACGTTTTTCCAATCTTCTATTGTCCAATTTTGGTGAGCCTGTGAGAATCGTAGCCTTAGTTTCCTGTTCTTACCTGTCAGGAGTGTCACCTGGTGTATTCTTCTGCTGCTGTAGCCCATCCGCCTCAAGGTTTGACATGTTGTGCAATCAGAGATGCTCTTCTGCCTTGGTTGTAACAAATGGTTATTTGAGTTACTGTTGCCTTTCTATCAGCTTGAACCAGTCTGGCCATTCTCTGACCTCTGGCATCAACAAGGCATTTACGCCCACAAAACTGCCGCTCACTGGATGTTTTCTCTTTTTCGGATCATTCTCTGTAAACCCTAGAGATGGTAGTGCGTGAAAATCCCAGTAGATCAGCAGTTTCTGAAATACTCAGACCAGCCTGTCTGGTACCAACAACCATGCCACGTTCAAAGTCACTTAAATCATCTTTTTCCCCCATTCTGATGCTCGGTTTGAACTGCAGTAGATCGTCTTGACCATGTCTACATGTCTAAATGCATTGAGTTGCTACCATGTGATTGGCTGATTAGAAATTTACATTAACGAGCAGTTGGACAGGTGTTCCTAATAAAGTGGCCGGTGAGTGTATGTGACCATGGACACCACTGCACTACACCCAATATATTCTGGTTGAGCTTTATGTCGCAGTCCTAAGGTTGGATGCCCAATGCATACACTGATTCATTCAAGCAGAGTTGTTATGTGGTTTACCTGCATTTGATCAGCATATACTCACTGGCCACTTTATTAGGTACCTGTTCAATAGTTTGATAACACAAACAGTAAAACAACCAATCATATGACAGACCTCTATACATTTGGTGAACTAGAGGTGTTGAAGATGACATGCTAAAGTTAAAATATTGCATCAGTTTGAGGAAGAAAGGGGATTAGACTTTGACAGTGGTTTAAGATGACAGAAAAGCAACAGTAGCACAAAAACCTACTTGTTACAATCAAGGGAGGCAGAGCACCATTTCTAACGCAATACTACTGCAGTAGAAGACTACATCTAAGGAAAGCTCAGGAAGCTGAAACAACAGTTTGTGCTCGCTCACCACAATTGGTGGACAATAACAGATTGGAAAAACATTGCTTGTGGCGATTTGTCTAGGTTTTAGCAGCAACATTCAGATCAGAATTTGACGTGAACAGTGTGAGAGCATGGATCCATCCAGCCTTGTACCAACGATTCATGCTGGGGATTGGGATGTGGTAGAACAGGAGATTCATATTATGAATGTGCAGCTGACAAATCTGCATCGACTGTATAGTGTCAATCTAAACCAAAGTCTTGGAGAAATCTTGTTAAATCTATACCACTAAGAGCACCACTAAAGTGGGTCCAACATGGTGCTAGCATGATCAGACAAACAACAGAGGGTCATCCAGTGTTTCAGCTCTGTTGCTCCTCTCATTATGGCCATTGCATGACCGTTACAGCATTTTGACTACTTACCGATGTGGTTCAGAGGCTTAACAAAGGGTAGATCAACTGAGTTTCGCCATTCCATGTTAAAACCTTTCAGCTCATCCCGAGGCTACTGAGAATGTGGAAGTAGTAGGTCCAGAGGTTGCAGAATATTATTGAACTGTGAAAACAATGTTTTGGAGTTACCTTAATTTGTAACTCCATAAACATTGTAACTGTGTAAATGGTAGCTTTTGCGTGGTTAGTTTCCAGACAGCTTGCAAGGAGGCTCTCATGTAACGTTGGTGTTTGGTGAAAAAGAAGGAGTTGAACAAATGAGCCTAGTAAATTGATCCAAGTCACTGAGTTACTTTACCTTTATGAACTTTTATTTCCTTTCAAACTCCAACATTTGGCACATACTGTATTGCTCATTCACCTGTTGCTACAAGGTTTCAGCCAAGTGTATATCATTGCCAACAGAGGGGTCCTCTGAACTACAGGTGAGCCAAATATTGTACATACCTGATACCTGATAGCAAGGATGCCTTCCAACCTCAAAGATTCAGAGCTCCTCGCATGAGATGAATTGTCAAAAATACAAGTGGAAACATACAATTACAGGAAGGGTTTGATTGGTATCAGGGTACACATAATTTTTAACTCGAAGGTTAATAAAAATTGTTTTCATTATTGATACTCTTTTTAAATTTATTGAGGCAAGCCTGTCTAATTTCTGATCAAAAACAAACTTCTTGGTTTAATGAAAATAGTTTAAAATTTGAATCTGCCAGGGAAATGAAAAAATTTGAGCTCATGTATTCCTCATTTTTAAAAGATACAAAATCAGCAGTTTTTGAGTTTTTCCTGTTGCAAAAACAGGCATGGTATTATGACTGCTGTTTGCAGAGACCAACACCTAACTTGTCAAGAGACGAACTTTAGTATTGTTATTGCATTTTATAGCCACTGTGAGGGAAGCCCCCCCAAACTGTCATTGTGGCACAAATGGCTTATTTAACATATAATGAACGGATTGTGCTGAATTGCGATAACACAGAACGGATTACTGGACTTCACCCGTGGATAGTTTAAACTAAAGCATTAACACTTCTAAATACGGTTAAATGTATTGCTGGGGTATTGCACCTTAGAGCTCTGGCCACCAATCAGACACTTCCAGTGTGGGTTGTTTCATGGAAACTGATAAGAGGCGTATCTTTTAAAATTCTAACTCCAACATGTGTTGCAATTCAATCTTCCCAACACAACGACAAAGAATATTTAATTTGTCCCAGATGTCCCTAAAATCAAACATAGAAACATGTTATAGAAACCTGGCTCTTAGTCTTTAGATTGAGCTCTTATTGATATATGTAGGTTACATGCTTACTTAAATTGTTGAAAATTATTTTAAATGTTATTTCTTTTATAAGTTTTTTTAGCTGCACTGTAACATTGTATTACAAGTCGAGCAGTTTAAACTGTACACAACTAGCAATACAACTTTATACTGAACCTGTGGTTCAGAGACTTTTTGAGCCACTTTCAGCCAATTCATTCAATGCCTTGAAGTGTTTGTATTGAGGGGTAGTATTAATGATCTACAGTGAAAAAATGGAAATTGTTTCATTAACCAAGCAGACAAGCAGCATACAGAGGTAAATAATACATGCTCAACCATTTAAAGGTCATGTGAGATAAAGGGCTTGAACAGGTTATTATGAGTAATGATTCTGTCAATATCAGTAGACTTCAGCAAACATCACACTGTTGGCACAACAGATCACTGATTGATTAAGTAGCCACTACCAGTTACCCATTCGCAATCACTGGAAGAAATCAATAGAAACACTATAGCTACATCAGTAATTGGTCATTTGAAAGCATTGTTTTTTTTGGCAGTTTCCCTCATTTATTGGAGTGCTGTAACTGTTTCAGCGATAACCCCTTAATGCCTCATATTGGGTTAACACCAGAATGTCAATATTGGAAATGGCAGTTCTCTTGCATCCTGTTGAATGTTAACTGTGTTCTCTGGTGACTCAGTGTGTAAATAAGATACTGAAAAAGGTTTAATGCTACTGCTGATTCTGGCAATAAAGCTTTATGTTGGCCCCTCAGGAAGCCTTAGGCACCCTGATTGCTAACCCTGTTTTGTCATTTAATCATAGTCACTTCAATCTTCAGCTTATATTCTATATTATCACAGAGGAACAAAGAAAAAGAGGCCGTATAATTTTTCTGAAACATCAAAGCTTAGAGAGTTTTAAAGTTTACATCTGTCAGTTGATGCTGCGATATTTGATGAGCCTCTTTGGCTAATTAAATATTAAAGAGGTGCGCATTAAAAATGCACAAGGTTAACAACGTTGTTTTGTTTCTCTGATCCCACTCCTAGTAATCATTTTTAAAAGGCTCAGACAAGGAGCTGCTCACAGAACAACCAGAGACAGACCTTCATCAGCAGGTTTTAGTGCTGTTTCAGTCATTTTGTCAATTCAGAAAACATCTGCCTTAAAATGGAAAAGGAAACAAGCAAACAGTATAATTGTTTATAACAGTCTAAGGAAGGCCTTTGGAAGATGCTTTTGTCCTCACTACATGTAGCAGGGAAACACATGTACTGCCCTCCCACTTCCTGCAGCCACTAGTTAACTGAGTAAGCCAACGTTTTTCTAGGACTGAGGAAATCTTTACAGATGGAATGGCAGAGCAAAAACTGTAACACACAAAATAGTAAACTCTGCAAACAAAGACAGGACATTACCCAACATGAAGGTGACTCATAATGCTAAATCAAATGGTGACAGTGAAACTATGAACAAGGTCAGATATGGTAAAGATCCTGACCCATGGGTTAGAAACCAATTAACCTTGTCTTGTATGGAAGGAGTTTTGCACTACAGGTACAAAAAAATGGCAAGACAAGAGAAAAACTTAAATAAAATGACCCGTCCCAAATGAAAAGGATACTGTATCATGGGGTAGGCAGTGGTCATTGTATTTTTACTTCTCTCCTTACCAGGTGCATGGAAACAATCCAGGTTGCCAGCTTATCAAAAAATAAAACACAATTTAAGATTATCCAGCAGTAACTGAAGCCTGAAACTGTAAATGCTTAAATCAGGACATACAAGACTTCCAATGAAACCCATAGCAGATTTAGGTTTAAACCAACCTTTTCATTTCACCAGCATATTTTTTCTGAAGTAATATTAACATTTTGAAGTGCACTATCCGGAGTTTGTATTTAAATCTAATCAATGAACGGAGCAAAAGATAAGGGTGATGGCAAGCAGCCCTTCCAACATCAAAGACCAATTTTTTACAAAACATGAAAAAAAACAGTTTTTCTTTCTAAATCAGTACTCCTTTTACTTTGCTTATTGCCAATTGAAAGATACCTGCCTGATTCCTTATCATAGATAAACCTTTGATGAATGAAAATAATTTTAGATTTAAATCTTCCAGGGGTATGAATATTTTTAGGTTCAACTGTAAAGTACACAACACATATACAAAACACTCCAACTACTTCTATTACAACTACTACTGCTACTAAAAATATAATAATTTATCCCAATCTAATATTTGAGTAATAACATGTTTGGATTGTTTTTACATATTTTCAGCATATTTGAACATAAACATAATTATATTGATAACCATGATGAATTTTCACATAATAATCCTGACATAACATTCCTATGTGATTAAATCTGTACAGCGTGTAGTGCTGTGGAGGGTTTGACAGCCTTGCAGTGTTTCTCCGCATCATATGTGCCTCATGCTGGTGTCTTAGCATCCTTTTTGAAAGCAGTGGTACAGACTTCCTATGAAGAACATCATGTTCTAAAAAAATAAACCTTGTTGCCCAGTTTACCTTCCAGTGGTCATAATGTTATAGCTGACTGGTGTAGTCGCTTATGTGTTTGAAACAGTTCCTTTTTGCGTACCCTTTCAGCTGTATCCTTAAAGCAGCTGCAGTCGTGCCGGTTTTTCTATGATTATCAGGTCAAGCTGCACCAATAATTATACGTCTGTGGTTTCATGCACATTTGGACATTACATCTCATTACATTTACTCATACATCGCTGGTTTCCTCTACTAAATGTGTCTAGCCTTTAGCACTGTTTAATACTATACTCTTATGCTCTGGATACCAGTTTAAGCAGGGTGACTGAAACTCATTTGAAGTGCAAATGTGCTCTCACTTCTAATTTCTGTCTCATCTCAGCCATCCCGAGGTGTCCTACTCTCTGTCTTTTTTGTGAAAAAGCACCTATTCTTTTATTCTCTTTTCTTTTGTCCTCGCTCTCTGTGCAACAAAGTTTGTGAGTAGAAACTCTAATGAAGACCTGGGAGATTTCATATTTCTGCGTCACCATAAGGGTCTCCGGGCATAAATAAAACAAGACACAGTGACGTGAAAGAAATTCCAGCTCAGGATGAGCATCATTAGTATGATGAATAATCAACATGACCACCCCTCCATAGCTGGGAATACATGCGTTCTTACTACATGTAAAATAATATGCAGAAGTACCCAGATTCAACCTGTTATATCTCAATAAACTAAACAAACAGAGTGAGAACCTTGTATCTACTTATTAGAAGCTTCAGAAGCTAGAACCTTTACACTCTCTGCAGATTGAAGCACTTTGTTGTAAAACTTAAAACCACCAGGTACATTAGTATTATCATTGTGGATCACATTTTTTATCTATATGTGTGGGGCCAACACTAGGAAGTGCATAAACAGTGCATATTATACACAGTTTTCAGTATTTGTTGTTTTAATTACAAATCCTAAATCATTTGTATTCAGTGTCCCAGAGTAAACACTTTGCAGAACCACTTTTTGCTTCAATTACAGCTGGAAATCTAGAGGATGAAGTTTTTGACATTCATCTTTGCAAATTTGCTCAAGCTCAGTCAGACTGAATGCAGATCAGTCTTTCCACAGATTCACAGTTAGATTTGGTTCTGGACTTTGACTGGACCATTCTAACGAATGAAAATGCTCTGATCTAAATCCTTCTTTCATAGCTCTGGTTGTGTGTTTAAGGTTGTGTAATACTGGAAGGTAAACCTCCACCTCAGTTTCAGGTCTTTTAGAGTCTCTAACAGGTTATCTTCCAGGATTGTCCTGAATTTGGCAACATTCAGCTTCCTATCAACCAAGATCAGCTTCCTTGTCCCAACTGAAGAAAAGTGTCCCCACAGGATGATGCTGCCACCACCATGTTTCACCAGTAGTAGTGTTCCATCTTGGTCTCATCTTACCAGATCACTTTCCACCACGTTTGCTGTTTTCTTTACATAGCTTGTGGCAAACAGCCATTCAACTTTCTATGCCTTTCTTTCTCCACCTGGACTATGGATCTCTGCAGCTCCTCCAGAGTTACTATGGGCCTCCTAGCTTCTTCTCTGATTAATGCTTTCCTTGCCTGGCCTTTCAGTTTAGGTGGACAACAAAGTCTTTGGAATTGTGCCATACTCTTTTCGTTTTCAGGTGCTTTGAATTTTGTTGTATAATCTAAACCCATTTAAACTTTTCAAAAACATTCTCCCTGACATGTCTTCTGTGTTCCTCGGTCTTTATGATGCTGTTTGTTCACTAATGTTCTCTAACAAACCACCGAGGCCTTCACAGAACAGCTGGATTCATACTGACATTTAACTGCATACAAATCAACTCCATTTACTTATTGAGTGACTTCTGAAGGCAATTAGCTGCACTTGATATAATTTTGGGGAATCACAGTAAATTGGGTTGGTTGGACACTTTCAGATCCTTATTTACATAAAGTAAAAACATAAATTGATATATGGTTATAGAGGGGTGACAAGTTAGACAATCTCTGTGCTTTAAACAATATGACTGTCACGATGTGGTTTTGGATCGGACCAAAGTGCAGACAAGAGCTTGGCAGGATCATCTTTGTAATTCAAAGATTTATTTAACAAGGTCAAAAACGTAGCAAAATCACTGCAGGTTTCCCAAGGCAAGACGTGGCAAAAAAACAAAGCATAATCATCAGAATCAGAATCAGCTTTATTGCCAAGTTTGTACATACAAACAAGAAATTTGACTCCGGTACACTTTGCTCTTTTGTTGTGTTTTTGCATTACAGAATATACATATTTACAATGAACAATATACACATATATAATAAAAAGGTGCATTTGCAACATCTGTATGCTGTTGTTTTGTACTTTATTGAATGTTCAACAGAGAAACAGCCTGGGGGAAGAAACTGTTTCTGTGGCGTCTGGTTTTAGCGAACAGCGCTCTGTAACGACGGCCTGAAGGTAAAACTCTAAACAGTTTATGTGCAGGGTGTGTGGGGTCTGCAGAGATTTTAGCAGCTCTTTTCTTGACCCTAGACCTGTATAAGTCCTGGATGGAGGGAAGGTCAACTCTGATTATTCTCTCTGCAGTCCTGATTATTCGTTGCAGTCTGGACCTGTCCTGTTTTGTGGATGAGCCAAACCACACTGAGATGGATGAAGACAGGACAGATTGAATGATGGCAGTGTAGAAGATGACCAGCAACTCCTGTGGAAGGTTGAACTTCTTGAGTAGCCTCAGGAAGTACAGTCTCTGCTGTGCCTTCTTTCAAACAGTGTCTATGTGTGAAGACCATCTCAGGTCCTCAGAGATGGTGGTTCCTAAGAACCTGAAGTGGGCCACGGCCGATACAGTGTTGTTGAGGATGGTGAGGGGGGTGTATGGGGGTGGTGTTCTCCGAAAGTCCACCACCATTTCCACAGTCTTGAGTAGGTTCAGTTCAAGGTAGTTCTGACAACACAGGTGTACCAGCCGATCCACCTGCTGTCTGTATGCAGACTCATCACCGTCCTGGATCAGTCCAATGACAGTGGTGTCATCTGCAAACTTCAGGAGTTTCACGGACGAGTCCGCTGAGGTGCAGTCATTTGTGCACAGGGAGAAGAGGAGTGGGGATAGAACACTCCCCTGGGGGGCACCAGTACTTATTGATCTGGATCGGGAGAAGATGCTCCCCAGTCTCACCTGCTGCTGTCGGTCCATCAGGAAGCAGTTGATCCACTGACAGGTGGAGGCTGGGACATTGAGCTGGGTGAGCTTCTGGTGGAGGATGTCTGGTATGATGGTGTTGAAGGCCGAGCTGAAGTCTACAAACAGGATCCTGGCGTACGTCCCTGGATGGTCGAGGTGTTGCAGGATGAAGTGTAGACCTAAGTTAACAGCATCATCTGCTGACCTGTTTGCTCAGTAAGCAAATTGCAGGGGGTCCAGCAGGGGGCCTGTGATGTCTTTCAGGTGCTTCAACACCAGCCGCTCAAAGGATTTCATGACCACAGACGTCAGGGCTACAGGCCTGTAGTCATTTAATCCTAGGATGGTGGATTTCTTGGGCACCGGGATGATCGTTTGAAGCAGGGGGGGACCTCATACGTCTCCAGTGACTTGTTGAAGATCCTTGTGAAGATCGGAGCAAGTTGATTTGCAGAGGCTTTCAGACATGATGGGGAGACGTTATCAGATCCTCCAGCTTTCTTTGTTTTCATGCGCTGAAAGAGCTTGTTTAAATCTTCCTCAGAAATCTTTAGTGCAGGCAGAGGATCTGAAGGTAGGGGGTTGGTTGTTTTACGGGTCAAATTTGTTCCTGAATGGGATGTAGAGGGGATGATTTGAGGTGTGAATGGCTTCTTGTCATGTCTGCAGTAGAAGCCATTCAGACGGTTGGCCAGGAGACGACTCTGTTCAGGATGGGTGGAGGGGCTCCTATAGGCAGTCAGGTTTCTCAGACCAGTCCATACAGCCGAAGCGTCACCAGTAGAAAGGCTGTTCTTAAGCTTCTCATTGTAGCTTCTCTTGGCTGCTTTGATCTCCTTTGTTAGTCTGTTCCTGGCCTGCCTGTACTGCGCCCAATCTCCACTGCTGTGAGCTTCTTAGAGCTAATCATGGACAAAAACGAGGTGTGACGAACACAAGAAACCAGCCCTGAACAAAGACACAAAACCAACTTATATACTGTGAGATAACAAAGGCAGATAATCAATGGAACAGGGAACAGGTGTGACAAGGAGGCAGGGAAGCAGAAGGAACAGGTGAAACAAATACAAAGGCTGAGGATGGGCAAAGTAACTAATAAACAATAAACAGAAACACAGACCAAGCAAACCTATAGACAAAGATAAATAATCAAATGGGGAATAAGAAAACTTGAATAATCATGACTAAAGTAAACAGAGAAACTAGAGGGAACATAGGAACAACAATAACAACCTAAGAACAAACAAAGAACCCATAAAGAAAACCTGAATACAAAAGTGAACAAACCTAACCACACTGACTGAAATAGAAAGGAAACAGAAAATAAACTAGTAAACAAGAAGAGTGCAAAGGAACAAATAATAAAACACAATTAACCACAAAGATAATAAAGAGAAATAAAACTAGAGAATCCAGGGAAGACCAAGAACTATAATAATTACAATAATAATAATAATAATAAACCATACAAAGTAATAAGAAAACAACCATAAAAGAACTTAAGTAGTAAACACTGGGAGGCAGAAGAGGGAGAAAAGAAAACATGATACAAAAACCAAAATAGAAACATCTAAACAAAAGGTAAACAAACACAAAGCCACAAACAGTGTCCAAAAATGTCACTCCGTGACAATGACATACAACACCCTTAGAATAAATTTTAGGATTTAGTGCAAATGACCAGTCTCCTTATCATGGAGGAGGTTGTATCTTTGCCCATTCACTATCAGAAAAAAAGTTATTTTCTGTCTTTGATTTGGAGTAAACTAACTAATTTGACAAACTAACTAATTACACCAGGTTTAGATTGAGTGAAGGAAGCTGTTTCTGAGATATTATCATCCCTTGTTTCTAATTAACAGCCCTTCAGACAGACGATGGTGCAGATTGAGTTCAGTTTCCTTTAGCTTGTTTTCCACAGACAGATAATCAGCAGAACACTTTCTCTGAGATAACAGGTCAGCACAGGTCTTTCTAACAAAACACATCTAAACATCAGCAAATGGTCACACATTTAAAGGCTCTTTACACATCCTTCAGTGGTGCTGCAATGATTCATACATTTTTCTGTTGAGTCCATTTCTAGGATATTCTCTATGAATAAATTCTGAAGTTATGCTCTGATTTTATACGTGTCTAGTGAAGAGTTTTTCACATGTCCTATCAGAGGACAACATGCATTTTGACTCTGAAATATGAATGTGATAAACAATAATATCAGACACTGAGCAGAATCTAAGCTAAAATCAAATCAAAAATGAAGTCATTCCTCACTTCTTGGCCTCTTCTCTTGACATGATGCTGCCTCCTCTTTTAATCACCTCTTCGTTTTGACTCTTCTACCTTGAGCTGTACATTTTTATAATGATTTCTACAAAAATATATTTCGTTGCACTCAGCTAAAGCAAGGAGAGTCATAAATGAACACAACAATATACAAATTATTCATCCATCCCTTCTCTATACCCGGTTATCCTTGTAGGGTTGCGGGGGAGGGGGCTGGTTCTCATCTCCAGCACTCGTTAGGCGAGTGATGGCGTACACCCTGGACAGATCGCTAATCCATCACAGTAATACACAAATCTAAGCAAAAATATCTGTCAGCATAAATAACAAACACAAAAACAAGGCAATGAAACAGGTTGTTTTTAACTTCCAGATATTTCATATTTTGCTTTCTTTTTATCAGAAAGTGTCAGAAAGTTCCTCCGTAACCCTTAGCTCCAATGTCACTACAATATTCAGGCTGGGCAGCCGTGAAGATTTAGACATTTTTTGTGAACTTAGACTGATTGGACAATAGGTGGTTCACCAGAGTCCAGTGAAGTGGCTAATGTGCAAGTACATTGTATCATCATCAACTCATATAGCTTTTAAATAGTTTTCCACTGTGATCTCCTCTATGCGTCAAAGGGTTAGATAGATGAAGGTTGGAGTTTGAATCTAATGGACAGCATCTTGAAAAAAAATTCTAAAGAGGAACTAGAGACGACCAGGTTATGTATAGATAGAGGCAAGGATTAGAGAATAGTTAAGAGTGAAGCTGGGAATTAAAAACAGGATGATCTGTCTGTGTGTTTATGAAACAATCTGCACATTTTATGGAGGAGGTGGTGATGAACAGCAGCAGCAGATTATGCCTCACACACCAGACACTGTCTTTATAAATTAGCTCAAATATACGAATGACAGAGAGGATGCAAGACACTCTGAATAAGCATCTTCATGACAGTACCAATGGTCCTACCTGCACCACCCTGGGAAAAGCAAACAAAAAGCCCATTCTCACTTGTTAATACTTCAGTCTCTGTGTTTTGGATTTAGGGGGAGATTAATAGATGTGTCCAGAACACAAATGGTTGGTCTGAAACCATAGCTGTTTTTCTGGACTGCACTCTAAGGATTGAGTACCTTATGATGCCCAGTGCTTTACTTCTGCTCTACTGCAGAGATTCTATGAGTGAAGCACAAGTATGACCTTTTTTGTTGACGTTTATTTATTTGCAGCTTAGAATTTCTCTGATTTTTACTCCCGAGAACAACCGGTATCCCCCTTCAATAGTCTGAGAAATAACTGGCCCCACTAGTTTGGCAATAGACCCTTTTCCATCCTTCCAGTGTCCCCAACTCAAAGTCCTGCTTAATGTCTTCATCAGCAGAAATGCTCAAAAGGGCCTGGACTTCATTGTCCGCCCATCTATGGTATGTCCAAAAAGTACCCTTAAATGTGAATCTCGTATAAAATAGAAAACAACAACAACATGCAAGTTTTAAATGTGGCGAATGAGTGACAATCAAAACATTGCAAGAAAGGGTCCACTAATCATTATTGGTCAGCACATAACCTCGCCCCTAAACAATCCCGGGATATTCTGAAAGTCCTATCCCCGGATCTTTAATCGGCGTGTGGACATGGGAAATTTAAATTACTCGGGTAAAGTTGTGTCTAAACATACTGAGGGCTTTCAAAATCCTGAGTAAAGGCTACAAGTCCCTGCAATGGAAAAGGGACCAGCTGGTGTAACTTTTCAAAAAGAAAGTCACACCTTTTTTGCATTTTTTCGGTCAGTCCTTCCATATAAGTATAAGTATAAATATAACTGCCAAGACTCTTGCTTTTATAGAAGTGGACAAACCTTCTGAAGATCAGTTAATCGCTTAGCAGCACCCGGCTTTTATTACCCTTCTCAAACCTGAGGGAGGGTGGACTTTGCTTTTCTCATTACTTTATTAACAGAATTGAAGCTTTTTTTAAATTTCTTGCAATTTCCAGCTTTTTTTTAATGAAATGTGAGAATTACAGAGAAGTTCATTTTCCAAGGGTAAAACCTAAGCCTGAATTATAACTTAAGTGTTATTCGCCTGATGTGATACTACCAGAAACAATCACAACACATGTACATTTTACTAAGACTCACTTAAGAAACAATATACATGAAAAATTAAATCCAGTTCATAAAGCTCATAAACAAAACAGATACAGAAGACAGCACTTTCGTTTCAATTGACCAAATCTAATTGCTGTACACTCTCTCACTTGGCCTTAATGACTCACTTGGACTTGGCCATAATGACCTGTAAAGGGATTTTCTAACAGCTACAGAAAAACCATTAGTTCTTCATGCAATTTGAAGCATACACCCCCTTGATTGCTTGAGACAGAGCCATCTGGGAGATAGGCGGCTTGGCTCCTCTGCGATCGTCTGTCAAGCTTTAGCGCTGCCTCTCGCTTTCGACTTCATCTCTGTGGGACTCTCTGTTGATTCAGGTTGCTTTTTTCTTCAGGTTTTTTTTCTATCTGGCAACCAGTGTGCCGCAAAGCTGACTAATGGATCGATTGTTGTTTGGATAATGGTGACTTTGCACAAATTTATGTCTTATTTAACATCCCTTGGTGTCCTGTTTGCACAAATACTGAAATAGTAGTTCTGGAAGACATAAAAAAACTTCTCTAGTCACTGCCCCCGACATTTTGGGACTTACCGAGCTGTGCTGGTTTTCTTGATCCGACACTAGGAATTCATGCAATTTAATATGTTTAAAATCATATCTCAAGATCAGTGAGATTGCACGGAGAGCATCTGTGAAAATACATTTCAAATTTGCTTTAGGTCTAGACTTTGACTGGGCCAACACTTTTATAGCTTTGATGTAAACCAGCGGTCTTACACTATAGTTCTAGAGGGCCTGTGGTCTGCAACGTTTAGATGTGTCCCTTGTCCAACATGCCTGAATCAAATGACTGAATTATGGTTAGGCCCTTGATATTCATACTCTTAGAAGAATTAAAAAATTAAAATTATTTTCATTCAGCCAAGAGGTTTGGTTCTGATAGGAAATAAGATTTGTTTGTTTCAAAACCCAATAGAACATTGTAAAACAAATATCAATTTTGAAAAAAAGACAAAAACATTTCTTTCCTTTTTAAAAGTTTATCAAAAACGGCATGTTGAAATTTGCTTATACCTTTCTTAGTAAACTATGCAAAAATTAGCATAACAGCAAACGACCCATTTTAATTACTGACCCGACAGCTTCTAGCATGTTTCCGCTGGTATTTCTTTAGAAATTACCTCCAAGTTTTTGAGGTGGGAAGGACTTCTTGCATTAATTTACAGTCAGATTTAACTGGAGACCACTGCAAACTTTAAAATTACTTACAGTTAGGGGATAAGTGTTGGTAAATTGAATAAAATGATAACTTTAAACCTAGATCTGCCAGGATTCTAAATAATTTTGGGCTTAAGTGTACCTCCTTAGCTTGATGTTTGAGACTGCCGATCTAAACCATTTCATTGTACTTCAGACTGGATGGTTAGAGTTGTTTCCTGTTTGAAGTTGATCTTCCACTGCAATCTCAAGTGTTTTGCAGCCTCTAACATGCAGTACTTTCTTCCAATATTACCTGGTATTTAGCTCCATTATTACCCCCATCAACCCCTGACCAGCTTTTTTGTTTTTGTTGAAGACTAGCAGCCTGACAGCATGATGCTGCTACCATCACAATCTTTCATTGAGAAGATGGTGTGTATAAGGTGATGTGCAGTATTGGTTTTCTGCCAAACATGATGCTTTGCATGTAGGCTATAAAGTGCAGTTTTGGTTCCCTTTGACTGTTATGCCAGTTTCCAGATGTTTGCTGCATACCCTATGGCCTGTGGCAAACTGTGAATGGGACATATTTCTGCTTTCTTTCATCAATAGCTTTCTTCTTGTTATTCTTCCATAAAGGTCAGATTTGTGGAGTGCATGACTAATAGTTGTCCTATCAACAGATTCTTCCACCTGAGCTTTGGATGTCTGCAATTCCTCCAAAATTACCATGGGCCCATGGCTGTGTATTTATACTGAAATTAAATTACACACTGGGGGATTCCTTTTAGTAATTAAGTAAATTCAGACAGCACTGGTTGCACAGAATTGCATTTAAAAGTGTTAGAGTAAAGATGCACGTCATTTTTTTCAGAATTTTGAAAACCGTAAATAATTTTTCTTCTGCAGAGCTGCATGGTGGTAAAATTGGTAGTCTTGTTGCCTTGCAGCAAAAAGGGCCTGGGCTCAAATCCCGGCCTGGGATCTTTCTGCATGGAGTTCGTTGTCGCCTTGCATGCATGGGTCCTCTCTGGGTACTCTGGCTTCCTTCGACTGTCCAAAAACATGACGTGTGATGGACTGGCAACCTGTCCAGGGTTTACTATGCTTCTTGCCTAATGATCGCTGAAGACAGGCATGAGCCCCCCTGCAACCCTGTAAGGACAAGCGGGTGTAGACAATGGATGGATGGATTTTTACAATAGAGTAGAAATATTTTTTATTCTCAGCAGCAAAGTGAAACATTCAGATACACACATAGATAAAAAAAAAATAAGAATAAGCGATTGTACTGTAAAGAAAAATTTTTACAGCATAAATAAAAAATACTGTACAATTGTTAAATGAAGAATACTCTTAATTTTGTGTGACTTTTTGTTGGTCAAGGGGTATGAATACCTTTGCAATAAACTGTATATAAAGATTGGGCAATTTCTTATTTTCGTCCTGGTGTTTATCTCTGACAACAAATGTCCTCGTCAGCAAGAACAGCATCCCACTAGAGACGGAAATGAAATTAAACATGGCGGAGATTGGAAAGTAATAACGCACCTGATCTCATGTTGTCAGACATTATCTGAGCAGTGCGTACATCTCGTTATTTTCAGAAAAAAGATGATAAAGAAAAATGAGCAAAGTGAAAAGAGAGAGAGAGGATCCAGACATTCGTAAGTGCTGATTTCTAAACAGGGTCCAGGTGTACAGAAGATGAGGAGTAGAGGAACCACCTGCTTACCCAGACAGGGCATGCTAAACACAACATGTTCATTATAATTCAGAGGCACATAGAAATGCCTAATGTATCTCAGTTTGGCCTGGAGCTAAATACATCCATATGCAGCGCGCCGACTGCTGGATGCAGTCAGTTTGTGGGTGTGCACCTGTGTGTTTGTGTATACAGTAGTCTAGTGGTATGTTTGCCTACATAGATGACTGTATGGTTTTCAGTATGGCTGCCACGGATGTGACTAATCCCTTCATTCCAGTTCTGGTAAGCCCCTTAAAGTCTCTTACAGGGCTTCTACACATTTTTATGTCAAACTACCTTACTTTTTCAGACTTTTTCAGATTAAAATTAAAGCACAAATATCAAATCTGACTTTATGGCATATATTTCTGTTGTGGTCATGTCCTAAATATGGAAGCTGCAAAATGGATGGACAAACAAATGGATAAAAGGAACGACAAATGGAAGGACGAAAAGGAAGAAGAAACATTGTAGTAGGACATAAAACCTGTAAAATACAAATCTTTTTCCATATTCTTGTTTTATACATTCATACATTTCCAGACCTGGAAGATACTTTAATCAAATTCTACACTTTTTCACACTCGGTGGGAACCCTACACTAAGCTGAAGCTTCAATAGAACTGTGTTTATACAGAAAAGAAGTAGTGCCCCATTATTCTTCATTATTCATCATAGTGAAATTTGTCTGAATAGTCCAGGCACAATGTTCCCGTTTACATATATGGGACAAAGTAATAAATTGCTTTAATGATTTTCCAGAAGAGATTGGAAAATGAAAAAAAAAAAGTATTCTTGATTAACAGCTGTAATATAGTACATACAGTGCTTATTAGAGTTTAACTTAAAAGTTTTGTCTGTAAGAATGACCTGATGTAATCTATCAGTATAGCTTGCTACTGGATTGTATGCAGTCCCCCCCCACCCCCCCACCAGGGATGTCCCAGTCCAAACCCAGGTATTAAAATCAAAGCCCCAATGATGTTGAGTCAAGTCAAAGTTTTTAAGTATATCATGTAGTTCTTTTGCACCACAGTTTTGGGGGTTGTTCGCTTAAATGTTGAAGTCTCCCGCAATGATTAAGCAGTCGTAATCAACGCATATCACAGATAGAAGGTCATTAAAACTCAGAGCAGCTTGAGATTAATGAATCTCACTAACAAAATGTTTGTAACGTTTGTTTCTTTTACGTCTTTGATATTAGCATTTTACCATCTGTTTTTTTTTTTATGGAATACTTTTGTGCCTATGTTTTGTTATTCACCTTTTGTCTTTCCTTTGGTGCCCTATAAAGCCCTTCGGATTGGCTTGTGTATGAATGATGCTCCTTTTGTTCTTCAAAATTTAAGGATCCACTAACCATCTGGTAATGAAATGTCAATGTTCTATGAATGCACCCAAAGGGTGGGAAGATAATTATTAGCTGAGTTATCAGCTAAACCTCAGTTTTATTTTCAGTTTTAAGCATCCCACATGGTGAGGTGAGCAAATCATCACCTGTGAAGATAACATAGTGTAGCATGAAACTATGTGCTGAGGCGACTGTGGCTCAGTAGGAAGAGTAGTTGTCTTGCAATCAGAAGGTTGTGGGTTCGATTCCAGCTTCCTCCTGCCATATGTCAATGTGCCCCTGGGCAAGGCACTTGACCTCAAGTTGCCTACCGATCTGCACATCGGTGTATGAATGTGTGAGCATTAGTGCAATTGGGTGAATGTGGCGCTAGTGTAAAGCGCTTTGAGTGGTCTGTATGACTGGAAAAGCGCTATATAAGTTCAGTCCATTTATCATCGGGTCATTGTTGCCAGTATTGGGTGGCAGTTTTATTGATTCTGTAAACAGTAGTCCACATGTGAGATATACAATGGAGTTTACTGGTACTGCCACAATGTCCTACGGGTAGTAAGGTGATACTGGAGTGTGATTTTATTTGGGGATTGTCTCTACCTAGGTCATTGAAATGAAAGACAGATATACGTAAGTGTGACTGTGTGCTACAGTTTTACCTAAAGTGCTTTTTAAAGGTACATGCCGATGGGATTAGAGTTCTTACCTTATATCTAGTAGGGGCGTATGAAAAACATGCGAACACAGTAAAGGATGATTAATCAAAATTGAAGTTCATCTTAGACAAAGTCACTTGGTGGTGACTTGATGTGGTAATTGATTGTTTCCATTTCTGATTTCCTCAGCACCATCATTTAATACCTCACCACAGCTCACCTTTCCTCTGTGAATATTGCATGAACCCCCCCAACCCCTTCCCTCCCTGGAATCTGCTTGGACACATTTCTTTGGATAAATGTCAAGTTTGTGTCACATAACCACTCTGAACTTTCACAGAGCTGTCCCTGCCAAACTTTACTTAGGGTCTAATAAATTATACATCATGTGGGAGGGAGAGACCGAGGACGAGATTGAAGACTGTGTGTTTGCAGATCATTAAATCCTTCAATGTCGCCAGCATTCAAAAGTCTTTAGAAAAGGGTGACAAGCCAAGAAAGCAATATGAAATGAGAGCAGAAAGAGCATTTGCATGATATGATGAGTTTAGAAGATGACACTAATTTCTTGTATAACATGGGGTGTGAGACAGGCGAAAACATGTTAGAATCTTCTGTCTATCGACTCCATGTCTGCCATTCATTCAAATTCATCACAGCTGACAGGAAAAACAGTATGACACACAGCATTAGTGACATAACACAACATCCACTGGCTGTAGGCTGCTGCATTAATTCTTTTTCACTTTACTGCAAACTGGCAGTTTTTTATACAGGCAATATGCAGAGTTGCCCAAAGCGACCTTATTAAGGTTGTACATCATGGCCCAAAAAACACCTTTTTACGTCTCAGTTCAGCCCTGACTGACATTTTTGTATTGCATTTTCCTGCATGTGTAGTCATTGAGGAGTTGGACGCATCCCTGTGTTGAGTAAATGCATCCTGTGTGCTGCTGACAAAGGGTGCAGTTTACCTGGCATCGCTGTTTGGAGGAGTCAGTCAAATAGAACCCACATGGGATGGAGCACAAGTTAACCCGTGATGCCATCTTTGCCTTCAGTGAGAGAACTTCGGTGCTGTGTTAAGCAACACACAACAAGGAAATAAAAATATGTGTTTGCAACCTGGGAGTGTTTGCATAGATGTTCATATCGTGAAAGCAGCCAGAAGAAATGTAGCACTAACAGGGAACAGCAAACGTTGCTAACAGGACTGTTGATAGTTATTAACCGCTTGCCTACTGAAATGTCTGGTGCTGCTGGAAAAAGTCCAACACTCCCAGGCAAAAAGTAAAACGGTTATTCAAGGTAAAGTAGGATGTATAATCTACAGGTTTTATGATGAAGAGTGATAACTTGTTAAAAGACGTTGTGAGGCACAAAGCTAAAGCACTATTTGGATTCTGTTACTGTCTTCTGACTACCAGTAACTTGTTTTGTTCTTTAATGTTTGTTTCCATATAATTTTAGTCCACAAGTTGTATTTGAGTTTAATTTGAAGACAAACGAAACAATAAAGGCTTCTTTGGTTCAGTATGTGGTTCAATTAGAAAAGTTTCAATATGTCTGCAATATATCAGTGATCAGCTGCTCAATAACCTTCAGTACACGTAAAGGAAAACCTCAATAGAAATGTATTTCCTGTAACATGGTGGAATGGTGCTGGTGTTCCTGCGGTGTGCTGTCAGCTATGCATGATGGGTAAAAGAGAACTATACCATTACACTTTTTAACTCATCAAGAATTTGGCTGTTGGAAATATTTGCAGCAGCAACACAAACAGATACTCATAACCTGTCAAACAGAGGAGAGTCAACTTTGAATCTTGTAAGGTAGTGCTGCCTAAGCATACCTCTCCACCTCCTTGAACTTTATCCGCTAGGCACATTTATATTCATTATATTGTTACCTCGGTAGAACGACAACAGTTTACTTAGAGATATACAGTTTTCACTAAAGTCTCATATGGGGAGACAATAATGTGGTTTGTGCAGTGTCTACTCAGAGCTATTGAGTATCCTTGTGGTTCCTGAGAGATAACTTATCCGAATGGGCAACGCATCTCCAAAACCTTTTTAAAAACAAGCTGTTATAGCTTTTTTTTTCCTTCTTCTGCTCATGTTGTGACTTTTTGTCTGCTGTATGTACCCTTTGAAAGGAACAATCAAATGCTTCTTAGTTTTTCAAATAGGGGGATCAGTTACATTTGTCGATTTCCTAAAACCAATCTTAGGTATGGCCTTAAGTTCACAAACATGACATTTTTGAATAATCAATATCTAGACAGCCTATTGTGTAAGTTTTATTTCAGCAGCAATAAAAGCAGGAAGTCATACAAAAAAATCCAGAATGATTATTATTATTTATTTGGCAAAAAAATGAAAAAGCAAAAGGGGGACCCGAGAACCTACCCTGACTGACCAACTGGCCCCAATATTTAATATGATCTTCAGTAATTCTCTGAAGCTGGGTGAGGTTCCTTTGTTCTCCAAAGGCTCCGCCATCCTGGTACCCATAAAATGTACAATCACAGGATTAAATGACTACAGGCCTGTTGTCCTGATGTCTGTAGTGATGAAATCCTTTGTGCAACTGGTGATAAAGCCTCTAAAGGACATCACAGGCCCCCTTGCTGGACCCCCCTGCTGTGCCCGGTAGTTTGCCTACCAGGCACAGGTTGGCAGATGATGCAATCAATTTGGGACTACACTTCCTCCTGCACCACTTTGACCATCCAGGGACATACGCCAGGATCCTTTTTATGGACTTCATCTCGAACTTCAGCACCATTCAGCAGACATCCTCCACCAGAAGTTCAGCCAGCTCACTGCCTCCACCTATCGGTGGATCACCAGTTTCCCGACTAAGAAGCAGCAGCAGGTGAGCCTGGGGAGCATCTTCTTCCACACAAGAACCATCAGTACCAATGCCACCATGGGGGTTGCTCTCCCCACTCCTCTTCCTCCTGTACACAACTGACTGCACCTCAGTGGATCTGTCTGTGAAATTTCTGAAGTATGCAGATGAGACTGCTGTTACTACTCTGATCCAGGATGGTGACGAGTCTGCAAACAGACAGGAGGTGGATTAGCTGGTCTACTGGTGCGGTTAGAACTATCTGGAACTTAACCCACTTAGGACTGTGGAGATGAAAGTGAACTACTGGAGAATATCCCCCACATTTCCTCCCATCACCATCCTCAACAACACTGCATTTACTGTGAATCACTTCCGGTTCCTAGCAACCACCATTTCTCTGGACCTGAGGCAGTCCTCACACTTAGACACTGTTCGGAAGAAGGCCTAGGAGAGACTGTGCTTCCTGCAACAACTCAAGACGTACAAGCTTTAAGGCCAAAAATTCAACAAAATTTGCATTTTGTGTGACTTTGCACAGATGGAACAACAAGCAAGCAGGTACTAAAAATAGTAACTGTTCCACATAACTGTTACTAATGGAAAAGTTGAAAAAGCAAGTCAACCCGAGCGGACCGCTCTAAGTAGTGTAAAATGGGCACAAATGGCTGTGATGTTTTGAGGCAAGCATCTGACCCACATGTGAGAAATTAACGAGACCATAATAGGAATTCTGGTCCAGGGTTTTCCTTTAAGTCTGGCAGGATGATCACTGTGAGGACTTGGAGGAGAGGTGTTTATTGTATTTTGACAGGGATGTCTTAACACATTTTTCCCATCAATTTGTGACTTGGTGATGGGGAGGAAAGAGCAGAGTCCAGTAAGCGTTGATCTGTGTGGTAAGCTGAATCCAGGTAAGAGCTCAGGAGGTCACCTTGGTGTACGTAGTGAGCATGAGGTAAGTCATACAGTTTAGCCAACACAAGAAAAGCATGAAGAGGTTTCAAAGAAGGCTAGAGGTTCCTCACTTAAGATCAGTGTGATGATTCAACAAATAGAAACAGTCTGGGCAAATACTGCGTTTGTGGAAGAGTTCCAAGCTGAACATTAGTGGCAACAAAAAACCCAGAACAAAAAAAAACAAAAAAAAACACACCATCTCACATGTGCCAAAAAAAACCTTGATTATCCTCAGAACTTTTGTTCCAATAATCTGTGGACTAAACAACAAACGCGGAACCTTTTGGGATGTGGGTTTCCCATTACCTCCCAAATTTAGGGCTGGGGTGATTAAATGTTACTTTTATGTCTTTCCTATCTTTCAAACTTTGCTATTCCATTTCATTGTATGATTAGTCACCCATGACTACCTCGGGTGATAACCCAGCTCATTGATTGGCTAACATATCAAAAAGCAGAGCAGCAGAAAAGAAATAATGTTAAACACAATAGCATACATAAAAACTAAAACTTCATAGTAAGTTCAATTTAATTAGCTACTAGGTATTTTTTTTTACATTATTATGCTGTCAGGATCTCATAGTGTCCCATGGTAAATCTCTAACATCTAAATAAGTTCCAGGTATATATGATCTAAAAAGTGATTCATATTTTATGTGCTTTAGATGATGTCATCACTAGAAACAAGTGTTTGGCTATTTTATGTCTCTGTTTGATAGTTACATCTGCAGAGATCAATACAGATTCATATCAGGCTCATTAATCCCTAGCTTTTATCGCACAACTCCTTCCTGTTGCAAACAAAACACTGATATTTTATTGTGCACCAAAGGATGTCTAACAAACACAGCGAGATTTCCTCAGACTGAATCATGATTGATCAATTACTTTATCAAACAGATTTATACTTCACTACAGTGACGTAGGTTAATGAGCTCCAGTAGCACACTTCTTCTTTGAAGATCAAACCAACATCCTGAGGATTAAACATCCCACATTAGAGAACATAAACATGTTGAATTAAGTAAAGGCGTACCACTGTGCCACATGCAGGCCGGTGAGAATTCAGTCTGCGTTGTAGTGCTCATGCAAATGTACTGATGGTGTAACACAACCAGCTGACATACGTCAACATAATGAAAACAGTTTATTGGATCAGAAACTGCTTCTTCTTTTTGTTTAACTTTACCAATATTGATTTAAGACTTAATCTTAAATCAACATCATATCAACCGTTTTAATTCTCAAGGGACTTTGTGTAGAGGATGTTTCCTTTATTTCCTTCAAAGGGATAAGTATTCTTATCCCTTTAACTTTTCCCTATTTTGTCACATTACAACCACAAACTTTATTTTCTCTTATTGGGGTTTTACGCTATTGACCTGCACAAAGTCGTGGGTAATTGTGAAGAGGAAAATAAATTTTGTAAAAGTGTGGCATGCATTTGTATTTAGCCCATGTTAGAATGGCCCTTGGCAACTGATTAAGGCAGGAAGCTTGAGGCAGAGAAAAGGTGCAGACCTACTGGGTGTTTATTCACCAACACTGAAGACATACAGGTACAAGACCCTGTTACACGAGTCACACATGGTCACAGCTACAGCCACCCTCAGTTTGTTAACCAGCAGCCTTTTATAGTCCCTCCCATTAACAGACCTACCATGACAGGTGAAACAAACATATACACTAACATACATACAACATAGCTAAAAAACATCCCGTTATTTAACAAACATTATTACTAAACATCTCTAAAACAAGTCTGTACCTAGGCTTAAGTCGTTAACACTAAAGACTAAAATGCACACAGTTTACTCTTCCCCTTCAATTTATAATGGTCTCTTCCGGAACCTATAAAAGGTGCTCAGGCCCCTGGGGAATGTTTTAGCCCAAACACCCTACAGAGGAAGAGACAGAGGTAAGTCATTTGTTTAACAATACACTGGAAAACAATTAATTCAAAAGATTAGTCACAATACTGGTATTTTATCCATTTGTTATGTTTGTTTACCAGGACAGGTCATCTTCAGTACCAGCTGAGAAGAAGCTGCCTAAAACACCCACAAACTAAGAATAAAATACTCCAATCTCTTTCAGTGTAATTTGTTCTTTCAACAATATTCAAAACAGCATTTTAAGTGTTCCAGCATACGTAATGAAGCTATTCATTACAGCCCACCAGAGTCAATGTACCACCTTTTTCTGCACTCAAAGTCTTTTGGGATATGTCTCTCCCAGATTTGGACATCTAAAGACTGTCATGCTTGTTAGGCTCTCATGCATGCAACAATAACTGACAAGATACGTTTGAAAAGTTTATTGGCACAAATGAATGAATGAATGGTTCTTCTGAGTTTGTAGGAAAAATCTACTACAGCACTGACAACAGTGGATTGTTGTAGAGAGAACCTGACTGCGTAAACCAGGGAAGCAACCAGCGGAGTGTTGAAGAGATTCACAGTGGGACTCTTGAGGTGAGTACTCCAACAAACTCTGACAGCACGGAGGCAGAGCACTGGAATCCAGGGATGCAACACAAACTGAGCAACTGATTGGTCTCCTGAAGGAAAGACAACAAGAAGATAAGCATAGGGACATTTAGAAAGAGCATAGAACCGGAGTATGGTTAGGCTACCACTAATGAGAGCAAAACAATCTGGCATCTACCTCAGGGAATTTGCTCCTCTTTAGGCTCCTCTTGATTGGGCTTGGCGTGCTCTAGCTGTGAGGACAAACATGACGGTCACCCCCTGAAATTAAAAGAGGTAGAGACACCCACACGTGAACACAGCCCTGTGGATATGACACTGACATTTTTGCTATCTGGAGGGTCATGTCCTTGTAGGTTTCCTGCTGTACTCTACTCTTTAAATCTTTAGCTGTTGGGTGCTCATTGGATGTTTAAAGTTTAGCAAATTGCTTTCTAACCTGACATTGCTTTAATTTTTTCCACAACATTTTACCTGTCTCTGGTGTTCCTTGGTCTCCATGAAGCTCTGTTGTTTAGCGTCTGAGTACTACATAGAACTATATACTCTTTATACTGAGATTAAATCCCACACATGCACTCTATTTACTGAGCTGACCTCTGAAATCTATTGTTTGCACAGAATTTTATTTAGGAGTATCTCAGTAAAGAGGGCTGTTAAATCTTTCTCCCTGCACATAAAGCTCTTAAAGAACAGGCCTTCTTTATCTTAAATAACTCATAGTTACATATTCATGTTACATATGTTGCCGTGTGAAAAATTAAGACACCCAATAAAATATTTTGCTCTGTATAGAGAAATATTCCAGTTTTGATGTCTATCTCTTTAGTATATCTCTGGAAAATAAACTGATTTAATTTGACTTAACAAAAAAACGAACCTTATTCTTGTTGATATCTTTTGTTAACTGAGTAATATGTATTTTCTAATTGAGGAAATTCTAGGGCACTCTACATCCTAATAGCTAGACTTACTCATGTTAGCCATCTGCTATTCTGTGGCATGAGACCCCGCTGCCTCACTTTCAGCTGTGAGATGATTGAAGGTTTTCTTGGATCTACATCCTGTTTCAAGTCACCTAACGGCATCTCAATGAGATCAAGACCTGGGTTTTAACTCTGGGCTTCAAGATCCAGTTCGACTTCAGCTTTATTTTTTTTTCCAGATGGTCTCACATTTTCTTCAAGCCCCCACTGATACACGAGGGAATTCATGGTCGATTCTATCATAGTGAGCTGGCCAGGTCCTGCTTTATCAAAGTATCCCCAAACCATGACACTTCTACCTGTATGTTTCACATTGTATGAGGATCTTTCCCTGAACAATGTATTTGGATGCACATTTTCTGTTCTGGTCTGCAAATAATTTCATCTTAGACTCCTGACGTTCCTGACGTCTTGAGGTCCTAGTCTTTGTCTAGTCTCTTTGGAAAACTTAATTTTAAGCTCTTTTGACCTCTTTAAGTTCGTTACCAGACACATAAACTGCTACAATCTTCTTTCTGAAGACCCTAAAGAGGTCTTTATTCATATCTAAATCCTAAAATACATATGTCCCAATATGTTTGAAATACACAGGCTGTGTCTTGGTGTCCTATTTTCTTTTTACACGACTCTCACAAAAAAAACGTTTTGAATGAATATATTCCCTGTATTAGTATACAACAACTCAGAACATGCATTTTCCTATGACACGAGTACAACTTAGTGTAACTGAATGAGCATAGGGAAAACAATGCATATGTATCTCAGCCTGTTATTCATTTTAACAGGAAGACAGAGGCTTCAGTAGACTGCAGCTGAAACCCCACCTGTAAATTCTGCGTTATATTTGCTGGCCAAAGTATCGTGAACTGAGGCAATTAAACTCTGCATTCATCCATATGAACAAATCCCCTTAGAAAATTTTAAAGATCTGGAAACTCTAGAAAGTACTCCATTAACTGGATAAACTAGTTAATAGCTGTACATGTCTTATAATGGGAAAGCAACACATTTTAACCTCCTTTGATGCTTCAAATTAAGTTCTGTTACAAGAAAAGGGCAAGACATACGCCAGATGGATCTCAAACACACCATTGATGTTCCACATATAAACAAGGCATAACAGGTGCCTGTTTCTGACAGGTTTGCTTCCTTTTTTACTTATTAATTGCATCCACCCACGGTCTTATTTCAACATAAGCATCAGTTTTCCTATTTTTGAGACAAAGAATATAACATGATGCAACTCTTGCAATGAGTTGGTGATTAAGTGAAAAAGAGTCATAATGGATATCTTTTCACTCTGTGATGCCTCTGTTTTCTCAGTGGGAGTAACCTATATCCACTTTCCTCTGCAGCGACATGCCACAAGATCATTTATAATTCAGTGCAGAGGCCAAGTGTAGAGCCACAAGCAGTTTAACAATAACCAGACTCTCATTCTGGACAGAATGCTTTTCTCACCAGACACAGGGAAACTGGTCAGAGTTGGAGAGGACATAGAAAACATATGGAAGAAAATCTGCCCATCAGATGAAACCCAAACTGAATCTTGGCAAACTAACGCTGCACACATGCTTCACCACAGCATTCCCACAGTGAAACACGGTGGCGTCAGTATCATAGTGTGGGGGGTTCTTTTCTTCATAACTCTGCACATCACCTTGGCTAAAGGATTCTGACAGTGAAACATGGTGGTGGCAGCATCATGGTGTGGGAATGCTTTACTCAGCAGGTACAGGAAAGCTGGTCATGGCTTATAGGAGGGTGTGTGGAGCTAAAGACATGGCAATTTCAGAATAACCCTTTTCAGAGGCGATAGGGATATACCCCAAAAGACTTTCATCCATAATCGCTACTTTTCATACGTGCACAATCACACAGTTTGTGACTAAAGCTAAAACATTTTCGGCTCATTTTAGTCACAAAGCCGCCTGAATGCCAGGTTCTCCTCACCAGATATTTGACTTGTTTTTACTCAAGCTGTCTTTCCCTCAAAAAGCTTTTTAATTGCCTCAAGTTAAGAGATGTGGCAGTATTTAATGAACGCTCATCAACTTAATTGGATGCATAAAGTCTGTGCAGAGTTAACATAGCAGCTGGTTACAGATAAACACTCAGGAGTGCATGCCATACCATTCAAACGCTAATTTTCACAACAACCTTGCATGCTGAATCAGGCTTTTGGAGAGAGGTTTGGAAGAGTTTTTCTGGAAACAAAGTCACAATGAGTGATATACAGCTGTGGCTGTTATATGGTGCTTAGTGTTGGGAAGCTACAGAATGATGCTCATTTGGTGTGATGCAGTCCACACCTATTTTTATAAAATGAAATGCGTCTTTATTTGGACAATCTGCAGAGGGAACAGACAATCTCATGTCTCCCCCAGCTCAAGATTCTCTGTGAAATTGATGCTTTGAAGAAGAGAACTTGTTGGAGATCACGTCACACTGCAGAGGTTTGCATGGATGTAGACTGGAGCAAAAAAGCAGCAAACATAAAAATAAAATCCATCAATGATTCCAGGATCAAAACTCTTATTTAAGATTCATTTTTAAAAGAAGGTATTCATGCTGACTGTTGCGGCTCTTTAGTATAGAATAACAACAGTTCTTTCATTATTCTTAAATAATTCTACTCTGGAAAGAATTTAATAATCCCTGTTTAGCATCATGTTATTGTAGTGGAAGAAATCATAGAGAGATTTCTGAATGTCATTTAGCTCATTTCACTCAAAAGTAGTTGAATGTCCCACTTCATCTAATGCATGTCAACTTTTTAAACATGAGACTGAATGCAAGAAATATTTAAATCCATTTTCCTTGGTCTTATTTTTGCCTTGTCAAGTCATACAGTGGTGTGGCTAATCTATCAGAAAACATACTGACTTATATGACAAACAAGTATTTTCAACAACATCGATTGTATGTAATAGAAGTGTTCCTTTACACCCATTTTTTTGCTGTTTGGGCAGAAGTTGGAAAGTTTTAGCCAAAGATTGTGCCAAAATCCATGACCCAATATGTTTTGGGTTAGAGTAAGCAGAAGGAGCCTCACCATTCTTCACAGGGATCCATTTTAAAATATACAAGAACTTGATCAGACTTTAATTACCCCTTCCACAGGAAGAATCAATGTGTGGTGGTTATTACATTAATGCCACCCTGGGGGAACCCTCCCTTCTGTACCCCTGTTCACACATAACCACACATACAAAAACATCAGTTTAAAAGCACTCCAACAAGGCACGGTGCTGGAGGTGTAGGGTTTAAGCATGCGACGTATGTACCGAGGCCTTAGTCCTTAATGCAGGCTGTCGCGGGATTGAAACCCAGGCCTTGTGACGTTTTCTGCACACCCTTACCCCACCATTTCCTGTCTGCTTACTGTCAAAAAATGATAAAATACAGGCCACTAGTGCCGCAAAAATACATTAAAAAAAAACAAAAAACTCCCGGTTTCATTACGTAACTTATCACTAACATTTAGCAGTAAAATAATATTTAAGTGTGTTCAAAACTAATCTTGTATTTTACAAACCAAAAAAACACAGAGATGACTGGACTATACCTTAAACTATTTTGAATTTTAAAGTAAAGATAATGATGGCCCGAAAAACGGTGAAGTTGCCCTTTAATTCTGTATGTGCCTTGGAAGCTGAGGAGCAGACCCCAACTTCAGCATCATTGGCCACAATGCACAGCCATATTTTCATATTTTCTTGTTTTGGCAACAAACACTTCCGGTTGGTTTGGTATTTAGCAAATATTAAATATCTGGTAAAGGCACCTCATGCTCATTATTAAGCCTGGTGGAAGATCTGTTATGCTGTGGGTCTGTTTATCTTCAGAAAGGCCAGGGAACCATGTTAGAGTGCATGGCAAATTGAACTGTTTGAAATACCAGAAGATTTAAAATAAATATCCGATAGACACCACCAGTAAACTGTCATTTTGTTATGGTTGTGTATTTATTCTATAAAACCTTAAAAGATCTGCGTAACATAAACTGAAGTCTTATCAGTTCTAAAGAGCAGAATCACAGACCCAACCTAGGATCTCAGGGGGCTGGGTTACATTTTGATAAAGAAAGATGTTCTGAAGCAGGTTTGAGCATCCAAGTAAAAGTTGTCTAAAACGTCAACTTTCCAAGCAAAAAATATGGATGTTGTTTCAATACTGAAAAAATCCTCAGCTACTTTAGATCAAAATAAACACGGACTGGAAAACCAAACACAGACCCACATGGCCGCATGGATTAACAGTGCCAATGCTAGCCTAACACTGCAGGTCCCACAATCCAATGCAAGCAACACTGATTCTATATCCACAAACACAGAAGAACTGTGTGTCTAGGAGAACATCACTGTTTACTCTTTGAACCGGGCCTGTAAAAAAACAGAGACAGGGCACGTTCACATGGCATCAAAGGCTTCATTACAGGACCAGCTTACTTATTAACAGAGCAATAGTTCTTAAAATTACTTCCAGCTCATTAATTAGAATGTTTGAATAGACTATAATGGCTGGTTAAAATAAATGGCTCCAGCCCAGCTCCAACAACAGTGTCATTTGAAAGTGCTAAAAAAGTAGAGACGCTGCTCAGAGAACGGCTCAAGAGGCAGATGTATGTGTGGGGAACGAAGTGGTCCGTGCGCCAGAGAAAAATGGACAATGTGATCGTGAAGTCAAGTACCATTTTCCTGTGGAAGCCCCGGCAGATATCAAGGTCCCTTTTAAATTCAGTTTGACCATCTTGTTTGTACAGTCTTGCATAACAGAACATAAACACCATCAAATAACTAAAATCTTTGAAGTCCTTTGAGCTTTATAGAATTTACCATTATAATAAAATGTTGGGAAAATGATCCTGATTGGCTTATACTAATTGTTTATCCTTTCTTACAATTGTCCAAGAGTTAAATTTTTCTGTTGGTATAAAAAGGTGAATGGAGCCTGATTAGGACTTTGCGGGTAGCCAGTCAGAGCAAGTGGGCTTCTGTTAGGACAGTTGTTAACAAAGATTGTGTTACTGCTTGTTTTTCTTTCCTGTCACAAGCTGTTTGAGGCAAATGGCTGCCTTTCTTGAGTCTGGTTTTTAGCAAAATCTTGTTCCTGGCAGGGACGGGAGATTAACCGGATGTAAAGAATTGTGACAGATCTGTTGGGGTTTTTTTCGGGTGATGGACAGCTATGGAATAATTGGCAATTTGTATCATTTTATAGTTTAGTAAATTGTCTTGGGGGTGACTGTGGCTCAGTGGAAACGAGGAAGTTGTTTTCCAATGTGAAAGTTGTGGGTTCAGTTCCAGCGTTCTCCTCCCACTTATCAATGTGCTCCTGGGCAAGGTGCTCGCCTACAAGTTGTGTGTATTAGTGTATGAATATGTGCTTTTTTGGAGTGCGATTGGGTGAATGTGGCTCCAGTGTGAAGCGCTTCGAGTGGGCGGTATGACTAGAAAAGCGCTATATAAATTCAGGCCATTTATCATTTAAGTTGAAGCCCGTTAAACCAATGAGGACTGTCTTGTAACAATAACCAAATTTTGACCTTTGACCCTGCATCTCTGAAGACTTTCTGTTCTTCTGCTGACTTTAGTTGAGCAGCTGAAATGTATTGTGAAGGTAAAAACAAACTCAGTCTAGAAAAATAAAGGTTTTTCAAAACAGAATCAGCAATAATGATCTTTCAGGTTATTGTTTATTATTCAGGTTATTACCATTCTCTTTATATAAAAGACATCTGCAACTGCACTGGACTCTCTTATTAAACAATTTGACAGAATAATCCTTAATGAATCATTGTAAGATTTAATAGTGACTGTTTATTTCAAATCATTAAGTGTGAATCTGCTTTAAACTTGCAGAAAAAATACGAGTTTTAAGATACCTTTCAATTTGAAAACCAGCTCTTAGCAGACAGCTTGTTTTAGCTAAAAAAAATTCCAGAAGTCGTACATCTGTGAAGCTCTGTGATGTCACGGAGGAAAAACATGTGCCCATTGGGTGACTTCAGACTCCCTCCATCTCATAATATAAAGCAAGGATGGATAAAGTCAGCTTTTGATTGACTGATCGGCCCTGGTTGACATGGATGGGGCAGGAGTCCCACTTAAGAATGGTCGTTTAAATCGGGCTGACTGAGTCAACCAGGAATGGTCATCTTGAGAGACTGCAATAGTTATTTGTTTAAAATGGTAGTCAACACTAATTTATCTGTTTTGAGTAAAACTAGACATTTGTTTTATTTACTGTGTTTTTAAGGATTCAGTTATAGTTTTTGACAACACACTCTTTGAATTATTTGGCTCCAAACCCAAATTAAAGGACCTCAAGACATCCAAACCCAGGACAAAGCAGACCACTGCCACATTCATGTTTTTAAGAAACTTCTGTGAGCAACAGAATCAGGGTTGTTCTTTGTGCTGAGATGTTTCTCTAAGTGAAACAGACAATTGTAAAGCAGTTTCTTCTCCTGCCCTGAGTGGAAATTGTTGTATGGGTGGATTTTCTGTGTCATATTAAAAACTTTTACTTTTACCCTCAAAATTACAGTTGAGTACTGGGACTCTAAATCACACTGTGACAAATAATCTTCCTCTTTACATCTAAGAATTAGGTCATCTCATTAACTTTCATCTAGCCTTGGGGCTACAGGGGACTTCAACCAGATAGGGGAGCTGTGAGCTACCGATCATTTGTGCTGGGGACAATGATGCACTGATGGGTCTTACTGTCCTTGTGTGTATGGCCTGAGTACAATGCTGTCATGTAGTAAGTGATGATGGATCTTTGGCCCACCCTTAGAAATGAACCACCAGCTGTCATCAGCTGTTGGAGAACCTAGGCTTTCTTCTTTGAGCCTCTGAAGTCATTTTATGGCCAAAGCTGTGTTGCTGGTTGACCAGGATAGTTCATTGATGTGGATACCAATAAACCCAATGTGTCGTGACATATTCCACTTCCTTAATGTTGATTTTGAGAAGATCGGTTCATTTGGTTTTGTCTGGGATAGGTTGCTGTTACAGCTCCAGTTCTCCAAGTTCTCTACCTCTTTTCCAGCTGACTTGAACCAATGAGAATGTGTAACAATGATGTCATCATATGCAAACTAAATTATGATTTTGGAATTATAAATAGGTCTTCATGACAATGAAAACAGAAACAATAGCATAACCGAGAAGGCATCTCAGTCAGCAGAAAAGTGTCTTTTTTCACAGTTTAAGGCAGAGACCAGCCCTTCCATAATTATGTATCTCAATCAATCTTACCTCTACCTTAAGATACCACATATTTATCAGTCATATTTATCAGAGTTTAGATTTTGCCTGAAGATTCAACATCATGTTTGGTTGGAGTAACTCTTTAAAGTAAACTGAAATAAAAGCATTGCTAAGCCGTTATGACAGAAACTACATTACATACTGCTTGACAGCTAATCTGCCAAACAACATGGGATTTTGGTCTGAGTGTGGAAAATCAAAATATAAAAGTTAAAAAAATCCAAGCTACCAAAATGTGTCTCAGATGCAGAATGACTCTCTAAAAACCAACCAAAACAATGTTTTCATTTAATGTTAATCAATGATAGGCCACCCAAAGACCATGAGCTGCTAAACTCATCTCACTCTTTATTAACAAAGTTTCTTTAGCTCAACTCCTGTTTTTCTTCCTCTGTGCAACCTGCATCCTTACAAAACAGTAAAGTATTTCTCACTGTATTTTGTTTTACAAAACTAACACAAGACATGGAAGTCATAGCTTAAAATGTCAGCTCATAGCTCGCCCCCCAGTACTGTATGTCTGTCACAAGCGATGGAAGGAGTAACACTGTGGAAACTTTCAAACCAAAGACAATTTGAACAATTTGCACATCATAATACGTGTGGCAGTCTCCATCATAATGGGTCCATTGCTGCAGTGAGCTGAAATCGGGCTTATCAGCCCAAGTGTCAGGACAATTGATGGGGAGCACACAGTGTAATAGGTCTTCCTGTGCTGTCTGTGCTGGTGCTTGATCTCCTGGGAGATTCATTCACATAACAGGGATGTCATCCCGTGGGCAGGCGGAGTAGACGTGGGGGGGCGCTTCATGGAAATTAATCCTACACATCAATCTGAAGAAAGGAGAAGAAAATCTGTGTTTTAATATATTTTCCTTCTTAAGAGATATCCACAAGCATAAATCAACTGTAAGTTGAAATAGAAAATCAGCCTTCTTTTGGCAAACTGTATTGTGACTAATTGCTATTTATTTCACTTTTTCTGTCTAATATTATTATTAGAATTGCTATTAATATTTTTTTGCAATACTAGAGGCCTTTATTTTTCAAACATTCGGCAAAGGTCGCTGAGTCCAGGACTCGAACCCAAGACAGCCACACCGAGAACTATAGCCTCTGCACATGGTCGCCTAACCACTACAGCACCATGCCCAGAATTATTATTTTTAATCATTTGTTTTCTGTTTAATTTTCTTTTGACCAAATGCTTTGAGGGAAAAGATTTCCTGCGGCATTTGAAACTGAACTGACTCAGGTGCTTTTAACCTGCTTTGTCTCCAATCACCACCAGCAGAAAATGTTTGTTTTAATGGCTCCATCACTCTGTTGTGTATGATTCCCTTGGCATTTAATGGCTTGGTAAGATCTGCTGCTGTAAGCCAATTTCAAAAATCACTTGACTCGAAAGTGTCACACAGTGCATGAAAGACACCATAGTAACTCCTGTCATAAAGCGAGATGGAAGATGCCAGGCTGCATGTCAGATCCAACCGACACATCTTTCAATCAGTATATGGACAGTTAATGCGCTTATAATTAGAGTAGGACGCTGAAAAGAGGGAGAGGAGGAGGACAAATAAGAGACAGCACAGAAACGCTCATGTCAAGCAAAAGGGAACAAGAATCGGACGTCTGTCGCAGCAGCAATCATACTGCATGATTTCTGCCCTGTGATGGAGTGTGAAGCTGTCTAGGATGTATTCTTCTCTCCCAATTACTGCTGGAGATAGGCACCAGCTCCCCATAACCCTGCAAAAATAAATGGATATGGAGAACAGAAGTAAAGATTACTGAGACTGGCTAACAATTTGCTGCTAACAATGCTAAAGTTACCATCTACTTTGAGGATTATTGTCGGATCTAAAATAAAGTACCTTTTCACTGAAGAAACTTGCAGTTGTGCACCTCTAGTTCAAAATCCGAAATGTTTCCACTGATCAAAAGGGAATCTGCCAATTCTACACTGAACGCAGATTATTCAAATAAACACAATTGAAGATTCATGAAACAATTCACAAGTAATTATTATATTTACTTGTTTAAACAGTAAAGATGTTTCTTCAATTCTTTTGTAGCATTAGAACGGCCTTAGGATTAGAAAACCAATAAAAATGCAACATGTGAACCGGTCAAACCTGGACCTGAATGTATCATCACATCCCTAACACCAACATAATGAGGCAAGATGAAGAACAGAGTGAAACAACATAATAGCAGTTTTACATCAGATAATGTCTGTTTGAAGGGAAGAAGAGCTTATCCACTGGCAAACAAAAGTCTGACTGAGTGATTGCAGTGCCCATATGTTCCAAGGGCATTAACAGAAAAAGGAAGTTTTATCACCATGGTTTCTGTGTAGTAATAGTTTATACTTTATAATACAGGTAAAAGATCAATAAATAAAACTGAGACTCTACCTCTCACTTGTTCTCTCCATCAGCTCTTAGCTCTGTATGGTTCTCTGAGTTGTTTCTTCCTAATAACACCATCATGAAACATTTTCATCACACCTCTATTCTTTTTCATGAAGACTCAAGCTGTTTTGATTGCACTGAGGACACTCTAAAACCCAGACATTTTTGTGCACTGAAACATAACTTGATGTCTCTTTTTTCAGCCATTTCAACTAAACTGATCATACAAACTCAACACAGTTTTTCTTCAGCAAGATTAGCACAGTAGTATCATTAGGGGCTGGATTTCTATTCGGAGAAATTATATTTTTGTATATCATCTCTGCAATTTTGAATATTTATTATTATTATTATTATTATTATTATTGAATATGTATTATTCTCTGCATCTTGAATATTTAATGAAATGTTGGATTCTAATTTTGCATTAATTTATTATTTCAGTTAAATTACAGATTTCCTAAGTGTATTACCTGTGCACTTTAATTTGTGAGGCTCAACAAGTGTGAGAATGACAAACCTTCTTTTGACCCCCAGGGAGATGGTCTGAACCTCTTAAGCCTTCATTCCTAATATTTATTTTTCATGTGGCATTCATGATATAAACAAAACAGGATTAGTTCATTGTTATTGTCTCACACAACACTGGACACTCACTGATGTTCATTGAGAAATTCAGACTCAGTAAAACTCCTTGATCTTGAAATTAAACCAAAGCAGTTGAAGGGTTTTGCAGTGCTTCGTAATGATTGATTCAGAAAAATGCTGATATTACACTTTTCTTCCTATATGCATACGTGTCGGCTCATGTTTCAAGGTATTCTTGATAGTTTCTGAGACTACATGCTGTAACAAACAAAGAATGAGCGCAAACCTTTGGAGACGATAGTGTTTTTTGAGATTAACTTCAATATGAAACAAATTAGATTTGCCTTTGAAACAGGTCTTCTGCTGGTTGTTAAAGTATAGTTTTCATATGTAGTTTGATCAGCTATTGATACCAGAGTTTCTCTATTAAATTATATTTTAAAAAATCAAGGTTGCAGTCTTAAAATTTTGCAGTGCAGTTCACTCAGTGATAAATGACCAACTGTAAAAGCTTTGGCAAACATTGAGATTCAACTCTTAAAAGGCAAAACATAAAGTGAAATCATAATAAGGCTCATTACCTCCTCAGGAACTCTTTCTAGTATCCAGGGTTGTTTTGTGGATTTTACTGCTCGTCTATTTACACTGCATCTACCAGTGTCAAAATAGATCACCAGGGTTAAAATGGGCACTAGAAAACCATCCTGGTAGTAAGGCAGTACTTTCAATGTTACCCTGAACCTTCTGGATGGAGCTTTGTGTAGGAAGGGTGCTAAGTATTATGGATTAGTTGATTTTTTTTTCTTTTTCTGGTTGTTTGTCCAACACTCTGTGTTATCATTAGCCCCTTTTCCAATGCTTGTGGAAAGCTCCAGGCTTTGAAAAGCCCAGGGCATGTTTCCATATAAATTTACCCATGTAACTTCACTTTCCCGGGGCTTTATTTTCACGGGTAAATGGTCCTACTCTGCAGTAAGTCTTTTCAGCTTTCCCCAGGATTTATTAAAGGGGTGGAGCTGTGTGCAGCAAGGCTTGGCACCAGCAGCTTCAGTAATGGCAGAGGTTACTATACAAATAAATATTTTTTATACCATTAATTTGTCACAAAAAGTAGTTTTAAGGTGCTTTAAAGCCAGAAAGTAGACCTCAAAACATCTTCTGTGCAGTCAGCTCATCAAGAATGATCCTACATTTAATGTTTTTTCTGAGTTTTCGGAGGATTGAAACGCTAAGCTAACTGGGTGGTTGGACTGGGACTTCCCTACTGCTTGATCTCAGCCCAGCACTCTGGGATTTCCTGCAACCCATTATCTGTTTGTTGCTTCTTAAAGTGAATATAAAGCAGTTAGCATGTATGTGGGGAATAACTGCAAGTATCAGAATATAAAACGGAATATTTTATTGTTGGCATTTATAATTAACTATTTCGCCACAGTTCTGTAAGACAAATGTTTTAATGCAGTGCTGATGATCAGAGCACCTTCGATTTTTCATGTACATAAAAAAATACAGATTTCCCTAAGATTGTCTTTTCATGTAAACCTAACTTAGTGGAGTATTAACATATATTTATTTCTCTCTAATATATATTTATTTTTCTAATATTTTTAATTTTTCACAGTTTATGCAGACAGCTCTGCAGGAGGAAAGACAACATTACCAGGTTTGGATGCAGTTTCCCAGAAGCTCAGTGATCCTCTTCATGTCCTTCTATCGTCTCATCTACTGTCTGTGCATCTTCTACTTTATATAAATATTTAATTATGTTTAGACAGTAAAGGTATTAATTTCCTGCAATTCTAGACTGCTTGTCAGTTATTTTCTTCTAATAAATAATTGTCTTACTTGTTGTTGAATGTTTGTAATTTTAAGGTACAATTTGACAAAAGTTATTATTTCATTATGTAATTTTTCTGCCAGCATAATTTCAGTGGTCTGTAGTTGTCTGAGTTTACCTGATGATAATACAAGAAAAATAAGAGTGTTAATTAGTGTTTAGTAGTTGCTGTAAATGAATCATTCATTTGTAAAGAACCACTCTGGCCAGGCACAGATTGGTAAAAAATTTAGTCATGATTTCAACTTTTCCTGCTTGTGGATCCAGTGCAACTTATGGAATAGTGAAAGGAATTAATCAACTGTATAACTCTAAAGCTGCTCATTATCCATTATTTATAAGTTGAAACAAAAAAACATTTATTAGCTAAGTCTTTTAAACGGTGTAAAAAAGTAATGCTATCTGCTGGACTAAATGTATATTGCAGTGTTCCTCACAACTTCCTCATAGGCTGAGGTCCGTGGCTCTCTAAGCAATGGAAAAAGAATGTATAACACTAAACCTCTGGCTAGATGTGTGCTGCTTGAAATTATTTTGAAAGACCTCAACGGAGTGGAGAAACTTCGCTCACCTACTCTGAAATGTGAGAGAATAATAATGTTCAATAGGTTGCCTTGAGGCTGCTTACATAGACGACTGAAACACAGTAAAAAGTATATTCCTCAGACGTAAGGTAACACACATGCACGCCTCCCACAACACATGGTTAATTAATTCGAATTTGAACACCAATTGCCTCACCTCCTACACTTATGCCTTGCGATTGTGCCTTGAGAAAATGTGACAGTTTCCTCAGTGTGCAGAAAAGACGGAAGTAAGAATCAAAATTATAGATGTGGAAGAAAAAAAATTTAAGGTGATTTGATCGAGAATATCTTTCCTATAACAGGAATGTCTGAGATGTGCTGAAGGTGTCCGTGGCATTTATCTGATTCACCAACCAACGCAGTAGTATACCCTAAGAGCAAAGCCTTTGACATCAGTCTTAAGTGTTTTCTTATTATTTAATGTCAGTATACCAATACATGCTTGAAGATATTGCTACATTGGTTTCATTGTGGTGCTTTACGATCACATATTTATGGTACAGAGTAGTGATGCACTCAGGGGCATATGGAGGAAAGTGTGGAGGCTGCTTTTGGTTGGCTTTATGCAGATGTTGGCATGTAGATTTACTCTGCAGTGCAAATGACAAAATTAACATGTCAAAATAAATGCATTTTTCTGACAACTGTGGTAGTTGCTGTCTGGGTGTTGCTTTCTTTTTGTTTGTGCTGTTTGGGGAGGGACTCTTTGCCTCTTTGCCAATTTTTACCGCCATATCGTACCAACATGTAGGCGTTTTGTTTCTGTCTTCATCAATGTAATACCAGTGAGCAAACCACTTCTTACCCATGTCCTTAAACCATAGTGTATCATTTTATTTAATTTTTATAGTTAAGTATTTTCATGAATTATATTGATAAAATGTAATGATAAGCGGTAGAAAATGACTGAATGACTGACTGATGTTGATAAATGGTCATAAAATGCTAAAATGTAATACATTTTTTAAATCAATTGTATATTATGTACTGATAATATATTACATCATATTTGGATTGTTATTCATTCTGATCCCTGTTTAGGCTAATTAACTCAAGCCAGAATAACTAAAAGCTCCTCCCGTGAATTATTATTATTATTTTAGAGTCAAAATTCTGTAAAATGTTTGGTTGTCAGAGGGGGTACAAAATGTCCCTGTTATTATCTTTGGGACTTTGTTCTTGTGTTTAGCTTTATTTTAGGATTTTTCAAATCTTTGCTTTTTATTTTCACTTCAGTTTTTAGTCCTAATATAACTTAACAGACTGTAGTATTAGAGTTTCTGTGTACTCATAGCTTTGTATCTGTACTATTGTTTACTGCTGTTAGTGTCTCTGTTCCCAGTAGCTTCCTTCAGTGTCTCCAGGAGGCATCCGATACAGGTGTCTGAGTCACCTCAACTGACTCTTCTCAATGTGGAGGAGCAGTGGCTCCTCCCAAATGCCTGAGCTTTTCACCCTATCTCTAAGGGAGTGCCCAGCCACCCTGCAGAGGAAGCTCATTTCAGCTGCTTATTTCTGGGATCAAGTTCATACCATTGGGTGAGGGTAGGAACGTAGAACGTTCGGTAAATCGAGGGCTTTGCTTTTTGGCTCAGTTCTCTCTTCACCACAATGCACTGGCACAGTATCCTCATTACTGCGGCAGTCTCAGCGATCCGTCTGTCGATCTCCCGCTCCATTCTCCCCTTACTCGTGAACAAGACCCCGAGATACTTGAACTCCTCCATTTGAGGCAGGATCGCCCCTCCAACCTCCGACCAGACCCCCTCCGGCCCTTGGCTGCATCTAGAAATCCTGTCCATGAAAGTTATGAACAGGACTAGTGACAAAGGGCAGCCATGCCGGAGTCCAACATGCACCTGGAACAGGTCCGACTTAGTGCCAGCAATGTGGACTTAAGTCCTGCTCCACTTGTACAGAAACCGGAAGGCCCCTAATAAAGGGCAACCCACTCCCACAGGGCACCATAAGGGACACAGAGGAATGCCTTCTCCAGGTCCACAAAACACATGTGAACCAGTTGGGAAAACTCCCATCAATCCTCGAGCAACCTGTAGAAGGTGTAGAGCTGGTTCAATATTCAATGGCTGGGGATGAAAACCACACTGCTCCACCTGAAGCCGAGATTCGACTATTGGCTGGACTCTCCTCTGCATACCTGGCATAGGCCTTACCATGGAGGCTGAGGAGTGCGATCCCCCCGTAGTTTGAACACAACTGGTGGTCTCCCTTCTCATGAAGGGGGACCACCACCCTGGTCTGCCAGTCCAGAGGCACTGTCCCCAACCACCATGTAATGTTGAAGAGGCGTTTCAGCCACTACAGCCCCACAACATCCAGAGACTTGAGGTGCTCAGTGTGGATCTCTTCCACCCCCTGAAGCCCTGCCACTGTGGAGCTTTTTGACCACCTCGGTGACTTCAGCGAGTGGTGTTCCAATAATGAAACACCACTTGGATTCAGATCGGGGAGGCCATTCTTCCTTATCACTTTCCTTATCCTCATCACGCCTCTCCAGGTATCACTGTCTTTTCCCATGCTGGCGTTGAAGTCCCCCAGCAGAATGATGAAGGCCCCGATAGGGGCACTATACAGCACCCCCGACAGGGACGCCAAGAACGGCGGGTACTCCGCACTACTGCTCGGCCCTTAGGGTGACCTAAAAACTCAAGGATGCAACCCTTTCACCCACCGGGGTAAACCCCAATATGAGACGGCTGAGCTGGGAGTAAACAAGCAAACACACCCAGCCCGCTGCCTCTCCAGAGTAAAAGAGAGTCCTACCTCTCTCGAGGAGCTGGGTTCCAGAGCCCATGATGTGCGTGGAGGCGAGCCCGACTATTTCTAGTCGATATCTCTCAACCTCCCGCACAAGCTCAGGCTCCTTTCCCCCCAGTGAGTTGACATTCCACATCCCTTGAGCCAGTCTAAGCAGGAGATTGGGTTGCTGAGGTCTCCACCTTCGTCTGCTTCCCGATCCTCTTTGCACCGGTCCCTCACGGGTCCCCCTGCAGGTGGCTGGCCCACTGGGAGATGGCCTTGCACCTCTTATTCGAACCCCACCAGGCGCTGTCCGACGAGTCCCAACCCCGGGCCTGGCTCCAGGGTAGGACTCCGGCTCCGCCTAACAGGGTGACATCAAGTCCCTCGATCTACTAGTCCTCATGAAGGTGTTTTGAACCACTCTTTGTCTGACCCGTCACCCAGAGCATTTTCCATGGGAGACCCTACATGGGGCACTTAAGCCCCAGACAACATAGCCTCAAGGGTCATTCGAGCACTCAAACCCCTCCACCACATTAAGGTGGTGGTTCAAGGGGACAGTGCCTATGTTTGACTTTGAGTTTAATTATTTTTGTTAATAGATTCTTGCTTTTTAAGGAATTGTGTGAATTTATTCCATGTGTGTGCTGAGTTTTGTTGTTCAGTAATGCCAGAGCTTGTTCCACCCTTTTCTCTATTGTCCTAATACCACCGCCTTATTGTATTCATAGGACAACACTTAAGAGACCAAATTATTATTTAATCAAATATTAAAATATTAATATTAAATAATATAATCATAATAATATTCCAGCATCACTCTTATGTATTTGATTTAGTAACATACATGATATGACCAGCTACTGAGCCTCTCCGTCACAGATAGTTTTGGATATGCCAAAAAAGTTCTGCTGTTCTTCCTTTTACATTGGACACCCTTTGTGCACTTTATTGGGTATTCCATACCTATACATGATTGGACCTCCATTTGCTCCCTGAACTACCTTAATTTTTTTAAGGCATAGATTTAACAGGGTATCAGAAAACCTTCCCTAAACATTTTGGTCTACATTGACATGATAGCATAATTCAGTTGCTGCAGATATGTGTGTGTGAAGCAAACATTTCAAAGGTGCTCTGTTGTATTGAGGTATTGTGACAATGGAGGCCATTTGACTACAGTAAAATAATTGTCATGTTCACAAAAGTTGTTTAAGATTATTTGAGCGATGTGACAATTTGCATAGAATGCACATTCTCGGCACAAAGTCAAGACAGTTCCAATGTGTGTTTGACTCCACCAGGGCTGCCCCTTGTCACTGATCCTGTTTGTGTTAGGGATAGAATCTCAAGGTATAATCGTGGAGAGGAGGGTGTCTGGGTTTGAAACCTAATGATCTCTTTTTTGCTTTTCTTGGATGATGTGGTTTTGTTGGCCTTCTCAGGCCATGACCCCTAGCATGCACTGGAGCGGTTTGCTGTGTGAAGCAGGTGGGATGAGGGTTAGCCCTTTTAAGTCTGAGGCCATGGTTCTTGACCGGAAAAAGGAGGACTGCCCCCTCTGGTTTGGGGGTCATTCTCTGCCTCAAGTGGAGGAGTTTAAGTACCTTGGTACCTTTTCACAAGGGATGGTGGGATGGACAGACTGATTGTGGCTTTATCTGCAGTAATGCAGGCGCTGCTCCAGTCTGTTGTGGTAAGGAAAGAGCTGAGCCAAAGGCAAAGGTCTTGATTTACTGGTCCATGTATGATCTAACCCTTGCCTATGATCATAAGATATGGATCATGACAGCCTTAGTGATCTGGTGAGGAGCTCCGTGATCCAGGGAGAGCTTAAAGTAGAGCTGCTGCTTCTCTGAATCAAAGGAGTCAGTAGGTGGTGCGGGCATCTGATTAAGATGCACCCTAGGTGCCTCACTTTGAAGATTTTCTGGGCATGTCCCACTAGACCCTGGGGAAGACCCAGAACTCACTGGAGGGACTATCCTGTCTGGCCTGGTAATGCATTGGGATCTCCCTGAATGAGCAGTAGGATGTCGCTGGGTAGAGGGATGTCTGGGGTTCCCTCCTTGACCTGTTGCTCCCGCAACCTGATCTCGGATAAGCAGAAGACAATGGATGGATGGATGGATGGACATACAGTAGTTTGCTATCCTGCCTGAAGTAGCCAGCAGAAGATGGGTACATTGTGGTCATAAAAGGATGGGTGTGGTCAGTAACAAAACTTAGGTAGTGTGGGGCCATTCACAAAACTTATTTGGTTTTTAAAGGTCCCTGTGTGTGCCAACTAAAGAACCCACATAATTACACCACCAGCAGCAGTCTGAACTGTTAATACAAGGAGGGATCCATGCTTTCATGTAGTCTTCTCCAAATTCTGACTCTACCCTCTGAATGTCACACTTGACATTGACACCTATTGGACATTGTTTGTACTGTATGTCTCTGTGTTGTCCTGTAATCAATGTAAAACAATGCCAACTGTTGACAAACAAGTGGGTTCTTGGTAACTAAGCTCAGGAAGATAAAGGTTCAGGGTTGTACACCTGAAACACGCATATAGTGTTGAGTTGCCTGGGAAAGCTCAGATTTGAGAGCAAGATGCTGGGACTGAGCAGGATACATTAATAGAGCCATGAGTTGTTTTGTGTATACTAATGTAAACTGACACTGCAGCAAAATGACATTATTTTTCCAATCTTTCACTTTCCAGGTTTGGTCAGTCTGGGTAAACCGTTGCTTCGTTTTCCTGTTTTTAGCCACCAGCAGTGGCACTTGATGGGATCTCCTGCTGCTGTAGGCCATTTGTCCCCAAAGTTTGATGTGTTGTGCATTCAGTGAATTCCACGTACCTGGGTTGTATGACTCGTTATTTAAGCATCTGTCGACAGTGTATCCTCTCAAACCAGTCTGCCTATACTCCTTTAACCTCTGATATCAGTATAGCATTTTATCAACACTACTGCTGTTCACAGGTTTTTTGTTTTGTATTTTCTGAAACATCCAGATCAGCCTGTCTGGAACCAGCAACCACACCAAGTTCAGTCACTTATATCAACCTTTTTACCATTGTGATGGTCAACCTAATCTCCAGCAATTCATCTTCACCCCACTTTTCAGTTTTTTATTTGTTAAAAAGGTTTGACACATCCAATAAATTTCATTCCACTTCATGATTGTGTCCCACTTGTTGTTGATTCTTCACAAAAAAGTAGAATTTTATATCTTTATGTTTGAAGCCTGAAATGTGGCAAGAGGATGACAAGTTCAAGGGCGCTGAATACTTTCGCAAGGGCACTGTAGATGCCTAAATGCATTTAGTGGCAGCCATGAGATTGAGTGATTTACTATTTGTGTTAACAAGCAATTTAACAGGTCCACTTATGTGCTCTAGTTTGAATAGTGGGTGTGGATTGGGATCAAAGGTGTGGAATATGGAGATTTCAACTCTGTCAGGCCAGGGTATGTTACTCCTGTTATGACATAAGTCTCGTTTTCTTGTCCACATTTAAGGAACATAGAAATTACATTTTAAATATTTTTGAGTGCTCCAAGTAGCCAAGAGAAAGTATACCATGTTGTCAGTTTTACTTTCAAATCAGCAACCAGCATACAGATGAGTGACTCTTCATCAGGGCAGACAGAGTGTTTGCACTGTGTTGCATGATCAATAAATGAATGAATGGCTTTTTTTCATCAATAACAAGCTACAACAAAATTAGGAGTGCTGTTCCTTCACTGCATGCCACATTCACACAATACTTACATACACAATATGTACATACAATAATTACTAAACTAAACAAAAAATATCATAAAATGCAATTAAATATTTAAAACAAAATTAAACAAATAAATATATACAGGACTAAAATTAAATGCTGCAGACTTATTTCAAGTATGTTTTATGTGTATCTACTGCTACAATGTCTCCAGGAAAAAACTGTTCCTGATATTAATGAATGTTGCTATTGTGTAAATACTGCTGCAATATTTAAGTATAAGTAGGGTAAATGCTGTAGCAGTGGTGCCTATGTGCAGTATACACTGTGTGCAATAGCCATGATGTTCGAGCTGTGCGATTTTTAACATGTCAAAAAAACAGTGGCTTATCTGGTAATCAAATAATGTATGTTACTGTCTTATTATTTATCAGTGTATCTTCCTCTGCCACTGAAACACAAAGCTGTCACACAATGTTGTGATTGGGGTATTATATTTTTTATTTAAGAAATACTGGACATTTTAAAAGTCAGAACACAGTTTAGACAAGATTTATCTTACGATGTGAAGTAAAAGGCTCTGTGAATAACTCTTTGCATCAGACAGTTGGCGCTGAATTAAATGCTATTTTTTTCATAATTGGAGTAGACAGGGCAGGCAATGTCATCTGCTGGTAGGTGGAGATGTGCCTCAGGAAGTAAACTGACCCGAATTTACTTAATAAGGGAGAAAAAAGTGTTATGTAATACACAAAACAATTAAAGAGCATGACAGGTGTTTGGCAAAACATCAAAATGTACAGTTTCGAGATTTTCAGATTAGTTTTTGAGAGAAATAACCTCCTAATTCCTATTTCGCTGAATGTCAGTATGTATTCGGTCAAAAACTGATTACTGTGACATATAAGTGTGCGCTTTTGATCTGTCAGTCATTTTTTACTCCTAATTAGAGTACCATAATGAATGAGTTCCTGTATCACTCAATGAATTCTCTGCCCATGTTACTTCATGTGTAAGCCTCATCAATGCCTTGTTTCCTCGTCCCCACTGTTTCAGCAGCAGGTAAGACACACAGATATCCCAATAGTGTGCATCAGCAGACCTTCAACCCTATTAATAAAAACATTAAGTCAGAACAGCTGATCGATAGCCATCGACTTGAACCCATTGATTTCCCACACAGCCGTAATCGATGGACCAGGTTAATCCCGTGTGATTAAGGCAGTAGGGTCAGCTAGAACATCTCACTTCAACCTATTCCAGAAAATGTAAAGTAAAGTTTTCTTTTGTGCTTCTTCCCACTTTTCGAACATCTAACATCCATGCGTGGGGGTGTGTCACATACTCACAGCTATGCACTCCAGACAATAGCCCCCTAACCGCCCCCAACACAAAGACACCAACACAAGCTATATCACTCATGCGAAAAACTCTTTATCTGAAAGACTAACTAAAAAATCGTCAACTCTTAAATATTTCAATAGCAATTTGAGGCAGTTCTTATTGATCAACATCCTTTAGGTTTACAGTCATGCGTTATGTTTCCAACCCATAACAAACATGCAGTTCCAGATCTACTATTTTATGACGCGTAAACCCACAGTAAAAGTGAAGTAGGCTATTGTATCGCATCAGCCTCACAAACACTGAACACACACACACACGTACGCACACACAGATAGACTGAGAGGGGCTGAGCGAGGAGTATAAAAGGGGCATCCTTCCCACTCATCAGAGAAGTGCTCACTTCATTCTTACACACTTCTTTAATACAGCAAACCTGTTTCTCAAGGTAAGAAGCCTGTTTTTTTTTTTTTGTTGTCCTGAAGTGTTTTCAGGAGACAATATTTTATATTCTTGTTGTTAATTTATATGTTTTTATTGTTGGTGACTTTCCCTTGTGGCTTGTGTTTTTTTATTCGTGTCTGTATGATTGTTCCTTTAAAAATTTCATTTTATTGTAAATTGCAGGTGACAAAACATCTATTCTATTCAGTTCCACTAAAACTAATATTTTCCTTCTAAATAAAATGACAAAATTCACTGATTCTTTGTATACCTTTAAATCTTGCTCTCTCTGCCCCTTGTTCCCAATGTTAAATTGGACTTGTGAATAAAACAAAAATTCTGTAAATCTTAATTTATAAAACAAAAACGTCTTTTCTTGGAGATTTTGCTTGATGACAACTGACCAAGAATTTGTATTCCCTGAATAGTGTCAGGTCAGTTTGATGGGCTATAAACTGCACTCAAGCTCTCCAGGTCCATCTAATTTGCTATGAGCGAAGCTGTTTTGTTGTGACAGGTGCTCCTGGACAGCAGAGTGAATATTCTGACTCTCACTGAAGTCACACTGATCATTTTCCATGGAAGAGCAGTAGACTGGTCCGAGCTGTCTGATTGTAGAAGATTACTCCTGGTGTCAATTGTCTTCTCATGAAAAGTGTTATCTCTGTGCTTTAGATGACTGTAGGACTGTGTGTGTGTGCTGTGCTGGCAGTCCTGTGTTCAAGCTGCTTGGGACTCCCGTTCTCCCCCCAGCCCCTGGAAGAGGAGCATCGCTACTTCCCAGTTCCGTCTGAAGGTATGAGCGTGTTCCAACAAATCAACCCAAGTTTTCAAATCTTAGTATGATCTCATGTGTTTGTTCTCTCTGTGCTAAGCAGCTCTCTATGAGGCTGACACCCCCACTCTGGGAGAGACCCACCTCCGACACAGCCGCTCAAGCAGCCAGCTGAAATCCCTTTCTCAGGATGAGGAGGATGCAGATTCCCGTGCAAACCTCAACGAGTTGCTTGCAAGGCTAATCTCCTCAAGGAAAGGTGTGTGCAAGGAATGGGGATTTCAGTCTTAACAAAGGATGTTGGGGTTAACTACTCTGTGTTTGTGTGTGTGAGTATGTGTGTGTGTGCGTGCAAATACAAAGAACATCTTGCAGCATTTGCAAATTATGTTGGTTTTTTTATGCCGTTCTCCTCCCCTGGGTTATAGCAGTTAACTGGAATTAGTGCTATGGCAGCTTTGTAAAATGAATTAGTGGCTCTGAAAAGCTTTTGTGGTTTGAAAAAGAGTCTTCTAGGGTGTACAGCCTTCCGGTCTTTCCTCTCATAAAATTTAAGTCCAAATCCGACTTCACTTGACTTTTTTTTTCTTCTCTTGTTGTCAGTGTTTATGTAAAGGACTCTGATCTCTCTGGCAGAGGGATGCACACACCAGGATCTCACATATCCTGACTCTTTCTCTGCATGATAGCTTTGTGCGGAACAATTTCACCAGAGTGAACCATGGGAAATTTGTGACAACAGATTCTGCTCAAAGATTTGAAACTGATATTTTCTGCATCTTCAATTAAAATTTTTTTTTTCTTTCTTTTTTAAGCAAAAGCATTGATGGAACTTGCTCAATGTACACTTAACCAGAAAATAACAACTACTTCAAAGTCAAAGGAGCTGCAGGGTTTATATTATAGTCTAAGGTACATTTTTGATGCTTCAGGGATCTTGGCTCCTCTAAGTCATGCATAAGGTTTTTGTGTGAAAAGAGCAAGTGTTGAACTTACAGTTCAAAACTAACTGATTAAAGGGACACTATGGAATAGGTTAAAAAAATATCCAAAATGCCACCAAGCCTTCTTTAATTTGAGCTTTATTTTATTTATTTAATTATTTCTATTAATTAATTAATTAATTTGTCATCCTTTAGTGCCCCTAAAATAATTTCAATTTTAACCAGTCAGCATGTCAGTCATCTTATTGTGAAAGAAAATAAAAATAACACACTTACCCAAAAAGGGGGAAAAACTGTGAACTTGGAAAAAAGAGACACTACTTTTTTTTATTTATTTATAATTCCACATACTCCAATAAATTGTCATGAAACCACAATTGAGCAGCTAAACTATAACACAGAGGTTTAGTGCTAAAGCTTCTCTTTGTCTCTTGCATTATATGCATAATCATTAAGACCCAAAAAATAGAATCAAAAACTTGGAGCTCGTTGTAGCAGTTGCAGAGATCCTCAAAATGCTAAAAGGGCACACTGAAATTAAAATATAACACCTAAGGGGCTGTGCGTGCCTCTGTTTGGACTGTGTTTGTGGGTGTCTGTTGCTCGCATTCTTGCTGTTCACTTGCATGTTTTGGTGTGGGAGGTGTCGTTGTCGAGCCTTCTGCGGCCAGTCTCCTCAGCTCAGCAGGAAGCTGAAGCTCTGCGTTCAAATCTGTTTGTGTGGGTGTGTGTGTGATGTGTGGGAGGATGTGGGTGGAGTGAAACTGCATTTCTGTGAGCACAGGATTGATTACCAAACACATAGCAGCTCTGCTTCCCCTTCACTTGGAATCGAATAAGTTGAAAACTGGTATTTCAGGAGATCAGAGATAGAGAGGTTGCACAAGATGTTGGGGTGTCAAAGGGTATGAGGAGGTTGACATAGCTATTCAGAGAAACAGAGGCACAAATTTGTGCACATTCATATGCAATCATGTACAGACTAATGAGGCGCTGTCAGACTTTAATCCAACCATTGCTGCTGCATCTCCCATTTCTTTTGGCCAAATTGCATGTGCGAACATGGCTTCTCTGTGTGGGTGTGTGTGTGGGTGTGTGTGTGTTTACAGACAGAGCAATTTCAAACTCAAATCTAGAGAGGAAAAAATGTAAAATCCAAACATCTGAAGATGCCAGAAGCATGATGGAAGGCAGAAACACTTAATGGTTTTCAGCTGACTGCTAAGTGCTGTTTTAAGGCAGAGAATTTGAGCTAAATGTTTGCAAAAAAGCACTAACCAGTGGGAATATCTTTGAATTACTCAGCTTGGCAAAGTAAACATATTTAATGTCTTGCTTCCCAGTTACATTCAGTCTCTGATCAGTTAGAGGTTCTTGGTGAAATAAAAGTACTTCTCTGCGCAAAAAGATTCTCTGTACACTCAGGAATACTAATTTGAGTTTTTCTCTTTTCCGTCCACGATCTCTCCCCTCCTCCCATCCCTGCCTCCAGGTTCTGTGCGCAGAAACTCCATGGCCCAGAAAAAAGGTGGTGGTCTGGGCAGCAAGCATCGGATAGCAGACAGGGACTATATTGGGTGGATGGATTTTGGCCGGCGCAGCGCAGAGGAGTTTGAGTACTCCTCATAAGAGGAAGTACCTTCTCCTTGATGGAAAAAAAACATGCCAAGTTGGCTCCCCACCTGTCACCCAATGAGAGCCTATTTATGACCTATTCGTTGTACATTTGTTTGTAAAACTGTAATAACGCGATATTCATACTGTATGCCAATTTCTTTTGCAGAAAATCTCTTTCTGTTTGTTTTCTTGTTTATCTGGTTTCTTTATCTTTCAAGGTGAAAACATTTGGCTAAGTTCAGACTAACTGGGCTGAATAAAGATCATAAATACCCATCTGCAGAAAAATTCTTCAGATATTCAAACTAATTAATATTCATTTAAACTAATATTCACAACGACATATTATAATGAACCTGATCTGACCACATGGGCCTATGTTAACACTGATTAATGATTTATATACATCTGGTGTTCAAAAGTGCATCTGGTAAAAGTGTGTCCATTTCTTTGGAAACCCCCTAAACTAGTGTAGCTGGGATCAAGCAACACCCACCTTTTCTGCACAATGTCTTTGAAAACCAGCATTTTAAAGCAGGATGTTGATTACTGAGTTTGAATTTACTATCTTCAAACCAAACTATCTACATGCAGCCTATCAGGGGCATCTTTTAACACTTTAAAGTATGCTAGTACGACTAGTCTCTGAGCCATTACACTTATCATCTAAACACAGTCCAGATTTCAGCAAGGTTTTAAAACATAAATGTCAGCAGCATTTGACTGGACCTTTGGTCTCATTTGCTCATGTTTAACATATTTTCTGCCAAGTTCCCTTGTAAAGTAATAAAAAGATAAATGGTGTTAGACGATGTCCAAACATGCAACAAAAAACGTCTACCATTTTTATGTAAAGTATTCAAGTATTTGAACATATTCACACCCTTCTCCCCACAACTACACCTTTAGATCTTACCCGTGAACACCATGAGCAGGACCAGGTAGAATGTGCAGCTCTAGGGGCGCCCAACACAAACCGAACATAGCCTATTTGTACTCTATATCCCCACCGTATCTAATAATATATCTCTCCCCGTGGTGCGAGTTTGTGTTAACATTTCTGTTTGCTAGCATCCCCAGCCACTGGATCCATTTCAAAACCAGGGTATCAGTTGAAAGCTCTAGTCCTCTCTTTACCCAATGGTCAAAGAGATTATGCAGCAGGTCTTCTGATTTGATTGCAAAATTGATAATGGATCTTTGGCCCAAAGTGGTGTGGTAAAAAGTACAGTTGTAAATTACCTTGTGCTTTAACATGAGGTTTGTTCTAGACATCCCATGCCAAGCACAGATCTTCAATAACAAATCACCGCTTAAATTCAGATCTGGGAGGCTGTCCCTCCCTATCACCTCCCTCAAGTTACCCAATCAAGGAGCACAAGGAAATCGCCATATTGCACCATTCCAGGACATCATCCAGAGACTCCAACAACGCAGGGTACTCCAAGTAGCTGTTTGGTGCATAAGCACAGATAATTTGAAGCCACAAAGACGTGATTGTCTTGTTTACAGTGGAGAACTCCAACACCAAAGCGATACACAAGGGGCTTGTAAATATCCCCATACTTACCTAGTGTCTCTTCTCCTGGGCAACTCCAGAGTAGGAGAGAGTCCAGTCCCTCTCCAGGGGTGGGTTCCAGAGACCAAACTGTGTGCAGAGGGGAGTCCAACTATATCTATGTAGTACTGTTCAACTTCACACACTAGCTCGGGCTCACTACCCACCAGTGAGGGGATGTTCCCTGTCCCCATAGCCTGATTATGATTCCAGAAATTGGTACACCCAGGTCCCCGTCCTCATCTTCCACCTAGCTGCAATTGCACCAAATGTTGACATCCATCCCCTCACGTAATGGGCACATACGAGCCCCAGAGCCAAGGCTAATGTTCTGATCTTTTGCCTGAGGCCAGGTCCATGGGAGATGCTAACTTTATAAGCCACTTAATTAGTAAATAGAGTCCATCTGTGTGGTTTTTAACATCAATATAAAAACAGCTGGTATATGAAGAAAACCACTGATAAAAAAAAGCACAGCACATCACTCACAACACTTATCTTCAGCTGGGATGGGTAAGCTGGTCAAAGTTGATGGGAATGTAACGAAAATAAATGCTGAGAAATCCAGGAAGAAAACATGTTAGATTAAGCCAAAGATTTGAGAGTGGTGTGGGTCAACTTTCAGCAAGACAAAGAGCATAAAAATGCTGCCGAAGCTACAATCGACAGGTTTATATGACAGAATTCTTCTGTTACAATGGCCCAGTCAATGTCCAGACTTAAATCAAATTGAGAATCCTTGGTAAGACTTGAAAATAAATGTTCTCCAAACAGTCTAAATTAATTAAATTCAACTAATCCACCAAATGACTGCTGGAAATAGGCAGCAAACACCACAGATAGCCCTACAAATATAAGCAGGTATAGATGATGGATGGATATCATAATAGGCTAAAAAACTTAATTACTTTTGCAGCAAGTGCATTAGTCCTATGAACGAAGGATTCAACTCTTTAGAATTCATGAATTTTCCTGCAGTGATCTGAAAACCAAAGCAAACATCTGCTTCTAGTTGGAATCAGTGAGGGGAAGAGCGCTGATTTGAAGCGGTGTGGAATTGTAATTACGGTGCTTCCCGGCGTGTGTGTTAAGTGAAGGATGTGGCTGTGTGAGAGAGAAGTGGAGAGGGTGATCAATAAACAAAGCAAGCTGGCTGAATTATTCAGAGAGGTGATTTGAAGGTACCCCAGGGAAAGGAGAGGGTTTGCCATGTTTTTGTGTGGGTTGGACATTAAAGCCATTGGCTTAAAGGGAGGACACACTTGAAGCAGAAATTTACAGAGACTAGAGATTAATAGAGATCCATGGGAATCGACCCAAACTTTGTGTTTAAAGATTTGAGAAAGAAAGACTTCAGAGTTAAAGGCTCACAAAAAGTTTAAAAGCCTCCGTGGGGCTGTTGATAAATAACTCCAATGTGTGCGCAAGGATTCCTGCAAAGACATCAACAACAAAAGGTCATAAACACAAACATGCAACAATCCCTCAGCATTTATTTGGTGTGATAAAACCCCTCCATATATAAATGCTACAGTTTTGTTGGTAATAAGTAAAACCACACACTCCTGAAATGAAAAGAACATGAGATTGAAGCGTGTTGCTGTACTGAAAATCCAGTACCGGTGATGGGCAGATGGTCCAAATGATTTTCAAATCTGGCAGAACATCCTGTTTATAATTCTGTGCCCATAAAGGTCCTTTTTTTTAATTTATTTAGATCAATCAGATTTTCTAAGCTTCTAAAGCCAAAATAGTTCAGAGTCAAAAGTGAGCTTCAAGCAGCAGTGAGGCAGAAACAGCAAGGATTGTGATGAGGGGAGTATAGTAAGAAGTCTGTTTCTATTTAGTTAAACGTGGCTTATCTGCTTCTTGCCTAAATTTAAAACAATGTAATCAATACCTTTGAGCCAGAAAATACACAACTCTTGAATGTATGAAATGTAATATATCGTAATCTGCCTTTCCATTGATTTTAAGTAAATGAGTAAGTCAAGTTAAAAACAAACTGCCCTTTAACAAAAAGTCTTTTGAGTCACTCTCACTTAAACAAGAAGGCAATGTGACGTCTTTAACAGCATTGTGTGGAAATCTCACACTGCCACTTTATTCCACTTCCTTCCTTAATGACACTCTTTTACCACCTTCAGCTAGGATCTTCTACTTTTGTTGTGGTGTTCATTCATTCATTCTTTCATTCATCTTCTATAACGTTTATTGCATAGTGGGTCACGGTGGGAGCTGGTGACTATCACCAGCAGTCTACGTGCGAGAGGCAGGGTGCATCCTGGACAGGTCGCCAGTCCATTGCAGGCCAACACAGGACAAACAACCATGCACACACTCATTCACGCCGAGGGATTGAGACCAATTTACCTGACAGTCATGTTTTTGGACTGTGGGAGGAAGCCGGAGCAACCTGAGAGAACCCACGCATGCACGTGGAAAACATGCAAACAGAAAGACCCCCAGCTGGGAGTCAAACCCAGGACCTTCTTGCTGCAAGGCAACAGTGCTACCAACTGCGCCACTGTGCAGCAATCTTTGTAATGTTGTTCATCATATTTTGGAACACATCCATCTCTGGGACACACAACCTTCAGGAATATGGAAATTGCACCACAGGATCAATAAGACATGTGGTGCACAATTCTCTTCCTGATATCTTGGCTGATTTCTTTTAATATGTCCATGATTTTACACAAGAAGCAAGATGTTTGAGGTGTTGCTCTTAAATAAATCCACAGATGTGCCTCCAATTAAGTCATTTTGTAAATTAACCTAACCCCTAACCCTAACCCTAAGCCATGACATCTTCATCTGTGCTTAGTTTGATAAAAATTTATGAATTTAAAGAAAGTTTCAAAGAAATCTCTTTGAAAAGTCATTTTTCTTTGTTCTGGCATTTAGCAAATAGAAATCATTATGGTAACCAAAATAATTTGGGGAATCTTAAATGACCTTAAACATGAAAGTTTAGTCTGATTTTTGATGTCAAACATTGAGACAAAAAGGTTATGGATCATTTTCCACAGTCAGTTGGTTTCAACTGAATGTCGTAATAATGTTTTGTAATATAAATCGTCTGTGCAGGAAACATGGATGACCTCCGTGAGGTGAACACAAGACAGATTGCTCCTCACCCATCAACCTCTGTTGGAAACACATTTTACCCAGGATTATGAAGCAATTAGAATCTTGGATTTATGTGAAAAAAATGCTCAGTGAAGAAAACTCAACAGTTCCTTCCATGGCTAGGACAGATAGCTCAGAAGGAGTCAACATCCAGATCCATCAAGAAGACTGTATTGTTTATGAGCATAAAATAATCAGATAAGACAATTCTTGGTTTTACCAATAATTTGCCCTGTCAGCATTGTTTTTGTGTCTGAGCCAAATGAAGGAGAGAACATTTAACCATATATGCCTTCCAGGTATTTACCTTTCCTTTCAAGCACTACATGCATAGAGTTAACTTAAAGGGACTTTTAAGAGTCAAACGTTTTACTTGGAAAACAGTAACTTTAGTATTAACAGCTGTGTTACTCTAGTGAATTCAAGTCATTATGAGAAAACATGAACTAAGTATGTAAAGCAAGTGATACAAACACAATTACTACAAGCCTCACTAATATAAAGAATTCTGATGACAGTTGTTTAGAGAAATTGGATGTCATTGGGCTTTAGAGTAACAATGCTGGACAGAGCTGGAGCAGAAATTGCAATATCTTCCTAAAGTGGTCACTCAGTGCTGTGATAAATTGCAGGCAGACTGGGCTCACCATAGAGGTTTTAAATCCTTCCCTAGGGTGCCTGTTGGTTACGTCTCCTTAGTCCCTCTTGTTCACTGGACAAATGATGCTTGAGCTTGAGAATCTGCTATCACTACATTAGTCTAAAGTGGACATTGTGGTATGCATTGATAACTCCATCACCTCGCTTTAACTTCTGGCTGTGTTCTCAGATTGTGCTTGGTTTGTTCTTTCACCTCTTTTGGATATGGAAATTAATATAACAATAGAATAGAATAGAATAGTCTTTATCGTCATTGTGCTGGGGGGTACAACAAAATTGAAGGTGCTCGCGCTGGGCTACCATACACCACAGTGGTATAAACAAAATAAAAAATAACAGCAAGGCAACTATTGTTGAGTTACAAGCCTGAACCAATTGAAAACGAAAAGTTGCAAAAATGAGAATTATGTCTTTAGGTATAGCAGAGGGATACCAGCAGAATGACTGGAGATGCAGGATCTTCCAGCGAGAAGAGATACTTTATTAGATACTTCATTTGTTTAAATCACAAAAAATCAAGTTTCATGTATTATGTGTAAGTCTTTACCCTGTGATTTTCTCAGATTTCAGTTTTTCGTTCATTTTGTGAAAAACTCTTTACAAGTAAAAACATGTCATAAGATGACAGACGTTTGTCTGTTTTCTCAGTAATACAAGTATTCTTGTAGTGATCATCTGGTCAGATTTTTGTCCCTAATCATTGCACCTTGGAAACAGGTAAAGCTGTGCCAAAAATGTCTGGATTTCTGATAGCAAAGCATGGCACAGTTAACAAGTTTGTTATCAACAAGTTAACAAAACCAGAATTTCTGGTGAGCTAAGATAGCAAGACAGGAAGGTTCATATTTCAGATGTTTTCTTTCTATGTGAATATTTTCGCAGTACATGCATGGACATTCTCTGGGTACTCCGGTTTCCTGCTAAAGTCTAAAACAAATGCATGTCCGGTAAATGTGACACTCTAAACTGCCCTTAGGAGAGTGTAAATGGTCATCTGTCCTTTGTTGACTTGTAATGAACTGTTGTGACCAGCTATTGACTTTTGGCTGTTAGAAACGGGCATCAATTATGGTGCATGTACAAAAAAAGTGATAGATGACAACACAGAGATACTGATGTGATAAGCTTCAAAGAGCTTGAGTTATCTCTCTTCAATCCGGATGCAGTAAAGCATCAAAAGAAAAGCTATTGCTGAAATTATTTTGACTCTATTATCCTGTTAGGAGTTTAATCATCAACTTGTTCAGAACGTCTGGAGAAATGGCTCCAGTCCAAGCAATTTACACTATAAATAAGAGTAAACTTGATTGAGTTATGATAATTGAATTGCCACTGAGATCTTTAAGAGTTTAGGATAATGACTGTTAAACAGACTTTTACATTCATTCATCTTACAAAATCTAATAGCCTTGTCTTTTTAAGACTGTGTTGACATACTGCATCTCAGCTTAGTACACTAGCTACAATATGACAGATAAAAGTCACATTGTAGCTAGCGCCCTAAAAGTGCCCTGGAGAGAATAGTGAGAGGAGCTGTAAAGTATTGCAGTTATTTTATGTTTTAGTATACTGAACTACTCTTACCTTAATAACCCTGAAAGAAACAATATATTGTATCTTATTCGCTTTACAGTAAAATAAGTCTAATTGATTCCTCTTTATTTATAAGTTTATAAACACATAAATTAACATGATCACTTCAGTCCATCATGTTAATGTGCCCGATTTAGTTTTACAGGCTAATTGTCGCTTGCAGTCTCTGCCAGGTCTATGGTGTAAAAGTAATAAGTAAAATATATTCAGATTATATGAAATCCATCTGTGTATGTATTGTTAAATCTGTTTAAAATGTTACATGTTGCAAACCTCACTTGGAAATAGTACTATAGAACAAATAACACTGCAGATGATAACTTATAAATAAAATTTCCATAGAGTATATAACGGATAACTCAAAACAAATCCTAGCCACAGCCTATTTGGTCTCCTGTTGTCTGGCAAAGAATAGAGAAATCAATAGTTCATTGTTTACCAGAGAAAGTGCAAGAAGTTCCTTTCCACTGGTGGTGAGGCAAACTGAGTAATGGGACCACATAATACATTTTGCAATAGTTTCTTTTCAGCATTCATTTTTTTTAACCCGACTAAATCATGATAAATTGACTGAACCAACCATTCAAAGCACTCTTACACTACAAGTTTTGCAATCACTGCCCCAAGGTTATATTATTCCAGATTTGGCTCCGCTATTAAACAAAATCTGGTTTAATAGTGGAGCGTACCAATTTCCTATATTTCTGGTGACAAATTCCTACATTTCCCATGCTTTCTGCCATGGCATCATTGGACAAGGAGGAAGAGCTAATTTGCCTTGCTTTGGAAAAACAAAAAGAAAGTAAAGTGATACATAAGGCCATTAAGCCACACTAGGGACTAAGAAGGGGAATACACCTGTTTAAGTGGAGTAGAGAGTTGCAGTGACGCTACCTTTACTCAAAACTGGTTGCTCGGAGCGGTGTCACATATAAACAGTTTGATATGAAGATTTTTTCCAGCCAAGCAGTTTATTGTGTGACACCGTCACTCGGTCGTAGAAATGACATCCGACAATGTGGGTGCCTGAAGTAATCATATTTCTGGATCAATTTCCCTTGACAAACACTTGATCACTGCCACACCTTTACAATATGGAAATCACCTAATTAGAGCTTGTCTGACAACACAACGTAGCCTAGAGATCACAAAAAGCATTTCATCATTCCCCAATCTGATGAAATTCAAGAACAGAGGATCATCAAAATCATCATCAAAAAATCATTGACCTCTATCAGTCTTAGAAAGCGATTACCAAGGCTTTTGGGCTCCACCAAATTACAGTGAAGGCCAAATGGAGAAAAACTGGAACAGTGGTGAACCTTTGTAGGAGTGGATGGCCTATCAACCTGACTTATCCATGGGGTCACAAAGGAATTTACAGGAACATCTAAAGCACTGCAGGCATTAATTAAGACCTCACTTAAGATCAATGTCCATGATTCAACAAGTAAAAAGAGACTAGGCAAATGGTTAAAACCACTGCTGATCAAAAAGTACACAAATGTCCTTCTACACATCGGCCAAAAAACATCTTTGAGGCCCAAGAGTTTTCAGGATTCTGAGGATTTATGACACAAGAGTAGAACTTTTTAGAAGGTCTGCATCATGTTAGACTTTTCAAACACTAACATCATGGCAGTCCAACACAGTGCCCGTAGTGTGATGATTAGGCCCCTTTGCTGCTTTAGGGCCTTGGCAACTTTCTGTAATAAATGAAACCATGAATTCTGCTCTCTGTCAGAAAATACTGAAGGAGAATGTCTAGGCTTCAGTTTATGACCTTAAGGTTAAACTAACTTATGTTATGATGCAGGACAATGATTCAAAGCAACACCTCCAAAAGAAATTTAATTAAATGAAGGTTTTACTGTGGCCTAGAACTGAGATGCTGTAATGGGGTCTTGAACAGGCCATTCATGCTCGAAAAACCTCCAGTGTGGCTTAATTAAAACAAAGTGGAATGGGCCAAAACTTCTCTACGGCAATGTAAAAGACTCAATGGCAGTTCTCCCCTTTTATCATGTTGCAAAGGCTTTTGTTTTATTACATAATGAAATCAAATTTTAGATCCCATCCAACACTCAACATAACCGCCGATGTCTTTACCAACCTCTGGCAGTTCTAAAATTTTACTTGAGCCTGCTTCCATGTTAGGGCAAAGATTTACGGAAATTACAAACATTGTGTAATGAGTGTGGCAGCAGAGTTTGTACCTGTGTGCACACTTTTTCTGTTGAGGTGCTGGAGATGGAGGATAAATAAGATTGCCAAAATGTCATTCTGTGATGACAACAGTCCACAATGAAAGATGCCTGTGACATTTGAAATGTTTTTATTTCATCCAATTAGACTCCCTACCAACAGTAGTGCCATTTTTCGATTATTGCTCCCCTGTGATTCACCTTTTGGCCGCCCGAGGTCTAATAAAGAGTCCTTATTGTATCCCTCGTATTTAAAAAAAACAGACGGTAAATGGGTCTGGATTTATGACTGATCAAAGGCAGGGAGACAGGTGCACATTGTGCTTTAGCTATTCACTTTGTGTTGAGTTATTTTTTAGCTCCATCTGCTGGAGGAGGAGAAGCAATAATTTCATGTTTGGGCTGACCTGATTAATTCACTCTGGAAGTAGTTATTGGCTCACACAGAGAGGAAGAAAATGACAGTTGATGGAGAAAAAAACAACACGGTTTTGTTATTATTTGCTGATGTTTAAGGATTTTATCACATATTGTTTGCAATTTATGAAAATATGGTGACCGAGGAGGTGTTTTTAGCTTAAAAAAGAATATTAAAGTAAGATAAAGCAATAAAATACACAAGTTCAAATGCTTCCTTTGTATTAACAGAGACCTTCTGGTAAATGCCCTAAAGCTTCCATCCATATGAACCCGCCACAATCACTTAATCCATCTCTTTCTCTCTGCCCTCTTTGTGAGTTGTGGCTTCAGTGCATCCATCCCTCCAGTTCAGTGGAAGCTCCATCAAATTTCCTGTCTAATGGCCAATTAAACAAAGAAAAACCATTGTTTAAAATGCCATGATATTGATCCAATATATTTGCAAATGCCTTGGCAGACTTGCACCCGCTCATTTCAAGTAGTGCAATAACTTTGTTTGGATACAGGCAACACATTTTATTAAGTTTTCACATTTCTTTAAAATAAAAATCAGCATCTCTGTCCGGTGGTACAGAAGAAGAAAGTGCATAATGTAGTGCTACAGTAACTAGAGAAAGCCAAACAGTTGGAGTGCACTTGTCTGGATGAGTGTGGGATTTTGTGGATTTGAGAGTGGGCTTACTACATCTAGCCAGCAGACTCAGCCTCCGAAGCAGGACTGTTAGTGGATGTGTCTATAATTTTGCTCTAGTGGGTTGGTTGACCTTGTTATATAAACTAAAGTTACATTAAAAAAAAATCTCTTTTTTAGTAGTTCTGTAAGCATTTAGCATTTAGCCCTGTGAGCTACATCCTAAAATTAGCATGCTAACGTGCTAGCAGTGACACTCCCAGGCCTTTTCCAGTTTATATATGTATAGAAATAGTTGCTTTCCCTTCAGAGCCCCTAACCCTAACCATAAACATAAAATGCAATTAAAAGTAAATTATAAGCTGAACATCGGATTGGTGGGGTCTTCAAGGCGCTAGGCCGGTGGTGAGGCCTCACAGTGGAGCTGAGAATCTGCAGCTGCAAATCTATGTAAACTAAAGATATGTCAGTAGTATTAAGCTACAGTACTCATAATAATAATGATTGTAATATTTTATAAGCTTTTGGCATAAATATAGAATGGATAACTTTTTTTGAAGGTGGGATTCTGTGAAGAGGTTTTGACCGGTCAGTCTCTTACCTACAGAAAATAACTTATCTTAGCATAGGCTATTAACAGAGAAGTCTATAATTATGTATTCAGAAGACCCAGTTGATCCATAGTGAGTAACATAAACTTCACATGTTAAACACAAACAAACCAGAACCTGTTTAATACATCCAACCAAAGAAACTAACTGACTGACAAGTACAATAGGGTAAAAATCAGGGACACAGAATCTATTATGTACAGAAGTTTTGTTTTGACACCACATTAACTTTGCATTGAACAAGTTAACCTGGCTAGATTAACTCAACATGTCATTGTGATGGAATTTAGACTACCATAGTCTGTCATTGTACAGTGAAAACTGGTTATTTCCCCCTTGCAGATTTCTTGTTCTTTCCCTTTTCTGACAGACTTAAATTTTTAATATCAAACAAATTTTACATAAGATAAAGATTCCGTAATTAAATACAAAAAAGCTGTTTTAACTGGTGATTTCAGTTATTATCCAAACCAGATATAAATGTAACAAATTAGGAGAATGTCCAACAGTCAGTTCATTACCTTAAATTTAAGCTCATTTGGGTTATGCAGAGGACAACAGTCCAAAGCAGCAAGTGCCCCTCTGAACCGCCCAAACAAATCAAAGGGGAATGAAGGATTCTGAAGTGGCCTAGTCAAAGACCAGCCTAAATCTGATTGAAATGCTTAAACAAGCCAAGATGTTCAAACATAATGCAAAGAAGAGTGGGCCAAAAAACAGCAATGTGGAAGACTCAGTGTCAGCTATTGCAAACATTTGATGGCAGTTTGTGGCTCCAAGGGTGGCACAACCAGTTATTGGGTTTAGGGGACAATTACTACTTCATCAAGGGCCAAGTTGAAAACTGCATTGTGTGTTTAATCAGGTCATCTTTGTCTGACATTAACATTTGTTTGATGATTTAAAACATTTAAACGTGACAAAAAACAAAAACAGAAGAAATCTGTAAGGCAGAAAACACAGGGCATTAGAAAAAAAACCAAACATCTGATATCTGATCAAAAGCCAAAGACATGTCTTGGCTTAAGATGTTTTAAGATGTCGGAAATCTATTGCTCTCGATATAGCTCTTATAAGCTAATCTTTGTTTCATCTAAGGGAAGACACTAAGAAAGTAATCATGGTCAAGGAAACCCAGGCACATGTTAGTGGCCTCTCTTGCTCCAGGGAAACTGTTATAGGGGTTTTTGATAGAGATTAGGAAAACCTTGATGATGTATGGAAGATACAGGAAAGCTTGCTATAATGGAGAAACCACATGGATGACTGCTGAAGAGGCACCCAGCTGAAGAAGCTGAGTAAGGATGCACGGAATGTGGTGTGCTTAGAAACAGAGCTGACCTGCTGGAGATTAACTACACAACTGCTTTATTGGTCATAACCTCTGACCAGAACCCCCACATCAAAAATCTGAACTATCCCTTTAAGCCAAATACTATATAGAAAAACTAGTAATAAAAGGTTCCTGGTGATTCCTTGAATAGAATCATAACCTTTGAAATGTGATTGTTCAGCTCCCTGATATCATACAGTTCCATTGAGAGACATTTTTGAAATCCAGGGGCATAAAAGGACAACTGCTTATTCATTGCATGGCTGAAATGTAGGTATTATATATGTGGGTCTATATACTTCTACCTATTTAAGTTTTTTTTTTTTATTCAAGGATCAGCCACCTGTTAAATTAGTATTACAGTGCAGATAAAATTCAAGTAGAACTGCAGTAGAGAGTGCAACGTTGTTGGTGGATAATACCCATAGGTGACCGCTCAGCAGTCGTTCCTGTTTCTACCCTTACAGCCAGCAGCAGTCCAGACTACTCCTGGGGCCCAGGTGCTTTCATGGCCATGCTGGCTCCAACCATGGCTGGATAACTCCTGTTCCTTCTCATTCCATCCGGTCCAAAAGGGGACCCAGACCTGCGGAGACCCCCCAGAGGTCCCAGGAGGGGACTTGGACTTGCTGCCCTGCCTCCAGCCACACCTAGCCGCTTAACCTTGTCCAGCAGATTTAGGTTGTGGACAGCCACGCTGACGTCCGTTTGGCTTTCACAGTCCCTCGCTCTTTGCCTGCCTCTTATCCCCGTTACTTCCTTCAGGATGGAGTGTGCCGGTTTGGAGGCCAGAAAGTTGTCATATGACGGGCTCTTGAAGTCAAAGCCCTCAGAGGTTGGGGCAGCTGAGGTACCTGGCCTTGTTGGGGAATTTGGAGGGGTCGCGGGGCGCAGGGGTTCTGCGTTGGATGCTCTGTTTGGAGCAATTGAAGTGCTGAACAGAACTCCTCCGGTACCTTGACTGTACTCAAGGCCCTGGCTCTGGTGATACATGGCTGCTGAGATCCCTCTCTCCTGGAGGAGGCGCACTAACCCCAGGGAAGTGCTGGTGGTGCGTGTTCCATCTCTACACAGACAAGAATCAAACGATGATAAAGAAATATTTCACCTTCTGTCGCATTAACTAAGTGTTAACTAATTCATTTCAGACATAGATTAATTTACATTACTTAGCAGAAATATTCTTCTTGTTGGCTTGTTACCACAACATTTTATTGAGATTTCATGTGATTGAGCCACACAAAGTACTGCATAACTTTAAAGTGGAAAGAAACAGTTTTTTGAATTTCCCTGAGTTAATACTATGTTTTCTCCCACCTGCAGATTTCAGCAACTCCTCCAGAGTAACCATGACATTCTCCACGTTCTCCAACGTTCTCCCTGACCTACCTGCTGCTTGCGTGTCGCTTGCTTTTTGCTCATGGATGTTCTCCAACATACCTCTGAGGCCTTCACACAAAGGCTAGATTTATACTAAGATTATGGTAAACTCTGAAGCAATTGGTTGATTATATTGAAGGGTATCAGAGTAACGTGAGGGTAAATACAAATGCAGACCACGTCCTTTTCCATTAAATGTCAAAAACATATACGTTTTTGCATTGCTCTACCATATAAAACTGTAGGGCACAGCACCAAGAGTTATATGCAGTTTTTACATGGGATCATGTGGTGCCTTGCCTGAGGTTGGTCGATGATTCAGAGGGCCTGAGACTGAGCCTGCGAGGAGTGCAGGGAGTAGCAGCAGGAGTACCCCTCAGACAGCTGGTCATTACACAGGAGGAGGATGCAGGGATGGGGTTTAAACTAGCAGGAATGAGAACAACAGGAATAAAATTTCAGACTGATTTTACACTTTAAAGAGCTGCATAAAAAGCCCATGCTGCAGCTGAATAAATGTAAACGTCGGCATACATTATAAAGCAACTAAATGTTGGCGAAACACAATACAAATCAGCATAATTACATTAGGCTTCACATTGTGCTTAAACTGCATTGACATATCAGTTCAGTAAATTATTTAGGAGAATACATCATTTAAACAAGACAGGGAGCATTGTCTACAAGCCAAACTCTTGATCATTATTAGGATTATAAAAGGACATTATGTGCATTCTAGCAGAAAAATAAAACTTTGCCACTTCACTCAATTTACAATTTGTAGATACATACAGAAAATGTGGACCATGTGCAGTTAAGCCCAAAATTACTCATACTCCTGGCACATTTAGTTGCAAAATAAACTTTTAATTTGAAAAACATGTTTCTTCTGACTGGATGTCATGTTAACTTTCTGGAGTGGCAGAGCAAAAGTACTGACTTTAATCTGACAGGAATCTGTAGACAGAGCTAAAGATTAGGGTGATGGCAAGCAGGCCTTTCAACCTCAATGACTTGGAGCTTATTACCAAAGATAATTTGTCAAAATACCAGTGGAATCATGCAGAAACTGAGATTCTTACATTGTGTTATTACCTTTAGAGAGATGTCTCATTTTCTATTAGAAACAAACTTCTTAATTGAATATAAGTAACCTAAAATCTAAATCTGCCAGCCGTAGTAAGAATTTCGGGCGTAACTGTATTATCAACTGTAACATCAGCAGAGGACGTCTCTTACCTTGGTGTGACCCGCGTCTGCTCATCTGTTGGATGGAGGATCCGACATGTTGTAAAGGTGTAAGTAGAGCTGGTGTGGGCCATGCATTTTCCTGGATAGTTTGCCGCTAGACGTCACACAAACACAGACAAGTTCATTTTTAAACTCCATGATAAAGTTTCAGGCTGTATTTAGTGAACTTTTGGTACTGAGAGACTTTGTTACTTTAATTGATTACTGAAATGTCCTCAAGTGAGACTAACTTTATATGCAGAATATTGGCCTAACGGATTATCCACTTCCATGTTCAGATACAGATTTGAGTGCAACTACACATGATATCAGAACCAAATGAGACAGAAAACCCTCATTTCCATAGGCTTGAAGTTGATTAGATGTAATGTCTAAAACTCCTGCACTAAATTTATAGCTTGTTTTCAGTGTTATACCCCCATCACACTGTTACATATATACTGCATTCAATAGCACATAACGATACATGGTTTTAGTTAAAGTCGCTCCTGAATCGCATTTCTATGCATTTGATATATTAGCAAACATAATGCAATCACCAACTAAGCCAAACTGCCACCAATATTGTTTTTGGACATGTTGAAACTGGGGCAAGACATTAGAAAAGTCACATATACCTTATAAATATCAAATAAATGCTAGGAAATTTATGTCAATGGAACACAAATGTCGAAGCACCTACCCAATAGCTTAGTAACATTACCTAATCTCATGCTAGGCTATGCAAAAACTCTGTCTACACTAATGAAGATCAACTCACCTCAGCATGCTGAATGCTTGGAGTTAGAAATGGGCAATTATAGAATTATTGAATGTTATGTGATTGTTAACATGAATGTATTTTATTGTGATAAAATTGTGGTTTATCATGACAATGAAATAAAAATGAACTGATGATGTTTACAAACCCCAAAAAATAATAGTTGACTTTTAATTGTTTCTTTTACTATTTTCCACTGTTGGTTCCATGAGAGCATCAATAAACATTGACATATTTGACAATATGAATTAACGTGTGCTCTTTAGCGATACAACTACACTAGTTACAGCAACAGTTGTTCTTAAGTATCCTATTCGATAACAGGTAGGTTTTTACACATTTTTGCAGACCTTTGACCCGCTGCATCTATTAAAAACAAAAAAGGAATATGTCACATTGGCTGGGTCAGTGTCCAACCAATTCTTATCCTTCCCATAAATGTTCTGTTTGTCCTCACCCAGTCCATCATTGTTGCTAAGATGTAGTGAAGGAGATGGAGAAGGCGGAGAGGGAGGGCCGAGGCTGCCTAGAGGTTGCCTGAGGTTGGCATCCCCCGTGCTGGACATGGGGGGCACAGCTGGTGAAGCAGTGGTTGAGGAGGTGGGCAGATTCTGGAAGTATTGCTCTCCTGGATCATCCTCCTCAAAACCGCCCCATGGGTACACCTGAGGCGGGAGAGAAGCCACATTTTAAATCAGAACAGCCACATTGCGCAGGGTGTTTAGCAAATTATGGTAAATTCTACTTTCTAAATATTTACAGTGTGTTAAAAAGGTATTCATACCCTTTGAACATTCACATTCAGAAGATACCATTTTAGTAAACAGAGCCTACATTTGTGTATTTTTATCTCAGTATAAATGCAGCTGCTCTGCGAAGGCTGCAGAGTTTTCTCAGAGAACGTTAAGGAACAAATAGCATCTTGATGACCAAGGAACAAGGCAGACAGGAAGAGTTTAAAGCATGGTTAGGGTATCAAAAATCCCAAGATTTGAACCTCTAAAAAAGAACTGTTCAGTCTATCCTCAGAAAATCAAAAAGACTGTGCCACACATGATAACTGATAAACGCATTCACCTAAACTGACAGGCTGGCAAACAGAACAGCCAAGAGGACCATGGTAGTTCTGGAGGAGAAAAAGACATCCAAAACTCAGGTGGAAAAATCTGTCAACAGGACAAATATTAGTCATGCACTCCTCATGGCCTTCATGAAAGAGCAGCAGCAAAAAAACAATTGTTGATAGAAAGCCACAAGAAGTCCTTCCAACAGTTTGGCACAGGCCATATAGGGGACATAGCAAAGGTGTACAAAGGAGCTCTGGTCAGATGAGACCCAAAACTGAACTTTTTGTCTTGAATGTGGAATCCTATGTGTGGCCAAAAAATATCACTGCAGATAACCCTGAACACATCATCCCCATGGTGAAACATGGTGGTGGCAGCATGATGCTTTTCCTCTGTAGGGATAGGGAAGCTGCTCTGAGTTGATGGATGGAAGTGATTCCTAGACAACTTTACACATTAAAGAACATATAACCAGTTTACAGCAGACTGGTTTCAACTACCATCTTTATAACTGGGATACACCGACATCCAAAGAAAAACACTTGCGTTTTCCTGCCACTCATCCACACATACCTGTTCCAGCTCCAGCTCAAGGGGCCTGTAGCCCTTTGGCACGACCCCTGGCCTGGCATCCAGGATCACACCGAGGTGAGGCTGCGCTAGCTGCTGCCACTGGTGCAAAATGGCCGAGCCTGGTGGACAGACATGAACAAAACTGCAGTACCTTACAAATATAATCAGCTGAAGGAATATTTCCATTTCTCCAAAACAGATAAAATAGCATTGCACTCTCTCAGGGTATCAATTAATTTACTTGAACGGCTTTATTCATCATAAAAGTCTTCCGTTATGATTTGTTGCCATTGCAGTTCCATGTACCATGTGCAGCATTAAACTGGTATTTATGACCTGGATAACATTTATGACCTGGTAACATTAATACAAAAATGTGTTTGCAGATCATGTAGGGTACTTTGATATTTATAGTATCTGCTAAATCATCAAAAATAACCCAAACAATTTTCATATATTTAATAAGATTATATTAACAATGTACATGATGAGAATAGCTAGATGTGAAGAGAGGTTGGAAATATGGCAAACAGAAAGAAAAACAAACAAATTATAAAAATGAAGTGAAATGGAAGCAAAAATTAGACAGAGACAATAAGTTTATTAACGAAATAAAGAAAAATAGACAAGAAATGACAGAGTGAACATGGAAGCATGAAAAACAAGAAAACAAGAGGAAATCACAAAATTGATTAGAAAGCCAAACATGTCTATGTATATATGTACATACATATTATGTGTGTCCTTTAGTGGTTTGCATGTACTGATCAAGGGATTAAATCTCATTTTGAGATTTGAAAACTTTATTTGGATCTTTCATTTGACAATTCAACCAAGAAATACATTTGGAATTAAAAAAAGGACTGGGTGTATAGGTATGAATATAGTTTTAACTCTTTCAAATCAATCTCTATAATAGGCAACATTACACACACAGGCTCAAATACAAGCAGTCATTTAAACTGCTTTGGTTTCTGGCACAATGACTGAATTTCAGCATAGTTCTCAAGTTTCTAACCCGATTAGAACTTTGGCAGAGGTAATTCAGAAAATCTGTTAGCATTTCAAAAGCTGTTTTAAGGTGTGTTTGGAATCGTTGTCCAGCTGGAACACCCAATTGTGTCCAAGTTTAAAACATCAAGCGGTGGCTTTGAGGTGAAATTGAAGAGTTTGGAGGTAGTCCTAATACTTCATTATTCTATCCACTTTTTGCAATCTCCCATACCAGCAAAGCATGACACTACCCCCACCATGCCTGACAGTTGGTACACTGCTTTTAGGATTGAAAGCCTCACCTTGACTCCTCCAAACATTCTTGCTGTCATCATGGTTAATTAGCTCAGTCTTCTCTATAAAACTGCTCCCCAGAAGATATTTGACTTGCCCGTTAGGGCAGCTGCAAATTTAAGTCAGCTGAAGAGCAGGCCCTTCTTCTTGTCTCTCAGTCCATGGCAAAGTAAAAATAGCATCACTGTGGACAGAAAGACGTTCCAGCATGTTCTAGTTCACACTCAGCTTGAGCCTTTGTGGGTCCTGGATTGTGTCTGATCATTCTAAGCAATTTTCATTCAATTGAGGGTGATGGTTTAGGTCAAATTGTTGAAACTTGGATACAGTTCGGTATTCCAACAGGACAATATTTTAGTGTACATAAACTTTCAACCACCCCTGTATGTGTCCAATATTTACATATAAAATGTACAGCAACGGTGGTCTGGAATGTTATATAATAAAAATGCAATGGTGCTTGTATAATATCAGAATGAATGGGGTCTAAGGTCATGCCACACTTGTGTTAAATATGACTTCTTGCTACCAGCAGAGGGCAGCACAGCACCAAAAGCAGCAGCTCATGGTTTAATCAATGCTGAAAAGGTCACTAATAAAATGCTGCTATGAGCTTCTTCACAGTAAAACAATGACACATTAAAGAAAATAAACACATATTTAATGGAGAGGTTACCACACTGTGCACTTTTCTACGTTTAGTTAGTTCTTTACAGGTTAAAATGATTTAATGAACAATAAATGATCTGATACCCCCCACACTTTTTCCCATTGTTTAGTGATGCGTGTGTGTGTATGTCAGTGTGTGCCTACAGCCACCCTCTGGGTTGTGGCTCTTTGTAATAGCTGCCATATTTGTGGTGATGCATAAGAGACCAGAAGGAGTTAAAAAGCATCAGCGGCATAGGTCTCTCCTTCTTTTCTTTTGCACTCCTCCTCTTCCTGCCGCCGGCTCGATCTCTGGCCCACCTTCTTCCTCTCTCCCGCTCTACCCCTGCTATAGTCCTCTTGGCCCACCCCCACGCCCTTTCCCCTTCAAGTATTCGCCCTTGCCGGCCCTCGCAGCTCCTTTCCCCTTCTGTCACCCATCCCCACTTGCTCCCTTTCTTGGTTCCGACCCCCAAGTGGTGCTCGCCTTCCCAGCTCCTGCCAGCTTTGCAGCTGCTTCCGCACTCTCTTCCCCCCTCACCTTCAAGCGGCTTGACGATCTGGAGCTTGTCTGGGAGGTAAGGCCCCCGGGAGGCCCACAGGTGGAGGTTTCCGAGCGACATGATGCTGTCCGAATGGCTCAACACGTTCTCGTGGTCAAGGGCGCCATTTACTCCCCCGCGCCGACGCTCTCTCTCCTCTTCAAAGAAGCGTCTTTCACTCAGGTTGTTTTGTCGGCGCAGAGACAGGCGGCGCAGGGCCAGCCGCAGGTCCTCAGCCCCGCTCACCTTTTTCTCTTTGCATTCTAAACTGCTGACAGAGACCAAACAACACATAAACATGAGATCACTAGTTTTGCCTCAGCTTCCTCTCTAAGGCAGGCTTCTATTCACCTGTCCTGATTGGATGCCGTCTCCATGAGGATGCTCTGTGTCCGGTTGTCAAAGGCAACACTGTCTCCACTGATGTCGCCGGCAAACATGGTGGAGTAAGGTGTGGAGAGACCGCTGGACTGGGGGGAAGTCCGAGTCGACAGCGACTGGTTGGAACCTGGGATGTTGGAGTTGGTTGGAGTCAGAGAGTGCTGACGGACCGTTTGGTTTACGCTCTTCACCGTCTGAAACACTCGCTTCCGGTGGATCCTGCAAACACAAGTGTTTCATTCTGTCTATTGACATTCTCACAAAAAACGTAAACAGTGGGAAGTACTCAAATTATACATACTTCTGTTCTTCACTCTCAGGATCATCCAGACTCAACTCCTTCCTCATTGTTCCCTCAATCTCCGCTGCCAGAGAATCCTGAATGATTGAGACTCTTTAAGGAAAAGACTGATTCTGATGATGTTCGCTCATCTGCAGACATGCAGACGCATGCACCTCCTCACCATTGGATAGAGTCCCAGCGGGTGAAAGCGTCGGGGAGTTCCAGCAGGGTAGCTTCTGTTCCTCAGGTTCTTCAGCTCCTCCTGAGCTTCATGCAGCATCTCAATACACTCTGAGTATTTCTCCTCCAACTCCTGCAGCTGTGATGTTACAGGTATCATATTCAGTTTTCTTTTTACAAGCTGTTTATAATAACCAAAGTATGATTGCAAAAAGCTGAAAGTTACCTCTGCTGTAAGCTGCCTCTGGGCATCCTTTGCTGCTATTAGGTGCTGAGATAGCTCCTCATTTTCAACTGCCAGCTGCACACACATTCAGCGGTTTGAGGATTACAATATTTAGGAAACAACATGTGGATTTGAAACGTGTCTGCACCAGCACACTCACAGATTTAGCCTTCTTCTGCAGATCTACTATCTGAGAGAGGAGGTGTGTGATCTCCTCCTGCTGACGGGAAGCATCCTCGGTTTTCCGAGCCAGCTCCTCAGCGATGGTAGCGATCTGTAGACTGGACAGCCCTGGATAATAGGTTGTTAGAGAAAAAATAGACGTGCACAGTGTTGCAGAGTGGCAAGAACTCTCAAACACACAGAGAAAGTGGGGGTGACAAAACGTACGTAGTTCTTTAACACAGTCACTGACAAGCTGCTGCTCCTTTTCTTCATACGTTTCCGTCTCTGACTTCAGATGGCTGGCCTGCACAGAAACCATGATCAGACAAAGGTTCAGTTGTGTGTCTTACATGTGCATTTAGTGATTAGTTAAGCCCACTATGTTGCACCTCTGAGCGGAGTGACAGGTTTTCCTCTTCCAGCTCTTTGAGTTTCCTCTGAAGTGTGTCACTAAGAAAGACTCCTGAAGCTGGTTCTGCTTTACTCTTTTTACCCCTTTGGAGAAGGAAACAAATAAACAGAGTAATTCATATACAGTCTCCCTCCTTCTGATCCCTCGTTATCCTTCTCTTCCTACTCATCCCTTTTCAGAACCCGTCTTCATCCCACTCAGCCTCCACATCCCTCCATTTAACCGCTTAATCATGTAAAGAAGAACGTAGATGTATACAGCAACATCCAAATTTGCTTTAATACCTGAAGGTTAAATTCATTACATTTACGTGTATTTTAAGTATGCCATGTTATTTGCCTACAGACACAGAACCCCTGCTCAGGACCTTTCCATCCAATAATCATGACACCCAATAAAGCTCTACCATCTGTTCCCTTATTCCTTCTCCTTCTTGATTAAATCAATAAAATCCCTTTGTTATGGCATGGTCCCCATAATAAAGAGTAACGATTGCCAAAGTGATTAAAAAACAGCTATTACAAGAAGATCTGACTCCATTAATGGAAAGTTTAAAAACATAGGAGCTGTACAGGTCTAAAGTGCTACTACAGTCAAAGGGAAAGCAAATAGTGGATGCTGACGTGGGGGAACCGGTGGAGTCGTCCTCACACTCCTCAGCCGCATTGGTGTAAAACTGCAGCAGCTCATCCTTCAGGTTAAGCTCATGGTGAAGCTGGGCCACCTGGAGGACGACAAATGTTCTTGTAAAAACTTGGCCCAACCTAATTCTAGGTGATTAAGACCAGCATGTATTTGTACAGACCTCCTCTGTGATTTGCCCCACTTGTTCCTCCAGGTAGTCATTCTGTTCAGTCAGAGTTCGGTTCTTCTTGAGAAGAGACTGGCCAATCTTTGCAGCCAGTTCCAGGTCTCTCTCTTTCTATTAGAGGGAGGGCACATAAAATAAGAGTTATTGAGCACAGTTGGGACCAAATATTTTTAAATGCGCAATAAAAAGACACGATTATTTTTGTTCACTGTCAGATTAAACGTTTCTGTTTTAGATCAGTTGAGGTTATCAAAATCATTTCTATTTACTAAACGCCACAATAATAAGTAATAATTCTTCACATATTTCTTTTGCTTTCCATAAATTCTATCCTTTTAAACTTTTTGGAACGCCCAGATGATGATGTCATGGTTTTAAAAGTTTCTGATAGGTCCACTACACTTGATTTCAGTGGACACAGACCCGTGGATGTATTTTAAGGCAACACCTCAATCACACTGCTTCCTTGTGTGACATCATTGGAAAATAAAACCAAATCACTCCTGATATCTGGCAGAGAACTGGTTTAACCTTAGATAATTTCTAGATCTGTTTAAGTGCCATGATAATCTCTTTAAACAGTTACAAACAAGTATAAACACCATGGGAATGTCCAGCCATCATGGTGTTCATGAATGTGTTTCAATGTGAAGCACGGGGGTGGCAGTATCATGTTACGAGGGTGTTTGCTCCAGGGCGGTCTGATGTAGTCCATCAAATAGACAGCAACATAAAAAAGAGCATTACGTATTGAAGCATCATCTCAAGATTATCGGCAAGTAAATTAAAGCTTGGCGAAAATGGGTGCTCCAAATGTTTAGGATTGGCCAACACAAAGCTCTGATCTCTGAAAGTTTGTGGGCAGAGCTGAACGTGTGTGTGCAACTAAGGCGGCCTACAAACCTGACTCAGTTACAACGTTGGCTATAGTGTACAATTTAAAAGGTGATTCCACCAAAATACTAGAGAAATAAGCATGAATTTCAGATTTTTAGAAAGGTTATTATGAAAACAGAAAAATTACAGTTATTGTAACTGACCTAAAACAGGAAAAGTTTAGTCTGATTTGATTTCAGACAGTGAGAAACAAGATGTTTTTTTTAAACAAGCTATATAAATATCTGGTTTCAACGGTAACTATCAAAGCAGCTTTGAATCAAACTAACAAACACAGGAAAAAAACTCAGTCTTACCTCCTCCAACAGACGTGTGACAGCATCAATGTCATTGTAGGTCTTCGTCATTTGGCCCACTCTGTCTGCGCATAGCACTGTGGAGACACAAAGCAGTGTGAAAGTAGCGGCAAACATGCGCGGATCAAAGAGAATGGGAAGCAGGAGAGGGAAAAGGAAGTAATCAGCTAACTTCAGGAACATCTCCTCTCACCCCCTACAGTAAGCTGGGGTACGTGAGAGCTTGTCCATATGGAGCCTGTTTACGTAACACACAAACGCACGTAGGCTGGGATTGATGCGTCATTCACAGGATGCAGCACCTCTATCAGCTGTAATATGGATGGGAATCAAAGCTAAAGTGGAGGGAGTTGTTTTCCATCCTGCACACTGTTGGCTCTGCTGCCCTGGGGTGTGTCATCTTATCGACTTCAGAGCTGAGATCAATGACATGCTGAATAGAGTTATTGAATGCATTATGGTAAGCCTCTGTAATACTGTCAGTATTAAAACCAGCACACGTCTATTTAATTAAAACTGATCTAGAAAGTTGAGTTTTTTTAAATAAAGATAGGAAGCAATGTTTTAACTATATTCTTTTACTAGTTTAGGCTTAAATGAACCACAGACCAATGGATAATCAGGGGTCACAACAGATCAAAGTCAGACTTTCGATAGATCACTCCGAAAAAAAGAAACAGAAACAAGCTGCTGTTGCAAACGTCCAACCATAAACTGCAAAAAGTCTTGCAGCTAAAAGTCACGCACAAAACCAGGAACAGTATTATAAAAACACACTTTACCTTCCTTATCTTCCTTATAGTACCAGCCCTTCACTGCACATTCTTCCTTGACTAGTCCCTCTATCCCGCTCCTGCTATCCAGGTCTTCCATTTGTTTCACAATGATCAAAGGTGTTGTGACAACCAAGGGTCCAAATCCTGATCCATTCACTTTCTACCTCTTTCCCAGAACCACTGCTCAGCAGCAAATGTGGCCTCAGAAACCCAAATACCCTCCGCCCACATGGATGACAGCGAACGTGAGGGAGGTGGAGAAATGGCCGAAATCCTTATCGTCTATTGGGGTCAAACAGAGGTAGGCTGCAGGTCAATAATCTGCTCACATGTTCTTAGAAACAAAACGCAAATGTATTTTATTTGGATTTTATGCGACAGACCAACACAAAGTGGTGCATAATAGTTAAGTGAAAGGAAATAATACATGGTTAATACCCCTTTACTCTGATACTCCTAAATAAAACAAAAAAGGAAAGAGTATGCTGCAACTGCTAACCTACCAAAACATGGCCATCGAACTATACTGACTGGTCTGGCAAAAAGAGCATTAATCCAATGACAGTAACTCTAGAGGAGCTACAAAGACCCACAGCTCATGTACTATCAATTCTGCACTCCACAAAAGAAAGCAATTATTGGAAACAGTCTAATTTGCAGTTTTTATGCAAATCATATTGAGCAAAACGTTTAAGAAGGTTCTCTGGTCAGATGAGCCGAAAATGAACTTCCATCCATCATCTACACTTGCTTGTCTTTGCAGGTTTGCTGGGGGGGCTGATGCATAATGAGGGGCCAACAAGGACAGGTTCATCTCTCCTACTCCTAAGGGCAATTTAGAGAGATCAGTTATTCTGACATGCACATTTTTGGACTGTGGGTAGAAGCCGGAGTACCCAGATATGTGGACAAAATTGTCGGTACCCCTCAGTTAATGAAAGAAAAACCCACAATGGTCACAGAAATAACTTGAATCTGACAAAGATAATAATGAATATAAATCTATGAAAATGAACAAATGAAAGTCAGACATTGCTTTTCAAACATGCTTCAACAGAATTATTAAAAAAATAAACTCATGAAACAGGCCTGGACAAAATGATGGTACCGCTGAAATTAATGTGACCAAAGGGGCATGTTAAATCAAGGTGTGTCCATTAATTAGCATCACAGGTGTCTACACGAAGGAAGCGAAGGAAAGAGTTTTCTCAGGAGATTAGAAAGAAAATTATAGACAAGCATGTTAAAGGTAAAGGTTATAAGACCATCTCCAAGCAGCTTCATGTTCCTGTAACAGTTGCACATATTATTCAGAAATTTAAGATCCATGGGACTGTAGCCAACCTCCCTGGACGTGGCCGCAGGAGGAAAATTGATGACAAAACAAAGAGACGGATAATATGAACGGTGACAAAAGAGCCCAGAAAAATTTCTAAAGAGATTAAAGGTGAACATCAGTGTCAGATCGCACCATCCGACGATGTTTGAGGCAAAGTGGACTTAATGGGAGACGACCAAGGAGACCATTGTTGAAAACAATTCGTAGAAAAGCCAGACTGGAATTTGCCAAACTACATGTTGACAAGCCACAAAGCTTCTGGGAGAATGTCCTATGGACAGATGAGACAAAAACTTAACTTTTTGGCAAGGCACATCAGCTCTATGTTTGCAGATAGAAAAATGAAGCATATGAAGAAAAGAAAACTGTCCCTACTGTGAAACATGGAGGAGGCTCTGTTATGTTCTGGTGCTGCTTTGCTGCATCTGGCACAGGGTGTCTTGAATCTGTGCAGGGTATAATGAAATCTCAAGACTATCAATGGATTCTAGAGAGAAATGTGCTGCCCGGTGTCAGAAAGCTTGGTCTCAGTCGCAGGTCGTGGGTCTTACAACAGGATATTGACCCAAAACACACAGCTAAAAACACCCAGGAATGGCTAAGAGGAAAACATTGGACTATTCTGAAGTGGCCTTTTATGAGCCCTGACTTAAATCCTATTGAGCATCTTTGGAAGGAGCTGAAACATGCCGTCTGGAAAAGGCATCCTTCAAACCTGAGACAACTGGAGCAGTTTGCTCATGAGGAGTGGACCAATATACCTGCTGAGAGGTGCAGAAGTCTCATAGACAGTTATAGGAATCTGATTGCAGTGATTGCCTCAAAAGATTGTGCAACAAAATATTAAGTTAAGGGTACCATCATATTTGTCCAGGCCTGTTTCATGAGTTTATTTTTTTTTAAATAATTCTGTTGAAGCATGTTTGAAAAGCAATGTCTGACTTTCTGGCTGCATGGTGGCGCAGTTGGTAGCACTGTTGCCTTGCAGCAAGAAGGTCCTGGGTTCAATTCAAGTCTGTGGGTCTTTCTGCATGGAGTTTGCATGTTCTCCCTGTGCATGCGTGGGTTCTCACCGGGTACTCTGGCTTCCTCCCACAGTCCAAAGACATGCCTATTAGGTTAATTGGTCTCTCTAAATTGCCCTTAGGTGCGTGCATGGTTGTTTGTTTGTTGCCCTGCAATGGACTGGCGACCTGTCCAGGGTGTACCCTGCCTCTTGCCCCTAGACTGCTGGAGATAGGCACCAGCTTCCCCGTGACCCACTACAGGTCCTTCTCAAAAAATTAGCATATTGTGATAAAGTTCATTATTTTCTATAATGTAATGATGAAAATGTAATATTCATATATTTTAGATTCATTGCACACTAACTGAAATATTTCAGGTATTTCATTGTCTTAATACGGATGATTTTGGCATACAGCTCATGAAAACCCAAAATTCCTATCTCACAAAATTAGCATATTTCATCCGACCAATAAAAGAAAAGTGTTTTTAATACAAAAAACGTCAACCTTCAAATAATCATGTACAGTTATGCACTCAATACTTGGTCGGGAATCCTTTTGCAGAAATGACTGCTTCAATGCGGCGTGGCATGGAGGCAATCAGCCTGTGGCACTGCTGAGGTCTTATGGAGGCCCAGGATGCTTCGATAGCGGCCTTTAGCTCATCCAGAGTGTTGGGTCTTGAGTCTCTCAACGTTCTCTTCACAATATCCCACAGATTCTCTATGGGGTTCAGGTCAGGAGAGTTGGCAGGCCAATTGAGCACAGTGATACCATGGTCAGTAAACCATTTACCAGTGGTTTTGGCACTGTGAGCAGGTGCCAGGTCGTGCTGAAAAATGAAATCTTCATCTCCATAAAGCTTTTCAGCAGATGGAAGCATGAAGTGCTCCAAAATCTCCTGATAGCTAGCTGCATTGACCCTGCCCTTGATAAAACACAGTGGATCAACACCAGCAGCTGACACGGCACCCCAGACCATCACTGACTGTGGGTACTTGACACTGGACTTCTGGCATTTTGGCATTTCCTTCTCCCCAGTCTTCCTCCAGACTCTGGCACCTTGATTTCCGAATGACATGCAGAATTTGCTTTCATCCAAAAAAAGTACTTTGGACCACTGAGCAACAGTTCAGTGCTGCTTCTCTGTAGCCCAGGTCTGGGGAATGCGGCACCTGTAGCCCATTTCCTGCACACACCTGTGCACGGTGGCTCTGGATGTTTCTACTCCAGACTCAGTCCACTGCTTCCGCAGGTCCCCCAAGGTCTGGAATCGGCCCTTCTCCACAATCTTCCTCAGGGTCCGGTCACCTCTTCTCGTTGTGCAGCGTTTTCTGCCACACTTTTTCCTTCCCACAGACTTCCCACTGAGGTGCCTTGATACAGCACTCTGGGAACAGCCTATTCGTTCAGAAATGTCTTTCTGTGTCTTACCCTCTTGCTTGAGGGTGTCAATAGTGGCCTTCTGGACAGCAGTCAGGTCGGCAGTCTTACCCATGATTGGGGTTTTGAGTGATGAACCAGGCTGGGAGTTTTAAAGGCCTCAGGAATCTTTTGCAGGTGTTTAGAGTTAACTCGTTGATTCAGATGATTAGGTTCATAGCTCGTTTAGAGACCCTTTTAATGATATGCTAATTTTGTGAGATAGGAATTTTGGGTTTTCATGAGCTGTATGCCAAAATCATCCGTATTAAGACAATAAAAGACCTGAAATATTTCAGTTAGTGTGCAATGAATCTAAAATATATGAATGTTAAATTTTCATCATGACATTATGGAAAATAATGAACTTTATCACAATATGCTAATTTTTTGAGAAGGACCTGTATAGAAGAAGCGGTAGAAAATGTCTGACTTTCATTTGTTCATTTTCATAGAATTTTTATTCGTAATTACCATTGTCACATTCAATTTATTTCTGTGACCATTGTGGGTTTTTCTTTCATTAACCGAGGGCTACCAACAATTTTGTCCACGTGTGTAGAACCCATATATGCGTAGTCCAAACATGTAAACTAAATACAGACTCTGGGCAAACGCAACAGTGCTAACAACTGCACCACCGTAGCGTATTTTTCAAAATGGACCAACACTGGAATATCTCATCCTCAATATGTCATACCTGCTTGTGTTTTTGTTAAATGACCTGGTCTAGTCTTTTGCTTTCTGTATCCCTGCACCCCAAGCCCACACCTGTTCTGTGTTTTTTCTCCTGATTGTCTTGTCACGTTTGTCATTGGTTCCCCCTGCTGTTCAGTTTTTGTATTTAAGCCCATTTGTTTCCTTTGTTCCCCACTGGTTCCTTGTTATGTTATGTGTATGTCCGATCTTGTGTGTTGGCTACCCTGTCTGTGTCCTCCCATAGATAATAGAGACTCATCTTACCTGAAAACCTCGAACTTCAGGAGCTCTTCCCTGCATTTTGGTCCATCAAAAAACCACTTTATGACAGAAGGATCCAGCCAACAGGACCAAGTGGGAGAAATGGTGAGGGAATTCAAGAGGGGTGAGATTCTGGTCAAATTATTTTCCCACCTTGCTACCTCTCCCAGCTCCCCATGGAGAAGGCTGGAAATAGCTGGCAGCCTTCAAGACTGGCTCGAGGTGAGAAAGGATTTTTTTCCTGATCCTCGGATCCACCATACTATTGAGGCTCAGCGACAAAAGGCCCTAGATGAAACCGCCACTTCAATGTGGAGGCCTCCTGCCCCCTCCTCCACTCGCCTCTCCACTGAAGCTGGAGGCGGTTTTCCAGCTCATGGTTTAGCTCCTGATCAGCCATCGCCGCTGCCCCCGACTCCTAATCCCGTTCCTGGTCCAGTTCCGGAGGGGTTCATGGATGGACCGCCTCCACACCCCGATCCTGGTCCTGTTCCAAAGGGGTCCCAAGCCGAGCCGGCCTCACACTCTGTTCCTGTCCGTGAGGGGCTCGTGGATGGACTGCCACTACTTCCTGCTCCTGTTCCCGGTCCTATCCTGGGGGGCTCCGAGGACGAACTGCCTCCATTCCTGGTTCCCGTTCCGGAGGAGTTCGTGGACAAGCTGTCTCCACTTCCTGTTTCTGTCCCTGATGGGTGCGAGGATGCACCCTCTCCACTTGCTGTGCCTCGGCGGCTTTGCCGCAGATCTCCACAGCGGTTTCTGCCCCTATGTTGCCAACCTGCTGATCGCCCGGATCGGCCGGGGACGGCCACCGGCCCATCCACCTGAACTCTGGGTCTACCGGGGATGGCCTCCGTTTGTTTTGTTTTTGTTTTGTGGGCATCTGGCATCCGCCCTTAAAGGGAGGGGGTATGTCATACCTGCTTGTGTTTTTGTTAAATTACCTGGTCTAGTCTTTTGCTTTCTGTATCCCTGCACCCCAAGCCCACACCTGTTCTGTGATTTCCCCTGATTGTCTTGTCACGTTTGTCATTGGTTCCCCCTGCTGTTCAGTTTTTGTATTTAAGCCCGTTTGTTTCTGTTGTTCCCCACTGGTTCCTTATGTTGTGTGTATGTCCGATCTCGTGTGTTGGCTACCCTGTTTGTGTCCTGCCATGGATAATAAAGACTCATCTTACCTGAAAACCTTGAGCTGCAGGAGTTCTTCCCTGCATTTTGGTCCATCAAAAAACCAAACTATGACAGACTATGGATATTGGAGGCAGCATCATGCTGTGGGATTGCTTTCTTCGTTAGGGACAGGGAAGCTGCAAAGAGTTGATGGAAGGATGAATGGAGGTAAACACAAGACAATCCTGGAAGAAATCATGCTTTTCTTTCAGGATTGTCTGGAAGTTCCAAAGACTTGAAAATGGGGAAACAACTCACCTTCCAACAGGACATCAACCCTAAACATACAGCCAGAGCTACAAAAGAATGTTTAAGGCTTAGTCAAAGTGCAGACCTGAATTCAATTAAGAACCTGTGTCAAGACATGAAAAGCACTGCTCACACGTGCTCTCTGGGCATTTTGACTGGTCTTGAAGCTCTTTTGCAAAGAAAAACGTGCAGAAATGTTAGTCTCTAGGTGTGCAGGGCTGGTGGAGACATGCCCTAAATGACTGCAGCTTTAAGAGCAGTGAAACGTTCTACAAAGCATCGACTGTGAGGGGCTAAATGCAAGTGTACTTTTTATGTTTTTCTTTATTTTAAAACCTAAAAATGGAAATAAAACGGCAGTTCTTTAAACATAACACATTTTTTATAGTTGATATTAATCAAAATTTTCATAAAATGTTTTTCTACTGGAGCATTTGTGACTTTGTGAGTTTTAAAATGGCTTGTTGGATTATGAAGGTTGTACAGGTCCTTCTCAAAACATTAGCATATTGTGATAAAGTTCATTATTTTCTATAATGTAATGATGAAAATTTAACATTCATATATTTTAGATTCATTGCACACTAACTGAAATATTTCAGGTCTTTCATTGTCTTAATATGGATGATTTTGGCATACAGCTCATGAAAACCCAAAATTCCTATCTCACACAATTAGCATATTTCATCCGACCAATAAAAGAAAAGTGTTTTTAATACAAAAAACGTCAACCTTCAAATAATCATGTACAGTTATGCACTCAATACTTGGTCGGGAATCCTTTTGCAGAAATGACTGCTTCAATGCGGCGTGGCATGGAGGCAATCAGCCTGTGGCACTGCTGAGGTCTTATGGAGGCCCAGGATGCTTCGATAGCGGCCTTTAGCTCATCCATAGTGTTGGGTCTTGAGTCTCTCAACGTTCTCTTCACAATATCCCACAGATTCTCTATGGGGTTCAGGTCAGGAGAGTTGGCAGGCCAATTGAGCACAGTGATACCATGGTCAGTAAACCATTTACCAGTGGTTTTGGCACTGTGAGCAGGTGCCAGGTCGTGCTGAAAAATGAAATCTTCATCTCCATAAAGCTTTTCAGCAGATGGAAGCATGAAGTGCTCCAAAATCTCCTGATAGCTAGCTGCATTGACCCTGCCCTTGATAAAACACAGTGGACCAACACCAGCAGCTGACACGGCACCCCAGACCATCACTGACTGTGGGTACTTGACACTGGACTTCTGGCATTTTGGCATTTCCTTCTCCCCAGTCTTCCTCCAGACTCTGGCACCTTGATTTCCGAATGACATGCAGAATTTGATTTCATCCGAAAAAAGTACTTTGGACCACTGAGCAACAGTCCAGTGCTGCTTCTCTGTAGCCCAGGTCTGGGGAATGCGGCACCTGTAGACCATTTCCTGCACACGCCTGTGCACGGTGGCTCTGGATGTTTCTACGCCAGACTCAGTCCACTGCTTCCGCAGGTCCCCCAAGGTCTGGAATCGGCCCTTCTCCACAATCTTCCTCAAGGTCCGGTCACCTCTTCTCGTTGTGCAGCGTTTTCTGCCACACTTTTTCCTTCCCACAGACTTCCCACTGAGGTGCCTTGATACAGCACTCTGGGAACAGCCTATTCGTTCAGAAATGTCTTTCTGTGTCTTACCCTCTTGCTTGAGGGTGTCAATAGTGGCCTTCTGGACAGCAGTCAGGTCGGCAGTCTTACCCATGATTGGGGTTTTGAGTGATGAACCAGGCTGGGAGTTTTAAAGGCCTCAGGAATCTTTTGCAGGTGTTTAGAGTTAACTCGTTGATTCAGATGATTAGGTTCATAGCTCGTTTAGAGACCCTTTTAATAATATGCTAATTTTGTGAGATAGGAATTTTGGGTTTTCATGAGCTGTACGCCAAAATCATCCGTATTAAGACAATAAAAGACCTGAAATATTTCAGTTAGTGTGCAATGAATCTAAAATATATGAATGTTAAATTTTCATCATGACATTATGGAAAATAATGAACTTTATCACAATATGCAAATGTTTTGAGAAGGACCTGTAGATCCCTGTTATGAGTGATATAGCAGCCAGACACACACACACACACACACACACACACACACACACACACACACACACACACACACACACACTTTAATGTGTGAATACGCTGCAGATAGAGGGCTCCGGGCTGCCACTGCATTAGAGCACAATGTAAAGACAAGCTTTTTGATAGGGACGTTTTCGTTTCTTTCTAAACTTGTCAAATTCAAATTCATTACCTAATAGATCAAACTAATTCAATCTGCCTAATGTCACAGCAAGGGATGAAGGGGAAGGTAACTTTTGTTGTTGACTGTCCTACAACAACAGAGTGTCTTCAGCCAGAGGCTTCTTCAGATCTGCTGTAAGACGGAGCGCTACAGGAGATCCTTCCTGCCCACAACCATCAGCATCTACAACGGCTCTTTGAGGAAACCTGGATAATGAGCTACAACAACATTCAATTTCCCTTTGGGATTAATAAAGCATTTTTGAATTTGAATTGAATTAAGTGATCCACAATCACAAATGGTTCAAAACGGACAACATAACTGGAAGTAGGACAGATGGTAGCATCCTCTTGTGGAAGGAGTTGGGTACTGTCTGTTATAAGAAAGTGTAGAGTGCAGACTACCAATAAGATTAGAAAAAAAAAGATTTTCAGTGAAAAACATGTTGTGTTGCTGCGTAACATACTTGAACAATTAAATTTATTAGCAACAAATACTGGAAATATTTGACATTAGAAAGCCACAACAAACGATGCCCCACTTTTATAATTATATTTCTCTTACTAATTAAAGCATCAGTGCAGCCAACGTATCAACTAATGTCAATGAAGCCCTGCAAGCACTATCACTATCTTCCTTACTATCAACTACCAGAAGGAAGGGCTTATTCTGGACCTAAAATGTGAGGATCTGAAAAGATGGTCTTAAAGTAAAGATGTAGTCAGTCAAGGAAACTGACAGAGGATTTCGATAGACGCTCTATGCCCAGGTCCAGGATTTATATAAATTCTTTCAATGTAAGTGGAGAGATAAGAAAACTTTAAAGGAAAATACCAATAAAGTATGATCAGGCCATCACTGTGTAACTCAGTCCGGACACTTGTGTCCGCGCAGCCTCGACAGTCTCAGCATTCACAGTATACTATATAACCCCAATACATGTTCCCCTGCGGTCAGTCGGACTTACAGAAGTATTTGAGTGTCTCTTCAATCTGCTCGGTGGTCAGGTCGAGCATGGCGTCTGGAGCCACCAGAGGAGTGTGGAGCCAGTCATCGTTGTCGTAGCCGTAGACCGTGTCGGCCCGCAGTCGGTACACCGGCAGCTGCTCCTCCAGAAGACTGATGATCTCAAACTCCGGCAGGTCAGTGCTGTTGCAGACATCTGAACAACACAGAGGACACAAACTAGGGTATGAATGTTCTGAAATGGGGAATTATCGGAACGTTTTTCATCATCGATAAACTTTAAATAAGAACTTTTGCAAACCTCACACACTGTTACTATAAATGGGACTGTTAATTTTTCTGTGTGAACTACTTTTTCACTGTTTAGTTCAGTGGGAGCATCAATACATGCTGTGTTTATATTTAAATATCAGTAAATTCAATTATTTTGTACTGGTTAATGGTCCAGTTCTTAAAAACTTGAACTTAATGGGGTCTTGATCATATATAATGTGGTAATAGGTTTAAAAAGGTATGTTGCCTCATACAGATTTCTTCTGCTTTTGGCTTTTTCAGAAAAAGTTAACATGAGGACATACAAAGAGGAGGGTTCGATTCCAGCTTCCTCCTGCCATATGTCGATGTTCCCCTGGGCAAGGCACTTAACCTCAAGTTGCCTACGGATCTGCGTATCGGTGTATGAATGTGTGAGCGTTAGTGAGTGCGATTGGGTGAATGTGGCTCTAGTGTAAAGCGCTTTGAGTGGTCTGTATGGCTGGAAAAGCGCTATATAAGTTCAGTCCATTTATCATTTATTAAAGGAATAGGAAACGACCCAAACCAACCAGGTCGTAAGTGAAAACCTAACTGCCTTAACCTAACTGCATTAACTACTTTGTTTCGGTTCAATTTAATCAATAAAACATGTTTGAGAAAACATGAAACAGTGCTTTTAATGGTTCAAAATTAAGACCCAGACTGGGTAAAAATGGAATCCAAGGAGATTTCTAAAGTCAGAACCACTGCTGACGAAAAGACTCGTCTCACATTTCCCAGAAAACATCCTGATGATCCCCAAGACTTTCGGGGGGAAAAAATCTTTGGACTGAATGGACAAAAGTGGAAATTTTTGGAAGATGTGCATCACGTTAGTTAGAAAATGAACATCATACCAACAGTCAAACATGTCAGTGGGAGTGTGATGATCTGGGGCTACTCTGCTGCTCGGGGACCTGGATCACTCGTTTTACTCAATGGGACCATGAATTCTGCTCTAAACCAGAAAATCCTGAAGGAGATCCTGAAGTCTGGATATCAGTACATGATGTTAAGTTCAAGCACACTTGGATTATGTAGCAGAACAAAGATCCAAAGCTCAGCAGCAATTTTATTTCTGAATGGCTGCAAAAAACAAAATGAAGGTTTTGTAGTGGCATATTTGAAGCCCGGACTTAAATCTAGCTGAAATGATGTGGTTTATGACCTTAAACAGGCCACTCATGGCCATAACCCTTCAATTAAGCTAAATTGATACGATTGTAGGTTCAACAATTAGGTTCAGGGGGTAATTACTTTTTCACATTGGGCCCCAATTGTTTGGATAGCATTTTTCCCCTAATAAATAAAACCAATCATTCTAGAACTGCATGAAGTCAGATGGTCTTTGTCTCATAGTAAAACTTGTGTAATGATCAGAAACATCAAGTGTGAAAAAAAGGAAAAACAGATACATTTTGCAAGGGGCGCAAACTTTTTCAATAAACCATAGGTCCACCAAGAGAGGAGTGAACTTCTGAATGTTTCTTCCTGTTATTTGGATATGATCCTGATGGAGTGATGATCTGCTGATGGAGTGGACGGATGCCTTCTGCAATGCCAACCCGCATAAATGTGGAGAAGTCACACCAGCATTGTTCTGCAGTGAAATTAGGCAAAATCTGAACAAGCATTTAATATGAACATTTTAGCCAGAGTTATTTAAATCGTTGAGATCAATTAAACCCCCCTCCACCTCCACCTTTTAGCTAATTGTTTTTCACCCTTTATTAGCCTCATTGTTGGATCATAAATACTGCACCTGTGATGGTTTCTGCGTCCCTGCAGGAAGGTGACGCGGGACGTGCATCAAGCTGGCTGCACTCGCCCACACTCACATACTGCTCTTCGTGAGCGAGATTCTCATTCGGCTCAGGGTCCGGATCCGGGTCTGGGGCCGGGGTCGTCGATGAGGCTGGGGAGGCCAGCTTGGCTCAGAGCTGTAGAAGACTAGAGGCCATGGGACACCGGAGCTGGAGCTCCACTGGGTTAGCTGGACCACCACAAAGGCAGGAGAAAGGTGAGGATGATTCCTGGAGAGGAGAGCGCAGACGGGGCAGAGATGTTAAGAGAGCTATTTGCCACAACTCAGAGTTCAAGCTGATCAATATGCTTCTCTCTTTCCCAACAGTCTTTAATTTATAGAGGTGCTGCTGACTCTGCAGTGTACTTCCTGCCAGCATGCTGCATCAATCACTGCCTGCAGACACACAACTCTTAACTGTTGGGAAATGAATATGGAGGTCAAAAGGAGTTCTGAAGATGGTGCTCTGATCAGATGATCAGACCAAAATTGAACTTTTTGGCTTTCAAGAAAAACTCTCTTTGATAGGGAAACTAATACTCCATAACACCCTGAATATTCCATTCCTTTGTTGGTAGCAGCCTCCTGCTGAGGGGAGATGGTTGGAGCTATATAGTGAAAACCTGTTTGAGACAGCAAAAACCTGAGACTGGGGAGAAGGTTCAGTCTACAGCAGGACAAGGACATTAAAAGTATGGACATAGGTACAGTGCAATGGTTTAGATCAAAGAGTAGTCATGACCTAAATTAAATTGAGAATCTGTGGCACAACATGAGAATTGATGTTCACAGATCCCCTCCGGCCAATCCAACTAAGCTTGACTTGATTTATAAAGACGAACTGGTCAAAAGATCCAGTCTCTAAATATGCAAAGTACTGAATCAAGGGGGCTGAATGGGGAATGAATAACACTGCAAGGAGCTGTGATGTACCAAATATATGCAGTTACAGAAAATATAAATGGCAACCCACCTCTGGAACCAAAACACTTCTGAGCTTGCCTTCAGCTAGGAAAACCTCACACAGCCACAGACTGTACATTGATATCAGTTCCGGCGACCTTGCAGCTCTGTCTGAGTTGTGCAGGACTCACCTTGTAGCTGCAGAAGTGCAGCAGGATAACCAGTGAACACACTGCAGGCTGAAATCATGATATCACTACTGCGCCAGACCAAACAACAAGTCCACTAGCCTCAGCCACAGACCTAGCTGAGTGTGGGTGGTTTTTCTCTGCAGTAGTATAATAGAAGCAGAGGATGAGTTTGTGTGTTTTGTAGTGTTTTTGCAACAGACAGGAACTAGCTCTGGTTTTGGTAGATTTTTCCCAGTACACCACTATGAATAGTAAATTTACCAACAGAGATGTTGTGTTTACAAAATTACACTTCTCTAACCTTCTCTAACCATTTCTATATGTGGAAATTTAAGGGTTAAAAAAATAACTTTCCTAAAATTAATGCTTCCTAATAAAATACAAAACACCAAACTACATTAACCATCCAGTTCAACCCTCGGTGTGCAAAGCTGTAAAACCCACAACTTTTGGAGATAAAGAGAATGTGATGCCACTCATAAAAACTAACATCTCATTTTTGAATAGTAACATATTCATCAAACGTACCCTTGCTGAAATAAATACCTACACAGAAAAAATTGCAGGTTTATTGTTGCTTAGGACAGAAGTTGGGTAAAACATTGGGTTTGATTAAGCAGCCATTTTGAAATATAGAATGACCTGATCAGACTTTACTGAACCCTCTCCACTTGATGAAATTAAACATAGAAGAAAGGTAAAATGAGGCTCTATAATCATGTTTATTTATTAGCCTTTCATTTGCTAAGTAGCAAGCACAAGCTAATACTAGCTATGTTCAACATTAACACTTTAACCAAATAATTGGTCAAAGTAAATATAGACAGATTTTATTTTATATAGTAGGCCTATTATATATTGAGTATAAATGTTATTAAATTCAGTTGTTTGTCAATCAAAGTCTTATTATATACAGGGGTTGGACAATGAAACTGAAACACCTGGTTTTAGACCACAATAATTTATTAGTATGGTTTAGGGCCTCCTTTTGCGGCCAATACAGCGTCAATTCGTCTTGAGAATGACATATACAAGTCCTGCACAGTGGTCAGAGGGATTTTAAGCCATTCTTCTTGCAGGATAGTGGCCAGGTCACTACATGATACTGGTGGAGGAAAAGGTTTCCTGACTCGCTCCTCCAAAACACCCCAAAGTGGCTCAATAATATTTAGATCTGGTGACTGTGCAGGCCATGGGAGATGTTCAACTTCACTTTCATGTTCATCAAACCAATCTTTCACCAGTCTTGCTGTGTGTATTGGTGCATTGTCATCCTGATACACGGCACCGCCTTCAGGATACAATGTTTGAACCATTGGATGCACATGGTCCTCAAGAATGGTTCGGTAGTCCTTGGCAGTGACGCGCCCATCTAGCACAAGTATTGGGCCAAGGGAATGCCATGAAATGGCAGCCCAAACCATCACTGATCCATCCCCATGCTTCACTCTGGGCATGCAACAGTCTGGGTGGTACGCTTCTTTGGGGCTTCTCCACACCATAACTCTCCTGGATGTGGGGAAAACAGTAAAGGTGGACTCATCAGAGAACAATACAAGATTTGCGCTCCTTGCACCATTGAAACTGACGTGTGGCATTGGCATGAGTGACCAAAGGTTTGGCTATAGCAGCCCGGCCGTGTATATTGACCCTGTGGAGCTCCCGACGGACAGTTCTGGTGGAAACAGGAGAGTTGAGGAGCACATTTAATTCTGCCGTGATTTGGGCAGCCAGGGTTTTATGTTTTTTGGATACAATCCAGGTTAGCACCCGAACATCCCTTTCAGACAGCTTCCTCTTGCGTCCACAGTTAATCCTGTTGGATGTGGTTCGTCCTTCTTGGTGGTATGCTGACATTACCCTGGATACCGTAGCTCTTGATACATCACAAAGACTTGCTGTCTTGGTCACAGATGCGCCAGCAAGATGTGCACCAACAATTTGTCCTCTTTTGAACTCTGGTATGTCACCCATAATGTTGTGTGCATTTCAATATTTTGAGCCAAACTGTGCTCTTACCCTGCTAATTGAACCTTCACACTCTGCTCTTGCTGGTGCAATGTGCAATCAATGAAGACTGGCTACCAGGCTGGTCCAATTTAGCCATGAAACCTCCCACACTAAAATGACAGGTGTTTCAGTTTCATTGTCCAACCCCTGTATATATATATAATGTTGTAGTCTTTTTAACTGCTAACTGGCTAGCACAAACCAATGCTAGAAATGCTCAACATTCACACTTTAACAAAAACAATCGGTCATAAAGGCAACAGGCTATATTTTATACAGTGTATATTGAGTTTGCATGTCTCTCAAAATATTGTATCCCTCCCAATACTGAACCACCATGGACACCTTTTTTGGCAATTTCAGATCGGCTCGCCCTTTAGTTACCTAGAAAAATAGAAAAATACTTTGAAAATATAACTTTTTTAGCCTAAAGTCTCTTTATATGAGGGACCAAAAATGACAAAATAAATATGTAAATAAATAAATACACATAAATAAATAAATACACATATAAATGCATAAATGAATAAATATAAAAATAAATAAATACACATATAAATGTATTTATTTATCTATTTATTCATTTATTTTCTCCATTTTGTGCATTTATAAATTTATGTATTTATTCATTCATTTATTTATAAATTTTTTCATTTATACATTTATTTATTCATACATTCATATATTTATACTTTTATTTATTTATTTGCCTCAAGTGGAGGAGTTTAAGTATCTCAGGGTCTTGTTCACGAGTGAGGGAAGAATGGAGCGGGAGATCAACAGACAGATCGGTGTGGCTGCCACAGTAATGGGGGCACTGTGCCAGTCCGTTGTGGTGAAGAGAGAGCTGAGCCGAAAAGCAAAGCTCTTGATTTACCGGTCAGTCTACGTTCCTACCCTCACCTATGGCCATGAACTTTGGGTCATGACCGAAAGAACGAGATCCCAGATACAAGCGGCTGAAATGAGCTTCCTCCGTAGGGTGGCCGGGCACTCCCTTAAAGATAGGGTGAGGAGCTCGGCCATCCGGGAGGGGCTCGGAGTAGAGCCGCTACTCCTCCACATCGAGAGGAGCCAGTTAAGGTGGCTCGGGCATCTATACCGGGTGCCTCCTGAACTATGTCTCTCGGCTGGCCAGGGAACGCATTGGGCTCCCCCCGGAGGAGCTGGAGGAGGTGTCTGGGGAGAGGGACCTCTGGGCGTCTCTGCTGAGTCTGCTGCCCCCGCGACCCAGTCCCGGATAAAGCGGGAAGACGACGAGTACGAGTACAAGTTATTTATTTATTCCTACATTTATTTCTGTATTTCTACATTTCCACATTTATTTATTTCTGCTTTTCTGTCTCCGTATGTTAATGAGGTGGGTGGTTCTAACATTTGTCTTCAGCACCATTGGTTAGAATTGTGTGTATGATCCCGATCCTGCTGCTACTGCCTAGACTCCGGTACCGAAGTTCTTTTGGTAGGCACGATGGAGGGTTTTCTTACAGCCATTGTCAATGATTTAACGTCATTGGCAAATGATACTGACCAAAATGACTACCTCCATTTTCGTTTTGCACGGGTCATGGAGGATTTCAATCAGCTCCAAGCTGAGATGGATGTGGAGGTTGACTCCACTATATTGGACAGTCTGGAGGAAGTTGGTCGCCAACTTACTTCGGTAAAGTTAGAAAGATATTCACAGATTCAGCTTTTCCGGATCAATAACTCATCAGCGGAACAGTCTGCAGTCTCCCTCATAATGCAAGAAACCAGACAGAAAATGGTATTCAGGTGAACAGGATTTTGCGTGCAGCTGTAAGGGCTTCTTTAATATTAGGAGTTTTATTATTCATTGTGATTTTATTTTATGTCATATTGCATGAACAAGCTGTAAGACTTTTTTGTGTGCTCATGTAATGGCGTCCGATCTCAGGTTGTGACATACTGCAAACAGTAAAGGAAAAGTTTAATATTATTTGGTTGTAATACAGAGTTATTATCAGTATAAGCAAGTCTGCATTAATAAAGGAAATGTTATGTTTATTCAAAAGATTCAAGAGGAGGTGCTCTCTGTGTGTTATGAGTTTGATGGCACTACAACATGCTATAGTGACGTTATTGTGTCATGATGTAGGGTTGCTTGGTTTTTGGTTTCGGCGTTTTTCCTTATGTTTTTCACTGTTCCAGTTTTGAATCATGTTTCTGTTTATTTTCCTGGTTATGCTTTTGTTTTGTCGTCTTGTTCATGTTTTGTCAAGTTTGGTTTTCGGATCTGGTTATGCTTTTGCTTCATGTTTTTCTAGTTTGTGTTCAAGAGTCTCTGTTTTGCTCCAGTCACGTTTTGTTCTGTTAATTAAGTTTATTCAGTTCACCTGCTTCAAGTTAATCTGTCTCCTTACTCCACCTGGTTTTCACGCCATATATTCACACCTAATCTGTTAGTTTTCTCGGAAACATCTTTCACTCTCATGCTCAAGTCTTTTTTTTTGATCATGCCATGCCTGTCTTGCCTGCCTGTTTGTTTTGTTCCTGCCTCCTGTAGTGAGTGAGTTTTTGTTATTAAATCTTTTTACTTACCATCACGCTGCCTGCTCGTCTGCATTGTGGGGTCCAATTCCAAGTCAACCGTGACAGAACCGTGACATATTGACCATTTTATACTTATTTTAATGGTAAAAAATGACAAAAAAAACTATTTAAGTACATTTTCTTAAAGTAAGAGTTGTAGTATGATTAAGATGAGGTGATCTGTGTGTGCTATGAGTTTGTTGGCACTACAACATGCTATAGTGAAGTTATTGACCATTTTATGCATATTTTACTGAATATTTGGCTATTTAGGCTATAGTCTTTGGGAAATTCCAATTTTTTTTAAGTATTAATTTCCAATCCATGAAATGTAGTATGAAAAACGTGACATCACATACACATACAATGATTTTAATGACAATGCACCTCTCCTTGGCGAGTTTATTGAATATTTCTCCATCATATTTTTCTGGTGTTGCAATTTGCAGACGGTCCCTGCGCATTAGAGGAGCAGCGATCTTTGCATAGAGGCCAATGCAAGTCTACCAGCGCGGTGTTTGGCTCGTTTTGAGGAAAATACGATTGTAGCTCACTGTCTGCCTTGCTGTGGTTGCAGAGAAGTGTTGGTTTTGTAGAGGCAATGTGCCACTGATGAGTTATTGATCCGGAAAAGCCGAATCTGTGAATATCTTTCTAACTTTACCGAAGTAAGTTGGCGACCAACTTCCTCCAGACTGTCCAATATAGTGGAGTCAACCTCCACATCCATCTCAGCTTGGAGCTGATTGAAATCCTCCATGACCCGTGCAAAATGAAAATGGAGGTAGTCATTTTGGTCAGAATCATTTGCCAATGACCTTAAATCATTGACAATGGCTGTAAGAGAACCCTCCATCGTGCCTACCAAAAGAACTTCGGTACCGGAGTCTAGGCAGTAGCAGCAGGATCGGGATCATACACACAATTCTAACCAATGGTGCTGAAGACAAATGTTAGAACCACCCACCTCATTAACATACGGAGACAGAAAAGCAGAATTAAATAAATGTGGAAATACAGAAATAAATGTAGGAATAAATAAAAGTAGAAATAAATGAATGTATGAATAAATAAATACATTTATATGTGTATTTATTTCTTTTTATATTTATTTATACATTTATATGTGTATTTATTTATGTATTTGACTTTCTCTTACTTCACACGCATGTCACCTAACAATTCCAACATGTGAGTTCTTATGGTCACATGTCTCAAGGTGTCTTCAAGAAACAAGAGAAGTCCAGCTGTCTTCTGTTTAAGCACTTAGGGTTGCCTCTTCCATGTCTGTTTTGCTCAGGGTTTGACAGTAAAAGTTTTTATGATTTTGTTGTCTTTTTTTTATATCTGATAATTTACTCAAAAATTTACAAATTTTAATTAAAATATTACATGTTTAGTAATAAATCTGTGGTAACCTTAATGTAATACACTAATCAACCAAACCCATTTTATTGAGTCAAAACCTAACATAGCTGGATCGGACCTTAAGTAGCCCATGGCCGGTTTAGCTAAATAACCCAAATTTGATTCCATCTATTCCAACAGTTTCCAGAGTTTAGACTCACTTTTGCTCCTCTTGAGGCTTTCTAGAGTGTCACAGTGTGTCTCTTGGTTCTGTATTTGTTTACGTTTTAGTTAGGTGGTTGCTGTCCAGTATGATTAGTCTTTGAGTTCCCGTTCTGGTGTCTTATTTTTTAGGTTATGTTCAGTTTATTGTATGTGGTTTTGATTCTGTAATTAGTTACGTTTAGTCAGGTGTTTTTTCTGTTACTGTTTGGTTAGTCCTTAAGTCCTCGTTTCTGGGTTCTGTTTCCTAGGTTCTCTTCTATTGACTGTGTTTGTATTATTATTATTATTATTTATAGATCTGTTCCCCCCGTGTTCTGGTCTCTGGGTGTGTTTACAGTTTTGTTCTTCATCTAGCTCCTCCATGTCCTCATTTGTCCCTATCTGGTTCACCTGCTCTCTCTGCTTCCCTGCCTCCTTGTCTCACCTGTTCCCCTGATTACCTGCCCTATTGTTTCATGTCCACCTTTGTCTGTATTTAAGTTTCCCTTCGTCCTTTGTTCCACGCGGTGTTGTTACGTCTCTTCCATGTCCTCGTGATATGTCTCTTTGGATTTTGTTCTTGCTCTGGATCCTGTTTAGTTCTAGTTTGAAATTGCCTTGTAATCAGGATTATCCTGTCATCCAGCACCTCGCCTGCATGTATGTGGACTCTCTTAAATTAAAGAAGGAGTTTCGAACCCACTCTGCTTTTCTCTGTGCTTGTCTGCCTTTTGGTCCATCACACAAAAATACAACATTATGACAGCTTGTTCACTTCAGATAACATAGTAGTTAGCACAAACTAATGCTAGCTTTGTTTAATATTTAAACTTCAATACACAGTGTTGAATATTAACAACAAATTTTATTAAAATTTTATTCTCTTTGTTTTTTTGTAATTATTTGAATGCAGAATTAAACTATACATGAAAGTTATTAATTTAACCAAAATATTGCTTGTTTAGTTATTCAGGCTATTGATTATTCTTTTCAACCCAGTCTTTGGTAACCTTACCCAAAGACAGTAGTCACTTTAACTCATATTTTGGGTTGAAAACCAAACCCAGTATGGGGACCAGCGTAAGGCATAAGCAAACCAACAGAAAGCTCCCAAGAGCTCGCTGAGGGAGTCAGCCGTACAATCCATCATTTTCTTTGCATGAATGATACATACGTGTTAATAGAAAAAAGCAAAAACTTGTGTGGGTTGATATGTAAAATGGCATCAGGGTAACCAGAGTGTGAAGATTTTGTGTATAACAACACATACTGGGTGCAGCCAGTCACAAATGCAGTGAAAGCTGCCCCTGCAGTCGGTGTGGTTGGTAGTAAATAGGTCAGGGTTCACTGATGCATGTGCCAGAAACAATGTCATTTGAATGCTGTCTGAGGGGTGTGGCTTCATCTCCATCATGGATGAAAATCCTTGTTGTTCTGTGTCCTTAAAATAGCACAATAAACGTGACCAGCCGACCGTGTGCTGGATAACATTGGCAATAACGTAAGCTGCGCTCTACTTACTCTCTCAACGGAAGATCCCGTCTCGGTGAAACATCCAAGAGGGACTCAGTCAGCCAGTCGGGCCGGGATGATGCTGAGTAATATTCCAGGGATGGGCAGAGGCAGACAGGCCCGGCGGAGCGCTGGGACATCTGGGAGTCTCTCTGCAGCGCCGGCAGCTCCGGATGGTCAATGAGAACTGGTTTCCAAACTGTGTCCTGACCCGGTGCACCCCTTCGTCCTCTCATCCATCCATCCCTGCCTGTCCTTTCTCGCACTTCTCATATGGAGCCTATGCTACATGCAGTCACAGCGTCATGCAGCAAAGAGGCAGAAAAAGGATCACTTCTGGCCTCTGCTTTCAAAATAAAAGCTTCATGTACGAAACACTTGCGACAAAGAACCACGGTCGGTGAGATATGCTGTTCATATTTCATGTGACTTCATTTTATTGAGCGAAGGTGCCATTATTAGGCCCGAGCAGGAAAACTGCAAGGGCCTATTGTAATCGCAAGAATTCTTCTTATTATTATTTTTTATTCTTTGTTTTTTCCGTTGCGGGGCAATATGGGGACTTTGCCATGCCCCAAAAGTCACCAAACTTTACCCAAAATTGTTCCCCGCGTAAAATTCTTGTTCCTTAATGTTGTTGTCAGTGGGCGTGGCCAAACCACTTAGCCACGTGAGTTAGGCTAAGTTAGGCAGTTAGTCGTACAGATCTGAAATTTAGAAAAAAAAAGTCTCTTGGGGGTATGCCCTAAAACGCACAGGAAGTCGGCCATTTTGGGTCAAAGCCCAATTTTGGCCGTTTTTCACTTTTACTCACCTCGAACTTTACCGAACTCTTCCTAGGGATTTTGAGCTATCGGGTTCATATTTAGTCAATATGCAGATAAGGCATGATTAAAAGTTATCAAAATTGTGACTTTTCGTCTATGTTGAAGGGGCGTGGCCAGGGCAAAAATATGGCTTTCGTGCCCAAAGTGAAAAAAATGCAATACCTTTACCAAAAAAACATCAAATCACACCAAAGCTGGCATGAAGGAGGACCTTCGGGTTCGCGAAAATCCTATGGGGTAATATGCTAACATCATCAAAGCCACGCCCCCTCAGAACAGGAAGTCACTTTTTTTACTTGGAAAGGTGCCTCTCTGACCCTCTTGACCCAATCACCTTGAAAGTGTGTCAGAAGACAGATAACTAGTGGGTCTAACTTCGTTTGAAGCACAGTGACAATTCATAAAAGGGCGTGGCCGTGGTGGTGCGGCGAAGTTGGACGTCACGCCATGGCCATACGTTTGGCTTTAATTTCCACATACATCATCTGATCTGCACCAAATTCAATATGATTGATCCTACTCCAGTCCCCAACAGAGATCTGATGACATATATGTGGTGGGCGTGGCCTAATTCGTCCACATCGCCCCCTACAAAATTTTAAAAAATCAGCCCCAAACCATGCTTTGACTGAGGATTGTGAAATTTGGTACACATATGTAACTTCTCAGGACCTACAAAAAAGTTTCTTGGAGCATTGGTCCAAGCCCAAAAGGAAGTCGGCCATTTTGGATTGAAGTTGCCATTTTGACCCTGTTTTGGGCGTTTCTAGCCCGCATATCTGAGCAAACTCCTCCTACAGCTTTTGACGTAGAGACGTGAAAATGACTCAGTATATTCTTAAGGCATTGGGGATCAAAAGTTATCAAAAGCTTTTTGATACATGAAAGTGTGTGGGCGTGGCCACGCTCAAAATATGACTTCTCGCCATAAAAGACGAAATTGATATAGCTCCAACAAGGAAAGTCACAGAGACCTGAAACCTTCTCAGATTGATCTGTCTCCGGCCCAGAACAATATTCACTGATCAGATGCTGACATCATCGAAGCCCCGCCCCCTGAGAACAGTAAGTGTCACTTGTTCGTATAGAGAGTCAATGTTTGATGTTCTTCACCTAATCAATGTGAAAATGTCCAAAGTAACAAATAACATGATGGTCTAAGACAGTCGCCAGTACTGACTGCTTTAGCTGGAGGGTGTGGCTATGATGGCGTGGCAATACTGATGTCACTCCACGGCCATACGTTTGGCTGTAAATTACACATGCATGGTCCGATTCACTCCAAAATAAATATAGTTGATCTTTGTCAGCCCCCTAACACCTCTATTGGATTACATTGGAATTTGGATCAACAGCGCCCCCTAGGACACTTCAAGGGCTATATCTCCCTCATACTTCATTGGATCCACTTGAAATGTAGTATACATGATCATGAGTTAGTGATGGACATGTTGACACAGTGAACTGATGACAGCATTTTAGCCCCGCCCACAAACAAACAAGTGAGTGCAGCTTCCTTTAGGAAAGTCCAATTTACTCCAAACTGATTATGGTTGATCTTCTGTCAGCCCCCAAACAGCTCTATTGGATTACATTGGAATTTGGATCTACAGCGCCCCCTAGGACATTTAAAGTGCTTTGTCTCCCTCATACATCATCGGATCTACTTCAAATGTAGTATACATGATTATGAGTTAATGATGGACATGTTGCTCACAGTCCCCCTTAGTGGCAACATTTGCAATTGAACAGCGGACACATTGGTGTCGTGCAGCCGGCGATGCCAGGCTCCTGCGGTGGCTGCACAGGCCGAGTTGCGCTGAGGTGCGAGGGCCTTCAAGGCTGCTTGCAGCTTTAATTAGGCCCGAGCAGGAAAACTGCAAGGGCCTATTGTAATCGCTCGAATTCTTATTCTTTTTTCCGGGGACTTTTGGCGGGGCAATATGGGAACTTTGCCATGCCCCAAAGCTCACCAAATTTTACCCAAAATTGTCCCCCGCGTGAAATTTTCGTTCTTTAATGTCGTCGTCAGTGGGCGTGGCCAAACCACGTAGCCACGCCCCCAAACGTGAGATAGGCCGAACTATAAAGCGTAGAGATGTGAAATTTGGCACAATGCTAGAGCACCTCAAAAGAAGAAAAAAAGTCTCTTGGGGGTATGCCCTAAAATGCACAGGAAGTCGGCCATTTTGGGTCAAAGGCCGATTTTTGCCCGTTTTTCACTTTTACTCACCTCGAACTTTAACGAACTCCTCCTAGGGATTTTGAGCTATCGGGTTCATATTTGGCCTACATGCAGTTTAGGGATGGGGGATTAAAATGTATCAAAATCGTGAGTTTTTGGTCATGTTTAGGGGGCGTGGCCGGGGCACAAACTTAGCGTTCGCGCCGAAAGTGAAAAATTGCAATAACTTTCCCAAAAAAATTGCAAATCACACCAAAGTTGGCAGCAAGGAGGACCTTCGGGTTCCCGACAATCCTATGGGGTCATATGCTGACATCATCAAAGCCACGCCCCCTCAGAACAGGAAGTCACTTTTTTCACTTGGAAAGTTGCCTCTTTGACCCTCTTGACCCAATCAACTTTAAAGTGTGTCAGAAGACAGATAACTAGTGGGTCTAACTTCGTTTGAGGTACAGTGTCTTTTCATAAAAGGGCGTGGCCGTGGCGGCGCCGCGAATTCAGACGTCACACCATGGCCATACGTTTGCCTCTAATTTCCACATAGATCATCTGATCTGCTTCACATTCAATGTGATTGATCCTTGTCCAGTCCCCCACAAAGATCTGATGACATATTCGGTGGGCGTGGCCTAATTCGTCCACAGCGCCCCCTAGAATATTTCAAAAAATCAGCCCCAAGCCATGCTTTGACCGAGGATTGTGAAATTTGGTACACATATGTCACTTCTTAGGACCTACAAAAAAGTCTCTTGGAGCATTGGTCCAAACCCCACAGGAAGTCTGCCATTTTGGATTGAAGTTGCCATTTTGACCCTGTTTTGACCGTTTCTAACCCGCATATCTGAGCGAACTCCTCCTACAGCTTTTGACTTAGAGACTTGAAAATCACTCAGTATATTCTTAAGGGATTGGGGATCAAAAGTTATCAAAAGCTTTTTGATACATGAAAGCGTGTGGGCGTGGCCACGCCTCAAAATATGACTTCTTGCCATAAAACACTACATTGATATAGCTCCTACAAGGAAAGTCACAGACAAATGAAACCTTCTGGGATTGATCTGCCTCTAGGCCTCAACAATATTCACTGATCAGATGCTGACATCATCGAAGCCCCGCCCCTTGACAACAGAAAGTGTCCCGTTTTCCTTTACAGAATCAGTGTTTGATGTTCTTCACCTAATCAATGTGAAACTGTCCCAAGTAACAGATAACATGATGGTCTTAGACAGTCGCCAGTACTTACTGCTTTAGCTGGAGAGTGTGGCTATGATGGCGTGCCGTATTATGATGTCACGCCACGGCCATACGTTTGCCTCTAAATTACACAAGCATGGTCCGATTCACTCCAAACTGAATATTCTTGATCTTTGTCAGCCCCCAAACAGCTCTATTGGATTACATTTAAATTTGGATCAATAGCGCCCCCTAGGACACTTCAAGGGCTATATCTCCCTCATACATCATCGGATCCACTTGAAATGTAGTATACATGATCATGAGTTAATGATGGACATTTTGACACAGTCAATTGATGATGTCGTTTTAGCCCCACCCACAAACAAACAAGTGAGTGCAGCTTCCATCTGGAAGGTCAGATTTACTCGAAATTTTGAATGCTTTTTGCCAGACTGAAACTCTGCATGACCGAAGATAATATGACATGTTGCTCAAAGTGCCACCTACTGGCGACGTGTTTAAGTGACGCAGTGTCATCGTATGTGGCGTGTAGGAGGCAATGCCAGGCTCCTGCGGTCGCTCAACAGCCCGAGTTGCGCTGAGGGGTGCGAGGGCCTTCAAAGCTGCTTGCAGGTTTCTAGTTATTATTATTTCTATAGAGGGTCAGATATTCAAAGCACAACACAGGGAAAACAAGCTGCTGGAAAATTATTATAAAGGAAATATTTTTTATATATTATTTTTTGTTCTTGTTGCACTTGTAACACCAACATTAAAACAAGCCTAAAGCATTATGCTGCCACCACCATACAGTTACTACAGTGGTCTTAGACCTGAAAGCCTCACCTTAACCTGACATTTTGGTCGAACAATTCAGTCACTGTATCATCTGACCATAAACGTTTTCTCCAGAAGATTCATCCATGTTGGCAGCTGCAAATGTCAGTCAAGCTTGTGGATATCAGTTTTGGACCAGTGGCCTCTTTCTTGGTTGGCACCTTTTCCAACCACAGCAAAGTAGAACCTGGTGTTCCTATAGTTTCCAGTTCATGGCAACCTTGAGGCATGGTTGTTACTGAACATCCAGTCAATTAAGCTTCGTTTGGGTCTTTGTCTAGAGCTTGGCAATGTGGTAACATTTTGAATAACTTCTACTTAATAACAATTATTGACCTAATTGTCTTGGAATCTGCAGTTGCTTAGAAATGACTCCAATGTATTCCAAACTTGTACAAATCTACACTATATTCTCCTTCTTAGATCTCCACTGGCTTCTTTGGACTTCTTTTGGCAAATAATTTTTATGCTGGCAAAGACAAACAACCTGCTCCAATCAATTGTTGTTATTGATTAGACATAGGGCTTAGTCTTGACAAGTTCAAAGCCATTGTATCCCTCAGGTCTACTTAATAGAAGATGTATATAAAGGCATGTATATACTTGATCTTGTAAGTATAAGGATGACGGTGTATGGATGGGAAAGAATTTAATCTTAGCCATACAGTCCAACTTGTGCACCTAGTTCCATTAATTATTCCAATCAGGAAAAACAATGGTTCATATCAACCATTAGAATCCCTGAATTACTGTGATATTCAGGCCCATGTTGAATAAAAACTATATATAAGATCTGTAAGTGTGTGTGTGTGTGTGTGTGTGTGTGAATTACTGAATGGAAAACACATTGTACAACACTGTGTAGAACCTAGAAAGGGTTTAGGGTTTAAGTATGGACATTTTAGAACGTTCTTCATATTTTCTGTTAGGTTGTTCAGATTTCTATTCTGATGCTTCTGCGTCTGTTTTTAAAATTGTGTTTTACAAAGTGTATATATTTTCTTTTTTGGAAATGCTATTCAGGGTTAGTGGTTTTTGTTTTGTCTACTTCTAGTACTGTAACCATAATGTTTTTCAGCATTCAAGGTTCTTCTTTATCTGCATTCAGTGATCCAAACCAAAACCAGTTATGTGCTTCAGCGCTTCACCTTTCCGATTACTGTTTCTTATGCAAAGTACAGCTGATTTCGAGTGACTATTTGAAAAGCTCCAAAACAAAAAGAGCCTCCAATGGATTACTGTGATCAGAGCTTCCGAATAAACCTTCTGTTCTCAACATCAAGTTATAAACCTTTTACAGCATGTAACACAAGAAATACCTACGACATTAACCCTGCAAAAAGACCAAGTCCATATTCAATATTTCAGGATAAATACTCAGCCCAATAAAAATCCAGAACCAAATCCTACTGGAAATGTGTGGCAAAACTTGATTATTTACATTCAAAGACACTTTCCTTCCAAAACTCCTGTAGCTTGAGCTATTTTGCAAAGAGGAGTGGGCAAAAGATGGATTGTCTAGATGGGCAAGGTTGGTAGAGACATACCCCAGCTGTAATTGCAGCATACGGTGGTTCTACAAAGTTTTAACTCAGAGGCTGAAATACAAATGTATGCCACACTTTTAGATTTTTATTTCTAAAAAACTGAAATGTATCATTTTCCTTTCCACTGCACTAGCCACTTTGTGCTGGTCCGTCACATAAAATCACTGTAAATTACAACAAAGTGTGTAGTTGTAATTTCACAAAGCCTCATACTGTCAATACAGAGGACTACTTTGCATTTTTACACAAAACAAGATATTAAGTCTCTGTCTAAACAGCAGGTGAGAACTTAATTAATAATTACCACCAAGTTTATTTGAAGTTATTGTCACGGAGTGACATTTTGGACTTTGTCTTATGGTTTCTGTGATGGTTTATTTTGTCTAGATGTTTCTATTATGTTTATTTGTCTGTTTTGCTCCTGCTACCGCCTCCTGGTGTTTTGTTGATTTCCTCCCTTACCAAGTTTTCCTTATGGTTCTATTATTATTACTCTCTATATTATGGTTCTTTGTTCTCCTGGATTCTTTAGCTCCTCTTTTAGTATCTCTGTGTTTATTTATGTTTGGTATTTTTTTCACCTTGCACTCTTCTTGTTTTTCTAGTCTATGTTTTCTGTTCCTCCCTGTCGTTATTCCCTTTCTGTGTTTTTATTCTGTTCTGTCTAGCTTAGTTCTTTATGTTTAGTTTCTAGTGTTCCAGTTCTTCTTCCTGTTAGGTCAGCTTGAGTTATTGTTTACTTTTATTCTAGTCCTCTGCTTCATTCTCAGTTTGTTCTTTCAGTGTTTGTTTGTTTACTTGTAGTCGGGGTTTCTTTATGGTTTCCTTTTGCTTAGGCCTTAGGTTCTTGTTATTCTTCTGTTCCTTCCAGTTACTCTGTTTCATTAACCTCTTGGTTATTCTAGATGTCTTATGTTTTGGTTTAGTCTATTGTTCTGCTTAGGTCTATGTTTCTCTTTATTGGTTAATCAGTTCCACCTGTCCCTTCAGCCTCCCTGTCTCCTTGCCACACCTGTTCTGTGTCTCTTTGATTATCTTCCCTTTGTTCTCCTCTCACGTCTCCCTGTATATTAGTTGGTCTGTGCTCTTTGTTCCCTGCTGGTTCCTCTGTTTGTTCACACTCTGTTCTGCCTGTTCATTCACGCACAACCCTCATCCTTGCCATGCTCCTGTATTGTCAGTAAGTTGTTTTGGATTCAGACTCTGGTCACTACCTGCAGTGTGTTTTTGTTATGGTTTTGATATTTTGACTAAACTGAAGAATGATTGAAATGCTGCGCCCGAGCTCTTGTCTGCGCTTCGGGCCACCCCAAAACCCCACTGTGACAGTTATTCAAGAAACATTAAGGCTACTAAAGCTTCCATGTTTTTTTATTTATTTTTTTATTTTTTATTGTGAGACCAATGAAACAAAGTGTCAAGAAAAGCAACCACAAGATTAGTAAAGGATCATTTTAAATCAAATCTTCATTTTTCAGTTTAAATTTGTCTCTGAGATATGGGTGGACATAACAGGACAGACTGAAAAACACCCAGTGATTTTCTTCTCATAAGAAATACCCACTAGGACCACCTGATCTGATAAAACAGTAGATGGCAGCAGAGAGCTGGTGTGGACCAACGGCACGTGTTACACGACCAATTTATGCAAATGAGGTGCAATAAAACGGTAATTGCACTTTGGATCAGCGTTGGGTGTAGTGCAACATGTGCGTCATAATTCAGAAAACATGCACATTGAATATTGTGTAATAAATGTGCTCGTATGATGATTGAATCCATACATTGGATTGTCTAGGATTTTGTAACGATGCATGGTCCTGCCCTGTACAGTAAGCAGCACATACGTCACACCACCCGCGCCTCCGCTCCCATTTATGCGTGTTTTCATCCACATTCTGCTTCAAGAGCCCAGAAGACACAGCACATGCGGGTTTGAAGGATGCGTGACTTCTTGCACTTTTTATTCTACTATTCTTTTAAATGATGGCTCAGATTTAAGCGTTGAATTACAACCAGTTTCTTGCTCCTCCGGCTGATGAATCTGCATGCTTCGTTTCCAGATGGTGCAGAGAAACTTTGATAAAAGGTGTTTTCACGCGTGGATCAGGAGAACTCAGCATATAGAGAAAGCAAGCACACAGCTGGGAGGAAGATGATATCGGATTGGGATTAATTCAGATCGCTTGAGGACTGCTCACTGTTTTTTTTTTTTTTTTTTTTTTATGATTCCACTAGATATGGAGGAAAAGATTCACCTTGTTTATCACCAGAACATCGCAGTTTAGCCTCACTGACTCGTTATCTGGTGCTCAGGTCAATTATCAGTCGGCCTCCCCCCTTCAGATCCACTCCAATAGGAGCAACTTTTCACACTTTAACCCAGACCTCCAACCCGAAGATGAATTTTGACCAGATCCTCTCTGCCATCGGCGGCTTTGGGAAATACCAGAAGATTTTGTACATCTGGATTTGTTTACCTCAGATCCTCCTAGCCTTCCACATGATGGTGAGCATCTTCACCGGGGCCACGCCGCCCTATCGCTGTCGGGAGAGCTCCAGCTCAGGAGTTGAGAATCAGACTTTACTCCTCGATGCAGGCGCAGGGAACCTGAGTCTCTCGGAGTCCTCCTGCTTCTCCTCGCAGGTGCTGCTGCAGCAGGACAACCTGACGGAGCGCGTCCCGTGTGCCCACGGATGGGTGTACCGCAAGGAGACCTTCCAAAGCACCACTGTCACCGAGGTACTGAGGATGATCAGATGCAGAAACAGCTCAACACAAGAATACATTCACTCTGCTGCATTGGAACAAGATAATCTGTCCGTTTTTTTTTGTGTGTTTGTTTTACTAATTTTCCATTCATCTTTTTAAACAGCTGTTTTTACTTGATTTTAGTGGTTAGTATTTTTTTAATGAATTGGTGCTTTTTTGCTAGGAATAATTGTATTTGCTTATTTACCGATGTGAAGTTACCAATGAGTGCAATGTTTTTTGGCGATGCATTAAAACCCTCTGTCCAAAGCAAATTTCTTCCAAGGGAGACAATCAAAGATAAATTTGACAGATAAGTTTCATAATGGCTACATTTTAATTGACTTAATAAGAGACTCCTTTAGGTAAATAGTGGGACCCATACTGATTCTAGATGTGTTGTAGAATTTAAACTGGTTTTCTCAAAGCCCATAGATCCACACAGGGTGCCTACTTGGAAATGCAATATTGGTTGCTTTTAGTCAACCCAAATTGGTCCCATACCAGAACCCCATTGTGTGCCCATTTACACTTAGTGCCCCCCACTGCTTGAACTTAATTATATTCACAAACAGATTGTCATTGTTGGACAAACACCTTATACTTTTTTAAAAAAAATTAGATTTTTCAGGAAATAAAAAAAAAAAACGACTTTCTTCTAAATGCAAATTCATGCTGTTTAGTCAAAGACACGTGCTGTTTTTATTACTTTTCAATAGTTATTGAATGTAAATTGTTTCTGTTGCAGCATTTTGGGCTCTCGATACAAAAAAAGAGGGAGGTCAGAGTGATATGAACGTTTGTTAGTACTGTAATACCTTGATGGGGTAACCTTTAGTCACTAATGATGCAAAAGTTAGCATCTGATTTGTAGCTTCTTGTAAACCATTTTAATAAGTATGAACTAAAATTGATCATCTCCAGTCTAACTCTAAAGTACTTACACTGATACTTAAACATAAAGTCCTACACTGATCATGATGCTTCAAAACACAGTTTAAGCTTTATGAAACTTTTCTGTGAAAAGGGTAAAATGGAGAATTTCAAAGGTTTTTTAGCACTAGTAGCACATCAGAATGATACAGGCATAAATATGGACCAGTCAAACCTGGGCTGGAATATTCTGCACTGATTAGATTCTTTTAAACACAGTTTGTTATTTGTGAAACCTGGTTAAAAATAGTTTTAGATTATCGTGTTCTAGATTTTGAACTAGGGATGATTAATTGTAGTCCAGAATACTTAAATGAAACGCTTAAATAACTCTTTAGTTAAGCTCCCAGTCAGTAGCTATGAATCAGATACCAACTTTAGCAATATCCGTGTTGGACGACCATAATTTCTTACAACACCTTGACATAGCTCTCTGCATTTGTAAACTTGATCTACTTGGCCCTCTCGGACAACTACACACTTCTATTTCAACAATTTTTAGGTCACCCGAATATATAGGTTTCACTATTGCTCACAGGGGCCGATATTGCCCTGGTTTATACAACATCTACTCAGAGGAGAAGAAGAAAATAGCTGAAGAATTTTAATTGATGTATTTTATCATTGTTGTCCCTGAGAGATACACATTGTGAAAACTGTAGATTACTCGTCATTGTGTTTCAAGCATTGTTATTGTTTTTCTTTTTCTAGTCAAGATCTGCCCTGTCATTTTCTTTATCTGCTGGTTGTTTGGCACAATCCTCTGGCTGGGAGTATTGTTGTTGCTGACGCACATAACACCCACCGTTTTTACAAAAATCAGGGAGCATGAGGGTCCTAGCAGACTCTGTTGAGCTGGTACAGACGATGAAATTTATGCTGACTTTGTTGTCGAACGAACAGTAGAGCAGACAGGGATGTATAAATAAAGCCTTACACTGTTCACAATCAGAGGAGTTGTCAACTATCTATGGAGGGACCTTGTAAAAAAAATCAATAGAAAACTTGTTTCCAAAGCTACTGAAGGACCCAGAGGGCCAATGGAATGGCCCTCTGGGTTGTGAGCAACACTGAAAACCACCACTGCTAAGTAAGCATTTATTATGGCAACTATTATAGAACTAATTATAGAACTGCACCAAAACTTGACCAAGTATGTAGGAGCAAAAACACTACTGTGTATGAATATGACACGTGCTACAAACACACTCAGACAGGCACACAAACACACACACTATGTGCAACAGACTTTCTGACAGAGACAAACCAACCACAAACCACACAGATATTTTTTGTGGTTGTTTTTGTGCTTCCATAAGGACCTGCTACAAATAGTTTGCAACATTTTAGCACATTGGGGTCATTTTGGCTCTCTTGCTCTTTGGTTTAATTTCCTGAGCCCACTTTTTTATAAAAACCCTCTAACTTTGGTATTTCCTATTTACACTGGGATGCTTTTGGATCTACTTGTAGCCACATTTGTTTTATATGTTTCTTTTGTTTTGTGCCACATTTGTGACATTTTGTATCTCAGTTAAGAGGTTCTCTAATGTATTTCTGTGTGTCTCCTCTTTTTGTGTCAGGCTAGCAGTGTTTAAGCACAAATCATGAAAACAGAAAAGCTGTAGAAATTAAAAAGAAAAAGTAAACATGATGAAAAATATTTGTTTTAACACACTGAGTGGACTTCAGGGTGAAGCTCTAACTTTTACATAATTGTTTGCAAGTTGGATTCTCCAGCCAATGGAGTTATAGGACGTATAGTACCTTTCAAACATGTTGAACCTTTGCAAATTACATCACGTTTAAGTCACTAACATCAGTGTTTTTTTTGAGAGTTTATGTGATAGATCAACAAAAAGTAGTTATAATTCAACGATGGGAGGAAAACAAGAAAAAATCTGTAAAGTGTGGCATGCATTTGTAATCAGCCCTGCTTGCTTGAATAAGTAAACAAAATCAAATCCATCATCTCGAAATAGAGACACATTATTACAACATTTATGCATGACTAAGCATTGTTTAGACAAACAGACAAGTGGACCTGAGTAAGTCTGGAGGAGTGGCAGTGATCCACAGCTCAGGTGTACTCCACAAATCTGACCTTTAAGAAAGAGTGGCAAGGAGAAAGCTGTTATTGAAATTAAGCCATAAAAAGTCCTGTTTGCAGTTTGCTACAAGGCGTGTATGTGACACAGCAAACATATGAAAGAAGGCAGGAAAGCCAAAACTTGGTGTAGCACAAAACTAACACTGCACATAACCCCAGAATATACCATACCAACAGAAAAGCATGGTGGTGGCAGCATCATGCTGTGGGAATGATTTTGTTCCATGGTGCACCTTATCTTTAAAATGGAAACAGTGCTGAGGCAAGGAAGGAATTTTCCAATAAAGACGATTAAAAGTCTAAGTTTACTAAATAAAATGCTAAAAACTTAACTCTGTGGATGTACGAAGCTAGTAGAGACTAAGTCCTTTTTCAGTTGTGATGTGTTCTACATAGTGTTGACTCAGGAGGGGCTGAATACAAATGCATGTCAAACATTTGTATTCATAAAAAATGCTGATTACCATGTGTCATTTTTTTCCCACTTCACAATTGTATCTGCTGTGCGTTGGTCTTTCTCAAACAATCCCAGTGCAATACATTGATGTCTGTGGTTGTAACATGATGAAATGTGAAAACATTCAAGGGCTATGAATACTTTTGTAAAACTCTAAATGAGCCCCTCACACCTTATATTTCAGTTCTTCACCAGAATTCTACAAAAAAGCTTCTTAAACGTCTCATGTCTAACTTCTTCAGAAAGACTCTTTTTTTTTTTTTTTTTCTTTGATTAGAAACATTTAATCGTATCACCAAAGAAAACCTAAATGCTTTGTAGGCATCCCTTCATAAGCAAATCATATTTCTTTGTCCAATTATGAATCCTTCTGTGGTGTCTTACATGATGAACATGTCTGACAACAAACAGCCACAAAAGTAAAACCTGCACGAAGACACATTCCACCTGGACACACTCATCTGTAAATGAGAAAACAAATAGGATTCAGTAACAGTTTAAACTATTTGCTTTCTTCTTCTACCAGTGGGACCTGGTGTGCAGCAAAGCAGGACTGAACAGTCTCGGATCATCCATCTACATGTTCGGCCTCTTGGTGGGGTCTGTGCTGTTCGGAGCCATGGCTGACAGGTAAGGCTGTGCAGCTGTCTTTCTGCCCTCAAATCCCTGACTCTGCGTCAGACGCTAGACTCTGGCTGATCCAGGCAGATTTTCTGCATCAAAGCATGGTTAAAGGGGCGGTCACAGCTGGAGTCCTTAGGCATGTGGTTGTTATGTGTAAGCAGGGCAGCTGACAAACCGCGGCGAGTTAGTTCAAGAGTTAAAAATTCTCAAGCCGGTTTGACTCAAACTGGCGAATAGGGCTGACCTTTTCTTGTTACCTCTGCAAAAACCAGCCAACTAGTGTCTGGTTGGTGTTTGTTTTAGATATGGAATCTTCTGAGAAATGGTACAGTCTCTTCCTAATAAAAACAAAACAGTAAATTCAGGAAAATATAAAAGTAGGAGTAGGGGTGCAAACGTACAGAATTTCTTTGATTTAAATATGCTATGACTAGAATAGAACTGACTGTAGATTTGGTTTGATTATTATTAAATAATTAAGGATAATCAGGAATAGCCAATAGTTTGAAGTAGTTTTTGATATAGAGACAATCAAATGTAAGAGTTATTCCTCAATGCACCTTAAAAGTCCAGCTGTTGGGATATTCTGTCTTCTCACAGGGATTCCTGTTGTGCAGCATTTTAGCCTGGTTGTTACTACAGGCACCAGGATTTCAACCTTACCTATTTGTTTCTCCAGTACCTGTGGTGTTCACATTTGACTTGAAGTTGTTTTAAGGATTGAAAAGTGATCAGAAACCTTTGGTCCGGTCCATCTTTCTTTCTTCTTCATCACTGTATTTGAATAAAATACATGGGAGTGTGTATGTGTTAAAAAAGCGTTGTATTTGTTAGGAAGACGTGAGTCAAACAGAAAGAGCTGTATCGAACATTTCCGTTACATACTCATGTAGCATTACACCCCAAAGTAGAAGTGAATGAAATATGTCTTAAATCTGCACTTAATTTTGAATACAAGCTAAAGTAGACATATAGAGTTAAAAGGCCATGTTAATTGTCACTTACAAAAATGAAATCATCATATTTATCTTTAATACTTTTAACATATATACATGTGATATATTTCCTGTATTATTCAAGTAAACAACCAAAAAATATGACAGAGGGAAGAGTACCGGTATATAAAAAAATCAAAAACAAAACACAGTGAACTGTTTGCACAAGGGGGCACACCCTTAAACTAATATTTTGTTAAACCAAATTCTGCTTTAAAAATCTTTATTCAGTCTTGTCGGGTACACACATGTCAGAGAAATATAGAAAATCCGATTAGCCATAAATAAAGTTCAGTTGTCCTAGCAGGATTTTCCTGACTTAGGTTATATTGTATGTTTCATGTCATGGATCTAAGTCCTAGAAAATGTGTTATAAATGAAGACGTGTCTGAATAAGATACTACTAATTGCCTATGAATATCTGATATGGCTGGATATTGTTAAAAAATCTATATGATGGAATGAATGACTTTTATCATCAGACTAAGGGAAGCTATCTTTACCAGTAAGTTGGAAAAACTGACATAAGACGCATTGGAAGACACATTGGTGGAAGACTGTGGGCAACGTACTGAACATCTGCAACCAGGATTATGCTATTTGGGTGAGCTTTTAGAAAGTTGGCTTGCAACTGTAGGTTTTTCATTGGGATTCTATGTGATAAACCATCACAATTAAGGCACAGTGCTCAACATGTGGGAAAATGATACAGTAGCAACTCTATTAGTTGAAAGAGGTTTTCCATCTGAGTCATGTCCATCACTCCTCTCTCTGTTGAAGGTACGGCCGACGTTTCGTCCTGCTGCTGTCCATCGCTCTGCAGACTGTGCTCGGAGTTGCTGTAGCTTTTGCACCCAACTTCCCAGTCTACGTGATTCTTCGCTTTGCTGTCGGGACCACCATATCTGGAGTCATTATCAATGCTTTCGTACTAGGTATAAACTAAATGATCCCACTCAAACACAAACAAGACAGCGCACAGAATAGGATCAGGTCTGGAACAAATGTACAGCTGTTGAATTGAGAAGATATTGAAATTAAAGATAATCACTGGCTGGCAAAGAGACATAACAAGCCACAAAGACGAATGCATCTTTTATTGTAGCATAATGTCACACTGTTAAATTAGTGAAAACTTTAACTTTTAGTTTGAGTACATTTACATTTGACATAGCGCATATTTCTATTACCCAATCTTCAAAATGGGAATTGGAAGAAAACCTGCCATTTATGTTACGCAGATGTGTGTTGCTTTACATTTTACAGTCAGGACATGGCTACCAGAAAATAGCTGCTTGCCTAAGTTTGCCCAAATCTACACTAAGAGCAATGGCAAAAATGCTTTTAAAAGTTGTAGCAAACAAGACTGGATTGGGACTATCCCTTGTCACCTTGCACAGTGAGCAGAATAGCATGTAAGGTATAGAAAACATATCCGAAGCTCAATGTGGGACAACCGCATCAAAAAGTGGCATCTTGGGTTCACCAAGTTTCCATAATATCCTTTTTTTTTTTTTTTAACGGTGTCCTGTCCAGCAGAGTAGCGCTCAGAATTGTTGTCGGAGTACCAAGAAATTGCCCAACAGATCTACTTTCACAAGCGGAGCATCACAGCTAATGCTTTAAAGCTCTGCTTGATATTTATAAAATAAACTTTATTATACACTTCTTTGGGAATATTTCAATTGTTACGGAGACTGAAATAAAAAGGAAAAAAGAGGCTCGAAAAAAGGGGGAGAGGGGGCAAAAGGGAAAAGGGGAGAAAAGGAGGAAGGAGTGGAGGAGAGAAAGAAGGATGAAGAGAATACAAGATTTTTTTTTTTTTAACAAAATAGTACATGGTAATTCTGAATATAAAATGTACTTAGTGAGAGTTGCAGCCCAATATAGAACATCTGTGTATCTGTCAACAACTGAAGCTCAACACCTGTATGAGTGTGGACGCGCTTTTGTATACAAGGTTTCTCCACAAAAATAGGTCGGGCCTATGTACAAAAGAGGGGTCCACATGGCTCAAACCAGCCCGCCAACAAGAGCCGCCCCAGGACGGAGCAGTCCCGACCCCCCAATGAGCTCTGATCCCCATGAGTCTCCCACCCCCAGTGAACCCCAACATGAACCTCCCCACAGGGCCACCCCCAACAAGGACACCGATATCGAACACATGCTCCTGAACCCAAACGGCACGAATCCCCTCCTCCACAGGGGGACACCCCCACAGGTGAATTCCATAGCCGAGAAGCCGATGAAGCCACACCCACACAGCACAAGCTCCACACAAAGCACCCCCTGTGCACCCCGATCCCCCACCACACAGCGCGACGCAACGCCAAGGCAAGGGCCCCGCACAACATCACCCCCGCCCACTGGTGCAACAGGGCAGACCCCACCGAGCACCACACCCACAACAGGACCCCCGACCTCGCACCATGATGGGACAAACTCACCCACCAAGAGGTCCCCGGCCAGCGTCAGGCACCCAGGGCCAGTGTCCCCCACCACACCCCCCTCAGCCACAAAAAAAGACTACATCACTGCCACTCCAACGACCGCCCAGGGAGAAACACTATCCAGCTCAGCTCCACCATCGCCGCCCAGTCGATCCAAATGCCGGTGACCCCACATCCTAGAAGTGGACACAACCCCGCCACCCCACAGGCTGCAGCCCCTCCACGCCATACCCCAGCCCACCACCCCGATCCCCCCGGACATGACAACCAGCAGAGCAGCACACCGCCAAGCCCGCCCAACCCCCCCAGACACCGCCAGCAGCTCCAGCACACCAGTCCACGAGAGGGATACATGCACCAGCCGGGTACCTCGGCCATGCAGGCCAACCGCTCCAGGCCAAGCACAACCCGCCAGCCGCCCCGGTGCAGTCACAAGACATGCTCCGCCGCCCCACCCACTCGACCGCCAACCACAGCCCGGCGCCCGACCATGGGCCAGAACCATAGAAGGAAGGAGTGGAAGAAGGCCATGGCAGCACCAGTTACCGGGTGCCCCGCTAACTCCACCCCCAAACCCGGGCGCCCCAGCCTCCCAGCCACCTGCATCCCTGCATGGTGCACCACGGCCCACCCGTGCAGGCCAGCCCCTCCACCAAAGCGGGGCCACATCCCAATCAAGGCCGTGCACCCCCCAGCCGGCAGACCAGGACCCAAAGCCAGGGGCCGAGATCCAAGGGAACCCAAGCGACCCCGAGAGAGCCAAACGCCAGCACCAGACAAGACCCGACCCCCAACCCAAGCCCAGACCCGACTAGAGGGCCCACTCCCTCTCCCGGCCTCCGACCACAGATGGGAAATGGCGAACGGGGGTGTGAAAAGACCCCAAGCCTGCCTCCGCTAGCTCAAATGTGGTGTTGATGTGTGTTGTTGTAGTGTGCATTTAAAAAGAAAAAACAGTGAGGAAGAGGGTCTGCCCCACCCCGGACACCCCAAATGCCCCAACCCAGACACCCCCCTAAATCCGCCACAATGCCCCACAGGATGAAGACAAGGGTGCCCCACCCCCACTAGGTGATGGAGCTGATTAAAGGAGCCCAGAGAGATTGATCTGACATGGAGGCAGAGGCTGTCTCAAGGCTTATTTCATCCAACAGAAAATTTCTATACTGATTAATATTAAGAAGGTTTTTATTTTTCCAGTTCATGAGGATAGTTTTCTTAGCAATGCATAAGGCAGTGAAAACCATGTGAACTGAATTTGTCTCTATGATGACATCCTCTAAGTTGCCCAACAGGCAAACTGAAGGGGAAGGTGAAATATTACATCTCAGACACTTTGATAAGTCTTCACATATCAAGCACCAGAACCTCTGAACGGGTGTACATAACCATAGTGCATGGATGTAATTGTCTGGTATATTGCTTGTGCAGTGTAAGCAAGTATTAGAAGGTTCCAAGCCCATCCTGAACATCTGTTGATCTGTATAGTATGAAGGATTTTATATTGTATTAATTGCAAACTGGGGTTACTTGTCAGTTTAAAAGTTCTGGAACATATCTGAGACCAGAATGTTTAGTCAAAGTTAACTGATAAGTCCACCTCTCATTTCGTAATAGGAAGGGAAATTGATTCATCTATATTAGACCGTGTCCTGTATATTTTAGACATTAATTTGGGGGGTTTGAGTTTTAGGAACTCTAGTACACTTGATGGCATTTGTAACCCAACGTTTTAAGTCTAAATTTATTTTTTATTATAGATTTAATTTGTTGATATTCTAAAAATATATTCTTGTCCATCCCGTATTGTATAATTAATCTGTTAAATGGGATGAACTGAATTCCTTCAAATATATGTTCCAGGTATTCAATTCCTTTACTCCTCCAATATGGAACATTTATCATATAATTTTTTTGTTTGATGTCAGGGTTGTTCCAAATGGGTGTATGTCTACATGAGATTAGTGAAGACCCTGTCATTTTTAAATATTCCCACCATGCTTTCAGAGAGGTGCTGACGTTGAGGCTTTTGAAGCATACATGCCATTTTATATTTGAGCTAATAAATGGTAAATCGGAAACCTTTATATTATTGCATAATGTCTGTTCTACGTCTAGCCAGGGTTCATCTAGAGGACTGTGTTTAAACCATTTTGAGATGTAATGTAGCCTGTTAGCTAAGACGTAAAGATGAAAGTTAGGCAGATCTAGTCCTCCTTTATCTTTGGTCTTTTGTAGTGTTTTTAGGCTAATACGTGAGGGCTTATCTTTCCAGAAAACTTTAGTGATGAAGGAGTCCAGAGATCTAAACCAGTCAGATGATGGTTTATTCGGAATCGTTGAAAATAAGTAATTGATTTTTGGCAAGACCATCATTTTTATTGAAGCAACCCTGCCCATGAGTGATATGGGTAGAGATTTCCATCTAGCAAGATCATCTTCCACTTTTTGTAAGACCGGGATGTCATTTAGTTTAGTTAAATCTGCCAATCTAGGAGAAACGTTAATGCCCAAATATGTAATATTCCCTGACTGTAGTTGTATATTAGGAAAATTGTGGAAAGAACAATTAATTGCAAGAACTGTTCATTTTAACCAATTTATAGAATAGTCTGAAATTCTTGAGGAAGAATTTATCAATCCAATTACCTGAGCGACAGAGGTTTGCGAATGCTGGAGAAAGAGTAATACATCATCTGCATAAAGACATATTTATGTTCAATATTCCTGCATTTGATGCCTTTAATATCTTTAGTTTGTCTGATTGCTGCTGCTAGTGGTTAAATAAAAATAGCAAATAATGAGGGGGAAAGTGGGTATCCCTGCCTGGTGCCTCTCTGAAGACAGAAGCGGGAAGATGTTTGATTATTTGTTCTGATACATATCAGAACAAATGACCAAACATCAGAAGTCTCCATAATATCCATTAGACCCCATCTACTGGCCAACCGGTATGGTACACATGACGTTGAAAACCCTTTTCTTTACTACCATTATAAATGTAAGCATGTTTAGTTCAGCCAGATAAGATTAGGATGGAATATTTTGGGCAACAAACACTTTAGATGGAAAATAAAACTAAAGTAAATGATTTAATATGTGTAAAAGCATCTTATGCCCATTGTTAATTATGGTTGGGGATCTGTGATGCTGTGGGCTTGTTTATCCTTTAAAGCCACATGAACCTTACTGGAGTGCAATGTATCATTAAATCTTTATAATAGACATTAAACAAAATAAACATTCTTACTTTCTCATTATACTCAACATGAGTTGAATTGGGTCTTTCAGCAAGATGATGTTGAACTAAAGTCTTGGTTACTCTTAGTGGAAAGCTGCAGGCATCCAGTTAAGGATGAGTCTTCACTTGTCCTTTTGTAGTTTTATTAAGTTCTGTTCAGTTTAGTGCTCATTAGAGTTCCATTGTCTATGGTTCTATAAAGTACACAGGTTAAAGAACCAATTAGGATATTGGTCACAGAATCTGTGCAAAGTATTCATTCAACTTAGAAATAGTTCAAAACAAATAATAAGCAGTAAACTAAATCCTAGCAATCAAAGATAACTTCAATATCTAGAATAAAGAAGATATTAAACATTTATATAAATAATAGTCAAATCTACATAACCTTCCATTAATTTTCTTCCACATTTGTCAAGCAAACATACTATATTGAATTAGCTAAATACAACTGGACTTAGTTTTAGCTTTGTCATTCTCATCCAATAAATAATATTAAACTTTCTAATTAGTATTTGTTTACAGCTTGCTGCACACACACACACACACAAAGCTTTCCTCCATAGCTTAAGTAACTTTAAACAAAGTCCTTCATAGTCTACAGCCTGTGCTGCTGCTCTGGAAAATCCCAGAATATTCAGGCTTTGATTGGCTGCAATTAACTGTGATTGGCAGGTGGGCCAGCCAATGACAGTGCAGAGAAGATTTTAATGTACAGGCAGGCAAACTTCTAATCCATTCCATGGCTGTTCTATAGGCAAAGAGGGGTGCTACACTGTGTTCACAGCAGAGGTGCCAAAAAGGGTGACATAGGGATCAAAATTTACTTTCCAATGTTTGATATATTTTTTCTTACTGAATTGTACCAATCCCACAGCAATAAAATATTAATCTATTTTCACACATCTTTACCAGGGGTGCCATGAAGTGTACAGTGTGCTGTTTGCATTACAGAAAAATTATTATAATTAGGTTTTAATTATTTACACTAGCAGCAGCCATTGCATGTCACCTGTGTATTATTTCTTCTGGGAAAGTATTAATTCATTGTTTTCTTTTTAATCCTTGCCACTTTATCCTCCACCTCATAGCCTCAAGCCTCAGTCAAACCCCATGCCTATGATTCCCCCTTTCCTATCTTGTCCTCTTGCCTCCAAAACCTCCTTAATGTTTCTCCCCCAGGTACTGAGTGGACGTGTACCAAGAGACGTATGCTGGCTGGCATTATCACAGACTACACCTTCGGCCTGGGTTACATGCTGCTTGCAGGGGTGGCCTATCTGATACGGGACTGGAGAAAGCTGCAGCTCGCTATATCGGCCCCAGGCTTCCTGCTTATCTTCTATATACGGTGGGAGGTTCAACCAGCATCTAAACTTTGGATCTACTGTGCATTCATGCTATAGATGTATGCCCTCTCTGTGGCGCGCCCTCTCTGTGGCGCTCATTTCCTCCTCTCCCCCTATATCTGCCTCTGTGTGCTCTGTCTCCCATCAGGGTGCTCCCCCAGTCTGCCAGATGGTTACTGGCCAACGACAGGACAGAGGAGGCCATCGCACTCCTCCGCAAAGCAGCACTTGTTAACGGCCGGGTTTTACCTCCTGCTGTAAAGGTGCGTGCTAAACAAGCCAGGTTGGGCTCCCTGTATCTCAGAGAATATACTTTAAAATATGTTTGTTAGTTAATAAATCACTGAATGGCTTAGTACCAAGGTATATTAAAGATTTGTTGTCATTATATCAACCTTCCAGACCACTCAGGTCTTTTGGTTCATGTCTACTTCGTATCCTTTAAATCAGAACCAAACATGGAGACGCAGCTTTCGGTTCTTATGCTCCACTAATCTGGAACAAATTCCCAGAAAACTCCAAAAATGATGAAACCCTGAGTTCTTTTAACTTAGGGTTAAACACCCACATGTTTAGGGTTGATTTTGATTGTTCTATTTAAGCTATTAACTGAAGCACCATTAATTTCGGTCTGTAGTCCAACTTTTCTTTACTTATCTTTATTATGCCACTGCAATGTACTTTTTATGTTTTTTTCTTATGCTTTATGCACTAAGGCACTTTGAATTTGCTTGTTAAAACCATGGTTCGTCCATCCCACCAAGTCATAACAAAGGGGCCAAATAATTGTCAATCTATGGGAATGGGAATCGCGTAGTCCTCTCTGTAGTGTCCTTCCTATTATTCCAATTTGCAGCTATACCTTACAACACAACTGAGAAGGAATAAAACCTTTGGGTATTGTTCCTACTGAGAAAGCATTACCCACACAGGACTGCTTTCAGCTGCTTATTGTACCTACTCAGTCTCCAGTCTCAGAGGAGCCAAAATTGTACTTGTGTTTTTATGTGTTCAGGGAACACAATGCAACATTAATCTGATGTTATGTCAATCAAGAAACCTAATAATTAGAATCCTGATCGGAGGCTGAAACATAGACTCAGCATGAAAAAAATCAGGAAGGCGAACATTGTTTATGTATTTAGTTCCTCCAGTTTCACAGACTCCACTGTAACTGGGGGAACCTATATTTCTAAAAACTGCTTTAGAGAAATTGGATGTAAAACATGTAGTAGATGACTAGTCAATGTCTGAAAGCCTTGGACATTACCAGTTTGGGCCTTTTGGTGCTGAGGACTTGATGTGCTGTTTGTTTGTGGGTCTTCTTTGTTCAACCTTAATTAAATGTAAAGCACTCTGAGTTGCATTAAGGTTAGATAATTACTTAATCATTGCTGAACATTTCATGTCCTCGACTGCAGAGGATCTTCTTGAGTCATCATTCACTTAGTATGGAGAAGACCTTTACTTTGAGCTGCCCACCGTTGTGGCTTTTTTTGCATCGTGTTTTTACGGAATAGATGGTTCCCAAAAGACCGGACCGGAAAAACTCCGGAAATGCGCCATGTTGATACAAAGGAAATGCATTATGAGGGGCATTACCATGGCTTTTATGCATTTGTTTTGTTTATTTTTGTGAGCTATTGCTTTTTCAAGTGCTGGAGTGCGTTACAGAGACACTTCTGTATAGATGGATCTGTATAGATCCATATGAGGTGAACAAATGTAACATGTTAGCAGTCACCTATAAAGACAGTCTGAATTATTTAATTCACAAAAAAGTGCTTACGCTATAGAGAAACCTCGGTCCTTGAAGTATTCTGGCCCTTTTAACCTTTTTTTCAAGTACATGTGGTGCAACAATAGGAAATGTGTACATTTGTACATCTACATATTGTAGTTACATTTCATACTTTGTGCACATGCAAATTTTATTACGTTTTCTTTGAGTGAGATTGACAGCGTTTCATGTTTGTTATGACACACAAATAAATTATACTGAACATGTTTAAAGGCTTTTTACTGAACTATGTTAAGTTATATCCTCATAGTTTGATTCTGCTTTCAGGACTAACACATTATTAAATACAATGTAACTGTGAGTAATTCAGTCCTACAAGATAGAAACAGTTTACAAGCATTCAGCACTGAAATGCACTGATCCCTAAGGCTCTGATAGTTGTTGGAGGTATTTGTTGGAATTATGATTATCGATTAATTAATATTTATCAAGAATTATAATTAACAATCATAATTTGACAAAATTAATTTCTTAACCAAAATCCTCATTTATGAATCGAAGACCAGAGATGTCTTCTGGGGTTGTAACTGTGGTTCAACGCCTTTGATAATTACAAACGTTAAATACTCGGTAATAATTAATAACTATTACCAGAGATGTCACTGTTTAATCAACCGTTTCTACCGAAACGTGGGGAACATTTAAACTTATTTTGACTGACGAATCACTCTTGCACAAAATAAACAAAATAAACTTAATACGCCTTCTCTTTATCTATGTGAATATTTATTAAATCACAGCCTGATACAATTTGCTCTTCTGATTTAATAATCTTCACCTACTCAAATATGCAAAGTTCTACACTAAAAGAGGGTAAAATATCTAACTAAACAAAATAAAGCAAAACAGCAGTGAGTGTGTATGGAATCAATCAGCAGTTATGGCCAAAGTGATAATATGACAAGGGAATATGATGTTGAACGAAGCTTTGGGAGCGCAGCCCGCCAGAAAGTGTAGCTCAGTGAAATGCACAGTCATAAAACATCCCCCAACTATGGGCGGGAGTGAGCACATAGAGTTATAAAACTTTTGGCGGCAAGCTAGTAAGCAGTAAAGTTGAAGACAAAGAAAATGGTGAATTTCCCCATGAGGTTATTATAACAGTTCAGTTTCACAGTGCACCTGCGCGCAGGTGTTTGCACGGTAAAGACACACTTGCGAGCAAGTTTCAAAGCAATGGCATGCACATACAATTCAGAACTCATTAGATTCTAAATGGCAACTCTAATCGCACAAAAAGTTCCTACTCTATCCTGCCCACGCTATCCTTGACAAAGAAATAAAGGAAAAATAAAAAAAGATAGGTTTTACTTTGTTGGAGTCTTCCTTCTGAGCAGAGGGAGAAAGGAGGAAGGGGAAAGTTGGACGTTAATGTGCGTCCACAGTTAACTTCGGGAAGAGCGGTCAATCTTTGACCTCCTTGGCAAAAAAGAAAAATGTGATCTGACCGTCAGCAGTCGACTAGAACCAAGCAAGGAGGGAAAGTTGCGTCTCCTTGCAACTCCGTGGTTTTGGTTACGTGTTAAACTCACGTCTTCGATCGGCAAAGTGAAATTTTTGGCCTTCTCATTCCAGAAACCTTATTCATGAATTTTTCATTGGCCAACGAAGGAGAATAAATGAAATCCACTTGGGACTCTTCTCCAGAAATTGATGCACTTCAGTTACTGGTCCGGTTTCCAGCGTGAAAAGCAAAGCAAAGCCCCGTCATATCAGCTGCAGTGGCTGCTGGGTTTTGTAGGACAGACTATCCTGCGGTACAAAATTGCCGATGGAAAGGCATAGTGGCGTCCAGCAACGTGCAAATGGTCCAATATTCAGCAAACAAGTGGTCCAACATATTATTCAAATAAACAGAGCAGAATGTAACACATGTAAGTCTTTATTTTCTAATCCCAAACAGCTTGACAAGCTACATTAAATGTACAATAATAGCTGTAGTCTGATATGTCACAAATTGGCATCTACAACAGCATATCTCATAACATTGTTGTAGTTCTCCTAATAAACAGTTGGTTGGTCAAGCACAATATAACATCAGTTAAATGCAGTAAAATGACTTCTGGTTCATGCACATTGTGAAGGTCCAGCAAGGGTCTGGCTGTGTTGAACTTGTCCTCTGTGTGACACTAGTCCTTTAACCTTTCATAACTGTTGTAATAAGAAGGAAGAGTGCATAGTGCTATTATCAATAGAGAGACATAAATAATGCAGATGTTAAAGCACAATAACAATAAATGGCTGAACTATGTCACATAATGCTCTACACCATCATGACTCTGAGTGAAAAGCATTTTTGTTTGGTATTTTATTAATTACAATGCAATATAGTTTATTATTTCAATATTTATCATTACTATCACAAAACAGCAACATTTCCCTATATATTGTTCATCAGATTACTATTACTACATAATCTGATTACAGATACATGACTGACAGCGTCACAGTTTGGTTCTTGATTGAAACATTTGAAAATGTCCTTACCACTAATAAAGATATCAGAGCAAATTCGGGCCATATTTATTGGCTTGTGTTTCCAGCCAGTCACACTCGTCGACACAGGATGCTTAGTTGCAAAGTTTGCTCACCTTCACTTCTTCTGATTCTCGGTATGTAATGAAAACTTCTCTTTACTGCTTTATCGCCTTTGTTTTTACACCCTTGAACCCAACAATACACAACTGTCATAGTTATCTCATGTGCGACCAAACGAATTTGGAAAGCTGCTTCTTTACTATCAAAATGGTGCACCCATGATCATTCTGTTACTTGGTCTCTCTAAAGAAATTGCCCTTATGTGTATGTGTGTACATGGTTGTTAGTTCTGTGTGTTTCTGTGTTGCCCGGTAATGGACTGGCAACCTGTCCAGGCTGTACCCCACCTCTCGCCCAGTGACTGCAGGAGAAAAGTATCAGCCCCCCCTTCCTCCGCTCCCCCACGCGACCCTGCAAGGATAAGCGGGTATAGAAGAAGGATTTTACAACACAAAGAAGTGCAAAATTGTGAAGTGCAAAGAAAATGATACATGCTTTAGGTGTGGCATACATTTGTTGTCACCTTCCCTTTATTAAAAGACACAGTCATCCTATAAAAGTCACCTAATTACTTAAAGTCTATTGGTGTGTAATTTAATCAAACAGCCTCAGGGGCTCAGATTTTTAATTGTTAATTATTTTGAAAACCATGGACCCTTTTCCTTCCACCTCATAGCTATGTGCTACTTTGTGTTGGTCTATCAAATCCCAATAAAATGTATCACAAGGCTGTGTACCTGGGCCTTTCAGTGTAGTTGTTGCAATTCTCCACTCCTATTTCTGTGACAGCTTCGCTTTTTTCAAGCAACTGTTGGCACCCTTTATTTCTTAGTAAAGGGGGCCAATTTATGTGCTGCAGATCACATAAAAAGCCACCAAATGGAAATTCCACAGTTTAAATGAACTCCAGACAACTGGCCATGAAACCTCCTATCAGCCACATCGTTTACTACTTTTTTGTGCCTCTGAAACAGAGGGACTGAACTTTCATTTCACCTTTGGCTTTTGAGATCTTGAGTTGGTTTTTACAAGATGAAAGACATGAAATGCAGTATTATCCCAAAGTTTTTGACGTACTTGTGTGTCCATTTGCATTTTCAGACTGAAAAGTGGGAGTTTTTAGGTGGCTCAAAGCGAAGTCACTCAGCTATGGATCTAGTCCGGACACCGCAGATGAGAAAGAGAGCCATCATTTTGTTCTACATCTGGTATGGTCTGTCTGTCATTTTCAGTGATGCTCAGTGTTGTTTCCTCTTCTTTCACTATCCTGTTTCTCCTGTGTTTGCAATCACAGGTTTGTGAATGTGCTGGTGTATTATGGGCTGTCCCTGGGTGTATCCCGGTTAGGGACTGACCTCTACCTGACCCAGTTTGTGTTTGGGCTGGTTGAGATCCCAGCTCGGACTCTGGTCCTCATCGTCCTGCCCTTCACCCGACGCTTCACCCTGAGTGGCTTCCTGGCTATCGGGGGTCTTGCCTGCTTGCTGATGCTCGCTGTCCCTGCAGGTATGAGGCAGACCAAAGTTTGGATGATAGCAGCAGGAAATCTCTTTCTTCTGTCTGTCTGTGAAATTTGAATCTGAAAAAGTATGGAAAGGTGGAGCTAAAAATATACATAGAAACTTTGCTCATGAATATATGGCAAATTTTTTGTCTGTAGATCATCCCAATGTCTTCACTGGGCTTGCCATGGTAGGGAAGTTTGGTATAACGGCCTCATTTGCTGTCATCTATGTATACACTGCTGAGATTTTCCCAACTGTGGTAAGGTAGGACTTCTACGTTTTTCGCCAATTGATCTAAAGTTTCCACAGAGACGCCCCCCTGCAGCTTCTGTCCTCGGTGCTGTACCTGCAGGCAAACAGGAATAGGTGTGTCCAGCATGTTTGCGAGGATGGGAGGAGTACTGGCGCCCATTATAAACATGTTGCATAACCACAGTCCCGCTACCCCCCTCATCATCTTCGGCACTTCCCCACTTCTGGGTGCCGTTCTCGCCTTGGCATTGCCTGAAACTGCTGACCGACCTCTGCCGGACACGCTGGAGGACGCAGAGAACTGGGATGTCAGGTACTACGGCTAGACTCAGGGTCACCCCCTTTTGTTTTCATACCCCTAAATAAAACCTCTTGCACAGCTTTGTGTGTTCTATTAAATAAAATCCCAATAAAAAATGTGTGGCTACTTTAAAGCATAATTTCTAAAAGTTCAAATTGTATGAATACTTTCCCAAGGTGCTGTTAGAAATGTTTTGTATATATTTTTATCTCCGGAAGGTCGGTTCCCATTTTGGAAAACCTTGAACCAGACGAAGACTTCGGCTCACCCGACAGCAGCTCTGAGAAGCAGGAACTGCAACATCTAGCGAGCTAGAACTTATTTGCATGTGACAACGATGAGCCCCTCCCAACAACCAAACATTTTACAGCCTCATCTCTGATATCCAACACATCTTCTATGCAACTACACACCAGGATGTGATTATGAACTCTATGCAAGAAAGCCAGACACATTCCACACACCAAATCAGCACAAGGTGTTCACACACTCTCACACACACACACACAAAGAAAGTATTTAGCACTCCTGCCAAGGCCAATAAAAAGCTCAATGTTTAGCAGGTAAGAACCAACAGTCAGGAATAGTTACAGTTTACACTTTTTTATATCCGTCATCCAGTTTCTACATTTAACCCAGTTTTATGAACTGGAACGTCTTACAGTGTCCTATAGATGCGGGGAGGTGGAAAATAACTCACCTTGAGAGTTTGCACAGAATATTTGTATATTTGTACCTTTAAACATTTTTACGGTTTTCTAGAACAGCATTCAGTACCAGGAGAACTGCCGGTCCAGTGCTAATGCAGCACACAGGTCTGGTAAACCTCTGTTTATAGCTCTGTAGAGTCACGGTGAAAAGCAAAAAACACCTTTCAGCACTAAGGTTTTATGTATAAGGACATAAAGTTATCTGGTGTTAACCAGGTCCATAAATTCAGTTCGTACAACCTCAGATGAATAACATATTTTATAGTGTCATTATTTATTTGAAATATTTATTTGAAAGTATTATATATTATAACTTAACATTTTTGGCTCTCAGATGAGTTCGTCATTTCTTCAATTTGCTTCAATTCGAGGATGGTACACATTTATTTTGGAAAAGCTCTTTGGTATCAGTATTGCAGATGTGGTGCAGGGCTTTCGATTCTTATCCTGTTGCCTGACCCAGTTTCATTAACCCTCCACTACAGTGTGCGATAGCTGTTCTGAGATGATTCTTCTGATAACCTGTGTTTGGGTTTCTCAAGAGCTGCTTGCAAGTTTTAATGTCAGTCATCTCTAGTTAGTTCTTGTCTGTTGATTGGTCCAGAAATACTGCTTGGTACGAAAAGGAACCATCTGCCATGGGAGGTTTCGTACAGACCATTTGTCAATCAATACCCACCAGGAGGACATTTCAGGCCAGCTTTGAAAACTCAATGATTTAAAGTCATCCTTTAAAGTTCTTAGGATCTTATATGTATCAGAAGGTCACTTGGAGTTATTTTAGTTTGATCAGGGGGAGATATTCTATCATATTTCATAACAAACTGTCCCAAAATGATCTGAGGATTTTATGATTATCTCCCTTGATCAGAACACTAAACTAATAAGTGAAATAAAGTAATAAGTTCCCGGTTTCCAGTTTTGCCAGTTCCTAGTTTTAGTATATGGGTACGAAATGAAAGTAGGAAGGGATTAAATAGCAACACTAGGGTAAGAAATGAGGGTATGACTTGGCAAAGGACTGATTGTTGCGGAGGCTGTTTTAAATGTCTTAAAGCCTGACCTCAGACATTGACATGAAACTTCTGGAACATTAATTCATATATATATAAATAAGCCCTCTCAGTTTTTGCTAAATAACTCAATTCAATTCAGTTTTATTTATATAGCGCCAATTCACCACACATGTTGTCTCAAGGCTCTTCACAACAGTCAGGTACATACATTCCAATTAATCCTAATCATTGAACATTGCAGTCAGATTCAGTTATTTATTCAAATTGGATAAAAAGCTTTTCTGTCTAAGGAAAAGCAGATTGCATCCAGTCAGTGACTTGCAGCATTCACTCCTCCTGGATGAGCATGTAGAGACAGTGGACAGTCACTGGCGTTGACTTTGCAGCAATCCCTCATACTGAGCATGCATGTAGCGACAGTGGAGAGGAAAAAGTCCCTTTTAACAGGAAGAAACCTCCAGCAGAACCAGGCTCAGTGTGAGCGGCCATCTGCCACGACCGACTGGGGGTTTGAGAGAACAGAGCAGAGACACAAAGAGAACAAAGAAGCACTGATCCAGGAGTACTTTCTATGGGAAGGAAAAGTAAATGTTAATGGATGTAGCTCCTTTAGTCGTTTCACCTAGAAAGAAAGAACATATAAACTCTGAGCCAGTTTTCAAGGTTAGAGTCTGAAAAAGAGCACATACAGTTAGTTACAGTAAAGCTCAGTCAATCACCATGTCCAGGAGAGAGAAAGGGTTAAACACTAAAAGACAGGGCCATGTGGATCATCGGTAGAGGGTGAGCATTAAGTTGTTGCCAGCAGAAGCTCGGACGATGCCCCTCTCCAGAACGGTGTCACAAGTAGATACAGAGCCAGGCCAGGTGTAGCTTCTAGGAAGAGAAAAGAGAGAACAAAGTTAAAAGCGGAAATAACAGCAAATAATGCAAAATTGGAGAGTAGTGTGAGAATGTAGCGAAGAGGGTGAAAGGGATCATTATGTCCTCCAGAGGCCTAAGCCTATAGCAGCATAACTACACAGATAGTTTCAGTTCAGATTATTTAGTTAAACGGCGCTTATTTACAACAAAGTCGTCTCAAAGCACCTCACAAAGGGTCCCACTGATGGTCATTGTTATACTAAAAACCACAATGATTGGGATACCTCCCTCTGTCAGACTGATTATATCCATTGGAAAAGAGAAGGGGTCATACAGGTAGCAGAAATGGAGGGTGTGTTTGCATCTCAACCATAACCGAGCCGGTTTAGGCTAAACCTGACTCCCCCTTACTTCAACCAACAGGGAGGGAGGAAGGCTCCGTCCCTGATAAACTAAGCCACTCTAACTATAAGCTTTTATCAAAAAGGAAAGTTTTAAGCCTAGCCTTAAATGTAGACAGGGTGTCTGCCTCACCGACTAAAACTGGGATTTGGTTCCACAGGAGAGGAGCCTGATAACTAAATGATCAGCCTCCCATTCTACTTCTAGAGACTCTAGGAACCACCAGTAAACCTGCAGTCTGAGAACGAAGTGCCCTGTTAGGAACGTATGGAACAATCAGATCTCTGATGTATGATGGAGCTAAATCATTAAGGGCTTTATATGTGAGGAGGATAATTTTAAATTCTATTCTGGATTTAACAGGGAGCCAATGAAGGGAAGCTAAAATAGGAGAAATATGATCTGTCTTTTTAATTTTCATCAGAACTCTTGCTGCAGCATTTTGAATCAGCTGAAGGCTTTTAACTGCATTTTGTGGACATCCTGATAGTAAAGAATTACAATAGTCCAGCCTTGAAGTAACAAATGCATGGACAAGTTTTTCAGCGTCACTCCTGGATAGGATATTTCTAATTTTGGCAATGTTCCGGAGATGAACGAAGGAAATCCTAGAAACCTGTTTAATATGGGATTTAAATGACATGTCCTGGTCAAAAGTAACACCAAGGTTTTTTACTTTATTACCGGAGGTCAATTTAATGCCATCCAGGTTAAGTGATTGACTAAGCAGTTTCTTTTTTAAAGACTTCGGTCCAAAGATGACAACTTTTGCCTTGTCTGAATTTAGAAAATAAAAATTTAAACTCATCCAAGTTTTTATATCTTCAAGACATGCTTGTAGTCTAACTGGTTGGGTTCATCAGGATTTATGGATAAGTAAAGCTGAGTATCATCAGCGTAACAGTGAAAATCTATCCTATGCTGCCTGATAATTTGACCTATTGGAAGCATATGTATAGTAAAGAGAAATGGCCCAAGTACTGAACCCTGTGGTACTCCACAATTAACCCTGGAGTTTAAAGATGATTTATCATTTACATGAACAAACTGAAATCTGTCAGAGAAATAAGATTTAAACCAGCCTAGCGCTGTTCCCCTGATCCATACAGCATATTCCAGCCTTTCTAAGAGAATATTATGGTCGACTGTATCAAATGCAGCACTGAGATCTAACAAGACAAGTACAGTCACAAGTCCATTATCTGAGGCCATAAGAATATCATTAGTGACTTTCAGCAGAGCTGTTTCAGTGCTATGATGAGCTCTATAACCTGACTGAAACTCTTCAAACAGGTCATTGCTGTGTAAATGCTCACACATTTGATTAGCAACTATTTTCTCAAGAATTTTAGATAAAAACGGAAGATTGGATATAGGTCTGTAATCTATTAAATCATCTTGATCAAGTGAAGGTTTCTTAAGTAATTACAGCCACCTTAAAAGCCTGTGTAACATATCCATTTACTAAGGATAGGTTTATCATTTCTAAAATGGGGCTGGTAATCAGAGGAAACACTTCCTTAAATAATTGGGTTGGGATTGGGTCTAACATACAAGTTGAAGGTTTAGATGAAGCTAATATTTCTGATAACTCAGGAAGCTCCACAGGATCAAAACAGTCCAAACACAAATCAGGTTCTGCAGTTATTTCCAATGTTGTCTCACTTGCTGAGGATGAAGTAATCATCTTCGGGAGTATGTCAATGATTTTCTTTTTAACAGAATCAATTTTATTTAAGAAGAATCCCATAAAGTCATGACTGCTAAGAGCTAAGGGAATGGATGGGTCAACAAAGCTATGACTCTGTGTAAGTTTAGCAACTGTACTAAAGAGAAACCTAGGATTATTCTTGTTCTCTTCTATTAATGATGAGAAATAAGATGTTCTAGCTTGGCGAAGTGTCTTTTTATACAACAGTAGGCTATTTTTCCAGATTAAGTAGGAATCCTCTAGGTGTGTAGAGTGCAATTTTCTAACATTGTGCTTTAAAGTATGCATCTCTGAATTAAACCAAGGAGCCTGCCTCCTATGAATGATTACCTTCTTTTTCAAGGGGGCTGCATTGTCTAATGCATCATGCAATGATGAAGAAACACTATTAACAAAAGAACCAATTAGTGAAGGGGCAGAAACAGAATTATTGCAGACAGGACAGGGTTATGAGAAAATATGTCTTTACACTCAATGCCATATGTCAGCACAAGGTCCAGACAATGAAGACAAAGGTGGGTAGGCTTGTTAATGTTTTGAGCAAAGCCAATTGAGTCTAAGATAGCAATAAACGCTATATTTAAGCTATCACTTTCAGTGTCAACATGAATGTTAAAATCCCCCACTATAATAACTTTATATGTAGTTAACACTAAATCAGATAAAAGGTCTGAAAACTGATCTAAATATTGAGAGTAAGGGCCTGGTGGATGGTACAAAATAACAAACAGAAGTAGTTTTAGTACTTTGCAATTTGGATGAGGAAAACTAAGGATTAAATATTCAAAAGAGTTGTAGCTGTTGATTGGTCTGGGATTAATCAATAAATCGGACTGAGATGGTTGCTACTCCTCCTCCTCGACCAGTATTTCGAGGAATGTGAAAATTTAAGTAGGAGTTGACTCATTTATAGTAACAATCCTCTTGCTGCAACCAGGTTTCTGTGAGGCAAAATAAATCAATCTGATTGTCACAAATCAGGTCACTAACTAGCAAAGTCTTTGAAGAGAGAGATCTTATGTTTAGTAAGCCACATTTAATTGTTTTATTTTCTTTTCGGTCTTAGTTGTTTATTTTTATGAGATTTTCCTGATTTCCTCCTTTTTAGATTATTTTTTCATCTATTCAATTTTGGCCGTGGGTGAGACACTGTCTTAATAGGGTAATGGGTGGGTAACAGTACAGAAGCTGCAGAGAGGAGTGTTAAACTACAACCCTGCTTCCTGGTCTGAACCCTGGGTTGTCAGAGTCTTTACGCCAAGTGCCATTAATCTGAGTTTCCAGTTGCCTAATTATAAGGCCTTTAATTTTTTTTAAATGTTCTTATACATAGAACCATTGAACTGAAACGACAGGACAGGGTCAAGAATGTTTTGCATTTCATTGAAAACACTTTGTCAAAGTGTATCATGTCTCTGAGTTGTTTGAGAAATATTATGATTGCTGTATTTTTATGCTGTTTTTTCATGCTGCCAAGATTAGTTTGCATGCATTAGTTGTTTGTGAGTGTATCCTTTGTATGAGTTTGATAGACTTAGTTTTGTATTATTACCATAGGATGTAACAGATCAGCATGAATCAAGGTGCTTGACTTTAGTATTTTTTTCTAGACATATGCTGTTTTACGTTACTAAAACATAATCATGTGTAAATCCTCTATAATGTGATGTTTTGTTTGATCTATTAACAACAATTGCATGTAAGTTTAAATTTTAAGTCTGGTGAATTCAGTTAGTACTTTCTTAAAACACTGCTTTATGTACATGTCCTTCTCAAAATATTAGCATATTGTGATAAAGTTCATTATTTTCCATAATGTCATGATGAAAATTTAACATTCATATATTTTAGATTCATTGCACACTAACTGAAATATTTCAGGACTTTTATTGTCTTAATACGGATGATTTTGGCATACAGCTCATGAAAACCCAAAATTCCTATCTCACAAAATTAGCATATCATTAAAAGGGTCTCTAAACGAGCTATGAACCTAATCATCTGAATCAACGAGTTAACTCTAAACACCTGCAAAAGCTTCCTGAGGCCTTTAAAACTCCCAGCCTGGTTCATCACTCAAAACCCCAATCATGGGTAAGACTGCCGACCTGACTGCTGTCCAGAAGGCCACTATTGACACCCTCAAGCAAGAGGGTAAGACACAAAAAGAAATTTCTGAACGAATAGGCTGTTCCCAGAGTGCTGTATCAAGGCACCTCAGTGGGAAGTCTGTGGGAAGGAAAAAGTGTGGCAGAAAATGCTGCACAACGAGAAGAGGTGACCGGACCCTGAGGAAGATTGTGGAGAAGGGCCAATTCCAGACCTCGGGGGACCTGCGGAAGCAGTGGACTGAGTCTGGAGTAGAAACATCCAGAGCCACCGTGCACAGGCGTGTGCAGGAAATGGGCTACAGGTGCCGCATTCCCCAGGTCAAGCCACTTTTGAACCAGAAACAGCGGCAGAAGCGCCTGACCTGGGCTACAGAGAAGCAGCACTGGACTGTTGCTCAGTGGTCCAAAGTACTTTTTTCGGATGAAAGCAAATTCTGCATGTCACTCGGAAATCAAGGTGCCAGAGTCTGGAGGAAGACTGGGGAGAAGGAAATGCCAAAATGCCAGAAGTCCAGTGTCAAGTACCCACAGTCAGTGATGGTCTGGGGTGCCGTGTCAGCTGCTGGTGTTGGTCCACTGTGTTTTATCAAGGGCAGGGTCAATGCAGCTAGCTATCAGGAGATTTTGGAGCACTTCATGCTTCCATCTGCTGAAAAGCTTTATGGAGATGAAGATTTCATTTTTCAGCACGACCTGGCACCTGCTCACAGTGCCAAAACCACTGGTAAAGGGTTTACTGACCATGGTATCACTGTGCTCAATTGGCCTGCCAACTCTCCTGACCTGAACCCCATAGAGAATCTGTGGGATACTGTGAAGAGAACGTTGAGAGACTCAAGACCCAACACTCTGGATGAGCTAAAGGCCGCTATCGAAGCATCCTGGGCCTCCATAAGACCTCAGCAGTGCCACAGGCTGATTGCCTCCATGCCACGCTGCATTGAAGCAGTCATTTCTGCCAAAGGATTCCTGACCAAGTATTGAGTGCATAACTGTACATGATTATTTGAAGGTTGACGTTTTTTGTATTAAAAACACTTTTCTTTGATTGGTCGGATGAAATATGCTAATTTTGTGAGATAGGAATTTTGGGTTTTCATGAGCTGTATGCCAAAATCATCTGTATTAAGACAATAAAAGACCTGAAATATTTCAGTTAGTGTGCAATGAATCTAAAATATATGAATGTTAAATTTTCATCATGATATTATGGAAAATAATGAACTTTATCACAATATTCTAATATTTTGAGAAGGACCTGTATTTTGGGGTAGCCCTTCTACCCACATTGAGCATTTAGAGACTTTTGCCTATTCTAGTAAGGTTGAATGGAGAGCATTTAACACATTTCCAGTCCTTCTCAAACATGATTTAGTTCTGGAGTTTGACTGGGTCATTCCAACACAGGAACATGCTTGTGAATCCTCAGCCAGTCTCAAGCCTTCTCCAGCATGTAACAGGTTGCCTTCCAGAATTGTTCTGTTTTTAGTTGTCTTACCAACAGGTGCTCCCACCTGCGCTGTGGATCCCTGCTGATCCTCCAGAGTTACCATTGGCCTCTTGGCTACCTTGGTAGATTTGGCAGCTGGTGACTATTTCTGGATGATGAATTAAACAGTGATTCATGAGATGTTTAAAGGACCTGGATTTATATGTTGATTAAAACACACACATCAACTTTTTACAAACTAGGTGCCTATTGGAACCGCATTGTATTTAGGAGTATTAAAGTGGGGTGCCAAATACAAATGCACAGAACACATTTAAACATTTTTATTTGTAAAAATCTCAAAACCATGCATTTCTTTCCACTTCTTTGTCTTTGTGGATCACATAAAATCCCAGTAAAATATTTTCAAGATTGTGATGTAACCAAATGTGGAGAGAATCCTTCTGCAGGCACTGTACATAATGAGTGTGTAATAGTTAAATGTGTGAGGACTGACTTGCTGCTCAGCTGCATGAATTTAAAAAAGCATGCCTAATTTGTGGCTGCAGCACATGATAATGAGATGAAGCAGAAATGTCACTGCAAACAGTACTTTCAGCGTTTTTAATTGTCATGATGAACGCAGCAGTTTTTAACGATCAAGTTAAATGTGTCATTAAATGTACTTTGTATAACTGAAAAGAAGGCGCGGTGCTTTGGGGACTCCAGCAATAAACGTGTTCGAAAGAAAAAAAAACAAAAACAGTCTTATTCTTTGTGCAAAACAATATTTTCTGGCAGTTTAGACTGATGCAGTAGTTGCATCGCCACACATACAGCATTAAGTGGCATTCAGACCCAGGCACTGACAGAGTAGCTTCAGCTGAATAGCATAAATATCAAGATTTATGTAAACAACAAGCAGGAAGGATCTAGGCCAGTGTGACGTATGTAGCATCTGTAGTGACTCCACAGTTGTTGTCCTTCATAGACATCAGGATGTAGCCGTCGTTGCCCCAGTAGGTGGACCAAGAGTTCTTAATCAACCAGTATGGCTCCCCGTTCAAAGTGCCATATCCCACTGCAAGCACAGCATGGTCCAAATCATCTGTGGTATTCCCTGAAGGAGCGACAGAACCGAGCCAAATTAGCTTGTACACAGGAACAAATCGGTCTAAATCACCAGAGAGAAGCAGACTCACCACAAGCCGGTTCGTAGTAAACGCCGTGGCTGTAAAAAACAAATGATCTATGTGACGCGTCAATGCTGACGGCTGCCGGCCCATTCTTGAAGAGGGCCAGCTTGAGGGCGTCTGCGTCACCCGATGTGACGTTAGTGTAGCTTGTGATGTGTGCGGTGAGCTGCGATGAGTTCAGATGGCAAAATCCATTCTGTTCAGGGAGAGAAAAATAAAGCTGTGTGTATGTTTAGAGGAGATGTTAGCAACGAGGAGTCAGAAACCTTTTATTCTACTGCTTGGTATAGGGCGTACGGCGTCTTACCAACGTAATCTCATCCCTTGAAGTTCTTCACATCATGTTGAATTGTAAAACAATAACTTCAATGACTTAATTACATTTTGTGTGATAAAACACAAAAAAGCTATGGTATGAAATTAAAAGAAAAAGAACATGGTTTTCAAAATGGTTTACGAATACGCTGACAACTAAATATAATCTGATCTAGACCATCTTATTGCATGTTTAGAGTTCATGTCCTGCTGGAAGCTGAAGATCTAATACAGTCTACAGCTTCCTCCAGCCTGTAAAAGGTTGCATCCAGGACTGTCCTGTATTTAGCTCCGTCCATTTTCTTATCAACGCGTACCAGCTTCCTGTTCCTGCTGAAGAAAAACTTGTGGAGTGCACGACTAAGCGCTCCAACCTGTACTGTGGATCCCTGCTGCTCCTCCAGAGTTACCACCAGCCTCTTGGCTGCCAATCTGCAGGATGATGCTGCCAACACCATGTGGGTCATGATGAGGATGGTACGTTCAGGGTTAATTGAGGCCATCACAGAACAGCTGGATTTATACTGAGATTAAAATGTGTTGTTTATTTTTGTTTTTAGTGGCATCAAATTAAATGGTCAGTCAGTCATCAGTCATTTTCTACCGCTTATTCCATAGTGGGTCACGGGGGAGCTGGTGCCTATCTCCAGCAGTCTATAGGCAAGAGGTGGGGTACACCCTGGACAGGTTGCCAGTCCATCACAGGGCAACACACAAACAACCATGCACACACTCATTTATACACCTAAGGGCAATTTATAGTGACCAATTAACCTAACAGGCATGTCTTTGGACTGTGGGAGGAAGCCGGAGTACCCGGTGAGAACCCACGCATGCACGGGGAGAACATGCAAACTCCATGCAGAAAGACCCCTGGAATTGAACCCAGGACCTTCTTGCTGCAAGGCAACAGTGCTACCAACTGCACCACCGTGCAACCCAAATTAAATTGTACCCTGCCTCTCACCCATAGACTGCTGGAGATAGGCACCAGCTTCCCCGCGACCCACTATGGAATAAGCGGTAGAAAATGACTGACTGACAAATTAAATGGTTCTGAATACAAATTAATGCCCGACTTTCATGATTTTTATTTAGAAAAAAAAGCCAAAATGTGAAAACCATATAAAATTTTCCTTCCACTTTACAATTAAGCAGTACTTTGCCCTGGTCTGTTACATGAAATCACTAAAATACACTGTTAGTGAAACTGGACAGAAAGACACGTTTAAAGAAAAAAACCAAAAACAAATTTAAAAGCATTTTAAAAGGAAAGTGTAAGCCTAACTACTTAAACATGCCTACTTAATATTGCTGGCCTAGTTTGAGTGGAAAATGAGTCGTCAGTTTTTTAATCGCACCTCCAACGTGTCTCAGGTTGTTAACTAATATGAAACACCTCCACAGCTGCTGTCCAAACTGTGATGAAATGCCTCTCACCATTCCCATATAGGCTCCGTAAGTTTCTGTCGTTGCGATGCCTCCATGTTTCATAATCCACTCGTACGCCCTCCATTCCTCGCCTCCATCGCAGCCGTTGTTGCCAAAACCCCAGGAACAGTCCACCAGCATCTGCTGGGACAGGACCTGCAGGGAGCCCGTCTGAAAGAGAAGAGCCAAGGTCAGCAACCTGTCCTGCTCTGTGTGGTTTGGAAAAAGGGTCTGCCTTGCATAAACACTGCATTACTTCTCAGATGAGAGAGTCAGCTATTTATTTATAAACACAAACATTTTTCATTTCAAAATTCAAAAATGTTCCAAACAAATTTCCAGATGTCAAAGTCAACTTTATATTCACTTATAAAGTACAAACACAAAATATCCCCATGAGGTCATTACTGTTTAATATTTACAGATAGGTGGAAGGAAGGAAGGAAGGAAGGAGTATTTAAGAAATTATTACACATTCTTGACAAATCCCTTATTTTAAAATCAACAGTTCTTCCTTCACTTCAGTAAAGTGTACCCTGCACACGTTTTAAAACCGATTTGCAAGCCTGTCATGACCCAAACTAAGCTCAGAGCTCCAAAGACCACACAAAGCACACATACTAAAACAGACAAAGACTACTTGGACCGGCTGTTTTCTACAGATTTGTAGACAGATGCAGTGAGATTGTCAGGCAGTAAATTTAAAACGGCCCCCGAGGAGTGGCTCTGTTTGTGAAGCTGCCAGTAAAGACGGGGGTCACCGATTTGTGCAGGTCGCTGTCCTGCTGCGGCGCAACATCCTGGCAGATGTACAAAGGCGGAGTGCTGGGGCCCTCACAACAGTGTTTTCTCCAAGCCAGAACATTCTGTTCCTGCCATCGCTTCAAAACAATTAGGAGTGCTGACTCCAGAACAGGTCCCTGATTGAGCTCGACATCTGTCGCCCCAAGAATCTTGAAAAGAAAAGTGAACTTCTACTCAGGAGGTAATATAGATTAACCCAACACAGTTAGATGTTCCAGACCACTAATGCACATTGAAAAAGATCAGATCTTGTGAAGCCCTGAAAGAGAAAATCTAAGAAAGTGGTTGCATAATCCAATAAAAGTATTCAACCCTAGTTTTCAAAACCTTTTACTAACAAAAGATTTTTTTTAGTAATAATATTATTTGGCCCCCTTTACTCTGATACCCCTACATAAAATCTAACACACTACATTTTGTTGGTTTATCAAATAAAATCTCAGTAAAATACATTAAAAGTTTGGGGTTAAAGCTTAAAAAATTTGAAAGTCTGAGAGACCTGATTTCTTGCAAGGTACTGCAGTTCTTCAGACTAAGTACTACATGCTATCAACACAATGGCACTGCTGCGTAAAGGTAAACCACTTACTCCACAACCGGACTTGGGCCTATCATTTACACAGCTACTAGCACGGAACACCAGACGTGATCAAGAGCGGCGTGCGTGAGACACAGTCCAAGAATTTGGTCACTTAAACAGGGTGCTATCAGATCCCATAATAAACTGCTCCAATGTTTGGATCTGTTTCTAGGAAACGCAGGAGAAGGAATGCCTTTGAGCTTTGCCTTCTGTGTGACAAAAGAGGACCGACCGAAGCCAACATTCACCCGGCTTCATTTATTCACACCGACTGTGAAATCTGTCTAATGTGTGCTGAAATCTGCACAATGAATCATGTTGTGGACCTGCCTCCTGTTTTACAAGGATTCTTTACTTTTACCTGTGTCAGAGGGTGAGATCCAGACATGTGCAGAACTTATTTCAAAAAGCTGAATGGAAGATTCTACACAGAAGCATCAGAAACCGATAAACGTGGAAAAAACAGTTCTTCCTTCTTTTCAGGTTTTTTTTTTGTTTTTTTGCTTTATTTATACTTTTACAATATCATTCACGAACGTAGGCTGGTTAGAGCTCATTTTGCCTATTGCTGCTGTAAAGTGTATGCTGCTTTGCAAAAGTATTCATACACCTTAAACTTTTTGCCATTCTGTTACTTTACAGCCACAAATTCTACTCAAGTAGTGCTTCGTTGTAGAAGGAAAAGGAGAGTTTTCAAACCTTCTAACAAATACAAATCTGAAAAGCCATATTTCTGCCAAACAGCTTAAACTGTCCCACTGGATGGTCACCCTCTACAAATTCTTGGTTGGATTCAGGTTTTGACTTTGACTTGGCCATTCTAACACAGGAATCTGCTTTGATCTAAACCATTCCATTATAGCTTTGGCTGTCTGTTTAGGGTCATTTCCAATACATCTGATTTGACCTCTGGCCAGTTTCCCTGTCGCTGCTGAAGGAAAGCATCCCCACAGCATGATGCTGCCATCACCGTGTTGCACCGTTGGGATAGCATTTTCAGAGTGATGTGCAGTGTTAGTTTTATGCAGTTGGTTACACTGGATTTTATTTAGGGATGTCTAAGTATGTTTTGCACGCTACACTTTTCAGATTTTTATTCCTAAAGTAATTTTTGAAAGAATTAACTTTATGCCCTACTTTGTGTTGTCCAAAAAAACGCCAGTAAAATACATTGACGTTTGCGACTGGAATGTGGCAAAAATGTTAAAAGGTTTACGGGTCTGAATACAGACACTGTATATCTTACTAAGGACTCGGATGATTAAATCAGTCATTCCCTTTGTTTTACTTCCTGTATGAAATTTGATTATATTACATGCCCTAATTTCTATTATAGGTGAGCTTTACTTCCTGACCATTTCAAAAAGGATGCCATCTATTCGTCTACAACAGACTTAACTGCAATAAAAATAAAGGGATGTGAACAGACGAGGCACTGTGCTGAACATCTGCAGCCTCAAAGAGAATAGGAAATTAGCCCGCCAGTGAAAAACACTGGAATGGGGCCACTCACTATGCTAAAATCTGCTTTCTAATTCTGTTTCACCTTTAGGAAGAGGGCGCCCTCTACTGCTCCAGTGGTGGCAAAGCTCCAGCAGGAGCCACAGATGGCTTGATCCTTCACTGGAGTCACAGCACCTGAAAATGGACGAGTCTGGTTCAGAAACAAATGCCTAGAGAGACAAATCCAAGTTTAGAGTCAAGAGTCGAGTCTCAGACTTACCGTACAGTCTCCAGTCTAGTGACTCGGGTACTTTCACCCCTTCATACAGCTTGGATGGGAAGGGGAGCCCATTGTTTAGGGTCTTGCTTCGTCTCCCCCTCATGGTTGCTAGCTCCGACATGGTGCGATCCGACAGGGAGTTCAGGACCAGGGAGAAGGACAGGCCAGCTCTGTTCTTAGAGTGGACATACCTGCAGTAACAACATTACCAGTAATTATTTAAACTGTAAGCTGTAAGAAATAAATACTTGTAACATTCTAGCAACGTGAAGATAAGACATGTTCATTTAACCTGAGGTTGTGAAGAAAAGCTTGCTCCCTCTTCTCGTGCTCCATACCATCGCTATACTGTCGCTGGAACTTTTCCTTGAAATGACTGAACATCTTCTGAGAATGACCTGAAGCTGAGGTGTGGATGAGATCTTTCATTGGATTAGCCAGCAGGTGGTGCTCCACCCCTGGGCCAGGAAATCCCCCACAGCTCATCCCTAAAAAGGAAAGAAAGTTGTTATTGTTGCTGGAAGGTTCTAAAAGGTTCCACTAAATCTATGGGTCACAATCAAACCTTCAGGCACATAGAAGACTTTGGGGTCAAAGCGGGTGCTGAACTCCTTGTAGTCCACAAGGTACTTGTCATAATGGGACCCCAGCAGAGTGTTATATCCCATCATCTCATAGTGCAAAGGTATAGAAGTAGATTTCCGTCTGTCTGCACTCTTCTCTGCGCTGGTCACCCACAGTGTGTAGGTGTTCTTCTTGTAACCCACGGTGGTCACGTTCTGCCAAACTTCACAGAGGGAGCCGCCATAATACTCCATCCTTAAGAACTACAAAGCAAATAAATGAAAGTAGCATGGATGGTTAGATGATGATTTGTTTGGCACAAAAAATGACTGGATTAAATAGGCAACTATTGCCAATAATTCTCCACACCACAGAGTCAACTGATTATAACTGTGCCATCCACATAAAGACCTTGCAAGGATCAAATGATGGTTTTATTTTTGTAAACATTTATTCAAACAAAGCTGTACTAATCCCTAGTGCTAAAAATGCTGGTATTTAAAGTACCGGTAATAAGATAAATGACAAAGGCCCAGTTTACAATGACATTTAACAGCAAAGTCACCGCAAACAACTGTATCCAAAAGTTCAGCTACTGCAGCCTCATTGCTGAAGCAAAGCAGTAATCAGAAGCTAAACAGAAGGCTGTAAGAGAGACATGCAAGAGCTTAGAGACAGCGCTGAAGCAAGAACCTCTACCACACCGACACAAAGCAGCGAGCCAGATTTGTGTCCGGACCTACAGCTGTGAAACACTCTAAGTATTGTAAGTATAATTATTGTGATTAATCTGGTTTTTAATTCGTGTATGAGCAATGTTTTGCAAGTTGCAGCTGCAAAGAATTGTGGGCCTTAATATTCTACTTCCTTTCCCAGGGGATAGTTTAAGCAAGCAGTGACTGAGACATGGGCTGGTTCCCGGGATCATTGTATATCAAGATTTTACCGTTTCAAAATCACTTAAATGTTCTTTCACACTGTTCTGAATGAAAAGCAGTCACCACAGTGAACACTGCTTTGGCCCTCCCCACTTGTTGCTGCACACTGCTGGTCAGCTGGTTGAAAGAAGGGTCCTTTGCCTAAAAGAACCACAAATTCTGCTGTTTGAACACATTCCTGGAAGTGCAGACAGCAAGGGTGTGTAAACTAAAGCAGTGCCATTCATTGCTCTTATTAAGGTAGCAATGTTTTAAAAATACAGATGGCAAGCATTATATGGTATACTGTTCAGCAGCATACTGCAGGCTAGAAACCTGAGCTTATCATCTGACTTATTAATCAGCAAATATAAACCTGTTGAAATACAACATTTTGCAGATGTTTATAATCTATATTTGAGTAAGTCTAAGTTTAAAAATCTAAATAAATGTTTTTCACCGCAGTATTATACCTGTAGTAATATTGATTCCAGCCACCGGCCCTAAACAGTTACCGACTGTCCAGAAACAAACGATAAGGAGGAAACTGACCTGGAGCCAGGTTCAGCAGATAAAAGAAAGGCTAAAAATATTAGGACAAAGGTTGTACCATTTTATCCCTTTGAGCTGTAAACATCTGTCTGTCATGGAACATATTGGGTTTAAAAATGCTGGCAGCTTTTAGGAAATCTCAGAGTTAAACCAAGTTTTTTACGTTCTCTAAGGATTATATGCAGAAACTGTTTTTTCTTGTTAGTGATGCAGGTCAGAAGGGTCAAAGCTTTACAAAAAAACAATACCAAATCATCCACAAAACTCATCCCATGTCTACAATAAGGCTAACTTCCTGCTTATAGCTGAGACCACAGCCTTGTCTACAGGTAAAACAAACTTCCATGTTGGCAATTCAATTTTAAAGCTAATTTAACTTAAGAAAAGAAAAGTTTTTAAATGCGATATTACTTGTCTGCCAATAGTTAACATGAAATGTCGTTTTAAAGTCTGCAGAAGGTACACAAACATACCTGGAAGCCCTGCACATCCGGCAGCGATGCTTGAGCTTTGACCACTTCATCCTTAGTGCCGTTAACCTGAAAGCACTTCATGACGTTTTGCTCCTTCTCTGTGGTCTCAGGCGTAATTTTGTAGGAAACGCCAAACTGCTGCTGAGCCCCCAACTGGTAGGTGGAGACTTGGCCTGGTGACAGGGATAGTAGAGGGATGTTTGATGTCAGTGGCAACATTAATCTTTCTGCATCTCTGTTGTTTTAACGAAGCAGAGAAACTGTAGTGAATCACCCGCTTTCCATAATTTCTTAAAACAATGATTACCTGTTCCATTTGTCCCACGTTGCTGTGGGATCAGTGACATATTTAATGCTAATTTAGTTTGTCTCTTGTTCTTATAATACCAAAGCTGGTGGTCTCAATTTACATTCTGTATCGAGTTAGCCTCCTCACTTTAGGACTGCCTGCTGTAAAATTATGGCTCACATTTCAGTAGGGAAAGAAGCTTTAATACTTCAGGACTGGTATATTCTAACATATGAATATACCTTGACCTAAAACCGTCTAATTGTAGCTCTGACTGTCCTGCTCGCTTAGTATAAAGTCATTTTGCAACCACCAACAGGTTTCCTTCTAGTACTGCCCAGTACAATTGTACAACAATTGCACATAATCATATTTTTACATATATTGATATTTACAAATATTTTCATGGAACAGTAAAGGTAACAATGTCAACCATACCGTACACTACTGAGGTTTGCAAACATAACCATTTGAAGTTTATCTTTATCACATAAAATGCCACTACAATTGAAGGTTGTGGTTGTAATGAGACACAAATGGGAACAAGTCAAGAGTGTACAAATTTAGGAAGTCACTGTCGAGGTCACTTAAAAAAAAAAATGTCATCATTATAATATTTTGTATATCAAAAAAACAAAACAAAATCTGAACTCTGAATAAAAATCCCTGAAGTGATGTGTGTCACATGAGTTCGCAGGCCAAGTTCTCGAATTGTTCTCTCTTCCTGTTCACATTTGATGATCTTGCAGTCTGGCTTATTTTCTCTGAGACAACAGGATATCAGATTTGGATCCATCCAGTTAATCCATTTCTTCAAAACACGGAGTCAGCTGTAAAGGCCCTAAACTAAGGCTGACTGGTTTTCTTACCATGATAATAGTCTATACGGCTGGACTTTGCTGCGAGGTCAAACCAGCCCTCGAATGGCTCCACAATCTCAGCATAGGGCAAAGAGATCACTCCTGCAATAGTAAGGAGACACCTTGAAGTTTAAGTACACAGATCCCTGTCATCAGGACCAACCCTGTCATTTTACAGCTTAGCCTACCTTTGACGTGATAGGTGTCCCCAAAGTCAGGAGGAGAAGGGACAGCTTTACCATCTGTAGCTACAAATAACCCCCAAAAAGATACACCAATAAATGTAATGTATTTGACATGAAATTTCTGATGCCGTTTCAAATTTATACACAGGAAATGTGTCAAAAAAGAAAACAGTTTCAGTATCCAACACAGAAAACAGACACTTTTTGTTAATTACAAGATTTTGACTTAGCCTATTAGCCAAATAGCAGAACACTAAACTAAATATTTACGAGGCAATACATGTTTAGTTTAGACCAGTTGAACAGCAAAAGCGGGTTAAAATGTAACTAAAACACTAACACAAATTATCATTATTATTAAGTATCAACGACTAGCTACGAAAATGTTTCAACAGCTGCTGCTATGCAACAAAAACCCCTCATGCTAGCCCCTTTAACGCGTTGGATGTAACCTTCACTGACTGCAAACACGCCACGGGAAAATAAATGTCTCTTACCACAGGCAGCCCACAAAAGAATCGCGGCAACGTACAAGCGGCGCATTGTGTCTAAACCAAGTGTAACACAGAGAATAAGAAAATGAAAAATAGGAAAATGAGCCAAACTACAGCAACACAACGCAACAACGCATGACTCCAAACTCTGCTCCGTAAAGCCCCAAAGCACTCATTAAATAAAGACAAACCTAGTGAAACTACTTGACATCCCGTCTCGACCAATCACATCACGAAGAGGAAAGGTGTTGGCCAATTAGATGTCAGAGGTTGGTTGTACTTTAACTATCACGTGAAGTGGGTCATATGACCTGACACGATCGCCCAAAATCAGTTGAGCAAGATATTGCTGTTCTTTGCACATTTTTAACGGACCAAGGTGCACCTTTTTTGCTGTTATTTGAGAAATATGACACAACTTTGGAGGAAAGATTGAGAAATGATTTGAGGGTACATTCTTGGCTGTTGTTTTACCGGGGAAAATTTTTTATTATTCCTCAAAAAATTTATGGAAAAAATTAAAACGTTTTAACCGGGCCATTTATGACATTATGCTCCTTATAACGTGAAGTTTGTAACTTCCTAACATCGTTACAGAAATTTATCCAACGATTTGCAATTATCTTTGTTATAAGATTACAGTATCTTGAAAATACATGGTTACAATACATGGTTTTGTTACAATGTTAATAAAGAACAGCCTAAACATGCATCAATCCCTTAAATTAAATCCGGTGCAACCAAATGCCTTTAGATGCAAATGAACTAGTAAATAGAGTTTACCTGTGTGCAATTTGACCTCTCTATAAATGCAGTTGTTCTGTAAAGCCTCAGATGTTTGTTAGAGACAAAGAGACTATTGCTATTATTATAATTTCACAGAGCATGTCCAAATATCAAGATATGACTAAAAATAACTTGTAATACTTTTAAAAAAACGTTTTAATAAATTGTACATCACCCTGGATGCAACATCCTCATGGTGACACATGGTGGTGGTAGCATCATGCTGTAGAGATGCTTTTTTCCAGCAAGAACATGGAAGCTGGTCATAGTTGCTGGGGCGATAGATGAAGCAGAAGAAATGGGGACTTTGGATGAAAACCTGTTAGAGGCTGGAGAAGACCTGTGACTACGGCAGAGCTTCACCATCAATCAATGACCCTACAGCCCGAATCAATTTGCCCAGTTTAAGGTTGGACAGACAAACGATATATACAAAATTAAAATAAAGGGCTGCACTGTGGAGTAGTTGATAATACTGTTGCTTTGCATCAAGGAGGTCCTGTGTTCGACTACGGGCCTGGGGTCTTTCTGCATGGAGTTTGCATATTATCTTTTAAGACACTAACTGTCTACAGAGCCTTGCAGGAATATTTATAGCCCTTGAACTTTTTCACTTCATACCACTTTAAAACACCAAAGTTATGTGAAAGACAAGCATGGAGTTTGCTTGTTCTCCTTGTGCATGCATGGGTTCTCTTCAGGTGCTCTGGCTTTTTACCACAGTGCAAAGACATGACTGTTAGGTTAATGGGTCTCTCTAAATTGCCCTTAGATGTGAACAGGTGTGTGCATGGTTGTGTGTCTTTGTGTTGCCCTGTAACCCTATATAGAAGATGGATGGATGGATGGATGGATGAAAATAAAATAAACACTACAGTCAATACTACTCATGTCAGTTTGTTTATTTTATTTATTAATTTTGATTGAAATCATCAGCTTGTATAGATGAATGATTTTTTTAGTATTAGTGATATAACAAATATAATTTAAGTGCACATAAATGCACATAAACAAAAATCCATGATGCAATATCAACACTAGATGTCAGTATGTTACAGGACATAACTGCACATAACTACAAATCTGTCCTTCATGATCTGAGGCCAGAGTTATTCTGGCACAGATATTGAAATCCTAGGAATGGGTTGAATTAGGACTGGAAGACCTGAAAGACGTTACTCTGCATTTAACTTTGTCAGGTGGGAGTCTGGCGGTGGTAAGTGAAGTCATGTGTTGATAGTGTAAGAGCTGAGCAGTTAGTGGGACAGAGAGCTGTCGAGTGTGTTTTACAAACAGCAATAGAAAACAGTGCAGACAAATGTTCTCTTCAGAGTGGGAACTGATACAATCTTCATTTGTGGATGAAAAAGCAAGAGGATAAAGAAGTCTTTAAGTCTAAATAACTATCCTTGCTTACATATTCTACTAATTATGGGGTAGTTCACAAGGCAGTGAATGTCATGAGAGCACTGAAAGGTGCCAGAGTTCTTACGCAAGACCTTTCCCCATGAAATCAAACCCCAAAGACAAACAGGAACACCTTTTTTTTTGCATCTAAATCAGATCTGAATGTCATAACTCTTCTGATTAAACACAACGATCTTCCTCTTACACATGAAGGATCACTTTGTTCTGCAAGTAGTGCCTTGCAGTTCATAAACCCTTATTGCCTTTATTGCATTCTGAACTACCAAAAACAGATTTTTCTGAAAAGCCCAAGGAAAACAAAATTAATCTAACATGTTTGAATCTGAATGCAATTTAGTGTTTTCAATCGCTACAATGAAACAGAAGTGGGAAGTCTATCAAAATCGGAACTTTATAACATGCTTATTCTTCAGGTTGTGGTATGTTTAATGAATATTTGTAGAAAATAGAAAAATTGATTTTTTTTGCTTTGTGTCAGGGATAGTAGAGGCTAACTTAAAACCAACTCAAATCTTTTCATATGACAGGTAGTAATTCTCATGTTATGTTGGACTGTTATGTCATAACTATATTGTATTTATAGTTTTTAGCTTGAGTTTCTTGTTTGCAGTTTTCTCTTTTATTTTGGTGAGTCTAGACCTCTGTTCTGTTTTCTTTTCTTCATCCTGTTTTTCCTCACCTTTTTCTAAGTTTCTCTGTCACCTGCTGGTTTTGTGTTTTAAGTCGTACTCATAATGAGTAATGTTCGGTTTGCTTTCTGTTCTCTAGTTTTTGGTGTCTGTGTGTTTACTTTCTGTTCTGCCCCTCTTCCTCTACTCTGCATTCTTCTGTCTCCTAAATCTGTCTTGTTCCACTGGTCACCTCTCCTCAGTTTATGTTATTTTATTCTTTCATTCACTGCTGGTTCTTTGCGTTATCGGCCCCACTGTCTGTTATCATCTCAGGTAAAATATGAGCAGATTTATTCACACGAAGTAAGCATGGCAAGACTTGAAGGTATCTGCAAAAATGCTCAAGGTCAACAATTCCAGATCTGATCCCAACCTTTACAGAGATGCTGTAGAATAATAGTTACATGAAGCCCACATTTAATGCTTATCTTGTACTAAACAATTACAACAGTAACCACAAAACATGTTTCATATACAAGAATACAGGAGTATAAATATAGAATATCTCTACAACAGGGTAATAGCTGAACAACTGTCCAAAGCACAAAATCATTCACTCAGCCACACAGAGAAACCTCAGAATGCTCTCTGAACTTTGCCCTCAGTGACACATTCACTCACTCTTTCACAAGGCCCAATGGAAGACGTTTATGTAGCTAAAGGGTTAGGTCAAGCTCTAAGTCTGTTTAGTGCTCAGAGTTACTTCTGGGTCCTTCCTTCACATTTCTCCAAAATCGGCGCCTTATTTGCTTTTCAGAGTGGCTGGAGTGACAATGTTGAGCCCCCAAAAAAAATACAGCTTGATTCTGTCCCATTTGGTTCCTCATGTGGAAATGTCTGCTCTTTCAAGCGTTTGCATTAACTGACGATGGCTGTATTTACTTGGACACATCACTGCATAGCTTTAGCAGCTTTAAAAGGAAATCTGTCACTCTGGTAAAACATCAAGAGGTGTTATGGCACACCGGTCGAGGAAGAAGGTCTCTTTGCAAAAGCAAACCAAAGAAAATCAGTCCAACAGTATTGTTTCAGGAAACCGTTGGAGTTTCAGTTAAAAATCATGAATGCCCTTTGATTAATACCAGCACTAATACCACAGAGATCCAAATACTGTCTGTTTTCCACCCTCTATCATTTATCATGTCCATATAGCTTGAGAATTCATTAAACAAGGGTATAATGATGTTAAACACACCAGCTTCCATGTGACAACACTGATGTTTACACAACACTGAGACGGGGAGTCATGCAGGAGAGCAGCTTCACGTCTTGCTGTTACTTTCGGTCACACTTCATCATCCTGCTCTGTCAATAAGTCCAGGTTGGAGCTTGAAGCGGACGCAGTCAGAGTTTTCAGGTGTGATGCAGATTTATTGGACACTGTTCAGAAGCAGAATGGACGTGGCAGAGCTGGGAGAGGAAATTTCAGGGTTGATGTAATGTGGATCCTGCTCATCCTCAGAGTCTCCGGGGTTTTGAGAACCAGTCAAGGTCAGCCTGCTGAGGCCGCCTTCTAATGACGCCTCGGCTCCTTCTGCTCTGTCGCCTGAAACACAGAAGAGAAGAGGAAAAACTGGTTAAAAATCTGTCTGTCAAAAACTGTCTACAGAGCCTTGAAGGATGAAAGTGATATCTTATTATTTTAAAAAACTTATGTGATAGACCATGCAGCACAGGATCATAGGGTAGGGAAAGCATTTACTACATTTAACGAGTTCCTGCAATATTTTGTGGGCTATTATTCTTCCACACACCTCTCTCCTGATCGCAGTCTGGAGAAGAAGCTCCACTGCACTGGCTGCGAGGGCCCAGGAGAGGTGAGACATGACCAGAACTGTACATCAGGTCTGGGTCATGAGAGCTGCAGAGGCCCTCTGACTCCAGACCTTCAGGACAAGAGGAGGAGAGGATGGAGGAGGAAAAAGAAGTTGAGAGGAAGGAGCAGGGGGTGTAGCCAGAGGAGCAGGGCATGCTCATGAGGGTGGAGGCAGAGGTGGAAGGATGGGAGCATGGTGAGGAAGGTGAGGAGGGCATCGTTCGGCATGAGGAGGTGGTGTGGGTGTCTTCCTCCTCCTCTGAGCTTTGACTGCCTGCTTCGTCAACTGAAACTGACACCACTGAAACAAATATGTACACACATAGACATTAAACATGCAGACAACCAGATGCACCAACAAAACAAAACCATGGACTGACAAAAAGGGGAAGAGAGCCAATCATCAAAGACTTACTTGACAGACCGTCTGACTCCATCTTGAAGTTGGCGATGTCATCATGACATTCGTCCACCTCTGCACCCACGCCTTGCTCCCTGGTTCCCATAGCATGGGAGCGCCGGTGAGCATGGATTTCTTCCGAAATGCTCTCTAGGTTGCATAACGCTGTGCGGTACTCGGATTTGGCAACCACAAGCTTGGTCTGACGTTCGTCCACATGATGCTTCAGTTGCTGTGAAAAATCCAGAAACACACACCAGACAAAAACTGACGATGCATACTTTACACGAGCAGACAAATACGCAAGGGCTGGTTTCTGGTTGAAGATATTATAAGTTTCCACCATTATAGAGATGTTCACCAGTCATTTTTTGTAAGTTTAAGTCAAGTCTCTAGTATTTGAGTGACACGGCAGTCAAAATGCGAATCACTTTATAGTTGTAATGGTCTTTCATGACAATTCTGCTATATAGTTTACATTGAAAGTTGCATTGTGATATCTTAGGTATGATCATTAGCCTAAACTGGTAAAAAAAAAAAAGCACACACAAATACAGATAAATTTGCTAGCAGTATTTTTTTCCAAAAATGTTATTTTCTTTCAAAACTGACATGTTTGTGGATAAAATATTATTTTGCTTAAACAGTTGACATCTGCTATGCTTTATTTTAAAAGAAAAATGAATGCAGTGAAAAAAGGAAAAATCAAAATCCTGCCTTTTTCTAACAATATAAATAAAATAAAAACCAAATAAATAATTATAAAATGAAAACTAAAACAGAATTTAAAGGAACAATAATGATTCTGGCATAAAAAGCCCTACAGTGACAACTAGTAACAAACTAATGTTTGCACTGATGTGGCGCGAAGCTTGTTTGTAGCATAAATGTTAACATCCACCATTCATATCACCCGGGTGGGTCTTCAGGTGGCGAATGAAATTAGATGTGGTGGACCCAGCATCCTGTATTTTTTATACCACAGATGCTGCAATTTGATGCTCTTTTATTTGCTGCTTGTGTGAAGTTTTTTTAGCCAAACGTTATTACGAACGATGGGACAGAAACAGATGTGCTCACCATGATTGTGATGGTTTGCACATGTGCCTGCATTTGGTCATGTAGCTTTATGTCACCGCTACTTATAAGGAAAATAATAACACACAGCAGGCAGGCAATCAGACAGGGAAGATACTGTCACACAAAAAAAAACCATAAAAAAATTGTTCACAATTCTCAAATTGCAAGTCTGAAGTCACTATAAGTGCAACTCAAGCACCAGTCCCAAACTCAAATCTCTGCACCATTTCTACTATTAAAGTCTCAAACAGTGACAGTGTGGGGTTTTTACTGGTGATCTGTGACTGTCTACTCCACTATCTACCTGTAGCTTTGAGATTTCACTTAAAGCAACAGGCAGGAGAGTGGATGCATGAAGGTCAAAAGAAGGAAATATCATGACACCTTTTCACACATAAAAAATAAAAAGTCGACTGTTTAGACATTTTTGTGGGAGCAAACAATTCAGACAGTCACGGCTTTATGGATTAACACCACCCAACATTTTTTTCCATTATCACTTATGGTGGTAATGTGACTGAGCATGTCTGTTGGTGAAATAAACAACCTTCTGCAGGCTTTTCTTGCTCACAGACGTACTTTAGAACTAACATTCTGGATAATAACCACATATATTTAGCACCATAGCTACATTTGTCTGATGTAAATTTTCTGTTTGTTTAGGTCTTCTACAGCCGTGTACATCTGCTTTTCAAATATCACAATATCTTTGCAAACAACTAATGGGACTGACTTTGAGTTTCATTTAAACACTTCAGATTCAGTTAGGATTTCAAATGTTAGCAGCTGGAATAAAAGCTTTGTTTGGGCTCTCCAACCCAATGTCCATCCATATTTAAAATATTACAATATGTTAGCTGGGAGCACTGTGAAGGTCATGTTTTTTGACTTCTTCAGTAATTTCAGCACCATCCAGCCTTCCCTATATGAGGGTGAAGCTCCAGAATGCAGGAGTAGATAGTTATCTCGCTGCATGGACCACCGACAACCTCACGGACAGACCGCAGCATGTGAAGCTTCGCGACTGTGTGTCAGAAGTGGTAGTCTGCAGCCCAGGGGTTCCACAGGCTGATGCCCATGGAACAATCTAAGGAGACTAGGAGATTATTTAGTCAACAAGCCTAAGGAGATGGTGTCTGACTTCTGCAGGAAGGCCACTCCTGCCTCACCAGTGAACATCCAGGGTTTGGATATTGGGTCTGTGGCGGAGTATAAGCACCAGGGTGGTCACCTCAACAATAAACTGCACTGGTGCACACACACCAACACCCTGTACAAGAAGGCCCAGAGTCGCCTCCACCTTTTGAGGTGACTCAGGTCCTTTAATGTGTGCAGGGCTCTCCTCTATGATATTGTGGTAGCATCTGCAGTGTTCTACACTGTGGTCTGCTGGGGTAGCAGCTGCACAGAGTGGGACAGCAGTAGCCTGGACAAGCTGGTCAGGAGGGTCAGTTCAGTTGTGGGATGACGCCTCAAATCTACAGTGGAGGTGGGGAAGAGGAGGATGTTGGATAAACTGACATCCATCATGAACAACGCCTCTCACCCCTCTGCAGGCCACAATGCAGGAAGGAACACTTCAGCAGATCCTTCCGCTCTTCAGCATTAAGACTCTACAATATAACCCTATAAATGAACAATACTGCCAATATATATATACGTTTTCACCTCATATATATCTCTTCTTTCTATGTTATATAGTGTTCATATTTGTCGTAATTTTATTTTAGATAATGCGTTAATTTTTTATTTTTAGCGTTTATGATGTTTTCTTTAACGTATCTACCTAGATATGCACTTCACCTTACTGTGTCTTGCTGCTCTGACAATTCAATTTGCCATTTGGGGGAAGAATAAAGTCTCATCTCATCTCAAATTCCAGCAGGTTTATTGGGATTTTATCCGACAATTACTTTACATTTCATCTCAAAACCTGAGATTCAAATAGGCTTTAAACTTTGATCTTCAAGAAGAAGAGTTTTAAACAGTCACAACATGCTCTGTCTGTCAACTCTTCTATATGAACAACAGGATAAAAATAAATAAATAAATACATAATTACCAGAACTTTAATTAACAAACAATACTGTAATATGTTCATAGTTGGATGTTTATGAGTTCCACTAAAATTTACAACCTTTCCATATACATACCTCAAGCTGTAGATAATATTTGGCTTTCAGTTCAAAATAGGGTCTGCAAAACAAGTAATAAGAGAGAAGGTTTAGGGAGGAAAAAGTGCCAGAAGAGAGAAACAGCCCTCTGTTAAAAATTCACATTCCCTGACTCTTAAAAAGGGAGCACACCCCAAAGCTGTCCAATCAACACATGGAACATCTGGAGTGCATCAGATGATGTATAAAGACCCCTCTATTTCTCAGCGCGCTTGCATAATAAGAGGCCCAAAGAAGGGCGAAGCCTGTAAGCGTCATCTCCAGCCAATCATAATGGAAGTACTGACCTGGATTTGTTTATGGAGCGCTTTAGCTTCTTCTCTAGCTGCTTCATGTGCCCGATGCTGGAATTGTAGTTGACCGCTGTTTTTTTGTGTTCGGCTTCACTCCGCGTTCTTGCTTGCTCCGCCTCCATCACCTGAAAATCAAGGTAGACAGTATACTTTAGCCATCAAAGACACTTCCACTCTTGGTGCTGTAGAAGTTAAGATGGACCTTTCTGTGGGTGAGTAGACCTGTGTGTTCTTACTCTCTGGGTGGCATGGTTGAGCATTTCCTGCCAGGCAGAGTCAAACTGACGGGTGTCCTCCTCCAGAAGCTTCTCCTCAGCCAGGGCGATGGTCTCCTTGGCTGCCCGCAAGATCTCCACCGCCCGCTGGAATTCTTGGGTGGCTTTTTGGGCTTCAATCTGGGCCTGTGGTACAAAAATACAGGAGCTCTCATTTGCAGTCAGCTTTGGAGCTCCGTTTATTTCAGCAAGATAGTTTAGGTTTAATTTTAAAGATAATTTAAAAACCTGCATGATGATCATTCTGGAACAATTTTCTTATTTAAGCCTTTCATTACAGTAGGATGAACCAAAATTATGGTAAAGAACTGATTATTAAGATGGTTTAGGTACTTTAGAGCAGTTATATGATGCACTTGACCATTACCACATATTGTCATGTTACAAACTAAGTAGAAGTGTAATTGTAAAGTGGAGAAGAAATTATGTTGTTTTCAGTATTTTTTACAAATAAAAAACAAAAGTACGGTATTTGTATTCAGTCCTATTTACTCCGATGCCCCTAAATAAAATCCAGTGCAACACCTAGTATTTAAACAGAGTCCACCTGTGTGTAACCTCAGGTGTTCTGTGAAGAACTGAGTGGTTTGTTAGAGAGCATTAATAATTCATGCCTACAGACAGGCCATGCAAGGTGAGCATTACTCAAAGCAGCAGCCAGGAGGTCCATGGTAACTATGGAGGATCAGGAGAGATCCACAGCTGGGAGAATCTGTTAAAAGGAGAACTATTAGCTGTGTTGTCCACTAATCTGGTCTTAGTCCTGGAAGGGTGCCAAAAAGAAAGTCATTGTTACAAGTACACTTAACACTGCATATAGGCCAGTACAGTGAAACATGGTAGTGGCAGCATCATGCTGCGGGATTGTTTTTCTTCAGCAGGGCAGCCAGTCAGAGTTGTTAGGAAGTTAAATAGAGGACTCTCTTGGAAGAAAACGTGTTGACGTGAGGCTGAAAAAAGACAGCAGGACAAGGACCCCAAACATTCAACAAGAGTTAGTTAACCAGACAGAACAGATTAAGAATAATTTCTCATATACAACTGTGGCCTGACAAAAGCCAGGGCCTGGGCCAGGGAAAAACAAGCTATAAAAGAAGATAAACCTAAAAATAGAGATAATTTTTTATTATCCTTTTTTAAAACTCACTTTAAACAAAAAAAAGTATGTTTTTTTTGTTTCAGCATCAAACAATAAAAAAACAATAAATACATTTACAATAAAATGGTTGAATAGTGTGAAGCATATTATTGTATTAAAATGGCCCAGACCTAACACCACAGACGCTCTCCATTCAATCTCACTGAGCTTGACTTATTTTGCAAAGATGAATGGTTACAAATATCAGTCATACCTCGAAAGACTTGCAACTGGAATTGTAGCTAAAGGTGGTTCTACAAAGGTTTGAATCAAGGGTGGATAAATACAAATGCATGCCACATTTTCCAGATATCTGATTGTAAAAAAATTAAATAATGCATAATTACCCTTCCATTTACATAAAACCCCAATGAAAACATTCAGGTTTGTGTTAAACGACCAAATGTAAAAATGTTCATGAGTTGTGAATAATTTGGCAATGGATTGTATATAGGGTCAGGTACAGCCTGAGCCTACAACTAAATCTCTGTCTGCTCGCCGTGAAACTTTTTTGTTGTTTTTCAGAAACAAACAGACCTAGAAAAAAAACTTTCATCATTTTTAGCATGCTGGAAACTACTTCTGAAAAAAAAAAAACCTGCAAACAATGTTTACAGGACTCCAGCTCATTCCCATCCCTTTCCCTGACCCAGTCTGTTGCCGAGATTCCATACATACATCAAGGCACAGGAGGTATGCATAAAACCCCCAACATAGTAAATGTTAACTGTGAGTTTGTAAGCGACATGGAGACAAAAAGCTCAAGCCATCAGCATGGTGACCACTTGAGGTGGAACCATTATTTTCTAGCTGTGTTTCTCCGTAAAGAGTAGGCTACTACTGCTTACACTGATGGAACTTATGTTTGTCATTTCTATGCATGCTTTGAAGGATCTATGGGGGATTTATTTTGACAGCCAAGGAAAAACTAAGAGGATTTGCCACTGCATACACACTCATTCAGAAAGACAACGACGCCTTGATCCAGCAGACAAAGACACTTTGTCTCTGAGGAGCTCTGACATGCAGTCAGTGGGCTCTTCTTGCCCACTGCCACAGTCATTAGGGAGATTATTGTCAACCCCCAACCCACAGCACATATATGGACCCACTTGCTTCAGTCGAATAGGTTAAAGGTCATCATGATGCAGTTACAGAAACTATTAGACTAGATGTCCTTGCATGAGATAAAAATTATTTTGCTAAGTTTGCCAAGTAGTTGTGGAGTTTATCTTGGAAAAAGACAAAAGTGAGATGGCAGCATCACACTGAACATTTACCATGACTGTTTGGGAAAGGTTCCTCTTTGCAGCAGTGAAGTTCAGCCTCAGATGTGTTACTTTTCCTGTCATGCATCGCGTTTCATATTGAAATAACACAGCAGCAGCAAAACTAAACCGATAACAGAAATGAAGCTACTAGAACACATAACCTGGAAAGAAGAACCATATAGCACTATAACAACAGCCCAGAAGCAAAAACCTATAGACCAGAACACTGTCCCTGTGTATTTAAAGCAGATTATTGCTGCAGCTTTAACTACAGACGTAGTAAAAGTAAGCGTTTAGATATCATTTCACTTTTTAATATGTAATTTTTGCCAATTTTTACCAGAAGAAAGAATAAGGAACGAGTAACACACCAACCAACAAATAAAGTTTATATGAGAAGCAATTGAACAAAGGTCTAGTGAGTACACACGGTTATATGTATTAATTATGTTTTTAAATTATTTGATAATGAATTGTGAAGGTTTTCCTTAACATTTTAGTGCTACACATATACCTGCTCATTTTGCATAATGGATATTAATCCATTTTATTAATCTATGTATTATTCAGAGTTTTTGTTACATTTAAATGTTTCCTGGCAAAGATCTGCAAGTGGTTCAGGTTCTGAAGAAGCAAAGCATTTCCAGACCATCACACTACAGCCACCATGTTTGATAGTTGGTATATTTTTTCTTTTCTGAATGCTTTGTTCATTTAAAGCCACGTATAACAGGACACACCTCCTAGAAAATTTCACCTTTGTCTCATCAGTCTAATGAATTTTTTCCAAATTGTTTGGTGATCATCAAGATGAAGCGTAAGACAACCTTTTTGTTCTTTTTGATAAGCAAGGGTTTTCATTATGGGACTCCCCCATGAATCCCATTCTGCCCAGTCTCCTTGTTGTTGTTGAACCCTGACCTGGGCTGAGTAGAGCGAGGCTTGGAGAGGTTTAGATGTTTCTCTGGGTTCTTTTGTGACCTCCTAGATGAGTTGTTGATGCGCTCTTAGAGTAATCTTGGTAGGCCAGCCACTCCTGGGAAGGTTCCACACTGTACCAGGTTTTCTCCATTTGTGTATTTGTGTTTTTGCTGGAGTCCCAAAGCCTTAGAAATGGCTTTGTCAATGACATAGTTCAGGTCTGGACACTGTGTGTTGCTTTTTGAAATCTTTCAGCCTACTTCATGTTGTCAGACAGGTTCTCTTTGGGTGATTTATTGATTCTAAAGGTCTGGCAGTATTCATACTTGGGTGTGGCTAGTGAAATTAATCATGGTTAATTTGCATCATGAAGTTATATTTTCACACAATATTTCTGAATGATTAAATCTCCTGGCAGATTTAGATTTAAAGTTATTTTCATGCAACCGAAAGGTTTCTTTTTGTCAGAAAATGCTTCATGTTTTTTACAACCACTGCAGCTCAGAGCTGGTGCAGATGTTCAGTTGATTACAGTTTGTAGTTTACTCCTCTTGTCACTGCTGCTATTACATCATACATTCATGGCCAGATGTTACTGCAGGGACATATTTTGTTTTGCAGACTAATTTTGCAGAATAATTAATTGCAAATAGGTTTGCTTTGCAAAACAATACACCAAAATAAAGTAATTATCAACATCTGTTTACCCTGGTCTTGCTCAAATTACTATCGTTCAAATTATTCGGTTGATTATAAAAGATGGGCAGATATGCTTTATTTGTATTTAAAATGAATGAAAGGTGTGCAGCCATCATCATTTTACATTGAGACGCCCTCACAAGCTGGGAACCTCTGTTCAGAAGACTTCTCTGGATCCTTAAGAGCTTTAAAGTAAGAGACTGAGCTGCAATAAATAAATACACAGCAAGGTAAAGACTAATGGACAAAAGCTTTGTAACACGAAGAGCAGCATAGAAGCCACCTCTGTCTAAAGAAAATATCATGGGCAGAATGAAATTCTTCAGGAAGAAGAAGGAGGGACAGCAGAAGATAGGTGCAAGGTTATTTTCTGTGATGAATAATCTTCTGATTGTTTCCTACATCTGGAAAAACATTTGTCTAGAGAAGAAAAGGTGAGAGCTTCCATCACCCTTGTGCTGTGCTAATAGTGAAGCATCCAGATACAATCCATGGGTGGGGTTGCTTCTCATCTAAGCGAGTGGGCTTACGCACAATTCTGCCCAAGAACACCATTAGAACTGGACAGGGAGTAGTGTTACCTGGGAGTTAAAACCAAATATCCAGTGAAATGAAGCGAAGGATGACGACTATAAAAATAAAAAAAACATTTACCGTATTTTCCGCACTATAAGGCGCACTTAAAAACCATTAATTTTTTCAAAAAATGACAGTGCGCCTTGTAATCCGGAGCGCCTTATATATGGATCAATTGGTTAATTGGTTGATCCATACTGGTTGTACACGGCGCTCTGTCAAAATGTTTCAGTACGACTGGTAAACTACAAAGCCGCACCGCTTGCAGCATTACGGCTACCGTAGTCAGGGGCGTCGCCGAAGTAATAGCGGTAAACACCTGTACTGTGCTTACTCCTAGTCCAACACCACTTGTGTGTGTATGACGTTTGAATGTACTGTTGCAGGAATTGCCTGAACTATATGTGATTAGAAGCTCAGTGTGTGGGGTGTATGTTTCGTGTGTGTGTATGGAAGATGTTGACATTACTCCTCCGGACAGAGGTGGCGCTGTGTGCTGCCGTAGCTGAGAATCAAGAGTGAAGGAGTGACGTCGGTATTATTGTGTGTGTGGGGTGGGTAGAGACGGCGACCGGAGCAGCGGTGTATGAGTCTGTAAGCCCTGTGTTTTTACGTGCTGCAAAGTCATTAAAAAGAACCCCGAATCTCGTCAACAACTCAGTGTTTTGATGCTGTTTCTTCATGCTCAACTCAGCAACGTATGAGTGAGGGAGTTAACCCCGAGGAAACTAGTAACTTCGGCCCTGGAGAAAGCGTCTCCCCTGTGTCATCTGACTACAGTCAGGGGACAGAAACAGGAAAGGTTAACAGTACTAATGTTTGATTTAGTGCATCAAACTGTTTCTTTTACGTGTTTACTGAATCAGGGAAAAGTTCCCTTTCACGTTTTAACTAACGTTTGATTTCAACTTCAACTTCATAGACTCCAATGCATTCCTAACGTGCGGTTGGCTCTATTCAATAGATTTCTATGTAGAGGAGACCTTACCATGAGAGTGAATGGAGTTATCAGAACGCTGGTTTGTAGGGTATTAATAAAGTTTGACTGACTGACTTTGTTGACATTCTCTTTAGCACAGCTCCATCTAGTGGATGCATAACGCAACCCCAGTCAAACGTTTGACTGCAGTAGCTTCTATTCTATTCGCCTTATAATCCGGTGCGCCCTATATATGAAAAAAGTTCTAAAATAGGCCATTCATTGAAGGTGCGCCTTATAATCCGGTGCGCCTTATAGTGCGGAAAATACGGTAATAAATTTAAAAGGTAAAAACTTGTATATTTTACAGTAATTGTTATTGTTATGAGAAATGTACCTAGAAAAAGATCCCGCCTCTTTTTCTTGCATCATGACCCATTTCCCAGAGTGTAAATAGGAGCTGCGAGGACAACAGACGGAGGATGATGGATATTTGATGAGGTGAAACTGTGCAGCACAAACAGAAGACGAACTAAGAGTTTAAAGCTGGGTCGATCTTTGCTGTTTTAATGTCAAAGTGAAGATCAAGGCTCACAATGGAAATCCAGGACTTCCTGGACAGAGTGGGGTTTTCTCAGACACGGTTGGTGTCTCAAGTACAGCCCAGGCTGTGGTCTATGACCAAACATACTAAATGCTGTATGTTTCCACCCTCATTTAATCTTGAAAAAAACTAAAGTAAACACAGATACTCTCTGTCCAATCTGGCTGAGTTTGAGCTATTTTGCAAAGAAGAATGGGCAAAGATGTATTCTATACCTGTGTAAAGCTGACATACCTTAAAAGCTGTACCTGCAGTGATAGATGGTTCTACATAGTACTGACTCATGTTAGGAATAACCTTTATCAATATGCTATTAGCTGTTTTTCCCATCTATACTATAGTGAAATAAAATATAAGTTCTAATGTTTCCCTTTTGTTACACTAGGATAAGAATGCTCATAGACATACAGTACAAGGATAAAAGACCCAAGGATTGTCATAAATGACCTGAAGCTGGGTCACTGGGTTTGATAGTGGAGCAGCCGGTATAACTTGGTTGATTAGAAAACTACAGCACACTTAGATTAAGGATGGACACCCGCTACTACACAACCTAACAGATAGACACCACAATGGTGACACATAGTCTACTGATAATCACTGAGGGAGGGCACATCCATTGATATAAAAACTATATGTGACCTTCTATCAAGGCTCTTCATCCTCTAACACACGGCGACGGTCCAAGACGGGAGCCTAAGCGCTGATCTCTGTAATCATTCCTCTGCCTTAACTTAGATTAAAAAGAGCTAAAAGTTAGAAACTGGTTGAGAGACGTTCCTTTAAGAGTCTTTAGATAGAGTGGTGACTGTTTCCGGGGTCCAAGTACCGGTGGAGCTCCAAGGCATCTGACCGCCAACAGGGTGCGGTAGCTTTGGACACTCACGAGGCTGTAGATAAACGCCACATTTTTCCCTTATATGTAAAAAATGTGGAAAATAATTTTCCTTTCATGTCACAATTATGTACTAAATTGAGTTTGTTTAGTAATAAAATATATTGTAGTTTGTTGTTGATAAAATATAAAAAACTCCATAATGATTCTGACAAGAAATCTCCTGAGTTTAAGATAAATTTGATCCAGGCTTTGTTGCGATTCCATTATGAAGTCCAAATTTTGCGCTATGAGCACTTTGAGCTTCAAAAGAATAAAATTATGTCTTTGTCTGAAAAACCAACAAGCTGTCACCTCGTCATATGTTGCCATAACCACTCACCCCATCCTGCAGGTCTGGTGTGTCACTCTTCAACTGAGTCATTTCATTTTTTTCCACCTAGTCTAGCCCTTCCAGACATTTGTCCACTATGTTGTTTCTGATGGAGTCTAGGGACGAATGGTGGGGTTGGCAGAAGTGGGTGAAGGTGGGCGAATGTGGGCACAGACATTCATAACGACAGACAGTGAGACAGAAGAGAATGCTGGGTGAAAAGTACAAAAGATAGAGCAGCCCAGGCAAATTCCTACACTCTCCCCCACCTCAGTCAGTTGGAATGTAAAGGGGTGAAAATGGGGGGCAGCGGGAGATGAGACTGACGGATTAAAGGGGGGTTGGTGAACTACTGTTGATGTTTTTTGCTCCAGGGTCAGTGAGGACATTTCTGAAACCTGAGGAAATGGGTCATGTATTAAATATTAAATGTTCATCCATAAATCATACCGATGTGATTTTCCAGTTTGACCTCAGGCCTTTACTGGCTTTGGTCTATTTAAACACACACACACATTTTCAGCAGCTACATTTATACCTAACCCTAACAGTAACCCAGAAACGGGGGTCTGGCGCATTAGGATCGAGCTTTGGTCTTCATAAGGCCCATCGGTCTTCAGAAAGTTAGTAAATATACCAGAAAGGGTACTAAATAGGTCACATAAACGAGTGCACACACGCATAGAGTACAGTCAAGCTGGATCGACTCTGAAATTGACAGACACAGGCTTACTGAGAATTACTAACAAGTTTAAAGAGCTCAGCTTATGTCTACTTAAAGGGAGCCATCACGTGAGGTCTATTTTTGCTTCCCTGAGCTAATGTTGCACATATTTCCATTACAATCAACTGATAGACTACAAACATATTTCATGTTCTGACTCCTTCTCTAACAGTTTTTTTATGCTTCATGCACTGCTACAGTTGGGTAGAACAACTTCCCTTTGTGGTTTAAACACCAAACTGAGCTTTTCCCCTCTGCAGAACTCTTTATCGTATTTATTTCTAAAGCTAATGTTGATGCTTCAGTCTGATTGGATACAACCAGAAATGTGGAGTCCAGCGCCTCCCTGTATTGGCCGAGGAATCAGGATCTTATGAGTCATACTTCAGACGGCAGACATTTGTGTGTCATAGCTGCACTGAAATAGACAGTGTCTATCTGTGTGTGTGTGTGTCCTAGTTTATGTCTCTTTGTAATATGACAACTCTAAAGGCAGCACGTGAGGGAGAAACAGGGAGGGTTTGAATGTTGATGGGACCAATATTTACCATCTTTAGAGGTGTGTGTGTGTGTGTGTGTGTGCGTGTGCGTGTGCCTACCCGTCTTGCCACTTTGCGGGCCTCCCAGTAAGGTTTGGAGTCGTCCACAGCTCGTCCAATTTTCTTCATCAGTTCGTCCAGCTTCACTGATGCTTCTACCAGCACTGCTCGAAACCTCTGGCGGAAGTCCTGCGCGTGTGATGGTACGCAAAAAGCAGCATATATAAGCTTATCAAGTCATACATGGTAAAGTGAGTGCAGTGTTTGCTGAGTGGTCCAGTACTTTTTAATCATAAGCAAAAAGCAGGCCAGAGTCAGCTTTTAGGCCATGATTTAAGTTGTCCTCTGTTATGCCTTTTGTAAATCAAGAACTAGTTCAGACAGTGATAAGACATTATACTACACTGAACCTTTGTCTCCTCGACTTTAATTACCCCGAACTTCTCCTGGACTGTTCGTCATACGTGTTTCCACTGTCAGTGCAATAAACACTACTGGTCAAAAGTTTTAGATCCACTTTCTCACTTAATGGGTCTCTTTATTTTCATGACTATTTAAATTGTAGATTCTCACCAATGGCAACAAACCTGTGAATAAACACATAGAATTATGTAGTAAACAAAAAGTGTGAAATAACTCTAAACATTTTTATGCTTTAGATTATTACAGAATAGCCACAATTTGCTTTGATTACTGCTTTGTGTTTTCTCCATTATCTTCATGAGGCGGTCACCTGAAATGGTTTTCCAGAGAGCCTTGAAAGAACTTCCCAGAGGTCCCTTGAGAGACGGCCAAAGGTCAATATTTCAGTCATCACAGCAAAGGGCGGCTACTTTAGGGAATCTAAAATATAATATATTTAAAGTTCTTTTACAATTTTTCATTTGCTACATAATTCTATATGTGTTAATTCACAGTTTTGATGCCTTCAGTGAGAATCTACACACATTGTAAACAGTCCTAAACATAAAGAAAACCATTAAATGACAAAGTGTGTCTAAAACTTTTGACCGGTAGTGTATATAAGTTACTCATATGGACGCTGAAAACAATTTATTCAAAACCCTAAAATATTATTTTATTGTGTATTATGCGTCTCCGTACAACTGAAAGCAGAAGTCTGTCATTTAAAATCTATTATAATTACCATTAGCATAAAACATACAATGTAGAGTTTAAACAGGGAAAATGGATACTGAGGATCATCATCTGAACAGAAATGTGTAACACCTTAAGTGACAAATTTGATGAGATCTGGGGTCCTTCGCCATCATAACATTCAGCTCTTCGACTCAAGCCCCTTTCAGATTATAGTTGTGCAATAAACACGCAACCGTGCTGAATCAAAGAGGTGTGGCTTACAACTTCACCGGCAAGGGATCTCCGCTAGGGGATTTTCTAAGGGCTGAGCTCTGCGTTCTTAACCTTATGCACGTAGCCCGATCAAATTGAGAGCTATAACTAAAAGAAAAGATGTTGCACACCATCCTCAGAAGGTTATCATCTTCATCAGATTCTGCTATTTCTGAGATCAGATGGACATTCTTTGCTAAGGGGAAATAAGAGGTAGAATGGGATTATCAAACATGTTGTGACGATAGGACAGAATTGGCTTTTTCCTGGCATGCTGCAAAACAACAAGTTGACATGAAGATATCATCGAGATATGCTGACCCCAAAATTGTTCTGCCCCTGTTTGTGGAAAACCTTAGACAAGCACTGCAATATGTCCCACAATTTAAAACGTTGCTGTGCAAAAATGAAGCCTTGTGTGTAATTTTACAGAAAGAAGACGTAAACTTCACCCAGCCTGCAGGCATGTGGAATCAGCATTCCAGACCATTTTTTAGGTTGTGTCCTCCAAACCAAAACTAAAACAACATCCAGTTTGTTAGTATCAACATGGCCAAAAGCCAAGCTCTGTTCAAGTGTAGGGTTGTATGTTTGGTCTTGGCAGTAGTGATGCAGAAAGGCACACTGAGACGTTCCTTCTTTCTTCTGTAGCATGCCCATGCATTTCTCATTGTGACAAATAAAAACCTTGACCACACAGAAAAAGAGGGTCAGGTTACTGGACTGAACTGACCTGCATTCATGACCTGTCAGCAATGTCTGTGAAGAACTTTGAAACTAAAGCACTTAATCTCTTGGTATCCTCAGTAACAGAGCCCCATTGAGGATAATGTGGGAGTGGAAACATGAATAAAAACTGCATATTCTAAAATCTGCTCTATCAAGCAATCGACAGGTCATCAGCCAGCTGCATATCAGTGTTTGTGTATGTGTGATGTCGCCTCAGGTGGTCAGTGCAGGCTGTAACTGGGAGGATATAAAAAGGCAGCACCTGCATCCTGTTATCAAGCTGACTGAGCGGCAAATGAGAGGTTAACGAAGGGAAAACGGAGAGGGGGCCGCAGGAAGCTCACTTCCTGTGACATCATAACACTTCCTGACAAGCCATTCCTGTACTGAGATTATGATGCAGCTTTGAATCCAGGAGATAAATCCAGCATGCTACTGCACATACAGCGCCCTAAAATTTACAGGCCCATCCCCTGGTGAAAATCTGTAAAAACCATTCAAATAAATTCACATTTTATCAATGCAAAATCTCATGAGTGCATTTATTCACAGGGAAAACTATCACATGTTAAAAAATACCTCATTTAACAAAATCTCTGGTGGCTCAGTTATTGGTACCAATACCTATTCCTCTAAATTACATAGAACTGATGGATTTTTTTAGTTATAATTTATATTTTCAGCTTAATTAAAGTGCCAAGAAGCTTTTAATTAGTCATCCACAAAGTCCTGTATTCTTGGGGTATAAATATGACATTACACAGATGCCCATTTCTCTAAACCATTCTTCAAAATGGGAAAGACGAGAGAATATTCTGTTCAAATAAGTCAGATGTGTTTTGATCTTCTTAAGCAGGAAATGGCTTTCAGAAAAGCACTCTAAAAATAATGTGTTAGAGAACTACAACAAAGAGTGGCATCTTGGAGTCACTAAGTCTCCATATCAGCTGTAAGATTCCATCAACACACCAACCTGTTGGTTAGGGGGCCTCCGAGGAAAAGCCTTTTCTTTCCTAGCATCACAAATGTTCACATGTGGGGTTTACTAAACTCTACTAGGACTTTAACTGAAGCTTTGGTCAGATGAGGTAAGGTTTTCAGCAGCAAACACTTCAGACGGGTCTGGCATAATACAAAGAATGAATATGTGAAAAAGCACCTGACGCTCACTGTTAAGCAGAGTGCAGGATGTATGATGCTGTGGACCTGCTTCTCTTCCTAAGGCCCTGAGAGCTTTGTTAGAGTGCATGGCATCATAGACTCTTTGGGCTGTTCTTTGTGTCGTTCATTTAAACATATGGTCAAGTCAGCAGAATATTGGTTCCCCTGACATAAAATCAACCTTTTTCCATGGCAACCTCAGCCCCCTGACCTGGATCCTTTAGGAAACCTGTGAGGTCAGCTGATAAGAGAGTGGAAGAGTCGACCCAGGATCTAGAGAGACAGCAAGAAAATAACAGCAAAATATCCCTCTCTCTGCTAATACTAGTAGCACCAGTCATTTTCCTGTCGGCAGAGTCACACACAGTGGGAGAAAGGATATAACGTTGCTGCATGAATGTTTTTCTAAATCCTCTAAATCTACAGTACACCTTCCTTCATTTCCTGGCAGTACAAGAAAACACGTTTGGCCTCAGGACATTGCTTATTTTACAGTTTGCTTATGTCACAATTGTGATTTTATATTTGCCATTCAGAAGGGTGGGATTCTTGAAGCATTATGAATGAAGTAAGAAGGGTTTTTTTTTTCTTTTAAAGAAGAGGAAACAAAGTAAAAAAGGAAAATCCCGGCGTCTGTCTCGTGTTTTTATCCCGGCTCTGGGTTGAGAAACAGAAGAAGCCTACTTTTAGGATAAGAAAAACTGTGGCCTCGCTCTGGAATGTTTAGGTTTTGTTGAACACTAACCCAATAAGCATATTTGAATGCAAGCCAAAGCAATAAAAAATCCTTTCTACAAACAATCAATCTTTCCAGTCTTCCGTACTTGACTTTACAGCTTTCTTTCTCTTTTAAAGCGATTCATTTCTGCCTTTACAATCAGGGGAAGGGAGTAGCAGGGCAATGGTGAGAGCAATTGGGATCTAAGTTGCTACAGAGGTGCTATTAAGATGTTGTTCCAAGTTTTCTTCAGAAAGATCCCACACTGTGCAAGAATTTTCCATCTTTCTGATTTGATGAGCTCAGAAAGATGAGCCGTTTTAAAATCCAGACACTACTGCTATGGTCTATTTTACATAATAGACCAACTTACAGTAGTGTATAATAATAGTGTATAACTGTGAAACTATAAAGAAAATAATGCATTTAAAATTTTACGATTTTTAATGGTGTAGCACCCCCTTTACACTGATACCCTAGTTTAAATCCAGGGCACTAAGTGCCTTCAGGGGTCAACTAATAGAGTCGATCTGTGTTTAAAGAAAATAACACTACACAATACCCCGAACACATCATTCCCACTGTGGAACATGGTGGTGGCACACACATGCTGTGGGGATGTTTTTCTTGAGCAGGAAAAAAGGAGTCTGGTCTGAGCTGATGGGAAGATGGATGGAACTAATACTGAGTAACCCTAAAGGAAAACCTGACCTAGACTTGAGGCTTAGATTGAGGTTCACCTTATTGTAGGACAACAACCCTAAACAAGTAGCCAGAGATACAATATGATGGTTCAAATCAAAGCATATTTAGGCATTATAATGGCCTAGTCAAAGTTCAGACCTGAATCTAATCTTGAGAATCTATATGAAGACAATGCATTAACTTAGAATGGCTAAGATGTTTTGAAAACTTGAAAACCATCCATTATTTTCATTTCAGTTCACAACTATACAGAGATTTGTGTGGGTCTATCACATAGAATCCCAATAAGACACACCACTGTTTGTTGTTGTGATGATGTGAGAAAATGTGAAAAAGCTCTAGGGGTGTAAACACTTCTGCAAGCTGCTGTTGAGCTTTAACAGAAACAGAGACTTCATCTATTTAAGTGAAAACATTTCAAACCAGAATGTGGATTTGGAAGGCTCTCTCAGTTCAGCCTGGGCTGAGAGTGTTTACCACAGCAGGACAGATCCATTAATGATAGAGATGTCTGTACTTTTTCTTTTATTTGGTCTTACCTCCAGCTCGCTCTCCAAGCGGTTGATGTCATCTGTGGACTGGTTCAGCTTCTCCAGTTCTCCCTGTTTACAGCAAACATTAGGAGGACAAAGAGAGGCAGACTGTGTATCTGGAGGGTAAACTGTGTGACTTCTGCTTAGTCAAATTACTAACTGTTCAGTCTGCTGTGTCCCTACATGTGCTAAGAAAGCATTAAAAGGCACATATGATATGTTCAACAGTATATTACATTGGTAATATATGCTAAACTCCATACAGGATTTGCCTTTTCAGGAATATTTCATCCCAACTTTTCCTGACATCTCTCACCTGGATTCTTGGATCCACTTCTTCCTCCTCCTCAGCACACAGAGAGTCATCCTCACATGTATTCCCATTCCGCTCCATCCTCGGAAATATCCGCAGATTTTCAGTTTTTTTCTTTTCTTTGGTAAAGAAGCGAGGCTATCCAACGCAGACAATAAGGGTTTATGAGAGGCTGACAGCAGTGATCCGCCCTGTTTAACCTTCACACAGAGCGCTCGGCAGTCTGCATGCTCTCAGCGGCTTTGGAGGAGCTACTGCGCGGTCAGGAGCAGAGGTGACCGCGGTGTTCGCACAGCGCCGCATTCGGCCGCGGCGACGTCCACAATCAGCCAGCGAAGCACCATGTCTTCAGGCGTGGACGTACTGCAAAAACAGAAAGTCACCTTTTCTGATCAAAAGGAGTAGTTCCGGTTTTGGACTTTCAAAATAAAAGTCAAAAATGGGGCAGAGGCGGCACCATTTTTCTAATACTAATATAATTTCCAAATGTGAGAAAGCATCAGCATTAAACATTTTTCCTTGACTTTGTGTATTCCCGAGAGACCAAAAGACAGCTTTACTATTGGCACACCATCCGAGTGGAGCACCTTCTTTCACATACTTGTTTTCTAACAAACCTCTGAGTCTAAAAGTAAAGAGTATACTGAATACACGTGGACACATTTCACACATTTCAGTTTATTACTGTAAATCATTCTTTGCCATAATCTGACTTCCACTTTACAACTATGTGCCATTTCATATTGGTGCATTGCATAAAAACCCAAATAAAATACATTGACATTTTTTCCACAAAATGGAACAACGAGAGACAATGATACTATGATCTGTCTGCATTGGCAGGTCATCAGCATGTTCTGGTCCTACACAGTATAATCATGCTGCCCACTCAGAAAGTAAAGTAATGTTACCACAATGTTCTGACCTTTTGTGCATTTGTTTGAACAGCCCTTGTGCAATACACAGAATGAGATAAGAATTTTCAGTCAAATAGAAAACACATTTTCTAGTCAGTTCAACACAGTTTCTGAGATTTATCAAATAAAAATGAACTCTTTGCATTTAAAAAAAGCATCAAGATTTCATCAAGATTTAATTTATTAAGGGGGAAATGTTATCCGAACCTACCCAGTAATAGGTGTTTGGGATGACTGGGAATGTGTCTTCAGCATCCCATTGAAGGAATCTTGGTCCAATCTTTTTTGCAGAATTGTTTTAATTCAGTTTCACTGGAAGGTGATCAGCTCGTTTAAGGGATCTGAAAACGTACCTTTTTTTGTGTGCTTTTTTTGAGTTATTCAGAAGTGGTTTTGCTGGTCCCAATGCTGAACCCAAGTGCATTTGTGCTTATGGTCAGAAACTGATAACCGGAAATTCGGGGTTTCATTAATTATACGAAGCAGTTCCAGACTGTTCCACTGCCACTGAATTGCTTAACTGATGGTATGATTGTATGTTTTAGGCCAGATGTGCTAGGAAAAACAGCTTAAAAAAACTTTCAATTTCCCTTCTCAATCCATGGACTATTTTCCCAATTGGCGTGAGGATCATTAAGATGTTTTCTGGAAAAAGTAAGATAGGCCATGGTGTTCTTTTTGGTCAGTAGTGATTTTTGAACTCTCTCAATGATGCCGTTTGTGCAGTTTATTTTTCACAGCTGATGTATGTTTTCTCCATATGTGGATATTGGTTCTTGCTGTGATTCACCAGCGTCACAAAGCCTTAGGAATGATTTTGTAGCCCTTTCCATACTTATAGATGTCACTGACTTAGTTTTCCCTGTTTTTGAATTTCCTAATGTTCCTAATGATTTTGCAGGTCCAGCAGTAATTAGGCCTGGGCATGGTTAGTAAAAGTTAAAGCCGCTGATCAAATTATTTATTTCTCAAATTCTAAAAATCATGGTTAAATGACAACGTAACAGGTCAGTTTGGTTAGATTTTTAATTTTTTTTCCTGAATTCACTCAGGTTATATCTGCTTTTAATTAACATTTATCTGCTTACCTATAATATTTAAGTGGCACCAAAATAGAAGAAATCAGAGAATAGGTAAATGGTGTTAATTAAAATAACAGGTTAACTGTAGACTGCTTGATCTCAGTTTAAAGCATAAACAGATGCCATGAAACCACTGAACATGCAGCTGATTTTGTTTATCTTTTATTTTGAGGGTTGTTTGTTATGTTTACATACCATAAAGTATGACTACATATTTTCTTCTTCATTTGAAATGCTTTTATTTTGTATTGTACAGATGAACTGAAAAGTGTCCAGCTTGCTGGAACTCCATGACACAGGGACGTTTTTTTTTAGTGGTTTCTCTCCGCCATCTGCTGGCCAGGACTCTGGAGAGCAGGGCGGGGAAAGGAAAGTGACTGGAAGTGTCTGGATTGCTGTAAAACATCGCTTTCCTGACAAATGGTTCCCAGCGTGCTAGAAACTGACAAACAAACTTTTGTCAACAGTTGCTTATCTCTCAGAAACTAAAAGCCAGCTTACTGCCAGCAGATACATATTTAGTGTTACGCTGTAAGCCTGTGCTGTATATAGTGCCATGCAAAATTGATGTATTTTATGTTAGACCAACACAAAGAACTGTATAACTGTGAAGTGGCTCAAGTTCAGTCAGACTGGATGGAGATTTTCAAGCGTAGTCACATACTGTCAGGGTGATTTAGATCTGTACTTTGGCTGGAGATTCTTACAGATGAATATGCTTTGATCTAAGCCATTTCCTTGTATCCCTGGATGTATGTTTAGCATCAATGTCCTGATGAAAGGTGAAAGTCCACTCCAGTATCAAAGTTTTTTGAGCCTTTAACTAGTTTTCCTGTCTTATAACTCCAACCATCCTCTCATCCATTCTGGTCAGCTTCCATGCCCCTATTGGAGAAAAACATCCCCGCAGCATGTCAGGATGTGACCTTTTAGACTTTTGTTTGTGGTTTTGTATTGTTTACTTTTCGTCTAGGTGTTTCTAGTTTGGGTTTTGCAGTCTGTTTATTTCCTTTTGCCTCCTGTTAGTTTTGTTCCCTCTACTGACTCCTAGTGTGTGTTGTGTTTCTCTCCTCTCTTTTTCAGCTTCTTAGTAGTTGCTTTCTTATTACTTTGTGATATTATTATTATTATTACAATAATAGTTTTTGTCTTCCTTGGTTTCTTTAGTTTAGTTCCTCATTTAGTATCTCTGTATTTATTTGTGGTTAGGTATTTGTTCTCTTTCCAGCTGTTCCTTATAGGTTAGTTTTAGTTATTGTTTATTTTTGGTTTGTACATATTCTGGTTCTCTGTTTCCTTTCCAGTTTTGTTCTATCGGTGTTGGTTTAGGTTCATTTACTTTTGTAGTCAGGGTTCCCTGGTTTCTATTTTGCTATGTGCTTAGGTTGTTGTATCCCCTCCAGTTTCTCAGTTTCCTTCAGTTCATGTTTATTCTTAATTCTTATGTTTTATCTTGGTTTATAGTTTCTTTTAGGTCTGCTCACTGTCTTGTCATTTAGTTCTTTTCCTCATGCTTTGGTTTTATTAGGTTCACCTGCTCCCTCCGCCACCCTGCCTCCTTGTCTCACCTGTTCTTGGTTCCTTGATTACCTGCCTTTGTTCTCGCTCTGTATATTAGTTGGTTTTGTTTCATTGTCCTTTGCTGGTTCCATCGCTCACACTCGCTACCCTCGTTCATGCTATGTTCCTGCAGTGTTCAGCTTCATACGTTTTTTGGATTCCGGTCCTGTGTTGTACCTGCGGTAATATGTTGTATTTACGCCAAACATAGTAGTGTGTAGACCAAAAAATCAAACTTTGGTCTTACCTGACCATTGAATCTTCATTTAAACCTTTGCTGTTTCCCCTACATGAATTCTGGCAAACTGCATTTATTATAGCCTTAAGTGTGACTTTCTTATTTTAATTTTTTCATTAAGGCCCGATATGGGTAGAGCACAGCAAACAATTGTTCTGTCATCAGGTTCTCCTACCTGAGCTGTGGATCTCTGCAGCTCCTCAAGAGTTACTATGGGCCTCTTGGATGTCATGGTAGGTCTGCACTAGTTCCGTAATGAGATTTGTTTACCAATGTTCTCTAACAAACCGCTGAGGCCTCCACAGAACAGCTGGACTTATATTGAGATTAAATTATACACAGAGACACTCTATATACTAGTTAGATGACATCTGAAGGCAATTAGATGCATTGTATTATATTTAGGGGTATCAGAGTGAAGGGGGAGGCAAATACATCTGATTTTGATTTGTAAGAAATGTTGAAACCCATGCATCCTTTTTTCAGTTTACAGCAATGCACTACTTTGTGTTAGTCTATCGCACACAACTAATAAAATTTAAGTTTCTGATTTTAATGTGACTGCATGGTTATCGTTGGTAGCACTGTTGCCTTGCAGCAGGAAAGTTCTGGGTTCGAATCCTGGCCTGGGGGTTTCTTGTTGGAGTTCACATGTTCTCCCCGTGCAAGCGTGGCTTCTCTTGAGCTTCCCCCACAGTCCACAAAAAAAGTGTTATTTCATGCCTAATAATTGAGTAGCGCTGACCTTTCAAATAAAATACGGGGCCGCATTGGCCATCATAAATGCTATATTTAGTGACATCATCTCCCATGAGTCATTTATGCTTTTGAAATAGCCTATGGTTTGTTTCCTGTGCATTTTCACCACTTTTCTTCCATGTTTTACATGGTGTCAGCAGGTTAAATGCATATTGTAGCTGACAGATTGCAGTGGACGGCTGACCCGCTTTGCTGTTCGTCATCGCGCCCCCTTTTTTTTTTTAACCCGTGCGTCCTCCTGCGTATGCATATATGCGACGGTCTGATTTCATAACATGGTGAGGAAGACAGGAATGGGGCTCTGAAACACCGATGAATATCAGCCCATCGGTCGGCCCTGTGCAACGCAGCAGTTGCAGCTATCTCTCCCTGCTGTACGCCGGTGCCATGCAGAGGGTGCACTAAAGGGGATGCGCTATAGCGGAGGCTGCTGATGCTGCTGTTCTTTGCGTCTTGAGCATCATCGCCGCGACGGCCAAAGAGAAAGACGAGGCGGGGGGATCGATCTCCGGAGCCAGGGACACGGTAGACAGGACAGCAGAGGATGGAGTTCAAGCATCTGGTGGAGGCGGCGGAGAAGTGGTGCTCCGAGAACCCGTTCGACCTGATCTTCGCCGAGGAAAACGACGAGAGGCGGCTGGACTTCTACGCAGAGCCCGGGGTCTCTTTCTACGTGCTGTGTCCCGGCGGCACCGACAGCTTTGTAAGCGAGCTTCTGCAGGGCCTCAACTTAGCTAATGTGTGTGTGTGTTCTTCTAGGTGTATATGGGCTGGGTAGGAGGTGGTGATGGTGGTATGAGAGAGGAGGGGGGCTGAGTAGTATGATGTCATTTCAATATGCCTTAGCATCTCTTCACACAAATGTGTTTCATATGTTCCTTCTTAATCATTACCAGCAAAAAAAGATCTAAAACAAAAACAGGTATGTAAATGCGTTATGGTTCTCTACTCGGAGCGTCATCGCTTGGGGATTGGCAGGTGCACTAACAAAAAAAGTTTGCACAGGTTAGAGGATAACATGGGACACCACTTGTTTTTGTTAGTTTTTGCACAAAATGGATTATTTTTTATGATTTTAACATCTTTAACATCCATCCATCTATCCATTCTCTTCCACTTATCCAAGATCGGGTTGCGGGGGCAACAGGTCCCAGAGAGAACCCCAGAAATCCCTCTCCCCAGTGACTCCTCCAGCACATTCTGGGGGATCCCAAGGAGTTCCCAGGCCAGACAGGGTATATTGTCGGTCCAGCATGTTATGGGTCTTCCCCTGGGCCTCCCCCCAGTGGGATGTGCCCAAAGCCCTTCAAAGGCAAGCACCCAGGGGGCATTCCGATCAGATGCTCGAACCACCTTAACTAACTCTTTCTGATGAGAAGCAGTGGCTCTACTTTGAGCTCCCCAAGGCCTCTTGTATTCGGGATCTTGTTCTATCACTCATGATTTATATCCCATGACCAATGGTGAGGGTTGGAATGTAGATGGACGAGTGAATCAAGTGTGAATCATTGCTTTTTGGCTCAGCTCTTTCTTCTCTTCAACAGACAGGAGCAGTGCCCACATTACTGCAGATGAAGCCCCAATAGAAAGATACTTAAACTCCTCCCCTTGAGACAAAGACTGATCCCCAACCTGAAGAGGGAACTCCACCTTTTTTAGGGTAGAGAACCCTGGGTTCACACTTAGAGGAGCTGACTCTCATCCCAGCCGGTTCACACTCAGCAGGGAACCACTCCAGTGCACGCTGGAGGTCGTGGCCTGAAGAAGCCAACAGAACAACGTCATCTGCAAAAAGCAAAGATTAGATTATGAGGTTCCCAAACCAGAGACCCTCCTCTCTACAACTTTACCTTGAGATCCCATCCATGAATCTTTAACATGTCTTTAACATGTCCACACACTCAAGTATGTGGTTGCAACCTACTGTGCTTTTACAATATTGCTTGAAATTAAATGTAACAGGTTACTCCACAGGCTGGCTAAGTTGTAACATATGGATTAGTTTTACAACTAGCTAGAAAACTTTATGTTAATGCATTTCACTCAATAGGAATCCATCTACATTCTACACCTCCCTCTTTAAGTCTTTGTCATGCATCAACCATTCAAGGATTGGTAGTTACGCATAGGCTATTGAGCCGGTGCTTTGTTAATTGAAATAAGAGTGATCAAATCCCAGCTATTCAAATCTAAAACAAAAACAACAAAAAACATTCTTTATCATTTTTTATTAAAATATTGTATGCGTACTTTTTCTGTTATTGGTGTTTAATTTTAATTTTCTAATTTGTATACATATTAACAGTTTACTTTTTACTAATTTGCTTACTGTGTATTTTACTATTTCCGTTTGCTTTTCAAATTCTTATTCACTGAAAATAACTATTAAGGAATAGCTTTATATTATTTAGTATTATACAGTAGAATTGTTTAACGCTCAATAGGGTCTGTTTTAGCACTGTGTTACAAATGATGACTTAGGTCGGCAAATTATGGTCAAGTTTAGCATTTGATATAAAATACTTCACATCTGCTAATTTCTAGACAATAAGACAGTTACCGTGTAACATAGGATAGGCTTGAATGGATCAAGCACACAGCTCATTATTTGAAAATGTCACAATAATAACCAGGCTGTAAACGTGAGGTCTAAAATTTTACCCAAAAAACGTTGGGTTTTACACTATCCTGATAAAACTCAACTACTGAGAAGATCTGAGGTCATTGTCTTTGTCACACGTATTGGCTTTCATATTACGTAAAGAATGAAGAAAGAAAACCAGAATTGGTCAAAATCTAAAGCGGCCCACTTCAAAGAAAACTTTCAAGCGCCTGACTGATGCATCTTTTCTTTGTTGCAGCAGCAACATTTAATAATAATTCTAACAAAACAAAGTCTTATTGTGAAGAACAGAATAATTGCTTCTTCCAATCTTAGTCTCATGGGAGATGTTTGCCTACAGATTAATGAAAACCTGCAAAGTTTTGTTTTGATGTCTTTTCCGTACACATTTTTCCACTTAATCAAGACCGTCTGCTAGACCTCTATGTGTAGATTAATATCAAATGCCTTCTTGAACTTATTTCTGATGGCACATATGTAAAGGCCTTAATGTTAAAATCAGCCTCAAAAATACATTACTGATAAGCTTCTAAAATGCACACATCTTGTATAAATTAAATATCCTAATGGTGGATGCAGCACAACTCTGATCAGCAACAAACTGTTTTTGTGCTCACTGTATCCTGCAGCCATGTGATGCAGTGGTGGAGTTATGGGCCCTAAAGTCCCAGAGGCCCGATCTGCCCCTCCCCCGCTTCCCTGCTCAGTAACATGGCCAGTGGGGCGGGAGCAGATGGAGATGACCCAGGAGTCGGGGCGTCTGTTTAGTCAATAACACATTATGTCACACAGACCGTGCCTCTGTTGTGTTTGCACGCCTCGTCTGGACTCCACAGCCTGCAGAGAAGCGCCACAGTGGGACGCTTAGATAGCTGCTGATGAAATTTTGCTAAAACTTTTTGTCTACATTATCCAACTCTCTTAAGGAGCAGATTCTAATCAAACAAACAAAACAACAGCAGATCCTTTCTGTGATCTGTTGTCTCTTAGCACCACTTTCCTCTTCAGTCTTCTCCTCCTCAAGATCTCCCTTCCGATTTGCCGCTTTCTCTTGCTCTGTAATCTAATCCATGTCAGATGTCTTTGCAGCTCATCCTGCGATGTACTCATCGTCTGCTACATGCACAGCCAAACATTTCAGTGCTGTGCAGTCTCAAACCTGCTGCAATAGCAAGCTGTCACTCTACGGGCCTCTTGAGATCAGAGCCGGTCCAAAACTGAATGGAGACCTCAACAGACCCACATCTACCGTCACTCACCAAAGCTCCACTCATGCCAAAGGATGAATCCTAAAAATGCCCTCTTGTTCTATTTTCATTATGAGATTTTAAATATCTCATACTCGGTTTAAAAGAATCTCATTTCAACCTAAGTATCTTAGACTTTGAACTATAGCTGATCGAAAGCAGTCCAGACTAATTGGAAAAACTGTGAAATAGTCCTTCTCTTTGGGGTAGATAGGAGATGCTAGCTTTAGCATCAGTAGCAGCTAACAATTAGCCAGTTGTAATTTTGTATGTTGCTTCCTTTTTTCTACCGGCTACCTAAAATTCTCCCTCAAGAACAAATTAAGAGTGCCGGTGAGCCTCTTTAATGCTAATGCAGTTAAGTATTTTTGGCCAACAACACAAACTTTTTTGTATTTAGTGCATCCCTCAACAAAACTGGGCTACTCAAGATCTACTATATTTTTTACTTCAAAATAAGAGTCTTGAGCATAAGGACACCAGAGTTTAAAGCACTCACCTTTATGTCCCTGAATGGTAATAGCTTAGACTAACTTTACCAGACACAGACACATGCTAACAGCAACTGAACAGCGTTTCCTGGCACAGGCTCACTTGGATGAGAAATATTGCAGGAAAATAAAAATTAAACAAAACAATAAAGTAAATTCACTGACTCTGCAACCAAATGTGTGTTGCCTGAATGCCTCTTATGATAATAGCACTTGAGATAGTTTTTTTTTTCTTTCATGTTTAAAAAGGGTGAAAGTTCCAAAATTCACATGCAAAAGGCTTGCCAGCTAGGGCTGCAACTAATGATTATTTTGTTAATTGATTAATCTGACGACTTTTTTTTCAATTAATCAATTAATAATCGGATAGCAAAAGGTGTTGATAGGAGATTTTTTTACAGAATTTGAACCAGGTGAAGCTAGAGCTAGGTCACTTGAGGAGTTCTGGATAGAGCACATTTACAGACAAAGAAAGTTTTGCATTTTAAATGCAAAATATATACATATTTTTGTACAATTTTGGGGTAATTACTGCTCTGGGTGGGTTGTTCTTTCAGCAAATGGCATGTTTACTGTATACTGTATACTTCAGTTTACCATTATTCCATTACTTAATTTGCTAATGATTATTTCAATAAGCGATTAATCACAATTATCCAATTAATTGTTTTAGCCCTGTTGTCAGCAATTATCAGGAAGGCCTGATTGCTAAAATGCCAATAATAGTTTTTTTTTCTTTGAAAATTGACAGGCTTATTTTTGTTAAATTGAACATGCCTGCTAAGGCATCTTGGGCCCTGGGTGCCTCCTCTTCCATCAACAGAGCCTTCAGCAGAGCATCACACACACTCTATTCACTCACTGTTTACTCAACTCTTACTGTTTTATATTAAGTAAACTGCTTTAGCTAATACGTTTTCAGATTTAATGATTTAATGAGTGTGAATAAAATTCAGAACTAGCTACCTTGAAAGACTGAATGGTATTTGCTACGTATTGAATAAATGTACTGAATGAATCAATCACAAGTTTAAAGTCTAGTGATAAGTGTGTCTAGTTATAAAATGACCTGATGTTCAGATTGTAGATGATGGGCCAATCAGGAGCACCAAACAACATTTCATAAAAACTGAAACTTGAAAACTTAGACCCAATATTGTCCCTAATACCTTTTGATTTTGATCAGTGTTTTCTTATACTTCCAAACTCCTTCCTGGTAAATACATGTGTAAACGGTTTATCAAATTATATTTAAACCTAACTCTAATCTAGTCTTGATCTTATTTTTACGGTGATCCATAAATGTAAAGAAAACTGAATGACTTAATAGGTTTATGACAACCCAACAGCAAACCTTTGAATATGTACCAATAGTTGCTTAGTTGAATTATTGTAGTGGACTCTATAATCAGAGCTCAACATCACCAAGAAGTCAGATAGTAATTAATATACAGTCAAGGATTACAATACACTATTTACAGATAATTATAGATGTTAAATACCTGTTAATGTATTTCTATATACTTTATAATAATTATCTTCAATAAAAATACATTTTTCAAGAGAACATTTCAGGTCTTCATGCTGATAAATCAAATAAGCCTAAAATAAAACTTCAGACGTCATGATAAGTAGGTAACCTGTGACATGGTTCTCCCTGCAAGCTTGACAGGACACCCTTAATACCACTGAGTAATACATAACCTAACAATGTGCCCTTTAGACTTTGAGAGAAATGAAGTGCGCAAAGTGGCATAGCTCCAGTGGCCTATTACATGCAGCAGTTTTTATAAAAGCCTTGACCAATTTCTTAAGGAAGTTCTATTTAATCACAATAGACATCTTGGATTTGATATCAACTCATCTGTGGTTAGGGTGGATACGTTGTGTATATTAGAAGGGGTCACATCTCTCTCAATAGAGAAGCAGATTCAATTGCTGAGCCTTGCAGCACGTCTAGAGACAAACTTGTTTGGCCCATTCTTCAATGCAAACTATCTGGAGCTCTGTCAAATTGGATGGAGAGATCTATGAACATCAATTTTGAAGTCTTCCTTTGCAGCTCTGGCTGTATGTTTTGGGTCCTCGTCCTGCTGGAGGGAAAACCTCTGCCCCAGTCTTAAGTCTTTTTCTGCCTTCCAGGATTGCCCTGTATTTACGCTCCATCCAGCTTCTCATGAACTCAGACTAGCTTCCCTGTCCATGCTAAAGAAAGCAACCCCACAGCATGATGCTGCCGCCACCATCAGGGGATGTTGTTTTCAGAGTGTTGTGCAGCGTTAGTTTTCCACCACACATAGTGGGATAAAAAATTCAACTTTGGTCCCATCTGACCAGAGCACCTCCTTCCACATTAGCTTTGTCCCCTACGTGGCTTGGAACAAACATTAAACCAGACTATTCATGACTTTGTTTCAGCCCTGCTTTAAATATCTTAACAGACTTGTCCCTGACCTATCTGCTATGTTTCTTGGTCTTTATGATCTGGTTTGTTCACTAATGTCCTTCACAGAACAGCTGTGTTTCCACTTAGATTAAATTAGACCTACAAGGACTCCATTTACTAATTTATTTGAATGAGGCAATTCTTTGGACCGGATTTTATTTTGTGGTATCAGAGTAAAGGGGCAGATTATTCATGTCACACTTCTTAGATTTTATTCTTCAAAAAAAAAAAATAAACTTCTGCTTCACAATTAGACACAACTTTGTTGATCAACTGCATAAAATCCCAAATGTACAAATGTAAAATGTTTAATGCATATTAATACATTTAAAATCCACTGTATATGGATTAAAAATGGAACAAAAATGGTTTTGCATAAGTGCAAGATAAAAGTTGATTTTATCCCAAAAACATGTAAATTGCACTATAAAGTTAACCAGATTCTACATTAAGAATAAGAGCAACAATTTTAGGGGAGGTAATTATGAGGAAAAGGTGTATTTCAACAACAAAAGGAACTATGGTATATAATTCAAATTCATGATTTACAGGATTGTATTGTAGTTTTACCCTAAGAATTAATCTAATTGTTTATCAAAAACATAGAATATTCTTGCTTATTTTGCATTCTTTGCTTATTTTGCATTTAGAACAAATGCCATGTTACACTTAATGATTGTCTCATTTGCTTGCTCTTGATGGGAATTATGTCATTAATCTGAGTTTGCCTGTGTGCGTGCAGCATGTTTGGAGCGAGAGCGAGGATTGCCTTCCTTTTCTGCAGCTGGCCCAGGACTACATTTCCTCCTGTGGGAAAAAGACTCTGCTAGAGGTGTTGGAGAAGGTCTTCACATCCTTCAGGCCTGTAAGGAAACTAAAAACTCAAGATTTACTCTGATACAGTTAACTTTGTAACACACTCCTGCAGCCACAGCACAGTCACTTTGTTTCCCTGTGTCATGACCTTTTTGCAACAACATGAATAAGTGTTGCCTTTCTGGCTTTAACCAAAAGTAATGGATCTATAGAACCAGTTAAACATTTTTTGACTTAAAAAATTGTGTTCATACTGCCATTTGGAGTCTCATACTGGCCCATGCCTACTACTAATATTCTTGTGCCCCTCTTGTTCTCTCTGTTAGCTGTTAGGTCTTCCAGACATTGAAGATGACAGCTTTGAGCACTACCATGCTGACATGGAGGGGGAGCCTGGGCCAGACCACCAGCAGATGGGGGTCAGCCAGCAGTGATGATCCACCGAGAGGACGCCCGAGCCTGGGCATAACTGCTCAAGAAGACTTGCTCCTTGATACCTTTGCTCACTTAACAGCACACACTCTTGCAAACTTATAGTTGACATGCTGAAATATTACCACCTTGTTCTTGAATGTTTCAGTGGCTTTGCTTTCCAAAGAGTGCACTTTGTTGACCTCTCCCCTCCCTTTATCAAAGACACACACACAAGCACACACACACAAGTTTGTATAACCACACAAATTAGGAGTTTCTATTCATTTTAGTAACTGCATTTATGCCAAGTCCTACCACCAACCGGAACCATAACTATTACCAGTGTATTTCTAACCTTAAACCTAATGAAAACTGAATTGACATCATTCCTCTAAACCTAACCCCTAACCATGAAAAAGGTGCTCCGCCGCATTAGCGCCAGGATTCGGTCCCTATAAGGCCTGTTGGTCTTCAAAAGGTTAGTAAATATACCAGAAAATGTCCTAATTAGGCAGCATAAATACGTACACACACACACAAATAACACTACACTCATACTTTGGGGCTACGTGAGTTGTGGCCATGTACAAGGCTATAACAAGTGTTATAATCATTCACCATCCAGTTAGTTAAAGTTCCACAGCACAGCAATATTACATTGGCTTTGTTAAGCAGAAAAACATTTTTGATGTTAAGAACCCCCCCACCCCACAATCTGAATGTGAATATTTTTCTGCCCGACATAAATGTCATATAAATAAACAAGAAAAGGGGAAAGTCTGACAGTTTGTGGCTACGTGAGGCATCTGAAACTAAAAGTCTAGCAGGTGTAGGAAAAAGAAGGGGAAGTGACTAAATGTGCAGTTAGTTGTGACACAGATTCACCCAAACAACGCCGAACATACTGCAGTAAAACAGGTTACAGTGATTCCATCAAAGCAGCCGCTCCTTGTGTGGAATAGAAACTCTGAAGCTTTTTCAGTAGCATGGATCATTTTAACGTGTTTGTTAATGTTTGTAAAGCTGTGCATCGAAAATTAGTTAAAAGCCACCCTATGAAGATCTTTTACCACTGTTGCTATGTTAGGCTTGCCACAATAATAGCCTGCGCTGCAGCTTTAATCCTTTCTTATTTGGGTGTCTTATCACCATGTGACACCCTGCCTCTTGGATGTTGTAGTCTTCCTGTTGGTCCAAAGTCTGCCTCTTTTACTGGGCACCATCTGAGGAGAAACCCTTGTAAAGCTTCCCAAAATTCCTCGTTTCATGAAATGTTTTGAATTTGTTGTCTTATTTAGGGGTTCATCTTAATCATAGGTAAACAAAGGACACCCCCCCAAAGTGCATGGGAGGAAGGTGGCTCTAGATGCTGTTGACCTCCCAGTCTAACCTGTGTTGAACAATAATCAGGCCAAAAACCTGTGACTTTGATGTGTCTTTGATCCGTGTTGTTTGTACGTTGTTTACTGGCTGGTTTTAGGAGGATGTGGTCTCCTGAGCCAGTTTGGTGCCCTACCCACACATTATAACAAAACATTTATAGTTAGGTTCACGTCAACTTCAAGGTTTTTAGGCTTTCAGTATTTTCCGAAATGATTTTTGTATGTGCAAATGTCTAAAAGGTTCCTTAGAAACACAGCATGTCAGGCCTGTATTTGGGGTGTATGTGGGAATGGGGTTGAAGATTAAATTAGAGGTGGTGGCCATGACATCGTTTTAGAATACTTGCGTATTGGTTTTCTACATGAATGTCCGTTAAATTGAACATCACACAGTAATATGGGCTTAAACATATAAAGTACTATGTTTGCAAAACATACCTTCATTAGAGAAAAAAATACATAGTTTGGTTACCCCAAAACGTTGGGGCCCCTGAGCTTCCCTAGTAAGCAGTTTCGTAAGTCCAACCTAGTGATTATATGATTCTGTGCTGATTGGTTGTAGGATAATGTTGCTGATGTGTACTTCATGTACAGACAATGCACAAACATGCTGGTTCACGCAAACAATGCATACTTTGCGTGCTGAAGACACATGAAAAGTCCTGTGTTTTTGCTCCCTTCGGCCTTCCATAATACAACTTTGTCCAATTCTCAGTCAGTGCACTGCAAGGCTTCCTTTTGCTTTCTATGACTAGGTCAACTTAACGGACTAACTACTCCTTTGCCAAATTACTTTGGCTTGTAAATGTTTTGTTATTATTATTAACATCATTTGCCTGTTTGAATGTTTTTCATGCAGTGTATCCTCTGTTTGTCTTCTGACGTGTGTGCCATTGGTCAATAAACGGTGTGAACTGAGAGTTTCTTGCCAGTGTGAGGTTATTGCCACTAAAACGGCCCACAGACACAGAACCACTTTTCGGTTTCGCTTGTGGACCCTCGACCTGGTGCTCTGCTAACAGCCTGCAAGTGTTACTGGAGCTGACTCACGTGACACCTGACGTGCAGCCACTCAGAGCTGCATCAAGGTGTAGCAATAACCGGAAAAAGTCTTGGCTTTCAAAGTAAAGGCATAATGGCTGGAAGGGTATCTAAGAAATGCATAGAGGATTCATTATTTTTACTACAATTACTTTACACAGATTCAGTTTTCCAAACATAACATGATGAGCACCTATTTATATAATTAGCACAATTTATATAATTGTTCCAATAAGCTATTAGTCATAATAAAGAACTTTAAAGTGGTGCTACTTTTACCAAAGTTGGGGCTCTGGATTCTTACCCTAAATCGGCTTAAGTCCTTCTTATAATATTTTTCGGCTGGCTTTTAATTATTGTTTATTAATTATTTTTTTTTATTTATAACTGTACCTACTGGTGTTTAACCAACTTTGATAGTCAACCCATTGCAGCATGCCTTTCTGCGACATTTGCCGATGTTAAGCTGACATGTCAGCACAAAAATGCTTGAATAGTAATTTTGTAGTTTATAAATCTGATGTGATAAACATGTACTTCATCGGGACTTAATTAAAACCTAAATGGACAAAGGACAAGCAGAGCCAGCTTGAGGAATAAGCAGAATGGGCGGTATAAAAGATAAATTGTTCTCAAAATGTTCTCAAGGAAAGATGTAAGAAAATTCAGCCCCATTTACTCTGATACCCCAAAATAAAACCTAGTGCCTTCGAAACTCTCCTAAATAGTAAAGAGAGTCCATCTCTGTACAATTTAATCTGAGTATAAATCCAGCTATTCTGTAAAGATTTCAGATGTTTGTCAGAGAAAATTAGAGAAGAAAACGACATTATGGGGACCAAGGGACACAGCCAAGAAGGCCCTGACAACACCGTGAGAATCTGTTGCCAGGGCAAGACCTAATTGTGCATTCCACAAATCTGGCCTTTGTGGAAGAGTGGCAAGAAAATGGCAATTGTTGAAAGTTTGCCACAAGGTATGCAGGTAAACAGCAAACATGAGGAAGAAGGTGATCGGGTTACATAAGACCAAATAATAACAGAGAATTAATTATAGAGAAAAGTGGTTCTACAAAGTATTGACTCAGGGGCCTGAATACAAATACACGCCACACTTGACCTTGAGATTTTTATAGTTGACGCTTTTACTTTGAAAGGGCGAAGCTTGTTTATCTGATTTACATTTGTGAGTTTGACCTAAGCGCCCCACCAGAGGAGGAGGAGGGCAATCCCTGCTTTTATTTTTTCTTGCTGACGGCCGTAGTTAAGCTCAAAAACAAACTTGGACCAGAAGAGCTTAACGCAAACATTTGGGTTTCAGTGTTCGGCTGCAGAGGAGAGAGTGGAAGAGTGGAACTAAGAAGAGTTTTTTCCTCTTCATTTCTTCTTTGTTAGAAAAAAAGGGGAAGGGCTCCGTTAAGGGGAAAAACAGAACAATTGAATATCAACTTTGTGCGCTGAGAGTGCGCACTTTACGCACAGAGCGCACCGTAAAACTCTTGAGATGTTGGATCATCTCGACGGTCTCGCCCTGCTTCAGCGTGTCTTTATTTCCTTTGTTAGTGTCAGCTCTTCGGAACTCACCGTGAACATGTGTCGTGGCTGAAAAAAGCCAAACTTTCCAGCGCAAAAACAACAACAATAAAACCTTAAAGCCTGTACGGGTACAGCATGGGGGCCAAGCAGAGCAGCCCCGTGTTTGACGGCAGAACTCGGGCTTATTCCAGCTCAGATCTCCAGTCTGGGAACTCCGCCGCGGCGGACGGAATCGCGGGGTTTAGGTATACAAACGGGCCCGATGGCCCGCTGATCCGGTACACGGGTGGAGGGCCAACTAACTCCGGGCTGAGGATTCCGACCGGCAGAAGGTCAGGGTCACACAGTCGGGGTCTGAATGGCCCAGGTGGTGATGAGGGCCAGGTCTCCCCAGAGGCGCACAGGCTGTTTATAGGGTCCTTACCGTCTCACCTGTCCCCTCGCCTGCTGGGAGGTAAGATCCTAAAACACAGATTACACAATCATAACAGCAACACCTGGAAAATAGGAAAAGGGTCATTTAAATGAGGGTGCTGAATGTATATTTGTATGTAATTTTTTTTTATCAGTGTTACACAGAAATGAGAAGCCTAGACATGGAACACCATTTATTGTTAATTATTTGATATTTTTCACTCGAATCTTTGCTTTTTGCACACATGCCTCACAACACTGATTTTTTATTTTTTATTTTATGAGAAAGAACTGCATTTACTTCCTGTTTTTATACTGGCTAATGACTGCAAGTTCAACATATTATATCAGATGTTTTGACACGTCGCATACCGCCAGGGGGCAGTATGTGATTCTCACTAAACACCACGGCTTCACTGTAATGAATACAACGATTTAAAACAAGTGTATAGCATGCTGTAACTGCTTCTTTTTAAGCAGCTCGCCAGTCGGATTGTAGTTTGCCGACCCTGGATCTGAGGAGCATTACCTTTAGTAGAAGCGATTGGTGACGTTTCATTAGTTTACACACTTTGATTCTCCACCAATATTTCCAAACTGCTGAATTTTACTTTCTTGTAAGGGAGGGGAAACAGTTAACTTTCTTTCAGCCAGCTGACCCAGCAATGCGTGGCAACAACGTTTTTCAAATGTGGCTGATTAGCCACATGTATTGTAAACGGACTGAACTTATATAGCGCTTTTCCAGTCATGCAGACCACTCAAAGAGCTTTACACTAGAGCCACATTCACCCAATCACATTCACACATTCATACACCGATACGCAGATTGGTAGGCAACTTGAGGTTAAGTACCTTGCGCAGGGGCACATTGACATAAGGCAGGAGGAAGCTGGAATCAAACCCACAACCTTCTAATTGCAAGACAACTACTCTTCCTACTGAACCACAGTCGCCTGTCTTACTGATTTTTAAAGCATACCTTTACTATTGTTACAGTCATTATTAGTCCTCATTAAAATATTGAGATCATTTTATTGCCGGGACTATCTATGGAAACAAAATAAATAACCTGTTAGAAAATCAGCAAAACTTAAGATACAAGACTACTTTATTTAAGTAAGTAGGACCTCAAACATCCAGACACTTTTACTCAAAAGCAGACTGGGCCGATCCGTTTATTAAGCTTTACTGAATGTAGCAAGCGGTTTTTCAAAGAAACCTACGTCCCATTCTTGTTGCTGAGCACAAACTGAAATATTTTTAAGACCAAGAAAATATAAAACAATCGTCTCCAGAAAATAAAATGTATGTCTAAATTTAAATTCGAGACCCATGCATGTTTGTGGTTGAACACTATTATAAAGTTTGCATGCATGTATGATTTTTATTTTAAACCGTTTTTTGTTTTTGTGGGATACAAATTGTTAAAACTTGGAGATTTTGGCCTGCGTGGTGAAGTGAAGAGTTTGGACACGGCTGATTTGGACCAGGACCAGATAATTCTGCATTGTCATTATATCATGGTTTGTGGATTTTTAGTTTACCCAAAGATATAGTCAAAATCTTTTTTGGTTCTCGTGAAGTCACTGTCGTGTATTGCCTCGTCTTGTGGCTCCTACTCAGGATCATTAGATGTTACAGGTGCAGTCAGGGCTGCTTAGTGTTTTTCCATTTGAAACGCGATACCTGGATATGTTTAATAGCCGTATGATAACTGAGGCTTTGTTCAGATCTCCTGCATATTTATCGTAGCCACAGGTGGCTCTGCTGCCGCTGCGCTGCTTTGCCCTTTGTCTTCCTTCTTCTGCTTTTCTTCTGTTGTGACAAACAGGCCTGCTTTTTTTTTTTTTTTTTTGCACTGAAAGTGAAGAGTGCACTATGTAGGTCAACAGATAAGCGCTTCCTGCTGGTTACACATTCCCTGACATGGACACACACAAACACAGGGTGAAACGCACAGAACACACTCAAACTTCCTGAATCTGCAAGTCCAACAATTTCTTCCAAACGGGTGGGAGTCTCCAGATCCGAGCACAACAAAACAGGAGTTGAACCAGGAGGACGGGGGGAGCTGTAACGCTCATGGGGCTAAAAGAAGAAACACTGCTGCAGCTTTATAAACAGGATCCATACAAATCTAACTGATTCCTTCTTTCTTTGAAGTTTCTGGTGAGGTAATGAGGAAGTCTAATTACTGATAAACTCATCTGCAAACTTTGCCCCATGGGGACCATGTGACTTCGCGGGTCCCACACTGACTTTACAGAGTCCTTCATAAACACATGACAGAAGCATGATGTAGACACCAGGCATGGTGATAGTTGGACAAATGCTGCATTTCTTTATCTTTCTTTAGACTGAACTCTTACTGTGTTCGAAAGGAGGCCAGTTAATCTCAGGTTGAGAAGCTTTTGATTTAATAACATTTGGAAGGAGGAGAAAATGCAGGAGGCTGTGTGCTGTTATAAACTTGCAAAACAATGCGTACCTCTTGAACTGGCAGACAATTTGTCACTTTAAAACCACAAACTTTAACATTGTTATTTATTTATATTTTATGTGACAGAACAACACATTGTATAATTGGAAAGTGAATACCCCTAAATAAAATCTAGTGCAACCTTTTGCCTTTAGATCTCACCTAATTAGTAAATACTCTGCCTGTATTAAATTCTGTCATTCTATAAGCAGAGCTGTTCTGTGAAGGGCTCAGTTTTTTTAAGGGAGCATTATCGCATAAATAGCATCCTGAGTACCGAGGAACAGCAGACAGGTCAGGGAGAAGGTTGTAATGAGTTTTAATGCAGGGTAAGGCTGAAAAACAAACAAATTTTCCAAGCTTTGGACATGCCATGGAGCTATGTTATGAACAGACATGAGGAAGAAGGTGATCTGGTCAAATGAGACCAAAATGTAACTTTTTGGCCTTCATGCAAAAGACACAGAACATTGCCCTGAATACATCATCCCCATGGTGAAACATGGTGGTTGCAGCATCATGCTGTGGGAATGACTTTTATTTAGCAGGCATATGAAAACAGACAACAGTGGACGGGAATATGGATGAAGGTAAATACAGGGCAATCCTGGAAGAAATCCTGATCACCTTTCAGTAGGCAGCATCCCTAAATTTACAAGTCACAATATATTTTGTAAAAGCATATTTATGGCCCAGTCTTAGGTCCAGCACATGCTAACAGTCACACGTCTCTTGGGTATAGTACATCAGTAAGATTCTATGACAGAGCCTCAACTCTGAGCGTCTGCTTCATCAGACTGTCATACAACAACAGTGTCTTCATTAAGAGGCTTCTTCAGATTTGCTGTGACACAAACGGTTACAGGAGACACATCCTGTCCATAGCCGTCCCCACTGATAAGGACGCTTTGAAGAAACCTGCATAATTTGAGTTACTATCACATTGTAGTTCCCTTTCTGAATAATGAAGTGTTTTTTTTTATTGAATATGGGTCCTAATGTTCTTTGTGTTTTTAAACTTCCAGGGTTCCACTGTCCTGTTTGCTCCAAGTTTATGGCAGCGGATGAAATCGAGAAGCACCTGCTCATGTGTTTCAGCAAAGCACGCCTTACCTACAACAGTAAGATCAGTTGTATGATATGATGCAGAAAACTGACATCAGAAAAGACCAGTTTTTACCTGCAAAGCTGAAACATAGACTACAAACCAAACCAAAGACGGCATTATGGATTATAGGCTTGTTGCTTTTGGTTTTATTACTAAAATAAAAGAAAAATACTGTCGTTGTGTGTTTTTAATGTTTTTAAAAAACAAAATCATAGATAATGTTTGAGTTATTTTGAACAGCATCAATTTAAGTTCTGCAGAGGCCTGGTGAGGAAATCCAGACTGGAACTATAAAAAAAGCAGAAGGTGACTGTTGAGACAATAAGCAAGTATAATATATGTATGTTATTAATATTTTGGCAGGGGAAAAAAATCTTCAGCACTGTAAATTCTATTAAAGGCACATAAAGCAAGGCTAATGATTGTCTTTTCAAATTAAATAATAAGAATAATAGAGATAATAATAATACATTTCATTTATAGGCACCTTTAAATACTCTCAAGGTCACCTAGCAATTTGAAAAACACGTTCTCAAACAGAATCCCTGCACACATATACAGAATAAACGACATCTTGCCAAAATACAAAATATAATCATTTAAATAATCAAACTTGCAGTTAAAATACGTTTGTCAGCAAACTCTTAACTAGGTTAGTTCCATTCAACCAAACTACTAAGTGAATTAATGAGATAATAAGGTAAACTAATAGTGACTAATAGTGACTCTTTACCAGTCATCAACTTTCTAAACTTTTTCGCTATTTAGCACAACAAACAAAGCAAACATAATGAGAATAATCAACTGTTGAATTGTTTTTCCCTACATTAATTTTCTCTGCCAAGACACAACCTCTTACTGTGACCCGTTCCGATGAACAGTGGAGCACGTCGGATGGGTCATTGAGTTTAACAGTCCCGATGGGGTGAGTTAGTTGCGTGGCGGACGGCGGCTCTACGCCTATTGCCTCGGGAGAGCATCTTCTCAGGCTAGGACAGGCATGCTGGGCTGGGATGACCGTCTGTTCGGACTGGAGCTGCGGTTTTAGACCTTCTTCTTCAGGCATGGAGGGGTAAAACTGCTTCGTCAACGTAATTAGAGACACAGTCTCCTTCTGGAATCTTTGATTCAGATTCTTTTCTGCAGAACATCAGAAAGAAAGGTTAAGACAGCTATTTTTTTTCATTTTCGGCTGGGTTATTGTCACTGGATGCAAATGCAGGGTGATGAGGAAGCGTTTTGCTGGGTTTCAGAGTTTTGTTAATCCATGACTTCACAGGGATTCCAGCTGTGATTCCTCCTTCCTGGTAGTTGTGCAAGAGGATGGGTTAATGCTTTGCATTCTGGGATTCAGAGTTTTTACCAGTCTCTTTTGTTTTCTGTAGTTTAGTCGTTTTTTGTCTTGTCATGGCTGGACCCCAACATGCTCCTCACTAAAATTTTATTGTTCCTAGTCTACCTTCCTTATAGAGGATCTCATTTTGTTTGGTCAACGTCTAGAGAATAGGGTTTCATGGCGGATTTACGCAAAAGCTCAACCCAGTGTTGTCACATAAAGTTGGATGGGGACGTGATTGTCGATGGAGTACCAAATAAACCAGCCTTTCAAGATGTTTTTGTCATGCACCCCAGTTTTTAGCTTCGGGCACTTGCAGGCTGGAAAACTGTAAGATTCCTTTAAAGGATGTCCATGGTCCTTACGTGCAAAGCACATCGTCATCTGCATATGTGGAATTTATTGTCTGCATGCTATATATTTAGTACATGGAAAAACTCTTCACAAAAAGTCTGTCTTTTGACCCACACATTTGGAAACCCTCAATTTAGACATACATTTTAAAAGATAGCATCACTTGCAGCTTTATATTCCAAATGATTAAAATCATCACCTTTTTTGAGTATGAACTTTACCTGCACACTTATCTGACAGAAGAAATTTGACTAAAATATGCACTTAGCATTTTGCCAAACCACAAAATACGGCAACGGGAAAGATAAAAAAAAAAACTAATACAAATGTGTGATGCAGCTGCATATCTACGCAGCGCGAGCACCTGCACTTAGCAGACAAACAGGAAAGATTTGCAGGCCTGTGGAAAACAGAAGCAGAAAGTTGTCATGAACAAAATTCGGTGCAGACTTGTTTCCTCGTCACTATTGTATTAAGGCCAACGGGAGTGGATTCCTCTTTGTTTTTAAGTGTTGCAATTGTGCATTCGTGCACACACCTACAGCAGTGTGCATGTTGCTGATAAATGTGCAAATCCAGGACATCTGCTGGACAGCGTCAGTTGGCTTATCACAACCATGCAGATGTGAAGGATCAGCACAACTACTACTCTATTCTTTACTCTTGCTAGACTTTATATATAAGTAGTACTTTTGATTAAGTCTGCGTTCTGTTTTATTTTGATAAAACCCAAAAGCAGTTTTTAAAATCTTTCGCTTTTTGTATTTTCTTGAATATGTTTCTAGCTTATTTATAGAATTAATTACATTTAAATATAAAACTTATTCCAAGATTTTCATATTAAGAATCCTACAATTGAAAGTAAAGCTAAGTTTTGTACGTAATACAACCTATTTGGAGTCTTCCATATTCCTCAGGGTGTTCCAAAAGTATTTACCGTCCTTTAAAGTTTTTTCCATTTTGTTATCTGGAGTTTATTCAAACAGAATACAGTTATTTGAAAAAAGTAGGACTGTACATTAAATATTCAGTTCTTTCAAAAGAGCTACTCTCCATTTATTTATCTGGAAAAAATTGATTTAATTAAAGGTTGACATCAAAACTTAACTTTGTTTTCATTAAGCAAAAAATGTAAAAACAAACTTATTTTAACTATGTTAAAGAATCTATCAATAACCCGAAAAACTATTCTCATTTGGGCTGAGGTTTGTGCTTTAACTGGGCCATTCCGAGACAGTTATTTGTTCCAGACTCTGCTGATGCTCATCCCCAAAGCATTTGGTTTGGTCGATGATCTCCTCAGCAACTTGAGAAAAAGCTTGGTTCCATCTGAACAAAAGTAAAGTAACCGCAAAGCATGATGCTGCCATCACCATGTTTCATTGTGGGTATGGTGTTCTGTTGGTGATTTATTTCTCCTTGAATTGTGCAGGATATATGTCACAATGTCATTTAAAGGACAATGCCTTGAAATGATTTAGCAATCATGAATACACGCTTGTATTCAGCTTTATACCCTCATTTAACTTATTTAGTATGTTGTAAAGGACCATTACATATAATACAACTAAGAATACATTTATATTCTAGACTATAAGGTGACAAAACACAGATAATGCCAAGGGGTTGATTACTTTTTGGTGTGTTAAGCAGTTCTTTGCTCAGTTTGCTTCTGTGTGTTTTGTTTCTTTCTCAGAGGACATCCTGTCAAGAGACTCTGGGGAATGTGCAATCTGTTTAGAAGATCTGGAGCAGGGAGACACCATTGCCAGGCTGCCTTGCCTCTGCATTTACCACAAAGGGTAAGCAACATTCTCAAATAGACTCAAATTAGCGTAAGTGAAAAGGAGAAAGTGTCAAACCCATTAAAGGAACACGAGTCAGTCATTTTGATTGTTTATTGCATGCATAAGGAATGCACGTTGTAAAACAAAACGCTTGTTTTTGGTGAAAAATTAACACATTATTTTGGATGTTTACATGAGATTTGAACTGAATACATCTACTGTGTTCCGGTCTGTCAAGTAAAGCATTATAAATCTCTGAAAAGATAGTGGTACAAACAGAATCACACCTTTTTACTTGGCCCTGAACCGTTAAGCAACGTTTAATAAACCTTGTACATACAAATAGAGCTGCACAAAATATCACAAATATATCATCTCAATATCAGTGTACGCATATTTATGATCCAAAAGGATTATTGTGAATGCAGTAATTGTTTGCCAAGATCTTCCAAGTATCATGACTTCTCAGGAGCCCTGGAGTCTCAGAGCAGCACATCTGATACATATTACGGTGCTCAAAGTGTAAAGGCGAGAATTAGGGTTTTAAGCACAGTTGATAAAGACGGACATGAGGAAATGTGGATCTATAACAAACAATACGTTCGCCTCTGGATGATTTTCTAATATTGCACAGCCCTATTCACAAACATACTTCTGTTTACACATGTCAGAAGCATAAGATATTAATACATTTTTTTCACAGCAAACATTATTTAGCAAAAACCTTCTAATTGAATTTCTTACATTTATAGCAGATGTTGAGCATTGTCAAAGATTAACCCCTTACATTGTATCTGGATTTATTTATTTCAACCTGTGAGGTATGGCTAAAGCTAATGCTACAACACATGTTGGAGAAAAACTAAAGGTCAGTAATACTCTTGTAACTGCAACACTGAAGTAGAAACCTCCGAGACGATGTAAGCTAATGCTATCTGTTCAAATATTAGCCTTACGGGCACAAACAGCCCTGTGAAGGTGCTCTGTCGGTTTGAGCTCCCATGTTGAGATGAGTTTCCCAGCTGCAGAGTTCGAACAACGCAACCCTCTAGTCTTTCTTTTTGACTTTATTATGATCAGCAAAAGGGAAAATAGTGCACATCAAGTTAATTAGAATACAGAAAGAAGTACGAAAAAAATTTACGAAAAGGATACAACTTAAGTATACCATAAACACAAAACGCCAGGGGTTTCAAATTGTTCAAACACAAAATTAAAGAAGTATATTAAAATGTTAAAAAAGATGAGGAGTCTTTAAAGCCTTTTTATTCTTGCTGTCCATTATTGAGAAAATATAATGCTTTTGTATACAAAAGTACTTCCATGAAATTTGGCTTACGATTTGAGAACTTGGATTTATGAATATAGAATGTAGACAGTAGAAATAGAAGGTTAATAACAAAAGTTAAAATTTAGTTTACTGTCAATATCTGTGTAACCAAACAAGACATTCTTTAAGCGTAGTGAAAAATTTGGGTATGCATGATCAGAAATAAATTGTGAAAGTTTTGTAAATTTGTTTTGTAAACGAGCAATACCAGAATAAATGAGTCATTGTTTCCCTATTGGCTTCACAAAAAGTTCACAAAAAATGTACATCAATATCACCTTTTAAGTGAAACAGACCAGTTAAATGGTGGAACCAGACCGAAGATACCAATTAGAGCAGAAAAAGTATGAACCCGTAGTAACCTACCCTGCTATCGGTTATCGAAAATGGTATGGAGTATTTTCTTAGTATTGATCACTATGGAAAATATTCTGCAGAATTTGTGGAAAGACAGAAATGGTACAGGGCTGCACCTGCATACAATTGCATAGACCAGATGCTTGTTAACACTATAAAAATGTTTTGTATGCACCAGATGCATGTTTGTTTCGAAAAACAATTTATTTTAGTATAGAATGATTCATTTGGCCCTCAGTGGTAACATTTATTTGTGTCAACATCAAATTGACAGGCAAATGGAATCATACAGTGGCCCAAAAAGGATAAGCATTTATAATAAAATAAAAGGTACACACTTCCATAAAGGATATGGTATCTAGTATCGAGTATTTTCTTAGAATCAGTATGAAGTTTGATATTTTAGTATCATAGCAACCCTAGACCCTCATCAGATTCAAGGCAGCACCCTGTCTGAGCCACTCCAAACATTACTGTCACTTCCAGTCAGGAGATACATGTTGTAAAATTTCAAATATTACTTGAAGTCTAGGGGGATGAATTATTTTGTATAGTCATTCCAGGTAAAACAACAAAGACAAAAACATCACCAATTGGCTCTCTAAGACCCAACAATAACCCCTGAGGCACCCCTCAGGGGTTACTATTGGGACTCCAAACCAAATTCTCTGGCCCGGTCATTTGCTTTCAAGTCAAATTAAATTCAGAAGTAATTTATTAATCCCAGAACAATCTGACACACCTTACATCCAAGATTTTGGACTGTTAGGAAGCCGAAGTACAGCACAGTGCATCCCACAACTTTCATAGTAACCTTGTTAATTCCCTGCAACCGGATTTAATGTTAAATAGGTAGTCAGGTTTCTTGTAATATGTAAGCTTGAATGTTGTTCCTCCCTTGTAAATCAGCTTAGATTGAAGTATCTGCTAATTAATGAGAAAGTACTGTTTTTTTTATTAAACTTAAAAAAAAAGAACAAAAAAGAACCAGGTGTGTTTCCAGAGATCCTTCTTGTCCTTGATCAGAATCAGACCACATTTTTTTTATCATGTTTCTAATCTTTATGCTAAGATAGGGTCATAAAAGATTGGGAGTGACAACGACATAATTCTCTAGCAACAAGCAACTGTTTTGCAGATTTCAATCACAAGATCCAGAATCAACATATGTAAGCCTGCCTAGGTTTTGTGTTTCATCTAAATAAGCCAAAGCGAAAAGCATGACCTGCCAATAAAATAAAATGGGTTATATGGTTTGAGAGAGGCCATGATCAGGAGGAAATGGTATAAAGGTCTCTTCATTTCAGAGAAAGAATTTACTAATAGTGTGCTGAGTGAGAAATTTCTGTATCAAATGCATGCTACAGTGAGTGCATATATTTAGAAGTATGAACAGTGCTTTGTAAGGCTTTTTACATTATCACCACAAATTTCAGTGTACTTTATTGAGATTATATACATATATAGGCAACAGAAAGTTAATGCAATCTTGTGAAGTGGAAACAACATGTTGGTAAAAATTTAAAGATTACTATAAATCAAAATCTGCAAGGAGTTTGAATAATTTTGGATCTAATTGTATGTCTCTACCACCCCTAACCCTTTACACGTCTAGACTCTGAAAAGTGTTTGTGAGCTGCAATTTTCAAGTCCTGCCACAGATTATTCTGTAAATTTAGGACTGGACTTTGACTGGGCCATTCTCACACATAACCGTGTAGATCTAAATCCTTCCACTGTAGCTCCAGCTATATATTTATGGTTCTCCTGCTGAAAGACAAATGTTTGGCCCAGTATCAAATCTTGGGGAGGCCTAGCCCTATCAATCTTCAACATTGACCAACTTATGTGTCCATTATCACAGCATACTTTTGCCGCCACAATGTTTCTCTGTGGAAACTGTGTTTTCAAGGTGATGTGCAATGCAAGTTTTCCACCATACATAGTCTTTTTCTTATAGACCAAACAACTCAGTTTTGGTCTCATATGAGCAAATCAGCTTCTTTTATGTTTGATGTGTCCCTCGCGTGTCTTGTGAAATACTGCAGAGGGGTATTTTAAAGGCTTTCCATTGACAATTACTTACATCTTGCAGCTCTTCCGTGAAGGCCAGATTTGTTGATTGACCAACTAATAAATGCCTATTAACAAGTTCCCCACCTGAGCTGTGGATCTCTGGAGCTCTCCCAGAGTTACCATGATGGTGGATTGAACAATGCTCCCTGATATGTTTGAAGCCTGGGATATTTCTTGTATAACCTAATCCTGCTCTAAACGTCTCCACCGCTTTCTCTCTGACCTCCCTGGTGGGTTGATTCAAGCACACACAAGTGGACTCTTGTTACTAATTAGGTAACTTCTAAAAGCATTTAATGGCACAGGATTTTATTTAGGAGTATGAGAGTAAAGGGGTTAAATACACACCTCAACTTTTATATTTTTATTTGTGAAAATCTCTGAAAGTCATGCATTCCTTCCACTTGGTCTTTAACATAAAATCAAATAAAAAAAACACTAAAGTTTGTGGTTGCACAGAAACAAGATGGTAAAAAAGTGTATTTTAGTGACGTGAACTCAAGAATTGTGGACTGACTGTCTGAAAGAGACATGTTCTTATTGTTCTGAGCAGCCCTGTGCATCAGCTTCTGCCTTAATTGTTAGCTTACCCAGGCTAGCTTATATCATCATCTTTTGTGTTTCCCGAAGCACAAAACACTAGTTACATCTTGTTTTTTTTGTATTGTTTCTTTCAGGTGCATAGATGAGTGGTTTGTGGTGAATCGCTCCTGTCCAGAGCATCCTGCCGAGTAGGTGCTTCACTCTGCAGTTCATCACTGAGGCTGACTATTCACCCTGACCTTATCCCAATGCTGCCTGGTCCAGTTGAGCGTCACGCTTTCCTCAGGGACTGTGGGACATTATGACACGCAGGACTGCTTTTATTGCCTCACTGAACACCGATGGACCTTGGATGTGTTTCTCTATTTGTTGTGATGTTAAAAGAGCCACTGATGGAGACATCTTCTCTCTCCGATTTCCGCGAATGCTCCTATTGCCACCTGTCAGCCTGAAGTGGATGTGTGCAAACTAGATTCTGAGCCAGACAGTTATGTGGAACTGGGTGTGGTTTTGCAGCAGAGGACTTGGTAGATCCAACAGGATGGAAGGAGATTTAGGCTTAGTGACTGCTCCAAGACACTTAGGCAGAATGTTGATGTTGTGCAATATGAAAAATAGCCAAATAGAATTTATAAAACAAAGCCTATATCCGCTTTGAGGAAATGATTGCTGTATCGATGCTAGTCGGTAGTTAGATCGAATTTTTGTTTTCAAATTGGCTACCAATGTCCTTTGTTAAACAATCATGTCTGCTAAACCAAATTGTCTAACATGAGGTTGTTAAGCTCCATTAATCATGTGGCCATTTAGTAGCACAGTGATGTGACTGTGTAATGTAGTGTTGAAGCTAAAGAAAAGTTCAGACATATCTAATGGTGATTTATACTCTCTTAGGAGTGCCATACTGTGCTGCTAAGTCATAGACTGGAAAGTTTTCTTTATCCTTTGAGCCTGTCTGTTGTCTGTCGTTCTTTCTGTTTGTACTGTAATGAATTGCACAACAATAAATGTTTTTATCTTTGACTCTTTTTCTGGTAAAAGAACTGTTTTAGACTTCAGTGTACCAACACATTGAATAAAATAAGTCCTCTTTAATCCAAAAAATGCATGAGTGAATATCCTTGTCACTGAGAGAAGATAAATATTTAAAAACAGGGCAAAGGATGGTTCCTAATTTTAATAAGAGAAATCTGTAAAACATGCAAAGAGTCTTAGACTTAGCTTTTTGTGTTAAATGTATAATTAGATGAACATTTGGTGAAACAAATGCAAGCAGTGTAACAATTATATATTTCTCATTTATTAAATCACATCAAAGTGTAATTCACATTGAAATAGGAACCTAGAACAGTTTAAATAGAATTAAGAGTCAGAAATGTTTTCATAGAAACAATTTCAGTGAACCAATTGGAGCTTTTCTGTTGCTGGAGACCAATCACCTTGTTAATAGCAGTGTAAGACCCGCCCACTGGTTTAATTAATAAAGCTGGCAGATCAAAAATAATTCCTGATGTGCTGCAAAACAGCTGAAATAACTACACATTTTTCACATATGCAGTGGAAATTTACTTCATTTCATGTCTTAATTATTTATGTATTTGATAAGTCGTTAAAATGATAATATATAATAAGTACGTATATTTGTATTGAATATACGCATTCCATTTTTTTAAATGAATTATAACGTGCAATTTTTTTTATCGATTTACTACTTAATGCTTTATACTATTGATTAATAATTTTTATTTCATATAATTTAAATGTTGTTGCTAAACCAGTGTTAATACAATTTACTTAACCGTTGATCCTAAAATCCCAGTTTTCTTTCATTCAAACTTTACTACAGTCAGGGTTTTAGTTTTATAGAAAAGACTGTAGAAAAAACATGACGTATATACGTCGTGTCTACCTTGTCGCTAGTTTGATGACGTACTGGTTACTGGAACGTTTGTTTTGTGCGACGCAACGTCCAGGATAAGCAACATTCAACAAAGCAACAACTTCATTTACGATTACGGAGCTACTTTACGCAATATTTAGGCGTCCATCTCGATATATAACACGCACTTGTTAATTTAAGGTAAGTGTTTTCATGAATTTATTCAGGGTTGTGCTTCCCTCTAGGATTCATTTCCTGTCTCTTCCAGATTTTGTCAGCTAACGCTCACGTAGCTAGCTTTAGGTTTTAGCTGCGTTGCGCTACTCAAACCAGTGCTTTGTGTTTGCTCCTCTCGGTCTTAAAAATCGGATGTGTTGATCTTCAGGTTGGAACTTACTTCCTTTGAATCAAGATGTCGTACATGTTGCCACATCTCCACAATGGCTGGCAGGTGGACCAAGCCATCCTATCTGAGGAGGACCGAGTACTGGTTATCCGCTTCGGACACGACTGGGACCCAACGTGCATGAAAATGGACGAGATTCTTTACAGCATCGCTGAAAAGGTTTGATTAGTTCTTTTGCACGTAGGTCATTAACCCCCCAGCAGAGGTCGCTGTTACCTACGTATTTCAGATTAATATTAGTAGAAAGAATTTGATTAGATTAGATAAAAGAGGAAACGTAGCTGTCGAGGGATTGTTATGCTTTGTAAGAGCAGTCTGCAATCTCACTCTTCAATCACTCACTGGATCAGGCAAACAGCGTGTTAGTGAGATTCTAGCAACAGTAAACAACAATGTTATCTGTCCTGATTTTAAAGGAACAAATTATTTGTACACAGCTCATGTTTTGAGGGAATTAGTTGCAGAACTAAGAGCATGCTAACTAGACCATGCAGTACTTGGCAAATCAATATCACAACATACCCTTTTATAAACAAGGAGTGAGTGCAGTGATTTAAGAACTGGTGTAGTATGAACCACGTTTCTGGTGTCGGTCAACAGAATTATTTTATGTTTAACTTTTTTCCATAAAATGAATTCAACTGTTATAGTAAAAAATGATTTACTTAAAAAACAATTCAAAGTTCCAGAGCTGTCTCTCTCTTTCTGCATCACAGAAAATCTACAAATAGACTGAAATCCTTCAGATTATGGAACAGATTTAATTGTTTAAATAAACCCAAGTATTAATATTCTATGTACACCTCAAAATGTAGAAGTCGCTATGTCACAATATATTCAGTTTTATGATGCAAGATCATTTCTAAAGAAAGCACACTGGTGTCCAACATTATGGTTGAGAAGAAATGGCTCTGACTTTCTGTGAGGTGTTAGATTGCTACATCATTAATTCTTTATCATAGCTTTAAAAGGGTAAAATCACACTGTGTGAGTCAGTGTTACACAGCTCTGCAGTTAAACATCATATCGCTAATCTCGCTCGTATTTCAAAACAAAGATGGAGTGATTTCAAAGTTGATATTTGAATACTACTGATAAGCAAGTTTAAACATTAATAACTAAACATCAGTCTTCTTCTTAGCTGAGAAGCTAACAAAATGCTGCTGCCATTTCCCAACTAAGCATCATCACTGATGGAAAGAAGTAAACTCTCCAAATGGATGAAACGGAAGAACTTTGCTGTACTAGGTTTGGCTTCCTGGTATCTGCTGACGTCTAACTTCCTGTTGTAGGAGCCTGAAAGAACTTCTTCCACCATTTGGGCTTCCTCTGCCTTCATTTATAAACACCATGCTGATACAGAAATTAGCCAACTTTATTTCACTTGGAAACAACCTCCAAACCGAAGAGACTTGTTGCCAGCATGACGTGGTCGCTCTTGTGTAGGCTGCGTTGACTTATTGGGGGGGGGGGGGGGGGGGGGGGGATTATTGATCCAACATGATCTGCTGAGCAACATCCTCCTCAGCTGATGTATTTGGGGCCTCAAAGGAAACAGGCTGAATATTTAACATTTGCTGAGTCACAAAAAATCTTTCAGAAAAGGTAAAGCTATCACTGACTCATTACTCAGTCTGTAGTAATTGAGCTTCATTGATTAATTGCGCAGTATTGCTGAAATGCATACATCATGAGTATGGCACAGTCAGAGCAAGTGGTTCTCAAGGCTGTTTGAGAGAACTTCCTAAATGACTTCATGAATCAGAATCTCTGGTTGCATTTACCCTGCAGATGGAAACATTTAGGTCACGTTACAACCAGCTGGGAGGTAGTGAATGAGCTTCCTCCATCTGATACAGGCTTTCATTAAATCCTGGTCATTCACTGTTTGTTCAGTGCCTTGTGCTTAGATTAAGTAGCCAAACTTGGAGCTATTTTTAGGTTCTACAAAGCTACGTTTTTAACAAAATCATTAGCAAGTTTTACTTTGTAGCTTTTCTTGTTTTCATTGTTCTGCTGGATAAAGTTTCTTTCTCCTGGACAGGTAAAAAACTTTGCCGTCATTTACCTCGTGGACATCACGGAAGTGCCCGATTTCAATAAAATGTACGAGTTGTACGACCCCTGCACGATCATGTTCTTTTTCAGGTAGGACACACCGCAGCATCAGCGTGAATGAATGGAGAGTGGCAACCACTGAGAGATCTTTCTTTCAGTGTTGGAAGATGAAGTTGGTGTGTTTCTTTGTTTCACAGGAACAAACACATCATGATTGATCTGGGCACTGGTAACAACAACAAGATCAACTGGATCATAGAGGACAAGCAGGAGATGATAGACATTGTTGAAACAGTGTACCGAGGAGCACGGAAAGGAAGAGGTTTAGTGGTGTCTCCCAAGGATTATTCCACAAAATACAGATATTGATTCTTCTGTTTCACCTGCCTCCATTATTTCACTATTTTCTCTTCCACTTGGTACTTTGAGGACAAAGAGACAATAAACAACAGAAAGATTTTATTTTTGCTTTGCCCGTGTAGGAGAGGATCCTTATCAAGGGTTTTGTTACTGTTTGCCATCTGTGTTTTCTGTTTTACACCATTGCATGAATATGATGTTGTGTCTCGTGTTTTTCAAAGAGTTATTTCTGTGAAATAAGAGTAAAACGGGTCACACACACTCTGCTGGGCCTCATATTTGACTGTGGTAATAAACATGGATTTCTACCTTTAAAAGCTTGTCAGCCTGTTGATTTTATTTTCATAAAAGGAGTGTAAATAAAACTGGATTATGCAGAATGTGTCAACAAAAAAGCAAAAGGAAATCGTTTCAGGTAAGAAGCTACTGGCAGGACTCAACATGGGAAATGCAGTTGCAACCCATGTTCTGCATACGTCTGTGTGGCGGCTCTTGAAGCTGCAGACCACACCTTTTGAATCTCCCCCAGACGTTTAAGTTTGCTTGCCTTACAATCCCCTCAAGGCTGCAGTTATTCCTGTTGCACCTATTACTTCCACACCTTTTTTCCACTAAACTTTTCACTAAAGCATTCTGAACAGCCAGCTTCTTAAGCAATGATTATTTGTGGCTTACTCTGGCAGTGTCAGTGCTGGAAAACTGTCGGCATTTCTGCATGATTGTGTGGGCCAGAACATGGAAGTAAGATAACATTTCTGTGTTAAAAATCATATTTTTTGTTGTTCTTATGTGATGTTTTAATTTTCTGAGAAAACTTAGTATACAATAGATGTAAGACATAATTATCTAATCTACTAGATATAAGCACTTCAGATATACCACTTTTTGTTCAATGAATCCATTGAGGAATTTCACTTTTTGAATTGAACTCCTGGAATATAAGAGCTTTTCAATGATTTTCAAATCTAGAGGCACCTGTATATTTAAAATCAGTCATTTTTTATACTTCTTCTTCCATTGTAGGTTGTGGGGAAGCTGGTGCCTATCTCCAGCAGTCTATGGGTGGGAGGCGGGGTACACCCTGGACAGGTCGCCAATCAGTATTTAAATTGAACAGGTTATTCGTATTTTGCCACCTTCATATGATTCAACTTTTTCGTTATTGACAGATTAGGCAGACAAATGTACACTTACAAACAATAAAAAAAGGCAATTTCACAGCAGTGGACTCAGATGAAGGTTTTTAAACTGAGTCATGGTTGGATGTCAAAGCATTGACAACCCTTTATTTTTGGACTTTTTACAAACAAAATAAAGGCATCCAAGATCACAAAGTAATATTTTTTAAACTGAACTGATCTCAGTTTCTCCACAAGCAAAAAAAAAAAAAAAGGTGAAATAGCCTTTAAACACTTTGCCGATTCAGAAGAAAATTTCAGTGTTGTGTTTCATGATTTGAGGAATATTCAGATGATAAAATTCATGGATTTTGTTCATGTTTTAGTCTGATACTTAAATAAAATATGCCATAAATGTACAAAACAAATCCTATACCTATACAATCCAAAAATCCAAAATGATTTGATTTAGATTTCTCTTTTGTTCATTCACTGCATTTTGTTAAATGATGAAATAAATGATTAACACTTCCATTATTGAAAGCATTCTTTGCTTACAGCATTTTTTCACACCTGCCTAGAACCTTTGCACAGTACTGTATATTGAGTTTTATTAGTATATACTTTATAAAATGTGTTTCTTTTATTGTGAAATGAAGACAAATCATTTTATTTCCATTTTTAGGTTAAGAGAAAAAACAAAATGTTCACAAGATGGAAGAAATGTGAGTACAATGAGTCCATTTATATTATAATAAAAAAATAATAATAAAGCTCATAGTTTGCAGGCTTGTGATACAGCAGAACTGAATTAAAAGGTATCACTAGTGCCATCTGTTTCAATTTGTTATAAGAAGCAGATATTGCAGAAAACAAAAGAGCTTTTACAACTCATAATTCCTATTGCCTTTATATTATAAAAACATAATTTTCTCTCAAAATTATTAAGAGCCCTTGTGGAGGGTCTAGAGGGCAACGCGTGCCTCTGGGACCCCTGATTCAGTGCATGCAGTTGTTAAAAGATCTCCACAAAAGTACCTTTTACAAACGCATCTCTACAGAAACATTCAAGAGGAAAGATGAATGTGCCTAAAAACTATCCACTAGATGGAGCTAGAGCACTGAACAGTCTTGATTTGATCTTTGTAATACCCACGACTGAGATGATCATTTTTAAATGCTGACAAATACACCGATCAGGTCTTTCTTTGACCAATGAGGATTTTGTTTTTACTTTGAGGTCTGTTCTGTCGATTTCGATTTTGAATGATTTTTTTCTGTACTGTAACACCTGAAAGAAATTAATATGCTGCACGTTGTTTGATTTCAGGTCATTTTGGAATCTGTTACAGAATGAAGGGATTACCGGATTTTCCCCATTTATGCATCAGAGCATTTTTCCTTAACCTTTATTAGATTTTCATTATTCTAACGAAGAAAAAAAAAATGCATCATAGAAACTGCTACTGGTTGATGCTTTAGTATTTCAAAAATGGTAGGAGTTCTTAGTTTTGATGCATTTGATGAATGGAAAAAATACAGATTTTTCATTATTTTATTTGCTGATCAAGAACAAAATGGCCAACTGATTGGTGCAAGGTTTACTGTCTTGAGAAATAAACTCTGTAGAAATTAAATATAGATTAGATACAGATGTTTTTACCTTACCATCAAGCATGTTTAAATAGCAAATGTTAATGAAACAATATGAATGAATATTGTTGTTAAAGTATTGACGTGCCAATTCTTGATTCAAAAGTCCTCTGCAGAAAGAAATTCCCACACATGAACTGTTGGAAAAGGCTGTTAATGCGTTTGGTGATTTACGTGCTGAGAGCATGTTAGGTCTCACTTTTAATATGGAGATGATTTGGACAGATGTGGAAATGTGTGAGCATCCATTAAAACAGGAACACTCATTAGAACATTAGATGCAAGACTGAGCACCTGATTTCAGTTTATTGAGGACAGAAACTAAGTCTATCTTATACTATTTGCTGAAGAGATGCAGCTAGAGAAAACATCAAAAGTTCCTCTCTGAGACAAATAAGAGACAAATTGAAGTAAAAAGATATAAAAAAAAGTAACTCTGTGTGTCTTTACTTTGAGACCTAAGGCAGTGTACACTGACTAACAGCCTCACCGAGGCCTGATTGCTGAGGTGGCAGCAGCTATGTAGAAGAAAGGAGAAGACCGACTACCTTGGCTGCAGCAAAAACAAACAGCAAAAATCCTCAATCCAAATAAAGCATGTGGTTCCATTTTTAGGCACACCAACTGAAAACTGCAGCCATGACCTATTTATTCTAATTTGTGCACCCGGACAGTCAGAAACATGTCTAAAGTTGAAAATTCGTTTTCTCATTTTTGTCTGTGTATACACAACGTTGAGACCCTACAAAACCCCTCTTCAGGTGTCCCATGTCCTTTCCATTTACATGAACCCCGAGTCTGGCATGGCTTGTCTCTGTCTGGCCTGTCCCTGCAGGGCTCATGTACACCATTTCAGAGCCACTGTTTTCATAAGGAGCATGGGGCAAAAGGCCGCTGCCATTGGTCCATTATAATTCACATTATCATGCATTGTTATTCCCTATTAAAGTTAATCATCTCAGGGGAAACAAGACTAGACAATTAGGGGATAGTGACTAACTCCAGTCTAGACATAAGAAGTGTGGTACGATGTACAGTAAGGCTCAGCAAAGGATTTGCTTCGCTGAAGTAAAGACAGATAGAAGAAGAAGTGACTTTCTCCTACGAACTATATGGGGAATATGCATGTTCATGATGTAAAGCTGTTTAATCCTTAATCTGTTTTCAACTGATAGTGTTTCAATAGGGTGGTGGGGGTTGCAGCAGGCGATCCACGAGGATCATCTGGGTGCCAGGGGGAAGACACGCTGGCATCCTGCCATCCCTTGTGCGTCTTGCTTTCCAGGTCTGTCACTATCCATGTGGATACCCAGCCTGGGGGGGGGAACAGGACATTTGCCAGTTTCTGGGACACCCTACCCCCACCTCCCTGCTGTCTTCCATACTGGCACTCACACAGATGCATACACACATAACGTTTTGCCCCCTTGTTTCTACCCAGCAACCATTTGCTCGCTCTGATCTCAACATGCACCACATGAGTCACACACATTTGTCAATATCAGACTGCTATAATTCATCTACAAACAGAGCAATTATAAGACGCAGCATTAAACATGCAAACGAGCGCCTAGTCACTACTAGCATCAGTACTTTTTGTTATGTTACAACCACAACCTGCAATGTAAATTTGGGAGGTTTTACATATTAGACCCAAGGAAGTGCATAACTGTGAAGGTAAAAGTTGCATGGTTTTTAAACAAATTTATCCAGAACCCACGAATGCAGTTGTTCTGTGAAGGTGTCAAAGGTTTGTTAGAGAACATTTCAGAACTTTATAGGCTGAAAATTAACACTGCACATGACCCTAAACACTTCAAAACCCACAGGGAGATACGGGGGAGGCAGCATCATGCTGAGGGGATGCATTTCTTTCAGAGCATCAGGGAAGCTGGTCAGAATGCATAATTTTGAAGTGGGTAGAAAGTAACTTGGTTTGGTGCAGGAGAGAATTATTCAGAGAAGCAGCCAACAGGCCCATGGTATCTCTGAAGGAGATTCATAGGTCCACTGCTCAAGTGGGAGACAGGACAACTATTATTATTGTACTACACAAATCTGATCTTTATCGGACAGTGGCAAGTAGAGATCTGTTGAAAGAAAGAAATTGGAAGTTATGTTTAGAGTTTGCCACAAGCCATGAAGAGGACACAGCAAACATGTGGAAGGAGTTCCTGTGATCAGATATGACAAAATTGATCTTTCTGGCCTACAAGCTAAACATTAAGTGTGGCCGAGAACTGACACTGCGTATAAATCCCTTTAGACACACTATCCCCACCATGAAGCATGGTGCTGGCAGCATAATGCTGTGGGGATGCTTCTCTTCAGTAGGGCCAGTCACTGTTAATTAGTTAATCATTATATTAGTGTCAGTACTAGCGGTTCAATTATTGATTCTTTGGTTGACTACATACAATCTAATTATTCAGTTTCCAATTTAGTTCGAGAATAAATACATTTTCATGATAAATTCCTTTTATTTCTTTCATCAACTTTGCAATTTAGGATCCCTAAGACATATAATTTTCCCTTCAGACAGATTTTAGAGATTTGAGACAGAAAAAAACAAACATTTTATTAAATGAGATGATTTTTCATACATACAGGTCCTTCTCAAAAAATTAGCATATTGTGATAAAGTTAATAATTTTCCCTAATGTCATGATGAATAATGAACATTCATATATTTTAGATTCATTGCACACTAACTGAAATATTTCAGGTCTTTTATTGTCTTAATACGGATGATTTTGGCATACAGCTCATGAAAACCCAAAATTCCTATCTCACAAAATTAGCATATCATTAAAAGGGTCTCTAAACGAGCTATGAACCTAATCATCTGAATCAACAAGTTAACTCTAAACACCTGCAAAAGATTCCTGAGGCCTTTAAAACTCCCAGCCTGGTTCATCACTCAAAACCCCAATCATGGGTAAGACTGCCGACCTGACTGCTGTCCAGAAGGCCACTATTGACACCCTCAAGCAAGATGGTAAGACACAGAAAGAAATTTCTGAATGAATAGGCTGTTCCCAGAGTGCTGTATCAAGGCACTTCAGTGGGAAGTCTGTGGGAAGGAAAAAGTGTGGCAGAAAACGCTGCACAATGAGAAGAGGAAGATTGAGGAGAAGGGCCGATTCCAGACCTTGGGGGACCTGCAGAAGCAGTGGACTGAGTCTGGAGTAGAAACATCCAGAGCCACCGTGCACAGGCGTGTGCAGGAAATGGGCTACAGGTGCCGCATTCCCCAGGTCAAGCCACTTTTGAACCAGAAACAGCGGAAGAAGCGCCTGACCTGGGCTACAGAGAAGCAGCACTGGACTGTTGCTCAGTGGTCCAAAGTACTTTTTTCGGATGAAAGCAAATTCTGCATGTCATTCGGAAATCAAGGTGCCAGAGTCTGGAGGAAGACTGGGGAGAAGGAAATGCCAAAATGCCAGAAGTCCAGTGTCAAGTACCCACAGTCAGTGATGGTCTGGGGTGCCGTGTCAGCTGCTGGTGTTGGTCCACTGTGTTTTATCAAGGGCAGGGTCAATGCAGATAGCTATCAGGAGATTTTGGTGCACTTCATGCTTCCATCTGCTGAAAAGCTTTATGGAGATGAAGATTTCATTTTTCAGCACGACCTGGCACCTGCTCACAGTGCCAAAACCACTGGTAAATGGTTTACTCACCATGGTATCACTGTGCTCAATTGGCCTGCCAACTCTCCTGACCTGAACCCCATAGAGAATCTGTGGGATATTGTGAAGAGAACGTTGAGAGACTCAAGACCCAACACTCTGGATGAGCTAAAGGCCGCTATCGAAGCATCCTGGGCCTCCATAAGACCTCAGCAGTGCCACAGGCTGATTGCCTCCATGTCACGCTGCATTGAAGCAGTCATTTCTGCAAAAGGATTCCCGACCAAGTATTGAGTGCATAAATGTACATGATTATTTGAAGGTTGACGTTTTTTGTATTAAAAACACTTTTCTTTTATTGGTCGGATGAAATATGCTAATTTTGTGAGATAGGAATTTTGGGTTTTCATGAGCTGTATGCCAAAATCATCCGTATTAAGACAATAAAAGACCTGAAATATTTCAGTTAGTGTGCAATGAATCTAAAATATATGAATGTTAAATTTTCATCATTACATTATGGAAAATAATGAACTTTATCACAATATGCTAATTTTTTGAGAAGGACCTGTACATGTGAGTAAGCTTCGGTGACACATTACCCCATCCATCCAGAGCAGTAGTTTGATGATGAAGGTTATTGAGCCCAAATGGGCGAAGATTTTCCTGGTACATGCCCGATGAGCTTGATGAGAGACAGTGGAAGGAGATGCTGCCTCCTGAATCATACTTTCTGTTCGTTATGAATAACTTAGATGGAATGACGCAGAACACCCTGGAGTTATGGGTCATCTGGCGGATCTAGAAGAGGCCCTTAAAGTACACTGAAATCCTCCTTTTGTGAAAGGAAGCGGTCTGAGATTCTGTGAGGCATGTGACAAAGCTGGGTTTTCTGCTGAGCATCTTTATTAATGAGGCTTATGTTTAGAGGATTTTAGGCTTTTATTGTCCTAAAGAAACATTATCAGCTCAGAATTCAACAGACAGATGGCTTTCATTTTCAGTCAAATAAGGAAGGATGCACTCAAATATCAAGGCTCATGTGACCTTCCACTGTGTTGTTTTTGTGAAGCCTTTTTCACATGTCTACAGTCCATTGATGGAAGTATCTTGATAAAGTTCATACCTCATGAACTTTTTGACATTTTATCACTTTACAACTACAATCTTTAGAATATTTTTATTTGGGTCCCTTGTTAGAACAACTGAAGTTTTTGCCCAAATAGCTCAGCCTCAGTCAAACTGAATGCAAAGCATGTATGAACATCAATTTTCACTTTTTGCTAAAAACAATCAATAGCATTTAGCTTTGGGCTTTGACTGTGCCATTTTAACACATCCATTTCCTTTGATCTAAGTTATTGCATTTTACCCCTGACTGTATGTACAGGGTTGTTGTACAGCGGGAACGGGAACATGCACCCCAGTCTCAATTTTCTTTGCAGCCTCTACCCTGCTGCTTCCCTGCCCTACAGAAGAAAGCAATTCCCACAGAATGATACTGCCACCACCATGATTCCCAATGGGGGGGGGCTGTGAATGTTCAGGGTGATGGCCACTGTTGGTTTTCAAACACACATATAGTTTGGCATTGAGTTAAAAAACAGATGTATGTTTTATCAAACCAGAGCAACTTTTTCTACATGCTTGATTTGTCCACAACGGAGCTTGTGAACTCCTCATGGCTTTCTTTCAGCAATGATTTTCCTCTTGCCAGTCTTTGAATAAGGCCAAAATCTGTGGAGTGCACAACGTATGTTGTCCTGTAACAGTCTCTCGCCCCTAAGCTGTAAATTTTCCTGCTAGTCAGGTGAATGTAATATGTCCTTCCACTTCACAGTTATGCACCACTTTGTGTTGATCTATCAAATGACATCCAATAAAACACACTGATGTTGATGTTTTTTAAGTGACATCACATGATAAAGTTCAGATGTGCATTACTACTTCTGCAAAGGCAACATTGTGATTGACAGACTGGTAGGACCTTAAAGTGGCCTTTGACTAGTTCGTTAACCAGCTTTTCAGGGGTTGTGTACATATAATTTTAAATGAGAAGATTACATTAAATGGCTGCTTCTTCCACTTTAACGCCTGTTTTGTGTTCAAGTATCTGCACATATAGAGATCCTGTCAGTGGCTGTTCCATTAGTGTAAAGTGCTGACCTCTTTCCTGCATGGCCTTCAACTTCATCCAGTAAACTTTAACTCTTCTTTTTGGTTATATCACAGCCTCTTTACATAACTGACTCCGCCGGCAGCAACATCAAACCTCATTGCTGTCTCTTCCTTTTCTAATTACTTCAAGGGGAATGTCAGCTAATAGGTTTAGGGATGAGATAGGAGCCGATAGCTCAGTTTTAGCGAGAGCTTATCGTTGAATATCTTCTGAATCAAGACACTGGTTATTCGTATAATCTCTGTATTTTAAGTTGGACTCAGTGGCTGAAGGGTGGCTTTGAGTATTGGCCAACTGAGGGAGGAAATCAGAGTAAACAAACCATCGCCTACAGGCTGACAGAGATTAGCAAGCATGGATGTTTCAGGCTGATAATATCCTGAATTAAACACATACACAAACCCTCCTCCACTTCCTCCATAGATGCTGAGACACTTAGCAGCTGGGTGGTACGTTTGTTTTAGCACCTTGCCCAACCCCCCCCCCCCCCCAACCCCCCCCTTTTCTCTCCACTTGTGACAAAATGGACTTGCAGCTCTCTTCCCGCATAATTCCCAAAAGGGTGCCAGTTGTCCATAAGCAGTAGAAGCTAATGGTCCGCTGAGAGAGGCACAGGAACACAGTGAGGAGGTGTGTTTATGCAGGTTGAGGTAAGATGACTCCCTGGCGTGCCGTACACTACACACTGAACGAACACACGTCACACGAGCGCCTCTTCACATTCATCTCCATCTGAGGGCGGGCATCTCATTCAGAAGCTTCAGACACAATTAGCACCTGCCCCATACCCACAGGCGGGGCAGCCCTTCTGCTGCAAGGGAGGTGTGATGCTGAGAAATGCTATTTGCCTACCTCCAGCTTAAAGCGACAATCCAGTGATTTTACAAATCAACAACAAATCTGGATCACCAGTGTCTCCTTTGAATCCCCCATCCAGTAGGCAAAACATTAAACTCTATATATTGTAATAAGATGCTTTACAATAAATTAAATTATAACCACCCAGAGATTTTAACTAATATTGAGCTTTAGGTTTGATATTCTAGTAATGATCTTTCCACCGGGTCAAAGAGATTCGTTTACAGTACCTTGCAAAAGTATTCATACCCCTTGAACCACAAATTCCATTATATTTTATTGGGATTTTGGAGACAGACCAACAAAAGTATAGGGCATAATTGCTGATGCAGACCTTTAAGATGTTTTGTAGTAAAAATTTGAAAAGTGTGTTGAGTGAATTGATAGTCTATGATCTACACCATAAAATTGAAGCTTTGGCTACATTTTTAGGGTTGTTGTCTTATGCAAGTCTTAAATGGTACCCTGAATTTAGCAAAATCTCATCAAATCGGTTCAGCCTCCCTTTCTCTGCTGAAGAAAAGCATCTTCACACCATGATCCTCCCACTACCGTGTTGCATGGTAATGTGAAGTGTTAGTGTTCTCTCACGCATAATGTTTTGCAAGTAGGGCAAAAAGTTTCATTTTGGTCTGATATGACCAGAGCACCTTCTTCCACATATTTGCTGTGTGCGCTACATGGCTTCTGTCTGATTTGTGGAGTGCATGACTAGATGTTCCGCTGAAGATATTCTCTCTCCTGAAGCTGCTTGCCTCTGCAGCTCCTCCAGAGTTACCATAGCCCTGTTGGCTGCTTCTCTCATTAATCCTCCCATGCCCAGCCTCATTTCAGGTGGACCTTTATGTCTTTGTAAGGATTTCATGTTGGGATGATGGAGCGAACAGTGCTGCGAAAGATGTCTAAAATTTAGGACATTGTTTTATAAACTAACCCTGCTTTAAACTTCTCCACAACTTTATCACTGACCTGTCAGATGTGTTCCTTCGTCTTCATGATGCTTTTTGTTCACAAATGTTCATTCATGTCCTTCGACAAACCTCTGAGACCTTTTGGATTTATACTCAGATTAAATTTACACACATTTACAAATTTGGTGACTTCTGAAGACAATTAGTTACACTGGATTTCATTGAGGGGTTTCAGTGTAAAGGGGAGCTGAACACAAATGTTTCAGATTTTTATTAGACTAACTTAGGGGAAAAAATGTGACAACAATATCCAAGGTGTCGAAAGCATCCGAAAACCATTATTTTAATTAAAATGATTGTGAAAAGAGCTTAAGGTTTAAAATATTTCCCCATAATTTTCAGTTCTCATACATATATGACCTTGATTAGGATGAGACTGAAGGATAATTGTTTGGGCTGTATGGATCAGTTCCTCATTCTTCTAATCAAAGGAGGCCTGGGCTGGTCACATTGCACTAGAAAATCCTCCACACTGAATCCCAGACTCTCACTTCATGACTCTCACTAACCAAATGTTAAGCATTTTGTATGTAAATGAGTATGTGGGCAGCTGCTGAGCTCAGTATGAATACTGACAACATTTAAATTTATGTTTTCAGTGTGGTGTGAATTTTTCTGCTGAAATCTAAAATTTCCAAGTGTTTTCTTTTTTTTTTTTTTGTGTCTCTTAATGCCTCAAAGTGATCCAAAAGAGCATCCCTATTGCTAAATGCATCCACTTGCATCCTCTCATCATCTCTGGTCCAGCCTTTCTCCCTCACCTATCCTCCTTGCCTCCCCCTTTTTTGGGGGGGGGGGGGGATTGGCTGACAGAAAGTGGCAGCTTATCCCTTCTCTACACCCTTTTCCCCTTATGCCCCCATCCCCACCTCACCCTGCCATTACAGTTGATGTGGTCTCCCCGACCCTGCAACACCCCTGCCGAGCTCACATGGTTAGTACAGTCTGCCTGTACTCTCTCCTTATAAGGGCAAAATACACTGACAGAGGCAGAGAGAGGGGGCTGTGCCAGCTCTGGCAGGCAGGTAGGGAGACAGTGGCTCAAGCAGGAGGAAAGCAGACATATGATGAAGAGGAAGCAGCAATGAAGTAGAGTAAATGATGAAGATAGTAAGAGAGAAAAGATGATGGAGGACATTGCGAGAATAAAATTCGTTTAGCTGGGATAATTGGACTTCTGAAAACAAATAGCATGTTTAATATGAAAAGGCAAAAAGCTCATTATCCATAGTATCCATTATTACCCATTCCTATGGTGATTTTATTTCTTTACAGAAAGAAATTTTAAGAAAGTGTGTAGAAGCAAGAACCCTGAAGCTAATGTTTTAAAGGATGATGTTATATTTGACTATATTGTTCAACATTTACATTCAAAACATGTATTTGGTGAACATAAATGGTTGCTAAACAGCAATTAGAGCCTGAATCGCCCCCACAAAACAAATCCGTAACATGATAGTAAAAGTATATTCACAACACTATTGTGATTTATGGCAGAACTGCAAGCCCACCGAGCCATGGTCATTTGGTGAAAAGCAGAGAAATAAGAGCATGGTTACTCTGGATGAGCTGCAGAGCTCCATGGCTCAGGTAGGAGAATCTAATGACAGGACGAATATTATTAGTGCATTCTGCAAATCTGGCCTTTATGGAAGAATGCCATGAGCCGTGTAGGAGACAGACATGTGGAAGAAGGTGTTTTGGTCAGATGAGACCAAATTGAACTATTTTGCCTATAAGTAAAATTGTAAGAGTGGTTTAAAACTAGAATTGTACTTCCCCGAAAACACATCATTGCCCTACTGATACATGGTGGTAGCGGCATCATCCTTTGGGGACACTTTTCTTCAGAAGGTATGGTGGTCAGAATTGTTGGGAAGATGGATGGAGCTGAATACAGGACAATCCTTAAAAACATAGCATACACAGTGTTGCATAAAGCTTGAGATTTGATGGAGCTTCACTTTCCAACAGAATAAAGACCCCGAACATACAGCTGGAGCAACAGTGGAACGGTTTCAGTCAAAGGCTATTCATGCTTTAGAATGGTCCGGTCAAAGTCCAACTGACAAAAATCCAACTGAGAATGTGTGGCAAGACTTGAAAATTGGTGCAAGAAATGGTGCAAAATGACTGTCTCTAGATGCCCAGAGCTGGAAGAAATATGCCTTAAAGACTCACAGCTGTAATTGCAGAAAAAGGTGGTTCTACAAAGTAGTGACTCTGGAGGGGTATACATAATGAAAGCAAACATTTTCAGATTTTTATTTGAAAAGTTTTGAGGATGGTCTATCAAATCCAATCCCGATAAAAACATTTAAGTTTCTAGTAGTAATGTGTAAAAATGAGAAAAGTTAATGGTGCCTGAATACTTTTGCAAGGCACTGTTTCTCATAATTCCTAACAAATGTTAGATATAAATGTATTATCCTTCCCTTTGCAATTTAGAAATTGCCTGTTTCAACTTCTGCCTTTGACAAACATTTGACTAATTTTAGTCCTCAGGTCTTTCAGGTTTACTGGCTTCCTGAAAATGGCTCTGAAAGCGGTTTTACTTGGATGGTACCTGCAGTGAGAGCAAATCAAAAGAGCAAACCACTACCTACAGGTCACTAGTTTCTTTTGATAAAACTATTTTGAGTAGGGGTTATCTGCCAAAGAGCATTTAAAAGACAAGTCTTAAAAAAAGAGGACATTTAAAGAAATATGTTGATTTACAAGCAGAGGTGGCTGGATAAAGCCCTTCCTGTTACTTTCTACTATAGTGAATTGTGAATTTGAACCAGTTTATTCAGCAGCAATGTGTCAACTGCCATAGTTGACTGCAATGATTTGAGAGAACTAAACTTTTAATCTTCTACAATTTGCTTAGATTAAGGAACATTCTAAGCCTAACATTCAAAACCTGGCAAGAAAACTTTACAGTAACAAGTAGGGAGATGCTCTCTAGTTTGCTGCTCAGCAATGCTGCCCTGCACAGTAAGACGCACTGTTGCCTTGCACTAAAAAGGTCCTGAATCTTGGCTGAGCCTTTTCTGCAGGAAGTTGGCAAACTCTCCCTGTAAATACATAGGCTCTCTTCAGGTACAATAACATGCACGTTCAGGTCAATTGGCCACTCTGTGTTTGTTAATTAATTATATGTCTGTCCTGTAACAGACTGGCACCCTGTCCAAGGTATACCCTGGACAGGTTGCCTTGCCCAACGGCCAGCAACAAGGTGTGGATAATGGAAACTACCCATCTTCACAACAGTAGTGGAGCAGCTTTTTATAATAAAATATACTGTTTTACAATGAGACCTGCAAGGTGGAGCAGATGTTAGCATTGTTTCAAATCGGACCTTATATTCTGTAGTCTGCATGCTTTTGGTGTGCATTTGTGAGTTCTCTCCAGGAAGTTGGATTTCCTCCCACAATCCAAAGATATGCATGTTAGGTTGACTGGCCAATCTAAATCAACACTAGATGTGTTTAAAAAGTTGTCCTCCTTTGTCACTTGACCAAAGTGTACACCATGTCTGTCCAATTCACCACCTGAGGCAGACACCAGGCTTACTATACAACCCTCCAAGGGTTAAGCAGGTATAGTAAATGAATGATCAGATGTTTCACTGTGTCTTTGCCCTTTGCATCTATGTCTATTTCTGCACAGATGCCAACTGGTTGAGAGAAAACTGCCTCACATTCTCAAAGTTTTGAGGATGATGGCCACATAAATATTACTTGGACGCAAGGCTTTAGCATTCTTGGTCAGGGTGAACATTCATCATATACTAAGTAGATAATTAAAATACAATTTTAACTTAAATATTTTTGAGCTTCCTTCCACTCGCAGTCTTTTGCCCATATAGCAAAAATGGCACTTGACATCTCATAATTTATAAACAATGACTTAATTGAGACTCAGCTTATTTAAACAGAAACACAACCACCCAACAGTCTCTGCAATTCATGAAATGTAAGCCAACCAGAGGAAATGGATCAAAAAATCATAGACACTGCATAAATAATCCAAGGATGTCTACCTTACACTGACTGGCAATGCTCAAAAACCAGCCTCATCTCTTTTTGTGCCTGACAATTGACCAGGCAAAACAAACTGCTTTAATTCCACGACAGATGTGAATTTAATGAAACACTGAATGCGGTTATTATTAGATGTAGAGCTTGAGAACCTTTCCCCATTAGGCAGGCTTAGCAGTCATTACCTCAGGCTCATTTCACAAAGAGCTGTGTACAGTAGTTATCTTTGTAGGCAAACTGTCCCCAGAAGCTTATGCAAATTGACTTACTCATCATCCACCAGCAGTAACCTTGGATACAAGGAATTTTTCAATTTTGGGTTGTTCTGCAGAAGAGCTGTTATCTTCTAAAACAATGTGCCCACACTAGGTTGTAATAATATCTCTCGGAAGGGGTCTGCACGACCACACGCACAAATATGTTTGTTTCAATAGCCTCATGGAGACGCTTAATTTCCAGTGCATGCCCACCTCCTCTACTATTTCTGCTGAATGTACAAACCACAACATGACTTAGTTCCATCCATCCATCCATCCTCCTGGCCACCAAAGGATGTTCATTAGGGACGTTTATATCCAGGAATGGATTCTTTTAGTCATGATTTATTTCTCATCACCATAAGTAATGGTCAAAATGTAGAAGGACTTGTAAGCAAGAGCTTTGCTGTTTTGCTTAGCTCCTTTATGTGGTCCATCTCCCTGTCCATCTTAACATCTCTTGTGACCTAGACACCAAGATCATTCTTAACAAAGACACCAAGATACTTGGTGAGGCAGAGACTAACTTGGAATAGGCAGTAAAAGTGAGAGCAACTAAGATTCAAGGATCAGAATGAAGCAAAACCACAAAAAAAGTTTAACCTTGTCCAGATTTGGGAACGGTCCAACCTCCTTGACCTAGGCCTAAAGAGGGAGCTCATTGGTGACTGCCTGGTGGTCTAACCTTGGGCCCACTATCTATGTGGGGGGATATTGAGATTGGGTGCAATGCTAGCCAGGTAGCAGGTGAAGGCTACATGTTGGGCGTAATTAAAATCCTTAACCCTAAGACCACATCTTGACTCTGAAATATTACTTTCTGTTTCTGAGGACCATTGTTTATACAAAATTTTTTTAAGAGGACCCCTCAAAATGGTGTCTGTCATGACATGAAAACAAACAGCAAGATTACTTTACCTTTAACAGTATTCTGTGAGATCTGAGCAATGTATCTGTTAACCACACTCAGGATGATTCAACACAAGTTACAGGGTTGAAACGCAACGCCCCCAACACACACACACACACACCAAAGGCAGTGTTCATTAGCAAACACACAAAACTGCCCCAACCTCTCTTTTCTTCTAAACATCTGTTTGGTTGTGTGTTTGAGTCGGGGGTTTTGCTGCTTGGTGAGAAAGTTTCTCACACACATTATGGGCTCCATTTCCCATTAAAATAGCGAAGCACCCTCATTTAAATTTTTTCATTCTTACATTTAAAGATGTATTCCCAGAAGCTGAGGATGTTTTTGCTGATTAGGTGATTTCTAACTTATTGTCCTTTTGTTTCAGTACTGTAGTTAAACCACAGCGATGCTAACTTGCTAAAATGCACCAAATCACAGACACACTTTTGACCATGTCACACACCTTTACTGTGTAAAGTTCAAGCTCTTGCTTTCTTCACGTTTTGTGTACAAAGTGTTATGTGTGGCTGTATACAATAAGGATGAAGTCAGACAGAAACTTGTAAGGCTTGCGTGAGATTACAAGCTGGTCTTGGTTAAGCAATGTTGGACAGGGTTTGGTGATGTGAAAGTAGCACTCAGAAAATCCACTTCTTAGCCACAACCACAAAAACAGGAAGGGCTAAGTGTGATGTTGGACATCTCTCAGTCCCTCTGATTTACATTTAGCTTCTGCTCTTATGTCAGGCTTCAATAGGTCAGGATTAACTAATAAACAGTTTCTTTTGTACAGTTCCTTTTCCACATTGCCCCAATACAAACACATTTCAATGTATTTTAGTGGATTTTTTAATTTGACAGAGGAGACCACTAATCAGAGAAGCAGCCAAGATGCCCATAGTAACTCTGGAGGAACTGCAGAGAATTACAGCTCAGGTAAGAGAATGTATCAGCAGGACATTTACCGACAGCCTCTTTATTTTCTAGAAGAAAGCTATTGTTAAAAGATAATCCTAAGAAGTCCTGTCCCCAAGTTAGGGACAGACACATGGAAGACGTCAGGGAGTCCTTGGCTCCTAGGGCCAAACAAAACTGTTTCCAAAAACGAGAAATAAATTGGGGACCACGATCTGACAAAATGTCTTGAGGTATGCCATGAAGGCGAAAAACATGCTGAACTAACAGCTGAGCAGTTTGGAAAGCACATGGAAGTCTTTTTAGGGGCACAAGGTGACAGGACTTAGAAAAGCAGCCCACGATAGTAAGGATGACTGTATTTCCTTTGGATATGGGCAAACCAGTTAAAAAATTTAGGGCTATGTGTGACCAAGGGCGTTTGGGAGTACTGAGAGGTTGGAGTAACCCATAAGGAGGCTGGTTACCCGATCTTTGCCTGGCACAGACGGAGCAAGCCTGCACATATTCTGTGACATCCTTGTGAAGGGATGGTCACCACAATCGCCTGGAAATGAATGAGATGGTTCTGCTAACCCCTGGATGACCTAAGAATTTGGCAGTATGAAACCAACGGATTAGCCTAAACCTAACAGACGTAGGGACATAAACCCTGTTAAGAGGACCAGTGCCTGGGTCTGGCTCGTTTCGTTTAGCTTTGTTTAAAAGGTCCTCCACTTCCCAAACTAAAGCTCCAAAAGTCCAATGGGATGGTATGATGGGTTCTGCCTCTTTCTCGGTGATGTCCAGTGAGTAAAGCCGGGAAAGAGCATCCAGTTTGAGATTCTTGGAACCAGGCCTGTAAGAGATAGAGAGATCAAAACAAGAGAAAAACAGTGACCAACGTGATTGGCGTGAGTTCAGTCTTTTGGCTGATTGCAAGTAGACCAGATTCTTGTGATCGGTCCATACCAAAATGGGGTGTTTTGCACCCTCCAGCCAATGTCTCCATTCTTACAAAGCTAACTCTATGGCAAGTAACTCTCTATCTCCCACATCATAGTTCTGTTCTGTTAGTTAACCGACGGGAAAAGAAGGCACATGGGTGGAGTTTTCCATCCGTGGGAGACTGCTGAGACAGTACGGCACCAACACCTGTATCTGAGGCGTCAACCTCCAAAATAAACTGCCGGGAGGAGTCAGAGTGAACAAGTATGGGAGTCTGAGAGAACCTCTTTTAATGTCCGAAAAGCCTTGTCTGCCTCTGGTGTCCAGGTGAACACAACGTTAGTGGAGGTCAAGGCGGTGAGTGGGGCGGCTATTAAGCTAAAGTTCTTAATGGACCTACGATAAAAGTTCGCAAATCCAAGGAACCGTTGTAGCTGCTTGCGGGAGTTCAGGACAGGCCACTCCAGTACAGCCTTGATCTTCTCAGGGTCTGAGCGAACCTGTCCACCCTCCAGGATGTATCCCAAAAATGTGACAGATGTTTTATGGAACTCACATTTTTCAGCTTTCACAAACAGTCGATTCTCCAATAATCTCTGGAGGACTAAACGGACGTGACGGGTGTGCTCTTCAATGTCCTTAGAGTAGATCAAGATGTCATCAAGGTAGACAAAAACATTCAAAAAATCCCTAAGAACATCGTTGATTAAAGATTGAAAAACCACTGGTGCGTTACTCAGTCCAAAAGGCATGACCAGGTATTAAAAATTGCCTAATGGGGTTTTAAAGGCGGTCTTCCTCTCATCCCCCTGGCGGATCCTAACTAAGTGGTAGGCGTTACGGAGATCTAATTTACTGAATATAGTTGACCCGTTAACAGGTTCAAAAGCCGAGGAAAGGAGTGGGAGAGGGTATTTATTTTTTACTGTGATTTGGTTAAGTCCCCTATAGTCGATACAAGGGCGGAGAGAACCATCCTTTTTACCCACAAAGAAAAAACCTGCTCCAAGTGGAGATGAAGAGGGGCAAATTAAACCTGTTACCAGTGACTCATTAATACAGTCCTCCATTACTTTTCTTTCTGGTCCTGAGATGTTATAAAGCCTACTGGAAGGTAGTGGGGCACCAGGAAGCAAATCGATTGCGCAGTCATAGGGTCTATGCGGAGGCAATGATAAGGCCTTAGTTTTACTAAAAACTAACCTTAGATCGTGGTACTCTGAAGGAACATTAGAGAGATCGGAAATCTCACATTCTGCTGGAGTTGAATCAGATGGGAGAGAGGCGACTGCTGACTGCAGCCAAGAGGAAAGACAGAGGACCAGGATTCAACTCCGCTTTCGGCCCAGTTAATGTGAGGGTTGTGCTTTTTAAGCCAAGGGAAACCTAAAACAATGGAGTTCAAGGCGATGGGGAACACAAAAAAATAAATCTCCTCCTTGTGATTACCAGAAAGGATTAGAGTCAAAGGTTTGGTTCGATGAGTGATTTGTGGTAAATCTTGCCCATCTAATGATGAAACTAACTGAGGTGCTGGAAGCGGCTCAGTTTTGATCTGAGCCTCACTAACTAACTTCTGATCAATAAGGTTCTGATCGCTTCCAGAGTCAATGAGAGCGGAAAGATTCTGAAAAGGACGGTGTGAAATTAATGAAGCAGGCAAACTGAGTCTGGGGGTAAGTGGACGGTCCGTCAGTCTTCCCTCACTTACTGACAGACCTGGCCTTTTTGGACCCGTGGGACGGAAAGAGCAGTCAGCAAGATGCTCAGACGAGCCACAGTAAAAACACTGGATGTTCTGGCGGTGTCTCAGTCTTTCCTCAGGTGAAAGCTGAGTACGCCCAATCTGCATGGGTTCTACTTCAGTACTACGTGGAATAGAGGTGAGGAGAACAGTTTAAGTGGTTTGGCTAGTAAGTCGGGTCCTAACTGTACTCTGTTCAAGTCGGGATCTTTTTCTCTCTCTCATTCGGTTATCTAGTCTGACGGCTAAGTTGATTAGCTCATTCAAAGTCTTTGGCTCGTTGATTAATGCTGACTCATCCTTTAATGGATCATTTAATGATGGAAAGAAGGCGGCTCTGAGTGCGCAGTCATTCCACCCTGAGGCTGCTGCAAGGTTGCGAAAATCAATTGAAACCTCTGCCACTGACTGGTTTCTCTGTTTAATAGACCATAGACTTCGAGCAGTGGCAGTTAGATTTCACAGGAGAATACCTGTCAAAACCTCTCCTCAAAATCAGAGAATGTACAACCAAAGTCCAAACAGTTCGAAAAACGCGCCTCTGCCCATGTCAGAACATAGGAAATCTTTACAGAATCATGTGGAAAGGACTGTGGGGAGTGATTGAAAAGGCAGGGGTGGTGAAATTGCTTAGAGTGTGCTGAAACAAGGAGGTTAGTTGTTCGATTTGTTGATTAGTTTGTTTCTGCTGTTTGACAAAAGAATGGAGGGAAGAATCATGAGTTAGGATTTGGTGGTGTTGTTCTGAAAGAGTTCTCCTGAATGCTTCTGCTGAGTCAGGTTGGCCAGAGTGTTCTGTCATATTGTTTTTAACAAATTTGACCCACATGTAGAAAGCAATTCAGGAGATTGAGTTTAACGGTAAGGGATTTATTTACAGTGTACTGGAAAGTGCAGGAAACTGGAACCGGGACACAAACTGTAAAATAAACAGAACGGTAAGCAAGGGAAAACTCAGGACCTATATTCTTAAATAATAATTCTGTCTTACTTGATAGATGGGGAGATCCGCCAGAGGGGGTTGGAGAGACCAAAGGGTTGTTTACCTGTGAGACTGGAGACTGTGAATACTGGAGTGCCAGGATGTTAATAGGTCCAAGAGTATCTGATGTTGGTGCAGTGGACAAAGGAGGGTGGACAGGGTTCGCAGAAGGAGGTCCAAGGAACGAAGGAACCAGGAGGCTGCCAGCCGATTTAATCCAATGAAGTAACAGGAGGCTTGAGTCTTTATTCGTGGAGCAGGATAGCGTCTTTCCAGAAGACGGTAATCCAAGCACATTACGATGCTGAGGATGAAATCAGGTTCAGGTAAACCTGCAAGGTAGCAAATCCAAAATTACAAAAGTAACAAGGCAATGTCAAGGCAAAAGCAAAGGTAATGTGGCTTGAGCTATACCACTAAGGGCAACACTCTGGCAATGAGTTGCTGGCAGCCTCCTCCTTAAATACTCCTCTGGTGGTGATCAGGGAGATAGAGAACACCTGTCACCTCTCATCCAGGTTCCAACGCCATCTAGAGGCTAAACACAGTAAACAGCACCAAACAAACAGACATAGCACAGATCCTGACACTTGGGTAGTTTTACCATTTTCTTTAAGCTTAGGAGAACAGTGTGAGCCCCTTTAGGCAAATAGCATCTGACTGCAGGATGGTGTCCTCTTTAACCCGTCAGCCTAGTCAAATATTAACAATGGCCGCAGTGGGAAAACTTCATCAACTGGACTACCCCAAGAGTCACTCCCATGACCTGAACATAAAAGGGCACCACGTCTTTGTAACCCATTCTGGCCCTGATAGGGCACCATAATAAACTGTGGTGAAGCTTTGCACATTAACATTTTGTCCTCAACACCTTCTACTATGTCCCAGTCCTCCGGGTGGGCTGCCACAAGCACTACTCTGAGTACAAGACCTCTAGACAATGGACATTCTGTTCCCCCAAACACATCTAAACACCATTAAATGAGCCATCAGGCATGGCTCACTTAATGTTGCCCTTTTGTCCCGGCTCTGACACTAAAATAGGTGTCCCTAACGGACGATTTCAGAAAGTTCAAACTATTTAGTTGGAATTTTATGCAACGCACAATATTTGTATTTTCTTTTACAAAAAAAAATTGTAAGTCTTGGTTCAGCCCACCTTAGGTAATCTTTAGTGTATTGCAAGTGTTTCACAGTACGCCTTTAATAGCTTTCTAGAGACTGAAACTTTTGCCTTTCTTCTTTGCAAAACATCTCAAGCTCAGTCAGAGCATCTATGATGCTCCTACCTCCTGTGTACCACAAATAATGTTTTGACTTGTCGTAGCTTAGGGTCCTGACCCTGTATAACCTGGCCCTGCTTTAAACCTCTCCTCAGCTTCATCTTTAAACTCTCTGGTGTGTTTCTTGATCTTTATGATGCTGTTTGCCCACTAATGTTTCTTAACAAATCTTTATACTGACATTAAATAACACACATATTAGCTGAATTCTAAAGGTAATTAGTCACTCTTGATTTAATTTAAGGCCATCAGAGCAAAGGTTGGCGAATACAAATGCATTTGACACTTTTCAAAACTAGAAAAACAAGAAAGGTTCAAGGGTTGTGGATACTTTTGTAAAGCACAGCAAGATGAGAACAGATCCACACACAACCAAGCAAAGGCACATCAAGGGCAAAAGTTTTATGAATACCTCTTTGCTCACAGTTTCTCTTTCCAGTTGAATCTAAGAGCAAATACTCACACCTACACCACTGATAACCGCAGAACATAAAAGGAACATTAAATTTCCTTTCTCCTATTTGCACAGTAGCAAACAATGCTCAACAGTCACCCACACACTTTGTAAAAATACACCGATGCGCATCGCTTCTCCACCATGATTCATTTTCATGTTGTGTGGACAGAAGAAGTCATTCTGCAGCTGAAACAATGTCAAACACAATAATACCCTGAATACATATGCACATAAAAACAAGTCAGGGCACACAGAATCTCACTGCCAGCAGGCTAGTGGGAGATATTAGTCAAAAGTGGGGGAGGGTGTGTGTTTGTGTGTGTGTGTGAGGACATTTTAAATGTATGTGTGAGATGGGGGTCTTTGTGAGCGAGCAAGGTAGGAGGAGAAGGCGAGAGGGAGGGGGACACAGTGTTCTGTTTCTTATAGAGCAGCAGCTGCTGTCTTTAGTGCAGAGACAGAGACAGAGAGAGGGAGAGGGAGGGCTGCATGGCGTGAGGCAGTGCGTGTGCTTGATGTTTAGGTGAATCTACAGCCCTCTGCCTCACAACCATAAAACAGCCTCGCTGAGTGCATGCACTGTAGTGGCACAGGGACCTTTTTCTCCTTCAGTTTTTTCTTTCCTCTCTCCCTTTTTTCGTTTCATTCGGCTGCCAGAGTTGTTACATTTGTTTGTTTCCATCCACCTCTTTTGTTTTGCTTGCATCCATCTCTGCCCAGAAAGGAGGAAGGAGCATCGGCGTTAGAGGCATTGTCCTTCCCATCCTGCTTGCCCAGCCGGTAAGCTGACATCTTTACGCTCTTCATTTTACTTCTCAGCGCTGATAGCAGAAGGGAGCTGGATAGTCCCACCCTGCAGCATCAGTATCAGAGAGAGAGGATGCTGAGGGATGCAGGATGTGGGTCATGATGGGGGGCCAGCAAGTGACTGGTGGTTAGTTTCAGCTGGATGGTGGATAGATGGAAGTCAGGATCTCATCCTGTGGCAGAGAAGGAGTGCATGAAATGTAAACCCCACAGGGCTAGTCAGAATGGTTTTTGACTGCATTGCCCAGCTGGACCAGCATAGTCACAAACTCAAACACATCTGACCACTTAGCAAAGATCTATACTTCAAATCAACAAGCAAACATCAAGTTTGTGTGGATTTTTTCAGTGATGTAGGGCATACCAAGCACCATCTCAGCACATGCATATGTCTCAAATAACAGATGCTCATTGATAAGAGGCATGTAAGGCCCCTCACCTTTTCGGCTTCGTCACATGCATTATAACCAAGTAAAGGTGACAGCACAAGTCAGGTTTGCAAACAGCTAGCTAAAAACAAAAGCCCCCACAGGACTGCAACAGCAATCCAAACGGTGTGGCTGCAGGCATCCGGAATGGAAAACGGTGGAGGGAGAGATTTTTGGGGGGGGGGGGTTACTGAATGGAGGGGACAAATGAATGAGAGCAAAGGCTTTCCAGGACAGTTTTATTTCGGCAATTGTGAAAAAAGAAAAAAAAAATAGGTAAGCAGAGGGGGGGCAGAAAGGGTGAAGAGACCTTGCAAGCTGCCTTGTGACTCTGCAGGTCTTTGTGTGCGAGGAGGGCAGAGAGAAGCTGTGGATGAAGGGATTGCTAAAAGGAGGAAGCAGTGTTGAAGAGCAGCAAAGGTTTATAATTGAAATGTCAGATCTGTGCCTGTTCTTCCTGTAATCTGCTGACTGAGGCTAAATTATTGAAAGGGGAGATGATGAAACTGTTGACACACTAAGATAATAATGCCCCTTTATAGCTCTATGTTGCAGTTGTTGTGTATATACATATATATATATATATATATATATGTATGTATATATATATATTCTTTTGCATATCCTTATAGATCACTACAACTATCTTTACATAGAGCAGAGTGCAAGAATTTTTGAATCATGTGCGAGTGCCAATAGTTTTTTGTTTTTTTAGCCGCTGCTATGGTATTTACTTCGCTGTTGCTAGGACACTCCCTTTGAACATCTTAAACGAGACTTTTGATTGGCCCGCCACAGTGATGTAAGATTTCCTCACCCCAAATCTGTCCTGAGCGCCCATAGAAACATGCCCGTCTGCATTTCCTCCTTGCTCCTTCCTTCACTGTCACTCTTTTGTCTCATGCACCCCCTCCTTCCGTATCCTCCTCTTCGCTCTCTCCTTTTTTTCCTCCAGTTAGAGGAGATCTAGCTGTCCATTCTCCAACTCATCTCACCTATCCATTATTGCCCCCGATATTTAATTAATTCTCAGTTTCAGTAATCCTCTGCTCGCTCAGTCTTCATGAACTCGGTGCTCTGTGTCACTTTTCTCCCACTCAAAAAGTCTAATTGCCTGCTGCTAAATTGTATCAGCAGCATGTGGGACCGCACAATCGTTCCCTCCTGCTGTCTTTGCAGAGTATTACTGATTTTGTCCAACCCACAACGCCCCACTTCCTGATTCCATACAGGGTGAGGCATCTGATTAGCCTGACTTACCATGAGTCAGGATGAGGTGTTTGACATGGCAGAAGACAGGGTTGGGGGTTGGTGTGTCACAGAGGAGAAAGCTTTAAGTTCTCTCGCAGTCTCCAGCAATTTTAAACTTCTATGTATTTTATTAAAATTTTGTGTGCTAGAAAAAAAAAAAAAAAAAAGTAGTGGCTCAGGGGCAGTCAGATTGGAAGAGAGAATATCAGTTTTCAATTCTTGCAACAGATTCTCAATTAGATTTTGATCAGGACTTTGACTAGATCTTTCTAATACATTAACATGCTTTAAATTGAGCCATTAAGTCATCATAGCTGTGGCTGGTATGGCCGGCACTACCATAGAGATGTTTTACAGCATGATGCTCCCACCCCCATGTTTCTGTGTTTGGATGTGTTAGTTTTTTGATCCACACCATAATTTCATACAGTGCAGTTGTGGTGTTTTCTAACCAGAGCACCATCTTCCACATGTGTGCTGTGTCCCCAACATGGCTACAGCAGCTGGTCTGAATTCTTTTTATTAGCTTGTGGGGAACTCAGAGATGTGGCTGTGGATACATTTAATGCAGGCCTGCTTGATTCTATTGGTAAACAGGTTTTATTCTAGGATTCCCTTGTGTAAAGCGTCATCCATCTTCCCATTATGTCTGACCAGTTTCCTTTTCCCTGCGGAAAGAAAAGCTTTCCCGTAGCATTACGCTGCCATGATGCTAGGGATGTTGTATCCACGGTAATGTGTATTCATACTGAGGTTAAACTATGCACATGTGGACCCAGTTATCCTTTAGATGACCTCTGAAGCAAATGGTTGCAGCTGATTTTTTTATTAGTATCAGAACACAGGGGCACACCACACGTTTCAGATTTTTATTTGTAAAAAGTTCTGAAAACCCTCACATGTTGTCATTGTCACATGACAACATGTGAAAAGGTTTAAAAGGAAGGAATTATTTTGCAAGGCACTGTATGCACTTCACGCTGTGGAGGTATACAGCTTGAAAGCAGCAATATGCCTGTTGATAGGCGCTGGGAGGGCTGAAACAGGAGATGGAGCTGTGTGAAGTTAGCTGGAAGGGCAAAAACATGGAGCAGGAATTATTGAAATCTATTCAATCCTTTAATAGATTTCAATAATTTTACCTGTCATTTAAATGTGGAGGAGCATTTGCTTTTGCAGACACAGCTGTGCCTTAATAGATTCTCATATTTAGCAGTCGTTTTCAAACAGTGCGATCAATTACATCTGTTGGAAATATCTGTCATTCAGGGCTTTTAGGTTTCCACATGAATTAGATCAGTTACAGAGCTGAAACAACACCAGAACCTGAAATGTCATCCGTCTTCACCTGGTTATTGTGTGTGTGTGTGTGTGTGTGTGTGTGTGTGTGTGTGTGTGTCTGGCTGCTATATCACTCATCACTCACTATTTTTAATCAAGTGTTGTTCGTATTTAGGGATTACTTCCTCAGAGCTGGTGATGATATTGTTAAAGGGGCCGAAGGCTAGGGCGGCAAAGGGCAGCACAGTGAGAGCAATTCCTCTAATAGAAAGCTAGAGAGTTCATGTGCTATAGAATAGTAAAGTATAACATTTACAACTTACAGCTAAAGTCATAGGGCTTGCAGTAGTTAAAACAAATGCCAGACGTTTATAGACCAGGCTCATGCCTTTACATATATGTTTATTTGCTTTCAGGATCAAAGTTAAAAGCGAAGGTCGATACAAATAAAAACAACTTTAGAATAAATCTGACAGAAGCAGGTTAACTCATGTAGCTTCAAGTCTGAATCCAGAAGAAAACAAACACACTAATCTCAATTTAATAATAATTCATGCTGGGTAATAAATTGAAATCTTTAGATTTCTGTTAATGAGAAATTTTCTTTCCAGAGGGAAACTCAATAGAGTTTCATCACTAACTAACAACAAGACATTACTATAATTGGAGCTGATAATCATTAGAATGAATTTAGAGGGATTTACTCATTTAATTGAACTTGAAATAGCGGTCTCACTGTCATCTTTTTAATATATCCACAGTATAATACATGCATGTAAAAAGAATGAAATAGCATTTTAAATATGAATCGAAGGATATTGCTGCTCTGGTTGCAGTTTCAGCCTGTTGTAATGAAGTAGCTCATGATTAGGTTTTTTCTGGGCTAAACACCAGCATCATACAATTGTTAGATCGGTTCCTGTTGGAGGAGTTCTTCTAAAAAGGAAAATGAAACAGAGAAAAGTACTGTCCTATTGACACTGACCCATTTTCTAATACCAAATCAAATCAGTTTATTGTCATTTTGTGTAAAGCTAGTAGCATAGTAGCATATTTCTCTGTGACTTGTGCAAAAGTAGATTAAATAAAACAGAAATACATAAAAACACAACCTAGCTAAAAACATAAAATAGCGGCGATAACATAAAGTGCCAACTGTTTAACACTTGAACAGCTCGAGGCAGAACGCTTTGTGGTAGTTTGTTGTTTCTGCTTTGGATGTTGCAGTCCTGTTTGTCTGGTGACAGAAGTTCATGGAGAGGCTTTGAGGAGCCTCTGACAATGTTCAGAGCCCTATTCCTGTGACGAATCTGAAAAAGATCCTGGTAAGAGGGTAGGGACGCTGCAATGACCCTTTCAGCTCCCCTCACTATTATCTGCAAGGCCCTTTTGTTTATGTTTATGTTTCTGCATTTGGCAAACGCTTTCATCCAAAGTAACTTACAAATGAGATTATGACAATGTTAAAGTGAATTACACGTGTTGATGCAACATGACAGACATATTGCCACAACTAAAGAGCCTAGGGAGGTTTGAATGAAAAAATGTGTTGTTTTTCAAACAGGAATCAGGACTAAAAGCAGTTTTAGCTCCAACTGTTGACCTAAAATTTAACTTCTGAAAGAATTGGGCCCAGAAAACCAAACTCATAACATTCAATTTTATTTTTTTCATTATTTGCATTTGTACACCAAAAAAACATATCCACATACAGTGGTTATAGAGTACTGTGTACTGCTGCTGTTATGAGATACCACTGCCAGATGTGCTAATAAATACTGTGTTTCTGCAACTTTCCCTAAGTTTTATGTGTGTGGTAGCCATATTGGATCCTGAAGTTGGGAATAGAGACTTCCGACTTTTCAAAGTCGGACTTCTTATATTTCTGACCTTTACTAGGTTAAGTTCGACTTCCCAATACAAATAGAATAACTTAATTTGCTCATGTCTCAGGAGTGTTTCAAAAATCCCAGATGCAGTTGTAGATTTTTTTGTTGTATAGAAAGGTCAAAAGCAATGCATTTAAAATAAAGAACTCCACTTAGTACATTTTAATACATTTTGACCTTTAGAATGATTAAATAGGGCAGAAAATAAGTTGACTTTGAATTTCTTAGGTTTGACAAGAGAAAGTTTTCAACCAGGTTTTTAATAAAGAAATCTCTAAAGCAACCCACTGATTCAGAGAGCACCAAGGGAGTAAAGATCTCATAAATCTTGAATCATAGAGCCTACCTCTAAATGTAGTTAAAGATGTCCTGCTGAAACAGGTCATAGTGACTCATTCCCAGCCTCTAACCAAACATAACTTAAGCAGCAAAACTTTAATGAACGAAGGAAGGAGAGGAAAACTTTCTTAGAGTAATTAGTTTACCCTCACAGGACTTCTGATGATATCCCAGCCTGTCGATAAGATCAATCGCTGTCCACTAACATCAACACGTAGCCAGAATGTTTGCCCTCTGGACATATTTAAGATCAATACGCCGGACTCAGGGAAACTGAAACCAATGGGAGCAAGTGGGAGGCTAAAGTGAGCAAAATGGAGGGAGAGAAAGATTGTTCTGCAAATCATTTTTAGTGACTTAGAGGACAAATCATTACCAAATATTTACATCAAGGGAAATACCTATTTAGTCCCCTACTGGTTTTGTAAGTTTACTCACAACGGAATTACTTCTCTATTATTTTTATGGTAGTATAATATTAATGTCGAGAGACAGAATACCAAACAAAAATCCAGAAGGAATTCAATCCATAAAAGTTATAAACTTATTTACTTGTCAACGACTGCAAGAGATACTTGCTCCTTTACACTGCAGCTAAGGTTCTCTGTCCACATGATTGGATATGGACCAAGTGGCAAATAAATGTATCAGTTATTCGGTTAAAGATCTCAACTAATGTATAAAGCACACCTGTCCACACCTGTTTCTTCCCTATCAACCTAACCACCAACATGTGGAAGACCCAAGGAGCTGCCAAAGGACCACAGGGACAGGAAAGTAGCTCTGTCAAAGGCTGGAGTGGGCAACAAGACCATTAGCAAGATACTTTGTGACAGCTGTTGGTGTGATTAATTTGAACTAGATAAAATGACTATTAATGGCCCTCAGCTTGGAGATCCATGTAGGATCTTGCCTGTGTGAGGACGATAATAAGAAACGTTGGGAATCAGTTCTAAGTTACACAGGCCGAGCTTGATATGAAAGCAATTGGGACCCAGGTCACCAAGATCATTATATTTTACCACATGTTGTGTTTGACTGAAATCTTGGAGAAGCCCGCTAAAGGAAACTACAGAAAATGCCTCAGCACTGTGCACACCAGGAAATGTTTCTCTAACACATCCTAAATCATGTTTTGCTGATGTTCAAAAGATTATTTCATGCAAAGCTAATTTTTAACTTGTATCTTTAATGTGGTCTTTAATGTCTATTATGGATTTTTTTGACATTCTGTTTCTCCACATTAAAATAAAACAGTTCTTTGTGTCTAAAGAATAAAAAAAAAGAAAGACATCAGATACCTTTTATCCCCACTGGAAGATTATATCTAACTACAGGTCCTTCTCAAAAAATTAGCATATTGTGATGAAGTTCATTATTTTCCATAATGTAATCATGAAAATTTAATATTCATATATTTTAGATTCATTGCACACTAACTGAAATATTTCAGGTCCTTTATTGTCTTAATACGGATGATTTTGGCATACAGCTCATGAAAACCCAAAATTCCTATCTCACAAAATTAGCATATTTCATCCGACCAATGAAAGAAAAGTGTTTTTAATACAAAAAACGTCAACCTTCAAATAATCATGTACAGATATGCACCCAATACTTGGTCGGGAATCCTTTTGCAGAAATGACTGCTTCAATGCGGCGTGGCATGGAGGCAATCAGCCTGTGGCACTGCTGAGGTCTTATGGAGGCCCAGGATGCTTCGATAGCGGCCTTTAGCTCATCCAGAGTGTTGGGTCTTGAGTCTCTCAACGTTCTCTTCACAATATCCCACAGATTCTCTATGGGGTTCAGGTCAGGAGAGTTGGCAGGCCAATTGAGCACAGTGATACCATGGTCAGTAAACCATTTACCAGTGGTTTTGGCACTGTGAGCAGGTGCCAGGTCGTGCTGAAAAATGAAATCTTCATCTCCATAAAGCTTCTCAGCAGATGGAAGCATGAAGTGCTCCAAAATCTCCTGATAGCTAGCTGCATTAACCCTGCCCTTGATAAAACACAGTGGACCAACACCAGCAGCTGACACGGCACCCTAGACCATCACTGACTGTGGGTACTTGACACTGGACTTCTGGCATTTTGGCATTTCCTTCTCCCCAGTCTTCCTCCAGACTCTGGCACCTTGATTTCCGAATGACATGCAGAATTTGCTTTCATCCGAAAAAAGTACTTTGGACACCTGAGCAACAGTCCAGTGCTGCTTCTCTGTAGCCCGGGTCTGGGGAATGCGGCACCTGTAGCCCATTTCCTGCACACGCCTGTGCACGGTGGCTCTGGATGTTTCTACTCCAGACTCAGTCAACTGCTTCCGCAGGTCCCCCAAGGTCTGGAATCGGCCCTTCCCCACAATCTTCCTCAGGTCCGGTCACCTCTTCTCGTTGTGCAGCGTTTTCTGCCACACTTTTTCCTTCCCACAGACTTCCCACTGAGGTGCCTTGATACAGCACTCTGGGAACAGCCTATTCGTTCAGAAATTTCTTTCTGTGTCTTACCCTCTTGCTTGAGGGTGTCAATAGTGGCCTTCTGGACAGCAGTCAGGTCGGCAGTCTTACCCATGATTGGGGTTTTGAGTGATGAACCAGGCTGGGAGTTTTAAAGGCCTCAGGAATCTTTTGCAGGTATTTAGAGTTAACTCGTTGATTCAGATGATTAGGTTCATAGCTCATTTAGAGACCCTTTTAATGATATGCTAATTTTGTGAGATAGGAATTTTGGGTTTTCATGAGCTGTATGCCAAAATCATCCGTATTAAGACAATAAAAGACCTGAAATATTTCAGTTAGTGTGCAATGAATCTAAAATATATGAATGTAAAATTTTCATCGTGACATTATGGAAAATAATGAACTTCATCACAATATGCTAATTTTTTGAGAAGGACCTGTATGTGTTGATGAGAGCAGATTTAGGGTCTGCAGGTCATTTATGTAAAATATGAGATCAGGATAGATTTGTTTACATGTCTAAGGCAAATATCTGCAGTCCTTTCCCATTTGTACTGCAACTGAGTGGGTTTACAGTCCAGTAAGCATTATTTTTTTTTAAGATAGCATCACGGCAGAGAGACTCATTATTCCTTATCCACGTCAGGTTTGTAGTATCATGTTTTAGAATTGTATTTGATAACACAACCAGTGGAGCAGAAACATAACCATACAGATTTTCCCTCATCATACAGTAGTCCTAAGACAGATGCAAAGAACGTTCTATAAAGTTCAAAGTCAATACCCTGTGTCCATGTGCTCTATTTGTTGTATGGCCTGAATCATTCCATCTGATGTCATATTTGGACTTTTGCATGCCCCAATTCAACATCGTTTTAGTCTTTTCTCTATCTCGAGTCAAGCACAAGTTTTACATTCAGCTTTTGGAAGCCTCCACAGTCTGGAGGAGAACAGAGAGCAGGAGAGTCATAGCGTAGAACTGTGCTATCAGATTTGTAAGCTTCAGTTCGCCTTACAGTTTTTAATCAGTACCGCAGTAAGTTTCAGGGTGTATTTGTGTCTGTGTGTGTGTGTGTGTGTGTGTGAGGTTCTGGCTTTTAAATACTTTCTCTTAATTTGTGCAACTCTATGAAGTCAAAACAACAGGGAGTCTGTGTTTGTTCATGTGTGTATACCAGAGCCTAGCATGCCTCGGACACACCAGGATGCTGGCAGCTCTGCTTTTATTTCATGTTAGATGAGGCTTGTGAGACAATATGACCACAGTTTTTTTTTTATCTGCTGTTTCCTTTGTTTGCTCTGAATCACTATAGGCCCTTGTCTACCGAGCTTCCATTCCTATTTTCATCCAAACAACCAAAACACAACAGGGGTAGAAAATACCCCATTAGACAGGAATAAGCCTGAAAAACAGCCAAGATCTTACACTTTCACACCAGGGATTGACCGCATCCATTTTTAGTCCACTCTTATCCTATTCCATCACTGCCCACCTACCTCTCCACACCATCAACTTTACCTTACACTGAAGCCAATTTCTGGTGTTTGAAGGTGCTGCTGCTACTATTCTCCTCCTCCCAGCGGAGCAGGGAATGGTGTAACACTGCATCTTCTGCCATGTGAGACACGATGCAGCACTCTGTGATAGAGCATCGCCTCCGTCAAGGACGGGCCAATTCTCTCCGGTGGGCTTCAGTGCACGGAGCTGAATATGGACTGCTGGGTTCACCGGGGTCAGGGGTCAACTCATTCACTTTTCCTCTGTGGTCACAAGCTGCTGACTATTGATTTAAACACACAATGGCCCAGTTCGGTCCTTTATTGTGGTCATATACGTTTGTATGTGGCTATGGAATATGAAGTACCCATCATATGCAGTTTTAATTGTAAAAATAGCTTTTATTTTCTCTTCATGCATTATTTTTTGTTTTTAGTTTATTCATTATTACTAGCTTTTTTTCTTTTTCTGCTTGTTGGAGCGGCATGTGTTTTTCACACTAAAGAGCTGTGCACCCCTTCCTTCCTTCCTTCCTTCCTAACCATCCATCCATCCATCCATTTTGCAGTTTGCCCCTGCTGTATGTAATGTGACGCAGTGCTCCCCCTCCTCCACTTTTACTTGCACACATCCAGTCAGCTGGCTGAAAGAAATCCAACACACATTTCTAATTTGGCTGTGAGGGAATAGTTTGGTCTGAAATACAATGATCATCTTGGAAAGTTAGGGAATGCCACCCATCCCTTTTTCATAAAGTATCACTGTTTTATTAGTACTACCATTGGCCCGATTTATTAACCTGCTGATATCAGCTTGGTATATTTGTGTTAATCCATGAACAAATGATTTATTGATTGATTTTGGTGGTACACAGTGCAACACAGTAAGTGGCAGGGATCATCAACATTTCTTCAGGATTCTTTTGAGTTGTCTATCATTGCAGAAGTGTGTCTTTGGCCTGAGGCCAGTTGGCTGTAGGATTCCATTAGCAATAATAGTCTAGCTGCATTTGACAGTGTTAGCTCCCATTTTATTCCAGAAACTCACTCTTTGTCACATATACTGTTTTTTTTTCCTTTCTCATTTCCTCTCTGTCCTTAAATAACCTGACCTTCCTTATGCGATCACCCTTTAACTTCACCAATAATATCAGCAATTTATTATAAAAAGGACACTATATGGTTTAAATGAACCTGAAAAGGCTGACTGATTCTCTTCTGGCCAATCAAACAACTTACCATGGTATGTTTCTCTTCTAAGACACAACCGCAGCCTCCTGCACTCATGTCTACCTTTAGAAGAGAAAATGCTGAGAAGGGCAGAGGATCAAAACAAACAGGTCAAACAGGTATGCAAGGAGAAGCTGTATCAAGCAGGATGCATAAAAGAGGAGCTCAGTGGTGGCTGGAGAGAGTGAACAAAATCAAAGCCAGATGTGATTAAAACAAGAATTACCTTTTTTAAACAAGTAATATGAGCTGAGTAAAACAGACAGGTCTCTTCATCCAATCAGCTTGTGGCTTCTGCCTCTCCTAACGCATCCATGAATATTTATGGAGCTGAGAAAGCAGCTGCTGTACAGTTAAATCTTGTCCCCTCCAGCTGACTGGGCCTGGTTCTGATAGTGTCTGCTCTCTAGAGAAGGCTTAGCAGTCTAATATTTGATTAACAGGACACTGATTCATGATGACACTCATAAGTGCAGTATCAATATCAAACTCTTCCGGGATCTGAATGATTAAGTTTCAGAAATACATACCAACCCTATATACTGCAGCTGTGCATATATTGTTTTTATTTTTGACCTGCTTTCTGCACAAGCAGTATTGTATATTGGTTGATGTGGACAGAATATTGTCCTCTGAAACTTTTACTGCAGATATATTTATTTACAATTTTTAGGAATGCATAATTCAGACTCAGAGCAGGTTTAGGAAATGTTTTTCTGTCCATCCTCATGCTAAAATTTCCAACAACTCATCCTTAATGCCTCCAGCTGCTGTCTGGCACTGTTGTGGTTAACCCAGTCACAGCTCAGTCAATGTGCTCCAAAACGGGCCCGTCAGTTCAGCTTTATGAAGTTATGGTTGAATTTTAAACCTCTTTATTTTGTACCTGTCTCTGGACACCCTATGTTCAATTTACTTGAGTTTCAATTTTTATACATCTTATTTATACAAGATAAAAAAAGTCCAGTTCAGTCTGACTATATTCAATACAAATCAGTCCAGTTCGTTTCAAAACAGTCCAGTAACACACAGTCTGATTCTGATCATACCTACCCCTTTCCACCAACGTGGTTCTGAGCCCGTTCCAGTTCAAAGAGGCAAAAACAAACAAAATAATAAAATAATCATGCAGTCTTTATTCATACTTTTAGACCACATCCTTGCACAAAAGAAGACATCACCGGAAAACAACGCAACATTTAAGCCCAAACGTCTTAGATGGGGTATGGATGGAATAAAATGAAACTGCAGTTGCTACTATACTGCACATGAAGTATAAAAATATATATGGGAAGTGCAGTTATATCAACTTCAGCTCGTGGTTGAATAAAAAAGTGCTGAGAATGCAAACAGTGGGTTTGGAGCTCAAACAGCAAACGGAAGCTCTTAACTAATTAGCAGAACTTAAAATAATAATCCATCAGTGCTGTAAGAGCCCTGGGGTTAGGATAAAATTGGAAACCTGCACTCATTTTGATACGTCGAATACTTTATTAGCAAAAGCAACAGCTCCAACTGAGAAAATGGGCATAGCTGATAGAACACACAGGGAACAAGGGAGCTGAATATAAACAGGAAATACCAAAATAAAGCAAAACACAAAACCAAGGTCCCAAAGATCATGGCTTTGCACACTGTAAGGTGATGAGATTTTGTCAATTTCTCCTGCAAATCTGATGCAAACAAAGATGAACACAGTAAAACAGATAAACCCCACTCGCAAACTGATGACATTCCCCTCCACTCTGTCCACAGGTGTGAACCTGCTGTACCTTAATGTTTAGATCATGCTCTCACCTTGGCCTCTGAAAAGGATCCAGATTTTGCCTATTCACAGAGAAGATCAGTAGCCATTGAGCACTTAAAATGGATCATTTATGGTTAAGCTCCCACAATAATGGACTGGATGAGGAATTCCAGGAGTGAAGCTTGTTCTATACAGCCCTCATAAGATGAATCCCCAAATACAGAAAATAATAAACCAAGTATGGTCCATCATTGTCTAACCAATGCAGCGTAGTGAAAACAGCAAGCTATGCCCGACTGTGCGTTGCCATGAGAATAAGAGGCTGTGTTTCCCTAGCAACCGCTCTGCAAATATCCCATCTTCTTCCAGTCTGCACTCTCTCCTGATGAGATTTGATGATGCAAGGGCAGCAGCAGCAGTGTTAATAGTTACACCAGCCAGCGGGTAAAACAGGGCTCAGGCTGTGTGAGATGCACAGGAATGAGATTAATCTAACAAGTTTCAAAACAAAAAGAAACTGCAAGATGCACATTCTGCTTTCCAGACATTGTTTTAACAGACTTTTTTTAAACAAAGTTGCGCAAGCTACTTGGCTTTGTTTATTTTTCAGTTTTATGACCTTTCTCAGTTAAATTTGGATAACAGATCAGTTTTAACCTATTAAGTTCTATTTTGTTAATACAAGGCTGGAGTGTATCTGAGTGGAGTTTGCATTTTCTTCCAGGGCATGTGTGGGTTTTCTCCAGATACCCTGGCTTCCTCCAAGAGCGGAAAAAAATTCCTTTTACTTCATGTCAAGGGTCTCGGTTTGCCCTGAGGTAGATTTGCGACCCGTCCAGGGCATACCCTGCGGCCGTTTGACTCTTGCTATTGACTACTGGGATAGATTAAAGCTCCCCTGCAAACCTAAACAGAGTGAAACGAGTATAGAACATGAATCTATAACTGGCCTGATTACTGTGGCCCAGGTAAGCACTGAGCACAAATGTCTTTATTGTCTTCACCTACTACAAAATACAGCCACTTGTAAAGGAAGGAAATACATTGGTGCCACTGCAGACTTCTCTTTACTGGCGTCCTGGTAAATTCAGGTTTGATTTTATGAGTTTTCAATGGCTCTGAATTAATTGGCTTTACAGAATATAGCAAAACACCCCATCATTATTCTTAAACTAGGTCCTAAAGTCAACTAACCAGAGGGTCTTGGGTGTTTGTGTATCTTGGAACTAAAGTGTATTTGATAGCGTTACAGAGCCTGCTCTTCAAGGCCTCTTCCACAACAGAGTTAGTCCCCAAAATCAAGCCGCTCTTTTAGCTGCTTCAGCCTTTCCTGAGTCAGTCGCTCAAGCCGGTCATGACCTGCACCATATGAACATATGTACCCACTGAGCAATAGACCTGATTTCAACATTAAGGCTCCAAGTACACTTCACTTAGCCATGAGTCAATGTTAACTACATGCAAAGCCCTGACATGGAGCTACTGTATACATAGTAACTTGTCTGGGTTTAGCACAACAAAACTGCCAGGTCTAAAAGTGGTCTGAGCTTAGCCTTAGACCCACAAGGAAGACTGAAAATAATACATTAATGATGCAAAGCATAAATGGAAATTTAAAGACAGCTTCTTTTAACTCAATATGAATGAATTCTCTCATTTTGTGAGCTGTAACTTTGCAGTAATAATAGAGATGTGTGGGGAAAAAAACTATTTTTGTTTGCAGTAGACCTAATGAAAAACTTGAGATTGTCTTTTAACATTTGAGACTTAGAGAACAAGATGCTTTCTTTACATCCTAAAGGAGTTCATAAAGCTCTGCTTCCCCCTCATACAGCAGCTGCACCTCTGTGACTGACCTGCTAATACCAGAAATGACCCAGTGCTGCCAGACTACCGCTGCGGCAGATGTAATTTGCATTATTAAAAAACATATTTCACCAGCAACGACAGGGAACCAGTGAAAGGTGCTGAACTATATATAACTGTATATCATTTGAACTTTCAGAAGTGACTGAATGTATAGAACACCTGATAAAGATGATAGTAGTCTTCAGCTCCTAAATTCAAGCACAGCTTTCTCCTTTTTTTCTTCTGCTTGTCAAGCTAATTCAAAGCAGGTTTAAAGTTAGACTTCTAATAAACATCTAAAAACACTTAGATAAAACCTTCTCCTTTTGACCAAATATAAACCAGTTTTAGCCTAGGTGTTTATGGACCCTACAGCACTGCTTACACCATCCCCCACATCGCACCTACGTATCACCCCATATTTGTGAAGGCTTTTATTGGTGGTTTGGGGGGGTAGTAGTAATTGGTCGACTTGGCAACATACACATAAATATGACATGAGTCAAAAATTCCCCACTTTTATTTTATAGGGGTAGGGTTGTGAAATTGAACTCTAACCCGATTTAAAAATCACGGTGTCTTGTTGGGGGCTGACCTTCAAAGGTTCGACACCCAGCAATCCTTTCTAAACAAGAAGCGTCCACACAAGCGTCTTATGGAAGGTTCTTATGTAACTTTCAATGGTGGAGGTTCTGTAAGCAGTTCTGTCACACACACACAACGCATCCAGTGTGTATTAAGAGTGCAGATTGATGCTCATGAACTGACAAGATACACTGCAGAGTTCTTGATGTATGTTCCTCATGCTGCCTCATTCCTTACACAGGTCCTACTGTGAAGGCCCAACGGTGTCTCAGTCCTAAATCTATTGTAAAAATGGTTTTTACCTGTGGAATTATGAACTATATCAGATCTGCTCAGGGTTTGGAGGTTTTGTGGTCAGTGTTGAAGACCCAACACTGACCACTGACCTATTATCTCAAGTAAAGCTGCGTTAGACCCATAAGGTTTTAATAGAGTATTTTGGCTTAGCTCTTGTTTGTCAGCTCTTGGATAATTCAAACTGGTGTTGATGTTTTTCAGCCACAGAGCAGAAAAGAAAGATTTTTTTCACTTCCTGTCTGCTCAGCACCTGATCATTTCACTGTGGTGTAGCATTTGATGATGGTCCTCTTTCATTCTGTCTGTCTTTGCCAGGTGTTGTGTGCTGATGCTGTAACCAGTGTGAGGAGCTGAGAAGCCCTGGTTGATGCAGTGAACTGTTCCACTGGGATAAACTCAAGCAAAGAAGGTAAGGAAATAAAGCGCAGCGAGCAAATATGCAAGGAGCGATATAAAGTAAAATTGGTCGGAGGATAGGCGAGAGCTGAGAATGTACAATTGGTGGATTTGATCCACAGGCCAGTAAGTACCCTGTCACTTATGGGCAGTTTGTGGTTTCCAGCATGGCTCTCAGAGGGTAGAGGAAGCTCGAATTGGTGAGTTAATAGAAGTTACACTTGGCAAAGAGAGTCGGCGCTGTGTCTTTGCTCAGCTGCTGAGCTGTAACAGGAGAATTCTTTCAGTGGGAGCTGAAAGGAGCCAAGAAGGCTTAGCTCAGCTGCTTGGCTCCCACTCTAAACCAGGTTTGCTTTTCAGGCCCATGTGGTTGCAGAGATGTGTCTTTATTGAGACTCAAGGAGCCCTTCAGTTTGGTTTCTTTTTGCTCCCCAGTTGCATAAGAGGAGCCTTTTGCTCCACTTTCAGACTAGCTATGCAACATTATATGTGTTTGCATGTATGAGAAACTGCAACTAGAAGCCATCGACCACACTTCCTAATTCCAAGAATGCTGTGCCTCAATGCTTCCACAGTGATGGATCTAATGACTATTATGTAATGCATGGCCCTATTGCTCTCCTCCTCCCTCTTAGACTTCTTTACACCCAAGGGCCACCAGCAATACTGAATGGCCCCCTGACAGAGATGTCCTTTGACAAAACAAGGCCAAAGGAGTGGTGCTCTTTGGTGAAATAGAGAAGTGAGGCAGAAAGGAGAGCTGCGGGGGATATTTTTGAGGAACCCATTCTGATGTCAGAAACTAAAAGAGAGAATGAGTTTTTCTGTGCAAGAAGAGCATGAGAGGTGACAGACTCACATCAGAAAGAGGCAGAGACGTACAAACTATCGCAGCCTCTGGTCTGTGTGTGGTGAAAACCTCAACCCTGCGGAGCATCATTCTCTAAAAACAGAGTTAAAAAGAATAGAGTAGCATCTGGGTCAATACTAATGGAGAAAACAGCGGGCCTTTAAATAGATGTCAAAAAGAAAGGTGTGAAGTGGACTTCACACTCAAACAGAGGAAGGCAGAGATACCGAGAGACACGAGCACACATCAATCTCCAGAGAGGCGGTGAGTGGCAACCGGGGCCACTGATTCTGAGTTGGAATAACACAGCGACGCTTTCAGAAGGCACAAAGAGAAGCAAGACAGGAGGAGGAGAGAGTTGGGTGAAGACACTGAGGAAGAGGAGCAGCACTGAAAGGAAAAGAGGGTAAGACGACAGAGGTGTGAGCGCTTGTGAGATGCTTTTATGATAACCTCATTCTAAAGCTTGACATGCTTGGTGCAGTTTCATTTTAAAGACACAAGCAATGACATCTTTCGTTTGTGCAAGCTTGATACCTTTTTTCCTTCATCTTCAACAATGGCAAGCAGGCAACATTACCGAGCCAACAGTATCCTGGCAACCATCCGCCGAGCGCTGCTCTCGGGATGGACCTCATGCTGCTCCAGTCTCAGCTTCTCATGTGTGCGCTTATATATGTGTGTGGATGCAGCCTGACGTGAGGCTACCACTGACAAAAAGAAACATTGCGTCACCAGGTTTTCATTGCTTCATACCAAAGCAACTTATTATACCATGGTAAGTTGCTCCCGGCTGAACCTCAACTCCTCCATCGTAGCACGCTCGTCAAACCTAAGAGAAGTCTCCTATACGTGGATTCTCCAAGGATATAAGGAAAAGTTAGACGAGGTGTTTGCTAAACTCATGTGTTACAGCAATAACTCAGCATGCAGCTGTACTTGTTTGCTGATGTAGCTGCGTTAGGACTTTTGAGGAGGCACGGGTATTATTGGAGATGTCGGTAAACCTCAACATCGATCGCCTGTATCTCGGTGTTGCACTGCAACACCCGTTCTTGCTGAGTAACAACGACAAGACTGGGCCTTGTTCTTTTTCTGCGCGCGGGATGCTGGCTTCTTGTAAACATGCTAATGCTGGTTGTAAATCCTTCCTACAGGAACAGATAGGCCTCTCCTGAGTGCTAAAATAGCACATAAAGAAAGCAGAAGAAGTAAAACTTGGCTTTTTTCCTTCTGTTGTTTAATAAGAAAAAATATTTCACCCTTACACAGCTGTGTGTCTGTGTTTTTCCTTAACATTTCCTAGTCTGGTTTAAAACATTCTGTTAGTCTGTGCCCTCTTGTTCTGCCACCTGATGTTCTAAAGAGTGCTTCAGATGTTCAACAAACAGGGTTTATCTGTTAGGGAAACCTTAGAATTGTAACACAACTTTCACAACAGCTGTTTATAAGCAGTTTAATACATTACCTACAGTGCCTTGTTAAAAAAGTGCATGACTTTTTCACATTTTGACATGCTACAATGACAAACTTCAGCATATTTCGCTGGCCTTTTATGTGATAGACCATGACAAAGTAGTGAATAATTGTGAAGAGTGTGGCCAAGTTTTTGTCTGATTTACCAAAATAAAATCCCGTGCTACCAATTGCCTCAGATATACGTAATCTAACCAGTAAATTGAATATACCTGTGGTAAGTAAATCTTTGTGTATATGCAGCCCTGTGCTCAGATCTTTGTTAGAGAACTAACAGCATGATGAAGACCAAAGGTCCACAGCAGAAAGGATAAAGTTATTTAGAGGTTTAAAGTAAGGTTAGGGTATAAAACAATGTCCTTTACCTTTAATTATTCCAGGAAGCACTATTTAATCTATGATCTAAAAATGGAATGAGTATGACTATCAAAACATAGCCGTGGGCAAGGAGACCATTAATCGGTGAAGGTGCCAAAAAGCCCATTGTTGCTTTGGAGGAGCTGCAGTGTTCCACAGCTCAGATAAGATAGTATATTTACAAAACAACTGTTAGTCATGCAGTCCACAAATCTGGCGTGTATGAAAGAGTTGCAAGCAGGAAGCCATCATTGAAATGAAGTTATTCCTTACAGAAACAAGAAAGCTGGTCAGACCTGATAAGAACATGCTGGAGAATGGGGTGAAGTTTTACCTTCCAGCAGGAATAAACAGCCAGAGCTACAATGCAGTGGTTTAGGTCAAAGCAAATTCATGTGTAAGAATCAGAATTAACTTTATTTGCTAAGTTTGTGTATACGAACAAGGAATCTAAATTCAATTCCACTTTGCTTTGTAATTGTGAATTTTTGACTGTTCCACTTTGCTCTCTTTATTTAGAGCAAAGTGGCCAAGTTAAAGTCCAGATTTAAACATAACTCAGAATCTGTGGCAAGACTTTAATATGAATGTTAATAGACATTTTCTTTCCATTCTGACTGAACTTGAGCTGTTGGGCAAAGAATAACTTTCTATTTCTAGAAAACAGTCTCTAAATATGCAAAGCTGGTAGATGCATTCCCCTAAGAAACTTGCAGCTGTAATGGAGGTAAATTTGGCTCTACACTATACTGACTAAGGAGGACTGAACTCAAAAGAAAAACGTTTGACATTTTTATTTGTTAAAAAATAATAATAAACCACATAGTTTCCCATCACTTCACAATTACAAACTATTTTTGTTGGTCTATCACATAACATTCCAATGAAATACATATTTATGAATATAACTTGGTAAAATGTGAACATTCATTGCCTAAGAATACGTTTAAAAAGCACTGTTCTCATTCTATCTGTGGTCTCTTAAGCTCTGGCATCTGCCCTGTTGGTTCGAGGGTTTAAAAAAATTCTCCGTGGTCTATAGACTACTGCCAATAAAAACCATTAGAAGGGAGCAGTCTGTATATGGTGAGTTTTTATTAGGTTACTATAGAAATCTAAATGGATTAAAACCACTGCCCAGCTCTAGTGACTCCCAGTAAGTGAGCTAAATGATTCAGCGCTAGATTTAGACCCTGCTGGAAGTAGATACAGCATATTGGACATAAACTGTGATCAGTGTCACTGATGACTGGAATGTCTGCGTCCTCTCTGGAGATGCTGCCTCAACAGAAGCATGGCGGAAGCAAGCAAGAAGGGAGAGAGGCAGATGGGCTAACAAACCTGAGGTGTTTTCCATGTGTCTGTTTTGTGTGTTTTGATGCGGGCTGCCAGGTTCTGTATGCATTTTTGTTGTTTCCCCCTGTCCAGGTCGCTGGCCATGGGGAACCTCATTAAGGTCCTTGGCAAGGATTTAGAGAACTGTCCGCATTTTTTCCTGGACTTTGAAAGTAAGTGAGTGCGTGGGTTTGTGTGCACGTGTCTGTGTGCTTGAATTGTGAGTGTGGAGCGGAAGGTGGCGCCGTGAGAGGTTGGTGGACTGGGGTCGGGAGGGGGGGAGGATGTTCGGATTCGAGCTGCTGAGTCGTTGATGGTGTGATGGAGTGTTGTTGAGGGTGTTGTTTCTCATTATCAGATGCTATTCGGTTCCACTCTCACACAGATAATGGTGACGATATCATTATGAGACACTGGCATTGTTGTGAATCAGATCAGTATTATCTGCAGCGGGCTAGATATGGGCTGGTATGATATTCTAATGGCATGATAACACTAATCAAAAATACACTGGTTTGATGGTACTATAGCATTTGCAGCAATAAAAAAGTAAAGCATAAGCAATGGCAGTACTATAATCAGTGCTGCTTACAAATGAACATATTGGCTGTTCAGGGCCGTTAGAAGTCAGGTACCTGTTGCAAACACCACACAGAGGGTCCCTTTCTGGGATTTAAACCCAGGACCTTTTAGTCTTAACGCATCATTTTTAGTTATTCATATTTTGATATAGTTACAAACACGTAATCAATATAAAACTAGAGAGCTTTTTAGCACAGAAATATGGATGACTCACCTTCAGATCACGGTCACCTGTGTCATCTCCTTTTCACTGGAGACTTAATTTAATTTGCTTATTTTAGTGTAATAATCCCCACTTGACAAGAAGCAGCCCTCTCATCAGAGCAGGTGGACTTGGGCGGGATGAAATATCCACTCAGCTAATGTTTAAATCAAATAGTTTTCAATTTTGTCTGATCTCCTGAGTGGTTATTATTTGTCCCTGTAGCTATAGCTATTTGTAGTTTATAGCTTTAACTAAGTGAACCTTAAGGGTCAAATGTTTATGGATTATGACAATATCTAAAGCTCCATTGGTCATGAACTCTACAAATAAGAAAAAAAACCTCAACAGTTTAATTTACACCTGCAGGGGGCACTGGTGTGTATCAACAGTCATCTATGGTTCCTGAGGCTTGTCAGGAGCCGTCTGAAGTCCTCTAATGCCTCATATTGTAACTTCTCCTGCACATACGCTAAGTAAAAAAAAAAAAAATGAGAACACTAATATCACAGACCTTTATGCTATTGGGAATCTTTAAACACGTGTTCATAGTGGTGGAGCGACAAATAAAAAGAGAATAAAGACCAGCTAAGTTTAGTTACACGTTTAAAGTAAGCTTGTTTATTGCACAATTAGATATGCACTTCTTGTAAGTTTTCAAATCACCCTACTCAGTTGAACATTTCACTGATCTGGGAATGCCATTTTTAATTACTGTATAGTATTTATTTTTCTTATGTTGTAAATTCTTTCCTTTACGGTACAGTGTACTATTTCTTGTAGAGTTGTATAGTTTTTTTCGTTTGTTTTTAAGTTTTTGTCCGTTTTAAATCTTCGACAATCATACACAGCTGACTGATGGCTCGCAGTGACAGGTGAAGAATGGGGAGCGCTATGAGTCAATGTATCAGGAGCCAACTCCATATTGAGTATTGCGTCTTATTAAAAGGAGTAAAACCTGCATGCACAGTATGATGCAAAATTTTAATAAATAAAAAAAAAAAAACTTTTTAAGATAATGATACCTTAAAACCAGCCTATGCCTATTGTGGAAAATTATATAAGCTATAAATTGAGAAGGATTAGATATGTGTTGATTAGATTAGATATATGTTGGATATAAAAGGGAGCAGCCTTCAGTTTTCTTTACATTTTTTCTGTACTTGTGGCTAAAAACTGTTGCATTCCGGGGATTTAGCCTTATATTTATTATTTTTATTAGAATTCAAACTCACTTTTGCTTCTGTAAGCCTTATTTTCTAAACTGAGAAGTGCAGCCATTAGTGCCTCAAAATGTGGGTGTATTTTGAGTTGGTGAGAATACAAGAGAGTGGGACTGAATACGCTCTGTTGTCAGTGTTGCCATGCATCACCCAGGCCTTACTCCCGCCATGCCATTCCAACAAACCGCTCTCTCATCCGGTCGCCCACTCCCACCACGTCGCCTCCTGCACGTCACACACATATATGGCTCACACACACATCCATACACCCATGTGCGCACAACCCCTGACACTGCCATCCCCTCATCACCCACAGACTTCTCCCCTCTCTCTGTTCCAGGGGGCTCATGGGAAACCTCCTGAAAGTGCTGGCTTGCGCCGAACTTGAGCATGGGCCAATAGTTTTCCTTGACTTTGAACGTGAGACCATCAGCTTCTTTTTTTGAGTTATCCCTTTCTCTCTGTTGCCTTTCCCTTTCTTTTGACATCATTGCATCCATCTTAGCTAACCATTGTACCATCTCTACGTCCTGGTTTCCCCCTCTCCTCTGTTTTATTTCTCCTCACCCTTTATCTTTTCTGTTAAGGACTGGCATTTTTGAATCATTTGGCTTCTTTTGAAAGTCTTTCTCACAGAGAAGCACAAAAGAATTGGTGTAAAATGGGAAACAAAACGCTTTGATCTTCACGCCCAAAAAGATGAGAACAAATAAATAGCAAATGTCAGTCCTGTGTGGGTTTTTGTTGCTCAAGGATGATGATGTTACACACAAAGTCTATCGTCATCCGAGCACATCCTCATCTCCTTATCCTCTGCTGGATGTCGGATCTACCTGCGTCTTTGCTTTTCACTAACAAATCCGGTGTATGTGATTGTGATGAAGAGATTGAAAAAGAGAGAATGACTGTGGAGAAAATACCTGTAAATATGATCAATTGTGCTCCCTCCTCTCCCACTTTAGACGATGCAGTGCAAAAATCATCCATCCTAACAAGATATTTCAAGTCTTAGGGTTAAACTCAATGAAACACACAGTAGAATTTTCAGTCAAGTTATTTCCATTCTTACTGATCAAATGCTTGTTGTCTTCTTTAGCAGTTCTTGCTTTTATTACCTAAAGAAGTTAACATGAAGAGTTTTAAGACTGATTTTGAGACTAATATGCTTGCCAGGATGTAGATACACAGTGTAAAAAAAGTATATTCCTCCTCAAGTATTGTTCTGTTTTTGCTTTTTTGTCACATTTAAATGTTTCAGATCAAGCCAGTTTTAATGTCATGAAAAGAGAACTTGGGTACATACAGAGATTTTTAAAAGAGGATTTCATTAATGTCGGTAATGTGTTCATTAATGTGAAAGTCTTTATGCTCCCCTTGTCAAATAATGAATTAACTGGGACTAACCACATTTTGGTGGTTCTGTTTCATCGGCCACACCCAGGCCTGTAGAAGCAAGGAATCTTCTAACTAGAACTTATCTGAAAACACGAAGTAGGCTAAAAGATTTGACAAATCTTAAAGTTCTGCCGTGAAAGGAATTGAAGAGCAGATGAGAAACACAGTCATTGCCATCTATCTCTCTGCAAAGGGTTACTAAACCATTTGTAAAGTGTTGGGACTCCAGTAAACCACAGTGTGAGCAATTAACCACAGAAGTAAACATGGAACAGTGAAACACATTCCTAGGAGTGGTCAGCCTTCCATTATTTCTCCAAGAGGACAGTGACAACTCATCCAGGAGGTCATAAGATAACCCAAAAATAACAGATAAGATCAGTGTTAATGACTGAACAAAAGGACAGAAACTAGGCAAGAATGTCTTTTGTGGGAGAGTTCCAAGGTGAAAACCACTGTTGACCAAAAAGAACATAAAGGCCCGTCTCACATTTGACAAAAAATCCTCTTAATGATCCTCAAGACCTTCAGGAAAATTTTCTGTGGAACTTTTTCAAAGGTGTGTTTAAAACTAACAGCATTTCAGAGAACATCTTACAGAATCAAATATGATTTGAGGTTGCTTCAGGACCAAGATGACTAGCTGTAATTGATGGAGCCACAAATAGGAGAAAACCCTGAATCTGAATGTCTGACAATACGTTTGTGACCTCACGTGCATGTCAACTTGGGTTATGCAGCAGAGCAGCGATCCAAAGCTCACCAGCAAGTCTACCTCTGAATAAAATTAAGATTTTGGAGTAGCCCAGTTAAAGTATGGACCTAAAATGTACGCCTTACCCTTAAACATGCAGTCCGTGGGTGAAATAACCAAGACTGTAAAGAAGAGTAGGCCAAAGTTCTTCCAAGAAGATGTAAAAGACAAATTGCTTGTTATCCCTTTATAGCAGTTACCACCAGGAGTAACATAACCAGTTATAGGTTTAGGGGAAAATTATTTTTTTCACATGGGGCCATGTTGGTTTGTACAGCTTTTTTCCTTAATAAATCATCATTTAAAACTATTTTTTTAATTTACTAATGTTATCCTTGTTTGATATTGACATTTGCTTGATCTGAAACATTGTCAGTACGTCACACTGAAAAGCAAAAATAGTTGAAATCTTTAAGGAAGCAAATACTTTCTCACAACGCTGTATTTGCACTGTATCCTTTCATACCGTCCCTTCCTTGCCGCTTTCCCCCTTTAACAGCTGGCTGCCTCCTCCTTCTCCTCCTTTGCCAGCTGAATGTCAGAGTGGGAGTTGGGGGAGCTCAGTGCTGGTGTGAGATGTCAAACTGTCAAATAGGCAGAATTTCCCCCCGTTTCATTATGCATGTGATTCACTCGACTTCAAAAGCAGAAAGGAATGAGTCAGAGTCGGCAATGGCAGCTTTAGAAGACCGTCCCCCTCCTCATCCACCTCTCTGCCATCTGTGAGCTCTCTCTCCCGAGCCGGGGGACACACTCACCTCTGTCACACAAGTCTGGTTTGGGCTGCATTCAGCTATCACATGAGGCGACCTTTGCTTGAAAAGTTAACTACTATACCTTGTTTGAATGAGAAAATCAGCAAACAACAAATTGTGGATAGTTTTTTGTAAGTTTCCGTCATGAAAACAAAATGTGTAAATATGACATTTTAGAAAAGGTAATATTGCCTAAATCTTGCAGCTAACTGGGTTTTGCTAAAACAAATCAATGGATAGAGAGACTAGCATGTATATGTGAACTTAAAACTACACTATTAAATAGTAGCCTTTTGGTCAATGAAATAATAATTTCTAATATTGCACAAAAGAGCCACCAGCCACTTTATTAGGTACACCTGTTTCTTGGTAACACAAAAAACTAATCAGCCAATCACATGGCAGCAACTCAGTGCAATAAGGTATCTAGATGTGGTGAAGACGAGAAGTTCAAACTGAGCATCAGAATGGGAAAGAAAAGGGGATTCAGGTAGTTTTGAAAGTAGCATGGTTGTTGGTGCCAGATGGGCTAATCTGAGAGCTACTGCTGATTTGCTGGGATCATCTCTCCAGTTCAAAGAGAATGGCCCACAAGAGAGAAAATATCCAGTGAGATGCACTTTTGTGGACAAACATTCATTTTTGATGTGAGAGGAAGGGAACAGAAGATCAAATAACCACAACCAAGGAACAGGGAATACCATCATATCACATGGAGGTCGGGTCAGGGAAGCAACGCAGAGTTGATAGGAAGATAGATGGGGGTAAATACTGGACCATCCTGGAAGAAACCCTCTTAAAAAATATTAAAAACATGTGGAAAAAAAAAAGAAATATATACAGATTAAGCTATAATACTGTGAACAGGGTAAGAAATGGTATGAATTCAGTTATGAGTACAGGAGCTGTTTTTTACTTTTTTATATTATTATTACTTACCTACAGCCCCTACTGGAAAGGTTACTTCCCCATCAACTCCTGCTTGTATGGATATATATATAACCTGTCTTCACAACTGGGTTTAAGCCATTCATCTATTCTGGGCGCTGTATGCTGCAACAAATCATTTACTAGAGAGAAGAACAAATCCATGTGGATCTTAGTCAGGCTACTTGTTGTTTTCTTCTGTTTTATCTGAGCTAAACTAACTTCTCTTGAGTCCAGGTACATACTGCATTTAGCTTACGAGAAGGTTTCTGATCCTCCCATTTAGGTCTTGGTTTGTTATCGTTCTTTAATTAATGCCTAGTTAACAAAGCATGTTGTTTACCCAACGAATAAAGAAGGCTTTAATGAGGCATTATAAAAATAGCAAAAGTTGCGGTGCTTAATAGGGCAGCCGTGTGTGTGTATAGGATAGCACATTTTGTATAATTACTGGCTCTCTGCAGGGCGCCGGTACCTCCGGGTGCAGAAATCATCAGCAGTACTGAACTAGAGAGCTGCTCGGGAACACTCCCACACGTTCCACCTGAGTCACAGAGAAAAGACAAGAAAACCAAAATGATTCATGACTCAAGAGGACATGTCTTGAACTTTACATCTTTTCATCATCAGGATAAAAGTCACAATATTTCTGATCTTTAAATGATTCATTTAAAACCTTTCTTTCTATGGGCAGGTGTGACTGCAACAAACATCTAGCTATTTTCTATACCCACTTATCCTTGCAGAGGGGCCGGTGCTCAACTCCAGCAGTAACTGGGCGAGTGGCGTAATAAACCCTGTACAGGTCACCAGTCCATCACAGAGCAACACGAAAACACTCAGGTCAAGCTACCATACACACACATGCCCATACCTGATTGCAATTTAACAACTAACCCAACAGTTTTTGGTGAGTTTGGGAATCTGGAGTACTTGGAGAGAACACACACATGCACGGGGAGAACATATAAACTTTATGTAGAAAGCCCCACAATCAGGATTTAAACACTGGACCTCCCTAATGCCACGCAACAGACCTAACTAATGTTCCACCGTGCAGCTCACACAAGCAACTTCAAATGATTTTGTAAATAGTTAGGAGAATAAGTTAGAGGCTTTCATTTTCTCTAATCCACACAGGGTCAAAATTAAACACACACTCCAATTTACTAATTTACTCCAACTGATACTTTGATAAACATTCAACAAATTGCAGAGAAATCACCTGCTTTTGTAGCAACTAACAAGCTTCTAGCTTAATTCTGACCGGATATTTGAATTTATTTTCTAAGTTGATTGGTCTCCAGTGACAGATGTTGCTGCTCAGCCCAAACATTTAATCTTATTCCACCTTTTTGATTCCAAAACCAATTTTAATGTGTGTTAGCTATCATTGTCTTGGGGGAACACACAATTGGGTACAAGTTTTGAATATCTTGCTGTTGGTTTGAAGCAAAGTTGTAAAACTGCATGAATCAATGATGTATCAGTACAACTGTTGGTGAAACAGGCCATCAGCATGATATTGCCACCACCATGCTTTGGCAGTTCATCAAAGAAGTTGCCAATTAGGTAACAGGAGCTTCCTTCTTGGTCAATTAGTCCATGCTGGTAAAAACATGCTTCACTATGACAGATTTTCCAGCATCTCAGACTTTATAATTGGCTTGAACCATGGCGGCCCCTGTGTTCTTACCAATTTCCTTTTTTCGGAGCGGGACAGTTCGGGTTAAATGGTTGAAACTCGGATGCAAATAGGTGTTTGAAGAGGACAATGATCCCAACCCTACATAAAAAACTGGTTCTGTAATGGATGAAGCAGAATAACAGACAAACAGGCTGAACAAAGTGTGTGGTTTCTCTGCAACCTGCTAAGGGACATTTATCCAAATATAAGTGTGCATGTATGTCTATTAATGAGGCAAACTTGTTGAAATTCCATGATAAATTCAAACTTGTGTACACAATTCTTGCTTCTAAAAGCATTTGAGTTGTTTCTCCTATGTTGATTCTGTGTGGAAAACAGAAACGTTCAAATAAACCATTCAAAGTGCCAAGTTAATATGACATCAATCACAATGATAAGTGAAAATAAATGTCTGACCAAAGCTGTATAAATGCGAGGACCAATAGAGCAAAAACATGATGTATACAAGAACAGAGCCGGCCTGGGCATTTTTTGATTTAACATTTCTCAGAATTAAACCTTGAAAGCAAAAACAGTCTGCATCAGTCCACAGAACTGACAGGTAGAGTTACAAACGTGAAAAAGATGCATAAGACAATTACACGGATGTGAGACAAAAGTAACAGATTTCCTGATCTCTAGAGATCTTTGCTGAATGGACAGCTGAGACATATTTTCCCAGTCATCAGTAGAATTTCTTCCTCCTGTGATGTGAAACAGAGCTGTAATTTAATTTACAGGCGGTCGCACTCTGTAATCAGACCTCACTGTGTGACGGAGGGTATCCCAAACAAATCTCTTGACACAATTTGAGTGAGTGTGTGAATCTTTAATTCTAAGGCCAGATTTAAATCCCAATTTGATAAAGTCCTGTAGCTACAGAAAGAGTGATCTCAGGTCATTACCCGGCCTTCTAGGGTAACGTCATTTCAGCTCTTTCTTCCTTATTAACCTCCTTCTCTCCTCCAATCTTGTCTTCTCTTCTTTTTTTTTTACCTCCCTCTCTGGTTTTCCTTCTGTGAACACTTCCATCTCTTCCCTGCACCTTACATCACACTCTCCTTCCCCCACCTATCCACGGCAGATGCCCAGCCCACCGAGGCGGAGACGGCCGTGTGGAACCAGGTCAGCGCTGTCCTGGAGGAGGCTCATGGGATCCTCGCCGAGCTCCAGTCCTATAATGGCGCGGGGCAGGAAATACGAGAGGTGAGGTGCATGAAGCAGAACATAACAAAAGTGGTCATGTGTGACAGCATCAAAAATAACTGGAAAGTAATGTCGTGCATTTATTTAAAACAAATATTCAAGTGGTAATGTTTCAATAACTTTGACAGTACCATAGAAAAGGTTTCATATCTCTTGAACTTCATCATTAGGAATGTTTTCTGCTGATAACATTCCTCTTATAAGTTTCACTATAAGCTCTGAATCATTTCTTCTCTTTGCTGATACTGAAGAATGTTTTTAAGCACAAAAATCTCAGTCAGTCTCCGTTTCACTGGGCCTGGTTTCTTTTCTTTTCATTGTAAGCTCAGTCAGCCAAGCGTACACACTGCTGTGCCCATACTGCTACTGCAACACGTTGTTGCTTTACTAATGCCTCTAATTCTGAGTGATATTTTTACCAAAAATATTTTTTTGATTAGAAGTATGATTATAATTAAACACTCTAGGCCATGTCTAATCAGAAATCACCTAGTACCAAATTAGCTCAAGGAATGCCACAGAATTGGATTGGTTTAGTGCAGGTAACACAGTTGAGCCAGATTTTTTGACAGTCTCAGAATTGTCATGTATTGCAACTACATCTGTATCCTGTTAGATACAGTATGTAATAAGACAGTGGGTGATGCTGTGGTAAAAAAAAAGTACCTCAAAGGCCGAAGGAGAAAATGTTTCTTTAATGTGAAATGTAGCTTAAAGGGAGAGAAGCAGGGTTGAAGCAGTTTGTGATCACGACATCTGTTTTTGCGTCCCTTCCTGCAGGCCATCCAGAACCCAGGCGATCTCGCTCTTCAGGAGAAGGCCTGGAATGCAGTCTGCCCCCTGGTGGCCAAGCTGAAAAGATTCTATGAGTTCTCCCTCCGATTGGGTGAGATGTTTTCTTCAGCCCCAAAACCATCTTAGAGGGTGACAGAACCCACTCTGACCCCTAATCAGAAGCTTAAATTGACCTGAAATTATAGCTGAAAGCGACTAGAACTATAATCTAAATCTGAACAAAATGTTTCTGCTGTTCGCCACACTGTAAACTGCTGGAAGTGCAGAAAACTGCAGCACGAGTGGTATAGGGCAAAAATAAAAGTAAAGACTTTTGATACACATACAAATCATGGAAGGCATATTGGGGGGTAATGATGACTCAGTTGGTGGCTCAGTTGGTAGGGGTGGTACACCACGTGCAGAGGCTATAGTTGTCAACACGGTTGTCCTAGGTTCAACTCCCGGTCTCAGGCCATTTGCTGCACGTCATTCCCTTCTGTCTTCACAAACTTTCCTGTCTGATTACTGTACAATAAAAGCCACTAGTGCCAAAACAATCTTTCAAAAAAAGATATTGCCATGAGACTTGGAGTGGGCTGTATGTGCACAAAAAAAGAAAAACATTTGGCATGTGAGGAGTGGGCCAAACTTTTCTCAGACTGCACATGATTTGAGTAGGCCTACAAGTACAAAATGGGTGGTTTATGGGTACATAGTCGAAGCGGGAAAGGACAAAGTAGGTGTATGAATATGCAAATTGACCCAGAACCTCAGTTATGCAAAAATGCAATGCAATTCAATAACGCTTGAGCAAAGTTTCCATTCAGTTAACCCTCAGGAACCACAAAGGAGAGGCACCATGCAAACCTAGCATCATCAGAGGCCGGTATCTTGCAAGTTTTAGATGTGTCCTTGATCCAACACATCTAATTCTCCTGGAGGATCCTGCTTATGACCCATTCCTTTAAATCAAGTCTGATCACGCAGTGAAATATCTAAAACTTTCAGGAAACCAGAAGTTAAGCTTTTCTTACACAATTTTGAAGCCAAAAGAGTAAGATGACAGTACTTTCCTGCTATACATAATCTTTTCAGGTTAAGATTCTCTTAAGGGTGATGAAGATGGAATAGTGGCTGCTAAGAGCCCTTGTTGTCATTTAGAATTCATTTTTTGTCCAACAGCATTCCTGAACACACATGTACACTCAAAACGCAGCCACGTCCTCGCCAACATCTCTGCAGCATCCTCACCAAGCCGCGAGGCGGCCGTTGCTACGGAAACAGTGGTACATGGTTGTCCAGTGCTGAAAGAAACAGGGAGAGTTAAACAGAGTTCAGCAGCCGCCTCTGCTCTGCCTTCCAAGAATACCTCCATTTCAGGGACACGGTGTTCTCATCTTACCATAAAGTGAGGGCTAGCTAATAATTGATGAGAATGTCTCTCCACTATCAGAGGGGAGTTCAAGCTCCATGATGGAGAGGGAAGGATTATGACCAGAGGGTTCAGACTACAAATTCCTCCTCCTCTTTCTACATCCTGAGCTGCTTTCTTTTTCATATTTTGTTATATTATACAAAACATTAAATAATTAATTTACAGCAAATCAAAACTTGCAAAACTATGCAATCCAGCAAATTACATCAATAGGAGTCAGTGCACAGGATGGAGAGCCGGTGGTTTGTGGTAGCAGCAGGTGGGAGACTGGGGTTTCTGCCCTGGCCCTTTAGATCAAACACTTCTCTGCTGTATTTATAGGCCATGATGCATTTTTAATGCAGAGGAAGAGATGGGGTCACAAGAGGCTTTGCTTTTGATGCATCCCTACACCATGCAGCCTCTGAGGTCAGGCTCTGGTGTCGGATTTGTTATAGGGACTAACACCTTATAAAGGTTTAGTTTAATGCCATTCTCGACAAGGAGGATATGTATAGTCAGTGATATGAAAGGGATGAGCCTCTATGCATTCACATCATACGGTGTCTTGCAAAATTATTTACGCTGCTCAAACCTTTTCACTTTTTGTCATGCCACAAACACAAACCTTAATGTTTTTTTAATGTAATTTTATTTCATAGATCAACACTAAGTAGTGCATAATAATGAAGAGGAAGAAATGCTACAGAGGTTAAATTTTTTTGCACAGACAAATCTAAAAGGTGTGGCCTGCATTTGCATTCAGCAGTTCTGAAAGCTGGTTCTGTGAAACCAAATTTGGTTCTGTGGAACCAGCTTTTACTGCTTCAAGTCATTTGGAGTATGTCTCTACCAGCTTTGATTTAATTATTTTTCTTTGCAACATAACTCAAATTCAGTCAGATTGGATGGAGAGCATTTGCAATGATCAATGTCGTACTCGTACTCATCGTCTTCCGCTTTATCCGGGACCGGGTCGCGGGGGCAGCAGACTCAGCAGAGACGCTCAGAGGTCCCTCTCCCCAGACACCTCCTCCAGCTCCTCCGGGGGGAGCCCAAGGCGTTCCCAGGCCTGCCGAGAGACATAGTCCCTTCAGCGTGTCCTGCCGAGAGACATAGTCCCTTCAGCGTGTCCTGGGCGGTCCCCTGGGCCTCCTCCCAGTGGGACGTGCCTGGAACACCTCCTGAGGAAGGCGTCCAGGAGGCATCCGGTATAGATGCCCGAGCCACCTCAACTGGCTCCTCTCGATGTGGAGAAGCGGCGGCTCTACTCCGCCGAGCTCCTCACCCTATCTCTAAGGGAGTGCCCGGCCACTCTACGGAGGAAGCTCATTTCAGCCGCTTGTATCCGGGATCTTGTTCTTTCGGTCATGACCCAAAGTTCATGGCCATAGGTGAGGGTAGGAACGTAGACCGACCGGTAAATCGAAAGCTTCGCTTTTCGGCTCAACTCTCTCTTCACCACAACGGACTGGCACAGCGCCCCCATTACTGTGGCAGCCGCACTGATCCGTCTGTCAATCTCCCGCTCCATTCTTCCCTCACTTGTGAACAAGACCCCGAGATACTTGAACTCCTCCACTTGAGGCAGGAACTCCCCTCCAATCTGAAGAGGACAAGCCACCCTTTTCCGGTCGAGAACCATGGCCTCGGACTTGGAGGAGTTGATCCTCATCCCAGCCGCTTCACTCGGCTGCGAATCGCCCCAGCGCATGCTGTGGGTATTGGCTAGAGGGGGCCAGCAGGACTACATCATCTGCAAAAAGAAGAGACAAAATCCTCTGGTCCCCAAACCAGACCCCCTCCGGGCCTTGGCTGCGCCTAGAAATCCTGTCCATAAAAATTATGAACAGGACCGGTGACAAAGGGCAGCCCTGCTGGAGTCCAACATGCACCGGGAACAGGTCTGACTTAGTGGCGGCAATGCGAACCAAACTCCTGCTCCGCTTGTACAGAGATCGGATGGCCCCTAATAACGGGCCCCCGATTCCATACTCCTGGAGCACCCCCCACAGGGCATCACGAGGGACACAGTCGAATGCCTTCTCCAGGTCCACAAAACACATGTGGACCGGTTGGGCAAACTCCCATGAACCATCAAGTACCCTGTAGAGGGTACTTGACGAAAACCACACTGCTCCTCCTGAAGCCGGGGTTCGACTATCGGCCGGACTCTCCTCTCCAATACCCTGGCGTAGGCCTTACCAAGGAGGCTGAGGAATGTGATCCCCCTGTAGTTGGAACACACCCTCCGGTCACCCTTCTTATATAGGGGGACCACTACCCCAGTCTGCCAATCCAAAGGCACTGTCCCCGTCCGCCACGCAATGTTGAAGAGGCGTGTCAACCATGACAGCCCCACAACATCCAAAGACTTGAGGTACTCAGGGCGGATCTCATCTAACCCCGAAGCTCTGACACCGCAGAGCTTTTTAACCACCTCGGTGACTTCAGCCTGGGTGATGAAAGAGTCCAACCCCGAGTCACCAGCCTCTGTTTCCACCAGGGAATGCGTGATGGCAGGATTGAGGAGATCCTCGAAGTACTCCTTCCCCAGTCGAGGTCAGCAGCTCCCCACCCCCACTGTAAACAGTGTTGGCGAAGCCCTGCTTCCCCCTCCTGAGGCGCCGGACGGTTTGCCAGAATCGCTTCGGGGCCAACTGGTAGTCCTTCTCCATGGCCTCACCGAACTCCTCCCAGGTCCGAGTTTTTGCCTCTGCCACCGCCTGGGCCGCGGCACGCTTGGCCTCACGGTACCCATCAGTCGCCTCAGGAGTCCCACAAGCCAACCACAGCCAATAGGACTCCTTCTTCAGCTTGACAGCGTCCCTTACTGCCGGTGTCCACCACCGGGTTCGGGGATTGCCACCACGACAGGCACCGCAGACCTTACGGACAGCTCAGCCCCTCTCTTCACCCGAGTGTCCAAAACATGCGGCCGAAGGTCTGATGATACAACAACAAAGTCGATCATTGACCTCCTGCCTAGGGTATCCTGGTGCACTGATAGACACCCTTATGTTTGAACATGGTGTTCATTATGGACAATCCGTGACTAGCACAGAAGTCCAATAACAAAACACCGCCGTACCGGGTGACGTCATGTGCCTCGATTTCGTAGTCGTCACGAGGGGTTCAAGAACCCCTCATGATCAATGTCATCTCATATTTTTAGTTGGGTTTATATCAATACTTTAACCAGGCCTTTCTAACACACAAATGTGCCTGATGTAGACCAGATCGTGTAGCTCTAGCTGTATATGTAGGTTCCCCGTCCAGCTGGAACATGACTTAAGTCTTTTGCAGCCTCTAACAGTTTTTTACAGGATCAACATGTATTTAGCTTTACATATATTCCAATCTGAGCAACTTCCCTGTCCCCACTGGAGAAAAACTTCCTCACAACTTTGCTCCCACCACCATGCATCCCATCGCTTCTGATGTGTTTCTTGGTCTTCCTGGTGCTGTTTATTTGCTAATGTTCTCTAACAAACTGCTGAGCCCTTCTTAGAACAGATGTGTTAACACTGAGATTAAACATAGAGTATACATGCAGGCCTACTCTACTTACTTGTTAGTTGACCTGTGAAGTATTTGGTTGCACTGGATTTAGGATTTTTAGGGACGATGGAATAAATGGGGCTGAATATAAATGCATGGGACACACATGCCAGTTGCACATATTTCTATTTGTAAAACAAATTTTAAAACTTCATATTATTTTCCTTCTACTTCCCTATTTTCTTTTATATAGTGAATATTACACTTTGTAACACCATTTATATTTTTGCCCTAAAGTTTTATAAACAGGTCTCTAGATTGTAACATGCTGAATAAAAGGAGATAGTTCTGAATTTCTGAGGTGTGCTTTACTTTGCAGAGAACGCCCTGCGCAGCCTGCTGGAGGCGCTAACGAGCCCTCCCTATGCTCCCATGCAGCACCTGGAGCGAGAGCAGGCCCTGGCCAAACAGTTTGCGGAGATCCTTCATTTTACACTCAGCTTTGATGAACTAAAGGTGAAAATAATCACTTTTGTTCTGATAATCACCTCTATTGCACAAAAAAATTATATTTCGTCATAAAATCAAATATATCCCATTTCCTGTCATTGTGCAGATGACAAATCCAGCCATTCAAAATGACTTCAGCTACTACAGGAGGACTATAAGTAGGAACAGGTTGAATAACCAGCAGGTAAGATCATGATGAAGTAAATCAAGGCAGAATGGCTTTACCTTCTTTCTTTAATTATTAATGATTTAAGTGTGAGCACTGCTTTCCTTCTATCTACACATAGACATGCACAATCAATATTGCATTTGACAGCTGAGTAATAACACCAGAGTTATAAATGGCATTATTATTAAACTGTTGCATCTCTTCTTGGGTCCACGCAGCTGGATGCAGAGAATGAGGTAAACAACGAGATGGCCAATCGGATGTCCCTGTTCTACGCTGAAGCAACACCGATGCTGAAGACCTTGAGTAACGCCACCACCAAGTTCGTTTCAGAGGTACAGTTCCCAGAGCTCAAAGCCTAACTGAAAACAAAACAAGTCAATTGAGTTTTACTGGTATTTTTGTACAAGGGAAAGATGAAGGAAGTATTGACATAATAAATAAAAGTGTGCCAGGGAAAAAACGACTTACTGAGTCAAAAAAAGACCTAGTTATTGAAAATTATTGTTGGCAAAACATGTTGGAAAATTAACTGTGAAATGTAGCTGAAGTCTCAAAAGTGGCAGATTTCATGGACTTTTAGTGTGTGATTGCAGGTAATGTATAAAAACCATGGTCACGATAAAAACAAGTTGACATTTGTATATGGCCTAATGATTAACAAACTAAAGTCAAATCAAGTTTATTGTAAAGCACAATTAAAACTCCTCCCATTAACCAAAGTGCTGTAAATGAAATAGCAAAACATGCAAATTTAAAACACCTTCGGGATGAATTAGAGAGCCAACATTGTCCAACATCAATGTCTGACCTTACAAATGCGCTTTTGGAAGAATGGTCAAATATTCCCATAAACATACATCTAAATCTTGTGGAAATCCTTCCCAGAAAAGCTTAAGTTGTTACTGCTGCCAAGGATTCATGTGTGTAAGGGCAAATGATCCAATGCTGTGGCAATATAGTATATATGTAATAATATTGTTTAAAACAAATGCTGCCTGATTATTACCTTGATTTTAACTCACTGTTGTTCTGTTTCTATCTTTGTTGTAAGTTATTGTTATTCTGTTTTATGTATCGATCTGGAAAACAGTTTTAAACATATTTTAAAGGATTATGCCACTCTTTTAATGGAAATAAGATGTTCTCTCTATTCATATCTCTGGGCCACAAAGAAAGACATAAATGTCGTATTTTAAATAAATATATACATATATAAAAAATGGAAAAGTCAGTTTCCTGATGGGCCATAAATCTGAGAAACGCTGCTGAGCCTCATGTAAAATTCAATGTCAGGCTGTTCCCTGCTTTCATTTAGCCAAATCGTTTTACACTTAATATTTTACTCTCCTAGTTATGGAAAGCCATTTAATTCAAAATTAAATAAATAAATACTGCTATTGATAAATTATTAATAAATATTCCATGAAATAAATAAATATCCCCATGAAATAAAACAAAATAATTATGTTAAAATACATTTTCATCTTTTTTTATTTAATTCACTTCAAGATTTATTTAATTTACTTAAATATTTATTTAATTTACTTAAAGACCTATTTATTTATTTATTTCTTAATGCAGTTTTATTTTGTAAAGCTACTTTGCATATTTCACCCCGTTTGTCATTTTAAGCTCTTTTTATTTCATGCTCTTATATTCAAATGAGGGGGCGGAGTTTTATCTTTGGGGCAGCGCTGGGACAGCAGGGCCGAGCTCAATTTGTGGCTGAGGCCGGCAGAAGCATGCCGCTGCCTGCCAGAAGACAGCATGGCGGAGGGAGCCAGGGGATTCTGCGAGGAATCCCCTGGCTCCGGCCATAAAAGCCTGCCACAACGGTTGCCGCTGTTTTTGTAGAAAACAGGCAAACGAAATGTCATTATTGTTAGAAAATTATAAATAAATGCTTAAAAACACGCTGGCACTCTATGGAAGTCCCTGGCCACAAGGCTGCCACAGGGTGCAAATAAATAAATAAATCTCTAAGTAAAATAAATAAATAAATCTTTACGTAAATGAAATAAATATTTATATTAAATATTTATTCCATGAAATATTTATTTATTTTATGGAATATTTATTAATAATTTATCAATAGTAGTATTTATTTATTTATTTAATTTTGAATTAAACGGCTTTCCATACATAGTGTGCTTTGTCTCCCCCTAGTGTTTAAAGATTTTCTCACTTCAGAGCACAACTGTGCAGGATGTTTTGACACATTAAAGGTCCAGAATTTAAAGTGCAAACAAAGGGTCATATGTGGTCTGGTTGTCTCTGTGCAGAATAAGACCCTGCCCATAGAGGACACCACAGACTGCCTCAGCACCATGGCCTGTGTGTGTCGTGTCATGCTGGAGACGCCGTAAGTGTTTTCCCTCCCAGTAATCCATCACATTCTCTCCTTATTCTCTTTACCTCTTGATGCTGGAGACCTGATTTCTAATTAATGGGCTTTCAAAGTGAATAAAAGAGGCCGCCCGAACTATGGGAAGCTAGTCCAATTGCTTCACTCTAATATGCACAGATTATAAATGTGAAAAAATCTTTTAATTGGATTTGTCTTTTGCTCTCTGTCATCTGGTGGTCACCTTGGCCCTATGTTCATTTCTGCTCTTTAATCTGAATGTAAGACTTGCTTTCAGAAGATAAGTCTTTTTTCTCCGTGACCCTCTATGTTGTAGGGAGTACCGCTGCCGGTTCACCAACACAGACACCATGCTGTTCTGCATGAGAGTGATGGTAGGCGTCATCATCCTCTACGACCATGTTCATCCTGTCGGGGCCTTCGCCAAAACCTCCAAAATTGATGTGAGTTCAGCAGATATGTACAGAATTGCTCACATGGCTCGACCATGAGGAAGCATACGGTGTCTTTTGCAAAATTGCACAATTTGTCACATCACATCCTAAAACTTCAGTGTGTTTAACTCTGATCAAGGAACATAACAGACAGATCTAAGTGGAGACATTCAAAGCATCCCAAGCTTTGATCATATTATGGAGCACTGTTCAACCTTTCATCCTAAACTCGGAAGAGTATGACATGACTGCAATACTCATGACCAAGCCTGTCAGGCCGGAAAAGGAGAGCATTAATCAGAGTACCTACCCAGAGACCCATAGTAACTCTGGAGGAGCTGCAAAGATCCCCAGCTCAGATGGGAGAATCTCTAAACAGGACCACTATCAGTATTACACTTTACAAATCTGGCTTTTATGGAAGAGCAGCAAAAAGAAAGTGTTTGTTGGAAGAAGTTTGTCACAGGAAATGTGAAAGAAGATGGTTTGGTCTGATGAGACGAAAATTGAGCCTTTAAGTCTATATGTAATACGCTAAGTGTGGCAGAAACTAACACCACATCCACCATCATTTAAAACATGGTGGCAGCATCATGCTGTGGGATGACTGTCTTTAGTTGGAACAGGAAAGCTGGTCAGAGGCAGTGGGAGGATTGATAGGGCTAAATAAAGGGCAAACCTGTTGGAAGCTGCTGGAGACCTGAAGCTAGGGCAGAGGCTCACCTTTCAGGAGGACATGCCTGTAAATAAGGGAAAGTGATGGTGATACCATAATACCTTTACTAACAAAATTAAATCTTTAAATTATTAGAGAGCAGTTTAATTGTGCTAGGGGGCTCCTACAAATTCTTGCTCAGGGGCCCACAGACTGTAAATCTGCTTGTGACTGTGTTTGCAAAAATAAACTGGTAGACATCAGCAGCAACCTGTAGATGAGGTTTATCCAAGGCTTTTGACCTTTTCTCCGTTGTCCTCTAATGCCCCGTGTTGTCTCTGTTGGCTGGCAGATGAAAGGCTGCATCAAGGTGCTGAAAGAGCAACCGTCCAACAGTGTGGAAGGACTTCTGAACGCACTGAGGTGAGTACGGACAAAGGCTGGCCACACTTACTAACTCCTCTGGTAAAGGTCTTTTTTTTAAAAACATCTCGTCTTTATTTGAGTACAGATGGGAAAAAAAGATCACCTGTGCCACACTTATTGTCATCCCTTCTGTCTGTATTATTTTGGTCAACAGGACTTCATTCACTCTTCTCCTATAACATTTCCCAATTATGAAGCAAACAGAGAGAGGGATCTTTGACCATTACACTCTGCACAACCGCTCTAGATCACGGATGTTCATATTGCAGCCCTTGGGACGAGTTTTTGTAGTACAATTCAAACAATTTATAAAATTGGACTTTATGCAGGTTGACACTTTTTAAAAGTTTATTTTGGGGAAATTATTTGACTGATGAGAGGCCCTTCAAAAATGATGCAAAGACAACACAAAGGAATCATGTGTCATTAACCATGCTTTTTGCTTACATTTTGGTTTAATAGTGAATAAAACCACAATCATCCACTGACTTTTAATCCAAAGCAGACTTGGGGGCACCCACTTATTAAACTTTGTTAAACACAGCAAGTGTTTTAAAAGAAAGACCGACCCTTATTTTGTTCTTGTTGTTTAGAATATGCTAAAAACATTTAACTGAAAAAAAAAATTAGAAAATTGTATGCCTGTCTTTTAGTGAAGCAAATGTAAAAAATATTTTTAGACCTCTTGGAATCTATAATGATTTACTGAACCCTTTTCTGCAGCTATGTGAATAATTTCTGGGTTGATCTGGCCATACGTTTTTAGTCATTTTGCTGCTGAAAGACCGAATGGCAACTCATCTTCAGTTGTATGTTAGAAGCCACCACTTTTTATATTTAAAATGTCCTGCGATTTCAAGGAGTTCATGGTGCCATGCATCAAGGTTCTCCAGGTCTTTGGAAGAGAAATAGGTCCTCAGTATCACAGATCCTCCACCGTAGCTAAAGGTAGCCATGATGTCCCTTCCCAAATATTTATTCTTTGTTTCAGGCCAAACCCACCTGGAGTGTTTAAAGCTAAAAATGACATTTTGTAGAGGTTTTAATAAGTGTAACAATTATTTAACATGATTTTTTTCACTCCAACTGAATAAATGTACTCAAATTAAAGGTTGATATTTCCAGTTGTTTTTGGGGCGTGAGGTTATGCTTCCAGGGGTGCCAATAATTGCACCTGATTCTGTAATTAAAAGGTTTTCTCAAATCATTCTGGCCTGATTGTTTTGTTTTTTTCTTCTTCAGGTATACGACACGACATCTAAACGATGACAGCACCTCCAAACAAATCAGAGCCCTGCTGCAATGAAAGAACACCAGAGGAGAGGGAGAAATGTTGGAGCGCACTTGAAGATGGAGGGAAAAAGACGCCAGAGGCTGAAAATGTTGTTTGTTTACAACGGACGGAGAGAACCATCTCTGAGTTAGGAGTGACCTGATTATAAGAAAAAGAGGAATTTAATTATATATATTATCAGCTGTCCATCATTCTGTCTTTCATTTTGTAAAGTAAGAAAAGACAAAAAAAAGTCAGAAATGAAGATTATAGATATTTATTTAAAAAAAGGGAAACACAAGCCGCAGATTAACAGTAGGTAGGATAACTGAAGAAGCTACAGTATATTGGAAAATTTAAGGTCAGAACCAAAATAGTTAGAGTTACATGTTCCCGCTGTAGTCAGACAAGTATTTTTTGAGAGATAATGCCATGTGTTTTCTCCTGAAATCCCAAACTTGTTCCTTGAAGCCTTCCCGTTCCTGTGGGAATCGTGACTTGGCCTCTTCATATCCCTCAGCTGCACTGGTTTCCATATGCAGGCGAATGAAGCAATGTGATGGATCCACTCCGGAGATTTGCTTCTGTCTCTGTCCCTTCTTTCCTCACATCAGTGCCGCTGTGGGGTATAGGATGAAAAGACCTCCATTTTTTCCCTCCGATTGATTCCCATCCATTTCATCCATCCATTTGATTTGTAGTTTTCCTTGGGCACCAAATAAAAAACATCCACCCAATTAATGTGCTCTGGAGCTGAACACTTTGCAGTACAAAAAGCTTTGTGAGCTGTCCGGCTTTACTTGAAAATCTTTATATCTGCATTTTTCTCTACATGGTGCTAATGTTGCTCAGATATCCTAGCGCTAGCTTCTTAGAGATATCCCCTGGCTAAAAAAACGAGACCAAAAGGAAAAGATGTTTCATTATCCAGCATTATGTTGATCCAGCTGATATGTTGGATAGAAACACTGCAAGAAAATCAGACCTGCTCTCCGATTAATTCTTCTCTCAACCTAGTGCTAAAGAAAGCAAATCCTAGACGAATCATGAGAATCTACAGCACACCTCTTCACCTAGTGCCAAATTCTAACTCGTTTACACTTTTATTACATCATCAAACAGGCTACAGGGGAGTTTGGTAGTCCTGACAGATCACTGAGCATCTTCAATACAAGAAGAAATGATAGGGAAAGATCAGGCGTTTTAGGAGAGATCTGAGCATTCCAGTGTAAATAAGCGAGTCTTCTCTTGTTTGAAATCTACACGCTTCGTTTGGATTCTCAGCCAACATTCCCACCTCCACCCAACTAGAGTTGTTTCTTTTAGTATGAGCCCGAGGACGCCATTCAGCCAGTTAGAAAGGAAACCTGAAAAAAAGGAGCTTAAGAAGTGTTGTATTTTGGATGTCGATAGACCTTTGTCTGATTTAATTTATAATATATTTTCTATACAGGGATGTGTGCCCGAGTGCATCCTGTAATACATATATAGATGGCATGTTGTAAAAGTTCTAACAAGAGTGTGTAAATAAGGTGTTTCTATTCATTTTTAATTGTTCAGTGATGCTGGATTCGGGTATGTGTTGTCTCTCAGAATAACCATGCGTTTGGCTTGGACCATCAGACTTGCCGTAGTCATAGGTTTCAGAAATTCAGCTTCATTAAGGCAAATGAACCAGAGGGAGGGAAGGGGCTCTCCATTTGCTTGTTCTTTTGTATATTTTGTGCAACAATAAACTTCTCATTTATTACATTCAAACGCTGATGTTGTGCATCTATCATATCTAGGACATAAAGGGTCAGCCTCTTTTTCTTAAAGATAAAACATACATTAGAGCCAGAAAACACAAACATCTTGAAATTAATTCCCTTTTGCCTTTACAGTGTTTATGAAAGCAGATATAATTAAAAGACACATTTCTGACAAAAAAAAAGCCTTTGGAGAGATGCACTTCCATGTATGCCATCCAGAACCACACAGCATAACCACCTAAAACAAGTTGTTTTCTCAGGGCATGTTCTTAATCGGTGTAAAACATCTACTGACATACCCAGATCATGTTATTAAAGTAAATCAATAACTGCTCTCAATTGCTGCTCCTGAGCATTCCTCAAGCATGTTTACCCATGACAATTAGCAGCAGGAGCAGATCACTTCATTTCCTCAGTGTCTGAATATTAATGACAGATTGTATACTGGCATTTTGACTTCCCTTTCAGACAGCATATCTGTACCATTTGCTTGAAGTGACATGTTAGGACCAATGTTTTTGAGAAAAAACTACAAGGAACCACAGATTTTGTGTGGAATGATGGATTTTGTGTGGAATGTAGTTTAGTGTAGTGTGGATAAAACGTTGACTGATAATGTGTAGAAAAGTGGGACTTTCAGCTGCTTCCATTCACTGCTGCTGTCTCTTTACCATGACTTTTGAGAGCTACTTGCAAGCTAGCTAAAATTACGTAACGTGCTTGCTAACTCTCACCCATGGAGTTACTTGTGGCACAATTACCAACTAAATCTATAGAATCAGTTTCAGAACATGTTTGTTGGCTCATTTTTTATACTTTCAAACTATCTCGTGCAACAGTTAAACTGTTGTTCTTTTTGCAAAACATAAACATAAAGAAACATGTAAATAAAAAGTCAAAACTGTTTATTTGTAAAGCAAGTCCCCTTTACTTCGATGCCCCTAAATAAAATTTGATTGCTTTTTGAAGTTTCCTGATTAGTTAACGCATTCTATTCTTTGGTAATTTAATCTCAGTATAAATGCAGGTGTTCTATGAAGGCCTGTTTGTTAGACAACATTTGTGAAAAAACTATCATGAAGATCAAGCAACACAGCAGACAGGTGAAGGATACAATTATGGAGAGGTTTAAAGCAGAGTTAGGTTATAAAAAACACCCCAGGCTTTTTTTGTGGCAGTTGTGGCCTTTATTTTTGATTTTTTGTTTTTCAAAGCAGGCAGACAGGAAGTGGGGTAGAGAGAGGGGGAAGACATGTAGCATAGGTCTCTGGGTTTAGGAATGGAATCCGGAACGGCTGGTTTAGAGGACTGCCCTTTTGGGCATCATCTGAAAATAAAAATAATATGGCACAAGCAAAGGCAAGGCTGTCCTCCTAAACAGATAGGCCAGGCAAAGACATAATTGATCAGAGAAGCAGCTAATAGGCCCATGGATACTCTGGAGAAGCTGCAGAAATCTACAACTCAGGTGGGACAGCCTTTTAGAAGGAAAAAACTGTCGGTCATGCACTCCACAAATCTTAAAGATGATGTGCTGGTCATAAGAGACCAAACTTGACATTTTTGGCCTACATGCATGTGTGGAACAAAGCTAGCACGTTGCCCATAGCCCTAAACACACCATTCCCACAGTAAAACACAGTGGTGGCAGAGGTCAGTCCTGGAACAAAATCTTTTCGACACAAAGATTTGAGACTGGGGTGGGGGTTTACCTTGTTGAAGGAAAACTACATTAACTCACAGCCAGGCAACTGATATTCACCGACATTATGCTACAAGTCTGACTCAAACTGAGCTGTTGCAAAGAAAAATGCACAAAAGTCTCTAGATGAGCAAAGCTGGTTGGGATATAACCCAAAAGGCTTGCAGCTGTAACTGCATTAAAAGGTGGTTCTACAAAGTAGTGACTAAGAATGTAAATCACACTTTTCAGATTTTCTTATGTTGCAAAAGGTTTGAAAATCATGGAAAATTTCTCTTCCACATCACACTGTGTTGGTCTCACATAAAAATACAATAATAATACATTGGAGTTTGTGGTTGGAAAAATGACAAAATGTAAAAAAGCAGATCGGGTATGAATACTTTTAAAAGGCAATATACACCACAAAGCTTTTTGATCAGTTATTAGTGATACGCTTTATATACATATAAACCCTTACCTTTACCGTTTGATTTGAATTTACAAGCTGATTTGTTCTTACTTTGCACGTCACCTTCAGCTTACTGTAGTATGTACTACGTCTTACCACAAGGAGGCAGCAAAAGGTCGTTGTAAACGTGCCTGCGATGCTACAGGTCCTTCTCAAAATATTAGCATATTGTGATAAAGTTCATTATTTTCCATAATGTAATGATGGAAATTAACATTCATATATTTTAGATTCATTGAACACTAACTGAAATATTTCAGGTCTTTTATTGTCTTAATACGGATGATTTTGTCATACAGCTCATGAAAACCCAAAATTCCTATCTCACAAAATTAGCATATCATTAAAAGGGTCTCTAAACGAGCTATGAACCTAATCATCTGAATCAACGAGTTAACTCTAAACACCTGCAAAAGATTCCTGAGGCCTTTAAAACTCCCAGCCTGGTTCATCACTCAAAACCCCAATCATGGGTAAGACTGCCGACCTGACTGCTGTCCAGAAGGCCACTATTGACACCCTCAAGCAAGAGGGTAAGACACAGAAAGACATTTCTGAACGAATAGGCTGTTCCCAGAGTGCTGTATCAAGGCACCTCAGTGGGAAGTCTGTGGGAAGGAAAAAGTGTGGCAGAAAACGCTGCACAACGAGAAGAGGTGACCGGACCCTGAGGTAGATTGTGGAGAAGGGCCGATTCCAGACCTTGGGGGACCTGCGGAAGCAGTGGACTGAGTCTGGAGTAGGAACATCCAGAGCCACCGTGCACAGGCGTGTGCAGGAAATGGGCTACAGGTGCCGCATTCCCCAGGTCAAGCCACATTTGAACCAGAAACAGCGGCAGAAGCGCCTGACCTGGGCTACAGAGAAGCAGCACTGGACTGTTGCTCAGTGGTCCAAAGTACTTTTTTCGGATGAAAGCAAATTCTGCATGTCATTCGGAAATCAAGGTGCCAGAGTCTGGAGGAAGACTGGGGAGAAGGAAATGCCAAAATGCCAGAAGTCCAGTGTCAAGTACCCACAGTCAGTGATGGTCTGGGGTGCCGTGTCAGCTGCTGGTGTTGGTCCACTGTGTTTTATCAAGGGCAGGGTCAATGCAGCTAGCTGTCAGGAGATTTTGGAGCACTTCATGCTTCCATTTGCTGAAAAGCTTTATGGAGATGAAGATTTCATTTTTCAGCACGACCTGGCACCTGCTCACAGCGCCAAAACCACTGGTAAATGGTTTACTGACCATGGTATCTCTGTGCTCAATTGGCCTGCCAACTCTCCTGACCTGAACCCCATAGAGAATCTGTGGGATATTGTGAAGAGAACGTTGAGAGACTCAAGACCCAACACTCTGGATGAGCTAAAGGCTGCTATCGAAGCATCCTGGGCCTCCATAAGACCTCAGCAGTGCCACAGGCTGATTGCCTCCATGCCACGCCCCATTGAAGCAGTCATTTCTGCAAAAGGATTCCCGACCAAGTATTGAGTGCATAACTGTACATGATTATTTGAAGGTTGACGTTGTTTGTATTAAAAACACTTTTCTTTTATTGGTCGGATGAAATATGCTAATTTTGTGAGATAGGAATTTTGGGTTTTCATGAGCTGTATGCCAAATCATCCGTATTAAGACAATAAAAGACCTGAAATATTTCAGTTAGTGTGCAATGAATCTAAAATATATGAATGTTAAATTTTCATCATTACATTATGGAAAATAATTAACTTTATCACAATATGATAATATTTTGAGAAGGACCTGTATATACATAACCTCCAAACCTGCTAAAACTGGATCAACACAGAAGAACATAACAGAGATACTATGATAAAAATCAGCTTACGTCTTTCTGCAAATAAGCTGTAATGTTTTACAATTAATTTAGACTTAAAACAAGATTTAATGATTATTTTAAGTGTTCCCTGTACAGAATAATTACCTTTAAGGTGTAATGTGGGGCAGGGGGACATAGTTGAACTGGTCAGAAGGAATATATGTAACAGAAAGCAGCAGAATAATTCTTTTTTATATTATAGAAATAAACCTCAGCTTCAAGCTGGAAACATTAGACAAAAGCCCTTTGTGTGTGACCTACAAATACCTGTCGGCTTGACTTGGTGTCCCAACTGCCATGTCATAAATAAGGAACCATTGTTACAGTTTACTTCCCTACTGACACAGTTATAATAAAGGTACAGGTTTATTATCCTTCAACGAAGAGTGTTTGCATAACAATCCATTATACCTTTACACAGTTTAACCCTCAATTGAATGCTTTAACCAGATATTTTCATTCAGAATCCATTTATGTGATGATTCATGAATATAAGGAGGAAAGTAAAATATGCAAATCTATATTTTATTGTTGAATTTTGAGTGTCTTAAAGTACAACATATGAGCTACTGTTTGTTTAGCTCACAAAGCAAACATGAGCAGCGGCATCAGTTCTTCCAACAGTCAAAGATTATCTCAGATCAATCTATAGTTCCTCTGAAATGCTTTGCAAATCCACCTCTTGCTTTGTTGCTTTCCTTATTTCCCGCCACAGCAGCAGGCGGATCCAGTGTTAACCGTTAACTGCCCTCAGGAGGGAACAACTTATCATCCAAACAGAGACTGATACATAAACACAGCGGTTTCCCTCTGTCGGCTTCCCCTGCCGCCTTTCACTTTAACTCTGACAGAGCTAACTGATCAGCCACAGTCATCACCCAATGTAAATCAGCTGGAGCGTGTTTAAGGCCACTCACCAACTGTTGCACCACTCAATGATGTCCTTACCAACTGTGGCGAGAAGCACTTTAACAAGACCTTATGACCCTGCGTTAGAATTAATCTAAAGTCTAATTTTAATAGGAGAAAGCCAGATATAAAACTGACACAAATTGGAAATTAAAAGTTTGCACACCCCTGATAAAATTCCAGGTTTTTGTGATGCAAATAATGAAAACCAAATAAAAATGGTACATCAAGTTTATGGTTTTATTATTTGAGTTGTACATGGGATATGTGACATTAAAGATAAAGACAGAAGTTTCCTGTTTTGGTGTTTTCACCAGAAAAAGCTGGCATTTCAGCAGAGTTGTGCAAACATTATCACCCTTAATATTTTTTATTTTTAAAATTTGGCTAATTTAGTGTAGGACAGATGGTATTTATCCTTTGCAGGTGTGTGCTCCATCCTGCAATACTTGTTCAAGTTTCATATAATGGGGCCCTTGAAATGGGCCTGAGAGGGTGTGGGCGAGCACACGTGTGTGCACAAAACTTGCCTCTGGTCCACAGGGCATCTAATGTCACGTCAGATTGCATAACATGCTTAAAACATGAGTGAGCCATGTGAATTTGTTAAATATAACACATCTGTTTTAAATACCTGTAAAAGTCGAGCTGATGGTCTAAGTCTTTGCTTCCCGAGCAGATTGAAGCATTGTTGGAAAGAGGAAGAAGTTGTTTTAATTAAGTCATGTTTCAGGTTGGTTCTAACACATGCTCCTGTGCTCCTAGAGGTACATGTTTTAGGTTAGTGACTAGTCAGTTAGTATCTGGTAATCTTGTGAAAATACCTGGGACTTTGTTCCAGAAAACATGGTGTAAACCTTGAATGGTACAGCTACTTACTGCTGAACAAAGTCATGATGTGGACCGGGGTGAAACTGGTAATGTCAGTTTGAACAAAACAAAACAAAAATCACCATTTGAAAGTGGTAGAAAACTGCTTGGAATGAGCTCTTGCATGAATGTAAAACCGTATTAGCAGGAACCAGTGGCACAGAACAGAAAAATGGCCCCCGCACATTCAATCCCAGTCCTAAATGGACAAAAAGAAAAACACAAACAAAAAACATGTAAAATAAACATAAGATTAGTGTTTTTATTATTACCGGGGTGTAGTGACATCTCATGGCAGAAGATTTACTTTTTGAAGATCTTTATTTGAGATTCTTATTTTGAAGTAAGAAAGGAAGTAGTTCCTGAAATGCCCTGCTGTGTTAATGGATGCAGCTAATTGAGGTGGTGACAACAGTAAAGACGCCTCCCCCGAATATTTTTATAGCCAACATTTTTTATTCTCAGGTTTAAAAAGAGTGAAAGACAAAAAACGATCAATAATTACTGAGAATCCAGAGATGGGCTAACAGTTAGCCGCTAACAATGCTACAGTTGGTGTCTGCTTTGTAGCTTCCTATCAGCATCTAGTTTAATGTTGCAGTTTTTGAATGAGTCTGGACTGCGTTTGACCGGCTCAAGCTCAAAATATACAATACTTCATCTGAACAAACCGAAACAGGATAATTCTGCATTAAACAGGAATCTCTAAAAACAAAGGATAGTCATGAAACCGTGTTCTATACTTCTTCTACATGTTTCCTCTGTCTCCTAGATGGCTTGTGGGAAACCGCAAATGGGAACAGCAATGGCTTTCTTCTTGCTACTCTTCCATAAAGCTCAGAGCTTGCGTGATCCACCACCTATAGTTGTCCTGCAGACAGGTTTTCCATCCTTGCAGCTCCTCCAAAGTCCCTGTAAAGCTCTTAATAGATTTCAGTGGATATAAATATTTTTACAAGGCACTACAGATGGGATTGTTCTCTGCTAGGTTCACCTCACTGATTTAAACTTCATCTATCGTGCACAGGCATCCCAGGCTGTGTGTCTTTATTTAACAAACTGGTTATGACACATACAGCCATTTATGCTGCTCTGCTGTTTCCAGTCTGGCAGTGACAGCGTTAAGTGCCGCATTATGGGAGGATCCCATCCCCACCCACCTTGAACCTATTTACATATCGGGCGGGAAGCTGTGGTACTCTGCTTCTAAAGCCAGCCAAAACCCCACCCACAAAACGCCGCACTGGTGGGAAAAAAGCCGGCTCCAGCGCTCATCTCCCTGACTATAGAGAGGCTCAGATGCGCACACACACACACTGTTCACTGCAGTGAGTATACACTGCAGTCCGTACACAGTCACACATACTTGTATGCCTACACACACCCGGTTTTGTGCTTTTATGAGGTAGAAGAGACACTTTCTGCAGGCAGTAACATGATTGGTATGAAGGCAAAAGCAACCTACATATATAGGTTTTATTTAGACCTGCTGCCATAACACAGTAAGGGTTAATACCCTGCATTCAGTTTGTGACAATTAAATGCATGGCTGAGAGCTAATTTTCCAAACTACTGCCCTGGGAAAGAGTTCACCGAGTTGCTGGAAAAACAAGAAGGCATGTCACACACTGAATTTGGGAGGCTGGAAGAAGCAGAAAAGTACTGGGCAGCCCCCACATTACATAACCAGGCAGAAAAAATGCAGCACAGAGACAGACCGACTATAGGAAGCAATGTTCACACTGCACCTATGGCACTTTCCTTAAAGGCTTTTCACATCTCTGTCCTTCCATCTGCTGCACCGTCATGTACAGAAAGCCGCTGCAGGAGCCAGACAGCATGACGAAGAGACAGAGACAGAAAGAGAGAGAGAGAGAAGGAGCCGCATGAACTCACCGAACCTCACTCGCCCCCATAGACAGACGGATGAATAAATGATGGTATGCGTTTGGTTCGGGACATCTACAGGTCCTTCTCAAAATATTAGCATATTGTGATAAAGTTCATTATTTTCCATGTCATGATGAAAATTTAACATTCATATATTTTAGATTCATTGCACACTAACTGAAATATTTCAGGTCTTTTATTGTCTTAATACGGATGATTTTGGCATACAGCTCATGAAAACCCAAAATTCCTATCTCACACAATTAGCATATTTCATCCGACCAATAAAAGAAAAGTGTTTTTAATACAAAAAACATCAACCTTCAAATAATCATGTACAGTTATGTACTCAATACTTGGTCGGGAATCCTTCTGCAGAAATGACAGCTTCAATGCGGCGTGGCATGGAGGCAATCAGCCTGTGGCACTGCTGAGGTCTTATGGAGGCCCAGGATGCTTCGATAGCGGCCTTTAGCTCATCCAGAGTGTTGGGTCTTGAGTCTCTCAACGTTCTCTTCACAATATCCCACAGATTCTCTATGGGGTTCAGGTCAGGAGAGTTGGCAGGCCAATTGATCACAGAGATACCATGGTCAGTAAACCATTTACCAGTGGTTTTGGCACTGTGAGCAGGTGCCAGGTCGTGCTGAAAAATGAAATCTTCATCTCCATAAAGCTTTTCAGCAGATGGAAGCATGAAGTGCTCCAAAATCTCCTGATAGCTAGCTGCATTGACCCTGCCCTTGATAAAACACAGTGGACCAACACCAGCAGCTGACACGGCACCCAGACCATCACTGACTGTGGGTACTTGACAATGGACTTCTGGCATTTTGGCATTTCCTTCTCCCCAGTCTTCCTCCAGACTCTGGCACCTTGATTTCCGAATGACATGCAGAATTTGCTTTCATCCGAAAAAAGTACTTTGGACCACTGAGCAACAGTCCAGTGCTGCTTCTCTGTAGCCCAGGTCAGGCGCTTCTGCCGCTGTTTCTGGTTCAAAAGTGACTTGACCTGGGGAATGCGGCACCTGTAGTCCATTTCCTGCACACGCCTGTGCACGGTGGCTCTGGATGTTTCTACTCCAGACTCAGTCCACTGCTTCCGCAGGTCCCCCAAGGTCTGGAATCGGCCCTTCTCCACAATCTTCCTCAGGGTCCGGTCACCTCTTCTCGTTGTGCAGTGTTTTCTGCCACACTTTTTCCTTCCCACAGACTTCCCACTGAGGTGCCTTGATACAGCACTCTGGGAACAGCCTATTCGTTCAGAAATGTCTTTCTGTGTCTTACCCTCTTGCTTGAGGGTGTCAATAGTGGCCTTCTGGACAGCAGTCAGGTCGGCAGTCTTACCCATGATTGGGGTTTTGAGTGATGAACCAGGCTGGGAGTTTTAAAGGCCTCAGGAATCTTTTGCAGGTGTTTAGAGTTAACTTGTTGATTCAGATGATTAGGTTCATAGCTCGTTTAGAGACCCTTTTAATGATATGCTAATTTTGTGAGATAGGAATTTTGGGTTTTCATGAGCTGTATGCCAAAATCATCCGTATTAAGACAATAAAAGACCTGAAATATTTCAGTTAGTGTGCAATGAATCTAAAATATATGAATGTTAAATTTTCATCATGACATTATGGAAAATAATGAACTTTATCACAATATGCTAATATTTTGAGAAGGACCTGTATATCACACCGTAATTTTACAGAACGCCATCTTCAGATTGAGTGAATTAGGCTGCAACAACACACTAATCATACACCTCTGGATGTGCAATCCGTAATAAATACAGTTACATACAAACCACTACAGGGGCAACTTAAGGTAGGTACTGTGGCCTTGCAAAAGTATTCATATTTTCTTCTTCTTCACATTTTATCACATTAAAGCTCATAGGTTTTCCATGTGACGGGCCAACTGAAAGTTCTCCATAATTGTGAAGTGCATACAAAAGCACACTTTAACATTTTCAACTAGAAAAATCTCCAAACTGGCATCCATTTGTATTCAGCCCTCTTTACTCTGACACCCCAAGATAAACAAAAGTGCAACTAGTTGCCTTCAAATATCACCTAAATAGGGGAGATAGTCCTGCCATTCTATTTAACTGTGACTCCTTCCTGGAACTGCTGCCAACAACTTCATGTTCTCCTTCTACAGATGATACACTTGACCCAGTCTTTCAGTGTTTACCCTTTCTCTGTCGTAGACAGCGCTATTGGCTGAGCTTTTTACTGTATGTGCTCTCTTTCATACTCTAGACTTGAAAACTGGCTCAGGCTTAGCTGTGTTTCTTTCCCAGATAAAGCCACAAAAGGTACTATTTTTACTTAAAGTATTCCTGGATCAGTGCCTTTGTGTGTCTTCTCAAACACCCAGTCGGTCGTGGCAGATTGCCACTCACACCGAGCCTGGTTCTGCTGCCCTGAGGGCAATTTCCACTGAAATTATATAACTTAAATTAATCAATTATAGCTCCACAGTTATATGGTCTACATGCAAACTATTGGTACCTGTGTAAAGGTAAGACATAAAAGGATATTTTTCAAGTGGAACCACTATTGCAACTGTTACTACTCCTGATTTATTTGGCGGTGTTTGGCAGACTTTTAGAGCCGGCAAAAAACGGGCATCCCTCCTCTCAACTCGCCGGCGGGTTCATCAGGCTTAACAGGTAAAAGAAGAGTTTTCCTTTCCACTCTTGCTACATGCATGCTCAGTATGAGGGATTGCTGCAAAGTCAGCAACAAAATGCAAGCAAAAGTCCACTGTTGCTACATGCTCATCCATGCTGCAAGTCAGTGACTTGATGCAACCTGCTGGGTTGGATTTTAACCAATTTGAATAATAAGCTGAATTTGACTACATTCTTTGATAACTCAGTTTGGAAAGTATGTAACTGACTTGGAATCAGTCTGTATGATCGGATTAAATTACTTTTTTTTCTAAAGTACTTTAGTAAAGGGCTATATAAATAAAGTGAATTGACATGAAAAGTACTGCTTTGACTTTGCATTGGTCTATCCCCCAAAAATATGGAACTACTTGATTTTCATGTGAAAGTTCAAGGGTCTTAAACACCTTTTTAAGGCACTGTACAAATACAGAAGCAGTAAAGTGAAGTGGGGCACTTGTTGAAGTGCCTCTAATTGAACTGGAGCTGTAAAACCAGAAAAGATACTATAACTGACCACACACACGCACACACACACAGTACACAACAATACAAGGCTCTTTTAAGAGGCTGAGTCACACCTGGCAGTGTTACGTATATCTTACCCTGTTGCGCAACTTCTGAAGCGTCTTCATCTACGGACAACAAAACAGCAACCCTGACCGCAGGAAGCCTGCATGTAAACACATGCCGAACATAAATATAGAAAGAAAGAAAATCAGGACAATGATCCAAATGTGTTGTGTTGTCAGGATGACACCTGACCTTTAGATTCTGAAATGTTTTTAGGCCTGAAAATAGACGAACATTCTCAGCCAGGTCCTTCACATTCCACACAGAGATTACAGGATCGTGTGGTGTCTAGTATTTTGCCATTCACAAATGTTTAGCCTTCTGACTTATCTGTAAACATGCTCTGCATTAGCAGAACTGTTTTTTTCTACAAAATCTTCCACTACAGCTGTACCTCAGTCTGATTAGCTGTGTGCGGTAGGTGTATGAGGAGGGTTTTTTTTGTGTCTAGCCAGGACCAGATGGCAGAGAATGTTTAGTCAAATGGGATTAGAGATTAGGATTAAGCGGACTTTAAATTACCCAGACGCACAGTCACTGGATGACACTACTACGGTGGAGCTGCAAACTGGAGAGGGGCACAAAACATCACTTTTTTAACTCCCTCTGCATAAAAGTGCTGACACTTTACCAATACGCAAAGGGAAAACATTACATGCTATATGTTGGTGTACATGGATGAAGAAATGCAACATCAGGAAATATACAGCTGCACATAGTGAAAAATCAAACATATTTACATTCAAGGAGGTTGAAGATGAGTTTACACAAATGCTGTAACCACAACAATCCTGTCTGACCATCCACTTCTTCACGTTAAATAAGGATGAATCGGAAATCCTATTAGTCGACCTTAGAGAAAAACTCCCTGGGTTAAATAAGGTCATAAGTCTAGCTGTTGTTTTCCATTCAGATCTGTTAAAACACAAGTTACAAAAATGCTTTTTTTCACCTTACAGACACAGCAGAAGTAAAATAATTTAGGTTTAAAGAGATGAAGAAAAAAACGTGGATTTCTGTCAAGCAGACTATTTTATTATAGCTCCAGTCAAATATTTCCATGTACTCATTTTGGGGATCAAAATCAGTAATTTTGAACACTTTTAATGATTCATATGGAAGAATCATACTGCACGGAACTACAGTTATTTTTGAAAACATGAATTGGATGCACAAGTTAGAATTTAGTATGGATTTTATCTAATCAAGTCATAGTCATAACCGTGCATAATGTTCAAATATAAACATATACCAGAACTAATATTTGGGAAAAAATGTCTCTTAGATAAATGTTCCTCTGGCTGAACATTTGACAACTCCTATTGGTGCAATAGAGGTCATTCAAATTGGTTGGTTTAGCTTTTTCCTTCCAAAAACCAGGACTGATGCCTTTGAAAACCTTGTTCTGTCGGGACAATTGTGTTCAACTTTCAACCATCTAGCTGTTGATTTGAGAGAAAGTTGAAGAATCGGGAGGTCCTCCTCCAGCTTCATAATCCTATTCACTTTGTGAGACACACCAGTGCCACTGGCAGGGAAACAGACACTCAAGCATGATACTGCCACCACTGCGTGACAATTAGTACAGTGCTTTTAGGTCTGAAAACATCACCTTCACTCCTCCAAACAAATTTCTGTCCTTGTGGCATATTCCAAGTATAACCAAGTTGGACAGTTAAACTGTTGCCACACTCTTTCTCATCTTGCCATATATGTTGACGTATTAAAATGCTTGTGTTGCACAGGTCATTAAGGATATTAAGGTCCTGTCATGTCTTTGACGAATGCTGTTAATTTTGATCTGATTTTGTTCTGAATATTGTTCATGTATTGGGATCAAGGGTGTGGAACTCATTTTCTGCAGCATCAGTATTCAGATATTGACATAGGTTGTGTAAGAAGACAACCTTTGTTTCTCACTCATTTAATCAGACTAAACCTTTCCGGTTTAGGTCAGTTAGGATTACCAAGACTATTTACACAGATTATTAAACAGAACCCAACCCTCTTTCCTGAACCATATGATACTGTAGGTGAACATTTCCATAGGGTTTATTCCTGCATAAAAGATGAATGTGGCACCTACAGGCATCTGGCAGATTTCTTCAGATTTTTTTTTCATGACATCATACAGGAAACCAGTGTGTTTGAGGTGTGGCCTAAATAACAATTCACAGGTCTGCCTCAAGTTAACTCAAATGTTGTTATTAACCTACCAGAAGCCTACAAAGTACAGTGCCTTGCGAAAGTACTCGGCCCCCTTGTACTTTTCAACCTCTTGCCACATTTCAGGCTTCAAACATAAAGATATAAAATCCAAATTTTTTGTGAAGAATCAACAAGTGGGACACAATCATGAAGTGGAATGAAATTTATTGGATGTGTCAAACGTTTTTAACAAACAAAAAACAAAAAACTGAAATGTGGGGCATGCAATATTATTTGGCCCCCTTGCGTTAATACTTTGTAGCGCCACCCTTTGCTGCAATTACAGCTGCAAGTCGCTTGGGGTATGTCTCTATCAGTTTTGCACATCGAGAGACTGAAATTCTCGCCCATTCTTCCTTGCAAAACAGCTGGAGTTCAGTGAGGTTGGATGGAGAGCGTTCGTGAACAGCAGTCTTCAGATCTTTCCACAGATTCTCGATTGGATTCAGGTCTGGACTTTGACTTGGCCATTCCAACACCTAGATACGTTTATTTGTGAACCATTCCATTGAAGATTTGGCTTTATGTTTTGGATCATTGTCTTGTTGGAAAATAAATCTCTGTCCCAGTCTCAGGTCTCTTGCAGACTCCAACAGGTTTTCTTCCAGAATGGTCCTATATTTGGCCCCATTCATCTTCCCATCAATTTTGACCATCTTCCCTGTCCCTGCTGATGAAAAGCAGGCCCAAACCATGATGCTGCCACCACCATGTTTGACAGTGGGGATGGTGTGTTCAGGGTGATGAGCTGTGTTGCTTTTACACCAAACATATCGTTTTGCATTGTGGCCAAACAGTTGGATTTTGGTTCATCTGACCAGAGCACCTTCTTCCACATGTTTGGTGTGTCTCCCAGGTGGCTTGTGGCAAACCTTAAACGAGACTTTTTATGGATATCTTTGAGAAATGGCTTTCTTCTTGCCACTCTTCCATAAAGGCCAGATTTGTGCAGTGTACGACTGATTGTTGTCCTATGGACAGACTCTCCCACCTCAGCTGTAGATCTCTGCAGTTCATCCAGAGTGATCATGGGCCTCTTGGCTGCATCTCTGATCAGTCTTCTCCTTGTTCGAGATGAGAGTTTAGAGGGACGGCCGGGTCTTGGTAGATTTGCAGTGGTCTGATACTCCTTCCATTTCAATATGATTGCTTGCACAGTGCTCCTTGGGATGTTTAAAGCTTGGGAAATCTTTTTATATCCAAATCCGGCTTTACACTTCTCCACAACAGTATCTCGGACCTGCCTGGTGTGTTCCTTGGTCTTCATGATGCTCTCTGCGCTTTGAACAGAACCCTGAGACTATCACAGAGCAGGTGCATTTATACAGAGACTTGATTACACACAGGTGGATTCTATTTATCATCATCAGTCATTTGGGACAACATTGGATCATTCAGAGATCCTCACTGAACTTCTGGAGTGAGTTTGCTGCACTGAAAGTAAAGGGGCCGAATAATATTGCACGCCCCACTTTTCAGTTTTTTATTTGTTAAAGTTTGACACATCCAATAAATTTCATTCCACTTCATGATTGTGTCCCACTTGTTGTTGATTCTTCACAAAAAATTAGAATTTTATATCTTTATGTTTGAAGCCTGAAATGTGGCAAGAGGTTGAAAAGTTTAAGGGGGGAGGAGTACTTTCGCAAGGCACTGTATATACACTTCTGACTCTTACTAAAGAAAAAAAAAGCAATGTCTCATCATTGGCACATTGAGCAAGCAAAAATAAATTTGGTAATCATAACTGACCTAAAATATGAAAGTAGTTAAGTCTGTTATAAAACAAATAAGAGTATGTCTTTTTATACAGTGTAGGTAAACATCTGGTTTCAACTGCACATAGGGTGGAGAAGGTGTTACATAAGTTAGGCTGCGGCTCCCCTGCTCGGGACCTCGTGCACGGTATGCTCTCACAACATTTACAGCCTGGGTTCGGCTGGACAGGGCTGGGAGGGGACATGGAAAAGCTGAGCGGAAACAGCATGAGTAGTTGTTCAGTGAATGTAGGTAACACATAAAAACACACACAGGTGAGACCTGTATCTGTTCTAACATCTCAGGAAATACTGAGGAAGTCTGCTTTAGGAGGGTGATGGCATGCAGATACAATTTTAGGATTTGTTAAGAGTTGAAGCCCCCTGCTGGCATCTAATAAGTTCACTTAGAGAATGTGTGTGTGTGTGTGTGTGTGTGTGTCTGTGGGAGATCAAATGCGCCACAGTGCGTAAGTTACTAATTAGCCTCGTGACCACAGAGGTTGCCCCACATTTGTGTGCAAAGTTCAAGGGCCTTTGCGTCTCTGAATGGTGCAGGCTCGCTGCTCTGAGCACGGACTGATGCAGCAGTGCCTGGTGGTGCCAAGCCAAACTTGGCGAGGAACTCCAGATAGGAACATACCTCACAGAGTTTAAGTAAGAAAATAAGAGGCATGCAAAAGAGATTTTTTCTCCTCACTCAAATGAAAATATCACTTTTATAGTTTTTTCTTTTGTAATAAAGGTGAAAACATATGAAAGCGGAGAAAATAACCCCAGCAGTTTTAACTTGCAGCAGTAGTAGGGAATTAAAACAGATCATCCAAAACAGGTTATAAAAACCAGACACCAGTTGCAGGCTGACCTCTGCTCCCATATTGTATGGTAAGCTCCCAGTAAGCTTGACCCAGTTTGGAAAGCGAGAATGTGGGACACACTTCCACCTATTATGCGGCTGGAAATATTTTTAATCATGTAGATGAGGTCAAAGTGCAGGAGCATGTGAACCAAACTGAAAAAAACAAGTGTTTTAATACAATAAGAGATGACTGTAAGCTGGGAACAAACGGGGAAAAAGTGGCAGAGGAGCAGACGGAAAGGGAACGCCAAAAAATGCTTTTGAGGCAAAGCCAGATATTGTGTTAGTGCTTCACGGACAGGCAGACACACTTGGTTTGAAAGGGCTTTAACATGTTGCTAGACAAACGGTCAGCTCTGCAAAAAAAACCTCCCTCTGCTCTTAGCCTGAAGCCAACCAGTCATTAAAACACAAAGAAGAAAAAGGTCCTCCAGGACAATACAACAAGCTGGCAACAGGCAAACAAAGAACAATACCCTTGGCTGTGTGAGCTTATCACAGAAGGTTTAAACGGCAGAAAGGTACCACTAATGCTGGTGTCAAGTGAAAAACTCAGAAATCCACAGAACCTTCACAAACTCTTCCTAGTCATTAAGCTTTTTCAGATTTTTTCATTACAAACTCAAACTTCTTTTGATTGTACTGAGATGGTATGTGACAGTACAACACAGCTGAACGTATAATTGTGACGTGACAGAAAGGACACGAGCGTTTTTACATATAAAAATTTACAAAGAGTGATGTGGAGAAAACGCTTGCCCACAGCATGACTGTGCCATCACCATGTTCCTAAGTGGATATTGTGTTTTTTGCAGGGTGACGTAGAGTGTTAGTCTTCTGTCCCACGTAAAGGTCAAAAGTTTCCATTCTGGTCTCATCTAACAAGAGCACCTTGTTACATGTTTGCTGTATTCCCTACATAGAATGTGGAAAACTGCAAACAGGATGTATAACTGACCTAAAATATGAAAATAGTTAAGTCTGATTCAATACAGAGATTGTCTTCTTATGCAGTGTATGTAAACTGGTCTCAACTGCACATAGGCTGGAGAAGGTGTTACATAAGTTAGGCTGCGGTTCTCCTGTTCGGGGCCTCATGCACGGTATGGCTGGGAGGGGGCATGGAAAAGCTGAGCGGAAACAGACCTGTATCTGTTCTAACATCTCAGGAAATACTGAAAGGAAGGCTGCTTTAGGAGTGTGATGGCATGCAAATTGCATGTTTTGTCTTCTTCCCGCTCTTTCATGAAAGCCTAGAAATATGTGCCATGCACAATTGATGTTTCCTGTCGACATTTCTCCCACTTGAGGTGTAGCTGTTCGCAGCTCCTCCAGAGTTACCAAGGACACCTTGGCTGCTTCTCTGAATAATGCTCCCCGTGCCCAGACTGTCAGCTCAGGTGGACGGCCATATCTTGGGAGGCTTGCGAAGGTGCCGTACTCTTGGGAAATTGCTTTATAACCCAACCCTGCTTTAATTTCCCCACAACCTTCTCCCTGACCTGTCTGCTGTGTCCCTTGGTCTTGGTTGACTCTGTTTACTAATAAGGTGCTTTCTGAGTAAATTGATTGCACAGGATTTTATTTAGAATTATCAGATTAAAAGGGGCTGGTTGAAATGTGACAAAATGTGAATGAGTTAAAGTAATATAATTAATTGCAACGTATATATAGTTTCTTAACGGCTAGAAATGCATATCCATGAGCTGAGAACCTTTTAATATAACTCAGGTTTATTAAAGTCAAAACAAACAGAGGCAGGTGAAAGTTTGAAATGCAATCTTTTGGAAAACTGATTGTAGCAATAAGGAAATCAATAAAAATATCAGTGCCTCATATACAGCATTTTCTTTGAAAAAAATCCACAAATGTATCAAACTTAGCCTTGCAATTAAACAGGCAACAAAACAGAATTTCAGATCAGCTTTTTGTCTATTATTAAGGTCGCTTATAGTATTTCTGAACAATAACAACATGCAGCAAAGTACAGAAGTCAGAGGTGTTCAGAGGGGGTGGAAACCTGAATTAACACAGATGTAGGACAGAGAGGACAAAGCTTTCAAAGTGTCCCTGGTACTAATCTTTTGTCCTCGTTTCTTAGGAAGAACCCTGAGAGGTTTCAGTACAGTCCAGGGCTTCAGCACCATTACTGTCCTTTGTGGCGGGGCCTTCTGCAAAGATGGGAGCTGCAGTAGTGCTCTTGGGTTGACCACCTCCTGGATCAGACTTCCTCCTCTTCCTCACATGATAGTGATGCTTTTTGGATTTGAGGTGAGCTGCAGGTACATAAAAAACACACACAAAAATAAGCCTGGATATAAATGTACATAATAAAAGATGATTTGTTATCTTTCTTAAGCTTTTCAGGTTTTAAGCAGCTGCTGCCTGTTAAAATATTATAGCACCCTTCACAATTATTGGTATCCCCGGTAAAGATAGGTAAATAAATGGCTTTAACTTAGGTAGTTTAGGTACATTTATTCATTGGGCAAACATGCACCTGTCGTGACCTCTTTAAAATAAATGGAACCAAAGTCTTTTTTATTTATACCTTCTATTTTTAGGTTGATAAGAAATTATTGATTTCTAACTTCCTGTTTCCCTTCAGTATAAATATGGCATGACTCTAAAGCACATTCATTGTAACCGCCAGCCACTGAGCTGGACCAGGACCTGTCTATCTTGCGACCGCACTCAGTGAATGTGTGGAAAAGAGAACCACAGCATATATAAACACTTTCAAATGAAGGATGTTTTTATTACCACAGACTTTAGGAAGGCAGCAATGTCTCAAAGGCAGATGGTGACAAATGCAGGACGAAAACATCAAACTAATATTTTTGGAACATTTGTTGAAAATCAAAAGCTGTCATGACTATTCAAAGCTTTGGCGTTTAGCGCCCATCCCTAACTCCAGTGCATCCTAGAAGACACAGTTGGAGGCTTCAACAATTGCCTGGATCAACGACCACCTGACAAACAGACCACAGTTCGTGAGACTGAAGGGTCAGCCTAACCAGCTGGTCAGCAGCACAGGAGAACCACAGGGGACTATACTCGCTCCATTACTTTTCCCTCTGTACACCTCAGACTTCCAGTATAACTCCAAGTGCCATTATCTGCAGAAATACTCGGAAATATACAAGACGCTGAGTACATAGAGGTGGTGGACCACTTTGTGGCATGGTGTAGAAACAAACATCCTATCTTGGATGTCAACAAAACAAAAAGCAGATGAAAAGGTCAAACACCATCTCCATCATGATAAAAGGAGGTGGAGGAGTAAAAATACTTCAGTGTTCACATGGACAACAGACTGGACTGGAGACAGCAAAGCCGTTTACAAGAAGCGACAGAGTGTACTGTATTTCTTGAGGAAGCTTGGGTCCTTCAGTGTTTGCAGCAATATGCTGTAGATATTCTATAAGTTTGCTGTGGAGAGTACAGTATCTTCTGCCACCGTCTGTTGGGGTAGCAGCACCAAAGCCTGTGACCTAAAAATGTGAAACAAGCTGATAAAAGAAGGCTGGTTCTGTTCTGCGGAAAGCTCTGGAACCTTCAGAGATGATTTTGCAAAGGATTCTTCACAAAACGAGGAACATTATAGAGAACCCTGAACATCCTCTTCATGAGACTGTCCTACATCAGCAGAGTGTCTTTAGTCAGAGGCTCCTTCAGATCTGCTGTGATACAGATGCTACAGGATATCCTTCCTGTCCACATCTCCATCTACAGCACTCATAGTATTCAGGTTTCTTCAACATTTCATTTCCGTTTGGGAATAAGAAAGGATTTTTGAATTAAATTGGAATGTTAGAGGAGAAGACCAAGAGTTGTCTTGTTGGAAGAAGCAGAGTAGTATGAGGCATTGTGGAGCCAACAGTGACAACCCTGATGATTTAAAAAAACAGCTGTGTATTACTGTGGCATTTTTCCCCACTAAATAAATCTAAACAAGTTTAACATTAGATTTTTGTAAATCTTTTGTTGCGGCATTATGCTACTCCAATAAAATAATTTCTATGAACGTTTTTACACATCCTCACCAGTGTGGAGGAGGGTGCTGTTTTAACAGGTAGAAAAAAAGTTGATGCACAAGAGTGATTTCCCAGGTAGACACCTTTCTGGAAATCAACCCACCAACTACACCCATCACACGTGTTTGTTTGGTTAGATAAATAACTAGCAGAGAATAAGAATAAAACCAGTCTCACCTGCCCACTCCAGGTCTCCAATGATGATTTTGTCGCACAGGTCGCAGGTGTGGTGGCTGCGTTTGTTTCTCTGCCCCTGAACTCTGATGGGGGCCGAAGCTGGTTCCTCACCCTGACACCAGGACAAAAGAAATCTGAGTTATACTGATCCACCCCCAGACAGGACACATGGAGCATTCACCACTGGTTAATGGTGGTGAAAGCCATCTTTAGCTATGACTAAAAAATAGGCATGAACCACCTACCAGTATCAGGGTGTATTGTGGTTGGAAAAAGTTTGAATTCTAAAAGCACTAAAACGTCCTGACTTATCTTTTACTATAGTTTAAATGTTTTTAATCTGAAGCCAGAGTGACCAGAGTTTTCTCTGGCTGTATAGAGCAAAGAGTAACGCAGCGCTGTCCCTCTTGAGGCTCAACCGACAGTTGTGTGAGCAGGATGTTAAATGTAATGTTCAAAGCAAAGTGCTTAAACTAGGAAAACAACTCTTTATTCATGTTTTGTCTGTGCATTATAAACTGGAACCACAAAGAACAACTTACCTTGCTTTTAAGTTACAAGTAAATTTAATAAAATAGGATTTGCTCACTAGCTGTCTGACCTCATCTAAAAGTCTGATTTGAACTTTTGAACGTGATGTTTGATAATTCCTGCTTTAACATAACAATGTTAAACACCTAGGCTGAGTGCTGTAAGAGTGGAGCATGCACCAGCTATGAATCCTTGGCGCAGCCGTCCAGGGTTCAATCCCGACCCTGGGACCTTTACTGTACACCCCCCCCCCTTTCCTCTTCACCCATTTCCCGCCTATATACTGTGAAATAAAGGCCCCTAGTGCCACAAAATTTAAAACAGAAAAAACAAAGCATCTAAGCTGGTAAGAAAGATCGAGTGGAAGCAGAATGAGACAACCCCCCCCCCCCCCAAAAAAAAACTAAATTAGAACACAGAAAAAGTTGCACAATGGTGTTAAACGTTTGAACTGGAGAAACAGATAGAAAGAACAAAGTAAGCAAAAAGGGAAAAACTAAACTAGCGAGAGTTAGAAGGAGAGTCGCAGGCGCCGACCCACAGGCAGACTGATCAGGCCTCACCTTGCTGAGACTGTCCAGGATCTGCAGTGCAGGCTTCAGCACAGTCTCCTCCCACCTCGACACATCTGTCACATCCAGGCCGTACACATCTGGGACTCCGTCTCCTGGTCCTGCACACACACACACGTTATCATAGACATAAAGAGGAATTCTTTAATATCAACTTGTACAAGGCAGATTTTTAACTCCAATTATTTCTATTACACATGAAAATAGTTGATCTCCCACATTATGGTAATGACACCACTGCTCTAAAATACATTTGAGCATTAAGCTCTCCATGGACAGCGAGTGTGCTAATTGATTTCACACTCTAAGCCTCATGAAATGAATGCAATAAAGTCAATCTGTTAGACGATGGCAGAATCCCATCTGTGACCTGCTCCATCTGTTTCTAAGCAGATCAAACAGGATCTGGCTGGTTTGACTGGACCGGTACTAACTGGAAATAAGACGGGCAGGGGGAAGTGACGCGCCACGGAGCCGCACCCCGAAGCTCTGTCAACCTGCTGACTCACAACAGCTCGATAATGTCTTTCTCTCCTTCCTCCTCCCATCCTTCTCCTCCTCCTGCGCAGCATCCTTTTCCATCGCCATCAGTCTTGTTTCGGCTTTCAGTCACTCCCTCGCTCTCTGATGGTTCCTGCCCCTGTGTTTTCATTTTGCACCAGTCAGCAGTGTCTGGGCCAGGTCTTAGCTTTAAACCGCAGCCCCTGCTCCACCTCTATATGTGTCTGACTGTCTGAGTGAACGGCTAAAGTGTCCCTGCCCTCCACTGACGGAGGACAGACGGATGCAATGACAACATACATCAAACAAAAACCATGACATAAAAAACAAAAACCTTTACATATTTTATTAAGATTTTATGTGACTGATTTTCTGCAGCCTCAAAGTTTTTTTTTTTTTTCCAGGATCATGTCCTATATTTAGCTTCATCCATTTCTTCATGAATTCAAACTCTGACCAGATTCTGGTCTTAGTCGTACAGTATAATCTCCCCACAGCATGATGTTGCCACCACCTTGTTTCACTGCGAGGATGGTGTATTCCGTCTTAGTTTTCTGTATACCTCCTACATGGCTTGTGGCTAAATGTAAACAGGATTTTTTATGGCATTCTTTTAACAGTGACTGTCATCTTACCACGCTTACATAAAGGCCAGGCAGGCAAAGTACAAGACTAATAGTTTCTTCTGTCCACAGATCCTCCTACATGAGTAGTGGCTCTCTACAGCACCTCCAGAGTTACCACAGGCCTCTTGGTTTCTTCTCTGAGTAATGCTCTACCTGCCCAGCCTGTTAGTTTAGGTGGATGGCCACTCTTTCCGTTTTCAGATGATAGATTGGACTACTTTGGTGTTTTCTGAAGGAAAAAGGATTACACTAGATTTATTTGGGGGTATCAAAATAAAGGGATTTGAAAACACATGCTAACTACACATATATTTCGAAAACCCATGCAGCATTTGTGTTCTACATTTCTTAACAAATATGTGAAAGACACGTGCTGCAGGTTCTTAGATGGAGGTAGCAGTTTTGAATCCAAGAGAAAATGAAGGAATTACAAGATTCTCCTCACTTACTGTATGCATCATAGCATAAGTGCCTTGTGGTTATCTGGTATTTATTAAATCTCCAGTGCATCTTAATAGTTGATGTGTTTATAGAGCCAGTTGATTCAATCTGAGCCGATCAATGATTCGGATCTCTGGCTGACTGCTCGGTGTTGGTTTGTTGCGACAGGCGGACACTTTAAATCAGCATATTACGGTTAGAAAGGTCTTTTTGTCAACAACAGGTGGTCACACTCTGTTGCTTAAAACTCTACACCATATGTGTTAGTAGTGCATACTCAGATTTCTAAAAGGCCTGGAAGAAAAGAATGTTTTTAAAATAACTTTTCTGAAAGCATCTGGAAAATCCAATTGTGATTTTGCTTGTTGTCAAGATTTGTAAGTTTCTGGAACCAAAACATAATAAAATACATTTAAATTAGATGTTTGAGAGGACAGCCAACATATTCTGCAATTTAAAAGTAGAATAAGTCATAAAACTTTGGAAGGTAAATCAAATTTGGTTTCCTTTTATTTTAACATCTCAGTAGTCGGGGTGCCTAATGCCGAATCTAAAAAATTGATGGGAAACTTCTATGTACAAATTAGAGTCAATAAAGAAATGAGCAGGTTACATGTGGGTTTGTAAATCAGCAAAATAATAAAACACGAAAAAAGACCCAACAGAGGGCCATTTCCAAAAACGTCTCCTGAAATTTGTTAAGAGGTTTGTCAATTTTTATAAGGTTCCCCAACAAGCAAAGTTCTGGATCAACGGGTAATGTAACTTGAATATCACGGCGTCACAAAAGTCAATCCAGAAATCTCTCACCCTGACACACAACCAAGTACAATGTAGGAAAGAACCCACCTCTGTGGCACTAATCTGGCAGATCAGGCTTGACCTTGTGAGTTTTCTCTAGGATCAAACATAGCAGATGAAGAAAATATAGTAAACAAGCCAATACCATGCATTGGTAGTGACAGATAAGTTGACACAACTCTGACCACTTGATCTTCAATCTTCGTGTTTATGTCTGATTCCCACCTTTCCTTAGATCTATACCAAGCTGGTTAAGGACATTCAGATATCAACAAAGAGTACACTTTAGAAATAAACTTGGTGATCCACTTTCAAATATCAATTTCTTCATTTCAGTGAGTTTGGGAAAGGCCATTGTATCGTTCAAGGTGTCTCTAAGAAATTATCAGAATTAAGGTTAGCAAAAGAAAAGTACAGCTTGACAAATTATATATTCTCTTAATTGTTTAAAAGTCAGGAAAACTCATAACAGTGCTCCAGCTTGAATCCCGTTATAATGCCATGCCTCCAGGATCTTGTTGTTTACAGTCAGACGGATTTGTTTGTTCTGCTTTAAGGTGATTTGGGTGTCAGTCCGATCATCTTACCAATGGTTTTATGCACATCATACCAACGTTTAATGAGATGTAATACAACTGGGTTATTAGTATTTTTGGAAAAAACTTGGTAATTAAATTTATAAACAAAAATCACTAATGCAATTGTCTTTTAATGGATTAAATACAATATGGACCCAAGATTGAGTCATGTCATTATCAAGCAACGACAAAAGTAATCACATTTGTGCTGCAAAATAATAATTGTTAAAATTAGGTAGTTGGAGCCCCCCACTTATAGTCCCACGTCAATCTTTCCAAAGATATTCTTGGTACCGTATTGTTCCAAATGAATTGTCTTATATTTTTATTATGAATTTTAAAGAAACTACTGGATGTAATGGAATAGGAAGTGTCTGGAAGTGTTATTGCAGTCTTGGCAAAATCTTCATTTTAATGCACTTAGTCTATCCATCTATGTAAATCCTTCTCAGTTTATTAAGCAGTGCAATATAATTTCATTTATAAACATTTCCCAAATTATTGTCTACAGATGCACTTTGATACACAAAGTAGTAAAATGTTTGCTAATGGAATTATTTCAATTTTATCATTATTTAACCTGAATACTAAAACAGTACTATAAGTGTCCAATAGATCCTGTAGTCGAGTAAGAGAGTGAAGGGGGTCTATTATATATAAGAGAACGTCATCAGCTAATAAATGAATATTATGGCTTTTCTGACCCATAAAGCCCTTTATTTCAGGGTCCCTTCTTATTGCCCTCTGCCAAAGGTTCAATGGCTAAAGCAAAAACACCTGTGAACAGCAGGCAACCTTGTCTACTGGATCTATTTAAAAAGAATGGTAATGAAATTTGCCCAGTAGTTGAGATCCTTGACTTGGGTTTATAATATATCATTCTCACCCAATTAATGAACACTTGTCTAAAACAAAATTTAGTTAATACCTTGAACAAATAGGGCCATTCCAGCCTATCAAAGGCTTTTTCAGCGTCAAACGTCTCAGCCATAATGTGGTCAGATATTAATTTTGCTACATGGATTATATTAAAGAATCACAGTTATTGGCAGGTAGGCGTCTTTGAATAAAGCCACTCTGGTTTAGGCTGTCTTTGGTAATAATAAACTAGGCCTATTTGCCAGCACTTTAGAGATCAACTTATAATCTGAATTTACTAATGAGATGGGCCCCACAAGAGGTATATTTTACTCGATCTTTTAACATTTCTTTAAATATTACTGTGGGTATGGTTGAAAAGGATTCAGGAAGTGTGTGTGTTTTAAACGAGAGGTTTATTACATCTGTAATCAGTGGGATAAGCAAATCTTTGAATTCTTTATAAAATTCAGGGGGGAAACCATCCTACCCTGGAGATTTATTAGACTGAAGTAAACTCAGTACTTTTATAACTTCTTCTTTAATTAAAGGGAGGTCAAGATTTTCCCAATCTTCATTAATGTTTTGTAATTCAATTTTGGACAGAAAATCATCGATATGAGTCAAATCATTGGGTAATTCTGATTTGAACAAATTTTAATAAAAGTGTTTAAATGTATAATTTCTTTCTTTTTTTTTAAGAAACTGCTTTGGGATTATTTCAATTGTAATGGACATGGAGACGGAAAGAAAAAGTACTCCTTCTTCAGCTTGACAGCGTCCCTTACTGCCAGTGTCCACCACCGGGTTCGGGGATTGCCGCTGCGACAGGCACCGCAGACCTTACGGCCGCAGCTACGGGCAGCAGCATCGACAATAGATGCGGAGAACATGGTCTCCCGGAGGTGAGAGTTGAATATATCCCTGGCCAAGGGGTCCGCCAGACGTTCCCAGCAGACCCTCACTATGCGCTTGGGCCTGCCAAGTCTGTCCGGCTTTCTCCTCCCCCAGCGGATCCAACTCACCACCAGGTGGTGATCAGTGGACAGCTCAGCCCCTCTCTTCACCCGAGTGTCCAAAACATGTGGCCGAAGGTCTGATGATACGACAACAAAGGTGATCATTGACCTCCTGCCTAGGGTGTCCTGGTGCCAAGTGCACTGATGGACACCCTTATGTTTGAACATGGTGTTCATTATGGACAATCCGTGACTAGCACAGAAGTCCAATAACAAAGCACCACTCGGATTCAGATCGGGGAGGCCATTCCTCCCGATCACGCCTCTCCAGGTGTCACTGCTGTTTCCCACGTGGGTGTTGAAGTCCCCCAGCAGAATAATGGAGTCCCCAGGAGGGGCACCATCCAGCACCCCCGACAGGGACTCCAAGATGGCCGGGTACTCCGCACTACCACTCGGCCCGTAGGCTGAAATGATGGAGAGTCCAGCCCCTCTCGAGGAGACGGGTTCCAGAGCCCATGCTGTGTGTGGAGGCGAGCCCGACTATTTCTAGTCGATATCTCTTGACCTCCCGCACCAGCTCAGGCTCCTTGCCCCCCCAGCGAGGTGACATTCCACGTCCCTAGAGCCAGCCTAAGCATCCGGGGATCAGGCTGCCGAGGTCTCCACCTTCGTCTGCTGCCCAATCCTTTTTGCACCGGTCCCTCACGGTTCCCCCTGCAGGTGGTGGGCCCACTGGGGGATGATCTTGCGTCTCTCGTTCGGGCTTGGCCCGGCCGGGTCCTGCGAGGAGCGACCCAGCCACCAGGCGCTCTCCAACGAGTCCCGACCCCAGGCCTGGCTCCAGGGTGGGACCCCGGCTCCGCCGTACCGGGCGACGTCACATGCCTCAATTTTGTGGTCGTCATGAGGGGTTCTTGAACCGCTCTTTGTCTGACCCGTCACCTAGAGCCTGTTTGCCATGGGAGACCCTACCAGGGGCTTTTAAGCCCCAGACAACATAGCCTCTAGGATCATTTGAGCACTCAAATCCCTCCACCACGTTAAGGTGGCGGTTCAAGGAGGGGAAATGTATAATTTCCTTCTTTTTTTTAAGAAACTGCTTTGGGATTATTTCAATTGTAATGGACATGGAGACGGAAAGAAAAAGGAAAAAAAAACAAGCAACAAAGAGAAAGGTGGGGCAAAAAGGAAAAAGGGAGAGATGGACAAAATAATAAAGAACAGAAAGAATGGCGAACAGAATACAAGATATCACCCTAGAAGACTGCTTCTACACCTGCAGAAACATATATAACAACAGCATTGTTACAGAAAAGTGCAGGGTACTAATGAATGCAAGATGGATTTAGTGGTAACGGTGGCTCAATATATGACATCTGTGTATCTGTTAAGCGTGCTTGTGTAAATAAGGTTTCTCCATAAAAATATGCAATAGCGAGTGTGAAGAGCCATGGACCTGCGCCCCTGGACCCGAGACAGACACTGAGGAGATCTGAGCAACAGACAAAGGCCCCCCAGAGCACGGGACCCTGAGAGGACCACCGCAACTACCCCAGAGAAGAGCAGAGGAGAGCCCCAGCAGCAGACACGGGAGCAGCACAAGACCAAACCCGACAATAAAATAGGTACACACACTCACAATCACAGATTCCCACCCACATGCGTACACATACAAACACTCACACCCAACGTAAAGACACACAACAATTGACATTAACATATTTCACACTCCCCATACATACTCTGTACTCCCAGGTCCAGGTACCGATATTCCAGAGGGGCAACTAGTCCCCAGACCCAGGAGGCGGTCCCCTTCCTTGCGGGGTGGAGACGGGCAGACCGCCCCAGCACCAGCCCGGACTAGTACTGGCCATGAAGAACCATTTTTTTAATGGTCTTTTTGCACAACAGTGTTTTAACACAAAGTAGTGCACGACATGAAGTAGAAGGAAAATTACCGTTTTCTAAATGCTTTACAAACAAACTATACAAATCTGAAACATGTGATGTGCATTTGTTTTCAACCCTCTTTACTCCAATGCCCCTAAATAAAATCCAGAGCAACCAACAGCCTTTAGACATCACCAAATTAATATGTAGAGTTCAACTGTGTGTAACTTATGAATCTGGCAGTTCTGTAAAGGCCTCAGAGTTGTTTTTAGAGAACATCACCGACAGCATCATGGAGACCAAAGAACACAGCAGACAGGTCAGGGAGAAGGTTGTGAAGAAGTTTAAGGCAGAATTAGTTCATAAAACAATTTCCCAAGCTGTGAACATCTCACAAAGTGATGTTCATTCCATCATCTAAAAATGGAACAGCTAGAAAACCGCCAAGACATGGCCGTCTTTATTTAGTTGGATTGTCCTTTTGTGGGAGGTATTGTCTCAACACTGTTTGTCTTTAGAAGACAGTTCTTCTGATGTGCCACAGAATACAGGGCCAAATTTATTTGTCTTGTGAGTTCAAATATGATCAATCCTTCTGCAGACTGGCTAGCCCCACCTTTAAGCAGATTCTCATGCAAATGAATCCCATTAACCTTTAAAGTAGTGTTTGCCAACTCAATTATGGCCTAATCCTTTTCGCACAGACTGAAGTGTGAATTGGAGAGCAGCAGACAGCGCCATGACTGATGTTTCCAACTCTACTGGGAACTGTCTGGGCCTCCATTATTATAAGGGAATACAAAGTCCCAACTATGACAGATCATCTCCAAAGAAAACTGCTTAGGCTCCACAGAACCACAAACTCGCAATCAGTTTAGGCACAAGCCGCATTTTAACTGCCTCTCATCCGAATTTGCATACCGTGGGTATGATAAGCAGGCAGCCGCTTGAACATGTGGAGCGGCTTGTTATTTTAAAGTCGAGGCAAGCTGTGCGTATTGAACTAGCCGACAAAGAGCGTAAAAGCAGAATAAACAGATTCCAAATGCAAACATCCCACTCTGCACCTGCCTCATTTAGCATCACAGCGTTTCAGTGTCTACTTCCTGCTCACCATTTACCCATAACCCTCTGCACTGTGTACTGGTTACTATGTTTCAGTCTTGGTTAAAGTCACAATTGAGAAGGCAGGTATGAGGTTCTCATTCTCTAAACCCTAAATATCTAGATGCCATGGATTTGTTAAAGAAATGTAAAAAAATATAACACAATAAGTACTTTTATTTTATAACAAAAACAATTATCCAAGACAATAGAACATAAATCTAAACAGTAAAACATACTGGTTACTGTAATATTGCTAATCTACTGTTGCATCTCAATAATTTTAGAATGTCAATAAAAAACAAAAATTGAGTCAAAAATGAAACTTATATGATCAAGATCATACAACACCATCCATGAGGAGTGAAAGTCATTGCTTTTAAGGGTGGTTGTTTATATAGTGGTGTTTCCAAGCATATCAATGGAAAGTTGAGTGGAAGGAGCCATATCATTAAGTACTTAAACCATTGCGTGTCTGTTTATTTTTCTTTAGTTAAGCATTTTCAGGAAAGATGGTGATATTAGTTTGGTCGCAAAACTCTTTAGATATAAAATATGTTATTGAATTGCATATATTACTGTCTGACAACTTTGTAATACAGCCCATCTCCATCAGTTGTGGTTCTGATCTTTGTATGACCCTGCTGACTCGAATGAAATGTAGATATGATTTAACATGTACAAAACATTGCTCTATCAGGTATGAACTGACGTAGGATCTTTTTCAGGTACAAAATGACCTAAAACTATGAAGGCATGAAATGGCGAAGAGGTGAAATGACCAGCGCCTATTTTGAGAACATGACTGTAAATAAGAATAAAGACATCAAACATCAAAACAACCAAATTTGCCTTGTAAATGAAGGGAAAAGTGCAGTAGTGTTCTTTTAGCCAGCTGTCCAGATATGTGGAGCAATAAGTGGGGGAGGGGCAGTGATGTGTTACTCCATTCATACTCCATATCATCCCTAACCTTTTTTATGACTGCATCAATGTATACATCCCATCCTTGTCTATCTTGAAAGGTGTTACAGAGGTAAAGTTTTACTTACTTACAGCTGGAGAAAACTCCAATCACCCAGGCTTTTTCTCTTTCATCTCGTTAAAAAGACTTTAAACCTCAGGAATGTTATGACAGAAAGTTTTAGCTGCTCTAAAACTGTAACTTTGTGGAACTTTGGCCAATGCCAAGAATGCAGCAGCAGGGTGGCGGCCAAAAACGACCATCACCTGACAGATGCACCAAAACAGGACGAAGAGTTGGACGTCTCTTCTTTAGTGTCGCTAATAAATAGTCCACCTCAGCAGCCGACATCCTGCTCCCACCGGTTGCTACCTTTTCTCTACTTTGTTCCTTTATCTCTCTGAACACCACTACTCATCCCATAATTGCCTTTGACATTCAGCAGCCTCCCACTGGGCATGGTGAAGTGATGGTAAACAAAAGGGAGACACTGCGCAGTGGGTTCAACAGATGCTGGATGGAAACCGTTCTCCTCTTTGTTTGTTCTTGCTTTGGATCTGGTGAAATTCTAAACTTTTAATCACCTCTGTGTTGAAAGAGGGCTGATAAGAAGCTCTGAAGGGACAAAGGACAAATATATGACTTCAGAGGACATTAAACTGACAAACTGTATAAGCCTGGCTGTAAAGCCCGTCTTTAACCTAAAATCTAATTATCTAATCCTCCATTAGAATACTCTGACTGTAAACAGATCTCGGTGTTCACACAACATGAGGTACCTGGAGCCCACATACACACAAAGCAAAGGTTTCCTTTCAAGCTCATCGGGGAGATCATTTTGCCAAAAGGAAAATAATCTGTTGCTGGGCAGCTGCTGTGCTGTGTTTGAGTGTGTGTATTCTGTGTTGAAACAGTAGTCCACCTGTTGCAATAAGTGGGCCAAGAGTCACTTGCAGTGCCGCTCTCATGTTTGCTGAGTGAGGATAAGCAAAGTGTGTAAGTGTGTGTGCCCCACTGTAAAAACTTGTACCCTGGACCAGCTGGGATTTGCCGGCTGTCGTTCCAACTGGAACACTGCCTGTATTCACTGAACGGCCTTGTTCCTCTTTCAGTTCCTCTTCCACTTTTTGTCTTCCTCAGCTCCTGCTTTGTCTGCTGTTCATAACTGACACGAGCCTTTAAGAAATATATATTTTTCAGAATCCTAAAATCAATGTAACTGCAGCATATTCTGATAATTTCTTTACTTTTTAGGTGGATCAGATGTGAAATAACTTTTAGTTAGTAATCTGAGATTTCCTCTTGTTTCCCTGTAGTATAAATGTGACTTAATGAGTCCCATTTTCCTAAGCCACCCTTCCAAATGGAAAAGACAAAAGAACATGCCATTTAAGTGAGCCAGCTGTTTGGTGATCATCATAAAGAAAGGCAGGGTAAGATTATTTGTAGAGTACCATTAATACACAAGGTAATTCAAAGTGCTTTACAGACATAAAGGCAAGAAATGCATAGAACTGTCACACAAAAAAATTATAAAATGCCAATTTAAAGCTAATCAAAAGTTACGACATGATAGAAATTACCTGATAAAGCAATCGTTATGGTAAAGCTGCAGTAAACACTGATGTTTTCAGTCCTGATCTCAGGTTTCCAAGAACTTGGTTCCAGAGCGAAGTAGCCTAAAACTACATGCTGCTTCCCTTTGCGCATCTCTTGCTGAAGGAATGCTGAGTAAACAGTTCTCTGATGGCCTTGTATTTCTACAGTGCCTCATGGACCAATAACATGATTTTAAATTATACTATTTTACAAACAAAGAGCCAGTTCAGTCATTTAAAGCTTGGTATGATAGGATCCATTTCCCTGTTTTTGGTCAGGACTCTGAAAGCAGCATTTTGGATGATCTCCAGTTGATTGACTTTTTACAGAGACCAGTAAAGACACCATAACAATGATCTAACCTTCTGGAAATTAAAATATAATTCAAATTCAGGTCTGAGTCCATGATGACACCAGGTTTTTTTTGCATGATCTGTGGTCTATTGTCTCAAGTCTGCTTGAATGCTGATCTTGCATTTTTGGGACCAAAAGCAATGACTTCTGTCTTCTCTGCATTAAGGTTAAAGACATTTTGACCCATATACTCATGGACATTTTGGACACACCAACTCAGTTTCAGTCTCACTCAGAGTGATCCAAAAATTTTAAATTGTATGTCCTCAGGATATATATTTTAGGAGATTATGTCTTGCTCCAAAATCAGAGCTCGGGGAACCATGTAGATGTTGGAAAACTAAGAGGTCCGAGAATGGAGCCTTGATGAACCCCACGTCATCTTTATTTGCTTTGATTTATAATTACCAAATGACAGAGACTCAGTAAAAACACAGACAATACTGTGCAAACGTTTTAGGCAGGTGTGAAAAAATGCTATAAACAATAAATGCTTTCAAAAATGGAAGTGGTAATAATTTATTTTCATCAATCAACAAAATGCAGTGAATGAACAAAAGAGAAATCTAAATTAAATCAATATTTGGTGTGACCACCCTTTGCCTTCAAAACAGCATCCATACTTCTAGGTAGACTTGCCTATAGTTTTTGAAGGAACGTGGCTGGTAGGTTGTTTCAAACAACTAGGAGAACTAACCCCAGATCTTCTGTGGATGTAGGCTTTCTCACATCCTTCTGTCTCTTCATGTAATCCCAGACACACTTGATATTGTTGAGATCAGGGCTCTGTGGGGGCCAGACAATCACTTCCAGTAAGTCTTGTTCTTCTTTATGCTGAAGATAGTTCTTAATGGCTATGGTTGTATGTTTAGGTTCACTCACTTAGCATTTTGTAAATTGATGAAAAATAAAGATTCATCATTTATATTTCTGAAAGCATTCTTTGTTTACAGCATTTTTTTCACACCTGCTTAAAACTTTTGCACAGTAGTGTAGGTTTTGATAGATTGCTCTTAAGACGGATGTCATTCAAAACCTTGACCAATGCAGACTCAGCACTGTGATGGGGTCGAAAATCCGACTGGCAAAAGGAATAGCTTTTTCCTCAAAATCACACAGGCAGTGAGAGTCCAGACCTCAACCCGACAGAACACCTGTGGGATGAATTAGAGCAGAGACTGAGACTCAGGCCTTCTCATCCAACATCAGTCTATGACCTTACAAATGTGCTTTTGGAAGAATGGTCAAATTTCCATGAACACTCTCCTAAACCTAATGGACATCCTTCCCAGAAGAGTTGAAGCTGATGTAGCTGCAAAGGCTGGACTTATATCTTGGACTATCATATTGAACCCTATGGATTAAGAGTGGGATGTCACTTCATGCGTAACTTAAGGCTGGTGAGCGAATACTTTTGGCAGCATAGTGTATTTTGCAAACAGGGAGACCAACCAATAATGCTATACATTATACTTAATAAAACCAGTTTCTTGCAGTAAGTTATATCGTATTGGGTGAATATACAATATTCATTATTTACTCGTTATTAATTTGGAATCGATTATTGTCAATACATTTCAATAGGAAAAACTGGTCATAAGAGCAATCACACTGAAACGCTCTTTGTCTGTCCCATCATCCAGAACCTATTTGCCATGGGAGACACTACCAGGGGCATTCAGTGCCAGACAACAAAGCCTCTGGGGGTCATCTGACCACTTAAACCCCTCCACCATGTTAAGGTTGCGATTTGCACCTTGTTTTGTCCAAAAACGTGCCACAAAACGTCATCCAGTTAGGTGGAGCCGGGGCACCACTATGGAACAAGGCCTGGGATCAGGTCTCATCGGTGAGCACCTGGTGGCTGGGTTACTCCTTGCGGGGCTTGGTCAAGCCAAGCCCAAACAAGTGATGCGAGGCCATCCCTCAGTGGCCCCACAGCCTGCATGGGCAACCATGAGGGACCGGTCCAAAGAAGATTGGACAGCGGTCGAAAGCAAAGACCTTGGCAACCTGTTCCCCAGATGCTCAAACTGGCTCTAGGGATGGGGAATGTCATCGGCAGTGGACACCGGCAGCAAGGGACGCCAAGATGAAGGAGGAGTCCTATTGTGCCTGACTGGTTTGTGGGACTCCTGATGCAGTCGGGGACAGTGCCCCTGTACTGTTAGCCCACCGGAGGGTGTGTTCCAATTACAGGGGAATCACACTCCTCAGCCTCCCCAGGAAAGCCTATGCCAGGTTGTTGGAGAGGAGAGCCCGGTTGGTAGTCCAACCTCGGCTTCAGGAGGAGCAGTGCGGTTTTCGTCCTGGCCGTGGAATACTGGACCAGCTATACACCTTTCACAGGGTGCTCAAGGGTTTATGGGTGTTTACCCAACCGGTCCACATGTACCTTGTGGGCCTAAGGAAAGCATTTGACCGTGTACCTCCTTGTGTCCTGTGGGATGTGCTCCAGGAGTATGGAGTCCGGGGCTCTCTATTGGGGGCCATTTGGTTAGTCTACTTTTCTACACTCACCTATGGTCATGAACTTTGGGTCATTACTGAAAGAACGAGATCCCAGATACAAGTGACTGAAATTAACTTCCTCCGCAGGGTGGCCGGGCACTCCTTTAGAGATAGGGTGACGAGCTTGGCCATCCAGGAGGGTTATGGAGTGAAGCCGTTGCTCCTTCACATCATTAGGAGTCAGCTGAGGTGGCTTGGGCATTTGTTTTGAATGACCCCTGGACGCCTCCCTCGAGAGGAGGCCCAAGGCATGGGCCAGGACACACTGGAGGAACTATGTCTCCTGGCTTGCCTGGGAAAGCCTTGGGCTCCCCCCAGAAGAGCTGGAGGAGGTGTCCGGGGAGAGGGAAGTCTGGATGTCTCTGTTGAGACTGCTGCCCCTGCGACCCGGTCCTGGATAAGCGGAAGACGATGAGTACGAGTACGAGCAATTAAACTCGTGGTGCCACTGTACAGCTTTATTTTCAGCTCTTCCCAAATACAACCAGTACTTTAAAGTATAATTGAACTTGCTAATAAAACTGCTCTAGCAAAATACCAGCTAGAGTTCCAGTTTGCCACATGACATGTAGGGGACATAGTAAATATGCAAGAAGGTTCACTGGTCAGATGAGACCAAAATTTTACTTGTGTGAAAACTAACACTGCAGATCATCTTGAAGAAGCCAACCTCATGGTGGTGGCAGCATCATGCTGTGGGGTATACAAGCAGGTGAACACAATCTTCTGGGGAACAGCTCTTTCAATGCAAAAACAAAAGTAAAGTAAATTAAACGATAATTAGGCTATATTTAAAGGTTCTCTGCTTCTTTTCACTCAAAGGTAATTTTGTGATACAAAATGTTGCCTCCACTGGTTCATGTGCCTATAAGAGCCAGTGGGTAAATAGAGGGGATTGACGATGAGTACGAGTACGAGCAATTAAACCCGTGGTGCCACTGTCCTCTCACACAGGCCCATGTCTGGAAATGAACTATGGACTCTTCATTCATATTTGCCCCCCTATTAAAGCCTTGTAGCTCCAGAGAATTCAGCTGAAGTATTTCAGTACCCCAGCAGCCCCTGTAAAGTTAGATTTTAGACTTCTTTTGAATGTTTCGTGCTTGTGCTCAATACACAAATGGAAACATTCCCATGGCAGTGTTTCCCAACATCCAACACACATTCTTCTCATTAAAAGGTGCTCTTATCTCCCCTCCTGAGCGGAGTTAACCGAGAGCCACGTTGTGAAAACAATTCCAGGCTCTGCTTTATCTTCCACATATGTGTGTGCTTGTGACAACTTTGTGCTTTCTGGAAACAGGTGTGAACTCGCCCAGCACCTGTTCCCTCGGCTGAGTCAGGTTACCATGACTCTCTGTCTCCGTCTGGGTGTACCTTCTCATTCTGGCTCCCTACATCCATCAACTCATTCACTTACTCTTTTAAATAAAAGATACAGACACCGCAGTTACTTATAACTCACCTGGCCGCTGTCAAGCTACAACTGTTTATTGTGGTTACAGGTGTGTATGTGTATATGTGCGTGTGTGTGTGTATACATTTACTTCAAACGCAGTCTCTGAGGAGGCACTTAATAAAATTAATATAACCTCACATTACCATTTTCATTAAGGGTAATTAAATCCTTTAAATAGCCCTCTCTAAAAGACACACACACACAGCTGCGCTGTATGCTTCCAGTCATCCTACATATATAATTAAAGCTAAGTCACTTTAAACTTAATTTTATTTGAGCTGGATGACCTGCTGTTAAATACGCACAGTAACCAAAGTTGAGAAGATGCCCAAAACCTGTCTGTTTAAAAACTGATTCAGCTGGAAAACTGCGTTCATCCTAAACCTTAGACATGATTCTAACATTTTCCAAAACCTTCCTCTTTCCAAAATAATAATTATTTTTGAGTTAAAGTTTAAGGTGAATGTATAAAAACCTTTTAATCTAGGGATGGATGGATGGATGGAGGGATGGAGGGAGGGAGGGATGGATGGATGGATGGATGGATGATTGTTAGATGTACAGTATAATTATTAGATGTATAAGTGGTTGAACAATGGATAATCAATGAAAAGAAAGATGGATGGATGAATGAATGAACAATTGACAAACTGACAGATGGAGAGGTTTATTGGGTGAACATTAGGCATTGCAATAACTCCTGGGATGCAATATTGGTAGGCTGTAATGTTCAACCACGCACTAGTTGGATGCCTTCTCACCATCTTTGACGCAAACACCTGATATAGCCAACTGATGACTGAGATGCTATAGATCACATAATGCATAGTGGCCATTGTGATAATATAAACTAAAGAGAAGGGTAAGAAAAATATGGACTCATCATAATCAATATTGTTATCGCGATAGTCACATATTGTTATCTTCATAGCATAATTGTCTAAGTCATTTTTTGGGTTATATGACTTAGGCAAGTATGCTATGAGGCTAATGATAAACGTTATCACAATTGTGTGTTTTCCTCATATCGTGCAATCTTACTCTTTTGGTTTATATACATGTGAATTCAATAGTCATTACATTTTCTCTCTTTTCCATCCATTTCATCTTTCTGCTCCACGCACTAGACTCGTATGAGTGCAAACCTGTTGGCCAAGTTCACACGATCAGGGTGAATTCCAGACAGCACGGTAATTCTTCAAGGGATTAGAGTGCTCTGCTGAGGCTTGCCTGCATCTGTGTGAGTGTGTTTAAGGCTCAGATGAAACAGAAAAGAGGTCAGCAGTCACCGCCAAGAAGGCCACCAGGCAGGAAAGAGGGGGTTCTAACACCCCCAACAAGGAATGATGATACCTGCCTAAAGTGTCTCTCTGCAAACAGGTAAAGACCTTGATACTAATGCAGCCTGCCTTTGTTGCCCCTGATATTAATTTTCACATGCTGAATCCAGTGTTACCATCTGCGGTGAGAACATCTCTTCTGAAAATACAGTTATAGTAATAGGGTTGATAGGGTCTTTATTTCCCCAGACTTCAAGTTCTCTTGCCATTTTTGAGTCCTTTAATACAGCATTTAACAAAGAATTTACAAGCATAATTTCTGTCAGGGTCAGATTAAAAAACAAAACTAAACCAATACTTTACATACATCTAATGCTTAAAAAATGGCGGGCAGTTTTGTGCCCAAATATCTTGTAAAATCCGAACAAAACAGGAAGAGAATTTCCAGCAAAATTTCCTTTTTTCTCCTGCTAAGGACAAAAGAGAACATTCCCAAACTGTATGCAGTTTCATCAAATGTCCTGCTGCTACATATCTGTTACATTTAGAAGCAGAAAATCTAGTTTAAAAACTGAAAAAATGACAAAAACTTTACATGTTTCCAGAAACTATATAGATTGATTAAGCTTGGCACGAATAGGTAACAAAAATGTTAGAACATAAAAAAGACCTCTCCCACAGCATGTTGCTGCCCACATTATGTCACAGGAACCACGGAAAACTCCACCCTTTGAACAACAGAACGGAGCTGATTCCTCCTGCGAGCAACAAACTTCGAACAGTGTCAACATGATCCTTTAAAAGCGAGGGGCAAACACCCTAAAAACAAATGGCTGTGCCAAACTCAGACGACTCCAGACGGATTAAAGTATGAGTAAAACAGCAGTAACGTGGCTAGGCACACACATTTCAGGCCATATGTGGCGTGCGGTGTAGGCAGACTGGCGGTCAGAAACAGGGGGTATTGAGGTTTAGGCCTGCCTGTGGCCTTTAAGCCACTTGGGGCTAACAGGATTAGGAGGCAGGCTTACTAAAGGGCATGCTGCTGGTGGGACACAGCCACCTCTCTGGATGTTTGAAAGCACATTCAGAGGTGAAACGGGCTGCAACCAGAGAACTCGCCAGCTTTCGTCGGCATGTGTCCATCCTGCTGCGACAGCTAATCTGGCTGTCACCCAAACACCTCCATCCCTTTAGAAGTACAGGGGAACAAAGTATGTAAACCTTTGTTTATCCAGATAAAACCTGATTGAGATTTAAAATCTATTTTTCCAAAAGAGACCTGGCAAGACAGCAGCACCATTTACAAGTATGAAAAATTAGATTCATACAGTGACATACAGTCATATAGATTCAAAAGCATAAGATAATAAAATTAACTACATAGTGAAACATGATCCTGTGTTCTACGTCACAGCAGCCGAAACCTTCCTCTGTCACTGCGTTCTTTTTCTCCTCTAATAACTGTGTAACACAGGTGAAGCTGTTATAACATTATTGTACAAAAATGGCAAAGAAACAAAACATGCTTTTTACAAATAGTGAAAGCAGATAGAACATGAATTTAGAAAATATTTTACATGGTTTTCAATTTCTTTTTTACCTATGAAAATCCAAATGCTTCTAGGACTGCTTTTTATTGAGTTCCATCCATTTTCCCATCAACTCTGACCCATGTGGGAAAAACCATCCCCACAGCATGATGCTTCCACCAACAAGTTCCAGCATTGGGGTGAGTTTAGGGTGATGTGCTGCGTCATGTTTTCATCCAATTCCAATAAAATACATTGCAGATTGTGGTTCTAATGTGTTCAAGTTGTTTTACTTTGTTCAACAGAGATTGATCACTAAAAATCTGGGATCTGGAAAAATAAAAACATTTATGTACACCCACCCAACCAAACGCACGCACGCACGCACACACACTCTCTGCCCACTGTGTGAGCTGGCAGACAGATACTCACGTTTAAGGAAACGATTACGGACCCATTTATTCTGTTTGCGGGCGTAGCGCTTTGTGCCAATTTTCAAAGCTTCTATACCTGAAAACAGTTCAAAGGGGGAAAGGTGAGGCGGAAACAGAAAAAGAGCAAACCCTTTGATTGATCAGGCAATCATTCCACAAACCAGTGAGTCTCAAGTCTGATAAAGTATTTCTCTCGACCTTTGTCTCTTAGTTTGTCTTTCTCCTGCTGACTGCTGCTTTCCGGAGCAGTCAGGTAGTCATGAAACTCCTTCATACCGATCGACTGGAAAATCCCGTGTTGATAGTCTTGACTGTAGGAAGCAGAGGACACATAACCCATCAAAATGCAAACTTTCCTCCTCTTGTTGTGACATTTATGAACACCCAGTGGTGACTGAGTTACCCTTATCCTCCCCTCCATCACTCCTTCCAACCCCAAATGCAAATGTAAATGCTCCCAGGGATAGAGTGCCTCACAGTAAAAGAAAAAACATCTCAACGTAGAAGACCTGAAGACCTAGAGGTGGTTAAACTCGGCATGATAAGAGTGATGTGAGTTTGGGGCAGAACTTGGCAGTCGGAGGACATGGAACATCTCTATAAATGTCAGCTCATCTAACCCAGGGGTTCCCAAACATTTCAGCCTGTGAGCCCCAAAATATCATAATTATTTCACTCTATATTTATTTATAAGAAATAAAAATAGACTTTCATAATTTAATGGTATATTTAATTATTAAATATTCGTACTCGTAGTCTTCCGCTTTATCCGGGACCGGGTCGCGGGGGCAGCAGACTCAGCAGAGACGCCCAATCATCCCTCTCCCCAGACACCTCCTCCAGCTCCTCCAGGGGGAGCCCAAGGCGTTCCCAGGCCAGCCGAGAGACATAGTCCCTCCAGCGTGTCCTGGGCCGTCCCCTGGGCCTCCTCCCAGTGGGACGTGCCTGGAACACCTCCCGAGGAAGGCGTCCAGGAGGCATCCAGTATAGATGCCCGAGCCACCTCAACTGGCTCCTCTCGATGTGGAGGAGCAGCGGCTCTACTCCGAGCCCCTCCCGGATGGCCGAGCTCCTCACCCTATCTCTAATGGAGTGCCCGGCCACCCTACGGAGGAAGCTTTTTGGCTCAGCTCTCTCTTCACTTATTTTATTGTTTAATATTGTATTAAACAATAAAATAATTGAAAAGGACATTTAATAGAACATTTATTTATTTCATGGTATATTTATTTATTTATTTCAATTTGTCTCTTTTGCCACTCCAAACACCTCAGGGGTCACATCACAATGACTCTGAAAATCATCTTGTGACCCCCCGGTGGGTCCCGACCCCCACTTTGGGAACCCCTGATCTAACCATAATCTAACCAAAGAAGTCTGTGTAGCTTGATCTACCACTTTCTACTTTTACTCCACCAGTAATAACTCCACAACTTGAACTAGATGTTATATTTCAGGAAACAGACCGGGTCAGACATTGGATGGTTATCAAAACAGTGGACATTGGTTGTGTTGTCATTTATCCTTTCACCTATATATCCATCCTTTTATTGTCTATACCGGCTTGTCATGGGGGGCAGCTGGTGCCCATCTCCAGTGGTCAACGGGGGATAGGCAGGGTACACACTGGACAGGTTGTAGTCCATCATAGAGATGAGATCACAGAACAAACAACAAACAACACTCATACCTAAGGGCAAGTTAGAGTAACCAGTTAACCAAACAGTCAAGTACTTGGACTGTAGGAGGAAGCCAGAGTACCTGGAGAGAATCCAAGCATGCATGGGGGAGACCATGCAAACTCTATGCAGAAAGAGCCTAGGCTGGTGTTTAAATTCAGGAACTTATTGCTGCAAGGCAACAGTGCTGCCAACCGCGCCTCCACGCAGCCCTTCATCCATATCTTTCATGTGAAAATACTTAGGACACCCTGAAACAGCCTGTGTGGTTTTCTACCATATTTGGGTGTGTGGATATTTTCATAAATTTTAACTATACTGAAAAATTCAAGTGATATACATAAAACCAATAAAAACTCAAGAAAAACAACCTTATATATAAATATTTTCAGCATAATGTGAATAAATGCACTTTCTGGTCAAGAATAAATTAGGACAACCCAACATTTATTTCCACTTAAAATAGCAACAATTACACATGACATCAGGTGCTCGTCGAAAAACGTTGCTCCGCTTTTTAAATGACCGGTTTAAATCTAAAAATCTAATAAAGAGTGTAGAAGTTTATACGTCTGGTAACAGATTTAAAGAGGTCTCAAAAGAATCTAAAATAAGACATCCAACTCTAGGGAAAATAGTCTAGAAGGGGAAGACATTCAAAAGTGCCAACAGGCCCAAGTCTGGCTTTTTAAGAACGTTCTCTGAGAGCAGGATGCAGGATGCTCAAAGTGTCCAAAAATCCTAAAATGTTGTCATGGTACCTACAGCAGGTTTCCCTACCATTTTTGTAAAAGTGGATTCCACAATTAGAAAGAGGCTGTGCAAGTTTAACTTCCATGGCGGCTTACAAGGAGGAATCAAAGAAACACATTAGGGGCAGGCTGAAAAATGTTGGACAGATGAGTCTGAAACTGAATTATTTGGATATCAGAACAGAGGACATGTTTGGCATTAACAGAGTGCAGCAGTCCATGAAAAGAACCTCATACCAACTGTAAAGCAGGAAAGTGTCATGGTGTGGGAATGCTTTGCTGCAGAAGGACTTGACCAGCTCACCATCACAGTATCAATCATGAACTGTACGATGCATCAGACGGTGGGACCATCTGACAGAAAAAATAAAGCTGCAGCAGAACTGGACCCTGCAACATGACAATGAGTCACAACATGCCAGTATATCCACCAAGAACTAAGACAAATAAAAACTATGACGAATAATATCAATATAAAAACATTTCTTTTGAAAAAACCTAGTATTAAGTAGGCTGTTCTAATTTCTGCATTTGACTTTACTTATTATTTTAATTGTTTATATAACTTTAGAGGGACAAGGAAGAAGAATTCAAGTAAGCTTAAATGATAAGACCTAAATTACAAGTGAAAAATTATTGGATTGCCAATGATGATAAATAAGAAAAAAAACCATATTGGTGGGCCTCGGTGTCAAAAAAGAACTGTAAAGAAGAGAGAGATAACATTCAACAACATTTAAATGCTTCATATATATGTCATTAAAATAACCTCATAGCCCAGCTATATAACATGGTGTAAAAGGTCACAGGTCATACCCTTCCTGAAGTTCAAATTCAAATTTTTTATTGAATACCAGAGAAAGTGCAGATCTTTCTATAAGCCCCACCTATTGATATGAACTTTCTGTCAGCTTTTTACAATGACAGAATGAGGAGAAATCCCTCAACTCTTTGCCACAAACACAGGGAACGAAAATGTTGCTGGTAGAGATAAACACAGAATCATGGAGGCTTCAGGTTGATTTGCCTCTTTGCCAATTTGCACTCTATTCTTTTTTCCTACTTCTATTTAGTACACATGTATTTTTTTCATGAAATATGGAGACAAAAAAATGCTCAGATTTTTGCTTATTTAATTTAATAGTATTTAATTTTCTTGACATGTTGAATTGCATCATATTCTCATTTATTTTAATTCGGAATCCCTGTTCGGGCCAATTGACTCTTATAAGACATTACACTGGCTGTAATGGTCAGCTTAATCCTTAAGATTCTTTATAGCTTTTAACCTTGATTTTCTAAATATTTCAATAAAGAGGTGACTGAAACATGAATCATGAGGAAACTATAAATATTAGGCTAAAAATGACATCACAGTCATATAAATCATCAATACTTGAACATGTTGGATTATTTCATCAGCAGTAGTAATGGTAGCTGCTCTTCTGGTTTATATCAAAGCAACTAGATCATGTAACACACTTTTTGTTTTTTGGCACTTTCTACACAGCAGTACAGATATTAAAATATTTTTACTATACTGTAATATATGGTGAACACATGGTAATTTGACTTAAGATTTCACCTCAAAGGGTAATATGCTTAAAATGACAAAGTGTCACCGTAAGGAGTCACTCTTTAAAGTATTTATTTTTTGTTTAATTAAACATTAAAATTGATCTATGGATTTAAACCATGCTTTATCCCCAATGCATTTCCTAAGACAATGCTGCAGGTTTTACCACAGCATTAAGATAGCCGTTTTATTTCTTGGTTTTTACTGAAGGGAGCATTAACAACAGCCAAACTGGTGCAGTGAGAAGAAAAGTGACAACTAGTACTACAAAAAATGTTTTACGTTTTAGATACCCAATCCAAAATTCACACACTTGGAAGAAGGAAAACAATAAAACTGGCCAGACGAGAAGAGACAGAAATTTGAGAACAGCTCCAGAGGACAAGAAACGTAGGGAGGAAAAGCGAAGAGACTAAGGGAGGGAGAGACCTGACCTTGATGTCTGGTCACAGCAGCCAGCCAGGGATAGAGACATAAGAGTGGAGGAGAGATAGAGCGCGGCAGAGCGAGAGGCGATTGGGGCGTAAAGTGCACGGATGATCAGATTGCTGAGAGAGCAAAGGATGATGAGGAGCAGGAGATGGGATGGGATGAAGTAGGGAAAGGGAGACAGAAGAAAGAAACCAGCGGCATCGTAAGCGTGAGACCCTACAACCCCACCATGTCACAGACACTAAAGCTTTGGATATCATATAGCTGCCAAAACACATCACATACAGGCGTTGGACAATGAAACTGAAACACCTGTCATTTTAGTGTGGGAGGTTTCATGGCTAAATTGGACCAGCCTGGTAGCCAGTCTTCATTGATTGCACATTGCACCAGCAAGAGCAGAGTGTGAAGGTTCAATTAGCAGGGTAAGAGCACAGTTTTGCTCAAAGTATTGAAATGCACACAACATTATGGGTGACATACCAGAGTTCAAAAGAGGACAAATTGTTGGTGCACGTCTTGCTGGCGCATCTGTGACCAAGACAGCAAGTCTTTGTGATGTATCAAGAGCCACGGTCTCCATGGTAATGTCAGCATACCACCAAGAAGGACAAACCACATCAAACAGGATTAACTGTGGACGCAAGAGGAAGCTGTCTGAAAGGGATGTTTAGGTGCTAACCCGGATTGTATCCACAAAACATAAAACCACGGCTGCCCAAATCACGGCAGAATTAAATGTGCACCTCAACTCTCCTGTTTCCACCAGAACTGTCCGTCGGGAGCTCCACAGGATCAATATACACGGCCGGGCTGCTATAGCCAAACCTTTGGTCACTCATGCCAATGCCAAACGTCGGTTTCAATGGTGCAAGGAGCGCAAATCTTGGGCTGTGGACAATGTAAAACATGTATTGTTCTCTGATGAGTCCACCTTTACTGTTTTCCCCACATCCGGGAGAGTTACGGTGTGGAAAAGCCCCAAAGAAGCGTACCACCCAGACTGTTGCATGTCCAGAGTGAAGCATGGGGGTGGATCAGTGATGGTTTGGGCTGCCATATCATGGCATTCCCTTGGCCCAATACTTGTGCTAGATGGGCGCGTCACTGCCAAGGACTACCGAACCATTCTTGAGGACCATGTGCATCCAATGGTTCAAACATTGTATCCTGAAGGCGGTGCACCAATACACACAGCAAGACTGGTGAAAGATTGGTTTGATGAACATGAAAGTGAAGTTGAACATCTCCCATGGCCTGCACAGTCACCAGATCTAAATATTATTGAGCCACTTTGGGGTGTTTTGGAGGAGCGAGTCAGGAAACCTTTTCCTCCACCAGTATCACGTAGTGACCTGGCCACTATCCTGCAAGAAGAATGGCTTAAAATCCCTCTGACCACTGTGCAGGACTTGTATATGTCATTCCCAAGACGAATTGATGCTGTATTGGCCGCAAAAAGAGGCCCTACACCATACTAATAAATTATTGTGGTCTAAAACCAGGTGTTTCAGTTTCATTGTCCAACCCCTGTACTGTATGCTTAATTTAATATGGAAGCCCACAGAGACGATCAAACTTTATACAGAATGAACAAAACCATGGCATTAACAATGAAATATAGAAAGAGATTTCCATATAAAAAGAAAACAGAAATGCATAAAGAAATCGGCTGGTGACCAAAAATAGACAAGTTTCAGTTTGATTGGCCCTGACCAATTATGGGCTGGTCGAAGGCTAAAAAATTTGATCTTTTTCCAATCACTGTACGCATGATACTAAGCGCTACCAGGACACGCTGTCACCGACTGAAAAAGACTGAAAGCTGTTTTCAGTATCAGTGAGGCTGTTAGGACAGAAGTCAGATGATGCACAAAGATGGAAGAATCTACTTAAAGAGAGGCTATATTTTCTGTGTTTTATTTAGGCTGGAAGAGAGCGAGAGAGAGCAAGACTTTTCGCAGGTAACAGAAAGGTTGAGGTGTTACAGCAAAGCAGCTACCAGTTACGCTTTTGAACTTTCAACTTCAGCCCGTTGGCTACATTATGTAGAAAATACACATGGAGGCTGTTATTTCAGTTTTGGCAGCCATGTTAATGGCCTAAATAAAACGCAATACATAAAAAATTATTAAAATTTAAAAATAAAAATTGCAATTCTTTAATCAGTTTTTGTATTATAGTATAATCCTGTTTCATGAAGAATTCTTGCTCACACTGTGACGGCTTCTCTGCTCCTAGTATAAATAATTTAAAGTACTGTGCAAAAGTTTCAGGCAGGTGCGAAAAATGCTGTAAACAAAGAATGCTTTCAGAAATTTAAATGATTGTTTATTTTTATCAGTTTACAAAATGCTATTTGAGCGAGCCCAAACATACAGCCAAAGTCATTAAGAACTATCTTCAGCATAAAGAAGAACAAGTATTACTGTGGTATGGCCCCCACAGAGCCCTGATCTCAACATCATGGAGTGTTTCTGGGATTACATGAAGAGACAGAAGGATGTAAGAAAGCCTAAATCCACAGAAGATCTGTGGTTAGTTCTCCAAGATGTTTGAAACAACCTACCAGCCGAGTTCCTTCAAAAACTGTGTGCAAGTGTACCTAGAAGAACTGATGCTTTTTTGAAGGCAAAGGGTGGTCACACCAAATATTGATTTGATGTAGATTTCTCTTTTGTTCATTCACTGCATTTTGTTGACTGATGAAAATAAATGATTAACACTTCCATTTTTGAAAGCATTCTTTGTTTACAGAATTTTTTCATACCTGCCTAAAACGTTTGCACAGTACTGTATATACATACAGGTAGATCTAGAAAAATATGAATATTGTGTAAACATGCGATATTTTTTGCCAGTCATTTCAAACACTGAAACTGTTATTTTAAAGAGATTCATTCCACATAAAGTAAAATATTGCAAGCTTTAATTTCTTGTAATATTGATAAAATTCAGTGTCTCTGCCTTGTTGGGTCTGGTATATCTCATGTTTCTCTTTAGAACAGCCCATAGATTTTCTATGAGGTTCAGATCAGGGGAGTTTGCTGGCCAAAAATGAACAGGAACACCATGGTCATTGAACCAGCTTTTGGTACCTTTGGCAGTTTGGGCAGGTACCAAGTCCTGCTGGAAAATAAAATCAGCATCTCCATACAGCTTGCCAGCAGAGGGAGGCATGAAGTGCTCTAGAATTTCATGGTAGATGGCTGCATTGACTGTGAACTTCAGAAAACACAGTAGATCAACACCAGCAGATGACATGGCACTCCAAACCATCACTGACTGTGGAAACTTCACACTGGACATCAAGCAACGTGGAATCTGTGCATCTCCACTCTTCCTCCAGACTCTAGGACCTTGATTTCCAAATGAACTGCAGAATTTACTTTCATCTGAAAACAGGACTTTGGACCATTGAGCAGCAGGCCAGTTCCTTTTCACTTTAACCCAGGTGAGACGCTTCTGAGGTTGTCTCTGGTTTAGGAGTGGCTTGACACAAGGAATGCAACATTTGTAGCCCATGTCTAGTATACCAACTGCAGCCTCAGTCCACTCTTTGTTAAGCTCCCCCAAATTCTTGAAAGGATTTTGCTTGACAATCCTCTCAATGTTGTGGTTCTCCCTGTTGCACCTTTTCCTACCGCACTTCTTCCTTCCACTCAATTTTATGTCAATATGCTTGGATACAGAACTCTGTGAATAACCAGCTTCTGCTGCAATGATATTTTGTGGCTTACCCTCCTTGTGAAGGGTGTCGATGACTGTCTTCTGGACATCTGTCCAGTCAGCAGTCTTCCCCATGACTGTGTAGCCTACTGACACAGAGGGAGAGACTGTTTAAAGGCTCAGAAAACCTTTGCAGGTGTTTTGAGTTAATTAGTTGATTACAGTGTGACACCACTAGTGTCCAGTAATGAACTTTTCACAGTGTTCTAATTATTTGAGATACTGAATTTTGGATTATCTTTACCTATAAGCCATAATCATCAAATTTACAAAAAACAAAACCTTGATATATATATATATATATATATATATATATATATCTGTGTAATGATTCTATAAAGAGTTTCACTTTCTGACATGACGGGCAAAAAAGTTGCACTTTTATGCAATATTCTAATTTTTTGAGATTTATCTAATAAGGAAGCTTTGCAAAAACTTGAGATTTGAAATCAGACACATAAATCTAATGTGTGGAACTCTGAGAAAGAAAACTTAATTTAGAAATGTCCTGGAGGAGAGTAACAGAGCTTGTAGCTAGAAGTAAAAATACCACTTGCTGGATCAATTTTCTGAGTGCTTGCAAGCGGGAAAGTCAATCTTGGCATTTTCCATCTTGCCTCGAACTTGGAATTCAAGGACGATCACTGCGATTCTTCTTCCATTACTATGGTTTTGATTAAAATGTAGAAAATTAGATATACTCTTCAATTGTATCAATAACTGAAAACAGAGTCTGGTTGTACTAGGCGTAGCAAAGGGCATGTCTTTGTCAATTATGTGAATTACCCAAAGCACGCAGAATACATTTTGGATTATTTTAACTGAATCCTGATTAGAAAATAATTTTTCATTACTGTGTATTCTGTCATTGGGTCCCATACCAGTGTTTCCTTGGGAAGGCAGAGCTGCAAGGACGTTGAGAAGCATGCAGACACATCCCAGTTCTGTTTCATTCCTTCCTGACTGCCAGTGGCAGTAAACAAAGTGGATATGTCTCCTCGCGTTCCGCGCAGGTCGAGATTAAGTGTAAGCAAAGTCACGCACGTGACACGTAGCCCACCTGAGGTTGCGTCTGTAAGTAGCACGTGGAAGGCTACGTTCGCTCTGGGATCTTCTCGCCAGGGGAGAAGTTCTGAGTGACCAGTGTGACTGGCAGTCATCCAGGAATTCACAGAACCATAGTTACAGCGTAACTTCCGTTATCTACAGGAAAACAGCAACCCTGCATCCCGCTCAAACGAACCCACCAAGCCATGGAGAAAGTGAAACAATCCCGATAAAGCCAGACTGAGTCTTGTGACCTTTCATATTTTAGTCACGCCTGACAGATGACTCTGATCAGCAGTGGTAGCTTTGAGAGTTATCAGAGGGAGCTGCCTAGAAGTTGACTCTGAAGGTTATTTGCTTGCTTTGAAGAACATTTGAAAAATAAGGACAAAGCAATGAGATAAGGTTTCTTGCAAAAGTATTCATACCATTTGGATCTTTTTACGCTTTGTCACGTTGCAACCACAAACTTCAATGGATTCTGTGTGATAGACACAACATTTTTCACAAAATAAAACCTAAAATGTGCCTTTGTTTTTTACTATGATGTCCCTGAATAAACCATATCACAAGCTTACCGAGTACTGTTCAATCCATCATCCAAAAATGAAATTACAGAAGAACTACAATCCTGCCAAGACGTGGCCATCCACCTAAACCGAGATGCAAGGAGAGCAATAATCAGACAAGCAGCCAAAAGGCCCCTGGTAACACTGGAAGAGCTGCAGAGATCCATAACTCAGGTAGGAGAAACTGTAGACAGGACAACTATTAGTTGGGAATTCCACAAATCTGTCAAGAAGAAGCCATCATTGAGAGAAAGCCATAAGAAGTCCTGCTTAAGGTTTGCCACAAGCGATGTTGAGGACAGAGTTGACATGTGGACGATGATGATCGGGTCCAATAAGAGCAAAGCTAAACTTTCTAGCATTCATGCAAAATGCTACATGTGTCTTGCAATCAGAAGGTTGTGGGTTCGATTCCAGCTTCCTCCTGCCATATGTCGATGTACCCCTGGGCAAGGCACTTAACCTCAAGTTGCCTACCGATCTGCGTATCAGTGTATGAATGTGTGAGCGTTAGTGAGTGCGATTGGGTGAATGTGGCTCTAGTGTAAAGCGCTTTGAGTGGTCTGTATGGCTGGAAAAGCGCTACATAAGTTCAGTCCATTTACCATTTTCTTTAGCAGGGACAAAGACGCTGGCACCTAGTTGATGGGAAGATGAGACTGGGGCCAGAGGTTCACCTTGGATCACAAAACCTACCCTAAATACATTACAGACCAAACGTTTGGACACACCTACTCATTCAAAGAGTTGTCTTTATTTTCATGACTATGAATATTGTAGCTTCATGCTGAAGGCATCAAAACTATGAATTAACACATGTGGAATTATATACTGAACAAAAAAGTGTGAAACAACTGAAAATATGTCTCATACTCTAGGTTCTTCAATGTAGCCACCTTTTGCTTAGATTACTGCTCCGCACACTCTTGGCATTCTGTTGATGAGCTTCAAGAGGTAGTCACCTGAAATGGTTTTCCAACCGTCTTGAAGGAGTTCCCAGAGATGCTTAGCACTTGTTGGCCCTTTTGCCTTCACTCTGCGGTCCAGTTCACCCCAAACCATCTCAATTGGGTTCAGGTCCGGTGACTGTAGAGGCCAGGTCATCTGGCGCAGCACCCCATCACTCTCTTTCTTGGTCAAATAGCCCTTACACACCCTGGAGGTGTGTTTGAGGTCATTGTCCTGTTGAAAAATAAATGATGGTCCAACTAAACGCAAACTGGATGGAATAATATGCTGCTGCAAGATGCTGTGGTAGCCATGCTGGTTCAGTATGCCTTCAATTTTGAATAAATCCCCAACAGTGTCACCAGCAAAGCACCCCCACACCATCACACCTCCTCTTCCATGCTTCACGGTGGGAACCAGGCATGTAGAGTCCATCCGTTCACCTCTTCTGCGCCGCACAAAGACACGGTGGTTGGAACCAAAGATCTGAAACTTGGACTCATCAGACCAAAGCACAGATTTCCACTGGTCTAATGTCCATTCCTTGTGTTCTTTAGCCCAAACAAGTCTCTTCTGCTTGTTGCCTGTCCTCAGCAGTGGTTTCCTAGCAGCTATTTTACCATGAAGGCCTGATTCACACAGTCTCCTCTTAACAGTTGTTCTAGAGATGTGTCTGCTGCTAGAACTCTGTGTGGCATTGACCTGTTCTCTAATCTGAGCTGCTGTTAACCTGCGATTTCTGAGGCTGGTGACTCGGATGAACTTATCGTCCGCAGCAGAGGTGACTCTTGGTCTTCCTTTCCTGGGGCGGTCCTCATGTGAGCCAGTTTCTTTGTAGCGCTTGATGGTTTTTGCGACTGCACTTGGGGACACTTTAAAAGTTTTCCCAATTGTTCGGACTGACTGACCTTCATTTCTTAAAGTAATGATGGCCACTCGTTTTTCTTTACTTAGCTGCTTTTTTCTTGCCATAATACAAATTCTAACAGTCTATTCAGTAGGACTTTCAGCTGTGTACTGTATCCACCTCCTGCACAACACAACTGATGGTTCCAACCCCATTTATAAGGCTTGAAATTTCACTTATTAAACCAGACAGGGCACACCTGTGAAGTGAAAACCATTTCAGGTGACTACCTCTTGAAGCTCATCAGCAGAATGCCAAGAGTGTGTGGAGCAGTAATCAAAGCAAAAGGTGGCTACTTTGAAGAACCTAGAATATAAGACATATTTTCAGTTGTTTCACACTTTTTTGTTCAGTATATAATTGCACATGTGTTAATTCATAGTTTTGATGCCTTCAGTGTGAAGCTACAATATTCATAGTCATGAAAATAAAGAAAACTCTTTGAATGAGAAGGTGTGTCCATACTTTTGGTCTGTACTGCTGTATGCATACTGAGTCAAAATTGAATTATTTATATCTAAGCATATTCATGCATTACAATGGCCTATTCAAAGCCCAGACCTAAACTCAACTTGATGATCAAAAGTGTCATTTATCTTCCACCTCATAATTATGGACTACTCTGTGTTGATTGGTGACATAAAATGCACTGATGTTTGACACTGTTCTGTGACAAAAGTGAAACAGTTAAAGGGGTATACATACGTTTGCATGGGAGTGTATTGAAACATTACAAGCAGTCTAGCAGAAAAAGGCTGCTGCAAAAGTAAAGGCACTCCACTTAAGTGTGCTATATAAATTCCTTTAGGTAATGAGCTCAGATCACAGGCCTCCTTGATTAGAGGCAACAGGACATAAAGAGGGACTTATCTCCATATTTATTACTCATCAGTGGACCTGTCCATCGCATATGAACAGGGCTCGCAGCAGCCTGGGCAGGCCACTGGGAAACAACAGCAAGCAAGCAGCAAGAGTGACCTGTCAGACCGGGACAGGCAGAAAAATAACCAGACTGTCGCTTGGAAGAGCTCACTTCCCTCCTATCGCCTTGGTTACGCAGAGGAGTCCAGAATGGCGCTGTATTTTTTCTGATCATAGGAATTTGGTTGATAAAGCGCTAACCGTAGAAAAGACGAAATGCCACAAACCCAAGTAATATCGGCAAGGCCTGCTGTTGAGATGGAGCAGAAGCAACATTCCCAGTGGGTGTTAGAGCAACACTGGCAGCTTTCCCTTCAAAGTGTGTTTACTGGTTTTGGGGAGTGCTGGGGATAGTGATGGGGAGGCAGAAAAAGCCTTTTATGGTTCCAGTGGGAGCTGTGATAACGTTTGATAAATTGCTTGCGCTGATGTCACCCACGTCTCCTTGGGCTGTGAGTGGAGCACTTTTTGAAAATTAAAAACCTTGGGATTTGGAGGCACTCAATAAGTTTCAACCACCTCTGTAGGCTTCACCTTAATCGTACTTGAGGAAGGGAACACACAAACAAATCTCAAATGTCCTATGAGCAACAGAAATGAAATTGATAAAAAAATAATAATTTCTGTTCCATCATGACACATTACTGAAATACGAACAGAATCCTCACCTGTCATCCTGGACTTTCTGTTGGTTGTATCGGAGATGGAAATCTCTAAGTTCCTCTATCATGCCTGCAGACAACATCTCATCTACACGAGCATCCAACCGCTGGTCCAGAGCTAAAAGACGAAGAGGGTCAGGGGTTTGCTGTAGTTTTTAGGCTCCAATATGTTGCAGTTCCTTTCTAAAAAATATGGTGCCTTGCAGAAGTATTCATACCGGTTGGACTTTTTCACATGCGGTGAACCTCATAATTCAGAATGCCTTGTTTGGATTTTATGTGACAGACTAACCTCTTCAATATATTAATGTAATAATTGTTACCTGAAAAGTGTGGTGCGCATTTGTATCCCCCCCTCTCAGTCAGTACTTTGTAGAACCGCTTTTCACGTTGATTACAGCTGCAAGTCTTTTGACATAACTCGTATCTAAAAACCAGGAGTTCTGCTCATTGTCCTTACAAAATAGCTCAAACTCTGAACATCAGTTCTACACTCTTGCCACAGATTCTCAACTAGATATAGGTCTGGACTTTGACTAGAGCACTCTAACACATGAATTTGTTTTGATCTGAACCATTCCATTGTAGCTCTAGCTGTATGTTTAGGGTTGTTATCCTGCTGGAAGGTGAATCTTGTAATGTGTTGTCTTCCAGGATTTTCCTGCATTTGGCTACATCCACCTTCCTGTAAACTTTGACCAGCTTTGCTGCCTCCCCTCAGCATGATGCTGCCAACGCTATGTTTCCAAGAGGTGATGTTCTGTTCAGGCTGATGCACAGTGTTAGTTTTCCTCCATGCAAAGCATTTTCCATGTTGGCCAGTTAACAGTCTTCCAAACTTATTGTGGAACAATAGCTTTCTTCTTGACACTCAGAGTGAAGGCGGTGAAAACATTTGCATGCCACACTTTTCAGATTTTTATTCAGAAAAAAATGTTGAGAACCATTTCTCATCTTCCTTCGACTACTGTGTGGTAATTCATCACATAAAATCCCAATAACATCTTTGAAGTTTGTGGTTGGAACATGACAAATAGCACTGTATATACAAACAAGAGATTTATCAAGTAGGAGGTTTCAGAACATCCTCACCTTCCATGTCTGCATGCAGCCAGAAGATGCAGGGGTCTGGGTACCTGAGGGGTCCTCCAAGACTGTCACCTCCTTGCCTCTGCTCCTCCAGCCAGTAGCTGTGAGGGACACCCGTGTCTTTGTAAATTTGAAGACTTCTGCACAAAAAGCAGGAAAGTGGGGATGCTCTCAAACTGTGAAGTCAAATTCCTTTTCTCGTACATAAAGTCTCTCTGGGTAAACTGAGATTAGCCGAGTTATCAACCCACTCATCCACTAAATCTGCTGTAAATGAAAACCTCCAGCTCCCTTTTTAAGACACTAATTAATCATGTGGTCTAAGTTCTGTGAATGCTGATGACTGTTTTAATATGAACATACCCCAAGGACACAAAGAAATAAATAAGAAGATCCTACTAAGAAACAGATTTAAATGCAAAGCACATCGTTTTTAGTTATGCCTCGCTGGACACTGAGTTTAGCAGGAAGAGATAATGCCTGTCAGCTCCAGTCTGAATAAAGAACAGGGTAACCTAACCTGCTCACATAAAACACCACCATTCCTGCTGCTACTGATCAAACTGTGCTTATGAGAGAAACCTGGTGTGCAGCTGTCAGACCAAGGCTACATACACACAGCAGGTCTTGATGCTCAACTCCAATTTTTGGCTGAAATCCATGTTTTTTTGCATGGTGGTTCACACTACAATTTAATCGCGACCGCATTCAGATTTCACCGTCCAAACAGGTCAGAAAAGTCGGATTTGGGCCTTATTTGCCTGCTGAGTGAACATACCCTAAGAGGGCGTAATCTCTTTAGAGCCTCCAACAAAACACAGGAAAACTGCATTCTGAAGTAGTACTAGTTGGAGGAACAAATGACATAAGCCAAGCTAAAAACCGTGAGATCTGAAACAGAAAATATCAGACTATGGTAAAGGTCAGAGGCTCTTAGCTTTAGGGGAGTTTTGGCAAGTATTTCCCATCCCCCAAAAAGACATACATTGTTTTTGGTGTGTGGCCTAATAATATGCCAGCAAACTGCAAGATGTTGCTCACAAAAATGAGTTTAAACTTTGTTCAGTAGCTGAATTATTTCTGTTTAACTATTTTTTTTTTTTTCCGTATAGCAAGTCTTTGATTCTTGTTATTTCCCCTTGTACCCATGGCAATCAGCAGCAACGACTTTATGCTTTGCAATAAAAAAACAAAAAACAAGTAGCTTCCAGATCTAATAAAGCAATCCATCAGGTGAGCCTTTTTGTAAGTTATGGATTATGAGTTTGGGGCTGCATGCATTGCGCACTGTCAAAGCTGAAACCGGATATTGTTTAACTCCACCCTAATGGAACATAGTCTCTGAGTAAACAAAAAGCTACTGAGCTGGCTTTACCAGTGACTAAAACAGCCGGAGACATTTGTGCATTTTTGCTCACCATGATTAGCAAAAATGCCATTAAAACGTTCCTGCTAATTATTGTTAGGTTGTGACAGCAGGATTCTGCAGGTTAATTTTGCAGGTCTATAGTTTCAGAAAGAAGAACCTCTTGAACCTTGACTTTTGGATCCAATGTGAGTTAAAGTTAAAGAAAGCTGAGTTTTGTTCAGGTTCAAAATGATCCTGTGAAATGTTTCATATCAAAATTATTTAGCTTAATGAAAAATAAAAACATAGCACTAAATTAACACGTCTATACAAGTCAAGCTTTGTCTTTAACCTAATCTTTTAGTTGCATAGCGTAAAGAATAACGGAAAAGAATCATATCATAGGCTGTTTTCTCTAATTATATTCCCAACCCATTATTTGTCTATGTGTGCAAATATATTTGAGAGATTAACATTTGATTTCTTATTAAAATCACATAAATCCCAAAAAATCCCAAATAACCTCAGAGAATACATTAAATCTATAAGGTTGCCATCTTAATGGTGATGTTATGAAGATACTGAATTCTATTCTAAAGGCTGTATAAATCTGTTGCCTTCCTCAGAACAGTTTCAAGTTGTTTTCTTTTGCTGACATGAGACTAGCTAACCAAAATATATTGTCTAAACAACGTCTTTGGATAAATTCGCTCCTCTGCTGGTTTGTTCCCTCATTTTGAACAGACAAATCACCATTTTATCTTTTTCTGAATTCCGTTCAAACCCGTAAATAAACCATTTCTTCCCCATACACTCAGACCGAAGTGCACATGTTCATTTTTCTTTGTAGTTAGGTATTTTCTAGAAAGGCATCAATCAATTGACCTGAGATTGGTATCTGCCAATTTTTCCTTGATAGACTCTGATCGGTCAAATACAAAATAAATCAGAATATTTTTTTCCCTATCCATTAAAACGCATCAACAATAAGAACGACTGCCATTTTAGTCTTTAAACGCACTAAACAACAGAAGGTACTTCGATGCACTTTTTCAGTTAAAATATATAAGATAAAGTTATGGTACAAACTTTATCTTATAAGGGAGTAAGATTATTATTAATAAAATTAGGATTTCAAACAACACATTTGTACTCTTATGGGTTAAAGTCCATAAAATAATTCAAGTGGTCAAAAACAGAATCAGCAGGTCAGCCAGAAAAAAAGCATGGTCCATTATTCTTATACCTCCATTATAACTTACTGTGATTGTACGGTATTGTTAAAAACTTTGTTTTATATCCCATTTATTTTTATTCCATCCCAGGTTGGGCGAGCTGACTCTTCTGAAAGACGAAAATATAACTTCTGATCTAAATCACTTAAAGCAATCTTCTTTTGGTAGATGATATTATCTGGATTCATAATAAATTGTTCCCTAAGGGAGACTATCAGTAGAAAATAGAAAATTACTTTAAATCATCAGTGGTGAAAGTAGGTACAAATTCATACATGTTGGTTTGAAACATCAGAAGGCTCCATTTCATAACCAAAAAAAGTTAGGTACCAAACGACCACAAATTCAAAGATTGGAAATGACCAAGGTATGAAATGACCACCACCCAAAACAACCCCAGCAACAGAATAACAACAGTAAGGCAACACGCTATGTTGATAAAGACAAAGGTTAAAGTATAACATATAGCGCTGATGAGATTACCAGATGTATTACCTGGCTATCTTGCGCTTGTCATTTGGGTGCAGCACAGAGGCCATTTTGGGGTCCACCTCAGCCAGTCTTTTATACAACTCCTCTCCTCCCAGTTTCTCCAGCTCCAACTTCCTATTTTGGCCTCCATCTGCTCCATCCCCCGAGTCCTCGTTCTCCTGCTGTGAGGCATGTTTGTTTCAAATAGCTTGAATTCTTCATTTACGACTTAATTTAGATCTAGCCAAATGAACTTCAAACACATCATGTCTGGTGTCATTAGCATAAAAACAATAATATAAAGCTTTTAAAAACTTCTCTTAGCTAACTATGAGTTAAATGTAGGCATTTAACTCATAGTTAAAAACAAGGCATTTGATCACCAAATCTTATTGCTTGACTAAATATACGAGAAATAAGGAAGAAAAAATGTTACATGAAGGACGTGGACAGCCTCAGATCAGAATACATTACATTACAAGCTGTGTTGAGTCGTGTTTCTGTGACGCTCACCCCCGGGTCCAGCAGGACTCTCCACAGCAGAGACTCAATGTAATAGTTTGTTCCTCCAACAATGATCGGCAGCTTGTTTCTGCTGTGCAGGTCATCTACGTTGGAGCAGGTTAAGGACAATGTCAGAACTTTTGTGGCTTCAATGATGTTATTTGCAAATTCCCAGTTATTTAAATTTTAGTTATTGCAGCAGCATGATTTTACTCTGAAAAGCTTCAAACTGAAAATGTCGTCCCTTAATTTGAGTATATTTATTTAGCGGTGGGAAAAAAATATCTATATTTTGGTGAGCCCTCCGAGGCAAACAGGAGAGGATTTTACAAGGTTGGAGCAAAAAGAGAGGAGGATCCTTGATTCTTCCTATGCTCTGATCTAAACGGGTTTCCAACAGGATTTAAGTCTGAGGGGGCTGGGATGGTCGAGGAAGAACGCTGATTTTGTGCCTGGAACAATATGACTCAGTGATGACCCATTTTCAGTTTTCTAACAGAGGTTATCATCTTTTTTCTTTAAATTGTCTTGGTGTTTCAAAGAGTCAATGACAGCACATCTGGAGTGTTTGTTGTTAAAAACTCCATGTTTATGGCTCTGGTTGATGTCCCAGTAGAGTTCACATTTTTATGTTTCTGATGGGAGGACAACAGTAAGGCCTCCCAAGCAGCCTGTTGACTCGTTCTTGTTATGAAGACTTCATGACCATAAGGTGCCATTCTCTGCTGCAATTCTCTAACAGTGAACTTTGGAGATCTTTTTACCTCAACTACTCACTGAGCAAGGTGGCAAATACCTAACCAAAGGATTTCTGTTCATTTTATTTGTACAAGTTATCTGTAGTCAAACTGCAAAAACCACAATGGTTAATATTTTTGTGTAAAATTAGTTTTGTCATTTGAGCTCTAAGTCTAGAAACAGCATGCTTTCCTTCTTCTAAGAATGGTTTGCTTCAGATGTTAATGAGTTTAATTTGAGTTTTATGTCTGCAAGGTAATACTGAGAGGCACCACCAGGCTTGAAAGACCTAAACCGACAAGCCTTTCAGTCAGAGAACCAGTCAACAGGCCCATGGTAAGTGCAGAGATGCACAGCTCACACAGTGGATGGATCTGCTGACAACTATTAGTTGCACACTGTTACCTGTTTAACCCTTGCAAGAAGACCTGTAGGGGACACAGAAAACAGGAGGAGGAGGTTGCTCTGGTCAGATGAGACCAAAATGTAACTTTTTGGTCCTGCAAAATGAAAAAAAAACACAGTGAAACATAGTGAAGGCAGCATCATGCTGTGGGCATGTTTTGCTTCAGCAGGGATGGGAAACTGGTTAGAGTTGACTTTGATGGTCTTTGCAAATGATATACCAGAAAACAACATTAACATTTTTGTATTCTTTTCCAAGGCAATGTAATCAGGATTTTGACCTATGTTCATTAAATAGATTTAGTGGAACTTTGATTTTTGTGCAATTATCTCAGGATTTCTAACATTGAATTTCCACTTAAATTCAAACAATAAACTGATTCCAAACAGCAAAAAATGAGAAACTGGAGAAAAACAAGCTGTTTGGTCTCACAGACAGCACTGCCACACCTTATTTCCTCTGTCGCATCTTCTTTTATCTTGCGCCTCCTCTGCCCCTCCTCCCACTGTGGGCTAATCAAATAACCACTCAAACAAGATAAAAGCCCATCAGGCATCATCACTTGCCTTTTGTCCACTTACAAGCCTGCCTCTCTGCGCATGTGGAGGAGTGACGGCGATTATTGACAAGCAGCAGCTAAAATCAAGAGGATGGAAACCTGGAAGCCACGGAGGAGGGGTTTCTGTGAGTGGGGGGAATGATGCGACATTAGATCCTGCGTCCTTAAACTCACTCAGACTACCTTTTACCTCATAGTGTTTCTTCTTTTCCTCCTAATCTGTATTCAGCTCTTCCTCTATCTCCCTCTTCCCACCAGCTGCTGCACTGAGCCTATTCTTAGAGCTCCCCGCATCCCCTCGCCGCACTGGTGTGCAGAAGTGTGTGTGCAAAAAAACTAAGAAGAGCACATGTGTGTGTGCTCATGCCATCCTGATCTATAAATACCGTCTATAGTTATCGCCTCCTCTCTGCACATCTGTGTGACGGCCGGCGTCTTCAGGAGGGTGTGACTGCCCAGAGTCGGTGCCTGTCAGTGTGCATGTGTGTTTGTGTGTGTTTGTGAAGACATGTCGCAAATACACCCCTCTTTAAATACTATCTCTAGAGATCTCCAGCTTTGCTTTTTTCCAGGAGAACATCTGCAGCGAGACACACTGGCAAATATCAGGACCCGGCAGCTTCCTCACACACATAAACAGAGCTGCAATAAACCCAGTTAGCAAGTTAGATCCGCTAAGATTCCCCCCCTGCAGTTCGTGCTAAATAATCTGCCGGAGGCCATGTGACAGGTTGATAGCACCATGTGAAATCAGGTGCTAGAGGAAACATCATATTTCTTCATTCTTGCATTTGCAGAATATAGGATATGAGCTCCAGTGCTTTATTCCTGAAGTCCACCACCGTGTAGGTCCTCACCAATGGGTCCACAAAGCCAATCATGTGATGTGGGCACTGGGCACGCTCCTCAGCAGTCACCTTATTCGTGATAATGTCCAAACCCTTGTATACCTGCAAGGGACAGAAATGAATAAATATGAGGTCATAAGACAAATACAAAACAGAATAGTTCTTCCCGTGGAAGCACCGAGACATTGGCTAATGGCAGGAATTGACTGATTTTCAGCCTAGAGCGGTGACCAGACAGTTGGAAACTCAAAATTCCTTCCTAATATGTTTCCGATTAGAGAATGCAACATATTCTAAGAACTACCAGGTGTCCCTGAGGAAAGCCAGAGGAGGCACAGAGATGTAAGAAGCTTTTTGAAAGGAAACTGTATTTTCTGCATGTCAACAGCTCATTCACGCCACAAGCGATCACTAGGGAGAGCAAGATTTTCACCAAATAACGGAAGACAGAGTTCAGCAACATTTTCTTGTATTATTCTTCTGAACTTTCAACTTCTCTTTTTTTTTTAATTGCTGGATTTTGAAGAACAGGCCGCTTTTTGGAAATCTCAAAGTGAATCTTTAATCTGTTGTTTTAGAATTGCTACCTTTATGTTTTTAAAATTGACAGTGAGAATGAATAAACAATTAAAAGAGTTAGCCAACCGAATTGTTTTCATCAGTAGTCTCTGTGCATGACAATTAAAGGCATCCACCATGTAGACTAAAACAATATTTAAATGAAGAAAACTTAAAAACACATTATATTTGATCATACCTACATATTATACTCTAAAAGATAATTAATTTAAAATAAAAAAATGGAAATTATCCATCAAAAACATTTGGCCCTGACATTTCTTTGATTTTTAATAAGCTGCCTGTGCATGCTGTCGGTTGATGTGTTTACTGGCTAAAGAAAAAGGTGGGAGTTCAGGTCGATCAGAGAAAACCAGCTTATTCTGAGCTCTGGCCGACTGACTGGTGCATTTCTTTTTTTAATTTTGTGGCACTAGTGGCTTTTATTTTGTACTTTTTTCCCAGTATATAGATAGGAAATGGGCAGAGAGAGAAGACGGGAAGACATGCAGCAAAGGTCTCAGGGTCGGAAATCGAACACTGAAGGGCTGCGTCGAGGACTCATAGCCTCTGTATGTGGTGCGCATGTGCTACCCCTACACGATGCGTTGCATTTCTGGCAAACTGGCAAAAATATGTTAGGCTTAGCCATGAAAGGAACAAAAATTACTGAACTACAAACAGAGAACAAAAGAACTCTGAATCCCAGAATGCACAGTTTAACCCATTCTCATGCACAACTCCCAGGAAGGAGAAGATTCACATCTGGAATCCCAGTGACGTCTTACAACTACAAAAGTCAGCAGTGTGCAGCAGTGTTCTTCCTCTTTACCCACAGCCCTCACAGGTTGCATCAGGGAGGACACGTGTGTGAACGTCCTGATCTCGCTGGCCGAGTAAAAGACTTCATCTTCGAAGAAACCTTGGATCCTATCTCTAAAGAAACTAATCTATTCAATAAACGTCCCAAGAAGAGACGGTGTTCCCAATTACGTTGATGAAGAGGGTTTTCTCTACTGCCTAAAGGAAACTGAATTTAAACTACAGCTCTGCACGCTGCCCCCGCATGCGCTAGTCCGAGCTAATGTTTGCCTCAGCCGCCACATCTTCTCTGTTCATCTGACCTACTGAACTTAACTCCCCATTGGACGTGCTCCACTGTTCATCACAACAGGTCACAAGATGCTGTGTCTGGGCAGAGAAAATGACTTTAGGATAAAATAAATATAATATTGTTAGTTTGTTCTGTTTTGCTTTCTTTGTCGTGGTCCACTATTTAAGTGCTAACAAGCCACCGAGCCTGATGAATACAAAGATTTCTTCTGAACAAATTGATGACTGGTAAAGAGTCACTTTACTCCTGCTACGTGAGCTTAATCTGTTTCATCTGTGTTTTCCCTTCACCTGCTCTCACTAACCTGCATAAAATATGCCTACATAGTCCTTCTAAACAAGTTAAATTGTATCTCTGTTATCCCTAATGCCAAAGCTCTGCTAATGCTAAGATTCTATCCACTATTAGTTCTGCTGTTTACAACACAGCTCATTGTGCTCTTGCTGTGATCGGCCGTGGCACGCCGACAGCGCTCATTCACACATTAAAATTTGTAACAATAGTACTTAAAGATACACGTGGGACTTAAAGGAGTCGCTCAATAGCAACACACCATCAGTATAATATCACACCTCACCAGGCAGGTATTAGTAAAACAAGAACTGATAGACTGAGAGCTCTTTGGCTATTAATTCTTGATAATCAGGTGGTGCCCCGACTTTGTACTTTTGATCAAAATTACTAACTTTTTTAATAATTGCATTTGGCACTTATTAATAGTTATTCATAGCCAATCCAAACCTTTTGTTGCATAACAAATGGCTTTTATATAACTGAGGGGTTAACACAGCACCAGATTAAAGTCAATGCTAACAGGAGACTGCTAGGTGTTGCTACAAGTGAGCAGACGAGCTATAAGAGGTTGAGGAGTGCAGATTTAGATTTAAAAATGTTTTTATTAAACCAAGAAGTTTGTTTCTGATAGGATTTAGGACAGGCATCTGTCAAACAATTTTAAACATATAATCGATTTCTATTTACAATGTAACAAAAAAATGTCATGTTAATAATTATTTATAACCTTTTAAATAATCAATGGAACAATCCTTTAATGGCAATACCGCAATCAACCCCTTCTTGTAATTCCTAATCAGCTTTTTGAAAGTTTCCAAATGCATTTTGACAGTTTATCTAGGGTGATAAGCTCCTAGTCTTTGACGTGGAAGCCTTCCATGCAATCACCCTTATTTTTAGCTCCCTCCACAGATTCTAAGAGTCAAATTGGGACTGGGCCAGAACATTACTATTACTTCCAGTTAGAAAAACCTCTAAAATTAAAAGGTTACTTTAAGCCTATGTTTTCAATGGCTGTGAATCATTTTTGGTATCTGCCCTCTACATGCAATTATAATCCACATGTTCTCTCCAATTTCCATCACTGAGTGAGGAAGCTCTCCTATAGAATCTAATAGTTAGGTGACAAGCAGCACCTAGATGTGATTTCCATTTCACACACTGCCTCTGGAGTTTAAACGAAAGCAGAACACCGTCTGCTAGAAAGTCCTGTTCTCTTATGTTCCACCTCCACTGGTTAATATGAAGTTCTAGTAGGAGACTCCAAACACTTGAAGACTGGATCTACTTTGACATATTTCTCAGTCGGCAGTTTTTTAGGGGCAAGAAAGCAGTTCTCATCACTCGTCTTTCGGTTTGGTGGGTATTAACGTTCTTCTTTAAAAATAGGAACTTCTTTTAATCACTGCGAAATATTTTCCAAAGTGCTTGCTGGGACAAAATTCCAGTATTGTTTAAATGTTTTCTATACTAAACAAAATTGTTCAAAAGATTCTTATAACAAAACTGTCTGAAATATCAATTTCATTCTAAATTGTAAAGTCATAATTTAAAAAAAGTTGGGAGGATTATTGTTCATGCTATTTGTGTCTAAATATAAATTAGAGGGTAAACATACATGGGAAACTGCATCCAGATGTGCAGCTAGAGGTGCCACGCAATTTTAAAACGTCAAAATATTTCACGTCTAAGTGACGTCTGCCTCGTGAAGAGCTGTTTAGTTGCCCGTGAAGCACTTTGATACTATTACTCTCGGCCCCAGATATAAAGGTGAGAATCAAAGCTAAACATTTCTTCTTGATACTCTTATTTTGAAATAAAAAGGAGGCTCATTTTTGCTCCCTTTACATATAGGTTCGCCTATTTCTGACTTCATGCACCACTGCCCTCATGCTTTCAATAGGCTTAAGTTGGCATGGTTGTTGGACAATGCATCCACTAGAGGGCATTTCTGAGGTAGCTTCTGAATTCAGAGGTAAGTTCAGACAATATCAGACAATTCTCATGTGGTCATTACATACATCACCGCAAGTGGAAGGAGAAATTCCCCCATTTCTGATATTGTCAGCGTCTTCTTCATTCCTTTTATTGATCGTAGGTGGGCCTATCTGCACCACACTGCCCCCACAATTACTGGTGGTATTGCCCCGTTTATTGCATCTGTGCAGGCATCATTCAAAACATTTGGACTACCCAAACTTGAACTCAATTATTCTAGACTGATTACAAATAATTTAAAAGGTGTCTTTTACATTTGGACGGACAGAGGAACTGACAGAAGGAAGGAAGGAAAGAAGGAAGGAAGAAAGAAAGGAAGGAAGAAAGGACTGGGTAGGGTTATCATCTAGTCTATTTTTTCCTGCCCATTGAAAAGCATGTTCGCTACTCATAAAGTAACCAAGCCTTAATGTACATCAAATAGATGCAGAAGCATCATCTCATTAATTCCTCGAAGATGAAGAAAACAAGTGAAAAGGCAGGTAATGATGTACAAAAAGATTCACTCAACTGGAAGAGGTGGAGAGGAGGAAAACAGCTTTGAGCGAGGGCTTCAAATGAGAAAAAATGAGAGAGAAATTAAGACTTCAAGTTGAGGCAGTGGAAACGAGCTACAAATTGCTGCGATGCTTGAGCTCAGAGTCATAATGACATCAAAGATAAAAGAGTCAGCCCAGCTAATGGCGTTTATATGTCGTCTGGAGGAAACTGAAAGAAAACGCCCTTATGGAATCATAAATTAACACGACTGCATAACTTCTATCTGCTAAATAAATATGTGAAACGATGCAGATCATTTTCCAACAGCCAGGCTGGAACAATGACATAGAATACAATTATTGACAAAAGGCTAACAAACAGGGAGAAAACAAATTGATCAATGCTGAGGAAGTCATCCATCTTTAGCGAGCACTGCTCATATTTCACACCTTCTGACAATCAAACAAGAAAATCCACTTAACATTTTTAAAATAACCTTTTAGAAAACAGAACAATTTAGCAAACGTTTTGGGGAGCTGCAGAGATCTACAGCTCAGGCTGGACAATCTGGTGACAGCACAATTATCATCCCCTCTACCAACCTAACCCCTATGGAGGAGTGTCAAGAAGAAAGCCATTGTTGAAAGAAATCCACAAGAAAAACAATTTGCTGTCTCCCACAAGCCCTGTATGGGAGACAGCAGTCATGTGGAAGAGGAGCTCTAATCGGATAAAGCCAAATGCTTGGGTGGAGGGAAACTAATACCCTAAACACACCATTCCCACTGTCAAACATAATGTTGACAGCATCATGTTGTGGGTTGGAGGGTAAGGAAAATTAAAAGTTTAGATTTATACATATGAATGTGATAGTCAAAGTCCAGACCTAACTCCAGAAGGCCCTCCATCCAATCTGACTGAGTTTTGGCTTTCACAAGAATGTGCAAAATTGCTTCTAGATGTTCAAATGCGGCAGAAACAAACCCCGAAAAGTGGTTCTTGTGAAAACAGGAAGGTGTAGTTGCGTTTCTACTGTTCATTTTCATGATAGTGGCACACCCTTTCTCTGAAAATGGCACAATTTGAGAGCGGCTTCCAGAGTGTAATGGATTTAATGTCAATAACAATGGTGGATCGCAGAGTACTTACTTGTGCTGCTGACTCTTTTGAATCTAACAATAGTTCCCCAAAAAGTGCTAATTTTCTCCCGCATTTAGTAAGCAGGAATTGTTTAGTTTAGAAAAACATACCACCAACTAGCGGCGTGTCGGGGGAATTACACCATCTTTACATCTCTACTGTTGTCGTGTGAACGGAGACTGTAATGAAAACGTTGTTGTGTAGACGTGTTTACAGAAACAGAAAAAATATCCCATTTTCAATGGATCGTTGTCAAGTAAACAGGGCCTCAGTGGGAATAAATACACTGCTCAAAAAAATAAAGGGAACACTTAAACAACCCAATATAACTCCAAGTAAATCAAACTTCTGTGAAATCAAACTGTCCACTTAGGAAGCAACACTGATTGACAATCAATTTCACAGCTGTTGTGCAAATGGAAAAGACAACAGGGGGAAATCTTTGGCGATTAGCAAGACACACTCAATGAAGGAGTGGTTCTGCAGGTGGGGACCACAGACCACTTCTCAGTACCTATGGTTTCTGGCTGATGTTTTGGTCACTTTTGAATGTTGGTGGTGCTTTCACACTCGTGGTAGCAACCCACACAAGTGGCTCAGGTAGTGCAGCTCATCCAGGATGGCACATCAATGCAAGCTGTGGCAAGAAGGTTTGCTGTGGCTGTCAGCGTAGTGTCCAGAGCCTGGAGGCGCTACCAGGAGACATGCCAGTACACCAGGAGACGTGAAGGAGGCCGTAGGAGGGCAACAACCCAGCAGCAGGACCACTACCTCCGCCTTTGTGCAAGGAGGAACAGGAGGAGCACTGCCAGAGCCCTGCAAAATGACCTCCAGCAGGCCACAAATGTGCATGTGTCCGCACAAACGGTTAGAAACCAACTCCATGACGATGGTATGAGGGCCCGACGTCCACAAATGGGGGTTGTTGTCACAGCCCAACACCATGCAGGACGCTTGGCATTTGCCAGAGAACACCAGGATTGGCAAATTCGCCACTGGCGCCCTGTGGTCTTCACAGATGAAAGCAGGTTCACACTGAGCGCATGTGACAGACGTGACAGAGTGTGGAGACACCGTGGAGAGCGATCTGCTGCCTGCAACATCCTTCAGCATGACCGGTTTGGCAGTGGGTCAGTAATGGTATGGGGTGGCATTTCTTCGGAGGGCTGCACGGCCCTCCATGTGCTCGCCAGAGGTAGCCTGACTGCCATTAGGTACTGAGATGAGATCCTCAGACCCCTTGTGAGACCATATGCTGGTGCGGTTGGCCCTGGGTTCCTCCTAATGCAGGACAATGCTAGACCTCATGTGGCTGGAGTGTGTCAGCAGTTCCTGCAAGATGAAGACATTGAAGCTATGGACTGGCCCGCCAGTTCCCCAGACCTGAATCTGATTGAGCACATCTGGGACATCATGTCTTGCTCCATCCACCAACGTCACGTTGCTCCACAGACTGTGGATGTGGACTGTGGACCTGGATGCTTTAGTCCAGGTCTGGGAGGAGATCCCTCAGGAGACCATCCACTGTCTCATCAGGAGCATGCCCAGGCATTGTAGGGAGGTCATACAGGCACGTGGAGGCCACACACAATACTGAGCCTCATTTTGACTTGTTTTAAGGACATTACATCAAAGTTGGATCAGCCTGTAGTGTGTTTTTCCACTTTAATTTTGTGTGTGACTCCAAATCCAGGCCTCCATTGGTTAATAAATTCGATTTCCATTGATGATTTTTGTGTGATTTTGTTGTCAGCACATTCAACTTTGTACAGAACAAAGTATTCAATGTGAATATTTCATTCATTCAGATCTAGGATGTTATTTGAGTGTTCCCTTTATTTTTTTGAGCAGTGTACAAATGCTTAGATTTTTATTAGAAAAACAATTCAAAACGTGTATCATTTTCCACAATTGGGTACTACTTTGTGCTGATTTATCACATATTACATTAAGGTTGAGGTTGAAAAGTGAGAAAATGTGACTAAGTTCAAAGGCTCTGAATGCTTTTCCAAGCCACTTTACTTCAAGGCAGCAAAGGAATCAAGCAACTCTTTCTAAGTAGCATAAAAAACCCCTCAGGAAATATTTGGAGCCAGAGCTCCTCACCTTAAATGTCTGATTCCTAATCTCATAACTCACTTTGATCTACTTCAATAAAAACCCAGATAATGGGATGGGGGGGGGGGGGGGGGGGGGGGGTGAAATGAATGTGAATGGATGTGACCATGTGGCTGGTGTAAGCGTAAAAGGGGAGTGTGTGTGTGAGACAATGAGCTCAGTGTTTAAGCCCCGCAGTGCCTGCAGCCAGGCAGCCTGGCCAACCTTACGTCCTGCACGAGACAGCTGTTCCTCTGCCTCATCAATAAGGAGGGGGCATGGCAAGCCAGAGAAACAGAATGGAGGGAGGATAAATGAAGGAGGCGCAGAGAACAAATGCTCATTCAGCATAAGCTAAGATACGGAGAGAGGGCAAAATTAGATGGAAAAGAAATTGAATGGGACCCATGTAACAGTTTATCAGCTGGAAAATGTTTCTCATGACAAGCACACATTTTAACATATTAGTAAGCATGTTAGTTAATGTGCTTTGGATCCATACAAAGCCACCTTTAATAATACCCCCATTGTGGTACATAAGCAATAAGAAATACCACCATTATGATCAATAGACTCTCTGCACTTTAGATCAACATCAGGAAAAACTCAAAACACATCTGATATTGCACCTAATTAGCAGTGTTTCACACATTACTGATTTTACACGTAAAAGAAGAAAACATTTCACAAAAAAAAAAAACACAGTGACTACAAAAATTTTCATCATGTTATAGTCATAAGCTCTAACTGATAATGTTTGCAAACCCCAAAACTGATCAAACGGTAACAGTTGTTACCTTCACTGTTAAAACTGTTTTGCCACTGTTGGTTCCATAAAGGGAAGAATAAATACTGGGAATATGCAGCAAATATTGAATGGAGTCCCTGCTTACTGTTCAGCAGAATAGGCGTAGCACGTAGTGTAGGGGGAAGCCCATTTGATGGGTAAATTTCAATTCTAGAGCACGATTTGTGGTTGTTAAGACGGAGGCTGTTTGCAGTAATGGATTCTTAGCCAGTGCTGACTTCTTAGGCCAGACTGACTTCATATTTGGGTTGGGCAATAAAACAGTAATGCCTTGGAAACGTTTGCTATCACTTTAAAATTTGCCATTTAATACACTAATTAATCTTTGCTGTGCTGAGCAAGTATATGCTGGCATTATTGTTAATTAGTTCATTTTTTAGCCAATACGGCTGTAACAATATATTTGGCTCCAAATACAAAACAAAGCCCAATTTTGGGTCCATGAAAACAAGATGAGATTTATCAATATTTTGTGAAAAACTAGGATTTTAATTTTTTTAAAGTGGATTCACAAATCATAATCCATTTTCTTTTTTTTTTTATTAATTTCTGTTCAATGGGGAACAATGCAGTTCATGGTTTGTAATTTAGATTTTGGACCAGAAATTATAAAAAGTAGTCCACATTCCTTAAAATAAAATAAAAAAACAACTTATTTTCTTTAGCACCAATTGGAAACTGCTAATTTTAGCGTCATTAGCCAACTACGATGTACAATATTTAGTTACAAAAACATTACATTACATTTTAACAACCTGTTTCTTCTGACTGGAAGTAACATTAAATGTTGGACCCGAGACTTGAATCTGATACAGAATCTGTGGGGGGAGCTAAAGATTAGGGTGATGGCAAGGAGGCCTTCCAACCTGAAGTTCATCGCCAAAGTTAAATCACCTCCCTTGGTATTTTTATATTTTCTTTTAACAGATGCCCATCTCATTTTCTTTCAAAAACAGACGTAAGACAATAATTTAAAATCCTAATCAGCCCGGGGTATGGATCTTTGGGGCTTAACTGTAAGTTCACCTGATATTTGTTTTAGTTTCATCTTGATGTTTTCCACCCATGTGAACATTGGTTAGAAAAAAAAAATCACGTAGAAACAACAAAATAAAACAAATCATCAGATTGTTTATTTGCTGTTTTAACTATGTAATTAGCCTCAAAACACAAGAACTGGGAATTTAGTTCTATATTTCTGTTTCATGAATGAATTCTAATATACTTCTAAATTTTGAACAAATTAACTTTTTATGACATTCAAGAACTAGATACCGGTAAATGCGAAAAGGAGGGAACAGCAGTTTTCAACAAGTGGTCGTTTTTGGTGCTATCATGGAGGTGCTAGTTATTAGATTGCCAGAGGAAAGAAGCAATTGGTTGGATTAACTAGCTCATGACGATGGAATAAAAGGATCTGGCACTATGTAAAAATTGTTTTCATCTTACTTATTGTTGTTAATAGTTGATCCCTGGGTTAATTATTGCATTCTCTACTAAGTTGCTCCCACTGATTATTAGGCATCTATTTATTCAATAAAGTGAGTTAATCCAAAACTGAAAAAGCTCTACAAGCTAACGACCTTGCTAAGTGTTAGCTAGATGTGACATTGGAAAGCGTTTCACCTCTGTGATTACTGAGTGTTGAGATCACACTACTTTTTTTAAAACACACATTTGTGTTATAGACTCAAGTCTAATAACTTCCTGGAAATGATCTTATTGTTAGTTACACTCTCTCAAATGAAAGGGTGAAATAAAGAAAGAGATTACAGTACTGTCCTCTAAATTGGAGTCTCTCTTGCTGAAAGTCAACATATTTTGTAATTGGATAACAGTTTTAAAAAAAAATCCAATTCAACTAAACCTCAGAAAGATTTGATTGACCCACATGAGTGAATAAAATGTGATTGTGTGGTCACTGACCTAGAGTAAATTATCATCTCATATCTTCCTGCAAAAAGTCAGAAGTGCTCAAGCCTAAGAATCAATCAATGCTAAGTTTTCTACAGGTAGATTTTTTTATTTTAAAACTTAACCAGTAACACATTAGCTTTCTATTACTTTTTGCTTTTTCTCCAATTTTATACGCATACATTGCTATTTTATCCCAACTGGCTTCCATTTCAAACCTGTCAAGAAATAATTTTATATCAATGTATAAACATATATTTATGACAATAGGAAAAATGCATAGAAATCACTTCAAATCATCACTTGTCAAAGTGGTATAAAGTGTTTGCACAACAGGTACGAACTGATAAATGGTTGGCATGAAACACCTCCTAAAATACCCTCATTTTAGCACCTGAAAGTCTTACGGAAAAAAAATAGGGAAGGGGACAAAATGACCAGCAACCTTCCCAGGTCATGTTGGTTCTGTTTCACTTTTTGACCAGTTGACTCTTGAAGAATTTAGGAAATTACGCAAATTTAAGAAATTAAGCGAACTGATCAAACTAAAATAACTGAATGGTATCTCTTGGAAACTCATGTCCTTACTGCAGACTATGAGTCAATAAAACAAAGTTATCATCTGGAAAATATATAATTTTTCTTCCTAACTATTACACAATATTCTCTCTGCTCTCTGTGAGGTTTAGTATTTTAGACAAGAAAGATATGCTTTAGATGCAGGCACTAAGGGCAGTTAGAGTCCCAAAGAAAATTGTGTGTGATATGGCCAAAAACCGCAAAAGTACAAAATGATGAATGTGCGAAATGACCAGTACCTGTCCAGGTTCATTTATCAACACAGCTTAGATAAATGACAAATTTGATGCAATAAAGATTCCATCCTAACAGCTTTGACTCAAATGGTCACTAGGACTCAGTTTAAACAGATTGCAGATGCTGAAACTCTTCCTTGTTTTGACCCCAAGCTGTTTGTTTTTAACCTTCTCTCTGAATCTCTTCCTGAGTTACACTTACACATAAATCACCATCTTCCTCATTTCTCTCCTTATACCATTTCTACTCTTCCCTTCAAGGCACCATCCTTCAACAATTAATCTTTCCATCTTTCTCTGCTCTGTCTCTCAGTGGGGAATGGCCCAGTAATGCCAGACTAATAAATCATTCATGCTGTATCCCCATCACCCCCTCTCCTCTTCTCCCTCCCCCTTCACCCTGCCATTCTCTTTTCCCCTTGCTGCCTTACTGTAGCGACGACCGAGTCACCACACCCAGTAATTCACACTCAGACCTGTGAACACGTTGAAAATCAGGGTTCATCAGCCGGCGTTTCTGGTGCAGGCCAACAGTGGCTCGGATGACATGAAGAGACGCATAATATATTGGAGGTGGGAGGCAGTGCAGCCAGAGATACGATACAAACAAATACGGCAAAGCCCAGACAGGTCACAGCCACGGCAGACAGCTAGAGAGACAATAGCATGGGGAGAGAGAGAGAGAGAGATAAACATGCACAATGAGAAGGAGAAGAGCAGGAAGAAGGGATCTATGCGAGCGAATTAGAGGTATATATGACACATAGCTGCAGTTATTCCGTGTACTGTAGGATGGCTTTCACACAATTATAAGACCCTGGTCTTGGTATAACAGCCAAACCATGCTCCAAAATAATGACTGAAAACTAAGCTCATCCTTTGATTTTTTACTGTTTGGGACCCCTGCTTACTCCACTTTTATGGGGTGGTAAGAGCCAAGATGACACTTGACAGCTACCCTGCTGCTCGGCCCTTTACGTCACATTCAACAGGAAATGAATAATCCAACAAATCCCCCTCCTTCTCACTGCTCATGTTGTCCTGAATTACAAATGCCTTCCTACAGACGAGCATAAAGCAAAAGGTCAGCGGCCACCAACACTTCCAATCACGACACAAACCAAAGTAATGATGCATGCATGTGCATGACCTGTTAAATCACCCCCCAGGGCATCAGAGGGCCCTTTATTATGATCCCACACCCGTCATCTCCTCACCCGATCAGCCAACACCCATCCCACCCCCCGTTTGCAAAAACACTAGCCTCCCTTTCATTCCCTGCAGCGCAACACTCTATCTGGTGGTAACAATAGCAGGATTTCCATTCACTTGCAAAGCAAATCTGAAGCAATGTTGAGACAAAAAAAGAAATCACAAAGAAAAAAATGCAAATTCCACTTGTGGATTAACTGGTTGCAAGCAAATAACACAAACTGTGTAGTGCTGCCAGAGGGAGGCAGTAAAAGTTATATTGGTTTCGGTTGTAACTCATTAAAGGCAAACAAAGCTCGAGGAGGAATAAAACTTTTCACACAGCTGCGATGGAGATCTTCTAAAGGAATCGCTTTTATCTCTGGGGACATCTGGTCAGTCTCCTGTGTTTACTGGGTACCAGCTCAGGCCAGTGAGTCCTGCTTTACCAGACGCAATCTGAAAATGTTGTTTCCCTGGCCCTAACCCACACAAGAAGCAGAGACGCTGCCATTTTGATAGCTGGATACATGCAGAGGGTTTCTATGGATTTACGATTTCCACTTTTTTATGTACATCTAAAGACTTCAAACCAAAGGTGGTGCATGAAACCCAATTGATAGGTCAAGAGTTTCTCTCGCTCTAAGTAAGCATGTGAACACTGATCATGCATGGAATTATTGTCTAGAGAGTAAAAACTACTAACTTCAGCCTGTCAGGGAATAAATTGTTTTCCATTAAATTTTAATAACCATTTGCCAAGATAGGGAAGCCAGAATAAGGTTGCTCCTTAGTGCTTTCCTCTCTGAGAAAAACATGAAGGCCAAAATTACGTTTGCCAGAGAGAACATAACTTCTGTGATAATGTTCTAGTGACAGACAGCTTTGAAACTAAATTATTTGGACATCAGAACAAAGGACATGTTTGGCAAAAACCAAATAGAGCATTCCAGGAACAAACCCGTATACCATGGAGGTGGAATTCCCAGAGTTTGATAAAACTCACCACCATCAAATCCACCATGAATTCAACCGTGTCACTGCTTCAGGAAGCTGGGAGGACATAAAAAGGAGGAGCAGAAGTCGACCCTGCAGTATGACAATTACCCAAAACATAGCAGTAAATCCTTCAAGAACTAGCTGAGAACAAAGAAATGGAAACAGACTGTACACGCAAGACACCCCTCAAACCTCTCACCTCTGAAAGTGACGAGTGGGCAAAACATTCCTCAGCCAGATGTCAGAGATGGCTAAAAGAAGTGCATCTGAACTTGCTTTTATTTTTAAAGTTCTTTTTAAGCACAATGCTTTTATGATTGTTGTGTGAAATGTCACCCTTTGAGCATATATACTTCAGTTTCGGATATCATAAGCAGTTTAGATCTATCATGAGGATCTTCTGAAATGCATGTGGGAGTAAAACCCCTTCCTCGAGGTCCTATGTTGCACACGCAAGGAAAGATATGCAGCGAAAAAAATACTTGATGATGCACCATGATGACTAAAAGCATCATCACTGACACTTATGTAAAACGAGGGAGCTACTGATGAATTGCACTGTGCCAGAACCTGCAGCTCAGATAATGATTACTGCACGGACGAAATGTTTCACTCACGAGTCGCTTCCTTCTCACTGTCACCCTCCATGTCAATCGCTTCTCGTTACAAACATCTTATAAAGTGCTGTCTGCAAGCAATGCAGTGATAAATCAGTGTCTCATCTTACGATACAGGATCTCATGAAGCTGATTTCACCAGTCAAATACTGCATGAAAATACATGTCTGCATTCAATTCAATTCAATTCAAAAATACTTTATTAATCCCAAAGGGACATTAAATGTTGTTGTAGCTCATTATGAAGGTTTCTTCAAAGAGCCGTTGTAGATGGTGATGGCTGTGGGCAGGAAGGATCTCCTGTAGCGCTCCGTCTTACAGCAGATCTGAAGAAGCCTCTGACTGAAGACACTCTGTTGTTGTAGGACAGTCTCATGAAGAGGATGCTCAGGGTTCTCCATAATGTTCTTCATTTTATGAAGAATCCTTCTTTGCACAATGATTTCCAGAGGTTCCAGAGGAGTCCCCAGAACAGAGCCAGCCTTTTTTATCAGCTTGTTGAGCTTTTTTAAGTCCCTGGCTCTGATGCTGCTTCCCCAGCAGATGATGGCAGAAGAGATCACACTCTCCACAACAGACTTATAGAAGATATGCAGCATCTTGCTGCAAACACCAAAGGACCTAAGCTTCGTCGAGAAGTACAGTCTGCTCTGTCCCTTCTTGTAGATGGCTTCACAGTTGCATCTCCACTCCATCTCCATATTAGCTGGAGACCTTTTATACAGTAAGCTCTATACCTAGAATGACCCACATTTGGTTTCACACACCCGAAACCTCCTGACTTGACGAGTCCTAGAATTGTCAAAGAACTCCTAGCAGCAAGGGAAAGTCCTAATCAAAGGTTGACACTGATCCAAACTGTATATTCTCCACATCCAATTTATATAATCCCCAAGGTACATCAGGTTCTCTGCTCCAACAGTATGGGTCTTGCAGGGCATAAATGAGCTAATTTTAAACTTGAAGACAACCAGTTCAACAGCCAGATAAAAGAAAGTGAACACCTCTTACAGTTAACCATAGTACTAAAGGCCAGTAAGAACAGTTTGCATAAAACTACTGCAGCGATATGTCACGTTCTTGTCTACATCTCACCTTATTTTAAAATAAGAGTCTCAAACATGAATAAACTGTCAAGCTACAACCAATCAACATTATTTCTGAGCCTCTAAAACAGCAACTAGGCAGCACTTTGCTGGAGAGACTTCACCTAGAAGACAAAGATCTTGTTACATTACCAACTGATGGTGTATCAGCTTCTAGAAGGGTGTCCCATTTTATAAGGGAGTATTTTAAACTCTACTCTTTTTGGTAGGTTGCATGGTGGTGCAGTTACACTCATGTAGGTCCTTGGTGTTGCATACGGTATCCGCAGGTTCTCTCCAGATACACTGGCTTCCTCCAACATTTCAAAAATAGGACTGTTAGATTAAATTGGTCTCTCTAAAATTATACATAGAAGTAAGTGCATGCGTGCATTGTCTGATGTGTCTCTGTGTTGCTCTTGGATGGACTGGTTACCCATCCAGGGTATACCCTACCTCTCGCCCAGTGACTGCTAGAGAAGGCCACCCGCCCCTATGGGTAGGAGTAAATTAAATTCTGCCTTACTTTGTGCAGTGCTGCTCCTCCATTACCAGGGTTGTGTTTGAAAATAGTGTTTGATATTGTATGTATAAAATGTTGGTCCTTGAAGGGCCGGTAGGTTCCAGGTATTTTACCAGAACCGTCTGTATTCTGAATAGAGCAGGTTTTAAAGAGGACTGCAGCGTGCCGCACCTCAGAGCCACCAACCGAAAGCTGACGCTGCGGGTTAATTAATAGAAGAAAATAAGGGTGTATTTTAAGTTGTGCACCATACACCGCCAGTGTGTTTCCCCTTATATCCGACCTTAAGGTTCTTGGGAACAAGCTGAATATTCCTCTTTCACAGTCTAAGCCATAGGACCCCTGCTAGTCCCTGGATCCCAGTTTGGGAACTACGGACTCACGCTACTTGGCAGCGCCTCATTCAAGGACAGTACAAGCAAGGTACTTGTGTGTGTGCCACATATAGCATGTTCACTTAATGAGTGAATAATATCCCGCCTGCATGTCCAATGAACTGTGGGTTGGGAGCATGGGGTAGAGGCAGGAGGGGGGAACGGTAATACAATAGGAGTGTTAGGGAGTGTGGGAACCAATTCTTCCAGGGACAATAGGCACTTCCCAGTGGCTACAGTGTAGCCATTCACTATCAGTTGCTGGGCCTGGCATAGCACGGCTCTGAATGTGCACCAGCTCAGCATAATGCTGCTTTCTCCCAAACAAGACCAGACTGTTTCCTATCCCAAAGACAACACAGTCCGGCTCTAACCTACACACAGCCCCATTCTCACATAGGCAGTCTCTTTCACACTAACTCCATGTCTGCATGTCTTTCCGGCTTTCTGGCGCTGTCACATGCACCCACAAGAGGAGGAGAGCGACAAGGCCGGGAATTGTGAGAACTATGGCTGTAACTAGGCCACTGTTTCTCCACCGTACGTGGAGAGATATTCTGGGATGAAATGTTATTAGTGTAACCCAGTTTACCCATCACCAGGTGACTGCAGGAGGAGGTGCACCCCACAGGGACACAGGCTTTCAAGGACAATGCATACAGGGGTGGGGGGTGGGGGTGTTGCTGAGGTAGGAGAACTGGGATGGAGAATGTGATTAGTTAGTGAACACTGCACTCAGGAGAATCAACTGCTGGACACTGGCAGGTGTGAAAAACTGGAATTAATGCAGTCACTTCTGTGCATGATGCTCAACTGTGACCTAAACTCAAGCCAGTGCCCTTTTGTGTGCATGCCCTCTGGTTGCTGTAGCAACCGAGCCTGAGAACCCCAAAAAAACGAGCTTAGAGAGCTGGGAGAGAGGGGAGCGAATGAGACAAGCGTGAGAGTTTTTCAGCGCCTTCATAAACACACACACAGAGCTGGTGACACTCGCTCTATACACTTCCTGTCTGACTACAACCTAATTAAAGACGTTTTACCCAAAAGGTTTGTTGAGCTCTCTATCGATGCAAGAAAAAGTTGAAGAATCACTTGGACAAAGTAAGTATTGCATCCATGAGAATCACGAGAAGAGACAAACAGCAGATGATGTGAGCTGATAATATCCATCCACTGATTATACCCACTTTCTGTTGGGGGGTGGGGGATGTAACATGCAAAGTGATTACAGGAAATGCATACATTAAATTAGAGGCAACATTTAAATCTTCTTGCAAATTCTCAATTGGACTGAGTTCTGTACTTTAACTGGGCCATTCCAATTTCAATACTCCTGTATGTCACGTATATATAGTTGAACTGAGCAAAGCAAACATTGAGTTGACCTTGTTTGCAATGATGTATGTAATGATATGCTTTGATCATTACATTGTAGCTTTGGCTTCCACTAGGACGATGTAGGGTTGTTGTCCCCCAAGAAGGTGAACCTCGACCACTGTCTCAAGTCTTTTACAGCCTCCCACTGACTCTGACCTGCTTCTCTGTCCCTAATGAAGAAAGAAATTCCCACAGCATGATGCTGCCATCACCATGTTTCTTATAGCTTTCTTAAACAATGGCTTTCTTCTCCCCATGTTTGTAAAGTGCACAAATTTAAAGTTAAAAGATTAAAGTCCCTTAAAGTTACCACGGGACTCTTGGCTGATTCCCTGATTAGGGATCTCCTTGACCAGCATGTCAGTTTAGGTGGATGACCACATCTGGCTAGGTTTGCAGTTGTACCATACTCTGTCCATGTTCAGCTGATGGATTGAACAAAGTTTAGGGAATTGTTCTATAACCTAACCCTGCTTTAAACTTCTCCACAACTTTCTCCCATACGTGTTCTGCTGTGTTTCTTGGCTTTCATGACCTCTGAGGTCTTCACAGAACTGCTGGATCTACACTGAGCTTCCCCTGACAAAATGTGAAAAGGTTCCATGGGTGTTAACACTTTTGCAAGGTGTTGTAATGATTCTACGTTCTCAAGTCATCAAGATCAGTATTTCTCAACCATGGTCCTCAGAACCCACCGGCCTGCATGTTTAAGGTGCCTCCCTGCTGCCACAATGCATTAACTGGATTCTGCAGCACTTGATGGCATGCTTTGGTGGTCATGTAATTGTTTGAATCAGGTGTGCTGGACGAGAGACACGTCTAAACCATGGAGGACAGTGGACCCTGAAGACCAGGGCAGAGAAACACTTATCTAGGTGGATTCCAGAATCACTGCAGAGATACACTGCACACAATTGCCAATCAGGAGAAATTAGTTCACTGGATTTCAGAATGATCAAAGAATCATTCAATTCAAAATGTATTTGCAAAACCAACAATTCCAGTTCATTATCTAGTCATACACGGTCATGTTCAGTTAAGTGCTTAAAAAATGTTGATGGAAAAGGAGATGCACCAATATAAAAACTTGTGCTGACAGATATTTGATATTACTATTACCGTTATGACGGATAACTAAAATTTACCAATATTATGCTTCCCTACCTTTCAACAGAGTAAAAAAATGGCCAGATTGCTGACATTGCTTCTCTGCTTCAGTTAAAAACCCACAATCCTGCACTAGATCACTATCACTGTCCCATGCCCAAACAAACACCACATGGACAACCCTCCCCTCCCAAAACACACACACAAATGGCAACAAGATGGAAATAAACATCGACTATTAAGATCAGCACAGTTTTACTTATCGGGCCGATACCAATTTTATTTTAAATGACCAACATCGGCCGATACCAATGTTAATGCTGATATATCATGCATTCCTAAGGAAAAACGTATTTCAACAGTTATTTTCAAAAGTTACTTCCTGCCTAGTAAAAGTGGTCATGTTTCTGTACAAAGCTGCATAGATTTGAGTAAAATGATCTGTCATGTAAAGTGGCAAGGGGTCATGATTAGGGTTTGCTGTTTTGCCAATGTACATTCCACATACTGACCAAGTCCACATATTGGCAAAGACCTCCATTGTTTCGTGAAATGTGCATACTATGACGAGGTATTTTATTTCAGTTATTGTTATGTTTGAAGAACCTAACATTACAACCTTCTCTGTGATTTTATCTGTGAGACAGCCTCTCCAGGCACCCAAGGTTGATAGTAGTTCCAATTAAGGAACACTCAGTATTTCAAAGTAGTGTTTCATTTCCCTAAAATGTATCTTGGACGCAAGGGCAGGACAGGTCGGACTGACCTCTCTCTACAGAACTCTGCAGGTCATAGCATTATATCCAGTCAGTCAGGATTAATCACAGGCTAAATGTTTTTGCTGCTACATCACTGCCTCAAACATATTTTAAATGGACAACAATCTACAGCCTCTCTTATAAAACTGTAACAGTGAATAGAGACAATAGATGTGATTGTTGTTTTATTTCTGTTTACAATTTGGTACTGGGTCTGCTTTTTTTTTTCTATTGCCACTACATAAGGGCAATTTAGGTTTACTGCATCATTAATTGTTGACAAGATAAATGTGCAGAGAGAAATGAAATATTGGATAATACCTGATGTTGGTGTATAGCCTGAAATTCAATTTCATAACCTAAAAAACAACTGTGTTCTTTCTGTCAGACATATAGTAGAATCACGCTCCTACTGTTAGATTTGGGAGAGCCATCAGATGGATGACCCAGCAAATGTACCATGTTCTGTCCACCAAGGTGATAAGTGAACAACGATTATGTCAAATAATAATCTGAACCATTTGGTGCAACAATAAATCCCTTTACATATTTCTTTAGAAAAGATCAAGCTCAGTCTGACTGATACAGTGAATCCGGAAGGTATTCTCAGCGCTGCACTTTTTCCACATTTACACACGTGGCAAAATTGTTGGTACCCCTCGGTTAATGAAAGAAAAACCCACAATGGTCACAGAAATAACTTGAATCTGACAAAGGTAATTACGAATAAAAATTTTATGAAAATGAACAAATGAAAGTCAGACATTGCTTTTCAAACATGCTTCAACAGAATTATTAAAAATATAAACTCATGAAACAGGCCTGGACAAATATGATGGTACCCTTACCTTAATATTTTGTTGCACAATCTTTTGAGGCAATCATTGCAATCAAACGATTCCTATAACTGTCTATGAGACTTCTGCACCTCTCAGCAGGTATATTGGTCCACTCCTCATGAGCAAACTGCTCCAGTTGTCTCAGGATTGAAGGGTTCCTTTTCCAGACGGCATGTTTCAGCTCCTTCCAAAGATGCTCAATAGGATTTAAGTCAGGGCTCATAAAAGGCCACTTCAGAATAGTCCAATGTTTTCCTCTTAGCCATTCCTGGGTGTTTTTAGCTGTGTGTTTTGGGTCATTATCCTGTTGTATTATTTTCCATAATGTCATGATGAAAATTTAACATTCATATATTTTAGATTCATTGCACACTAACTGAAATATTTCAGGTCTTTTATTGTCTTAATACGGATGAGCAAATTCTGCATGTCATTCGGAAATCAAGGTGCCAGAGTCTGGAGGAAGACTGGGGAGAAGGAAATGCCAAAATGCCATAAGTCCAGTGTCAAGTACCCACAGTCAGTGATGGTCTGGAGTGCCGTGTCAGCTGCTGGTGTTGGTCCACTGTGTTTTATCAAGGGCAGGGTCAATGCAGATAGCTATCAGGAGATTTTGGAGCACTTCATGCTTCCATCTGCTGAAAAGCTTTATGGAGATGAAGATTTCATTTTTCAGCACGACCTGGCACCTGCTCACAGCGCCAAAACCAATGGTAAATGGTTTACTGACCATGGTATCACTGTGCTCAATTGGCCTGCCAACTCTGCTGACCTGAACCCCATAGAGAATCTGTGGGATATTGTGAAGAGAACGTTGAGAGACTCAAGACCCAACACTCTGGATGAGCTAAAGGCCGCTATCGAAGCATCCTGGGCCTCCATAAGACCTCAGCAGTGCCACAGGCTGATTGCCTCCATGCCACGCCGCATTGAAGCAGTTATTTCAGCAAAAGGATTCCCGACCAAGTATTGAGTGCATAACTGTACATGATTATTTGAAGGTTGACGTTTTTTGTATTAAAAACACTTTTATTGGTCGAATGAAATATGCTAATTTTGTGAGATAGGAATTTTGGGTTTTCATGAGCTGTATGCCAAAATCATCCATATTAAGACAATAAAGAAATATTTCAGTTAGTGTGCAATGAATCTAAAATATATGAATGTTAAATTTTCATCATGACATTATGGAAAATAATGAACTTTATCACAATATGCTAATATTTTGAGAAGGACCTGTATATAGGCCCACTGAAAGATTACAAGAATGTAGACACCTGTGATGCTAATTAATGGACACACCTTGATTTAACATGCCCCTTTGGTCACATTAATTTCAGGGGTCCCATCATTTTTGTCCAGGCCTGTTTCATGAGTTTATTTTTTTAATAATTCTGTTGAAGCATGTTTGAAAAGCAATGTCTGATTTTCATTTGTTCATTTATATAGAATTTTTACTCATTATTACCATTGTCAGATTCAAGTTATTTCTGTGACCAATGTGGGTTTTTCTTTCATTAACCGAGGGGTACCAACAATTTTGTCCACGTGTGTAGTTACATTACAGCCTTATTCCAAACTGTATCAAATTAATCTCTTTCCTCAAAATTCTACACACCATACACCATTATGACAATGTGGGAAAAGTTTGTTTGAGATTGTTGCAAATTTATTTCAAATAGAAAACACAGAAGAAATCATAATTTACATAAGTATTCACAGCCATTGCCATGAAGCTCAAAATTGAGCTGAGGTACCTCCTGTTTCCACTGATCATCCTTGAGATGTTTTTACAGTTTAGGTGGGAGTCCACCAGTGGTTAATTCAGTTGATTGGACATAATTAGGAAAGGCACACATCTGTCTATATAAGTTCCTTCAGATGCCAGTGAGTGTCAGAGCGTTAACACCAAGCATGAAGTCAAATGAATTGTCTGTAGACCTCCGAGACAGGATTATTTTGAGGCACAAATCTGGGGAAGGATACAGAAAGATTTCTGCTGCTTTAAAGGTCCCAATGAGCATGGTGACATCCATCATTCGTAAATGGATGACGTTAGGAGCAACCAGGACTCTTCCTAGAGCTGGTCAGCCATCTAAACTGAGCAATCGGCATTGTAATAAATGTGCAACAATCTCAAACAAACGTCTTTCACATTGTCATAATGGGGTGTTGTGTGTAGAATTTTGAGGACAGATATCAATTTGATACCATTTGAAATAAGGCTGTGACAAAACTAAATGTGGAAAAAGTGCAGCACTGTGAAAACTTTCCGGATGCACAGTTGGGCATCTTCGTGATGATTAATTCACAATGTTCCTACACCAAACCTGTGAGCTCTACACAGAACAGCTGCATTTGTACTGCAGTGCACTCTATTTACTAATATTTACTAATCAGAAAAATGTGTCGGACTAGATTTTATTTAGCGGGAATCAGAGCAAAGGGAGGCTGAACACATATACATGGCACACTTTTCAGATTATTATCTGTAAAAAACAAGTCATTTTCCTTTCATCTCTAAATCATGCTCTACTTTGTGCTGGTCTATGACATAAAATCCCAATACATTAAAGTATTTAATGTATTGGGATTTGTATTTAAGTATTGTAGATTTTAAGAGAAACAGGAATAAGTCAAAAACTATTTCCATAATGGGAGAAGAAGTGGAGGTGGTGGAGGAGTATAAATACCTCGGTGTTCACCTGGACAACAGACTAGAGATGCAACTGTGAAGCCATCTACAAGAAGCGATAGAGCAGACTGTACTTCTTGAGGAAGCTTAGGTCCTTTGGTGTTTGCAGCAAGATGCTGCATATCTTCTATAAGTCTGTTGTGGAGAGTGTGATCTCTTCTGCCATTATCTGCTGGGGAAGCAGCATCAGAGCCAGGGACCTAAAAAAGCTCAACAAGCTGATAAAGAAAGCTGGCTCTGTTCTGGGGACTTCTCTGGTACCTCTGGAGATCATTGTGGAAAGATGGATTCTTCATAAAATGAAGAACATTATGGAGAACCCTGAACATCCTCTTCATGAGACTGTCCTACAACAACAGAGTGTCTTCAGTCAGAGGCTTCTTCAGATCTGCTGTAAGACGGAGCGCTACAGGAGATCCTTCCTGCCCACAACCATTAGCATCTACAACGGCTCTTTGAAGAAACCTTCATAATGAGCTACAACAACATTTAATTTCCCTTTGGGATTAATAAAGTATTTTTGAATTGAAGTATTTGTTTGAGTATTTGAATGAGGTTTTTTATCTAGAGTGGTTCCCAGACTTACAGAGTTATAGCTTGATTCTGCCTATATTTGAGTATTAGAGCAGATATTTTGCAACGGGGTTAAACGTCTTATTCATTTAACCTTACAGTAATTGAGTTGATAGTTTTATTTTACACATTGCTTTTAATTCCCTCGCATAAATCGCTGGCGGGTCACTGGTCTAAGCAACCCAGACTCAGCCACGTCCAGTTTCTTTCCATTTGGATCTGCATCAATGTTCCCGAAAATTAAATTATTCAACAGTGCACAAAACGTTGTTGTAAAGAACTGAAACACTGTTATTTGAAGCATGGTGGCTGTTTTTCATCATCAAGGACTCTGTGCGCCGCTACGCCTCCTCCTACCTGCATGGAGTCGGCGCTGATTACTTCGCCCTGAAGCCGCTTTCCGATCTCGATTGCCAGTTTGGACTTCCCGGTGCCGGTAGCTCCCAGAATCACAACTAAAGACGGGACCATTGCTCTCCTTAAAACACACTGCACACTAAGAGTGGAGGCCGCCATGATGCTGCCTCCTTAGTGCCCAGCTGACATCCCCGCGCATGCGCAGAAGCAAGGTACGGTTACAAGGCGGCTGGGGGCCGTCGCAAAGGCGACAAGGGGTGATTAACATTGGAGATGCCAGTTTGTTTTACTTTTTATTATTTCGATGTTTTCCAAACTATGTTTATTATCCTTTTGACATTCTAGTCTTTCTCGTAAGTTACACCACACCGTTTAATTTGTGACAGTTTTTCAGGTTTAGGTTGAAACAAACAGGATGTTTACCTCGCCTCGAGGAAGGATTGTCGTAGTCAGTTTGTAGTCACGTGCTTTACGGGGACATTTTCAGCGTAGCTGGCGTGGTTTCTATAGAAACTGTGAGGTCTGACGCTTGTTGCCATTATAAAAGATGCTAGGATAGGTTGCCTTGGAGACTGCTGGAAAACAAATGTGGATCGGGAGATGGTGCTGTGCATAGCAATGGTTCAGAAAGAAAATATGGCCCGAAAATGAAATGGACAAGATTAATAAAAATATTTTTTTACTGTTAAAAAGCAGTTAAGTCCCAAGCAATCCTGTGTGTATTGTTACTGTCGTTGTACGTGGTGAAATTAGGTAGTATTTAGCAATCAGGTAAATAAAAAAAAAAATCAATATGGAAAGATCAAAAGACAGTTATTGAAGAACGTACGTAATTTACTACCAGTAAATATTACCATACATTGACATGTGTTATGCACAGCACTATCTCCCGATGCACATTCGTTTTCCAGCATTCCCCCAGGCAATCTATCCTAGCATCTTTTATAATGGCAACAAGCGTCAGACCTCATCACTACAGCAGCATTGACAGTAGCAGCAGCAGCCATTTGTGTTGGTGGACACTGTCTGGCACTTAGACTGGATTTAGTATAATTTCAATTCAGACCATTTTGACTGCCATGTGAGAAATATCCTCTGATCCAGCTCAGAAGGCAAACTTACAACATTAAAACATTTAAAAAACAAGCAGTTAGGAGATGGAGGTTTATGTCAAACAACTATTTTTATTTTTTTCTAATTCGCTTTTCATCCATACAGGCTCATGAGGTACAGATACAAAAAGGTGCAGAGAAAAAGGTTCAGAATCAAAATGGAGCCTTTATAGCAAATAAGCGAAGCCCCCTGTTTCTATGACTGTGACCAGTCTTAATCAAACAAGCTCCAGAATGCCTCTTGGTGGAAGAAAAAAGTCCAAACATGAGTCATTTTTGTTCCAAATTGATATTTCTCTTGAAGGCAAATAAATAACAATCTTAAATCTGAGGTTGCATCAGTCTGTAACCCAATCACAAGAGCTATTCAGGGGTTTCCTGAGTGCTGGGAAAGCAGGGAGTTCCTACAGTATTAGTTCCAGTCCCACAGTGTTTCTTTCATGGCTTGTAGGGCTACCGAATAAACCAAGCTTGCAAAATAGAAAATGGTAACACTCACTTTGTAAAGTTAACGGTATGGTGTACATTTTAGGACAGGTCTTGAGAAAACATTGTTGGACATCAGACTGTCAAAGAAACATTGGGTCTTAGGAACACTAACCATTAGAGGTCAGAATGAATGGCCTGAAAGAGAAACAGCTTGCTGGTGGTGCCATTCTGAGGGCCCAGCCGCCCTCTGGCCTTAACAGGTGTTGCCTGGAATTCTGGGTTATTGTGACTCCAGAGGGTGCAGTTTTTTGACAATTTCTTCCTAACAATTGTTTATGACAGCAAACGTACAACTTGGGGATGGACTGAACACAAAATCTGAAACCTCAAAGTCAGTTTTCTCATCACCTTCCATACAAGATCCTACATGGTCAGAAAGGGATCATACAATGTTTTTAAGTCCATCTCTATGTTTTATGATGACAACTGACAAAGTCAGCAAATAAGATTATGACTCCCCACTGCGTCAGCTAACCTCAGAGGTTAAGGTGTACACATAAAGGCAACGGTGTCCTCTAGGGTCACAATATAACTAAAATCTCCTGCTTTGGGGGTGGTTTCAAGACACATTCCTTCTGTGGCCATTTGGACCAAGTTTGTTTTGCCTTTTGCTATCTGGTCTTGAGGGGGTTTAGTTTGAAGTTGGGGGTGGGGGGGATTGTCCTGCAAGGGGCAGAGGATTGGTCTGATTGGTCTGCTCAGTTTTTTGTTCTGCAGGTGATTATTGCCCTTAAATGAAGACCATACAACAGATCCTCTAGAGTTCCCGCTCCATATTGGATCTTAGGTCACATTCACACTGCAGGTGTTGATGTTCAATTTCGATTTTCTTTTGCATATATGTTCTAATTACTAATTAAATGTGACCACCATCAGACTTCAGCCTGAACAGTTCATGAACCCAAAGTGACCCACATACCCAGGAGGAAAATGTAGACATCACACAGCAGCACACTGTTATGGAGATAATGGATGTTGGTGTCTCTGTGTTAAGTTGTTGAGCAATAGGTGACAATATGACCACATCACAGGAAAAAGAAAGGTAAGAAAAAAAAAAAAAAAAGAGCTCAACTCTTAATGGACTTTTGTGGAGCAGTGACGTCTACTTCGGTGTGGATTCGTAGTCAGAACCAGGACAATGACGTAAACGTTGGATGAAATGCAACATGACCGTTTAGACTGCGACGCTTTGAAAACCATTAGATATGTATCTGGTTTAATACCACATATGAAAGTGGCACAGTTCTGATTTTTCTTTTGGAGGTGAAAAGATCAGATATGGGCCACCAAGTCGGATTTGTGGTTGTATTTGCCTGTAATGTGAATGTAGGCAAAGAGTACTAATGTGGTTAGAAAGCAGAGAATATGACCATTTTAAGCAACCAACAGCTGACGCCTGTGTGTGTGCTTCAAATACTGAAATAGACATTAGCGCTCATCGAAACACAAACGGGTAGAAAAATATAGAAAACATCTAGATATAGACTCCAGAGAAAGACATTATCCAGCTATTAAGTTCAGCAATGGCAAAAAATAAGTGACAAAGTGGTGTGATCAAAGTTCAGTGTTTAATTTCAACTGTTTTTTTTTTTCTTTAGAATTTTATTAACAAAAATAGAAGCTTTAAGTCATCTTTGAAAAGCCAGCAAGCCCGACAGAAACTGGGATGAGTAAACTTAGTTCAGGTTTTGGTTTCAGAGGGACTGTAAAGTCAAGGATCTATATACAGAACATCCAACAGGATAGCCTATATACACAGAAAGGCTTCTAAAGGCATTCCATCAAATAGGTAAAAATAAAAAAATAAAATGAATCAGACAGCAAGATCAAATAAATATATCTGGAACTATTGACTTTAACAAGAAGATGGCATTTTGAAACAGTTTAAACACAGAATTAACCCAATCTTTTAACCTAAGCTGACATCCACCTTTTGGCTGGTCTTCATGGCACAACAATAAATCTCAGTAAATATTTTAGGGTTTTTATAGATGATCTGCATTCAATAAAATCTTACACATTGCCTGTTTTCTCATAAATTGCTACAAAAAAGGCTACAACTTCGAGCAATTTGTTGCAACAACATGCAGTAGTGAAATACCAGGTTACTAAATGGAGGGGCGCAGAGAAAGCAGCTCGCACTTTTGGCAAGCAAAATGGTGTGAATAAAAGTAAAATGGGCAGGTTAGTTGTTATTTGAAGCTTGAAAACCTAAGATATAGAAAGGCAAACATTTGAATTTTAACATTCTTGACCAGGTAATGGCAATTCACATTGCTGTGCTCACGGCAGGCTTTATTGTAGCAACAAGTTTTAATAGTTTTTATTGGGGAAAAAAGGAACAAATATTTAATGACTGAGTACAAGATCCCCGACTCAAATCAATCCCTTGCTAGCCGTCAAGATGGCTCGTCACTCAGAAGCTGATGTGCAAACAACAAAATTAAAAAAAACAAAAAAACAGGAACAAATAAATCCAACTGCTCCATTCCAGCATGACCAACTCGAAGTGAACAGTGTTTTTCCTCCTTCACGTAGTCCCATTCAGTTCAGTGTTTGCATAAAATAACGGCCGATTCCGCCCATCAGGAGCGTTTGAGCTGGGCCAACCGCTGCAGCAACTGTAGCTGCCTGGCCTTCAGCTGCTTCCTCTCCTGAGTCTTCAGCCTCTCGGTGGCGTGGAGCTGCTGCAGGTACTCTGTGGCTCGGGTCAGGATGGCTACCTTAGGGGTCTTGGGGCAGTCTGCCAACCCTGGGATCTCGTCCCGTAGCGATAGGAAGCGTGAGCGCAGGTCGTTTCGCCGCTTGCGCTCCAGAAAGTTGTGTGCCTTGCGCTTGTCCGTGTCCTCGCAGTCCGAGGACTGGGGGCTTGACAGGTGGGAGGGGGGCTTCAATGGCGAGCTTTGGTGGGAAGAGGAAGAGGAGGAGCTGGGTGGAGACGAAGGCGAAGAAGACGAAGTAGGAGAGGATGCGCTGAGGTTAGGGGACTCAGATCTGACTCCGGTCACTGTGATCTGAGACTTCTTGCTGTCCAAGTTCAGAGGGGCGTGGCCGGGCCGGGGCTGGTTGTGGAAAGAGTTTTGGTGAGGCTGGGTCACAGGAGCATGGGCTTCCTGTCGAACCTTCTTCCGCGCTGGCTCGGGAGCTGCGGAGAGTGTGTCCGGGGAGGGGGCGGCGTAGTTGTGCTGCTGTTGATGGATTGAGATGTGGAAACGCTTCGTGCTGGGGTCGTGTGGGTTTGCTCGCACCGTTATGGTCACGGGTTTGCGGGTGGTGACCAGTCGACGGGATTTACGCTGCTGCTGTTGCTTGTGGTCCACCGTCACCACATCAATCTCCTCTTCATCCTCATCGTTTTCATCTTCGTCATCTACCAAACAACGAAAAAAAAAGAAAAAGGGAAAAAACAAGATGTAATAAATAAACGTGAACTAAGAGTGCAAAGGCAAATAAAGTGAGAAAACTGTCAGCAACCTGTCGTCACATTCCCTCTGGACTTTACCTCCATAATCCACTTAACCGCTTCAGCAAAAATGAACTTCACACAACCTCAGAAAACCTGTACCAGGTCACACACAAATGCACTACAGAGAACAAACACACTCCTTTGGATCAGCACCCTTAGTAGAAATTCCCTTGCTTCATTCATGTGTTTAAAGTGAGGACGAGGCAGGAAGGAGAGACTGGGGGACAGGTTTTAAGCTTGTTAAAAGAAGTTGCCTAATGTTCAACTAGGCATGGCTTTTGAACCGTTTCCTACAATGTTTCCTAGAGCGGAAACAAACATTAAATTCTGATGGACTTGATTGTCACAAACTTATTCTTGGGGGATTCAGTTTTTATTTAAAGCAAGAGACAAAGATGATTTACCAAGAGTAACCCTGTATTGGACCTGTCCTACATATCCCTATTCACCTCTTCACTGAGCACATAAAAATCCCCTAAAATGTGTCGAGACACACCTCCAGCTTCATCCTGGGGAATTCCGCGGGGCGAGCCGACCTCTTAAAAGGCTAATCCTGCTCCATTTAAAGCCCTGGCTGGCTCGGATCACACACAAACACACACTTGTAGCTGCAGCCTGCTGAGTGCAGGAATGCAGCAACAAGCTCTCTTTGTGACATTCCACACACCATTAACGCATGGTCCAGACGACAACTGATCACATGGCAGCCTACATACCAAACTCAGTCACACAGGCTATCGGGAAAGGGGGGGTGGGGTTTGGAAAACACATTTATTTAGTTTTACACAAGCAAGCAGGGGCTGGTTTTCAATCAAGGTTTTTTTTTTTTTTTTTTAAAGTTCAGGTTTCAAAAATGCTAACATTTTTCATCATACCATACTCGAAAAAGCACTGGGGGGACTGGAGTAGTCTCCAGGTTAAGTACAGAGCAGCACAGCTGTTCCTGCAAACTGCCCTTCAGCTGGCTGAACTACTACACTTTTTTCTTGCTTACTAGACAAGCAAACTAGTTTGTTTGGAAATTTTTCCAGTTGTTAAACACAGACGGTCTTCATTTGAAAAGTGAATAAAAGCAATTCATCAGTCTTATTATGGAAAAGCTGTCTGAAATTACAGTTAGCAAGCTAAGAGAAGGTGTATTTAAGCAGTCGATTGCAGGCTGGCGAACAAAACAGACAGCCCGACCAGCGGGACAGCAAAAAGCTAAATTATTCTGCACAATAAACACTTAAAATGTCACTTAATAAACCAGGTGTGTATTGTGAACATGCACCGATCAGTCGGATACAGATCAGAACTGGCCAATTTTCCTTTGATCTGTGATCAGCAGGTCAAATGCTGAAAATACAAGTAGTCCCACCCCTCCCCCTCTACATCAAATTTAAGAACTTTCACAATTTTCTCTCACTAAACTATTAACATGTACTTTGATGTGCCTTTTTTGAGTATGCTTTGACATATTTGATCAATAAAAACAGATGATATTGGAATTCCTTTTTTTAGATTCAAAACTACTAGCTTTATCAAAAACCTGTACCGTTTTATCTTTTGCCAATTATAGTCTTTAGAGTCAGACCTCAAAGCAAGCAAAAATCGGTACCAGGCCAGGTAGAGCCTTATCAGTGCATCTACAATTTATTTTTTTAAATAAAACCTATGTATCAAAATGAAGATTAATTGCATTATAATGACTGCAGTAAATCAATGTATCATATCATTTAGGAGTGCATGTTACATATGTTGTTTTAAATTTGTATTTAAATACTGTGGTATTGTTTATCAAAGTTATCTTATGTCCAAAATCTCATACTGGCCCATGCCAAGACACACGTATTCATAAAAAAGGTTCCTCTCAGTTTCCGCCTTTCTTGTTGCATAAAGTCCAATTAAAAAGACACTTGCTGGAAAAAAAATCAGGACCAGACGGAGCCAAACAGAAGTTGAGAGGATATCATTGCCATAAGTCAGACTGGAGGAGCAGCAGGGAGAGGGAGCAGCAGGGAGAGGGAGCAGCTGGTCTGCTGGAGTCCTGCCAAGCAGCAGATGTTTCAATGGGTGTGTCATTCTTGGCTTCAAGCATGTGTTGCATGCACCAAGGTAACGCAATGCAGTCAGGAGGAGCCCTACCAACTACAACTAATACATAACTGACATCTCAGGTCCAATCAGTCCCTTTTAAACTAAATTATTAAAGTACATGGAGTTAAGTTGGGAAATATAATATTTGTTTCTTACAACTTATTGGTGAAAACTTCCGCTACTGACCTGAGGAGTCGGTGTGTGACTCTGAACCGGACGACACCTGTCTCTTGCAGCCTCCGGGTAGCGGGAAAGTGAGCACAGCAGCCGGGTCCACGCAGTCCGCAGCCAAACTACCCGTGTCGGCGAGGGCACCCTGCGACCTCCCCGGGGATGAAACGTTGCTTCCGGCGCCGAGCCGCGGACGCTCCCCTACCACCCTCTCCAGCTGCTGTCCGGCCGAGAAGCAGCTCCACATGCAGTCCTGGATGATGATGGAGCTCAGGTTGCCGAAAGTGTCGCCGCTGTTCGCCAACTTGCAGGGCAGCTCCTGCGGGTGCTGCTGCTGCTGCTGATTATGCTCGTCCTCCTGTCCAAGGAACTGAGATACCCACTCCAGCTTGTCCCCGAGAGACGGATACAGCAGCCCGACCTTCCCCGACCCTTCAGCGGGCAGCCGGATGGGGGACATGGGCGGGGTCGGCACCAGCTCAAATTTCTTCCATATGTCCTCGCTGGGCGCGGTGGACTTGAAGAAGTCCTCGTCCGGTTCGTGGTCGTCGTAAAAGTAGTGCTGGTAGTGGTCCAGGTGGTCCATTTCCCAGTTATCATAACGAGGCGCGTTGGAGTTAATGCCCGGCATTGGAGGCAGGCAGGCAGGGGTGATGTGAGTAAGTTGGGGGCGTGAATCACTCCGTGGTGCCTCGGTCTGGGGAGATACAAGCAGCTGAATCAGAACAGTCTTATTTATGAATTAGAAATATAGAAAAAAAAAAACATTTTTTTAATAATTCAGTTCTAAAAACATTTCTTTATTATCGTTTTATGTTTCTGTAATTATAAAAATATTCATTTTATTTTCCTACTAAATCTGATCTGAAGAACCACGTTCACACAACTTTATGAAATGCGTTGATTTTGTTGCATCGCATAAAAAACTTCAAGGTCTGTCGCATCAACTCAGAGATTTGCCATTTTAAACCTCATTGTGAAGCATTCACTTGGGAGAAAAATGAGTGATAGTTATGAAGTTTACAACCGACAACGAGAGGTTTCGCAAAACTGCTTGAATTACATAACAGAGCGGTAGCAGGAGGGTCAGTGGGTTCAGCACAAAATAGACTGATTAGTTTAGACTGAAATGGATTAAGCGTTTGACATGTAAAGGTAGGAGTCTCGCCTGCTTGCCAGAGAGATCTGGTGAGAGCAGGCGGTTGTATGGAAAGTAGTTTATCTGGCTCCTCCTCGGTGTTAACGCTCATCAAGCTCTAAGAAAGCACAGCTGCGACTGAGAAGCTCCCCATCAGTTAATTAGACAGCAGGCGCGCACGGAGAGAGCTGCGCAAGCCTCGAACTTCACGGCTTTAGACCACCATTAATAAACCATCCGCGCAGTTGTGTGTCTTGTCTATATTATACGAAGCGCCCGTGCTGAATGAAAATAATCGAATAAAGAGTTTACCTTGGGTTGTAAGAGAATAACCTGTCCGCGTCTTCATAGATCCGCCGTGCGTAAAATTAAATAGTCCAAAAGCCGTAGCGAAGCAATCTCCCCTGTCGTCCCTTTGAATTTGAGCTCTCCCCCCTTTTGGCGTTTGGTGTCCTTCTGTTCCCGTCTACTCCTGGAGGGCAAACCCCCTCAGTGAGGGTCGATCAGTCCGCTCGGTTCGCACTCCCACCGCTCAAGTGGCCGAGCGGCTGCGGTCACTTTCTTTGCAGACTGCTGCACTGATCCAATGCGAGGGAGGAGAATTGGCTGTTAGGCATAAGAGGCGGGCCGTAGTAAGCGGAGCCACGCCTGCTGTTTAAAGCTGCAGCACACCTAAAACACAAGGTTACATGACGCTCCTTTCATAAACTCCGACCGCTTTTGCAACCCGCATTTCGTTTGAGGTCATAATTGGATCATTTGACTATGTGTGCGGGGAAAGGTAAATTCACACGACAAAGTGGAAATCTGTGGTTTTCTTGCGAAATCAACAGTAAGACCCATAGTAAAATGGTGCTGTGCATGAGCAAAATTACTACACTGCATCCATCCATCCATCCATCCGGTGTGAGATTGAGTCACAGAGGTCACAGGTCCAGTAGGCACTCCAACACCTGTCAACCCAGCAACACTATTCATCTCATTCTGGGTGATCCTAAGGCATTCCCATTTCAGGAGGGATATACAGCATAGTCCCTCCAGTGATTTCTGGATCTGCCCTTGGATTCCCACCCAGAAGAATATGCCCAGAAACCTCCAAAGGGGGGATTATAGTGCTCCTCACCCTATCTCTAAGACTGTATCTCATTTCAGATTTCTTCTGTTTTTATTTCTATTTGTCACACTTAGGTGTTTCAGATTGAACGTTGTTTATTTCACAAGAAGATAATAAAAGTAAATACAAAAGTTGATTGCAAATGTTGATTTCATTTATGAAGCAAAAAAGTTATCCACACCAACCAGGCCCTATGTGAAAATGAAATATTTAGTCCTGTCAAATCATTAACTGTGAGTAATCAGATTTTTTGCTCAGCTTCACTAGTCACACCCAGACCTCTAGAATCAAGAAATAATTTTAATTGAACCGGTATCACAACATGAAGTAGGCTAAAAGACCTCACAAAACAACACGACTCCTTAAAGAAATTCAAGAACAGATGAGAAACAAAGTCAGTAACATAGAACAGTTTTGAAAGGGTTACACAGCCTTTAATAAGGCTTCAGGACTCCAGTGCAGTGGATAAAATGGAGATGACACGGAACTTTGGTGAACCTGCCCAGGAGTACTTACTCCAAGAGAACATCAACGACTCATCCAGGAGGCATTATAAGAACCAAGAACACAATCTAAAGCCCTGCAGGCTTCTGTTGCTTCAGTTAGGGTCAGCGTTCAACATTAGGAAAGACACAGGGCAAATCCTTGTTAAAGTTTTAAAGAGAAAACCACTGCTGACCAACACAAGGGTCCATCTCACATTTGCCAAAACAACATCTTGATGATCCTCATGATTCTTGGAATCATGAGGATCATGCATTATGTGCACTAAAAAGACATAAGTGGAACTTTTTGGAAGGTCTGAATCATTTTACAATTGGGGTAAATGGAAACATCAATTCTGCTCTCGACTAGAAAATCATAAATTAGAAAATCTAGTCAACAGTTTGTGAGAATAGGCTTTAAGCAAACCTAGGTTATGCAGCAAGACCATGGTGCAAACTAAACTGACAGGTCCTCCTCTGAAGGCCTAAAAAGGTTTTGGAGTGGCCTAATAAAAGTCAGGACTTAAAAACCATTGACCTTAGACAGACAATTCATGCCCTCCAACATGGCTGACTTAAAGTGTGGCACAACCAGTTATTAAGTTACTGGGTGATCACTTCTTCACAAATTGCCACATTAATCTTGAAATCTTATTCCCCCTGACAAATTATACCATCATTTAAAAACTCCTTTTTGTATTTGATCATCTTTGATTATCTTTGTGTCATTTTTTTGATGATTTGAACCACTTACATATGACCCAAAATGCAAAAACTGATGAAATCTGAAAGAGGGAAATACTATTATTGAAGCCAAAAATTAAGCTTCATTCGGTCCTGGGTGCAGATCTGGAAGGACATGCCAGTGCACACAGACAGTAAGTGTGAGGTTATGAATGTTAGCACAATTGCAAACCAGTTACTTTCAAAAAAATGTCTCGTAACATAAGATTAGCCATCAAAACGAAGAATTTTACTGAAACACCTGGCAGCCACAGTCAATCCTACACCAAGATTACCAGGAATGAGGTAGATAAGAGTTTGTTGTATGGATGGCGCTTCTACTTCATAGGGAGAGATGAGCAGTTACTCATGTGTGCCTGGTGTAGGAAGAAGGTTTGGTGGTTACATTCATTTCATGCAGACATATGGCTGCAGTATCTGGTGTCGCCCGATGTGTTTTGTGGTCCTTGTAATCAATATCAAGCTTGTGATGTAAAGCCCCCCCACCACCACACTTAGAAAGTCAATATGGAAGCATCGCTCTGCCTTATCCTCCTCTGAGTGTGTTTTATGTGAGTGCTCCTAAACAGCTGCACAGACACACACACACATGCTGACAACTGCTGATGCCTGTTTTGCTTGCCACATGAAACCAACTCCCTTGTGTGTTTCTGGAGCTGTGAAACTGTGCTACACAATCTCCAGATGATGACATGGACTAGGAAGCCTCCTTCCCATAACCTTCCCTTCTTAAGATGCAGATACCGTGAGACCCTCATCTGTCGGTCCAAAACTCGCACCCAACTTTCCTCCCTTTTCTCCCAAACTGTGCCGCTGACCCTCAACTCTTCTTTACTTTCCTTATCTTTCCTTCTCTCCTCCTTTTTCAAGTCTGCCCTGATCAAAAAAAATCTTGACCCTACATAATTCGGGCAGTCTTGAGAGGGCTGCATCCTCTGCTTCCCCAGAAGAGACGAAACAAAGTCCCAGAACAAACAGACTGCTGAAAGAGACACAGCCATCTCTCCACTCTCCTCTCACACTCTTGCAGCTTTTCATCTTCTTTCTCTCAGCCCCTTTGCTTGTTTCACACTTTGAAATGCCTAATCTGCTCCCTTTCTTTGAATTAATCATCAAAAGAGAGTAAGTAAGAGCCGGCATGCTTCCAATATACAAAGACACATCTCCTTAGATAAAATAAGTGATTGGGTTTAAGGCGGGGGGCAGCCCTGAGGATGTTTTTTTCTTTTAACCATATACAATCATGCCATTTTTTCTGTTAAATATCATTTAACTTCTGATAGACAACATTTAATTGACGTGTAAATGTTAATATTTGGAAAAATGCAAATTCTAACATGGATGTGTTGTGATGAGGCTCTCGGTGGAATATACTTTTATTCCCTGTTGGAATAGAGAGCCTTATAAGCACAAAACACGGTTCATGCTGGATACGCGGATCAAGTTAATTGCAGGAAAACACACTTATATATCCCATGCGGTTGAAATGTGGAGAGTCCCTTAGAAACACTGAAACATTACCACTCCTGAGGTATTAATTAAGTTATACATTCAGAATAAGAAGCAATAGGAAGCATCATTATTACATGCAAATAAGTAATAAAATTAATGCACAAGCACTTGCAGAGGCTTAAGGGACATTTGGTAAGCTTAGAATGCAGGTTGTGGAAATGGCCGAAGGGGTTTGTTACTTTTATTTGTTTTGATTTTTTTTAATTAAATACCTCTTGTAAAATTCTTTTGGGCTGGAATGTGTGGAAGAAAGTAAACTACCACATTTGATTGTGATACAAGGGATCTGGCATGCTTTATTAGAAATGTAATCTTATTCCAGGCACAGTTGTGCTTTAAATTGAATTTTATTAATGTAAGTTTAAACGTCAATTATCATATCTTCAAGCCAAAAAAAACCTAAAAATATTGAAACTAGCAAGTTTCAAACCAGACAGGTACGCTTAGGAAAGAGATTGTTTTCTTGACAAAAAATGAAATTTTCTAACCCCAATATGTTGAATGGGTGAGTGGTGGTTTTTTGCCTACATAGAAAAATAAAGGAGTGAGCACTCTCACTCTAATATACAGACCCACACAGAAAACAGGATGCATTCATGTGGGTAAATTTGTCCTTGCCCATTAAAATCAGTCTCTCTGTTAGAGACAGTTTTTGCCCCAGGATTATGAAAGAGCTGAAATCTTGGAAGCAGAAATTACTCCAACCTGAGAGCTGGCAAAATATTAATTTGTTTACAGTCATTCAAGCCATACTCATCTCAGAGCATCTTTAACTTCCTGGGTAGGGTGCCGTGTTGTTAGGTCTCCAAGCTTCAGCTCCCAGACAGCATTTCTCCTGACTTTCCCCTGTTTCTCACCAAACTTGTAAATCTTAACTTTATGAACACTCAAGCTTATCAATCTTCAGACACTTTTGTCTGTGTTTTCAAATGTACCGTGCTCCGTTTCAAGACCCTGAAAGATGTGCCCTGAAACAAAAACACAGTAGCCGGATTTGGGTTGCATTTGTTTTTCAAACAAATCTGTATAATTAAACAACAATTAAGCAGGATGAAGATTAACACAATTTAATATATGATACAAATCTATACAGGTAATTTAATAAAAAATACTACACATGCACATTCTCGAGGAAAGCTTTATTATACCGTGTTGATGTCATTTACAGTAAAATGCACTGACTACAACGGTATGAAGAGTGTCACATATATATTTGCATGTAAAAAGATGAAGCAGGAGGACAGGAGTAATGGTCAAGGGTAAAAGAGAGAAAACAGCAATTTCAAGACACCGCTATCCTGTTTCACAGGTCACCCTTCCTGTAATTCCTTCAACCATCCCCCACTCCTCTCTACTTCGCTCCACTTTGACCTTCCAGACTGATCAATGAATATCCACTCTGGATCCAGTCTACTGCCCATTTCTGTCGGTGGTGAACAAAGGGTGGTTCATGCAAAAAGGGAGACCGAAGAGGAAAAGTGGCAGCTGCTACCTACTGGATGGTGATGACCTCCTGCTGACATGCACATGGCATGTGAGAGGATTGCCTTTCAGTCCAGATGCTCATTCCATCAAGAGCTTCACACGCATATACATACACACGTTTCTTTCTTTTTTTTTTCAGACAATCCTTCAGACAAATTTTCTGACTTTCATTTCCTCAAAAATTGAACCCTTAAACACCTTAAGTAACCCAGTTTTCCATTCCTATACAGTACAGACCAAAAGTTTAGACACACCTTCTCATTCAAAGACTTTTCTTTATTTTCATGACTATGAATATTGTAGCTTCACAATGAAGACATAAAAACTATGAATTAACACATGTTGAATTATATACTGAACAAAAAAGTGTGAAACAAATGAAAATATTATATTCTAGGTTCTTCAAAGTAGCCACCTTTTGCTTTGATTACTGCTCCGCACACTCTTGGCATTCTGCTGATGAGCTTCAAGAGGTAGTCACCTGAAATGGTTTTCACTTCACAGGTGTGCCCTGTCAGGTTTAATAAGTGGAATTTCAAGCCTTATAAATGGGGTTGGGACCATCAGTTGTGTTGTGCAGGAGGTGGATACAGTACACAGCTGATAGTCATACTGAATAGACTGTTAGAATTTGTATTATGACAAGAAAAAAGCAGCTAAGTAAAGAAAAATGAGTCGCCATCATTACTTTAAGATATGAAGGTCAGTCAGTCCGAACAATTGGGAAAACTTTGAAAGTGTCCCCAAGTGCAGTCACAAAAACCATCAAGCGCTACAAAGAAACTGGCTCACACGAGGACTGCCCCAGGAAAGGAAGACCAAGAGTCACCTCTGCTGCGGACGATAAGTTCATCCGAGTCACCAGCCTCAGAAATCGCAGGTTAACAGCAACTCAGATTAGAGAACAGGTCAATGCCACACAGAGTTCTAGCAGCAGACACATCTCTAGAACAACTGTTAAGAGGAGACTGTGTGAATCAGGCCTTCGTGGTAAAATAGCTGCTAGGAAACCACTGCTGAGGACAGGCAACAAGCAGAAGAGACTTGTTTGGGCTAAAGAACACAAGGAATGGACATTAGACCAGTGGAAATCTGTGCTTTGGTCTGATGAGTCCAAGTTTGAGATCTTTGGTTCCAACCACCGTGTCTTTGTGCGGCTCAGAAGAGGTGAACGGATGGACTCTACATGCCTGGTTCCCACCGTGAAGCATGGAGGAGGAGGTGTGATGGTGTGGGGGTGCTTTGCTGGTGACACTGTTGGGGATTTATTCAAAATTGAAGGCATACTGAACCAGCATGGCTACCACAGCATCTTGCAGCAGCATATTATTCCATCCAGTTTGCATTTAGTTGGACCATCATTTATTTTTTAACAGGACAATGACCCCAAACACACCTCCAGGCTGTGTAAGGGCTATTTGACCAAGAAGGAGAGTGATGGGGTGCTGCACCAGATGACCTGGCCTCCACAGTCAATGAACCTGAACTCAATCGAGATGGTTTGGGGTGAGCTGGACCGCAGAGTGAAGGCAAAAGGGCCGACAAGTGTTAAGCATCTCTGGGAACTCCTTCAAGACGGTTGGAAAAACATTTCAGTGACTACCTCTTGAAGCTCATCAACAGAATGCCAAGAGTGTGTGGAGCAGTAATCAAAGCAAAAGGTGGCTACTTTGAAGAACCTAGAATATAAGACATATTTTCAGTTGTTTCACACTTTTTTGTTCAGTATATAATTCCACATGTGTTAATTCATAGTTTTGATACATTCAGTGTGAAGCTACAATATTCATAGTCATGAAAATAAAGACAACTCTTTGAATGAGAAGGTGTGTCCAAACATTTGGTCTGTACTGTACATACCACTGGCAATGGGAGACACAGAGGCACAGCAGCTCAGTCTATTGATTTGTGTCCCCAGATGCAGTGTTTTCTCTTTCATCTTGCTAATGGATTTAAAAATAAATACAGAGATAAAGCAGTCCTTACCAAATATTGGATCATATTTGCTAGTGATAAACTCAGCATTTAGATATCAGATCATGTTGTTGGAGACATCAACCACAGCAGAATCATGTCAGTCCCAGTCTATCCACAGTAACACTAAATTGAGTTTGAGATTAGAATCAGGTGACTCAAGGCAAAAGGACCACAAGCTGGATCTCCGGCTGAGTCTCAAGTCTTTTACAGCCTCCAACAGGTTTTCCTCCAGGTTAGACTTCTATAAAGCTCTGCCCATTCTTCTATCAAGTCTGACCAACTTCTATTGCTCTGCTGAAGAAAAGCATCTCCACAACATCATGTTGTCACTGCTATGTTTCCCTGTTGGGGAAAGTGTGTTCATGATTATGTGCAGTGTAAGTTTTCCTACATATATCACGTTTTGCAAGTTGGTCACAAAGCACCTTTATCCATGTCTGTTGTTTTCACTACATGGCTTGTGGCAAACGGTACCATGTATGCTCATAGATGGTGGATTGCTTTACATGGGAATACCATGTACCTACTTGCTGTGAAGCAACAGTTCTAATTAACCGCAACACAATGCAGCCCAGAAAACGTTGTGTTTTAGTTTAATTTTGCACAAAAACATGTCAGATTCAAAAATTCAAATTCAGATAAAACAGCAGAAGCCAGAGTAGGGGGTTTGTTACTGGAACAGGAGAAACAGGTGCAAATGCGCAGCAAACGGCTAAACATGCCACAAATGGCAAAAAACGCGCTGCAAACACATGAATGATGCAAACTCCAAAACACACAACATAAAATAACAATAACAACAGCAAGTGAAAAAAAGCTGTAAACTCGTTCCACAGAACCGAAATGAATCAGACCCCTAGGGGGAGCCAACCGTCAAGTCCTATGGGACCAGACCCTACGTAGAAACATTAACGGGATTGCCCAGATTAAACTTGGAGGGAAGAAAGACAAGGTACGTTTTCTTTCATATCTTTTTCAAACAAGTGGTCACAATATTTCACAATATTATAGGACAGCAGCATATTTAAGTCGGTAATATTAGTGGTTGTCTGGTGCACTGTTTGTGGAGTGAGTTTGCAGCTTTTTTAACTTGCTTTTCTTTGATTGCAGCATTTTTCTTTTGCAGTGTTTTTCTGTTGCATTGGATTTTTTGTGTTTGCATCATTTATGGGTTTACAGCGCATTTTTGCTGTTTGTGTTGTGTCTAGGTGCTTGCTGCGAGTTTGCACCTGTCGGCCACAGTAGAACAGTTTTTAGTTTCTACAACTGACCTCTAGGGGGCACCTACAAGCCTTAGCTGCTTATGGGTTTCTGCGATTGCCATTATCAGTAGAAGAAGAACTGAATAGTAATGTGGCATGACATTGCTGGTATAAAGCAGGTTGCTAAAATTGCAAAGCCTTCCCAAGCAAGCCCAGGGATTAACCTCAAATTAATGTCTGGCTGAAATCTTAAGATGTTTAACATTTTCACATAGTGCTCTTTGCTTATGATGCCGTATATTTTGTGAAGTGCACCAGTGCACCAGTCCATCCTGCAGTAAAACACCCACCAGCATGATTCTGCCACGTCCCCTTGTCTCGGAGTGCATTTAAACATATATATATACATTTATATATGTGTGTGTGTGTGGGTAAACAGTTTTCGGACTCTTTTTGAGTCAGATGGCTTTTGAATGATGGTTTCTTCTTCTCTGAGCATCCTTTCACCCCATGCTGGTACAGGTTAAACTGTGAAAAACGACACTCTTTCACCAACTTCAGCCAGCATCTTTGAAAGGTCTTTTGAATTTGTTCCAAGTTTAATATGCACATTTGGCACCAAAACATGTTTATCTTGAGCACCCAGAATCCGTTTCCGTCCAGACTTATATGATGGTTAGACATTCCCATGTTGTTAATGTTAACATATAATTGTTTGAACAGATGGACGTGGCACCTACAGGCATCATGTAATTAAACTCTAAGATGTACCAGATTTGGGGGGTCCTCAAATCTCTTCCTTATATCCTAGCTGAGTTCTCTTGCTTTTACAATGATGTTACACAAGGAAATGGTGTGTTAGAGGTGTTAAAATACATCCACAGGTGACTTCTTTTAACTGAAAATGTGAGTTTACCCATGAGGAGCTTGCAAAGCTATGACATCATCATCTGGGCTTTCCCAAAGACTTACCAATCTTATTGTGTGTAAACTTTTGATTTTGAAGAAAGTAATAAGGTTTCTAAAAATAATATATCTCTCATTATTCTGACATTTAGCAAGTAGAAATAAATTGGGTAATTTTAGCTCCCCTATACCAAGAAAAAATCAGTCATTTAAAGTCAGACAGCGAAGAGGCTGAGTCTTTTTATGTACAGTATATGAAAATATCTGGTTTAAAATATAAAGTGCACATCCTGTTTTTGATTTTTTGGTTTCTGACATTCTGTCAAAAGCAAATCCAAATAAAGTTGACTCAAACTGGAAAAGTTAATTGGTGCCTATGTGTAATAAAAAAATCTCTCCTCAAAAACATGTCACTTAGATGTTTGGAAATCACTTTCCTTTACGTAAGCGCAAATGTGTTTGCCTTTTGGTTCATATTTTAGTCGACAAAATTCACAGTAAATTTTGTCTACTATATATGCACTCAAATTAAAAAGTGCCAGCAGTTTGGAGAAATGTCCCAGCTAATGCCAAAGTCTGCTATTGCTCATTTATTCATTAGAATCCTCTCACAGGTCTCGAGGATTTAGAGTCTTTATAGCCTTTCCAGTAATTAGAAAGACATTTTTATGTTTTGATTTGACTGGGAAAATTAAAGCATGGAATACAGCTTGCTATCTATTTTCCTCTTTCTGTTGGCTCCAGCTGGTCTTGTTTTTTCTTGTCTTTCTGTGTTGTTGATGTTTCTCCTTATATAACTACATTTGTACAAAAAAAAAACCAGCTGCATGAAATCAATTGAGAAACTGATTGGAGTCGGATGGCAGTTGAGCTAATGATCAGCACTTAGAGAGAAAAGCTTCAAGACGGCAGAAAATCCATCTGTTCTTGTAGGGATACAGGATGCACTAAAAGTACTTCTACATCTACCAACCACATGGTCTCTGTAATCTCTGATAAGTAATTCTACCTCATCTCTATTTGTTTGTTTGACTTTCAATGTGATCTATGCAGAAATAAATTCAGGAACATGTTGTCGGTACAGACAGTGTCCTGGGAAGATGGGGGTGCAGAGAACAGGGTGCGGTGTTCATGGGAACAAGAGGAGGAGAAGAGGAAGGATTCAGGGCAAAAGAATGTATTAGAGGTGGGTGGGAACATCGAAGACGCTTCCAGGGAAGGGTTGGCTGAGAAATGTTTTCCTTCAGGGGAATGATTGGTCCAGAGGGAGGAACAGAAGGGGTGGAGAAAAAAATTGATATTTAGGGAGGTGAAGAGACTCCGCAGGAACAGACGAGGAGAAACGATCCAATTACATAACTGATACTTGAAGGGGCAGCATCTCTGAGCATTCATGAAGCGTTTCCCAATGTGACGCAGACACACACGCTCATACACACACACTAGCAGATACAAACTCTTGCACACACTCGGGTAGACCATCCCACATTTATGCATATGCAGAGAATAACAAGCGTTATTTAGTTTATTGGCTTACTGAAAATACTTGCTTAATTTCATGTTTTGTATTATTAATCATTTAGCACCACAACTGGGTCGAATATGAACAGTTTAACCATCTGTACTCTTAGTAAACAGCCATGCTGATTTATTACAGGCAACCTAAGGCAAGATCTTCATGTATAAATAATTCTGTAAAACTGGTGGAACAGAATAATTCATACACAGGGTTGTAGCTCAATTCCCATTTCAAGCTTCTAAAAATGTTTCCATACAGTCATGGATGAAAAGAAGTTCAGCCTTTTTGAGTTCTTGGATTTTATATATCAGGAGTTGACAAAAATGATGTGGTCTTTTCTAGGTTCTCCAATTATTTAGATCTATTTAAGACGCACAAAATCACACAACAGATTTCAAAACTTAATTTTTTATTAAACATAACAATATAAAAACTTTCCATTTTAGCAGGTGATGATCAGCAAGTGTGACCTTCTCTGTAAAAGCGTGAATTTTGGCAGTTTGCCAGTCTGGAGCATACCGGTCTGTGTTAGCACAATGCCAGGAAGGACAGACATCAGCTAAGAGCTTAGAGAAGCAAGTGATGCTGCTCCTCAATCTGAGAGGGATCAACAGGCTATTTTCAAACTATTTGAAGGCCATTCAGCAGAGAGAAAGATGGGAAAACATTAAGTGCAGTTGCAAAAACGTTCAGGTAGTCATTGAGCAAAGCTTAGAGAAACTTCAAACAACCCAGGAGCTTCATTTCCACATTCCTTAGTTAGCATGTTAGATGTTGAAGTTCATGACAGAGAATTAGAAAATTACAGTAAACATCTCAACATATCAGCACAAACACCTTAAGCACGGTGGTGGAGGGGCGACAATTGGGGATTTAATTTTGCAGCCTCAGGGTTTAATCTCCTTGCGTTCAATGAGTCGACCATAAAGTTGACTGAACCCTCATCTTTCTCACGGTCATAACAAGGTCCGGTTGGAGTTTCTCATGGTATGATAAACGTGAGTAAAAATGTGATGTTTTCACATAGATTCATAACCGTATGACATGATCTAGCTGTTTTGATCAAAAACATAATCATTCCTACTGCTACAAAAATAATGCAACATATTAATAGTTACAGTTACATAACACGATCTGTGTTATTTTTAGCAAATACACACTACAGGTAGCAATGGTTTTCAAGTGCGTAATGTGCAGAATATACCTTTTTTTCCATTCTGCTTTTAACAGTATAAAATAATTACAATGAAGCTGATATTAGCAGGATAATCAGGCAGGCAATCTTTTAGTTGGCATGTTTAACAGACCTGCCGCTGGTAGGTTGCCAAATATAGTTTTAAAGCAGTGTTGCCACAAAAAGGTGATGGTTGCCCATCCTTTAGTTGCCATGCTATGACTCTCTATGTTTGTTGCAATCCATGTTTTTGCAATCAGAAATATTTTCCAGCTGCAAAAAACATGTTTTTCTTGTTAGCGTGGGAGCCTCCTATCAGCCAGCTGGCCAGCAGTGCTAAGAAATAGGTCGGGAAGGGGCAAGTCTGCATTACAACAGATAAAACCACAAATATTCATGACCCTGTTCTAAGTTTTTTTTTTTTTATTGTACCAAAAAATGTTTCTGCTGATCAGACGTAATAACAACATTTTGGAGCGGAGCGGCCAAAGTCCTGACTTGAATCTGATAGAGAAACTGTAGAGTGAGCTGAAAATTAGGGTTAAATTTGGAGACCTTCCCACTTTAAAGACTTGGAGCTCATCACCAAAAATATATTCTTAAAAATCACAGTGGAAACATCAAAAGAGCAATAATAGGAAGGGGTTGATTGCTGTAATGCAAATGAGGATTTTTTCCAATGAATATTGAGAAGGTTAAAAATAATCAAAATGGAAAAAAATAAAAAAACATACATAATTTTTTTAATTGAACTCCTTTATTGTTGTTTGAGAGATGTCTGCCGTATTTCTTGTTGGAAACAATGTTCTAGGTTTAATAAAGATAATTTAAAATCAAAATCTTCTGAGGGTATGAATAATTTTCAACAAGTATAAATGCTCTATATTGAGTATGTTACCCTGATAGGCCTAGGCCTCATATAAAACAATCTAAAACTTACAAAGGGTGTACCTTTTTAACATGACTATATACCACATAATATTACCGAGGTGTTGGATGTCTACCTGCTGTAATTAGCAACATCTTTAAGTTTATCAGTGTTTTACTGCTTTAAATTCAGTCTGATGTTTTAACAACGTGTTTTAATGGATTTGATATAGGATCATTTTATAAACAATCTATCTGAACTATCTGCAAACAGTTTTATATTGGCTTTTATTATTTCCAGTGTACCATCTGCTTGTACCATTTGTACATTGCACCACCCTTTTTGAAGTTATGAGAGGAACGGCTGCTGAACTGCTGACGATTTGAATGGAACGCTGACCTTGACTCTGAAAATAAAAATGAAAAAAACCTGACTGTTTTGTTTTGTCTGTACTTCCTTCATTCTGTTTTTGTGTCGGCCACTCCACGAGCCACTCTGTGCCTTCTGTGTGATGTACAACACAGGGATAGCAGGAACGAGAACAATGGTTAAACAGTAAAACATACAATTATGTATAGACTGCAGGAAAAATGGTGTACAGATCCATCAAGGACTGTACGGACTGCAGTGACAGCCCTACATCTGTTTTCAGCTGTCTGACAGGGCTGAAGTCTTTTTTGACTTTTGAGCACACAAAACATAACCTTGGGAGGCTGTTAGAACAATCTGTGTAACTGACGTTTATACAGACAACTGCATAATGGCTTTCTGATATGGAGAGCTGCTGTCAAAACAGCAGCAGGAACAAGAACGTCTCTTGAAATGACTAAACTGATTAAATTCAATAATCAAATAGATGTTTTAGCACGAAAAACAATTCTGACAGTAGATGGTGAAAGGTTTAAAGTGTTCCAAGTTTAAAAACCCTGTTAAATCTAAAACTGTATGTCAGAATGTTGGTTTTAAAGGTAACAATAGTCAGAATCAGCATCTAACACTGAACCTCCATTGACTTGCATGTCTTTAGTCTGCAGAAAAACCAATCCCCTCACATCCTTTTTCCTGTGTGTAGACAGCTGATCTATAAAACGAGCCAAATGTTGACTTGTGGAGGGTCAAAGGTAACTCAAAGCAAACCCCTCTGAGAATTATGACCTGAGTCAGGAGCTTTGATTTATGCCACTCTTGGCTTTGTTTTAAGCTCAAACCAGCATACTCTTTCTATAGCTAAAAATCTGCAGAACACGTAATGCTGTACTTGATGTAGGACCCAAATGCAGACAGAGAGACAGGCAGGAAGGAGCAGTATAGTGATATGAAGAAATTTAATATAAAAAATAAAAAGTAAACTTACTAAAAGGAAAACATACTGCATGGCATGAGGAGAACAAGACATGATTATGAACGATACCCACACAAAAGAAAATCCCAAAACTCAAACCTACAGATTGTGACATAACTCCAAAGTAAAGCTTGTCATTTTGAATTCAGAATCCAGATGGTGTTAAATGATGGAGCAATGAGTCTCTTTAAGAAGCTGGAAAACTCCCTCGGGGCTCGAGATACACCACACAAGAGCTGAAATGTGTGTGAATGCTGGACTTTGGTTTGCCAAGCAGCAATAAAAATGCCTAAATGGATGCAGCATTGCCCTGTGTGACTATATGTGTGTGACTGTAAATGCAATAAGGTGCCTTCAAAAGATTTTCAAACCCCTTGAGATTTTTCACATTGTTTATAACCACAGACTTTAGTGTATTTTACTGGGATTGTATGTGATAGACCCACACAAAGTAGTGCATAGGTGTGAAGTTAAAGAAAAGTGTTTGAATTTCAAAATATTTCCCTAATAAAAGCTTGAGACCCCTAAATGAAATCCATTGAACTGAATTCATTGATTTACCCACAGAGATCACCTTGTTTGAAGAGTCCACCTGTGTGTAATTTAAGCTCTGTGTAAATCCAGCTGTTCTGTGAAGGCCTCACAGGTTTGATGGAGAACATTTGTGAACAAACAGCATTGTGAAGTTAGAAGCAGGGTTATGTTACAGTACAATACAGGTCCTTCTCAAAATATTAGCATATTGTGATAAAGTTCATTATTTTCCATAATGTCATTATGAAAATTTAACATTCATATATTTTAGATTCATTGCACACTAACTGAAATATTTCAGGTCTTTTATTGTCTTAATACGGATGATTTTGGCATACAGCTCATGAAAACCTAAAATTCCTATCTCACAAAATTAGCATATTTCATCCGACCAATAAAAGAAAAGTGTTTTTAATACAAAAAACGTCAACCTTCAAATAATCATGTACAGTTATGCACTCAATACTTGGTCGGGAATCCTTTTGCAGAAATGACTGCTTCAATACGGCGTGGCATGGAGGCAATCAGCCTGTGGCACTGCTGAGGTCTTATGGAGGCCCAGGATGCTTCGATAGCGGCCTTTAGCTCATCCAGAGTGTTGGGTCTTGAGTCTCTCAACGTTCTCTTCACAATATCCCACAGATTCTCTATGGGGTTCAGGTCAGGAGAGTTGGCAGGCCAATTGAGCACAGTGATACCATGGTCAGTAAACCATTTACCAGTGGTTTTGGCACTGTGAGCAGGTGCCAGGTCGTGCTGAAAAATGAAATCTTCATCTCCATAAAGCTTTTCAGCAGATGGAAGCATGAAGTGTTCCAAAATCTCCTGATAGCTAGCTGCATTGACCCTGCCCTTGATAAAACACAGTGGACCAACACCAGCAGCTGACACGGCACCCCAGACCATCACTGACTGTGGGTACTTGACACTGGACTTCTGGCATTTTGGCATTTCCTTCTCCCCAGTCTTCCTCCAGACTCTGGCACCTTGATTTCCGAGTGACATGCAGAATTTGCTTTCATCCGAAAAAAGTACTTTGGACCACTGAGCAACAGTCCAGTGCTGCTTCTCTGTAGCCCAGGTCAGGCGCTTCTGCCGCTGTTTCTGGTTCAAAATTGGCTTGACCTGGGGAATGCGGCACCTGTAGCCCATTTCCTGCACACGCCTGTGCACGGTGGCTCTGGATGTTTCTACTCCAGACTCAGTCCACTGCTTCCGCAGGTCCCCCAAGGTCTGGAATCGGCCCTTCTCCACAATCTTCCTCAGGATCCGGTCACCTCTTCTCGTTGTGCAGCGTTTTCTGCCACACTTTTTCCTTCCCACAGACTTCCCACTGAGGTGCCTTGATACAGCACTCTGGGAACAGCCTATTCGTTCAGAAATTTCTTTCTGTGTCTTACCCTCTTGCTTGAGGGTGTCAATAGTGGCCTTCTGGACAGCAGTCAGGTCGGCAGTCTTACCCGTGATTGGGGTTTTGAGTGATGAACCAGGCTGGGAGTTTTAAAGGCCTCAGGAATCTTTTGCAGGTGTTTAAAGTTAACTCGTTGATTCAAATGATTAGGTTCATAGCTCGTTTAGAGACCCTTTTAATGATATGCTAATTTTGTGAGATAGGAATTTTGTGTTTTCATGAGCTGTACGCCAAAATCATCCGTATTAAGACAATAAAAGACCTGAAATATTTCAGTTAGTGTGCAATGAATCTAAAATATATGAATGTTAAATTTTCATCATTACATTATAGAAAATAATTAACTTTATCACAATATGCTAATATTTTGAGAAGGACCTGTATTAGCTCTGGACATCTCAGAGACTGTAATCCATCATCCAAACAATGCAAAGGATAGGGTGAGAAAAAAGGTTCCAACTGCCCTGCAAACTTCCCTGTTATTATTGCACATTTTACAACACTTTATATATGTTACATGTAGCAACTATTTTAGATTTTAAAGCTAGGGTCAATGATGATCCTCTGACTTTCCTAGTCAGATGTTTACCTATAGTGGTCATTTGAGTTGATCGCCTTACTTCCATCATCATGAAACTACATATTCATTGTTTGCAAGACCAGCTCCACAGAAAACTTGACGGATGTCAGAAATAATACCATAAGGGTTCTCTGCAACTAGACTGTCAGGCTGAATAGCAATGGACTTGACCCCAAATGAAGGATGGTTTTGGTTGTGGTGGCTGCATCATGCTGTGGGGATGCTTTTCTCCAGCAGGGACAAAGAAGCTGGGCAGAGTTGATGGTATGATTAATACAGGCGATCGTTTCCCTGGATTGCCATGTAACTAAATGCATTACTTTGAGTTGGTTTTTCCCTATAAAATCCCCCTGAACATTGTGGTTCAAATATGACATGACATGAGAAAGTGAAGACGTTTAAGAGCTAGGAATACTGTTGTAATACACTTTATATAGTAAGACGAAGACTCACTATCAAAGTGGAGATGGTGTTTTGTTGTCACTCTGCGGGATATGATGGCCCACCAGAAATCAGAATCCAATCTGTTGGAGAGCGGTATCAGATGAGGATCCAATTTCCTTCCTTTGAGACAGTATGTTATCTTTGGGTGAAAAAAAAAAATCAAAACACTTTTCTCCACCAACAAACAGTGATGACACCCCAGCCAAGATGAGAAGAGGAAGAGAGCTCTGCAATTCTGGAGCAGTAAATCCTAAGGCTTAAAATGTAGCTTCTTCACTCGTGATAAAAACGCTCAAAGCGTCGGCGATGGCCCAGAAGAATTGTGGGAGTTTCTTCTCACTGACGAGCTCTTGACGTAAACAATCTTCCAAATGACACATGAAGTGTTTGGCGACCACACACACAATCTATTTTTTTTTTTTTGTATTCATTCAGGCTATTTGGGTTCTCAGTCTGTGTCCCCTTCCACCAGAGAGGCACCCAGCAATTGTCTCCATTGTCCCTGCCAAGAAAGAGACAATGGGTAGCCTTAACAATGCCTCTTTCGCCCCCCCCCCCCTCAAACGTGCCAAGTAAATGTGTGTTTGTATCTTCTTCTATGGCCTTTTGACATCCCAACGAGAAGGTCACTGACTGAAGGAATTCAAGTCTCTCTGGGAATCATCCTCTGTCTCCTTTCTATTAAACAAGTGTGGTTAGGAAGCGCTCATGCCTGAAAGTGCAGGAACACACCCGCTCACCCCCCCCACACACACACACGGTACACACATATAAGTTTCCTATGACAAGATAACAGGTTTATCTTTTTGAGATGTCTTCTGAATTCAGTCTTATGAAATGTTATGTGGTCTAACTCATCCTCAGAATTAAACTGTCCCTAAACCTGCATCTTTGTGGGGTTTGTTTTAGCAATTTTGAGGCAAATAAGCCAAGATGTTTTAAGTTGCTGCTGAATGTTTCAACCCACAGTTTCTGCACCCTGCAGAGCAACGTTTCTTGTTTTACAACATTGATGGTGCACCCAACAGTTACCATCATTAGCAGGGTGTTTTCAGAAGTGCTCCTGAGCCAATGCTGTTAATTCCACAGCAGGATCAAGTCTTTTTTAATGTAGTGCTTCATCAATGGGGGCTCAAGGATTACCTTTTAATATGCATTCCTCAGGCAAGTCTACAGGAGAACGAAAAGTCATCTTACAAATGCAAAAATCTACTTTCAAAGCAAAAAAATGGTGTTTCTCTCTACTTGGTTTACAGGAGATGCCAACGGTTCAGTGTATGGTTAGCCATCTACATTTCCATTTAACCCTACTGAGTGAATACTTTGTAGAGCCACCTTTGGCTGCAGTTAGGGTTGCATGTCTCTAAAGTTGGAAACTGAGATCTTTATTCTTTTTTCTCTGCAAAATAGCTAAAGCTTGGTCAGACTTGATGGAGTACATTTGTAGAGAGCAATTATTAAGTCTTCTACCAGATTCTCCATTGGATTTAGGGTTGGACTTTGACTGGGACATTTTAACACATAAATATTCCTTCATCTAAACCAAGCTTTTTAAGCCAAGTGACAAAATCGCCAAGTTAAAAGTACTCAGGGGCCATAATAAATTTCTTTCCAATTAAAACCTCAACAAAATTTTATAGTGACTTATTTTCCTTTTAGCTGCTCAGCAATAAATGAAACATGCAACACATTTGTAAACAAAGCAGAAAAGAACACATTAGGTCCAGAAAAGGGTGTCAGAAAATTGCCTCCATAAAAGAAAGGTGTACAGTTTGGTAATTTTTTAGGTGAAAAATGTTCTGTTTTGTTGGTCTATGAAATGGTTTTTGTCTATTTCCAGCAACAAAAACTAGACCCTTCTTGAAAGCCATTGCTGTATTCAGCCAAGTTTAATATGTATGTGTGCTAAGTCTGTTTTGGAGTAAAAGAAAGCAAAAGAAAAAACATGGCTAATAAAAGAAAAATACTATATATTGTACCTAACATGTTTCATTTGAAAAGGTTACATTTTCATTGAAAATTTGATCCTAAAAAATCTGTCCATCTGCTTCAGCTCCATTTGCTGGAAGGCCAAATTGTCACCATTCTTGAACAGCGGTTGGGGGTCACACAAAACTATTCCAAGGGTCACAAATGGCGCCTGGGCCCCACTTTGGACACTGCTGATCAAAACTGTTCCGTTGTATCTCTGGAGGTATGTTTAGGGTTGTTGTCATGCTGGAAGGTGAACAGTGTCGCCCCAATGTCAGCCTTCAAAAGGTTTTCTTCCAGTATTGCCCTGAATTTAGCTCCAGCAATCTTCCATAAATTTTGACCAGCTTCACTGTTTCTGTTGCAGAAAAGCATTCCCACAACATGATGCAGCCACCACCATGTTTTAACTGTGGGGATGGTGTGTTGACTTGTGGTAAACTGCAAATAGGAGATCTACATTTTTTTTCCCCAAAACAAACAAACCTATGAGGCCTTCACAGAGGAGCTGAGGTTAATTTGAACCCATATGGACTCTAGAGTGTTTACTAATTAAACAACTTCTGAAGGCATTTGTTTCCACTGAATTTTATCAGGAGGTGTCAGAATGCCAGTCTTGTTTTTAAGATTCTCATTTGTCAGAAATGTTAAAGACTGTGTAACATTTCACACTACTTGTGTTGCTCTGTCACATAAAATGACATTGATGTTTTTGTTGTAATCTTGCTAAATGTAAGAATAATTAGGAAGTAAAAAGACTTTTCCTGATTCTTGATGGTGAATCTTTAAATAATAATTTATGTTGTAAAGGGATTCAATCTAATCATCCAATAGCCAGATGTCATCAGTGGGGGGTATCTTGTTACATCTGTTTTGCGAGGGATTTCCTGAAACTATTTTTTCGCTAAAACCTTTTGTGGTGAATAGTGAATCCTAAAAGTGGTTTATGAGAGGAAGATCTTTGTTTTGATCACATTTGTCCGTAAGAACAGAGACAGGATAAAAGCAAACAAGGATGCTGCTCACCACAGCTGGAGACTTTTAAAACCAGGTTTTGGAAAGGAGACGCGGGTGGTGGGGGAGAAGTCATCCGACCCCTATGAAAGAATCTCCTGTTGGGCTGTGGTCTCTCATGAGGTCTCCTCATGTCTTGAGGCTCTGTGTGGGCTTCCATTTGTCTGTCCTGGATAGTGACAGATGTCTTCTCATCAGCAGATGATACTGTAACAGAGCAGGAGGGTGATTTAAGACCAGAAGGTATCGAGAAAGGGGGAGTCTGTAAGCGTTGATGAGCTTTATCAGACAAAGTGACATGCAGGGTTGTTTTCTGATTTTCTTTGCATATTTGATGTCTGAGCCTTGTTATGCTCTGTCTGTCATCCTATCATCTTCCAACAAAATTCAGCAGCCTCCATTAGAATGTGTTGCTTGCATTAATACATGGAGATGATCACAGACTGCATGCGTGTTCCCCTCGTGGCAGTAAACCCATCTGTGTTCTGAGAGGATCTGTCCAGTCCAGGCACTTTCTTTCAGAGCAGAGGGAGGGAAGGACAGGGTCACCATCCACCCATATGTTGATTTGTACAGCCTATGTGTGTGAGTCTTCCTTAAAACTTCAGGATGTTTTGTGTATGTTTTTATTCTACTCTGCTTCCATGTATCTGTGAGCATCTTGTGTATCAGTGCATGTTTCTACATTGTGTCTGGCTGTGGTGATGTAGTATCCTCTGGGGAAGTCTTCCCTCAGATCGAGCCTGTCAATCCTTAAGATTGATCAGTCCTGGGCCCCTCCCTTCCTCATTCCAATCCAATTCTCCACATGCTGTCCTCCCACTCCAAGCCCCCTCGGACCCCTCATGATTAATCACTCATTCAGTGAGACAGGTACCACCGACATCATCTAATATGTCCACCGAGCAGTTAATAGAAGACATGAAATAATTTGTGGTTAGCTCAGAGAAAAAAAGATTTTTGGCCAAAAGGATTTTTTAATTGTGAATAAAAGGAAAAACAAAAAGGACTCAAGTGAAGCCCTGCTTTTGGAAATTGCCAATCAAGACATCCTGTGCCAGAGTCTTTCAGATGTAAGCTTCTCACACCAATCCATTGGCTGATCTTTAAAGTATTTTCCTGGGTTTGTTGAACTCAGGGGTCTTCTCACCTGTTATCTGAATTTCTCAAAAGACATCCCTCAAGGCTCCGTATTAAGTTCATCACGTTTTACAACTTACACTAATAATGTGGGTCAGAACGTTCCTTAAGCATCTCCTCATCTTTGTGGGAAAAAACACATTTGGTTATTGACATGCTCACACAGTTGTCCAAGTGCCTTATCATCTTCAGGTTGCATGTGAATGGAAATGGATTGAATTTATCTACCACCTTTCTAATTATACTGCTCACTCAAAGTGATTTAACTCTTAAAACATATTTGCCCAGCCCCACTCATAGACAACTTGGGGTTAAGTGCCGTGCCCAGAGGCACTTCGACATATGGATGGAAGCTGGAACTGAACCAAAACTTTTCTAGTTGTAAAACAAATACTCTTTCCATTAATTTAGGGTTACATTATTATATTTTTAGGTACATCTGCTCCAACTCATGTTGTTTACAAACTAAAAGAAAATCCCCACACTTCTAATCCGATTTTAAATCTTTCAAGAAAAACTGAATGAAATTTCTTTTTAACAGAAGTAAATTATGTGTTTCATTAAACATGAAAATCTACTTATGGCAGCAGCCCTAACTCACAATAAGCTTTGCATGCAGAGCCTCAAATAGATTTACCTTTAGAAAAAAAAATGCTGTAAACAAGGGATACTTTCAATTGTTTATTTTTTATCAATTTACAAAATGCTATTTGAGTGAGCCCAAACATACACCCAAAGTCATTAAGAACTATCTTCAACGTAAAGAAGAACAAGACTTACTGGAGGTGATGGTCTGGCCCCCACAGAGCCCTGATCTCATCATCATGGAGTGTTTCTGGGATTACATGAAGAGACAGAAGGATGTGAGAAAGCCTAAATCCACAGAAGATCTGGGGTTAGTTCTCCTAGTTGTTTGAAACAACCTACCAGCCAAGTTAAAAAAACTGTGTGCAAGTCTACCTAGAAGAATTCATGCTTTTTTGAAGGCAAAAGATGGTCACACCAAATATTGATTTGATTTAGATTTCTCTTTTGTTCATTCACAGCATTTTGTTGATTGATGAAAATAAATGATTAACACTTCCATTTTTGAAAGCATTCCTTCTTTACAGCATTTTTTCACACCTGCCTAAGACTTTTCCACAGTACTGTATATATATATATATATATATATACAGAGGTTGGACAATGAAACTGAAACACCTGTCATTTTAGTGTGGGAGGTTTCATGGCTAAATTGGACCAGCCTGGTAGCCAGTCTTCATTGATTGCACATTGCACCAGTAAGAGCAGAGTGTGAAGGTTCAATTAGCAGGGTAAGAGCACAGTTTTGCTCAAAATATTGAAATGCACACAACATTATGGGTGACATACCAGAGTTCAAAAGAGGACAAATTGTTGGTGCACGTCTTGCTGGTGCATCTGTGACCAAGACAGCAAGTCTTTGTGATGTATCAAGAGCCACGGTATCCAGGGTAATGTCAGCATACCACCAAGAAGGACGAACCACATCCAACAGGATTAACTGTGGACGCAAGAGGTCACTCATGCTAATGCCAAACGTCGGTTTCAATGGTGCAAGGAGCGCAAATCTTGGGCTGTGGACAATGTGAAACATGTATTGTTCTCTGATGAGTCCACCTTTACTGTTTTCCCCACATCCGGGAGAGTTACGGTGTGGAGAAGCCCCAAAGAAGCGTACCACCCAAACTGTTGCATGCCCAGAGTGAAGCATGGGGGTGGATCAGTGATGGTTTGGGCTGCCATATCATGGCATTCCCTTGGCCCAATACTTGTGCTAGATGGGCGCGTCACTGCCAAGGACTACCAAACCATTCTTGAGGACCATGTGCATCCAATGGTTCAAACATTGTATCCTGAAGGCGGTGCCGTGTATCAGGATGACAATGCACCAATACACACAGCAAGATTGGTGAAAGATTGGTTTGATGAACATGAAAGTGAAGTTGAACATCTCCCATGGCCTGCACAGTCACCAGATCTAAACATTATTGAGCCACTTTGGGGTGTTTTGGAGGAGCGAGTCAGGAAACGTTTTCCTCCACCAGTATCACGTAGTGACCTGGCCACTATCCTGCAAGAAGAATGGCTTAAAATCCCTGTGACCACTGTGCAGGACTTGTATATGTCATTCCCAAGATGAATTGATGCTGTATTGGCCGCAAAAGGAGGCCCTACATCATACTAATAAATTATTGTGGTCTAAAACCAGGTGTTTCAGTTTCATTGTTCAATGAAATTAATTTCCTCCAAATTGTATGTATTTAGAAAGGTTTGCTAGATTGAGAGCAAAGTGGAACAGAAGTCATATTCTATGTTTGTGTGCACAAGCTCAGCCAATAAAGTTACTTCTTATTCTGATTAAAACAGTCTAGGGTAAGCCATGTGTAGTTGTACAAATGAATGAATGCAGTACAGTTAAAACCTGTAATTTAGATTGACTGCATGAAATAGTATATAAACGATTTTCTCACTGTCTGATTTTAAATCACAGAAACTGTAACTGTGCCTGTTTTTGGCCAGGTAGGATTACAAAAAATATTTCAACATGCGAACACAATGGGAAAAGCTTGCCTCTTAGATCTTTTTATTACTCTCTGCAAAGTCAGACGTTTAAGTAGGCTAAGCTAACTATGCCTTTAAATAATTAGCAAAATCCTACATGGTGATGCCAAGGCCTTGTAAGCCTCTGAAAGGTTTAATTAAATGGATTCATACCTGTGAATGTATTTTAAGGAAACAACTCAAACATAATGTGTCCTTTTGTGACATCATGGAAAAATCTAAAGAAATCAGCCAACATATCAGGAAGGGAACTCTAGACCTCCACAATTGTAGTTAATCCTTTGTTACAATTAGAAGAGGCCTTAAGGTGTCACTTTCATCTGTTAAACTATGCAGGTATTAACACCACTAGATGTCCAACCATCATACCGCTCAGGTTCTCGTCTTCAGGCTCCATCTTGGAACAAAAATATATATTTTTCACAGCATAATGTCAAAATATATTTTTGATGAGATGCAGTGGAATTCTGAAAACTCACGCATTGTGACATAGGCTTTAGCTTAACAAGTCTCTAACAACCTTGGCGTGTTCTTTTCACATTCCAGCTTGTAATGTGGTTTTATTGCAATGTTTATGCCTTAGCACGAGGAATAAGAGTTCTTTTTGAGACCCTGAACACTATGTGGAAGCTTCAAGGTCCTCAGAAATGAGAAAGAGGTGTCAATATTGTCAATATTCATTTGATTTCTGTTTGGTGCATCTGAAAAGCAAAGACATTCTGATCTCACAGCTAGAATGAAAAAGTTTCTTATTAGGAAGTATCTGTCACTTACAAATAACTCTGACTGTCTGTGTTGTAATTGGTTTGTCTGTAGGATACAGATTGGATTTCCTTTCTAAAGGTCAGTATCCCAGGGGGTTATGTCACCTTTCACCTACTGTGTTCAGGGTTGCAGATAATCGACTGTCTGCTAAGTATTTATAACTGTCGTCCATCGAGTGCCGTAAAAAACCTTTGAGGATAAAAATACACTACTGTTGAAAGAAGAAGATTTATTTACTGCAATAACTAGTTTACACATGAACAATGACAGCAGCCAAACACCACAGATCTTTACCGCCTCCTGCTGGAGAATTTGTTTTCCTGCAAACAAGATGTTACATCGATTGTTTTTTTCATTTTTGGCGCATTTATTCTTTAAAACTAAATAGATAATTTCACATTCGGCTAGCTTTACTTAAAATGATTAGTGATGCTTTTACAATGCCTTGCAGAAGTATTAATAGTTCTTGGCCTTTTTCATTTTTTTGATTCTCAGTTGAACTTAGATCTGGACTTTGAATGGACCATTCTAATATATGCATATGCTTTTATCCAAACCATTCAATTGTAGCTCTGGCTGTATGTTTGGATTATTGTTCTGTTGGAGAATGAATCTCTGTCCCAGTTTCCAGTCTTTTGCAGCCTGTAGTAGGTTTTCTTCCAGGATTGCCCCATTTGTAGCTCCATCCATCTTCACTTCAGCTGTGACCACTTTTCTGTCCCTGCAGCGTAAAATCTTCCCCACAGGATTTTGCCACCACCATGTTTTACTGTTGCAAAGCTGTGTTCAGGGTAAATTGGTTGGTCAGTTTTCCTCTATGTTTTGTAAACAGGCAAAAACTCATCTTTTTTAGTTTAATTTGACCAGATTACCATGTTAAAGATACTTTGCCCCCTACATGGTGCGTTCCACACTGTAAATGGGAATTCTTATGGTTTTCTTTCCACAACAGCTTTCTTTTAGCCTCTTTTACAGTTTAAAGCTGTCCTGCATAAATATTCTTCCACCAGACCTCTGGATCTGTGCAACTCCTCCAGAGGTACCATGGACCTTTTGTTTGTCTAATTAATTAATGCTCTCCTTGCATGGCCTGTCTGTTTAGCTGGAACCCATGTTGGTTACGGAGTGGTACCATACTCTTTCTGGTTCCAGATGATAAATTGAACAGTGCTCTGTGGGCTGTCTAAAGCTTTGGGTGTTGTTTTAATAATCTAACCTTGTTTTAAAGTTCTGCACAACTTTATTTTTCTGGTGTGTTCCTTTGTCTTCAAGACACTGTTTGTTCATCTATGTTCTCTACAAACATCTGAGGTACTCACAGGACCAGTCAGATTAATTATTGTCATTGAAATACATACAGACGGACCCTGTGTACTAATTAGGTAACTCCTGAAGGTAATTCGTTATGCTGGAATTCAATTAGGGGTATCAGAGTAAAGATCTCTGAAAGTTGTTTTGGGATTATTTAAAATTTAATGGACACGGGGATAGAAACGAAAAGGCAAAAAAGAAGCAAGAAAGAAAGAGAGGAGAGGTGAAGAGGTAAAAGGGAGAGAATAAGAAAAGAATAGAGTAGAGAAAGAAGAATAAAGAGAATACAAGATACTAGAATACTGTGTTGTACCACTTGTTTGCTGAATATTGGACCATTTGCACATTGCTGGACGCCACTAGGCCTCCTGGCGTTTTCGGCCATTTTGTATCCAGGACAGCCCGTGCTTACACATCCCGTCGGCCCCCGCGGCTGATAAGACAGGGGCGTCGCAGCCCTGAGGCCACCGTCAACTATATAACAGAGGATGAGACAATCCACCATTTGCCTTCAGCTGGAGACCGTGTCTGGTTACCAACATCTGAAGCATCACCTGGAGAAGAGTCCCGAGTGGATCTCATTTATTCTCTCTCGTTGGCCAATGAAGAATTCATAACTGAGGTTTCTGGAATGAGAAGGCTAGAAATTTCACTTTGCCAATCGAAGACGTGAGTTTAACACGTAACTAAAAAACCACGGAGTTTCAAGGAGCCACCTTGTTTTGTCCTAGTCGACTGTGATGATCAGATCATATTTTCCCTTTCGCCAAGGAGGCCAGAGGACGAAGATTGACCGCTTTTCCTGAAGTTAACTGTGGACGCAAATGAACTTCCAACTTCCACCCCATTCTCTCTCAACCCCGCTCAGAAGGAAGACGGCGACAAGTAAAACCCATCCTTTATTTTTATTTCTTTCTTAGAAAGTCTGGGCAGGGTACAGGAGGTTTTAGTGCGATGAGATTCGCTATTTAATCTAATGTGTTCTGAATTGTATATGCATGTCATTGTTTTGAAACTCGCTGGAACTTTTGGAGACCGCTGTGTCTCGCAAGTGTGTCTTTACCGTGCAAACGCCTGTGCGCAGGGGCGCTGTGAAACTGATCTGTTATAATAACCTCATGGGGAAATTCACCATTTTCTTTGTCTTCAACCTTACCGCTTACTAGTTAGCCACCAAAGGCTTTATAACTCTTTGTGTGCTCACTCCCGCCCAGAGTTGGGGGATGTTTTATGACTGAGTATAACTGAGTTACAGTTGGAGCTGCGCCCCCACCTCCACTCACCACCACATCCCTTTGTCATATTATCATTTTTGCCATAACTGCTGTTTTGCTTTATTTTGTTTAGTTAGATATTTTACCTCCTTTTGTGTAGAACTTTGCATGTTTAAGTAGGTGAAGATTATTAAATCGGAAGAGCGAATTGTATCAGGGCTGTGATTTAAATATTCACATAGAAAAAAAGAAGTCGTTGTGTTTATTTTGTGCAAGAGTGATTCATCAGTCAAGATAAGGTTAAAGTTCCACACGTTGCGGCAGAAACAGTCGATTAAACAGTCACATCTCTGGTAATAGTTATTAATTATTACTGAGTATTTAACGGTTGTAATTATCAAAGGTTTTGAGCCACAATTACAACACCAGAAGGCATCTCTGCTCTCGATACATAAATTAGGATTTTGGTTAAGAAATAAATTTTGTCAAATTATGATTTTTAATTATAATTATTGATAAAGATTAATCAATCAATAATCATAATTCTAACAACTGCTTCTACACCTGCAGAAACGCATCTATAACAACATTACTGAAGGTACACGATACTAATTATTGCAAGATGGATTTAGTTGCCACTAAATACATCTTGCAATAATGCCATAGTAGTCAATACTCTATATTGACTACTATATCACTCAACTAGATTTATTGAGGCTAAAGACCCCAGAGCATGGAAGAAACTCAGATCTAAATTTTAACAACCACATAACGTCTATTGACAAAATCAGGTCACCCTATTCTTAATATACTGGAAGAATCAAAACATACCTTTATTTTTTTCAGTAGGTTAGATTAAGTCGAGTCAAGTTTATTTATATAGCGACTTTCAGCAACAAGGCACTCAAAGAGCCACTGATTACTGCAACATGTTTTTACTGGTGTCTGCAAAATGTCAATCAGGCAGCAGCAGCTCATCTAAAATGTTGCTGTCAGGGTCCTGACCAACACCAGGAAACAGATGGATCATAAAATAAACTGTTGTTAAAACACTGAACTCTGTTGGTATAGGAATAGGTTTTTAAATGCTGCTATTGGTCTATAAAGCAGTAAATGGTATTGGGACAAAATACATTTCTCAGTTGCTTGTCAGGTATGAACCATGTAGACTTACTCAGTGTTCCCTGGACCAGACAAACAAAGAGATGCAGCATTTAGCTCCTGAGCTTTGAAACAAACTCCTTGAAAACCTTAGATTTGCAGAAAATGTTGGTTCCTTTACATCAGGACTGAAAACATTTTTGTTTATAATCGCTTTTTATAAAAGAGTCTGAAAGAGACTCTTTGCTTGTTTAAAGCATAAGACCAGGTAAGTCTAGATTTGGATGGGTTATAAACCTAAAAATAAACTTAAATCTAAAGACAGATTTACATTTGCCTTTAATATCTTTATTTTAACATGTGTTTCTTTAATGCAATGTGCTTAAGTGTAGAACATATTATGTTCTCTTTTACATGTATCCTTAAAAGTCTCGGTTTTTCCTCTGTTGTCCGGTAAAGCACTTTGGATTTCCTTGTGTAGGAATGGCGCTACAAAAATGCGCTTGCCTCAGACAAAGAAATGTTGAAATGCAAAGCGCTTCCACCAGGTGGCAGCATAGTGAAAGAAATGTCCAATTGAGCTGATTTTAACCAAGCTGTCTGGCTGCCTCAGGAGTGTCCTTTGAAGGACTTCACATGGTCAGAACAGAAAAAAAATCATCAAACATATTAAAATTGAATGAAGCTTCTCTGAAAATCTATCAAATGTTGAATATCTCATAGTGCCCCTCCTGGGGACTCCATTATTCTGCTGGGGGACTTCAACGACCACGTGGGAAACGACAGTGACATCTGGAGAGGCGTGATCAGGAGGAATGGCCTCCCCGATCTGAATCTGAGCTGTGTTTTGTTATTGGACTTCTGTGCTAGTCACGGATTGTCCATAACAAACACCATGTTCAAACATAAGGGTGTCCATCAGTGCACTTGGCACCAGGACACCCTAGGCAGGAGGTCAATGATCGACTTTGTTGTCGTATCATCAGACCTTCGGCCGCATGTTTTGGACACTCGGATGAAGAGAGGGGCTGAGCTGTCCAATGATCACCACCTGGTGGTGAGTTGGATCCGCTGGAGGAGGAGAAAGCCAGAAAGACTTGAGAGGCCCAAGCGCATAGTGAGGGTTTGCTGGGAACATCTGGCGGAGCCCTCGGCCAGGGATGTATTCCACTCCCACCTCCGGGAGAGCTTTGACCAGATTCCGGGGGATGTTGGAGACAGAGTCCGAGTTGACCATGTTCTCCGCATCTATTGTCGATGCTGCCGCCCGTAGCTGCGGCCGTAAGGGTTGCGGTGCCTGTCGCGGGGGCAAACCCAGAACCCGGTGGTGGACACCGGCAGTAAGGGATGCTGTCAAGCTGAAGAAGGAGTCCTATTGGCTGTGGTTGGCTTGTGGGACTCCTGATGTGGCTGAGGGGTACCGTGAGGCCAAGCTTGCTGTGGCCCGGGCTGTGGCAGAGGCAAAAACTCAAGCCTGGGAGGAGTTCGGTGAGGCCATGAGAAGGACTACTTCATAAGAAGGGTGACCGGAGGGTGTGTTCCAACTACAGGGGGATCACACTCCTCAGCCTCCCTGGTAAGGCCTACACCAGGGTATTGGAGAGGAGAGTCCGGCCGATAGTCGAACCTCAGCTTCAGGAAGAGCAGTGTGATTTTTGTCCCGGCTGTGGAACACTGGACCAGCTCTATACCCTCTACAGGGTGCTCGAGGGTTCATGGGAGTTTGCCCAACCGGTCCACATGTGTTTTGTGGACCTGGAGAAAGCATTTGACTGTGTCCCTCGTGATGCCCTGTGGGGGGTGCTCCAGGAGTATGGAATTGGGGGCCCGTTATTAGGGGCCATCCGGTCCCTGTACAAGCGGAGCAGGAGTTTGGTCCATATTGCCGGCACTAAGTCGGACCTGTTCCCAGTGCATGTTGGACTCCGGCAGGGATGCCCTTTGTCACCGGTCCTGTTCATAACTTTTATGGACAAGATTTCTAGGCGCAACCAAGGGCCGGAGGGGGTCAGGTTTGGGGACCAGTGGATTTCCTCTCTTCTTTTTGCAGATAACGTGTTCCTGCTGGCCCCCTCTAGCCAAGACCTACAGCATGCACTGGGGCGGTTCGCAGCCGAGTGTGAAGCGGCTGGGATGAGGATCAGCTCCTCCAAGTCCGAGGCCATGGTTCTCGACCGGAAAAGGGTGGCTTGTCCTCTTCAGGTTGTAGAGGAGTTCCTGCTTCAAGTGGAGGAGTTCAAGTATCTCAGGGTCTTGTTCACGAGTGAGGGAAGAATGGAGCGGGAGATCGACAGACGGATCAGTGCGGCTGCCGCAGTAATGGGGGCACTGTGCCGGTCCGTTGTGGTGAAGAGAGAGCTGAGCCGAAAAGCGAAGTCTCGATTTACCGGTTGGTCTACGTTCCTACCCTCACCTATGGCCATGAACTTTGGGTCATGACCGAAAGAACGAGATCCCGGATACAAGCGGCTGAAATGAGTTTCCTCCGTAGAGTGGCCGGGCACTCCCTTAGAGATAGGGTGAGGAGCTCGGAGTAGAGCCGCTGCTCCTCCACATCGAGAGGAGCCAGTTGAGGTGGCTCGGTTATCTATACCGGATGCCTCCTGGACGCCTTCCTCGGGAGGAGTTCCAGGCACGTCCCACCGGGAGGAGGCCCAGGGGACGGAGGAGCTGGAGGAGGTGTCTGGGGAGAGGGACGTCTGGGTATCTCTGCTGAGTGTGCTGCCCCCGCGACCCGGTCCCAGATAAGCGGAAGACGACGAGTACGAGTACGAGTAACAGTTGCAATAGAAAAGGTTCCATTGATAGATTCCTCTACCTGAGCTTTGGATCTCTGTAGCTCTTCTAGAGTAACCACAGGCCCTCTGGCTGCTTCTCTGATTAATGCTCTCCCTGTCCGGCTAATCATTTTAGGTAGACGGCCATGACTTGAAAGATTTTCTTTTGTAACATACTAAGTCAGATGACAAATTGAGCAGTTCTCTTTTAGAAGTTCATAGTTTTGTTTTGCAATCTAGCCCTGCTTTAAACTTCTTCAAAACGTTCTCCCTGACCTGACTTCTCTGTTCCTTGGTCTTCATGATGCTATTTGTTTGCTAATGTTTTCTTGCAACCCTCTGATGTCTTTATACTGACATTAAATTATACACTGATGGACTCAATTTACTAATTATCTGACCTTTGAAGACACTAGGTGGCAATAAAAGTTATTTAGGGCAATCAGAATAAAGACCACACCACAGATCCTAGTAAAATATGTAGTGAAAGTTAAAAAATAAATTTTACATTTACATTTTTGCATCTTAGGCTGCAGGAAAGTAATTCATTGTTCCAGGATGTATTCAGACTGAAAAGGTAAATAGTTTAACCCTAGTTTAAACTCTTACTGTTGCTCATTTTCCATGAAACCCTTTTTCACTTTTTGGAAAACACTCCCATATGTTTTCTTGCTAGAGGCGTATGAGAGAAACAATATTCAAGCCTGAAGTTATACCCAGCAGGTCAGGTTGGTTCTGTTCAAAGGTAACTGCTAATCATGCTCCCTACTCTTGTTAACAGTGCCAAAAGATTTATGGGAGTTTATGACTTCTTGGAACCTTTTTTAATGACCAGGAAGGTCATTTGAATCAACAAAAGCATATTTCTTTATGGTTTTATTCTTCAAGTCAAGTTAAGTTTGTAAAGGACTGAGGTAGCCCAAATCAAGAATAATTATAAAAATAAATAATTGTCCCTGTGGACATATTGTTATGATAAAAAAAAACTCTACAATAACTAAAATATTTGCTAATTTTAATTCCAAATGAGTTTCAATTTTCCCCGAACTGAAGTTTTAAAATATTAATTTTTGTTCATGCAGTTTCCTTTTCCATTTCCCTTTCTTGCTGTTTTTTTTTTTTTTTTTGCCTTTAAAAATATAAATATGTGAAATCTCAATATGGAAATGGTGGGAGGTTACCTTCTAAAAGTGTTCCTTCTACCTCAGAAGTTAAAACTCAAATGTGGGAATTAACAAAGATCTAAATGAAAACAAATAAATAATTAATTGCAAAACTGATCCAGCCTTGACATTGTTTTATTCTTTTTCTAGATTTGTCTGTCTCATTTTCTAAAAAATCTTGCAGGGGTATGAATAATTTGGGGCTTAACTGTAATATTGTACAAATAAGCAAGGAATTTATGCAGGTAGCACTATGTTTTATGCTCACGATAGCCATATTAGATTTAGCATTTTTCTATTTTGTGGAGTTATCTAACATAAAACTACAAAACATTACATATAGCAAAGTACAAATGGAATGCAACAAAGATACAAGCACTACCACAATAAGTAATCCTGAGAGCAGCTCCTGCTAAAATACAATTAGCTCTGATAGTCTGTTTTGTGTTTTTCTGTTATAAACAACCAAATTGCTTGGATGTTTGATATCAGGATTTCTGCATGTTTGGATGTTCTGTATGTTTGGATGGGTTGTACTGGAATTCTAATTTCCCCTCGGGGATCAATAAAGTATCTTTGAATTGAATTGAATTGAATTGAATTTGCATAAATACACTGTAATTATATTGGTATGTAAGAAGGAAAGGTAGAAATTAAGAACAGCTCACACTTGGTCAAAGGCCAGGGAATAAAAGTGTGTTTTCAAACAGCGAGAGAGGGAGCCAGCCTGACATGTAGCAGTAAATCATTCAACAGTTTTGGACCTGCAACAGAGGAAGCTCTGTCAGCTGTCAGCTCTGAGCTTGTGTCATCTGCGTGAGATCAGTAAAAACATCTGATCAGCTGACCTCAGAGAGCGTTGTGGGACATGTGGCTGCAGCAGATCAGAGAAATAAGGGGGAGCAAAACTGTTAAGACATGGAAATATGGCAAAAACACTCAAAAGAAATATGTACAATGGTATTTAATGTTTTGAGGAGTTTCTTGTATGGCACCCTAGACATTTTTGGCACTTCTGGCAAAGATTTGTTAAAAGCCATCTTTCAAGAACATTTTAGAAAAAGTTCTATTCCACATTAAGAATTTGTGATAGAAGGTTGATTTTGTATCTGGAGAACCATGTTCAGGTATTTTTGGGCCAATGTTTATGATCCTCATAAAAGACCCAATAAGGACCGTTTAAAGGCAAATACCAACAGGTTTTTATTGAAAATATCCTCGTACTCGTACTCGTCGTCTTCCGCTTATCCGGGACCGGGTCGCGGGGGCAGCAGACTCAACAGAGACGCCCAGACGTCCCTCTCTCCAGACACCTCCTCCAGTTCCTCCAGGGGGAGCCCAAGGCGTTCCCAGGTCAGCCAAGAGACATAGTCCCTCCAGTGTGTCCTGGGCCGTCCCCTGGGCCTCCTCCCGGTGGGACGTGCCTGGAACACCTCCCGAGGAAGGCATCCAGGTCCTAGAGCCAGCCTAAGCATCCGGGGATCGGGCCGCTGAGGTCTCCACCTTTGTCCGCCACCCAATCCTCTTTGCACCGGGTCCCAGGTGGTGGGCCCACTGGGGGATGAAAATATCCTGATATTCCAAAGAGCGCACAAGGCCCACACCCTATTAAGGTTCCCAGGGCCTTTGGGTATTTGGGAAAGAAAAAACCATCACAATCCCCCAGCCCCCCACATAACCTTGGGTGCTCATCTAGCCTTGTTTGTTACAGTTCCAATTGTCCTAAACGTTTTAATTATAACTCTGAATCTAGATGTGGGCAGGTTTAGGCCTGTAAAATTTTTGCCGTTCAATTTATCAATTTATCAAGATCAGCAAACATCTGCTCAAAGGCAGTCACACATTAATGATTAAAAGTTCCCAGAAACTTTGACCAACTTAAAGCAAAATACGCATCTGAAAAAACAAGGCTTCAGCTGCATTAATTTCATAGAAACTGTTTAATGTTGAAGTATTCAAAACTGTCAGCTGGTTAGACATTAGCTAGTAGGGTTCTAATGCTTGAACTACAGGTTGCTAGTTTAATTTCTGTTTAGGCCTCCTCAGATGTCAGATGGATCCCTTGAATGATGTACATTCAGTTAGCTTTTACTGTTGCTAATACATACTCAGTTTTATTTTTATTACTTTACTGCCTCTTTTATTTCACATACAGAATGCTTGCCCACCAGATTAGACTTTCTCACAAATCTCATATTGCAATTTTCTCCCTCAATGGAGCCTGAAATCTTAGATGCTTCTCCAGTAAACGCGTGATTTGATCATACCAACTGCAGACCTACAGTCCTACTGAGACTAAAAACATTAAATATTATCTCTTTCTATAAATCTCTCTGTGGTATGTCCTTAATCTTGACCAACATCTCAGCTGTGTTTCCATTTCATCACAAACTTGTGTAACTTCGATTCTGAAAACTTGAGAAGGTATACCCCCCCCCCAGGCTTTAACACTGAGATGGTCTGTCTGTAAAAACTGTATGTGACATTTCTGAGGATCCCCCCAGCCACACACATAAAAAAAGGGATCTTTGCAAGCTTTTAATGTCCCTTTTGTTTCCATTGTTTGTAACTCAAAAGTCCTATTAGGATGTCTAAATTTTCCTTGATTATTTTGGAGGAGTTGGAGAGATATACAACTCGGCTGTGTGACAGGGCAACTACTAGTTGTGCATGCCGAAAAGGAATGGAGTGACAAGTAGAAAGACCTTGTTTAAAGACAGCCATTCAAAGTCCCGTTTTCAGTTAATTACATGTCATGGAAAACTAACACTGTACATCACCCTGATTACACCATCCACACTGTAAATCATGGTGGCCTTATCAAGCTGTAGGGATGATTTAAACAGAGAATCAACCAACCGGACCGAACTCAGGAAAAGCTGCGGCGATCTTCAGCTGGGGGTGGGAGCAACAGTGAAGCTGTTCAGAATTGAAAGCCTTTGACACTGCTGACCACCAGTTCTTGCTTGAAAGGTTGTGGTATTGGACTGGTGTATCAGCATCTGTATACAGTGTTTGTCTTCATGTCTATTTGATTGTACATTTTATGTAAATTATAGGTTTCCCTTAAGTCCACCTCAGTCTGGTTATTTCGGTTTAAATGCTCCCTCTGCAGCACATTCTGAGCACTTTTAATCAGGACGTCTCCAAACTGCATGTCTCATATAAGTGCTTAGACTATCTAGAAATTTGAATGTCAAAAATTCTCTCTACCTTAATGAAGGCAAAACATTTGGCTGCAAATGCCAAGTCTTTCATGAAGAACCTTGGGGTAAATTTGTCTGGATTAACCTTAATGTTTACAGGGGTTGGACAATGAAACTGAAACACCTGGCTTTAGACCACAATAATTTATGTATGGTGTAGGGCCTCCTTTTGCGGCCAATACAGCATCAATTCGTCTTGGGAATGACATATACAAGTCCTGCACAGTGGTCAGAGGGATTTTAAGCCATTCTTCCTGCAGGATAGTGGCCAGGTCACTACGTGATACTGGTGGAGGAAAAGGTTTCCTGACTCGCTCCTCCAAAACTCCCCAAAGTGGCTCAATAATATTTAGATCTGCTGACTGTGCAGGCCATGGGAGATGTTCAACTTCACTTTCATGTTCATCAAACCAATCTTTCACCAGTCTTGCTGTGTGTATTGGTGCATTGTCATCCTGATACACAGCACCGCCTTCGGGATACAATGTTTGAACCATTGGATGCACATGGTCCTCAAGAATGGTTTGGTAGTCCTTGGCAGTGACGCGCCCATCTAGCACAAGTATTGGGCCAAGGGAATGCCATGATATGGCAGCCCAAACCATCACTGATCCACCCCCATGCTTCACTCTGGGCATGCAACAGTTTGGGTGGTACGCTTCTTTGGGGCTTCTCCACACCGTAACTCTCCCGGATGTGGGGAAAACAGTAAAGGTGGACTCATCAGAGAACAATACATGTTTCACATTGTCCACAGCCCAAGATTTGCGCTCCTTGCACCATTGAAACCGACGTTTGGCATTAGCATGAGTGACCTCTTGCGTCCACAGTTAATCCTGTTGGATGTGGTTCGTCCTTCTTGGTGGTATGCTGACATTACCCTGGATACCGTGGCTCTTGATACATCACAAAGACTTGCTGTCTTGGTCACAGATGCGCCAGCAAGACGTGCACCAACAATGTGTCCTCTTTTGAACTCTGGTATGTCACCCATAATGTTGTGTGCATTTCAATATTTTGAGGAAAACTGTGTTCTTACCCTGCTAATTGAACCTTCACACTCTGCTCTTACTGGTGCAATGTGCAATCAATGAAGACTGGCTACCAGGCTGGTCAAATTTAGCCATGAAACCTCCCAAACTAAAATGACATGTGTTTCAGTTTCATTGTCCAACCCCTGTATGTTCAGTATTGGTTCATACTTTAATCACTAACAAAATATTACTACATTAAGTGGTATTATCTGATGATCAAACTAGAAATTGCTCCTTGTGCATTTTTTTCTAAGAAATTTTGATTATTGTCAGTAATTCTTTACCTGCCTGTACATAGAATTCTTGGATCTTCTGCAGGTTGTAGAAAACACTGTTGCCAGCCCTCTTTGATTGGACAAGAACTGGCATACATCTCAGAACTTTTAAACCCATCTGTTCCTATCAGATCCCTAGGGTCATGCGACCAAGCCCTGCTGGCTGTGCCATATATGAGGCTGAAAACAAAAGGTGACAGTGGCTTCTCAGCAGTTACACCAGGAATTTGTAACTCTATACCCTTGTGTTTGAGGTCTGGGGACTCTGTTGTGATTTTTAATATGCAACTAAAGACACGTTTTTAAAATTGCTTTTGCTCGGCTATATGGATGCATTGATGTTTAATGTTTGTAGTTTCTCTTTCGTGCAGCTATATGAATAAACTTTTACTTGATGGAAAGATGGATGGAGCTTAATACGGGGCAATTCTCTTATAAAAATAAAACGTATCAGAAGCTGTGAAGGATTTGAGACTGGGGTGATTTAAAAGACTTGAAAATGAATGTTTACAGACACACTCCATTCAGTCTGCTTGGACTCTATAGCTTTGTTGCAAAGAAAATAAGAGAAGATGCAATTTTCAACTGAGCTGGTAGAAGCATACCTCAAAAGAGTTGCAGCTGGGGTTGCATCAAAAGGGGATTCTGCAAAGTATCCTTTTCGGGTCTTTATTCATTCATTTGAGAAATATTAATAACTTCCCTTCAGCTTCACAATGATTGTGCTATTTTGTGGTGTGTCATGACATAAAATTAAAATACAGGTCCTTCTCAAAATATTAACATATTGTGATAAAGTTCATTATTTTCCATAATGTCATGATGAAAATTAAACATTCATATATTTTAGATTCATTGCACACTAACTGAAATATTTCAGGTCTTTTATTGTCTTAATACGGATGATTTTGGCATACAGCTCATGAAAACCCAAAATTCCTATCTCACAAAATTAGCATATTTCATCCGACCAATAAAAGAAAAGTGTTTTTAATACAAAAAACGTCAACCTTCAAATAATCATGTACAGTTATGCACTCAATACTTGGTCGGGAATCCTTTTGCAGAAATGACTGCTTCAATGCGGCGTGGCATGGAGGCAATCAGCCTGTGGCACTGCTGAGGTCTTATGGAGGCCCAGGATGCTTCGATAGAGGCCTTTAGCTCATCCATAGTGTTGGGTCTTGAGTCTCTCAACGTTCTCTTCACAATATCCCACAGATTCTCTATGGGGTTCAGGTCAGGAGAGTTGGCAGGCCAATTGAGCACAGTGATACCATGGTCAGTAAACCATTTACCAGTGGTTTTGGCACTGTGAGCAGGTGCCAGGTCATGCTGAAAAATGAAATCTTCATCTCCATAAAGCTTTTCAGCAGATGGAAGCATGAAGTGCTCCAAAATCTCCTGATAGCTAGCTGCATTGACCCTGCCCTTGATAAAACACAGTGGACCAACACCAGCAGCTGACACGGCACCCCAGACCATCACTGACTGTGGGTACTTGACACTGGACTTCTGGCATTTTGGCATTTCCTTCTCCCCAGTCTTCCTCCAGACTCTGGCACCTTGATTTCCGAATGACATGCAGAATTTGCTTTCATCCGAAAAAAGTACTTTGGACCACTGAGCAACAGTCCAGTGCTGCTTCTCTGTAGCCCAGGTCAGGCGCTTCTGCCGCTGTTTCTGGTTCAAAAGTGGCTTGACCTGGGGAATGCGGCACCTGTAGCCCATCTCCTGCGCATGCCTGTGCACGGTGGCTCTGGATGTTTCTACTCCAGACTCAGTCCACTGCTTCCGCAGGTCCCCCAAGGTCTGGAATCGGCCCTTCTCCACAATCTTCCTCAGGGTCCGGTCACCTCTTCTCGTTGTGCAGCGTTTTCTGCCACACTTTTTCCTTCCCACAGACTTCCCACTGAGGTGCCTTGATACAGCACTCTGGGAACAGCCTATTCGTTCAGAAATTTCTTTCTGTGTCTTACCCTGTTGCTTGAGGGTGTCAATAGTGGCTTTCTGGACAGCAGTCAGGTCGGCAGTCTTACCCATGATTGGGGTTTTGAGTGATGAACCAGGCTGGGAGTTTTAAAGGCCTCAGGAAACTTTTGCAGGTGTTTAGAGTTAACTCGTTGATTCAGATGATTAGGTTCATAGCTCGTTTAGAGACCCTTTTAATGATATGCTAATTTTGTGAGATAGGAATTTTGGGTTTGCTGTATGCCAAAATCATCCGTATTAAGACAATAAAAGACCTGAAATATTTCAGTTAGTGTGCAATTAATCTAAAATATATGAATGTTAAATTTTCATCATGACATTATGGAAAATAATGAACTTTATCACAATATGCTAATATTTTGAGAAGGACCTGTATATTAAATTAAGGTTTCTGCTGTAACAGTAACAAAGCAAACTGTGAAAAAAGCAAAAGCATGAGTATTTGTAGAATTGAACTAGAGAGTGGTTTCAGGCAGTCAACGAAAACATATTCAGAGCTAATTAATGTGTGTTCTTGGTGCAACGTTAAGCTGGAGTTTGGTAAGTCGACACATAGCCAACATAAACACAGTAATGTTACCAAACTGGGTTAAATGTTATGATGCCACAAGATCATACCACACTAGTTCATAGAGGTTCAATGTTCAGCCAGTCTGAGCCACATTGACAAAAATATGGACCTTGGAATTTTCACCTCAGCAGAGGTTTTGTGTGTTGTCACAAGTGTTGTGTCTGAGCGGGGTCATATTAGAGACAGACGGGGGTTCATTCATGATGTCCATTTAATCACTTTCTGATAGCTAAATTGTTCATAAAACAGTTTGACCACAAACTTTCCTTTTTTGACACAAAGAGGAAGGTGAATTTTTTCTTCTTTCCACTTTGTGGGTTTCATGTACAACATGGTCTGAAAATGGGACTTTTACTGAATTCTACAGCTGTATTAAAATTCAGTTAACCACTGTGATTTTAAATGGCATTACAGCTAAATTTTCAAATATTCATCAAAATAAATTATGCCAATTGAAAACTGAAACATGGTTGGGCCATTTAGATCAAATTCATGTGTCTATGAACTTGTTTGTTCTTGTCCTGTTAAATCTCTCACTTAATACAGTTGATCACATTATTCTCGAAGGCTAGAATATTTGCCAAATTCCAGTTTGTTTACATATATGATAAATCTTCTTCTCACTCCAGAGTTACTTGTGAAGTACCACAGGGTTCAGCACTTGAGACAATTCTCTTTGCTATATGTTTCTACTTGAAAAAAATGATCAGGGAGCATGGAATAAATGTCCCCTGCTATGTTGATGATACTCAGCTATATTTATGTAAACATTCTTGTGAATCCAATCGTTTGGGTAGACTACAGAAATGTCTTGAAGACATAAAAAGCTGAATATATTTTAATTTTCTGCTTTTAAATTCAGACAAGACCATTGAAAGAAAACTGCTCAGTCAATCAGTTATTCTGGGTGGCATGAATTGGCTTCAGGTAGAAAATTAAATAACCTTGGTGTTATCGTTGGTGTTTTTTTTAGGATATGTCATTTCATCCCATGTTAAAGGAATTTTATGACATTTTAGGACTTCCTTTTTACACCTCCACAATGTTACCGAAATCAAAAAAATCGAAGACACTAAAGTCTGAAGTTGTAATGTGTAAAAATTTGAAAATATTCAAGGAGAATGAATATTGAAACAATATTTATGCTCTTTAGCATGTTTGGAAGTTATGTTGTGCATAACTTTGGGTCTACCATTGGGGGGGGTTCAGCTCTCTGCCTATTTGTGTTATTGAATCCTGTATTAGAAATGCATTGCAATGCTTTTACTGTGATTTACTTAACTTTCTTTCTTTCTTTGTATTTACTCTGCAACTTTTCTGTTGTACATCAGTTCAACAATTAATAAAAGGCTTAATGTTTTTCATCTTATTTCCAATACGGTACCAAATATGTTAAATTTTTAGAGCACCTTCATATTCATAAATGCTGCATTGTGGTGTTTAAGGGAGTCTGGAGCAGATTAATTGTATTTCATTTAATTTTAATGAGGAAAATGGATTCCACATATGAATAATTCCAGTTAAAAGCTGCATCACTTAACAAATGAAATAATACAGGTACCATAAAGGTAGTTGTTAGGGTCTTGAAACATTGGGGACATTAGCCCAGGCCCTAAATAGTTAAATTCTCATAAGACTGTGGCCCAGTCTATTAATAATTTAGAATTCAACTAATATACGACATGTTGTAACAGTTCTCTATTCAGCTTTTTCAGAAGGGGTTGTAGTTGACCAAGAATGAAAAATCATTGTCTGTCCGCTTTTTGGTGCTCTTTTCAAGTCGACCACTCTCACAAGTGACTGTGTCAAGAGTATAAGAAAAGGTGAACGCTCCTTAGAGAAAGTGGATTGGGTGATACCAAGTTTTTGGCAAGGGGTGGTGCATGCTACTATATTTACATTTGTTTTAATAATCTGAAACAAGAGGGCCCACTGAGTCAGGGTTTCCATATTTGTGTTTATAATTTGATGCTGATATAACTTACTTTACATTTCTGATATTCATTTACCCTAAAGCTAGGCCTTGGTTCAGGGCTTGTAGGCTGACAAATAGTCAGTCTCACATCGACGCACCTTGACACACAGCGTGGACTCTGGATCTCAGCTCTTCGGAAGGGGCTGGACTCTCTTCTACTCTGGAGTGGCCTGTGGGAAGTGGCAGCAGGCTAGGGTGGGTTTACTTGTCGCCCCCCAGCTCAGTGGTCTCGTGTTGGGGTTTACCCCAGTGGATGAGAGGGTCGCCTTCGGGTCAAGGAGAGGTCTCTGACTTTTTTCGGCCTATGGGCCAAGCAATAATGCGAAATTCTTGGTGTTACTGTTGGGGGGGCTGGACGTTGCCCCTCTCAGGGACTCTGTCATTCTCCTGGGGGACTTAAACGCTCATGTGGGAAACGACATCTGGAGGGGTGTGATTGGGACATCCTCGATCTGAACCCCAGTGGTGTTTTGTTAATGGACATCTATGCCAGTCACAGATTGTCCTTAGTGAACACCATGTTCAGGCATAAGGGTGTTCATCAGTGCACTTGGCACCAGGGCAACCTAGGCCGGAGGTCCTTGTAGTTGTGACTTTGGACCTTTGGGTGTATGTCTTGGACACTGGGGTGAAGAGAGGAGCAAAGCTGGGACTCAGAGTTGGACTCGTTTATCACCCAGGCTGAAGTCAATGAGGTGTAAAGAAAGCTCCATGTTGGCAAGGCTTCAGGGGTGGATGAAATCCACCTTGGGTACCCTAGGTCTCCGGATATTCTGGGGCTGTCGTGGCTGACACGACCCTTTTACATTGCATGGCAGCCTGGGGTAGTGTTCCTCATGGTGCCCTGTGGAGAATGCTTCAGGGGTACAAGTTAGGGGCCCTTTTACCAGGGCCATCCTATCTCTGTCTCTTTACAAACTCAAAAACAGCTTCTATGTTTCAGCAATGATTGGCTTAGATAATTGCACTCAACACGGCATCAAAACTTGTTCGTTCATGAGGCTCAGTTTTGAAGTTTTGTTAAGCAGAGTGCTTGGAGCAAAATGCAAACTGACATGAAACCAGCTATACTGGATAGAGTACTGGATATGTCATAAAATCTGTCATTTGGTAATATCTACCCATTTAAAGTTGTACATTGTAAATACAAGTCACGTTAAACTAATATCGAGCTCTGGAAAAAAAACTTTTCTGATCACTTTAGTTTATTTATATAGCAACTGTCAAATATAGACACTACAACAGAAAAATAGACACATTTTATCTAATAATATCCAATCTGGTTCAAAATTAAGCGGCACTCATTTCATTGTAATACAATCTAGTGATAAAGTCAAATTTAATAAAACAACTCAAACTAAATTAGAATACATAAGGTCAAATTTACTTGATTGTTTAATTTAATGTACCTTGTAGGAGAATGTTTTTATAACAAAGAACAACAACAAGGAACACAGAAAATTGCAACAATAGCTTAGTTAACTCCCTCCATGCATGAAAGAGAAAAAGCCAAACACGGAGCTGAGCCAGGGGTACTATATGTGTGAAAGAAAATCAAAGAGAGTCCACAAAGTTAAAGGTAGCAATTTCCATAACTATTGTTCAGGGCAGGAGAGACATACAACTAAACTCAGAAGCACTAGATCAGGGGTACTTTCATTTGGAAAGACAAATAGAGAGTAAACAAAACTTCAATGCAAGCAACGACTTAAATGACTCAATTCAGGAAAGACACACGCATTGAGCATAAAGTACTTTCTGTGGGAAATGTGTTCAAGGAGTATACAAATGGCAGAAGCAATTCATTTAATGACTACAGCCAGGAAGGACATACAGCTTAACACCGAAGCACTAAACCAGGAGGAGAGTCATTCAGACAAAAACAAAATATACAAAGTTGAAAGCAACACTATCTTTGTCAACGGCTCTGCCAAGGAAAAAGACATGGTTAAACATAAAAGCTCAGAACCAGGAGTACTTTCTAATTGAAAGAAATGCAGAAGATACACAAAGAAAATGCAGCAATAGCTTTGACCAGGAAAGAGACACAGCTCAACACAGATATACAGAATAAGAGAAATTTCTATAAGAAAAAAACAGAAGACCCAAAATTAATAGTGCCAGTAATTGCAAAAATTGCATGAATGAGAGTAGCAAGTAAAGAGCAATATTTCAGGACTTAAAAAACAAAGACAGGCATTTATTTTGACTTTTTTTTTTATACCTTAAAAACACCTGCAAAACAGAAATCCTCCACACTGTCTGCAGAAGGAACTGCTGGTTGTTCTCTTTTTAAATTTTAGGGGCCTTGATTTTTGAAAGTCAACGGAATGGAAATGGGGTGGAGAGAGAGGGGGAAGACATGCAGCAAAGGTCAATAAGCCGGGACTTGAACTCCTGACAAGTTACTTTGGGGTTTAAGGCCTCCGTACATGGTTCGCGTGCCCCTGTTCCACCATCACGCAGTTGCTGATTGTTGTGATGTATGCGTCATGTAAAAAGTACATTTAAGTAATTCATTTTTGCAATATAAATGAACTGCTGATCTTCCTGATTTCTTAATTATCAGTCAGACCCACCCTTTATTATTTATTATTGTGTTCACAGGTTACGTTAAATACCAAAAGGAAGGGCTAAATTCAAACGTATCCACCGTTCCTGCATCAGTTCATCTCGCTCAGTATCCCACACAGAGTGCAAGAAATGTCAACACAAACTGTCACGTGTAGGAATGTTAAGGTGGGGACAAGAAAAGGAAAGTAGTGTTTGATGCAAGTCAGAGCAGGCTGAGTTCATCATTTAGGGCAGAAAGCCCTACCTTTTCTTTTAATGGTGACATTTCTTTTGAGTTAGCTAAAGGCTAAACAGGTCAGAGTTTTTCATAATAAAAAATGGAAAATCTAATTTGAACTTAACTGACAGACAGTGTTCCACACAGCAAATGACCTTTTCCCTTCTTTCACATTCCCGACTCCTACTTCATGGGAAAAATTCGAACCGATGGACACAAAACACGTGACTACTCCCCCAACTCTGCTCCTCTTACATGGTCCTATGTCTTTATGTCCGTCCCTCCCTTCTAAGTTTCCATCCCACCTGCAGTTCTGTGTACCCTGCTGCTGCGCTGACGCACACTGTTCAAGCCGCCTGACAACCTTTGCATTAACAGCATAGCATTGAGCTCTCACACTCTCACACACGCTGTGTTTGACAACAAACAGCCCCAGTTGTGAGGCCCTTTGCTGTCTTGCAAATCATAAATGTATATTCACTCAAACGGAGCTGAGAACCAAACAGACTTTACATTGCTGCTGAACAGGTTTAGGTAGCACAAAGTGTACCCACATGTGCGTCCCTCCTCAGGCACACACAGTCCTATTTAAGCTTTAATTCTTCCGCAATGCGTCCCCTCTGTAAATATGTCTCTCTCTGCACTTGTTGGTCAGTCTCGACAAACACAAGCAAAATCTGTGCCATGTGCTGCAAGTCAGGCACAGTGTCACAAGTGTTCCCTCTGGGATTCATGTCTTTGCTCTCTTTGTCCCACTTTTTCAGTGCAGTTCTAAAAAAACCAGGACAGGTGTAAGGTGATTCATGGGAAAGTACAGGGGTGAATTTGGGTTAGATCTCTCAGAAACCAAAGTACGGAGCACAGCTATTGTGATGTTGCCATAAAAGACAAGGGAGACAGATTTCTAATTACTTAGGTAGTGGTGCTCTTTGGGTAACTTAACAGTAAAGAGTGGTCCTTTTACCTATTTACAAAAACAAACAGCGGTTGGATGTTTGCACATTGACTTTCATAGCACATGACACTGTGACACCAGTTCCATTTTAATTTGAAATAATCCAAAAGTTAACTGCTCCAAATTCTACTTTTATATTTCCATAAACATACAGATTATGGTGTAAGACTGGTTTATGTAACTCTGTCCTCCTCTTGTGTTGCTGTTACCAGCTCTCCTCTCTTAAGCTTTACAAGCAAACAGCTGCATTTCTAAATGGATCTGTTAAGTTTGCAGTAAACCAGTAACTCTTTCCTCCAATTAGATTGCAACAGATGTATTGACTAGGCTAAAAGGAGCCCAAAGGGGTGCAGACAACTAGCAGAACCAAAGACTATACAGCGCATTTTGGTAAGAAGCATTATTGTACGGTACATAGAAAAACTGATTTTTCAGCAGATATTAAGGCATGTAAGAATCTGAAACTATGTAGTGTATTTGTATTTAGCCATTTTTACTTGCCCCTAAATAAAGTACAATGCAACCAACTGCCTTCAGAAATCAACTAATTACATCTGTGTCTAACGTAATCTCAGTACATATTCTGCTGTTCTGTGAAGGCCTCAGAGGTTTGTTAGAGAACAAACAGCATCATGGAGAGCAAGGGACATCTCACAGAGCACTGTCCAAGCCATTATCTGTTAACAGAACAAGTTTGACACTATTGGAACCCTACGCTGACATTGTCTTCTACCTAAACTGACAGGCCGGGTAAGGAGAGCATTAATCAGAGAACCAGTCACGAAGCCAGTTGTAACTCAGGTTGGAGAATCTGTTGACACGACAACCATAGGTTGTGCACTCCACAAATCTTGCCTTTCTGAAAAGGTGGCAGGAAGAAAGCCATTGTTGAAAGAAAGCGATCAGAAATCCTGGTTTTGGTTTATCACAAGCCATGCAAGGAACACATACAGAAGATGGAGTCCGGATCAGGGGAGAACAAAATTAAACTTTTTGTGCCACATAAAAAAACAAATAAAAAAAAACACTATGCGGGGTAAAAGGCTAACAATACACTGTTATGGCTTGCGAGATATAGGACCCCAGAATGCAGATGAGCAGGCAGCGTGATGGTAAGTGCAAAAAGGTTTAATAACAAAAACTCACTCACAGCAGGAGGCAGGAACAAAACAACAAACGGGCAGGCGAAACAGGCATGATATGAGAAATGTTTCCCCAATGACTAACTGAACAGGTGTGTATATATATATATATATATATATATATATATATATATATATATATATATATATATATGGAGTGAAAACCAGGTGGAGCAAGGAGACAGATTAACTTGGAGCAGGTGAACCAAATAAACTAATTGACTGACAGAACAAAACGTGGCTGCGGCAAAAACAGAGACTCTAATATACAAACAAAACCAAACTTGACAAAACATGAAGACTAAAACATGACCAGAAAAATAATAAACAGAAGCATGATTCAAAACTTGAGCAGTGAAAAACATTTAAGGAAAAAACCCGAAACCAAAAACCAAACAACCCCAAATCATAACATACACATCACGCTGAGCACACAATCTCCACTGTAAAATATGGTTGTAGTGATGGCAGGATCATGCTGTGGGGATGCTTTTCTCCAGCAAGGACAGGGAAGCTAGTCGGATTTGACGGAAAAATGGATAAAGCCACATCCAGGGCAATCCCGGAAGAAAATATGTAGGAGGCTTCAAAAGGCTTGAGACCAGGGTGGAGGTTCACCTTACAGCAGGATGATTCTAAACATACAGCCAACAAAAATAGAATGGCTTAAATCAAAGCACGTACAGACGTGGACAAAATTGTTGGTACCCCTCGGTTAATGAAAGACAAAACCCCAATGGTAACTTGAATCTGAAGGTAATTACGAATAAAAATTTTATGAAAATGAACAAATGAAAGTCAGATGTTGCTTTTCAAACATGCTTCAACAGAATAATTTAAAAAAATAAACTCATGAAACAGGCCTGGACAAATATGATGGTACCCTTAACTTAATATTTTGTTGCACAATCTTTTGAGGCAATCACTGCAATCAAACGATTCCTATAACTGTCTATGAGACTTCTGCACCTCTCAGCAGGTATTTTGGTCCACTCCTCATGAGCAAACTGCTCCAGTTGTCTCAGGTTTGAAGGGTTCCTTTTCCAGACGGCATGTTTCAGCTCCTTCCAAAGATGCTCAATAGGATTTAAGTCAGGGCTCATAGAAGGCCACTTCAGAATAGTCCAATGTTTTCCTCTTAGCCATTCCTGGGTGTTTTTAGCTGTGTGTTTTGGGTCATTATCCTGTTGTAAGACCCACGACCTGCGACTGAGACCAAGCTTTCTGACACCGGGCAGCACATTTCTCTCTAGAATCCATTGATAGTGTTGAGATTTCATTATACCCTGCACAGATTCAAGACACCCTGTGCCAGATGCAGCAAAGCAGCACCAGAACATAACAGAGCCTCCTCCATGTTTCACAGTAGGGACAGTTTTCTTTTCTTCATATGCTTTATTTTTCCATCTGTGAACATAGAGCTGATGTGCATTGCCAAAACTTTCAGTTTTTGTCTCATCTGTCCATAGGACATTCTCCCAGAAGCTTTGCGGCTTGTCAACATGTAGTTTGGCAAATTCCAGTCTGGCTTTTGTATGATTTGTTTTCAACGATTATGTTGTCCTTGGTCGTCTCCCGTTAAGTCCAGTTTGCCTCAAACAACATCGGATGGTGCGATCTGACACTGATGTTCCTTGAGCTTTAAATTTACCTTTAATCTCTTTAGAAATTTTTCTGGGCTCTTTTGTTTCCGTTCGTATTATCCGTCTCTTTGTTTTGTCATCAATTTTCCTCCTGCGGCCACGTCCAGGGAGGTTGGCTACAGTCCCAATGATCTTAAATTTCTGAATAATATGTGCAACTGTTACAGGAACATGTAGCTGCTTGGAGATGGTCTTATAACCTTTACCTTTAGCATGCTTGTCTATAATTTTCTTTCTAATCTCCTGAGAAAACTCTTTCCTTCGCTTCCTCTGGTCCATGTTGAGTGTGGTACACACCATGTCACCAAACAGCACAGTGACTACCTGTAGCCCTATATATAGGCCCACTGACTGATTACAAGAATGTAGACACCTGTGATGCTAATTAATGGACACACCTTGATTTAACATGCCCCTTTGGTCACATTAATTTCAGCGGTACCATCATTTTGTCCAGGCCTGTTTCATGAGTTTATTTTTTTTAATAATTCTGTTGAAGTATGTTTGAAAAGCAATGTCTGATTTTCATTTGTTCATTTTCATAGAATTTTTATTTATTATTACCTTTGTCAGATTCAAGTTATTTCTGTGACCATTGTGGGTTTTTCTTTCATTAACTGAGGGGTACCAACAATTTTGTCCACGTGTGTAAATGTTTTACAATGGCCCAGTTAGTGTCTGGACCTAAATCTGACTAAGAATCTGTGGCCAGGTTTAAAAAGAGTTGTCAGTTGATGCAGTCAAACTGAGCTGGAACCTTTTTATAAAGAAGCCTTAACTTCCTGATTTATGTACAAAGCAAATAGGCAAGTACCCCAAAAAGGACTTGCAGGGGTTTGTGTCTCAGTGGGGCTGAATACAAATGCATGCCACACTTTTATGATATTTATTGATAAAGAATTTTGAAAACCCTTTATCAGTTTCCTTCCACCTCACAATTGTGCACTACTTTGTGTTGGTTTATCACATATGATAAAAGTAAAAGACTTTTTGGTTGTAACATGACAGTCTGTGAAGTGCAACTGGGTTGAATGTTTCCCTGCAGCAGTCCAGCTTACTGAATTTACCAGCCAAACTTTAATAGCTTTATCTAATCTGCAGAGCATGTGTACACACATTGATTTATCTGTTACAGATGCACACAACGTGTGCAAATGATCTGAACTTGACTGTACAGTTGGCAAGTTCAGGGTTCAACAGTCAGAGATTCAATAATGTAGTTTGGAAAGCCTCTTTAGATGTGTGTGTGTGTGTTCCTGTCTTGGCATCACAGTGAGAACCATTTTCCCGATTTCACCACCAAATTGAGGACCGTTTGTACCAAAGTGAGCACGACCTATTTTGCTCACAGTTAGGTTTAGGACTAAGGTGTGAATTGACTTTAGGTTAAGGTTAGGGTTAGGTATGCACTGGTAATAGTTAGGTTTAGGGCTATTGTCAGGGTTAGGGCATAGAAAGGGTTGAAAATGACTGAAAATCAACGGAAGTCAATGGGAGTCAACACATGGTCCTCACTACATATAGCAAAATAAGAGTGTGTGTGTGTGTGGGTGGGTGGGTGGGTGTGTGTGTGTGTGTATGCGTGTGTGGGTGTGTGTGTGTGTGGGTGTGTGTGTGTGTGGGTGTGTGTGTGGGTGTGTGCGTGTGCGTGCGTGTGTGTAAACCAACATGACTCAGAGATAAAGCTCCCTTCTAAATGTCTATTTGAATGGAGGTGAGATCAGGTCAGCTTGCTGTGTGTGGTCTGTTTGCCTGATGAGCTGCTGTGTTTGTATAGGAAACCGCAAATGTCTATACATCTCCCATGGTGTAAAGTTTCCTAATACACCTATACACAAATGAGTATTGAGGCATGTAGTGGCATGAATACTAGAGGTTTTAAGGAATGTGTAGTCAGCTAAACTGGGAATATTTACAGTGCTACAGCTAAGGCAGAAATACTTTTCAGTATTAATCTGGCCACAAAACAAATCAACAGGTAGTTGGAGGGTCATCTACAGGCATGACCTCTACCACATATAACGAATATTATGTAAATTCCTATTTAGTGGTCAGTATGTATGGCGGTCGGTGTGACCTTTGGCTTTATTGATGATCAGTACAGAGGAAGGTGGTCACTTTCAGTGGACACCTGTACCCAGGAAGGTCACCATGAAGCATTACTGACCAAAGGCAGAAGCAAGCACACAGAGCTGATCTAAATTTGTATACAGACTACGCAACATTACTTAGCAGGGGTGTCTTCAGAACCTTTTCAAAGGGGTGGCCAGATCGGGGCCCCCTGATGATCTTGGGGTGGCACACAAAAACCAAGAGCTCAAACACAATGTTAGGAGTTTTACTGTCCTGTTGTCATGTATAGGTGAAGAAACAAGGCAGGAGTTAAAAATGGTGCACTTTAAAAGGATCTGACATTACATAAGTATGTAAAAGCAAACAAGTAAAATATTTTGGGTCAATTTGTCCCTTAGCCATTTTGTACCCACATGTTGCAGTTTTCTCTCTTCCTGCTTCTGTTACATACCCACACATAAACTGTTACGTCCCCGCCTCTCATGTGGTCACCAAAGCATTTACTACCGATTCTCTGGGAAGCCACTTTTGTGAGTTATTGAGATAAATATTTGTGAAAATGACCAAGAAAGCTGTTTTCAAATCACATTAGTGGACTTGTTCTGAGTGAAGAAGCATAAATTATAAACAAGTATTGAAGCATAACTAAAGAATAATACAAGTTTTCTGTTATTAAAATTATAGTTTAAAATACTTAATATGAATTGTCCACTAGGCAGGTATGAAATGAATACAAAATTATGCATAGTTGGTACGAATTGACCCATGGCAGACGGCGCCATTTTGTACCTGAAAAAGTCAGGAATGAGGCAACCAAATCTGCAAAAGTACAAAATACAAAATGATCAGCACTCAAACAAATGAGCAAAATACATACATGTATAAATGTTTTGCTTATTTAAAACAAACTTCTACAAATTTTTTATTTACATTTGCAAACGATATTGTGCATACAAGAGTAGTCAATGGGGCAGTGGGGAATCTTTCAGATTTATAGAGGTGTATGTGAATGGCATTCTGACGTTATAATAGAAAGATTGATAACAATGTATACATCATGTTTTTATATAGTGTGCTCTGCGTCACTTGATTGTTTTTGTTTACAAAATTGCAGTTTAGTAAAAAAAAAATCATTCTTTTTCAGATGGTTAAAACAACTCCAGTGAAATCTTTAGACTTTACATGTACAAGCAAGGAAACTGGGATTTACTTCAAGAGAAAACCTTAATTAAAACCCTAAAGTTTTAATTAAGGAAAATTAAGACGTCTAGTGGTTTTATACATGAAAAGGTTTATGTGCTTCCCTTAAGCATGAGCTTCGAAGATTGAGCAATATGGAAATTGTAGACTTGTAACATATTTAGCCTATAAAAAACTAAAAAATATAATAATGTACACGCTTTCAGCTTACCATAATTGTAAGGATCCAATGATTAGGAAAACGTAAATAATAATAATAATAATTAGTATTATTACAACTGAAAACTGTAAAGTAAGATTATAGCATTCATGATTTGTCCACTATTTTGCTTACACATACTAATAGAAGAGTTTCCGGGGAATTTAGGGAGAAATGGTTTTATCATCTTGTCGCTGGGATAAAGCAGCAACCCGGTCTCTGGCTGAGGGGGCGGGGCTAGACGTGGGGTGAATTGCACGTTTTGAATGGGGGCGGGGCCTAGAGAGAGAAAATTACTACACCGTCGTCGCATCCTCCCCTCAGTTTTCAAACACTTGGTTTAGAGGGAAGGTACTACAGGCGTGGTTGCTCAAACCTTATTGAGAAGACTCGTTTTAAATCGTGTTTGTTTAACGAAGCTACTTGCTGTTTTCCATTTTCCGTCCTTTTTTTTGCGATGGCCAAAGGAGAAGGAGCTGAACAATACTCCAGTGCCAGTTTATTAAATAAATCGGTCAGCTCGGATTCTGTCAAGCTCCCAAGAAAGGTAATATGAAGGTATATGAAAAATATACAAATATCGCTTTGGGGGTGTTTCATTACATATATTATTGAGCTTTGAAGCCAAAAACTCGGATATGGCATGTTTCTGGGAGTGTATGTTGAAAACTGGAATGAATGGAGCACCCCCCTTACCGGCAAACTGACGTTTTAAGGCTATGAATCATGTAGGGTAAGGCGCGCGACGTTCACTTTGATCTTTTCATACATCGACACAACGAAATATCTACCATTATCACCGGAACACTACGTTTAATGAATAAAACAAAAGATATAAATGATGGATGGAAGCACTGAAAATGTTTAATTCCCTCATAACTCGGACCATTGTTGTCGCATATTGGCGTAGCTTCATACATTCGCAGCAAGCTAGATGGTTAATTTGTCACGTGCATCAAAAAGTCTCTTTAAGAAAATTACATTTTAATTATAATAAATAACCCGCCTTAAACTATGATATAAATCTGTCTTATGGTGTTGTCGAACAATATATAGAGTAGTATATGTTCAGTAATAACGTGACACAATAATTTGCATTATTATGCCAAGATATGATGAAAATTTGCCTTGGGTATAACTCTACTGTCATAGGAAAAAAGGATGTGACCAAAGCCTGTATGTACTTATCCGCTTTTTTTGCAAAATACATTCTTTAACTAATTGAATTTCCAAGTAATTTCGGAACAATACTATTTCCTATAGCTCTGAACGCAGCATGAAGTGTCCGTTAAGGTGACGTGTCAGACACAGCTGAGGTAGTTAGGAGATCATCTGAGAGAAGTCCCCCTGCTTTTCTCTCTGCCTAAGTTAAATAGAGCAGAGTCGTGTGAAAACAAAAACTAACCTAGTTCTCAGCAACTTGGTTTGGGAAAACACCCCGTTTTCTTCTTATCAGTGTACAGTAGTAACATATAGTAACTGATAGCACTGATATATATGCTGTATACAGTCAGTGAAGTGATAAAAGTGCTTGCAGCCTCTGAGGTAGTGTTAAAAATCATTTTTGTGTCACCTTCTCATTTAGATGACATAATTTATTTCATAAACATTTGCTTTCAGCTAATGCAGAATGCGATGAGAGCAATCTCAAAAGGCTCATAATCCATTCATTGTGCGTGTTTTAAATAAACAGGAACTTTTAAAACGTCACTGCGTCCCACAATGTGTTGACAGTGATACTTCAGAACTCGCCAATCCCCAATCAGTTTCTGATTGGGGATCCGCTGGTCACAAATTGAAAATCTAATATGAAAATATATATTTTTCTCCCATTTGCGAAAGAAGTTGAAACTAAGAGCCCTCACTGTTTTCAGTGTATAAACTTATCAACTAACCACATATCAGTATCTGCTAGGAAAAACCTGGTCAGCGATTCTCTAGGATGAATAAACTAATAACACATTGCGTGAAATTTGGAGGCTATAGTTGGCTTTTCAAACTAATAATCCAGTATTCCATATGAAGTTCCATATTGTTCATTTTTGGTTTATATTTGTTTATTTATTAGTCAGTTTCGCAGTATGAATCTCTCAGTAAAACGCTTTTAACTTTCTTTATTTTGTGAAATTGGTCACGGAAATCTTCCACCTCCTCCGATCAGGCTTTTCTTGCCCAACACTGATTCCAATGTCCTTAGAGGTCCGATGTGGCGATATAAGGCCCGTAACACACAGACCAGAGAAAAAGTGCTGCAGATCCTTTGATGGAGGCAGAATGTTATAAGTCATCTGAATATTAAGGAATTACATGCTTATAACCCTTTCTGCAGTAAAGTATATGCTGTTGACATATATCTGATTTAAATACACTCAGAAAAGTGCAAAGTACACACTGTTGCTTGACCAAAATAGTGGGCGTTTTTCGTTTTAAAGCATTCAATTGATCGGGAGAAAAACGGATCGATTGTTCTGTATTTGACCTGCCTTTCAGGTAGAACAAGTGTAGAACAATTAAGCAAGGAGGAAAACACTGTCAAGTTTAGCTTCTACTACAATGGCAGATATTCTGAGAATAAATGCTCGTGTCGTCACGGAGACGGGTTTTGTTCAGCTAGAGTGCATTTGTGGCCCAAACAAACCAAAGTTAAGTGTATCAACGAGGCAGAAACCTTTTTACTTCGGCTCTAGAAGCAGTGGTATTACACTGTGTTGAATTATTTAAGGCAAGATGAAATATTGTTTGCCTACTTGTGACACTTGTTGAACAGGGAAGGGTGAAAATGTTCCTGTGTGGTTTAGGATTATTTTCATACACAGGTGCGGCTCCTAACTGTTGCCCTGCTTTTTTTATGTTATGTTTCATTTTGACAAGCCCAAGTAGGTGCACAAGTGTCATCGCCGATCCCAGGGCTCTGATTGGTCAGGAGGAGGGAGTGTTCTCACCTCGCTTTCTGCGGTCAATTTGGCAACTTTTCCCTTTTGGGCTATTAACTCAATCCAGACTGCTGCCAAGGTGCTGTTGCCCTGGCAGGGACCAACAAGACCAACAACACTGATGTTGACATGCCCCGGATCTAATCGCCTCAAGTTGTGTGCTGCCATTAGAGGGGCTGTTTACAGTCTTGTCTGTTGAGATAATAATTATGTTGACAGTGGAGAAATTGGGGAGGAATTGACGCTTGTTGAAGAATCAAAGCTTGCTTGTTTCCCCGTGGCTGGCTGTCCCTGCCAGTCTCCTGCCAAATGCACTACACTCTGCTTACTCTTTATGGCCAAATGGAACTCTCTTGTGCTTCTAAGACTCTATGGTGATTGGGTATTTAGGCCAGATTTCTTATGAGACTCTTTAAACATGTTTTTCTGTCCTAATCTGAGCAACGAGAAAGTGGCAAAACTGATGATTAAGGAGTCTAGACAAAAATGCGAAAGTCTCCCATTTATATCCCTTGGAAATCTAATTACACAAAACTATAACTACTAACAGCTAAGCAAATAACTACAGAGGACTCATCGGAGTCTCTTACTTGATACATAAATATCAGATGCACCCGTCAACTGACCAGGGATCGGACATCTTTTGTTCTTATGTGTGATAGTAATGAGGGGGAATAAAAAATGGCACACATTTTAAAGTCTATTTATTAACATGGAGAATGTGCCGGAGTGATTGTGGTCATTTCTGGTCATATGGAGCACAGAGTAACACAGTGCTGCCCCTCCCTACCTGTTGCTGCACACTGACAGCAGGCTGGCTGAAAAAAGGCAAATGCTGTTTGTCCCTCGCTTACAAGGCAGACAAATTTGGGCGTTTGGAAACATTTGCGGTCGTTAAAAACTCAGACACTCTAATATCAGCTTGTTATACCTGTTTACGTACAAAGAGCAGAATGGCAAAAATCATTCTGCTCAACAAGCACTTAAAAACTGCTACTAAATAGATATTCTAAACTCTGTTTCAAAGCAAAATAACAAACAAATAAATGTTATAGATATAATAACTATAATGTTATTCCTGTGTTAATCAAGGCTCTTTGTTCCTTCTTTTTCTTCAGCACGAGCACAGGAACAGGTTGTCAATCTGCAACAAGATATGCTATGCAATCGGTGGTGCTCCCTACCAGATCACAGGAAGTGCCCTGGGCTTCTTCCTGCAGCTCTATCTACTCGAAGTAGCTCAGGTTAGTGTTTTTAAAAAGGCTTTTAAACTCCACGGTTCAGACATTTGGCACAGAGTTCCTAGTTCTTAGCTAAAGGCAGCCATGATTAGGTGGTGCAAACATGAACATGGTGTTCTCAGTGTTCTGACCCTCAACACATTGTGTTCTGGATGACATACAGACTTCAGGGCAAAGATGTTTCACATGAAGTTTCCATAAGGTGCACCTGCAGGCATTAAAGAGGGCTTGTTCTATAAATATTTTGGTGGGGGGACAATGCCAGTGAGATGAAGAGGGTCTTAGTTTAATAGGCTCTTTCACTAATCTGATGGTTCGGACATAGTAGTCTGTTAAGCCCGAGGCGTCGCAGGGTTTGGCTTTGTTCCCCTTCCAAGGCCGCTCGTTACAAGGCCCTTTGGGTGACACCGCATGGCACAGACTGTACAGTCAGGAGTGGAGCTTTCCAGTCAGACTGGTCTCATCTAGGACAGCTTACAATGACAGTTAGAGATGTTTTCAGCTGGAATGTCTACAGTACATACTTAGAAATCTGTACAGTAATTGCTCTGGGTATTCTGGGTTGCTCTGCATGTTTTTATCCTTTGTCTCTGTCTTGCAGTTGGATCCTTTCTATGCTTCAATCATTCTGTTTGTTGGGCGAGCTTGGGATGCCGTAACGGACCCCACAGTGGGCTTCCTGATCTCCCGGAGCCCGTGGACTCGTTTTGGACGGATGATGCCCTGGTATGCCTTTTTTTTTTTCTTTTTTTTTTATATAACACTGATCCTGCTAAGACTTTCTAGTAGATCTCTGTGAAGGTTGGGGTTCTGCCAACCAGTTTCCACAACCCTGCTGGTGAGGCCCCGTTAAGTAACTCGTTCCCCTGTTGTCATATATTTGCCACTACCACAGCTTAATGGGGGGGGGGGGGGGGGTATATCCAGTCAGACTGTACATGTGTCATTGTTTAGGGGCGGGGCTTAGAAAACCTCCCTCACCTTTTTCTGAAGAGGTCACTATGAGGCAAACTAGAGTTTCTCCTGTGGATCTTCCTCAATACCCTCATATAGATATGTACTTTCTGTTTCATCTTTCTGTATTTCAGTCTGTGGAGGGATTACCTGTGAAATAAATTTACCTGAAAGAGTCCAGAATAGATTTGTGAGGCTGGAACAACAAAGGTGCTGAGTCTGAACAAAAAGAGCTTCTGCAGACCCTTGTCCAATGGCAAGAACCTTTGCATGGCTTTGAGAAATTTAACTCCTACCTGCTACAGAACCTACTTTTTTTTGTAGTACGCAATCTACTATTCAGAAAATATATCGGCTCGTGTACTATAATGTGTTTTCTGACAGGATTAATACTTTCTAGCCCCTAGATGATACCCTCTAATGTTTTTCACATTTTGTGTCGTTTCATCCACAAACGTCAAGACAAGAGTTTATTTCTCGATAAATGATTTCAAAATGTTTGCAAATGTATGTCTGAAAAATAGTTTTGTGCATTTATACCTTGTCCCCCTTTCACGCTGATGCCCCTAAATAAAAACCCATTGCGACCAACTACCTTCACAAGTCTACATCTGTGAGCAAACGGCATGATAAACACATCACATGTAGAGACGTTTATTGCAGGTGTTTGGTTATGAAATCATATTATAACCCTGAGTTTGGCACGGTGAAGCGTGGTGGTGGCATGGTGCTGTGGGGGACAAATACAGGACAATCCTGGAAGAAAATTGAACAGAAATGTTTGTCTCTAAATGTTCAAAGCCTTCTGATCCTGTTTATTTTACGTTACATGTTACCAGCCTCACATGGCTGTTGATTGATTAGTGTAAAAAAAAAAAAAATTGAAGAGTTAAGCTGCAGAAGAATCCAAAGTAGCAGACCCTCCTGAAACCTTTGGCACACATTTGAGGGGGCATGTTTAACACAGAGAGAGAGCCATGGGGTGTAGGGTGTCAGTGGAGGCTCTGATTATAGAAGCGATCATCCGTCTCCTGTCAGCACATCACACTGTGTGATTTTTAGGATATGGAAATGGGCCAGTTGAGGAAAAGGTGAGAGGGGTGACCGAGTGCAGAAGAAGGTAAATGTCTGGGTGGTCTGCACTTTGGCTCCTGTCAATGGTACCACAGGAAGATGCAGTAGAAGCAGTTGCTTCCACCTGAGCTGCAAAGATCTGTTCTTTCCTAGAAGGTATAAAGCTCATCTATGCAGACTTTAAGTCCAGATGTTTTAGATCTGTCATGTAGGATACTGATGTGCTGGGTGAGACGCATTTCCTCCACTTTTGATGCCGTCACAGGGTGGGTGTGTGTGGTCGTGAGAGTAGGAATGCTCGACATGCTCAGTCACATTATCTGCAGCTCAGTTGTATAGATGAACGAAGCAAACGGGAACTGGGAGGAAGCATGCAAGCCCCATCATTGTGAAGGCTGTGGGGGGAGGGGGGAGAGCTCTCATTGGTCCAACTGAAACACACCACCTGTCTGGGCCAATCACGTCTCAGCAGAGAGCCTTGTAGGATTTTTAAAGAGTGGCTGAGGAATCCAGAAGGTTACTGCAGTTCAGATTTCACTTGCAGAATGAGGCTCTCTGTTGCAGCAGAGCGAGAAGTAGCTGAATGCTTTCTGGGATTTCTTTAAAAATAAATACAGGGTATCTGACTTGTCCAAAATAAATGTCAAATTCGGTAGAGGGTAAATATGTGGCTTTTCTGCCTTACCGCTCGGGCATTTCGGGGAAATTTGTATGCCTTTTTAACATTTCTTATTTCTAAAATTATAAAAGCATAAAATCAAGAAGCCATGGCTTTGGAGCCCAATAAAATGGACCGGAATTAAATCGCACCTGTCAGTAGGACAACTTCTAACAGCTTTGTGGGGCCTGATTTAAAAGCTGTCACTTGTTGACTTATCTTTCTGAGGTGAAGTTGTGTTTCCCTAATCAGCAAAGCTATAAATATGCCTACAGCAGTGGCATCAGGTTAGTGCTGATATGGACCAGGGTGTCAGCACAGCTCTGTAAGGACAACTGTAGTTGTGCAGTCAAGATTATTACTGTAAGGAGAATAATTGGGAAGGTGCATAACAGTATTGTTTAAAATATTATTAATGCAGTATTATCATCTGCTGATATTTGGCTTAAAAGAAAAACTGGACATGATGTTTGATCGCGTGTGTTCAGAGTAATTGGCACAGAAGATGCATTTACATTCCTGTGAGCATATCTTTGCTGGAACATCTGCTGGAACGTGACCATATTTACTAGCTGCGTGTCCCGCCTTCCCACGAGGGTACAGTTAATGATATCACAAACACAGCAGAGCAGAGTGAATGTAGCCCCACCTGACTTTTCAGGCTCCTACTGTGCCTCGGTGGTACATTAGAGTTATGGGTTTAAGTTAATTAGCAGCAAGTTTGAATTCAGACAGGCTTTGTTTGGAGTCTTGCCAGCAACTTCATGGGGGCACAGAGGCTGTCACTTTGTTTATGTACAGTTATGACTGTTGAACATTGTAATATGTGCGTGACCTCATATCCTGTTTGATAAGACTTTATATATTCCCGTAGACAGTTGTTAGGCAAGCAGGGTGACCATTTCATTTGTTTGTCCATTAACCAGATAATTTTACTTCAATAAAGGCGAGGCTGAACCTGGAGGGTTGATCTGCATATTTTAAAGCAAAAGGGAGACAAAATGTGCAAAATAAATCTTTTTGTAATCCCTCAACTACCATCCTAATTGTGGCAGGAAATCTTTAGTAAATGATTCGTAAAGAAGTATATCTTGTGTGGCTGCATTCTTTTTCCTTTCAGCTGAATGTAACGTTCAGATCAGGCCATACAACAAAGACAAAATAATTTGGAGTTAACATTTTAACGTTTTAAACTTGGTGTTTTACTTTGATGATTAGCATGGTTAGCAGTGCTAAAAAAAAAAAAACGCAGGGTGTTTTATTTAGAGAATAAATCATCCTGAGATTTCCAGAAGTTTTTATTCTAAATCCCAAAAGAAATAAAATGGAGCAACTTTGCTGTACTCTGTCCAGCCGTTATGTTGTCTGCTGAAAGTCTTGCTCTCTCAGCCTGAATGACATCTTGACATGCTGTAGGAAATCTTGTTTTTTTTTTTTTCCGGGGCTTCTTCCAGGATTCGTCTTCACTTTTAAACACATTTACTGGTACTTAGCTAACTTTGTCTTTTTCACTCTGTAACAACGTTCACAGAGAATAGTCTTGTTGAAACAACCCATTATCTCTTGTGAATGGTGTTGTTTGAGAAAATGTTTCTTTTTTTTTTCTGCTTATCCACATTTTCAGTCACTGATGCTGCTATTCCTTTCAACAATCTGCAGGATCTTACTCTCGACCCCTCTTGCCGTGACGTCCTATTTCCTCATATGGTACATCCCCCCCTTTGAAGATGGCAAAGTCATCTGGTGTATTTTCTTCTACTGCATCTTCCAGACCCTACAGACTGTAAGTAGCACAAACCCAAATCTGAGTCCATACTTACTCACATGCAAGATAAGTTTATATAATCTCATCAATGGACTGTATTCAGGGCTTTTAAAGACTTACTTGCAAACTTTGCAAGTTTGAAATTCTTTTTTTTGTTGTTTTTTGTTCTCTAATCCTCTCAGGGTAAGAAATATAGATGCAGGCTCAAATATACGCACACACACCCTCTGATGCTTGGAGAAATGTCTGTCGAAATTGGAGCAATTTGGAAGTAGCCCTCCCTTTATTATGAAATTGGCTTTGTGCATTTCACAACAATCGCTGGTAGTGACAGCCCCACAGCATGATGCTGCCACCGCCATGTGCAACAGTTGGTACAGAGATGTTCATGCACATGACAGTGTCACAATCTCACCAGTATTGTATACACAGTGTAAGCAGAAGATATTAAGGAGGCAACACTAATCATGGTACAAACTAATTTGGTCATTGTCAAATTTTAGAAGTTTGAACTTAACATGAACCTTGAAGGAAACTGGAAGTTTGAAGTTTACTTTAAAAACCAGGAAGTTAGAGTAGAGTTAGTCAATTAGCTTCAAACCTAATTTGTTCCAGTGGATTTTTTTTTTTTAGGCAGCTGCTTTTTTTTTATTATTTCTTGTTTGCATGACTAAAAACATGGATCTGATTTTTTGGTTTTCCAACCATCAGTGCTTCCATGTGCCATATTCTGCCCTCACCATGTTCATCACTTCAGAGCAGAAGGAGAGGGACTCTGCTACTGCGTACCGTAAGTCAGAACTCAGCATGCAGAGAAGCTTGCTTTCTTCTAAAGCCAGATCTCCTGACTTCATGTGTTTCCATTGTGTTCTCCCATCAGGGATGACGGTGGAGGTTTTGGGCTCCCTCCTCGGCACGGCCATCCAGGGACAGATCGTGGGCATGGCTCACGCTCCCTGCCTCCCTGGACCCGGGGAAATCGTGGCAGATCCCACCAATTATTCTGCTTTTGTCAGCCAAAATGAGTCGGACCACTCCATATCCCTGCACCACACGGTAAACACATGTTGTTGATGGCTTTAATTTATCTTGAACAGCATTGCTACACAGTGCCTGATGTGAGAGGTCAATGTGAAATTTGGATTGCAAATGATGCTGCCTAAATATCATCCTCCTCCTCTTTTGTTGCTGCAGAGAACCGCATACATGATTGCATCTGCTGTCATCTGTTCACTGTACATCCTCTGTGCTGTTGTCCTATTCTGTGGCGTGAGAGAACACGGTGAGTGCTCATTTCTTGAAGTGCATCCATCTGACAGTAGGCACTCCACACATTTCCTCGCTTCAGATTTTACTCGGAACAAATGAAACGCTCTCAGCTGCGTTAGTTGATTGGCTGCAGATAAACCTACATCACGTTTCAGCTGTCGACCAATCAGGACACTCGGATGTGGCATGACTATGGGCTGATCTGTGTGAACAAGCGCCAGCTGTGGTTTAACTCGGCAGCCTTGTGACGTTTAATGGGTCTAATAAGCCAGGTTTGTCCAGTAAAGGATGAGCTGAAAAGGCAGCTGGATGTGAGAAATGTACAAAGAAAACACAGACAGGGTCCTAAAGGGGATTTCTCATGTGGAAAGTTCATGTAATTTGGAATATTTCACTAATCACTGTTCTGTTTTTTTTTTTAGAGGCAACTGGGATCAGGTCGAAGCCTATGCCCTTCCTTCAGGGAATTAAGATGGTGATGGGATATGGACCATATGCCAAACTAGTCATGGGTTTCCTCTTTACCTCACTGGCTTTCATGGTATGTATTGATCTACATGAAGTGAAAATAAAAAGTCCAAACAGCCCTGTTGAAGTGGCAGGTTTTTGGGACCAAGAAAAATAATTTTAGAACGTTTTCCACCTTATTTTTTTTTTACCGTGTCCTGTCCAGCAGAGTATCGCTCAGAATTGTTGTCTGAGTGCCAAGAAATTGCCCAACAGATTTACTTTCACAAGCGGAGCATCACAGCTAATGCTTTAAAGCTCTGCTTGATATTTATAAAAGAAACATTATTATAAACTTCTTTGGGAATATTTCAATTGTTACGGACGCGGAGACTGAAATGAAAAGGAAAAAAGAAGCTCAAAAAAGAGAGAGATGGGGGGGGAGAGAAAAGCAGGAAAGAGTGGAGGAGAGAAAGAAGGATAAAGAGAATACAAGATTACACCCTGCTTGCTTGTATACCTGCAGCTGGTTTTTTTTTCCACCTTTTTAATATGGAAACCTGTCCAACTCAATTGGGGGGAAAAAATCCCAGAATTCTAGGTCTATGAGTGGGCCCAACCTTAAACTAATGCTTTGTTGTAGCACCTTTTGATTTAATTGCAGTCCTGTTTTTAGGAGTTCTTCATGGTAAAGAGGAGCTTTCCAGAACTTTAATCGTCTTCTGGTGAAGCTTTATTGTCATTTCTCTGGATCTGGTTGTTGTCATGCTGAATGACTATGTTCAACAGCCCATACTATGATGCTGCCACCGCCGTGTGTCACTGTGTGTTTTTGTGCCAAACATACCTTTTGGAAATATGAAATAAAAGTAGAACGTCCCTCCTTTAAACATGACGACGACTGCCTCCACTGTGGACCACGTCATGCCTCGGAGGTTCTTGCGTGCCTTGCTCCCAACTGAGATCACCCTGATGCTCTGGAAACTCTAAGATGACCGCGGCTTTTGGTGTGAGATACGACTTAGAACATGTGAGCAAAAGCCTCCTAGACCAGCTGAGCTTTGTTTGGGGTTAATCAGAGGCACGTTAAACAATGGCAGGTCTGTCCTCTGTTTAAATGTGCTTATAAGAAGTTATTTAGGTTTTTCATTTTTCCCGTGAAAACATTTATTTTTTTTTTTCCAACTGGGGTTTTACAAGTTTTAGGTCACATTAAGAAGAAAAAGTTCTCAAATGACTTCACTTGGCCTCATTGTTTTTATTAGTGGGGTGTAGACTTTTTACATCCTCTGCATTTTACCACCTACTTCCAGTTATTATTTCATACCCAATTGGTCTGCTTCCTGTTTAAGTCTGTGTGATGCTGGTTTGTGCCTGTCTGTATTTACTCATCACGCTGCACGCCTTGCCCCAGATGTGTGTTTATTTCTCTGTGTTTTCACCCCACAGCTCCTGGAGGGAAACTTTGCTCTCTTCTGCACCTCCACGCTGGGTTTCAGGAACAACTTCCAGAACATTCTGCTGGTCATCATGGTGAGCACTCGCTTTACTGTACAGGTGGCATTCTCAGACGAGCAGAGACTGCAGATGCAACCCAGAACAGTCAATGTCCATGGAACAAATGGAACCATTAGCGGACAAAAGCTGTCCCTCCCAAGGCGAGCACATAAATTGTCTCCATTACAAGGCCTGCTCTGTGGCTGGTTATAAAGCAAGGCTCCTGGCTGCCTCTTTCGGTTGCTCAGAGTGCCTCTGCCTGAATGCCGTGCCATTCCCACAGATGGTGAAGGAGCTGCATTGTTCTCTTGTTCTGTGCCCCCGTTTGATATAAACCTGAGAATCAGTCTCCAGATCCCCGACACTTATTCAAGTCAGCCAACATCACAAGCAGCAGTGCTACGGAGGGCAAAGGTCCAGGTTAGTGAGGGTGAAAAGATTACCTGCTTTATGCTGTAAGCCTTTACTGTATGGAAAGGATTTTAGAGCCAGTGTGGGCACCTTTTTAATGTAAGTACATCACATTCAGTGAAATGATTTCTGAGAAAGCAGCCCCACTTGAAATGTCACATAATCAGGGCTAATCCTTACCTTCTGTCATTTAGTGAAATGTCTGGCTAATCTGATAAATCTGACAGGAATACAGAGTCAGGACATTAATGTCTTGGAAAAAGTATGAATATTATTTGAACGTTTTTATCTTGTTAGAACCACAAACATTTTGGTTTTTTTTTTTGTATTTTTTGTAGGTGTATTTTCACACCTAGAGACTAAAATTCTTGCCAAGTTGTCATGGCAACATTAAAGCTTAGCCAGATGGGATGGAGAGCATCTGTGCGCAGCCCCTTTCAAGTTTTACCACAGATTCTCAACTGGTTTTAGGTCTGGACTCTGATTGGTCCCCTCTAACAGAGTTCCTTTTAGGATTGCCCCGAATTTACCACCATTCGTCTTCTCATCAGCTCTGACCAGCTTGCCTGTCCCTTTCCAAGAAAATCATCCCCACAGCATGGTGCAGCCACCACCGTGTTTCAGCGTGAGGATGGTGTGTTCATGGTGATGCACAGCTTGATGCAAAAAGAACATCTTATGGCTTGCTTCCCACAATGGCTTGCATAAATGTTAGCATCCCCACAACATTGTGTTTCATTGTGTCTGTGTTGGTGGTACTTTTCCATGTGACATGTAGGCGAAAACGTTTTGGTCTCATTTGACCAGATCAACAAGTTTTTCATATTTCTATCTGTGAAAATATAGAAAAACGTTTTCTTTCTGCTTCACTAATTAGGCGCTCTTTTGTTTTGGTTTATCTCCTGAAAACCCCCAATAAAACACTTGGGAGTTTGTGTTCCTAACATGATGCTTAAATTCCTGGATGAAGACGCCAAAGGTTGAATGTAAGGAGACACCGTGAGGGAGCAGCAGCAGCTTCATGAGAACCTGAGGCATGCAGCAGATTCTTCTTCTCTTCTTCATTTAGCCGGAGTCCACCGAGGCCGGTAGTGTTTTTTAGATGATGAAAACCTTGTTGGCTGACAACTGTGTTTTATTATACCAGAAGAAGCTGATGAAGCCCCAGGCTGTCACACGCACGTCTAACTAATGCAACACCTGAAAAGACTTGAAAAGGAATCAGAAATGACGTGCCAGGAAGAATCCGGCTCTGAAAGGCTTCATAGATGACTTGTAGAGAAAGAGTCGCATGTGGGCTGCTCACCTTTCAGAAATGGAAAAATGCTGTTTCACAATGACTTTTTGTTTTTCCTGCACTATAGTATAAACCTCAGGGGCCAAAGGTGTCACCACCCCCCATTCAGATTTCTGCTTTCTTAGATTTGCTTTGGTTGGAGCTTTATGAGGCCTCATTATATCCCATTTGGGATCATTTTCAAAAGAACTGCAGGGATACAATACAAGGTCTTTTGTTGGAATTATAAGATCTTATTTGCAAAAGATGTTAATGTTTTCTCTTTTTTTTACCTATGCAGTTATCTGCTACGCTGGCCATCCCGTTCTGGCAGTGGTTCCTGACTCGCTTCGGGAAGAAGACTGCAGCTTTTGTCGGCTCCTTGGTAAGGCCTTGCATCCTCTCCAGATCTGGTGTTGCATGTAAGAGTGGGGATTATTGTAGGAAGCGTCATTCTCCTGTGATTTTCTTCCTCCCAGTCTGCCATTCCCTTCGTGATCCTGGTGGTGTGCATGAAGAGCAACCTCATCATCATCTACGTAGTTTCTTGTGCCTCTGGTGTGGCAGTGGCTGCAGCCTTCCTGCTGCCCTGGTAAGTCCCGCACTAATCCCTCACCTGGATTGCATTTTTTTCTACTATTCACACACTCGTGAGAAGCTTTAGTGAACCTTTTTGTTATCCTCCTCAGGTCCATGCTGCCTGACGTGGTCGACGATTTTCAAGTTCAGAACCCCAACTCCACGGGGCACGAAGCCATCTTCTATTCTTTCTACGTTTTCTTCACCAAGTTTGCTTCTGGCATCTCCTTGGGAGTATCTACGCTGAGTTTAGAGTAAGAGCTCGCACAACGAGAAACAAGCTCACATTGTAAATTATTCAAGGCTAGGGACTGCCTTTTATGTACAAAATACATCCAAAAATATATGCAGTGATTTCATTATGCTAGCCAAATTAGTCTTTGTGTGCAGCAACCTTGCCCTGTCTCTGGCACCTCTAAACCAGAGGAACAGGATGACATAAATGTTTGTTCTTTTAAAACTGTCCAACCTCAGGGTTCCTCCTCAGTCTTAAAAATGATGGAATTTGATTGGATTATTTCTAAATCTGGATAAGAATGAAAAGATGAAATCTATTTTAGTTTTAATTCAATTCAATTCAAAAATACTTTATTAATCCCAAAGGGAAATTAAATGTTGTAGCTCATGAAGGTTTCTTCAAAGAGCCGTTGTAGATGCTAATGGTTGTGGGCAGGAAGGATCTCCTGTAGCGTTCCGTCTTACAGCAGATCTGAAGAAGCCTCTGACTGAAGACACTCTGTTGTTGTAGGACAGTCTCATGAAGAGGATGTTCAGGGTTCTCCATAATGTTCTTCATTTTATGAAGAATCCTTCTTTCCACAAAGATCTCCAGAGGTTCCAGAGGAGTCCCCAGAACAGAGCCAGCCTTTTTTATCAGCTTGTTGAGCTTTTTTAAGTCCCTGGCTCTGATGCTGCTTCCCCAGCAGATGATGGTAGAAGAGATCACACTTTCCACAACAGATTTATAAAAGATATGCAGCATCTTGCTGCAAACACCAAAGGACCTAAGCTTCCTCAAGAAGTACAGTCTGCTCTGTCCCTTCTTGTAGATGGCTTCACAGTTGCATCTCCACTCCAGTCTGTTGTCCAGGTGAACACCGAGGTATTTATACTCCTCCACCACCTCCACCTCTTCTTCCATGATGGAAATAGTTTTTGACTTATTCCTGTTTCTCTTAAAATCTACAATCATCTCCTTTGTTTTAGTCACGTTCAAAATGAGATGATTGTTTCCACACCATGCCACAAAGCGATCCACCACCTTCCTGTACTCAGCTTCTTGTCCATCTCTGATCCACCAACAACTGCAGAATCATCTGAGTATTTCTGCAGATGACAGGAATCTGTCTGATACTGGAAGTCTGAGGTGTACAGAGTGAAAAGGAATGGTGAGAGTACAGTCCCCTGTGGTGCTCCTGTGCTGCTGACTACCTGGTTAGACTCACAACCCTTCAGTCTCACAAACTGTGGTCTGTTTGTCAGGTAGTCTTTGATCCAGGAGATTGTTGAGGCCTCCACCTGAGTCTTCTGGAGTTTCTGACAAAGCAAATCAGGTTGGATTGTATTAAATGCACTGGAGAAATCAAAGAACATGATCCTCACAGAGCTGCTGGCTTTGCCCTGATGACAGTGGGTTTGTTGAAGCAGGAGTATGATGGTATCTTCAACTCCAACTCCACAGCGATAAGACTATTTTATTTTTAGACTATTTCTCAAAGTAAAACAATCTGGATTGCTGAAGAACCATTAATAAACACGCCTTTAAGAATCAGAAAAGGGTCATTTCACTGCTGTTTTTAGTCTCTAGATTGTTTTCCTTTAAAATTCAAAGTGGACCCAAAATATTTTTCCTGGTTTTGATATGAAGGCATGAAGGAAGCAGTGATATTTCCATTGCTGTTTATTTGAGGGCAGGGTGGAGGAATTACTGGTCACAATATGTGATTTAAAGTATCTGTATTTAAGTCCTGTCCAGATCTTATAAATATTACAGATTTGAACTGATCTAACTGTGTCCAGATGCCGAACACAGTGGCCTATCCCGTTACTTCCCTGCTGAATCAGAAACACTTCAGCAGTGTGTTGTTTTATGATTCGGGACAAGAAAAATATCATGAAGTCCAATTACGTTTTTAGTTTTTACTGAAATGTCCCTAATCTTCAAAGAAAAATACTGATTTAAAAAACAAATCTAGAAAAAGTGTGAAATTTTGAAATGGAAGAATTGTAGGAAGAGCACATGTTTATAGTCTGGTACCAGTGGCCAGGCCATGTCTATTCAGGGCTGATTTGTTGGTCTCTTATCAGAACTTTATATCCAGTGCCCTGGCTCACTGTATGAAAGGTCCAAACAGGACTGAGTCAAATCTCCCAAATCCCAGATCAAAGCAGGAATTCCTTCGCTCATTCTGGGTTTTACAGTAAATCAGCTTGTGGGAATCAGATGACCAACTGCTGCTGAGCTGAATGTTTAATCACTGATTTTCTGCTGTTCCCTAATTCAGTTTATGTGACTTACTGCGAAGGTTTGTTTGCGATGCGTAACTCTTTCCCCTTCTTTTCAGCTTTGCAGGATACATCACCAGCGGTTGCTCCCAGCCTGAAGAGGTGGACTTGACCTTGAAATTGTTGGTCTCGGCCGTCCCTGTGGTCCTCATCTTCATCGGCCTGGGAATCTTGTACACCTATCCCATCAACGAGGAGAGGAGGCAGGGCAACCGCAAGATCCTACAAGAAATGAGGTTAGGCCTTTTGGGCTAAATGTCTTAAACGGTTACCATGGGAAATATTTTGTCGGTTTAAACTGAATCTGCCTGTAAAACCAGATTGTGTGACCGAGCTGTTGTTATTTTCATACTCACTGAAGAGGAAGAGAACACCAAGTATTAAATGTAGTTGTAGTGTTATGGCTGTTTTTGTCCTGATGCACAAGGAAAGTAGCCCTCTGCCTTCAGCAGCTACTAGCTGGCTAGCGGCTAATGCTAAGTAAGATAACTTGGAACCAGATGTTTGTGTCATTAAGAGGCTTTTAGCCTGATGCAAATACACAATCACCTTTTTCCTTAAAAGCATCAATAGAGCTGATTAACATAAACCTTCACAATAAGAGCCTTAAGACTACATACTCTGCCCTGAACTTCGGTGCATTTTAAAGATAATTAAAACAGCTCCCAGGATTCTAACTGCTTGCAAACACACAAGAGTTTGTTTGCTGGGTGCACTGGGTTGTTTGGGCTGCAGACTGGGTGCTCGGAAAAACTCCAGGAATGATTGGTAGGTGGGGAGGTATTTACTTCTGGCGGTCCCATGTTTATTTCGTAGTAATTACTTTCACCCTTAAAATCAATGTTTACAGACCATCTCTGGGAGACACAGGTTGGCATCTGTCCGTAAAAACAAATCATTTAATACACGAAACATTCTGTGGGTTTGGGAGAAAATCTTTATTTATTTCTTTATTTTTTATAAAGGAAACAAATAGTACAATAAATAACAAAAATGTACAGAAGTAAAATTAAAGTATGTGTCATTATCTAAAATCAATAAAATGAATTGAAGTAAAAGTAGAAAGTGAAATGTGTAAAAAAATGAACATTTGTGCTGCAGGAGAACTGAATAATTTTCCAGGCTCTACTGCAGTAACCCAAGGTTGTAAAAATACATTTAGCATGTTTTCAACACATGTTAACGAACTGTGATGATATTGATAATGATAATCGATCATGATGCTTCAGTGTGTGGTCCACATGACCATGAAGCCGAACTCATGCTGAAATCTCTTATTCTGTTGCAGGGACGAGGAGGATTCGGAGACGGACTCCACAGAGGTGGCTGAAATGATCTAGCACTCTTAATAAAAGCCCTTCTGGACCGATCGGTTGACCGAATGACATTTTTCACTGGATGGGACCAATGGACCTGGACCCGGGCCTGTCGGATCGCACAGACACCGCCTCGGCCAGTCAATGCTGCTGCTGCTGGTCCAAGTACAAACCTATGTGAGCCAGGGCGAGGCCTTCCTGAAGACATCCCGTTCCTCCTTTTCGTATTCGTGATGTTTTCCCGGCATGACGGTCATTCGATCAGCATCGCCTCACCAAGCCTTAGCTTTTTGTACAACATACTACTAAGTACAGTGTGAGAATCTTATCCTTTTACCGGTTGGTCTTCAATGAAATTGCACAAAAAGGGTGAATTTGCATCAATGGTGCTTTTCGCTGGAGCCGAGCAGGCTCCTCTTTTGTACGTACAACACTGAACATTAACGACCATCAGCGCTGCAGGTGGAAATGACTTCACAGCACTGAGTTATAAACGTCAGGAGAAACGGCGATTCTGCCTTAATTTCTGTCACATTTCAGAGGCGGTATTTCAAAAACGAACAAACTGACACGAGTGCCAATCGCTCAGCGTGGTGTAACTTAATATCTCGTCATAGTTTACAACAAAACAATCAAGAGGGTCAGTCTGTTTGCTTCTTCCAGTCTGTTTGCGTTTCGTCTCTGTCACACTGGCTGCTGGTTTTCCGTCGGAGGAAGCTCTGACGATGTGCCATGAGCCGCTACAGTGGTGAGCGCAGTGAATTTGCACAAGAAAACTGCAGAGCTTATCCAGTCAACTGTTTTATTTATAACCGCTACTGAAGACGACGTCGTCTCTTAATGCTTTAATTTCTTAAAACGGAGCGAAACGGAGACTGCAGCTGGTATTAATGTCTAAATATTATTTAAATATTTATTAGTTTGCTTTTACAGTCCTCCTCCTTGCAGTATTTAAACCTATTTAAGGCCTGTACTGTTGTTCTAACCAAAACTGCAAAGCTTTTCATTTTGTAAGATTCATGCACCTTTTGATGCATGTTGCCATTACTATAATCTTACAGTAATATATAAAGTTTTCACACCCTGTTAAAACACCAGGTTTTTGGGGCTTAACAAAAATTGGACCCTGATGAATCACTTCAGTACCTTTTCCATCTTTAATGAGACATTTATTCAATCTTTTAGAGGGTTGAAGAATAAAAAGCTGCAATAACCTGGTTTTAGAAATGTGCTCATCCTTAAAATGAAACCTTGTTGAAGCACCTTTAGAATCAATTTCAGCATTCAGTCTTCGTCGGAGGCTACCACATCTCTTGTCCACAGTCTTCATTTTAGAGACTGGTTGTTGGTAAATATTTTTTCTGGACTCACCGCCATTCTGAAAAAGATCTAAAACCTCTTGAACTTTAGCTTTCTAGTCGACACCTAAATGTTTCCGGGCAAAACCACAGTGCTGTTTGGGACTGGTCATGACTCATGATCTCACTCACCCTGATAAAGTCCAGTTCCATCTGGAGACATGTTATCCCAGAGCATGATGCTAGAATTGAATGAAACGTATTTGTTTAGGGCTTTGCACACTTATGGAACCAGGTTATCACAGCTTTTTTACTCTTTCCATTTTTTCCCCTGTTTTATTTAATTTTTTTAAGTTGAACTGTTAAAGAAATATGTTCGACAAGGTTTTGAAATGATTCATCTCAATTTTACGGCATAAAAAAAACCTGCCATTATAACAGGAGTGTGTAGACACTTTTTACCTCTGCTGACACTGTATGCATTAAAAGGGAAAGCATGCTGCTGTGGTTGGAGAAATTAGGTTTCCTTCTATTTTGAATGTTTCATTATTGATTGAAACAACCAGAACATATTTAGTGATCATTTCAATCCTCAAAATAATAATAATAAGAAACCTAAGAGGACTGGCATGTTTCATATCTGTTGATATGGAAATGTGTAAATGTGGTGTCATATGTAATACATACGGTTACATCTTGGATGTGATAACTAAGTTGCCATAGTGATTATGTTTGAATGCATTAACCTCGATTTCTCTCTTCATCTGTCCCTTCTGATTGATACTCTACGTGCCAACATCACTCACTGATCCTGTAGTTATTGTACATCCTGTAAATGTTTGGTTCTCATCGATGTTTTTACGTTTCTTTTTTGTGCATTTTTCTCCTGACTGAGGCTGTTGACAAATGTGTGAGCTTTAATCCCACATGGACACACACACACACACACACACACGCCTTGTAGACTTGCCTCATGTGCATATGTAAATATTGTACATAAACTTGTAAATAGATCTGATATTTGTGTATGCAAGTGAATGGACTTCTGTACGCTGTACTGTAGTTATTTAAAAACGAATACTGTGGAAGAAAATAAAAGCTAATTAAATGGACTGGAAACATCTTATTTTTTTTCTGAAGATATGTTAAGAATTTTTTGTTTTTTAATACTAAAAATGGACCAAAAACAAAACCTCACAACATCTGCACATCAGCGGAGGAAGGAAACCAATATCATTCACACGTGCATCTCAGTAAATTAAAATATTTAAAAAAAATGTGTTTCAGTAATTCAATTCAAAGCATGAAACTTGTATATGACACACCCAGATGTATTCGATCATTATGGCTTCCAGCTAATAAAAACTTAATGGAGAGTTGAGTGGAAGGAAAAAGTTTGATAGAAAATGGAACCTTGAGATGATGGTTAGATATTCAAGACGAGGTCTGTGGCTGGAGTCAGAACTTTAAGAGACACCACATACAGTTATATCCAGGATGTGAGTCTCACTGTACCAGAGACAATGTCGGAAACATTTTTCTGGTCTGAGGAGAAAAAAGACAGGGCTGCTCCTCATTTGAGATGATTTTTACATTTTGTTTCAAATGAAGTTCCAGAGTCTGGTTGAAGAGAGAGTCAGTGATGTTTGGGGTGCCATGTCATCTGCTGGTGATGGTCAACTGTGGTTTCTGAGGTCTGCAGCCATATACCAGGACATCTGTTAACAAACTTTATGGAGATGCTGGTTTCATTTTCCAGCAGGAAGTGGCACCTGCCTGCACTGCCAAAGGTACCAAAAGCTGGTTCAGTGACCATGGTGTCAACTGGCCCGCAATATATCCAGATCTAAACCTCATACAGAATCTATATAATGTCAACAGGAAGATGAGAAACCCCAGAGCCAATAATGCTGCTATAAAAGCAACGCAGGCTTCTTTAACACCACAGCAGAGCCAGAGGCAATTACCTCCATGCCACGCTGCATTGATGCAGTAATTCATGCAGAATATACTTTACAGTACACAGAGATACTTTCAGGAAGAAGCCATTTTTCTAGTATAATCCTTTTTATTTGACTTCTGATTTTTGATTTTCAGAGAAACTGAATTTTTGAGTTTTCTTTGGATGTGAGCCATAATCATTGAAATTAATAGGAACAAACGCTTGAGACATATTACTGTAATAAATCTGTATAATATCAGTTAATTTATAGAATTAAGTTTTGATCAGATACTACTTTATAGAAACACATTATTTATAATCAGCTGTTTTATACATTTAACAGACAATATACCGATGAATAAAACATCAGTAGCAAATCTAAATAAAAGAAACTCATTCAGTTAACATAAAATGTGCAAATTCGACATTAAAGTTTTGAACTTGATGTGGCAACATATTTGCAATATTATAAACTGACGAAGTCTTCAAGTTAACGCATACTGCCACCTAGTGTTGGTGTCGTGTAAAACTTACAAAACATTGGTCAAAAAAAAAAAGAGAGAAATATGGAGCATTTAAAAAAATTTGAATATGGTGAAAAAGTTCAGTATTTTTATGTCACTCATTTCAGAAAGTGAAACTCATATATAGATTCGTTACACATAGAGGGAAATCTTTCAAGACCATTTCTTGTAAATTTGCCGATTATGCTTACAGATAAAGAAAACCCAAAATTCAATGTCTCAGAAAATTAGAATATTACTTAAGATCAATAAAAAAGGCTTTTTTTTTTTTTTTTTTTTTACAGAAACAGGTTTTTGAAAAGTTTGTTAATATCAGCATTGTTTCACACCTGCCTAAAACTTTTGCACAGTACTGTATAAACTTCATATGTGGTCATATGTGTGGCCTCCTTTTGCATGAATTGCTGCATCAGTGTGGCGTGGCATGAAGATGATCAGCCTGTGGTTCTGCTGAGGTGTAATGGAAGCCCAGGTTGCTTTGATAGTGCCCTTCAGGTCATCTGCATTGTTGGGTCTGGTGTCTCTCATCTTCCTCAGGTCAGGCAAGTTTACTGGCCAATCAAACACAGGAACACCATGGTCTTTGGACCAGATTTTAGTATATTGGCAGTTTGGGTAGGTGCCTAATCCTGCTGGAAAATGAAATGATCCTCTCCACGAAGCTTGTCAGCTGCAGCAAGAAACATGAAGTGCAGTGCCATTAAATGTGGACTTCAGAAAACACAATGGACCAACACAGGCAGATGACTTTGACCCTTCATACAGATCATGACTAACTGTGGAAACTTAACACTGCACTTCAGGAAACATGGATTCTTAACACTCTTCCTCCAGATTTTGGGACCTTGGCTTCCAAATGAAAAAAAAAAAAAGTACATTTGTTTTGAGCTCTGTATATGTACAGAAGATGCTCACACGTACCTGCAACACAGCCATCTTTTCTGCAACTATACCCCCAATCCACGAGGGAGAGCACATTTAAACCAGGCAGTTCTATCACTTCATAACATATTTATTTCCTTTCTGTCTCTGATACTTTTTTTTAAACACACAAAGTCCATTTTATCAGTGACACATTGGTACCTGTGTTATGACTGTCCATAAACCTAACTATTGGGGAGAGATTCAATCACTTCATCCACAATGTCAATCCTCAGCACCGACGTGATTTTTTTAGCCTACTCTAGAAATCCGTTGAGAGTTTTGACAGTTCTTCAACCGCGAGTGGTTCTCACATCAACACTCTTGGGCATGTTAGGTGTGGCAGTAACACTCACAGGAGTGTGGTAGACAGATGGTGTCTCATTTGTGTTATAAATGCTTATGGATGTTTCAGGATTGGTGCTTGTGGCACCAATTGTCACAAACATGTACTCTGTTTCTGCGTTGATGCTGACCATCTACAGCCACAACGAGGTGCTGCTCCATCAACCACTTGACCAGGTATCCAGTTACTGTCCGTTCTTTCAGGCTGTGCTTTGACTCTCACTGGCTGCCAGTCACAAGGTTTGGTAGTTGTTTTGCTGATATGTCATACCGCTTGCTCTTCGGTCTCATTTCTTTCCCTTGATATTGGACATTCCACTGCATTTTAGAAAACTTCAAGGGGCACACGTCAACAAAGTCGGAATAATCATCAACAAACACCACAAAGTGCTGGCCATTGACCACACATACATCACTTGATATAATCTGTAATGGGAATTGTGGCACTAGATAGATCTTTAACGATGTCTTGATTTGAGCTGCCTGGTTTTCCTGACAGGTATTGCATACTTTTACAGCTTCAAGCAGGTCCTGATGGGTAGGTCGGTACATTAAGTCCCTCATTGTGTTGATGGTTTACTGTTCACCAAGGTGTGAAGCATGCTCTTTCTTTTTTCATGATCAGTGGAATCATTAATCTTGTGCTACGATATGTTAGTCCATCATAAACTCCACTTTCGTGGCCAGTAATCTCTGATGCATGCTGGGACATTGCTTTTGTCCCATGACCATCTTTAGGTTGTTATTTGCACAAGAGTTTGCAGAGTTGGATCCTTTGACATCTCTCGATGGATCTGCTGGAGTCTCTGATCTGTAACATTCTGCTCTGGCTGAGCTCCTTCAAATTCTTGCATCAGTGCTTCTGATTTCATAGATCAAATAGTCAGAGATGTTTGGAGTTGGCAAGGATGCTCTTGATAGGGTGTCACTGATTGTGATCATTTTCAATCCTCCTTTTAAATTTTGCCAGGATATAGTGTTCAAACCGTCGAGCTGCAAAAACGATAGGTATTTGTCAGTGATCGAGATACAAATGCAAGTGGCTGTCCTTGCAGCAACACCTCCTAGACCTACATCTGAGCTGTCACATTCAGTTGTGATCTCTCTTGTCACATCATAGTATCTGAGAACTAAAGCATGGCCAAATGGCATCCTGAGCCACTGAAAACAAAGGGGGATTAGAAAGCTGTGACATAGCTGGATTCTTTGTCAAGCTCTACCTGCAGGAACCCATCCTTGGCATCAAAAGCTCTTCATTGAATTTAACAAGCGTCAGTGCTGCACAAGCATTTGCTGACAGCAATGACATCAGTGCATCTCTAACGATCTCCTTAATTGTGTTGCTGACCTGACAGTGAAGTGTTGTACATCCTACTGGGGTTATCCATTCCATCATACTTTGCTGTTGATGCTCAAGGAGGCTCAAAAGTGATTTTCTTGTAATCATTTAAAGTCAGTGCTCCAGTGTCCAACTGGAATTTAACAGTTTGCTGCCCAGTGAGAGTTGAGATCTTAATTTGTGACAAATACTGCCTCTTCTAAAATCCCTGTATTTGAAAGATGCTGTCATCAGAGATAAGCTCTTTACCATCAGTTTCTATTTAGTGCAGTTCTCTCCTTTCTGTGTTGACTAGATTTTCAGAGTTTGTTTTTAGGAAGTTTTTCTTTCCAAGGTTGCTGCACGTTTTTGCCACATGCTAGACATACTCCTCTCACATGAGCAATTGCAGTCCTTGCCTTTATTATCTTTCTTTGTGGCTTCTATGGCCTTTAATTCACAGTATATGAATAGAAAACGGTTCAGAGAGAGAAGGAGAGAAGACATGTGGCAAATGTCTATGGGTTGGGAATCCGTGTTGCTGGATAAAACTTTTAGAAGACAAAAGATTGAGGTGGACGTTCAACGGACAAAATTTGTAAAGCTACCACCGACATGTGTCAGCAAAAGGTCGTTCTACTACGCACTGACTCAGGAGGACTAAATAGAAATGCACACCACACTTTTTATTTATTAAAACGTTTGGAAAACCATCTATGTTTCCTTCTACTTTATTATGCACATCTTTGCATTGATGTGCGACATGAAATCCGGATAAACTACACTGAATGGTGCGGTTTATGTCCTAAAATATGTAATTACAAATAACCATTAGGATTTTTTAAGAGAAAAATTCAAATATTTCCTTTACATACAAGCATTATTAGGAGCCGTAGTCTTTAGTTTCAGTTTTTAAACAACATAGTTAAATACGTTTATTTTATTGTGAAAAATAGCCGTCAAACCGGAAGTGCTTCCGTTCTCGTAATTCACCAGCAGAAAGCTAAAAGCGACTAGATTTATTTAGTAAATTTAACCCACAGACTGACAGGATCCCTCCAAAGGCTTATACCGCGAACAAAGAAAACTTAAAGGCAACTTTCTCCTCATCCGCTGCGTTCGTTGGTTGTTATTAAGCCGTAATGAGCGCCAACGCTCCCGGACAGGGCTTCCAGAACAAGACCCGTGTGGCCATCCTGGCGGAGCTGGATAAGGAGAAGAGGCGGCTGCTGCAGAGCCAGTCCATGAACAGTCCCGGAGCCAACATCCCGTTGTCGGCCCGGAGCAGCCTGAAGGAGGTGAGGGACAGCGCCGAGCAGCAGCACATTGCCGCCCAGCAGAAGGCCGCCCTGCAGCACGCCCATGTCCACTCCTCCGGCTTCTTCATCACCCAGGACTCTTCATTCGGGAACCTCATCCTTCCGGTGCTTCCTCGGCTGGAGCCCGACTTCTGACTTTACAATCCGACCCTCCGACTTGAGATCCCAAAGCGGACTCTGTAGGCGCTGATCTGAATAGTGGCGGCATAGTGTTTACCTGGTCAGTTTTTATGATCAGAGAGAAACAGGTTAATTCTGGTTCAGATGTTGGTCATAAACCTCCAGCTAAGAAGCTTCGGGTCTATGTCAGGTTTACTTTCTGTTTCCGTTTTAAGAAGAAGACCAGCAGGAAATATTTAAGTTGTTGGACCACATCTTGCTGTCAAAACAGAGTTTATTGTTTACACGAATGGTGGTTTTTGATATAGGCGTTATGGCTCTCTGCCCAGAGCGCCCTTCAGTCAGGGGGTGTAAGAGCACTTACTGTTTTCTGTTGCTTATTGCCCTGTTTAGTTAGTGTAGATTAGATATCCTCTCATGTTGTGAAGTGCAAGCACTGTTAGAAAACATGGCTGCTCATGTCTTTCTTTCTTTCTATCTTTCTTTCTTTCTTTCGTACGTGTGTGCAAGGACCCCCACTGTTGTTACTGTTACACTCTTTTTATACTACAGGTTTGTTGTCCTTAAGTTTGCAACATTACAGGGTTTATTTTTGCAATTTCTATTCAGAAGTGCGTGTGTATATATTCTGTGTGACGTTGGGCCGGCATGCTGACTGGCTGTTTGAGTATTTCTTTTTCTTTTCTGCAGTCAAACCTTTTGAATGTATGCAGAAATGTGGCTTTGTAATATGTAGCTGAAAACTGCATAGAAATCTTTTAAGCTAAAATTGTTTGCCTTTATGTTGTAAGATTTCAAAGTGAATGTTACAAAGTTAAGCTGTCACCTCTAAATTGTATAAATATCAGCGTAAGTGTAAATTGCGTTTTTTTTATTTTTTTACTTAAATATATATTATTTTTATAGCGCAGTCCCAACCTGTGGAATCCTTCTGGAAAGATGGTTTTCATGATGTTGAAAATGTGGTGTCCTCTTAAATCTGCTAGAATTTCTTCTTTGACTCTTTATGTAAAGTAAATTTAAACAATAAAATGAGTAAAACTCAATGTGAGGTACTAAATCATACGATACAGAGTCAAATTTTAAGATTAACTTATTTTTCTAGGTTTAATTATGAAGTACTACTACAAAAAAGTTGGTCAGACGTTTTGGATACTTGGGTGATTTTGATAAGTTTTAAAAAATAAAAACTGAGATGCTGGTCATTATGACAGAACCTTATGAAAATGTGAATCTACTAAATGGAAATTCCTCAGTACTCAGTTATTTTAAAGTTACAAGCCAACACTTTCAGATTGTGAGGTAAAAATGAAAGTTTCTTTGATTCATGAGCTAGTGAGTCATTATTTGGGAATATTAAGTCAAAATGAATCGAAACAAAGTCAGTAGGGATGGTGAGATCCAAAGTCATAAGATGAGTCTTGGTGTTTTTATTAAATGGAAAACCAAACATATTTATGTGTAATTCTACAAAACTTATTTATGATTTTAGGGAATAAGAAATATTTTTCAGATACTGACTTGTTTGCTCTTATTATTATGACGTATAACTTTTAGTTCCAAGTCATAATTACAGAATATCATCATCATCATCAACAACTTCATAAAGCGCTTTAACACCAGCTACAGTTAAAACAAAGTGCTGAACATCGGGGATAAATAGAATTAGAAAAAGCATCAACTAAAACAAAGCTAAACACACAACAATGTAAATTAACTGACAATCCAATATAAAACATAATAAAAACCACACAATAAAAGACATTAAATCAATAACTAACTTGAAATCTAAAGTATCTAGACCGGCCTGCACATATATTCTACACCGATGACAGACTCTACACAACACAATTTGTGGTTTATGAAACATTGCTCAGTTTGTCAAAACTTTAAACACTTTTAATGCCTTTTGGCTTCTTTAGCACCTTAGAATGATTCTATCTTGAAAACTGCACCACCGAGACAGTTCAAATCTGAATAAAGTTCTACCCTAATAACGGATTATAGAAAACACTTTTCTGTTTGTAAATCCTTTCTTTGATTTATGAAAACTTATAACATATATATATATATATATATATATATATATATATATATATATATATATATATATATATAATTTTTAGGGCATTTTTTTACCTTGTTAAAATGCGTCTATCTTAAAAAAAAAACAAAAAACATCGCCCAGACAAGTCAGAAGTGGAAAAAATGATTTTATACCAATGAAAATATCTTGGGGAACACAGTTTGATATATTTGGAATATCTATTGTTTTTGTGAAAACGTTGTAAAACGAGATTGTTTATCAGAATGAACTCTGCGATCTGCTCTCGATTGCTCTCCCCTGGAGTGGATAACAGAGCCGAGGCTGTCGCTGATGCAACCTGCTTGGCTGTTTCTTTCCTCCACGGCTCATTGTAAGACTGCAGATTCAGAGGTGAGAGGTCAGCTATCAGGACATTATTTTAAAGGTAACTTATACGGCTGTGTAACAAGTGAAGCTAACGTTAGCTGAACAGATAGCGGTTTCTGAACCACCGCCTCTGTAATGTTAGCTGCACATGGTTTTGTTGCTAACTAGCTTAAGTCTTCGCCTATTCATTCATTCAAGATGTAACCGACTTGCATTCGATGTGAAAGATAACCATGCTTTACAAAGCGAGACTAATGAAGATACAATCTAAATAAAATGAGTGCTATCGTTCAGATTTCGGTTTGTTTAGGGTCTGCGTCACCATTTTTCGGAGTAATCCTGCTCTATGAAGCTGTTACTAGAAGGTCAGGTTAGGGTTGGACAGTATTCAAATGAAAGCGATGCAGTAAGAAGTCCTGTAAACGTAGACCATATGAAGAGATGTAACTGATGTGTTGTTGTCAGCTCGCCCAGCATCATGGCAGATCAGCTCAGTCCCGAGGAGAAGTTCACCCTCATTACCAGGAACCTCCAGGTGAGCCATAACCAACATCATTGTGTTGGCACCACCTGAAAACCCCCATGTTAGTCCATGTCATGAAGCTCAGGTTGGTGCACGTTGCAGGAGGTCCTCGGTGAGGAGAAGCTGAAGCAGGTTCTTCAGGAGAGGGAGCTGAAGGTGTACTGGGGGACGGCGACCACTGGCAAACCGCATGTGGCTTATTTTGTTCCCATGTCTAAGATAGCAGATTTCCTGAAGGCCGGCTGTGAGGTGCGTTGAAATCACAAAGCCTCTAATCTGCCAAGACACACAATCCAGTTTATTCGTTTTTTTTATGTAACAGTCTCAACCTTCAATGTATTTTATGGGGACTTTATGTGATAGATCAACACAAGATTCAAGATTACACACATATAGAAAGGTAGAACCCTTGCAACACTCGGCGTCTAATGGTTGGTTGGTTTTTTTCCTACAAGCAAACTTTCCCTTCTTAGAAACATAATCTGATTTTTTTTTTTTTTTAATTTAAAGTGATTTCTATTTAAGGACTGTTTATTCTTCCGCTTCTTAAGGATTGTTTAACCTGTAATTCCTAGCACTGCAAGAAGCATGTTGGGTCTTGCTGTTATCGTGTCAACATTTACGACGTCACCGAGGAGACAGAGTCAGGATGTAGGCCTAAAAGTAAACCTTTGGTTTAATCTGACCAGATCACCTGGTAGGGCTGGGTCTCCTACATGACTCGGGGCAAATGCATGTCTTTTTTAAATTTATTTGTAAAACTGCAAAAAAAACAAAAACAAACATTATTTTCCATTTCCTTGACAGCTATGCGCTACATTGTGTTGATCTATAACATAAAATTGCTATGAAATCTATTGAGGTTTGTAATGTGATAAAATGCAATAAAAGTCCACCGGGCTTTAATACATTCTCACTGTACTTTGATTTCATGGCTTTACCCATAACAACTATCTGTTCATGTTTTACTTTTGCTTTCTTTGCCAATCAGGTAACAGTTCTGTTTGCAGACCTGCACGCTTACCTTGACAACATGAAGGCTCCCTGGGAGCTGCTGGAGCTCCGGGTGAAGTACTACGAGCAGGTGATCAAGGCCATGTTGGAGAGCATCGGCGTTCCTCTGCAGAAGCTGCGTTTCATCAAAGGCACCGATTTCCAGCTCAGCCGGTTAGTAGACACCTCTGATAAAACTAATCTCCTTCCTGCCATAGCTAGTTTTTAGCCTCGTAGCTGAACTGTGCTTCTATGCGTTAATGCTGGACAGAGAGTACACCCTGGATGTGTACCGCCTATCCTCCATGGTGACTGAACATGATGCTAAAAAGGCTGGAGCTGAAGTGGTGAAGCAGGTCGAGCATCCTCTGCTGAGTGGTCTGCTTTATCCTGGACTACAGGTACAGATAATTCTCAACCGCAAACCTCAGTGTGTTTTATTGGGATTTCATGTGACAGACTTAAGCAAAGTGCTGTGTGATTGAAGGGGAACAAAATAATGCACGGTTCTCAAAATGGTTACAAAGAAAACAACTGGGAAGTGTGGTGTTCAGTCCACTTGACTGCGATTAAGAAAATCTAGTGCGTAGACTATGCAGCACATCAAACCTTTCAAGGCTTCACCTTCTTCTAAGCTGACAGGTTGAGGCAATGAGAGCATTAATTAGAGAAGCAGCCAAGAGGTCCATGGTCCCTCTGAAGGAGCTGCACACACTAACAGGACTCCTACACTGCCTTAAAAAGTGTGAAACTTGATTCATGATTTCAAAGTCTGGAAAAATGAAATTTGAGCATGGAAAAATGTTTGGGTTATTAGACTTTATGCCTTATTTCACTATCTAAATTATATAAATCCTATTTACTGGAAAAATAACAGATAAAATCCATTCAATCTAAAAACAAGAGAAGGCAATTTCCCTGCTTTTTGGATCTCATGATCCTTTTTACTTCTAGATTTAAAACTGAGCACAGGGTTCTTGAGTGGGGCTCTGTCTTGAAGTCAGAAAAAGCTTTGAAATGCAGGAAATGAAGGTATTCTTACAGATCACAAACTGTGATTTGAGGGATTTGTTTTCATCTCAGAATAATTTAGTCAAGCCTTTTGGAAGCGCTTTAACTGATCTAAGTTTGTTCAGATGCTAAAAACAAAGTGAAATGGCCCTTTACCTCACAGCTTCAGCTCCGACCTAGGGAAACCCAACTAGCCAAATGTTTTGTGCTCATGTACATTTCATTGAAAATACCAGAAATATCAACAGGATTGGGTCTTTAGAAGTATGGAATTTTGAAATGGAAATATTATAGGAATTTGGGATCCACAGATCAGGTGGGAACATCTCCGACAGGACAACTGTTAGTTTTACGCTTCACAAAGAAAGCCATAAGACTACCTGCTGTACGTCTTCCACAAACCATGTGGGGGATACAGCAAACATGTGGAACAGGTCGCTCAGGTCAAATGGGGCATAAATTGAACCTTTTGCCTTACCTTATTAAAATCTATTTGTCCACCTTTCCTTGAACACACCATCTCCATGGTCAAACGTGGTGGTGGCTGCAGCATGCTGTGGGGATGCCTTTTTTTTCAGCAGGGACAAGGAGGGTCAGAGTTGATGAAGAGACAAGGACTGTCAATCAGTACTGAACAAAACTATAGTACAAATGAGTATTTAGTTTAAACCAGGAACTTGTCTGATTTCTTAGGCTTTGGACGAGGAGTACCTGCAAGTTGACGCCCAGTTTGGAGGAGTTGACCAGAGGAAGATCTTCACTCTGGCAGAGAAGGTAAACTGTTGATCTGGGACTGGATTGGTAATAAACACTAAACAGGAAACACCTGAACCACTCAGCTCCACTCTACTCCTCTATTTTGTTGCTTTTAGCATCCATATTTAAAATTGGCTCTAAATAAGTCAACACACCAACACTGTTTCGTTTTTTTCCAGTACCTTCCCTCCCTCGGATATGCAAAGCGTGCACATCTGATGAACCCAATGGTTCCAGGACTGACTGGGGCTAAAATGAGCTCCTCAGAAGAAGTAAGGCTGCATTTAAAGACCCTAATGCAACTTTTCGTAACATTTAAGATGCTGATATTCATTTGTGAGCGTAGGAGTCAAAGATCGACCTACTGGACTCCAAAGAGGATGTCAAAAAGAAGCTGAAGAAGGCTTTCTGTGAGCCACGCAACATCCAGAACAACGGAGTTCTCTCTTTTGTTAAACACGTCCTCTTTCCTCTACGAGGAGGTAAAAAGCTAACCCACTGCAGTTTCTTTGGTTGTTCCCTGTCTTCACCTCAAGAACCTTACTTGATTTGTAGCATTGGTGCGTTTCAGAGTTCTGCATCAAACGGGATCCGAAATGGGGGGGGGACAAAGTTTATACCGGGTTTGAGGAAGTGGAAAAGGAATTTGCTGAAGAGGTGTGTAAAGCTGCACCGGAAGGCTACATTTATTCCTCATGCTCTGCTCCAATCATTAGTAATGCTTCCCTCGTTTTAGATGATCCATCCAGGAGACTTGAAGGCCTCAGTGGAAGCTGCTCTAAATCAACTCCTGGATCCAATCAGAAAGAAGTTTGAGTCTCCGGAGCTCCGCAAGCTCACCAACTCTGCTTATCCCGATCCATCGAAGACAAGTCAGCGTTTGCGCAAACATCTGGATATAAAGCCGAAACTCTGTTCATGCTCGCATTAAACCTTGTTTTACCTGGTCGTTACAGAAGCAGGAGGAAAAGGTGCTAAAACCGGAGGAGAAGATGGTGAGCTGGTGCCCTCCAGGCTGGACATCAGGGTGGGCAAGGTTATCAGCGTGGAGAAGGTTAGTAACTTACCAAATGACAAGAAACGGGAACATCTTTTAAAGTGTTGACTTTTATTCGTGGAACCTGCAGCATCCGGACGCTGACTCGCTGTACCTGGAGAAGATCGACGTGGGAGAGCCAGAGCCGAGGACGGTGGTCAGCGGACTGGTGGCCTACGTTTCCCAGGAAGACCTTCAGGACAGAATGGTGTTGGTCCTGTGCAACCTAAAACCACAGAAGATGCGAGGGATCGAGTCCCAAGCCATGCTGCTATGTGCCTCAGTGTAAGTAATAGCAACATTATTTTATTAACCACATGTACAGGACCCTCCAACCCCATCAGCTCTCCTGGTGAAGATCTGCTAAAGCCTTAGAATAGATGGATCTTTTACTGCAGTAAGATCTTTTTCTGAAAAAAAAAAAAACAACTTTAATATCAGTACATTTATTTAATGGAGAAAAACTTGGATTTACCAGTTTTAATCTGTCTCCTATCAAAATTCCCATAAAATGCAAGTTTGAGCCAAATGCCTTTCTGTAGCCAGAGATGCAGTGCATTCTGGGATCTGGTAGCGTAAATTTCAGCAGCACGACAAAAGGAACCGTGAGCTCACATAGACGTGTCATTGATGTTTGAGCAGATGACTGCATTTGTCAGCTCCTACAAACAGTTTAACGTGGTGAACGTTAGCATTTCGCTGTATGTTCTCTGGAGTTGCTACTCTCTCCTGATCAGCCATAGCTTGACAAGTATGGTGGAGGATCTGTGATGCTGTGGGTCTGTTTCCCTGAGAACCTTGTTAGCATGCATGGCATCATGGGCTCTTTAAAACACCAGGACGCTTTGAATGAAAAGCTGGTGGCCTCTGCCACAAGTTAAAACATATGGCCCGGTCCAGAAATGGTTCACCAGACACAAAATTAATCTTCTTTCAAGGCCAATTCAATAATTTCCTGATGTGGAATTTTCTTTTCTGCTGAATAAATCTACTCAAATTCAAGGTTGCATTTTTCTATTAGTTTTTTTAGTAAGATTGTTCTGCTGCAATAAAAGATGCATTTATTTTCAGGGTTTTTACACCTTCTTACCAGAGTGGGGCAGTAAGTCCGAAGGGCCACGCTTTCTGGCCTCACACCACAATCCTACTCTCTTTGTTTCCAGAGAAGGTGAGCCCCGGAAGGTGGAGCCTCTCGACCCACCAGAGGGTTCTTCGCCAGGGGAACGAGTGTTTGTGGAGGGGTACGAGTCGGAGAAACCAGACGAAAAACTGAACCCAAAGAAGAAGGTGTGGGAGAAGCTGCAGGTATGTTCCGGCCCATTATTGGGTTCTGTGCTCTGGCACATGAAGGCTTCACTTTACCTGCTAAAACACGTAGGGTGATGAGCTCTGTTGTGTTGTAGGTGGACCTAAAGATCTCAGACGGGTGTGTGGCTCAGTGGAAAGATAAAAAGCTGCTGACCAAACTGGGACACATCACATGTAAGACGCTGAAAGGAGGCAACATCAGTTAAAGACGCAAACAGACTCCACCAACGACTGAAGCTGCTCCACAAATCACCACGAGAACAACAAACTTCATATGGATGTTTTTGGAAGGACAAAGGCACATTTCTGACTAAATAGACCAACTTTCCTTCTTTGTCTTGACTGGGAAAAAGTATGAAGCTCCAATATAAGTTGCAGTTAGTTGCAAAATTAACTCTTTAACTAAATAGTGTGGGGTAAAGGCACCTAAATGTACTCGTGCAACAAATTTGTGGCAGAGTGGAGATAAGGGAGCCTGATGAGTTTGCTCGTCTATCAGGTTTTTGAAAGAGCACTTCATGTTTTGGTATTTTTCCAGGTTAAACGTGTCAAGTCAGTGGTCAGTCTGCCAAATCTGATAAAAAGGAATGCTTTCAAAGTTTCTACACATCACATGTATGTAAAATCAAAATGTCTAAAACTGTGAGACGGTTGTAATTTGGGTAATGTACAGAAATCCATGTCTGATCATCATGTTATAATGAACTAATTCATCATCTGGAAAATACAATAAACACTGACTGAATCAGGGTTCTGCAGGTAATGACTGTGTCTTAATGTGGATGAAGATAAATTATATGGTTGCAGCTCAATAAATTGAATTATCATCAAAAAGATCCTTTATTCAATTCAAAAAAGGAAACATTTATTACACAGAATCATTTATTTCTGTTCATTTTGATAATTGTGGCTTACGGCTGAAGACCCAAAATTCACTTCTGAACAAAATTGAAATATTACATAAGACCGATATAAACAAAATTCTTACAGAAATTTTGGGCTATTGAAAAGTATGTCTCCGCCCCAAACAGTATGGTCCCAACACTTCATAGCTCCATATATATAAATTACAGCATCAAAGCAGCGTGGCGTAGAGGCGATCCACCTGTGGCTCCGCTGAGGTGTTCAGGAAGTCCAGCATAGGCAGTTCTAGACGGGGGCCAACAGGAGCCTGTGCCCCTATAAAACTGGCCCTGGCCCCTATTATGGCCACTGTACTGAAGGCAGATTTGATAAACTTCATCAGTTTCTTATGATATGCTCTGGCACAGTGATTGGTCCCTTGGACCCATTTTATTTTATTTTTTACCTTTACACTTTTAACAATTATTAAAAAATCAAGTGTTGCACTTTTAGCTTCAGCCGTATTGAGATAGGATCACAGTTTTCATCTGCTAGATCAGGGCTCTGCAACCTGAAGCTCCAGAGCCACAAGTGGCTCTGTGCCTCACCCAAAACATTAAACGATTAAGTTTGGCCGTTTTTTTTGTTTCAATATTTTGTTCTGTGCCCCCATGAAAAAAAAACACCGGCCATTCCCTACTCCCACCCCATTAGTAAAATTGGTCTAAACCTGCCACTGAAGTCCAGTATTCTTTATAGTGGTTTAGAACAAGCAAACAACAGATACTAGTTGTGTTTTCTAATGATCATATAGCTCTATAAAATGCTTACCAGTCATGCTGGGAGACTGATGACAGGGACTTTCAGATGGTGATAATATGCCTTTATGCAAAACTGTAAATGATTATTTAAAAAGCATCTGATTCATTTTATTCCCACACTTCAGAGAGGTGGTGTATTTAGAAAGAATGGTTGCAGGAAACAACATTTGACACAAGTAGAATTTATTAATAGAAGTCATAACTGTACATGATCCTTTATAATCACCAAAATGGAGATTTAAAAAAACCCTTACAAAGAGTCAAGATTTGACATTGTATGATTCCACAGGGAAAAAGGTTTTTTGTGCAAATAGTGATGAGCTTAATTCTCTATCCTCAAATCTCAAGTCCAAGTTTTAGGAACAAAACCTTTCAATTAAGGTACAGAACCAGCTCCAGTGTATCAATTTTCCAAGGTAATTCACCAGGTTTGTTACTCCAAAAGTGTTTTTTTATGTGGAGAGTCTAAAATATTTATTATTTGTTAGCGTAAGGTGACTGCCAGTGCTACTAGTGGACAAAATCAAAGCCTACTTGTTTTACTGCTTTATACAGTGCTGTAAAAAAGTATTTGCTCCCTCACAGAATTCTTCTGTTTTTCTTAATTGTATTGTCACGCTTACATGTTTCAGCCCATCAATATCTAAGTAAAAAAAAAAAAGGGTAAAGAGGTATCCAAACCAAGCTGACCCTATGTGAAAATATAATTGACTTCCTTGTCCACTATATCTTCACAAAGGGCCAGTTTGACAAATCAGGATTTCACCAGCCACACTCAGGCCCTATTATTGCCTGACATCAATTCAATTCAGTTCATTTTATGTCTATAGCTCCAATTCACAACACTTCGTCTCAAGGCACCTTACAAACTCAATTCAATCGAATCATACTGATTTTTAATCCGGTACATACATTGCAATTAATCCTATCTTTTAAACAGTGTAGTCGGAATTAGTTTATTATTCAAATTGGTTAAAAAGTTGTTCTATCCAAGGAAACCCAGCAGATTGCATAGAGTTAGCAACTTGCAGCTTTCACTCCTTTTGGATGAGCATGTAGCGACAGTAAATCACTTGAATAGAACCTGTCTGACAACAGGAAGTAGGCTAAAAGATCTCAAAAAGCAAGACATCATGCCCCGATGAAAATAAATTATGCAATTACTTTTTCACATAGCGCCAAGTTGGTTTGGATAGCTGTTTTCCCTTTAATAAAAAAGCTCTTTTGAAACCTGCATTTAGTCTTGAAGATTGTTTTGATGATCTGAAACATACTTTTTCCCAGTACTGTATGCCCCAGTGCTGTGCAAGAAACACTGACCTGACCTGTTAGTAGATTACCATATTTAAAGGCTTTTTGTTGCATGTTAATAAAGTTATTATCTGTAGCTTTAAAAAAATCATTCATCCCATAGGATTATTCATCATCCCTTTTTCTTTATTACTTTTACACACAGTGAAAAGCAGGACTAAAACTAGGTTGAGTAATTTCTGTACACACATGTATAACCAAGGAGACAATGTCTCTCCCTGTCCTTGGCTGGATACTCTGTCAGTCCCAATGAAACATAGTACTATGCATTACCTTTTAACTGCAGCTTGGGGTTAAAAATGTACAAAAACGTTTCTTCCCCTCTATGCACTACTTCACTCAACCTCTGGGAGGCGATCTTACACAATCCAAAATGAGACACTTCACGTAATGTGCATCACTCCACCCTGAGGGGGTCTTCATATTAAATTATTTAGAAAAGTACTATAAAATAAAGCTTTCTTTAGACGTTGGGGGTTTTAACATGGCATTTTCAGTTTTGCATAAAAATGTCGGAAGGCCATTACAGGCTAAGGCTTTTGGAGAAAACACAACAAGCTGAGATTAATGTCCCTCAGTAATATTACTAAATCAATGTGGTGATTCGTCCTTTCACTTGCTTACAGTCTTGTTCCGTTCCTCCTGTGAGTCTGTCCACACATCGTTCACTCAAAACAGTGTTTCAATCGTGTCCGCCGTCACTCTTGTAGCTGTAGGCAGGAGATGAGAGGAGGATATATGCCATTAGTATAATACAGTTACAGGAACACACCTAATGAATATTCCATCTCAATCTTATTGAATTATTGAAACATGATCATGAGCTTCAGGTTATGGCTGATTAAAGCATGTGCTTGAGTGGAAGAAAGCTGCAGGCAAGCCAGCAGCATCTGTGTTATGTGTGTGGAGGCCAGAATGCAGCTTATTAGTGCACTTTCTGACTTGTGGGTATGGTGAGTATGCAACATTCCCCTTTAAGGTAACCTTAAAACCGCTTTGCTGCTCAAAATCAGGATGTTGCAAGAATTAGCATTGTGCTTTGTCATGATAAGAATGTTTTGTAATTTAAGGATTAATGTAAACACTGAGTCAGCTGTCCACGAGGTTACAGAATCAGCAGCAATATGCAGATGCTTGTAACTTTCACTAAAGCACCTTTCATATCATCACTGCAAAAAAAACCATGAACACCCTTTTACAGTTAATTTGATCAATATTTCACACCGCACAATTAGCCTTGAATGATCTTTGCTCTTGTGTGCTTTTAGATCATTCAGCTTGGATTACAGAACCAAAATTACCTTTTTGTTGATAGCAAGGCATAAAGAACATGTGTGGATCGTGGATTCAAAGTATGATCTTAAAGGTGTTAAAGACAGTGACAGGAGAACACAGTTATTCCACTTACTTGTTTTTGGCAGTGCCACGTGTTGTGCAGCTCCAGGAGCTTTGTTTCCGTCAATCCTGAGCTCCGTCTTTGCTGAACAGCTGTGGGAGCTCAGCAAGGGACTTGTACTGCCAGGGGTTGGTTTCTTAGCTATTGGTGGAGGAATTCTGTCAGTCCTAGCTCTGCCGTTTGAGAGAGCACCAGCCTTTGTTTGGTCAGAGACCTGCCTGAGTTCAGCTGCCAAGCTTTGCTTCAGATTTGCCTGAGCCTCTGAGGAGCTGGTGGCTACAGGCTCGATGACCACCTTTTTTGTGCTCCTGGAGAAGATAAAGCTAGCTGTGGATGCTGGGGATTTAAGAATATCACATCCTTCAAGTGGTTTTAGAGACTGCACTCCTGGTTCATCAATGCAGCTGTAAGTGGGGGATTTCACACCCAGTCTGGGGGGAAGACAGTCTCTGGAAGACATAGCTGCAGTTTTGATACGGATGGCCTCCTGCAAGCGCACTGAAGGAGAGCTCATTCTCACCGTCGAAGTTTTTACAGTTTGAGCCGGAGTTTTCACTGACAAAGACTTGCGAATGGGCTTCGGAGGAATGTTTTGAGATCCTTGGCTAGAGACAGGACAGTTCTCCAGAACTGGAGTTCCCTCAGGTGCAGCGTCCTCAGATGAAGGTTGCATCTGATCTTCAGTCATGCTAACCGTTCTGAGGCGAACCATCTGCAGCAGCGAGGGGGTTACGAGTGGTATGTTTGCATCCTCTTTTGGAACTGGAGCACTTTTGTGGCGACAAAGAAGTTCCTTGCTCCTGGAGTCTCTGTGGGCTCCACTGGGCTGCCTTCTGAAATTAACCCCAGAGGTTAAATTTTCCATTGGTGCAGGAGGTGCTTTTGGCAAAGAAGATGGAACTGCAGGCTGAGGATTGCCTGGAAGAGCAGAGGGAGACTGATCTTCAGGTTTAAGAGAGTTTCGCCTCAGGTAACTGCTGGAAGGAACCACTACTTGGGTCGACATTGGGCTCTCTGCTCTGGTAACAGGTGGTACAGGAGGCAATTCTATAGGCGAGGGTGAAACTGTGTCTGTAACACATGAAATATCCTGGGAAGAAGTCTCACTAGTAGTGTCAAGTTTTGAAACCTGTTCAACGTTCACTGATTTGTTGTCAGCTAAATTTAAAACTGAAGTAACTGGGGGATCTTCTACATCATCTCTTATGGATGGCGGTGGAGGTAGGGGGAAATCTAACTCATCTCCGCCATCAAAGGCAGATTCCCCTTCTAAAGGAGGAGGTGGAGGTGGCCAACAGGAGTCTACAACATCTGACATGTTGTGTTCCTTCTCTGACTCATTTGGAGTTGGAGACACCTGTGAAGCAGCAGGTTTCCTCATTGGAGGGGGTGTAGGCTGGTAAGCTGGAGGAGGTGTAGGTGGTGGTGAGAGCTTACTCATTTTGGGGACATCTACTTTAAGTGTCTGCATAGACTGAACTTCACTCTTTTCCATCTCGCTCTTATCACCAGGAACTGTTGCAGAGTTTTCAGAGGGGGCTGTATGGTCCTCAACAAACAAATGAACTTCTGTTGCAGCACTCCAACTCAATTTCCTGTCTAGTGTCTCTAATGGTCGCTCTGTTTCATCTCTGAACAGTATTTTCATGGGTTTCTTCATGACAAGGGGGGGTTCTTTCTTTTGAATTGTTTCTTGACTATCTGGCTTCTTTACAATACAGATACTACTCTCTTCGGTACTATTAGCTTCCGTACTGTCCTTTTCATTTTTCTGGATTTGTTCTGTATCTGAATGTTCTTTAACCTTTAGTCCACTTTTGCCATCTTCAGAAACTTTTATTACAGGGGTTTCTAAATGTGAAGACATTTCCAAAACAGGATTCTCCTGGTTTGTTTGGTTTTCAGCTGTAACTTGAGTGTCGTTTCGGGGCTCTCTTTGGGCATCTATCTGCTTTTCTTTGCAGCCCTGAATCTGTGCTGGCTTCAGTGGAGTTTTGCTGACATTAGAACATGGTGCACACAGGAGCTCAACAGTGCGTCTGCTGTGGGCCCATGTCTCCGGAGGTGGTGGGTGAGGGGCTTTGACATTAGGAGGAGGAGGGATGTTAAACAGTTCCTGTACTTCTGCTCTTAAAGATAAGGGCTTGCTACTCGGAGTAACTTCTTTTGTCGTCGAGGAATCCCTTGGAGGCAGAGTTGTGCTGCACGTGGTAACATCTGCATTTGCAGGCTCAGATGTACCTGATGATAAAGAGGTGAGTGAGGAAGAGGGAGAAGCTGCTGAGGATGAGGCCCGAGATGCAGATCTCTCCGGTTTGATGGGTTTCTTTTTCATTTCTTTATCTGTGAAGTGTGGGGAGATTTCTTTTGGGGAAAGTGTTGGAGTGCCACTCTGACTGGAGTAGCCACTGGAAGGAGACATTGTTCGTTCAAATTTTCCTCCATCTGAGGGTGTTTTCTGAGGGGAGGAAGGGTCGGATTCTTGTTGTGACGCTGCTGCTTCGGCAGACTGGTTAGAGGAGTCTTCCAATGGAGATAAACGTGTGGAGGACGAGTTTGTTGAGGTTGGCCCTGTAGAGTTTGACAAAGGTTCTGGGCTCAAATTGGCATTTGGAGCAAGCAATTTAATTCCATCCTCTGCTACTATATTTTCGGAGGGACCTTTCACTTCTCCTGAACCAGGGTTGCTAAAATCTTCAAACTCCACCACAATCTTGGACTCGCTTCTCATCTTTTTACCATGTAGAGAGTTAGTTCTTCTTGGAGGTGTTGGGGGCTGTTTGGTCTTTGTAACTGAAAGACTATGTATGCAGTTGCGTTTGGTTTTTGCTTGATCCCCAACACCCAATGACTGTGTTGCTCCATGCCCGTACTGTGCTTCTGTTGCATTTACTTCTATTTTATGCAGGCTGCTAAGTGCATTAACTGAGCTACAAAGACCGTTGAGATCTTGGCCATCACCAGATTCCTCTGTCAGGCTTTCTTGCACATTATAATCTGCTCGATTAGAAGATGCAACCGAGGAGTCTGAAATAATTGTTTTTGAGGACTGGGACTCACTCCAGTTTGAACCTGAGGCCGACCGGGGCATTAGTGCTGAGTTGTAGTTGGAACTATTTGTCTGGGAACCGTCACCATCTGACCTTCTGGACAACAAAGGACTAACTGCCGATTCCTCAGATGTCAGGCTACTTTTGCTGACAGCAGAAACACTGCCTCCATGAGTCCGACTTCTGCTGCGGTCAATCTCAATTACTTCAACTGAAGCCGGTAAAACAGCATTAGGGATGATTGTAGACAAGTAAGTGGCCTGAGGAGAGATAGACATCACTGGACCCTACAAGGAATCAGAAGGAAGTGTTTTACTTCTCAAATGAATGAATGCTTAAAATACATTGAGGCATGACAATGTCTTGTGTTAAAAGATGATACCTATGTGTAAATCTCTTAACTCACAAACTGATAGTATTCTTACCTGAGGCTCCTGGAGGAAGTTAAACATTGAGGGAGAGAGTGAAAAGGATGTTGTCATACTAGGAACTGCAAGAGATTTGGGTCTTATTGTGGATGTAAGACAAGGATGGGCCTGCTCATTTTGGTACATTCCCCGAAGTTGTTTCCTCACATCCTGTTCATCCCTAAAGACCTGCTCCAGAGTCAACACAAGACCATCTTAAGGTGAGAAAACAGTAACAGATGTTTCCATTCAGACCTTAATCTCTCTTTAGAGGGTTTTACCTCCAGTTCTGAAAGGTGGACCCTTGCTCCCTCTTTTTTTCCCAACGGATTCCCTCCATTCACTGTTGGAACGATAACGACACTTGACTGACTGTCGCCATCATGATTTTCATGATTAGGGAGCTGAGTCGAAACAAGTGGTTGAAAGGTGGAACTTCTGTTTAGAGCTGTAAAGAAAATGAAACACTGTTAACACATTATTAATAAAGACACACCAAATGCTTTCCTATTTAGCAAGAAATAACGATGGGAATGTACCAAGCTCTTTCTGGACCTGGTTAGGAATGCCCATTATGGTGGTCCGTCTGTTCCTCTTCCTGCTCCTATCAAGTCTTTTCACTGGATTCAAAGGCTTGAATGTGGAGCCTGATGGAAAGATGACAACCAAGGAAGACCCTAAATCCAGTCAGTATTGTTGATAAACAGATGATGCTCCAAATTAAATAATTTTAGGAAACCTGTGTGTGTGTACTCTTGCAAGTTTACCACCTTGGTTTAGCATGATAGCATAAAACAATTTATAATTAGCGAAAAAAACAACTTTGCTAAATGGGAAAGCCATTTATTCTTCATGTCACAAGTCTTTCTGGACAATAACATTTCCAAGCAGATAAAATTTAAAATGAAACAGGCATGCACATTACCGTACTACAACTCAATGGAAACAAATCCCAATAAAAAAAAAAAAAAAAAGAAGTATGGTTTGCATATGTATTCAGGCCCCTGAGTCAGTACTGTATGAAACTACTTTTGGTCAAACTCAGATTGGATGGATAACATCTGTAAACAGCAGCTTTCAAGTCTTGCTACAGATTCTCAACTGGATTATGACTGGATCATTTTAACACAATCATTCCATTGCAGCTGTGGTTGTATGTTTAGGTTGATTGTCCTGCTAGAAGAGAAACCTCCGCCTCAGTCTCAAGTCTTGTGCTGCCATTTACTTCCAGAATTGACCATAATGCAGCTCCATTCATCTAAGAATAAACTCTGACCTACTTCTGAATGGTGCAGAAGAAAAATCATCCCTACAGATCCTGCCACCACCATGTATTTTACTGTGGAGATGGTAGCTGACTGAGCTAAACAATTATATTTATCACAGGAGAGCATATTGTTGAGATTTATATTTCACTGAAAATTCAACAAGGTACAAATATTAAATGCTTTTCTTGAGCAAAAAGAATGTTGATCTGTATGACCAGAATCAGAATCAGATATGATCAGAATACCAATCGCACACACTGCGTGGGCACATCCAGCCTCTCTCTCTCTCTCACTCTCAGTCATGCTGACAGACAGACTCAGCCTTCCATCTGTGATATCCTGAGAAAGCCACAGAGTTGCCTCACAAGCTTAGAACTTCTAAGAATAATCTAAAAAAAAAACCCTCCTTAACTCTGTATATGTGTGTGTGTCTGTGTGTCAAGTTCCTCTGCCTTTGATTTTAAGCCATAACTACAGAGGCACCAAGCGGTGGGGAATGAGTCATGCATTTTAAGTAAGTACCCAGCTAGGACTCTTCGTGAAACAGCCATCAAACTTAAACTTGCTCTACTGCTGCTATAAGTAGTTCCTTTATCTTTGAGATGCAGAAGACACAGGTGCTTCTTTCTTAAAGCACCTACACACACACACACACACACACACACACACACACACACACATACGAATGATGTTTACCTTGGTGAGTAAGCCCAGGCTGGTTCAACTTAGCAGAAGTTGCTGTGGTATCATTAGTAGTGTTGGGTCTTGACTCCAAAGAGCTGCCTCTGTCCTTGGAGCTGCTATCCTGCTCTGGGCAGAGGGTATCTGTGGACTAAAGGGTACACACACACCAAGAGAATGGCAAGTTAGATGGTATTCTGACAGTGTGTCCAGGAAATGGATGAAAACTTATCTGCAAAGCTAGTGGGCCACTTACAACAATGCTTTCATTGTCAGCAAAGTTTATTCCGTTCTTGTGCTCTGTGCAAAGCAAATCAACCATATAAAAGTCACAAAACTTTCCCTTTTTCTTATGATATTATAAATATCTGTAGCTCCATGATTTAAGCTGCTCTGAATGTCTTACCTTCCTGCTGTAGTATCTTGAGCCCCTCCTGAGCTTCGGTGTGTAAGTCTTCCAGGTACTGAGGCCTGCTGCCCTCCATAAAAACATTCTCATGGTAGTGCTGGGAGGCCGTGTAGTGAACCGTCAGCCTCTTCTGGTCTTCATTCCCCTTCGGCCCAGCTGTTAAATGGGTTTTGGAATAAGGAGAACAAATGTTACATTCTAAAAGGGCGTAGCCTTGAAACTGAGATATAGGATGGTGGCCGAAATCAGAAGATCAGAAACAAAAAAAATCGAATCATTTTCCGATCAGTGAATCGAACCTTACTAAGCGCTACCAGTTCACGCTGACAACGCTTTTTGAAACTTTTAAAAAGAAATATTTCTTTACATCATGTCTTGACATGCCTGTGGTTCATTCAGGCAGCATGACAGAGAAAAAAAGAGAGCAAGATTGTTAGCGAATAACAGGAAGCCTTACTGAAAGTACAATAATTGTGTTTCATTCCTTTTTGTTTCAGTCTCTGTCTGTAATGAAACATGCTGCATTTTGGGAAAGTGGTCAGCCTTTCAGAGATTTGTGAGTCACGGTAAAGATCTAAAAAATACACATGGCTGTTTTTATAGTACTAGATGTCCTACCTGCTAATAGCATCTACAACAGCTCTTTGCAGAAACCTATATAACATGAGCTACTGCAACATTTAATTTGGGATTAATAAAGTATGTTTGCACTAAATTGAATTCAAGATGCTAAAACTAGCTTAAAAAACTCTGAAAACATTTTGTCATTGTTTGAAAAAAAACATTTTATTTTATTTCATGTGTTTTATTTTAGATTGATTCTTAAACAAAAAATGGCTAAAATGGGGATTGGCAAGTCAGAGCATAGAAGAACTGAAATTTGAAAAATAGCTGCAAATTTCTGACTATTTAATTGCAGCAAACACTTTACCTATTGGTCAAATTCAAATGAAACCATAATTTAAACCTTACAATAAAGAGTGAAATTTTTCAGTTGTTACCCCACTGTCCCCCAACAAACATGACCGTGAAGCTCAAACATTTATCTACTTCACACTGAATCTGCACTCCCACCTGCCACGACTGCTTGTTTACTTGCACCTTTGATGTAGCACACTGAGGAATTTGTAGGACAGATGTCCCAACATGGCCAAGGCTTTTAGCTGAACAACCATGACCTGGCTAATCTCCTCCTGTATCTTAATGCTTCCTTGCTAGTCCCTACGGGATAAGATAATCTGGCTCGTCCGCCTGTTAAGATGCTATATGACCCACTGCTGTGGGACCTCCCGTGTGGGAAATGGACTCAGTTCTCCTGCAAGACTGGCAAACACAATGAAGATGAAATCAAAGCCTAACATGCAAAAATACTGTTTAAAGTGAACATGTAGGTGATGGCTAATGTGGCCAGTTTTGGTACCAATCCAGATGGCATGAATTGATCAACAGCATTAGGCTTTGCAGGACTGCAAGAACAAAATACTTTTAGCTTTGGCTTAATATTCATCTGTTTGTCCTTGATGCTCACAAAACATATAAATAAAGCACTAGACATATATGAAGAATCCATCTAAAGGTGCATCATCATAATACAATGTATAACAATGCACTGCTGGCACATAGCATTACAGAATTAGCCCCGAATGGCAGTAGAGGTGACTATATAAAACATAATTGACAGATATATGTCCAACAACCCATTGCACATATAAAACTACACATATAAACTACTCACTATCATTTAGTCCCTTCTATAATTCCTGTAAACATACATTTTTTTACATAAAGTTTCATACCAACTTTATATTACTCGCTACCTTCCTTATATTGGTTCAAATTACTATTAGGACCACTGGACTTGTATGAAATATGATGGAATATAACCAAAATTAATTAGAGCATATTTCTGCTGGTAGAGTTTATCAACTGGAGTTATAAAACCAACATTTTCATATAGTAGACTATGAATAGATTATAGAATATTATTTTAAATCATCCTTTGTCAAAACAAAATATTGCGTGGAAGATGGTTCTATTTCATACATGAAAAGGTCAGGTACAATACCATCAAAACTATAAAGGTATGAAATGACAAATGAAAAATATGGAACTGTTGGAATATGCCTTATGTATTTTTTGGGTAAAGAAAGCTATAGAAAAAATAAAGCATGGACAAATATTTGGTTTTCGTCTTTGCCGACCTTTGGGGATTTTTTTTTAAGTGGCTTACATCCTCCTCCTCTGTAAGCAGAGGGAAGATAAGTATGAGTGCTCTTCCATTCTTGTTTCTGACTGTTTCAGCATTTGAATGATTACCCTGACTGTAAATGTAGCCAGGTTTAGGTGAGCAACTATTTCCTGACTTATGAAGATCAACACACACCTGCATTACTTGAACTAAAGTAAAAAAAAGTAAAGTATAAACTAAAGTATAAACTAAAAAGTGCTTGGGTTACATTGTTAGGTTGTATTCTACAGGTAATTTAGTGATACATATTTTTTTTCAGGACTTTTTTTTCTTACTCGTGTTAAAAAATTCTCTCTTCATTTATTTTAAGACTTGTTATACATCTTCACCAGGGGTGCCAAAGACTGTGAAGGGTCCTGTATGTAAGCTTTACAGGTATATTTTAGGGTTACCTGGATTCAGTTTCGTAAATAAAATGCAACAACAAAAAGCTTAATAAAGCCTCATGCTGCAAGACTGAGAGCAAAATCAGTGAAAGTGAGTGGCTAAAAGCTGACCTAAACAAGGCTCAAAGTGAGGTGTCCTCTTTCCCTCCTTTATCACTTTCAACACTGCTTCTCAGTCGTACCTGATTAGGTAACACTGTGCATATGTGCATTCACTCTGTATATGTGTGAGTGGACAGTGTTCCCCCCTATCCTCATGCATTCACACTGTTGAAACAACCCAAACCCTCTGTGTAAGGCGGTGGGAAATCGTTACCTAGGTCATAGGTTAGAAGAAAACACAACAACTGCAGTCATTTTATCATTAACGTATAAAGTAATGTAAGCACCAGTTGCATTTGTTTAAAGAAGAGGCTCATCTCAGATTCTGCCAGACCCCTGCATAAGGTTTAGAGATTTTGGTTCATTAGGATAACCAATGAAAAAAGACTCCCAGCAGGCCCTTTGAGCTAATTATGTTTGTGTTTATGGGATCATAAGTCAGACACCAGCTAACTGTTACCATCTTTAGATCTCCAGCCAAACTCTACAAGTTATTTACCCTGAGCCTTTCAGGCAAGCTGGCACTCACCCTTCTTCTTGAAGACAGACAGCAGAGAGTGGATGCTCTTCCTTAAGTAGACAACCATGCCTACAGCAGCTCCATAGCACTCAGAAAATTCAAATATAGTGGTAAATCAAAGCAATCCAACAAGTTTTAAATTCAATTCAGTGAGAAGATCAAGATGCTCTGACTTCTTAAGATTCTAGAAAGAAACAAAAAAAACAATCCCTTGACTGCAGCTTGGCTCCTGTTTACCGTAAATGCTTCTGCAGAGTGTCTGGAGAGAGACAAGTGCACAATGAGATCAGCTCCCAGCCAAAGCTGCCCGCCCCAGCTGCCTTATCCTCTGGGTCTGATACCCTCCTCCTCTCCCCTCCCCCTCTGATGATTCGTTTTTGCCTCTCTCTATTGCCCCCCGTCTTCTCCATCCTCTCTTGCTTAAAACGGCTGTCGAAGTTTGGCTACCCCCACTTTTCACAATATAGACAGACACGTGTGAGGTTGTGTTTATGCAAACACCAGCACCCACAGGAAGTCTAACCCATCTCATATGGTCGAGTTCGAACATTTCAGAGCTTAGAAATATAAAAAAAATATCTAAAAATGTTCATTTTGTGGATTATTTCTAATTTAGTTTTATAAAGTAACATGGTCTAGGGTCTAGATTAATCCCATAATAACTGATTTAATTAAGAGTTGTGAAGTCCTATTTGTCATTGTCTTCCTAATGAAGGCCTTCAGCAAAGTGCATCTGTCTGATATGTCTCATTATATAAGTGACTACAGGGGCTTCGTTTCCCAGCAGATGTTGCATCCAAACAGTCAAAAACTGAACAACTCATAACTATATTGTCTCACTTGCTCTCTTTCCTCTCCTCTTGTTTCTGCCATTCTGACATCCTTCACATCCTTCTCTGCCTCTCTCCTCCTTTCTGCCCCTTATGCAGCCTTATCGCCGACAGAGGTCCAGTTGAGGTTATAAATAGCTGCCATGGCCTCAGTTCCTCATCTCTAATGGTGCTGTCTGGGGATGGGCTTCTGTACAGTTGCTAATATTCCCTGACAAACTGCAGAAAATATAGCATCCTGCAAAATTAATCACACCTCTTGAACTTTTCCACTTTCTGTCTCACTAGAACCACAAACTTCAATGGTTTTTATTGGGGTTTGATTTTAGAGACCAACACAAAGTAGCACATACAGGTCCTTCTCAAAATATTAGCATATTGTGATAAAGTTCATTATTTTGCATAATGTCATGATGAAAATTGAACATTCATATATTTTAGATTCATTGCACACTAACTGAAATATTTCAGGTCTTTTATTGTCTTAATACGGATGATTTTGGCATACAGCTCATGAAAACCCAAAATTCCTATCTCACAAAATTAGCATATTTAATCCGACCAATAAAATAAAAGTGTTTTTAATACAAAAAACGTCAACCTTCAAATAATCATGTACAGTTATGTACTCAATACTTGGTCGGGAATCCTTTTGCAGAAATGACTGCTTCAATGCGGCGTGGCATGGAGGCAATCAGCCTGTGGCACTGCTGAGGTCTTATGGAGGCCCAGGATGCTTCGATAGCGGCCTTTAGCTCATCCAGAGTGTTGGGTCTTGAGTCTCTCAACGTTCTCTTCACAATATCCCACAGATTCTCTATGGGGTTCAGGTCAGGAGAGTTGGCAGGCCAATTGAGCACAGTGATACCATGGTCAGTAAACCATTTACCAGTGGTTTTGGCGCTGTGAGCAGGTGCCAGGTCGTGCTGAAAAATGAAATCTTCATCTCCATAAAGCTTTTCAGCAGATGGAAGCATGAAATGCTCCAAAATCTCCTGATAGCTAGCTGCATTGACCCTGCCCTTGATAAAACACAGTGGACCAACACCAGCAGCTGACACGGCACCCCAGACCATCACTGACTGTGGGTACTTGACACTGGACTTCTGGCATTTTGGCATTTCCTTCTCCCCAGTCTTCCTCCAGACTCTGGCACCTTGATTTCCGAATGACATGCAGAATTTGCTTTCATCCGAAAAAAGTACTTTGGACCACTGAGCAACAGTCCAGTGCTGCTTCTCTGTAGCCCAGGTCAGGCGCTTCTGCCGCTGTTTCTGGTTCAAAAGTGGCTTGACCTGGGGAATGCGGCACCTGTAGCCCATTTCCTGCACACGCCTGTGCACGGTGGCTCTGGATGTTCCTACTCCAGACTCAGTCCACTGCTTCTGCAGGTCCCCCAAGGTCTGGAATCGGCCCTTCTCCACAATCTACCTCAGGGTCCGGTCACCTCTTCTCGTTGTGCAGCGTTTTCTGCCACACTTTTTCCTTCCCACAGACTTCCCACTGAGGTGCCTTGATACAGCACTCTGGGAACAGCCTATTTGTTCAGAAACTTATTTCTGTGTCTTACCCTCTTGCTTGAGGTTGTCAATAGTGGCCTTCTGGACAGCAGTCAGGTCGGCAGTCTTACCCATGATTGGGGTTTTGAGTGATGAACCAGGCTGGGAGTTTTAAAGGCCTCAGGAATCTTTTGCAGGTGTTTAGAGTTAACTTGTTGATTCAGATGATTAGGTTCATAGCTCGTTTAGAGACCCTTTTAATGATATGCTAATTTTGTGAGATAGGAATTTTGGGTTTTCATGAGCTGTATGCCAAAATCATCCGTATTAAGACAATAAAAGACCTGAAATATTTCAGTTAGTGTGCAATGAATCTAAAATATATGAATGTTAAATTTTCATCATGACATTATGGAAAATAATTAACTTTATCACAATATGCTAATATTTTGAGAAGGACCTGTAATTGTGAAGGACAATGATAACAACTGTTTTTTTAAATTTCTTACAAAGAATATATGAAAGCTGCTTTGCTCAGACACTCTTTAGCCTATAGTGCAACCAACTGCCTTCAAAAGCCGCCTAATTAGTAGATAGTCAACCTTTGTGTAGTTTATTCTCAGTACAAATGCAACTGTTCTGTACAGGCCTCAGAGGTCAGATGAGTCCAAAATGTAACTTTTTGGCCTTTGTGTAAAATCCTATAAGTAGCAAAAACTAACACATGCACATCCCCACTGTAAATATGGTGGTGGTAGCATCAGGGTGTGGCAATGCTTTTCTTCCCCATGGACAGGGAAGCTGATGAGAGTAGGTGGGACTAAATACAGAACAATCCTGGAAGAAAATCTGCAAACCCTAATCATACAGTCAGAAGTACAGTGATCAACCCATAGTCACGTGTTTGAAAGGCCTAGTCAAAGTCCAGACATAAATGAAATTAAGAATCTGTGGCAAGACTTGATGTTAAAATTGATGTTCACAAATGCAATCCAAACTGACTTTTTTGCTAAATACATTTTTAAACATTTATCTGTAATAATTAAGCATAATGTTCCTTGGACTTCCTAATAATTCACTACTTGGTTTGGTCTGTCTCAAGAAAACCCAGCGCAATACTTTGAAGTTTGTAATTCTAATAATAAGTGTTACAAAGTTCAAGGAGTTTTGGATACTGTTGCAGGGAAACGAATGAAATACCACACAGGGGAAAAAATCTGAATAAAGTGTTGATTTTGTGCAAAAAAAAAAAAAAAAAAAAAAGCTAAGTCTAAGGAATGTTTCTGCAGTGGAGAAGCAGCCCTTCGATCCACTTGAATTGATGTCTGCGATGCCAATGAAGTGTCACGGCAGGGGGCTACAGCTGGGCGGCACCAGCTGGAAGACAGGGCCCTCATGCATTCACCACCCTCCAGGCACTGGGACGTGGTGGGGATGCAAAGCTTCTATCCTCACCCTGGGGTGAAGCGATGGACTGGCAAGCCCCAAGTGAAAGCAGAGGATCAGCCTCCAGGTGGAGCTGGAGTAAGAGGAGGCGTTCAGAATGGCAGCTTTAGACCTGGGAGCCATGCCAGAGGATTACCTCTGTCACTAGCTTCGCCTGTCCATCTCTATACCTTACACTCCTTCTCTAGCTTTTTCTTAGGTATTGATTCATTTCTGCAATGCTCCTCTATGTATCATGCGGCTTAAAGGAGCATTTTGTTTACTGTAATGTGGATCTGTCGGGTCCAAACCCTTCTTCTTATGGCCAACATAAATCTCCTTCCCCACCCTGTCCACAGGCAGGCTTTCACTTTTTGTGCCAGTTTTGGGGGTTCCTGGCCCAACGATGATAAACCCCCTGTTGTTTACCAAGACCCCTTGTATCAATATTCATAAGAGAGCCTAAAGAGACACCATCTGCTCCCGGGGCAGAGGGGAGAGAGGGGAGCCACATGCCTTTGATTCACTGCACAAAACCCACCATTCCCCTGCACGAGCCACCAAAAACACATTACAATGGGGGAGGCTTACTATTTGTCAAATTCTGAGATCACAGTTCAGCTGCAAAATATATGCTTGCATCTTCTTAGCCTGTTAAATCAGCCCGTGTAGATTTTCCAGACTTCTCTATGAAGCAAGAACAAAATAAAAACTATAAATCACCAGTTTTTGGCTAGTGGAGTTCTCAGCAGGTCAAATAGTTTGTATGAGTGCAACTACAGTTTAAACACTTAAATACACATGCTCAATAAATGGGCAAAGGCCATTAAAATCCCATGAAAGCTTAATTACAGCAACACTTAAAATAAATGAAAAGTACCAGACTTAGCATTCTCCTGTTCTCCTCCTATTATATGTCCTATCTTTAACCACAACAAACACTTATGACTGCTGTTGCACTTTTGTTCAAGCCTTTAAGTCTCTTGTATAGACCAAACTAAGAAAATAGAGACTCTTATGACTTCTAATTGCCACTTTTATCACAGAAATGCTATTCATTTGGGGTTCAAGGAAAGTGTTAAATAAGTGGAGCCCATATCAAAAGGACTGATTGCTTCAACATGTCTTTTTCCTAAACCAGCTTATAGCATCAGGAGGGTTCATTTATTTCTAATTTCAAAGAAACATCACTTAAAAGCCACTTTTACAGTTTTTATGTGATGAACTGCTTTGCTAAACAATCTATCAGGATCTGAGCCATGTCTGTTTGTTTGGTGTTGTTTACTATGCTTAGCCTCTAGACGGCGTGGAACCTGGAGGAGAGGTACAGGTGTTCTCTATCCCCCTGATTACCTGCTGAGGAGTATTTAAGGAGGAGGCTGCCAGCAACTCACTGCCAGAGTGTTGCCCTTTGTGGTACAGTTCAAGCCACATTACATTTGCCTTGACCTTGCCTTGTACTTTTGGTAATTTTGTATTTGTTACCTTGCAGGTTTACCTGAACCTGACTTTGCCTTCTGCATTGAACCCTGCCTGGATTACCATCTTCTAGAAAGAAGCTATCCAGCTCCATGAACAAAGACTCAAGCCTCTTATTATTTTGTTGGATCACACCAGCTGGCGGCCTCCTGATTCCTTCGTTCCTTGGATCTCCTACAAACCCTGTCCACCCTCCTCCATCCACTGCACCAACTTCAGAAACTCCTGGACCTACTAAACATCCTGGCACACCAGTATTCACCATCTCCAGTCTCACGGGTAAACAACCCCTTGGTCTCTCCACCCCCCTCTGGCGGATCTCTCCATCAATCCAGTAAGGCAGAATTATTATTTAAGAATTTAGATCCAGAGTTATCACTTGCTTAACGTTCTGTTTTATTTTACAGTTGGTATCCCGGTTCCAGTTCCCTGCACATTTCATTACACTGTAAATAAACTCATTACCGTTAAACTTGGTCTCCTGAATTGCTTTCTGCATGTGAGTCAAATCTGTTCAAAACAATATGACACAATCAAGAATAGAAAACATTTCATGAGCCCTGCTAGATCAGTATATCCAAACAGTTGGCATGACTACTGACAAAAAAATAAGTAGAACAAACCTTTAAAAATAATATACAGAAGGATTGCTCTTCAAATATGATTATATCCCACCTGACAAAATAATTAGTTTTTTTAATTAAATGTATTTGTCTAAGGAGCAAATCTCTCAGTGCTGCTAAAGCAGAATATGCCTTATCTTTCAGACACCAGTTAACAAAAGATGCAGTGCATCACCCTTTTAACATGGCCATGTAGTTTCATGCTCCACTTCAGAGTGCTAAATCAGCTCGGACTGTGCTTAAACCACCAGTATGAGACTGCAAAAGCAGCAGGACATATGATGAGGCTGTTTACTGTAGATTCACATGGCCAGTTTGTATTGATGATGAATAGAGAGCTGCTAAATGTGAAATATGACTCCCAGAAGGCTGACCAAGCCTAAGCCTGATGTTTATACACACACACACACACACACACACACACACTGGAAGATGTAATTCCTTGACCACATAGGGTGCATTAGTTCATGTCGTGTCCCCGGCTCACCCTCCCATTTGCTGCTCACGGAGTCAAACAAAGTGTGGAGTAAAAAGGGGATGCATGTGCTGTCTTTGAGATTGACTTGATGAGAGTATCAAATTATCAGTCAGACCACTTTATCATGGAAAAGCAGAGTGCACTAACTTCATACCCTGGTAGAGGTATTATCAGGTATGAGGTTAATCCAGTGCTGGAGGTAAAAACTAAAAACCAAGGGATTTTAAATAAAAATGATGTTCATTTTAACTATAGTTGGGTAGCTCATAGAATGGCAATGAAGGCTGTTTTCAGGATTGGTGAACACAGTGAAATAATCTAAGTTTTCAGCAGCTGTCGACCATCTTGGCCCCATTGCATTTCACAAAGGACACCAGTTTTTAGTCTCACTTTATGTCGCAAGTACAAAAACGTTTGAAAAGAAGCAAACACATCTGGTGGTTTTAGTCCTTGGTGCCAACGTCTCCTTCTGCTCCCTGATCCAAATGTCCCTAAAGAGTTTTGGAAAAACAGGCAGTGATTACGGTGCACCTTAAGCCTGGAACTTTTAGCAGAATGCCCAGAAAAATTCAAAACACACTCAATGACTTGGAGACAACATCTGCATTCTGTTTTTTGTTTGGTTTTGCCTGATTGTGCTGAAAGTGCTTGAAATGTATGTGTAATATGATGTAATATTAAAGGCTTTCTCACAAATGCTACTTAGTTCCTGTTTAAGTCCAAGTTATAATTATGAGGCCTGGGTTCATTTTTGAGCAATTTAAACTTGATTTTCTGCTTCTCTTTTTGATACCTCTTTTTTTTAAGTCAGAAAGGAAGTAGTTTTTGAGTTTTCAGCTAATATATTCCATGCTTTGGACTTACTGACAATGCTCAGATACTTTAAAATAGTTTTTCTGGTTTCATTTTGGATAGAAAAATGAAACATTGACAAACATGATGCAAAGGATCTGTCAGTGGTGTCAGAATACCACAACTGGGTAACCGTCACCCACTAATAACATTAAATTTGGTATCTGTTTCAGAGCTTTCTAAAAGTACTAAAGTAAAGGCTTGTTTTACTGTTTTTAAGGAATCTGGAACTCATTTGTTCACCTCTTAAGTAAAACTACAGTTAGCATGTTTTATGGGAAGGCTTTTCTTTTTTCTGTAATCATTTATTTGAGCTTTTTGTAAATGGTAAATTAGCTGAATTTATATAGTGCTTTTTTAGTCTGGCCAACTACTCAGAGTACACACATTCATTGATCAATATGCAGATCGGTAGGTAACTTTGTGTCTTGCCCAGCGGCACATTAACATGTGACAGGAGGAAGCTGGAATCGAACCCAAATTCTATTCTATTCTATTCTCTCCATATGGATCATACCCGAACCTGATACCTAATTTGCAAACTTGCTCCCTGTAAAGCTTCAGTATTTGGATTTTGTTAAAGGCAGAATAATGCATGTATACATTAAATGTTTCAAAAATAAAACATGCAAGATTAAATTTCAACATGAAGTTTCAATTTATTTTCTAAATGATAATTTTGTGTGACAAGATTTCAATTTCCAAAATAACTTTGTCTTATGATTTCATATAACATTCTAAATGAAATGACTGTCTCTGTATCTGTTTTGGTCGGCTAAAACTGTATAAATATAAAACCTGACAGCAGAAAGATCTTTCATATCAATATCATGCATTTTTTGCACAGTCTGTGCCTATTCAGCCTATTGTTTTTTATTTGCTTCCTCTTTATCTCAGCCTCTCTGTGCTCCACCAAGAGGAAATCAGAAATTCAGGTGGTTCATGTGTAGTGACAGTTAGTGTAGGCAATGATTTATGTGCTGTCCTCCAGGTTCCCTTACCCTTCCTCACCTTATTTTAACTCCGCTCCTTGCCGTCTTTTCATCTCCTCCCCCTCCCTCTAGTCCCTTAGTACAAGTTTTGTGTGTTTCATGCTCCCCCTTTGAATTGGCTCAATCTAACAACTCTGATTTCATTTGGAGCAGGCTCCCTTTACAGGCATCATTTTCATAGCTAAGGTCTACCTGATATGCTCAAGGAGAGGCGAGCTTAGTTTAGCTTCCCTTCTCTTTGGTTAATACTCAACCTCTCAGTGTAAGAGAGCTCATAACTCAGCTCCACTGAATACAAATCAGGGCTTCAGCCATGAACTGAGTAATGACACCCTTGTGTGTGTATGTGTGATTGGAAGTTTATTGCTGGTCACATTTTAACCCTCTCTTCCTTCATTCTGGCAGCTTCAGAATAAAATAAGGCAGCTGGAAGAGACTGACCACTGTTAAATGTTGAAATGTAATGATGAATTCATCGCCCTAAGAGGATTAGGCAGTACTTTCTATGTGTTTCAGAGCTACATGGTCCTCTACAAACCGCTGCAGCTGATGTCAAATAATGAAGTTCTTTCAGGATTGATGTCTTTGGCATCATGAAGAAATGTAATCCTAAAAATGGGTCTCAAACCTGTTTTCCAGACTAAATTGTCCTTTTTGTATAAATGTAACCCTTATTTAACCAGGAAAAAACTCTGATTTAGATTTGTAGTCTATTTTACTACAGTGTGTAGCAAGAGGGACAACAGTATAGGTTAAGGTTATGGTTCAGTATTTCCTATTCTACAGGACATAATTAAGGGAGTGCTGAGGTTCTGTGTGTTTCTTAACCGAGTTCTGTGCGAGGAGGATTTAATGAAGGTCATGGTCCGATTGTACAACGGTCTTCTGAAGAGAAGGCAATGTTTTAAACTATGCATACATGCTTTATACAATTTTCCACCTTAACACCCTCAAACATTTTTACCATCACAATCACAAACTGAAATATGTTTTGAGATTTTATACGACACACCAACAAAAAGTCCTCTATAACTGTAATTAATCTATAACCTGGCAGCTGTGTTCTTTGTCGTCCATATGCATTTTGTTTACTAATGTTCTCTAATAAACCTTTATTCCACACTTATGTGCTATCACACACTTATCTATCAGATGAAATCCCAGTAAAATCTATCACCACTTTTTATGGACAAAGACATCTTGGATTTTGTGGTGAGGGCTCCAAAAAAAACTTTATTTTGTTGGAATTTCCAAATTTCACTTGAAAAGAACAACTCTCATTTCTTTTTGGAATCATTATTCTGACTTATAAACGAATGTAATACTAACCAAGATGTTGTGACCAAATCCAAATGCATCTTAAAGGATATTAAAAAATAGTTGTTATTGAGAAACAGACCCCTTTGGTGTTGTTGGGACCCACAGCCATGGTTACAAGGTGAAAGGCCAGTACAGATTTTCCTGGAACTTTCAAAACAAATTGCAATAACCTACTTCCGGCACAGCCAGGAAACGGGTTAACTTCCTGTGACATCACTGGCCAAATAAAAGCACCGCTCTTGCTACATCCTGCCTCTACAATCCGGACTCTGTGCGAGGCTGGTTGGTGAGACAGCGCGCTAATGTCTCTTTGCTGGCAAACAGACATAAACTCTTCAACTGGATCCAAGGGTGTCATACAATCCCACGATCATATGCACAAGTTAAGTACTGATGAATTACTGTTGAAAGAATCCGGTATTCATTCATAAAAAGGGGTAAATTAAGGTATAAGCATTGCTTACTTTCTCTCTGAGGCCTGCAGAAGCAAACTGTCCCAGAGAAGTCCCCAGTAGAGACGCTGTCTCTACAAGCCGAGTGAAGCGGTTTTCCCTCCCTGAGAGAAGGACAACAGGAGCCGCATCACCATGGTTACGGTAAGGTGCAGTTTGGCAGCCAACAGAACAGCCGTCACTCCCCACAGCTAAGGAGATTAGTTGTAGCTAACCATTTAAAGGCTGTGGACGTTTCTTCAAACTTCGTCGCCTTCGACATCGTTCCTCACCACAGTTCATGAGGTTAAGTGTTTGGGCAGAATAATATAGAAGTGATTTAGATTGAAATGATCTAAACGTTTTCCATTTTATGAAGTTTGGTTTTGTGTTCTTTGTTTGTATGTTTTAAGGTTAAGACCAACTTTATTTAAAGGGTGATTTTTAAACAGAACATTGATCATAACGCGCCGTCCGCGCTTATGCATTTTAACCCTTTTATTAACCCTTGTATTTTAAAGGTGTGTGTTTGATTCTGGTGCTAAGCTATCAGCTTCTTTGTTAGCTTCAACTGCTAACAGCTAAGGACACGTGCTTGCCTGTTAAAGAATATTTACCCAGAAAGGTTTAGTTTTCAATCCAGTAAATAATATTTCCCTAACATCATTTTACTAAATTGGATAACTTTGTAAACACCATTAAGCCCCATTTCTCCAGAAAGATTTGGCTGTTTTCCAAAATACGTCTTTAAATGTTTTACCATTCCCTTAATACATTAGCATATTGTATGTATTATGCTAATACATGCAGGGCTGCAACTTGTTTTCCATTCTACACAGAGGAAATAAATCATTTGGAGTCTTTCATTCTGACTTCATTCAAACTCAATCGTAACCAGAGGTGACTGATTGCACCTTAGGTCCCCCTGTGAGGGTGCAAAAATGCAGAGCTATTCTTAGCTCCAGCAGCACCCACTGCGCATAAAAATAGTAAGTGTCACTCTGTTTTTTTAATTATCCCTCTCTGGCTCTCCTCTTCGCTTTCTTTCTCTCTCAACCTCGTAGGGGGATTATGGGGAATTTTCCAGGGAAGCATGGGATGCATTTATTGTCTGTCATTCTGACTAAAAAGCTTTTTGAGAGCAAAACTAAAAGCTCTGCAAACAAAGACACTCATAATGATGACTCAGAGTAGAGGCACAGTTCAGCTTGTGCTGAATGTCATCATCTACTGACCCAAAATAAAATAATATCTTTTGTTGCTAAGTGTTGCATGATAGTGAGTGCAGGAGTCCCCAGGGTGACCTTGGAAAATTAGAAAATGTTTGTGACGCAATATTCTTTAGAAGAACACGCTCTGAGAGAAGACAGAGAGCAGATTGTCCACTGGTGACGCAGGGACTGATGCCAATCAATGCAAAATCTGATGAAACTCAAATCTTTGCAGAAATCATGAACTACAACTCTTCCCACATAATTTATGGATAAGTCACATCTCTGTTTTGAAGAAAGTACATTAGGCACAAATAGGTGCTGCATGTCATAAGGCACTGTATTCACTAATGGTGAGGTGGGATTAATGATAATGAGATGCCTACAACTTCCATAAAGACTCAGTTTTCACAAAGACAGGAGAGGCCCAGGACTAAAGTCTGGTTCCTCTTGTAGAACTACTATCCCCTCTTGGCAAAGTCCAACAGTTCATTGGGTTAGTTTTAAATGTAGTAAGTACAGAGCATTTAAATTATCTGTACCTACAGTCTTATGATTATGTTTGGTTAAAAGTCAAAGCCCAGTGAAATGTATTTCGAAAAAAGGGTAACATTAATATTTCTCTACCTCAGGTAATATCATCAGTTTATTAGTAAATGTCAATTGAAACAGTTAGCATAGTGGCAAAAGGCAACAACAGAAATATTTAGCATATTAGCAAAAACAAAACAGAAATATTTTGCATATCAGCAAAAAGTAACTGAAATATTTAACATATTAGCAAAAATTAACAGTAATAGTTCAAAGGTAACACAACCATTTAGTATAATAGCAGAAACAAAACAGAAATAGCACATTAGGAGAAAACCAACAGAAATAGCATATTAGCAACATATTACTAGCAAAAAGTAACAGAAATATTTAGCATATCGGCAAATAGTAACAGAAATAGAGTATTAACAAAAAGTAACCGAAACATCCCCATATTAATTCAATTCAATTCAATTTTATTTATATAGCGACAATTCACCACACCTGTCGTCTCAAGACACTTCACAACAGTCAGGTTCATACATTCCAATTAATCCTAACCATTGAACAGTGCAGTCGGATTCAGTTATTTATTCAAATTGGATAAAAAGTTTTTCTATCTAAGGAAACCCAGCAGATTGCATCCAGTCAGTGACTTGCAGCATTCACTCCTCCTGGATGAGCATGTAGAGACAGTGGACAGTCACTGGCGTTGACTTTGCAGCAATCCCTCATACTGAGCATGCATGTAGCGACAGTGGAGAGGAAAAACTCCATTTTAACAGGAAGAAACCTCCAGCAGAACCAGGCTCAGTGTGAGCGGCCATCTGCCACGACCGACTGGGGGTTTGAGAGAACAGAGCAGAGACACAAAAAGAACACAGAAGCACTGATCCAGGAGTACTTTCTATGGGAAGGAAAAGTAAATGTTAATGGATGTAGCTCCTTTAGTCGTTTCATCTAGAAAGAAAGAACAGATAAACTCTGAGCCAGTTTTCAATGTTAGAGTCTGAAAGAGAGCACATATAATTAGTTTCAGTAAAAGCTCAGTCAATCGCCATGTCTAGGAGAGAGAAAGGGTTAAACACTAAAAGACAGAGCTATGTGGATCATCTGTAGAGGGTGAGCATTAAGTTGTTGCCAGCAGAAGCTTAACAAACCGTAACAGTAAAAATTACTATATTGGTATAAAGTAAGAGAAATAGTAGGAATATTAAAAATTGGTAACAGAAATATTTAGCATAATAGCAAAAACAAAACAGAAATAGTTAGCACACTATCAAAAACTGACAGAGAGAGCATATTAGCAAAAAATAGCATATTAGCAAAAAGTAACAGAAAGAGGAAGATTTCTTTTAAAAGTAATAAAAACACATAGCTCATTGCAACAATGTACCGGAAATATTAACTGTTTTAGCAAAAGTAATAGAAATAGATGGCAGAAATAATTCTCTCACAGCAGCTAGACTTTGTGACGTAGGTATGGAGAGTCACTAGAAACTTCACAGAAATGTGGAATAGAACTCCAACAAGTTTTAAAGCAGCAGCTCGTCTTTCAAAAATGTTACGGATCTACGGGGACTGTGGTTGTTTTTGTTTGTGTCTGAGAACATTAATGGGTTAAAACCCTATTACCTATATTATTTAAATGACGAATGGATTTACTCCATCTTTAGTCACAGACAACTGTAAACAAATGATGATGTGAATTCTCCTACAGTTACATTTAACAAACTATGACCTTAGTTAAAATATTTTAAATGACATCACATAATTATAATGTTAAAAAGGCAACCAAGTGTGTAGTAGTCATCCTAAATAAATAATGAAGTAAATAAAGAAGTACTACCCACTAGGGCCTTTTTCTGGGGTAAATATCTGTTTTTATTCTGATAGAAATGTACAGGGGGAACTATGTCTCAAAAGGACCGTGGTACCTGGAAAAGGCTCCTGTAGTGGAAACATGCCTTAAGGTGCCACCACAAGGAACAGAAATAACTTGCTTATTCGCATAAAGTGAATTAAATTGTAAGTCTATTAGGAAAAATGAACAGAAATACTCAGCTTTGTCTAAATGTTACAAAATCCCAACAAATGTGGCTGTTAACTCCGAGGCAAATTGAGTTTTGCGTTTCAGCTCATCACTTTCTTATAATAACACAAACAGCATCCACAATATTCTCCTCTTTCCAACCCTCTCTCATGAACAACACTTCATCTTCTTCATGGGAAAGTCCAACATTTTCCAGCAGTGGTTTTAAATAGACACACTGTCACCAATCCCTCTTCCTTTGTTGCAAACAGCTCTATGCAAGATCAAGCTTGCAAACTGATTAAAAAACCTCATATGTAAATGACAGAGGAGCTGATAATAAGGCTGTAAAACTAGGCACTTCTGTCCTTCTCCCTGAGATCTTGTTCATGAAACACAGCAAAATAAAAACAATCCTAAATTTCAAAAATGTGAGCTTTGGAGAAAATACAATTTGTATTAGACTAGAGCTCTGAAAAAAGTCACACTGATAGATAATGCCACATCTGCTTGGAAGACAACTTGAAAAAGCCACTTGATTGTCGTGGTGTGAGGTGGAGCAGGACCAAAGCGCAAACAGGAAGACAGGATGGTGAGTAGAAAGGTTATTTAATAAAATAACTGAACTTAGTCTCTACAGCTAGGAAACACAGGCAGGGTAACACAGAGATATGGAAACAGGGATGTCAGCAGAGGATCTGGCAAAGAACAATGAGAACCAGCCGGTATAAATACAGGGGCAGGATGAAGAATGATCCAATGAACACAAGGAGCTAATCAGGAGAGAATCAGAAGCAGCTGGAGGAAAGGGAGCCTAAATAATACTGAGGGTGAGTGACTAACACAAGTGAGCAGGGAGTGCAGGGAGGTGACAGAAAACCATCTAAATAAACTGGAGACAGTGAACAATAATACTAACTGAAGAACATGGAGGAACCAGATCTATAAGGAAAATAAAAACTAACACAGGAATCCAAGAAAGTAACCTAAGCACAAGAATAAATTATGATATGTGGCAAAGAATCTCCTAATAATTACACCAATAGGGTTGTGTTAAAAAATCTCTCTTATATACCTATTAATGGACGATGGGAGGAAACAGTTAGACCAGAGGAAATCTACACAGGGACAAAATGAAAACTTCACATAGTAATACACTATATTGCCAAAAGTATTGGGTCCCACCACCAAATCAATGTATTCCATGGCTGCAGGTGTATAACGTCTGGTATGGAGAAACTTGACTGGCCTGCACAGAGTCCTGATCTCAACCTTGTTGAACACATTTATGATGAATTAGAGCGGAGGCTGCAATTCTGGTTTTCTCATCTAAGTATGAACACACTCCTAAACCTTGTGGAAGGTGTTTGGAGGACAGTTTAAGTTGCTGAATAGGATGTCATCAAAGTTAATTTACATGTAAAAGTAGATAATTTTGGCAATATACAGGTCCTTCTCAGAAAATTAGCATATTGTGATAAAGTTCATTATTTTCCATAATGTAATGATGAAAATTTAACATTCATATATTTTAGATTCATTGCACACTAACTGAAATATTTCAGGTCTTTTATTGTCTTAATACGGATGATTTTGGCATACAGCTCATGAAAACCCAAAATTCCTATCTCACAAAATTAGCATATTTCATCCGACCAATAAAAGAAAAGAGTTTTTAATACAAAAAACGTCAACCTTCAAATGATCATGTACAGTTATGCACTCAATACTTGGTCAGGAATCCTTTGGCAGAAATGACTGCTTCAATGCGGCGTGGCATGGAGGCAATCAGCCTGTGGCACTGCTGAGGTCTTATGGAGGCCCAGGATGCTTCGATAGCGGCCTTTAACTCATCCAGAGTGTTGGGTCTTGAGTCTCTCAACGTTCTCTTCACAATATCCCACAGATTCTCTATGGGGTTCAGGTCAGGAGAGTTGGCAGGCCAATTGAGCACAGTGATACCATGGTCAGTAAACCATTTACCAGTGGTTTTGGCACTGTGAGCAGGTGCCAGGTCGTGCTGAAAAATGAAATCTTCATCTCCATAAAGCTTTTCAGCAGATGGAAGCATGAAGTGCTCCAAAATCTCCTGATAGCTAGCTGCATTGACCCTGCCCTTGATAAAACACAGTGGACCAACACCAGCAGCTGACACAGCACCCCAGAACATCACTGACTGTGGGTACTTGACACTGGACTTCTGGCATTTTGGCATTTCCTTCTCCCCAGTCTTCCTCCAGACTCTGGCACCTTGATTTTCGAATGACATGCAGAATTTGCTATCATCCGAAAAAAGTACTTTGGACCACTGAGCAACAGTCCAGTGCTGCTTCTCTGTAGCCCAGGTCAGGCGCTTCTGCCGCTGTTTCTGGTTCAAAAGTGGCTTGACCTGGGGAATGTGGCACCTGTAGCCCATTTCCTGCACACGCCTGTGCACGGTGGCTCTGGATGTTTCTACTCCAGACTCAGTCCACTGCTTCCACAGGTCCCCCAAGGTCTGGAATCGGCCCTTCTCCACAATCTTCCTCAGGGTCCGGTCACCTCCTCTCGTTGTGCAGCGTTTTCTGCCACACTTTTTCCTTCCCACAGACTTCCCACTGAGGTGCCTTGATACAGCACTCTGGGAACAGCCTATTTGTTCAGAAACTTATTTCTGTGTCTTACCCTCTTGCTTGAGGTTGTCAATAGTGGCCTTCTGGACAGCAGTCAGGTCGGCAGTCTTACCCATGATTGGGGTTTTGAGTGATGAACCAGGCTGGGAGTTTTAAAGGCCTCAGGAATCTTTTGCAGGTGTTTAGAGTTAACTCGTTGATTCAGATGATTAGGTTCATAGCTCGTTTAGAGACCCTTTTAATGATATGCTAATTTTGTGAGATAGGAATTTTGGGTTTTCATGAGCTGTATGCCAAAATCATCCGTATTAAGACAATAAAAGACCTGAAATATTTCAGTTAGTGTGCAATGAATCTAAAATATATGAATGTTAAATTTTCATCATTACATTATGGAAAATAATGAACTTTATCACAATATGCTAATTTTCTGAGAAGGACCTGTATATTTAGGAATCTGTTTCAAATTGTTTTATCATTAATATGAGAATTATAAAGTGGCCTGTGAAGAAATAAAGAGGCCAGGTTTAAACCTGACCAAAACCGTCTGCTGTGAGGTTGAACTGATCATGTCATATTATGTCGTCCGAATCACACCGCACACATTAAACCTGAACAGATTGAGTGTTTCCAATATTCACTACCTCTATAGCAACACATACATGTGTTGTAGTGAGGCTATAGTGGTAGTGACAGCAATATCAGTGCAACAATATGCATGTGTCTGCGAGAGACAGAAGAACAGGTTTCCCTGTGTTAACTTGAGTGGCCAACAAACAGGAGCTCCCTCTGTCAAATGTGAGACATCATTTTTCCTGCAAGAAACAAATTCTTTGTCCTCATTCTTCTCCACTGAAATCCCAGCACGCACAACAAACAGAGTAAGTCTCCCATTTGTAAACAAGTCTGAGGGATTTTGACAGAATCAGTCGCCCACAGTTGTAAATCCTTGTGAAAAGTTCATGTCGGAATAAACCTGCTTGAAATGCCAAAGTACAAAAATAAGCCAGGGTTGGCAGAGACTGAAAACTTCCATGCCTAAGTCCAAGGTTTCTTGGCACCAGGAAAATTATATAAATATATTTGCTAAGGATGAAGGCTGGTGGGTTTTGGCTGGTGGAAAATTATCAGATTTTAAGTCCTAAGTAGATAACATAGTTAATTTACGGAAATCCTGAAAGGCAAAATAAAACATGAAGGTGACATTATGCAACTCATAGAAATGTGTTTATGTTAGCAGTCATCTACAGGTCCTTCTCAAAATATTAGCATATTGTGATAAAGTTAATTATTTTCCATAATGTCATGATGAAAATTTAACATTGATATATTTTAGATTCATTGCATACTAACTGAAATATTTCAGGTCTTTTATTGTCTTAATACGGATGATTTTGGCATACAGCTCATGAAAACCCAAAATTCCTATCTCACAAAATTAGCATATTTCATCCGACCAATAAAAGAAAAGTGTTTTTAATACAAAAAACGTCGACCTTCAAATAATCATGTACAGTTATGCACTCAATACTTGGTCGGGAATCCTTTTGCAGAAATAACTGCTTCAATGCGGCGTGGCATGGAGGCAATCAGCCTGTGGCACTGCTGAAGTCTTATGGAGGCCCAGGATGCTTCGATAGCGGCCTTTAGCTCATCCAGAGTGTTGGGTCTTGAGTCTCTCAACGTTCTCTTCACAATATCCCACAGATTCTCTATGGGGTTCAGGTCAGGAGAGTTGGCAGGCCAATTGAGCACAGTGATACCATGGTCAGTAAACCATTTACCAGTGGTTTTGGCACTGTGAGCAGGTGCCAGGTCGTGCTGAAAAATGAAATCTTCATCTCCATAAAGCTTTTCAGCAGATGGAAGCATGAAGTGCTCCAAAATCTCCTGATAGCTAGCTGCATTGACCCTGCCCTTGATAAAACACAGTGGACCAACACCAGCAGCTGACACGGCACCCCAGACCATCACTGACTGTGGGTACTTGACACTGGACTTCTGGCATTTTGGCATTTCCTTCTCCCCAGTCTTCCTCCAGACTCTGGCACCTTGATTTCCGAATAACATGCAGAATTTGCTTTCATCCGAAAAAAGTACTTTGGACCACTGAGCAACAGTCCAGTGCTGCTTCTCTGTAGCCCAGGTCAGGTGCTTCTGCCGCTGTTTCTGGTTCAAAGGTGGCTTGACCTGGGGAATGCGGCACCTGTAGCCCATTTCCTGCACACGCCTGTGCACGGTGGCTCTGGATGTTTCTTCTCCAGACTCAGTCCACTGCTTCCGCAGGTCCCCCAAGGTCTGGAATTGGCCCTTCTCCACAATCTTCCTCAGGGTCCGGTCACCTCTTCTCGTTGTGCAGCGTTTTCTGCCACACTTTTTCCTTCCCACAGACTTCCCACTGAGGTGCCTTGATACAGCACTCTGGGAACAGCCTATTCGTTCAGAAATTTCTTTCTGTGTCTTACCCTCTTGCTTGAGGGTGCCAATAGTGGCCTTCTGGACAGCAGTCAGGTCGGCAGTCTTACCCATGATTGGGGTTTTGAGTGATGAACCAGGCTGGGAGTTTTAAAGGCCTCAGGAATCTTTTGCAGGTGTTTAGAGTTAACTCGTTGATTCAGATGATTAGGTTCATAGCTCGTTTAGAGACCCTTTTAATGATATGCTAATTTTGTGAAATAGGAATTTTGGGTTTTCATGAGCTGTATGCCAAAATCATCTGTATTAAGACAATAAAAGTCCTGAAATATTTCAGTTAGTGTGCAATGAATCTAAAATATATGAATGTTAAATTTTCATCATGACATTATGGAAAATAATGAACTTTATCACAATATGCTAATATTTTGAGAAGGACCTGTATATGTGTATTACTGGAGGAATTTAGTAAACCAAAAAAATAAAATAATTAAAGGGTTTGTAATTAATGAAGCTCAATAAGCGGCATTTTTATCAAATAGCAATAATTGACACAAAAAGCAGAGTTTTTCAATTCAATTCAAATACATTTTGGTTGATCACTCAATTAATAAATAGACATCTACATGAACTTAAACAGTATTTTGTTTCACTGATGTTTTAGGACAAACTCCCCCAAAATGTTTAATAATATGTATGAAAAACACAAAAAACAGGAAACCTTTGCTCTAAATTTGAAAATGAGTCCTTAAAAATATTTTATATGCCTTTCAGGACTTTCATACCTTTTTCATACCTTTACAGTCAAGCTAGCACGACAAATCTTTAAAAATGGTTTGATGATGTTTCTGAACAACACCACCTGGCAAGCCATTATTAGTAGATCTAGGCTGGACCCAGCTGCATTAAATAATCCCTGGTTTGGTCATTATCTTTACATCTGAATTGAAATTGATATAATTTCACCTAATTTTTGTGGGATGGGTTTTGTTTTGCAGTTCTTAATCCCTTTGATTGCTGATAAATGTGAGTTCAGTGATGCTTAATCTTGTATTTTATGTTGTTTTTTTTCCTACATCAGATGGACAAAACATGCAGGGGTAGTCAGGGGTTTTAAATCACATAACAAAATGCAGTTAATGTAGGTGAAGATGATAACATTTAAAACCTAAACTGCATCAAATTCTGTTTAACTCTGAAGTAAGAATGATGGCCAATAACCACCTGGTAGCCTGGGCTTTTCTGTGTTTACAATGTTTCAGGGCATGGATTATTTATATTGAATTATATGATAATACAGGAAGCCAGAGGCTCAGCCCCATTACACAGCAATGCTCAGTTCTTCCATTCAGGAGGCTGAGTTCCGCTGAAACATATCTACAATCTAAGCAACAATATGGACACAAAATATAAAACTAAACTGTCATGACTTTTCTGGATTCTCCCACATAACAATGTTGAAAATATTCCCTTTCTTGGAAACTAAAGCTGCATTGATGTATGTCTTTAACCACTTAGCAAGAATGTAACAAACTTAAAGTTAAAAGGATTTTTTGAAGCTAGATTAAGTGAAGGTATCAGTAATAGTTTCATTATCTCTAATTAAAGATGTTGAATCACGGTGAGCTTGTGGAAATCCTCAGAATGGTGGAAGGCTAACTGCTAGCAAGATGTGGGGGCTTTAGGCTGATTTTAGCCATTTACAAACAGCTCAAACTGAAAATGCTTAAATCTGTGGGACACAAAGCAGTATTCGTGGAAACTAAACATCTACATTTTCACAAGAGGCAAACACCATCCATGTTACTAAGTCATGATAGCTGATGCTGCTGGTTGCATTAATCTGCCTCATCAGCTCCAAGTCTGCTTTATTTGGCATTCAGAGTCAAATGTTAAGCGTTTGTTGTTAATTCTCTTGGTCCTAACAGCATATGGAAAACTAGATTTTATATAAAAAAGGTAGATGGAGTGGGTTTAAATCTCTGCTAAAATGCTAGGTTTGTGTTACAATAATTTTGAGACCATGGTAAATGATTTCTGAGCTTTTTCTACCTTTTATATGACATATAACCTGTATAATTTAACTAGAAAATAAGCATAAATATTTAGCAAATCTAAAGCTGCTGCTGTAACTGTATTGAAAGTATGCCATATATAAATTATGGCACATCAAAGACAGTCACAAAAAGTGCAGAAAATAGGCCTATATAACAGTGAAAGACTGCAGTCATGAAGGCTGCCAAAGAGCTTGAATATAACTGTGAAGGAGCTGCATGAGTTTCTGGTTATTATTGGTTGTGTTCTTATGTGACAACAATCTCCTTTATTCTCCATACAGCTGGACAAAAGGCTGATTTTTTACAAGGAAAACATCAAGGCATCAAAATGGTCCATTTGGCCAAAATTTCCAAGCAGAGACAGCACTGCAAGTCGCTAAAAGAACACTATCCACAATGAAATATGGTGGTGGCAGCATCATGCTTTGGGATTACTTTTCTTTAAACGTAACAACGTGGACTAAATTACAAACAGTTCTAAATACCAGTCAGCTTTGACCCAAAATCTTCAAGGGTCTTCTAAAAAACTGAAGATGAAAAGATATTTCATTTTTCAGCATCACTGTGAATCCAAGCAATAAAACAATGGCAGCATCTGCAGAACATTAGAGTTCTGAAATGTCCCAGCCAATGGCCTAAATCTGATAGAACATCTTTGGGGTCACTTGAAGAGGGCTGTGAACAAGGGATGTTCTCACAGTCTTATAGATTTCAAGAACGTTTGCAAGGTAGAGTGGACAAATATTTCCCAATCATGATGTGAGATCCTGTAGCACTCCTGATAATGATGACTGAATGCTCAAATTGAATCAATAAGTGCTTCAGCAAAATATTAGTTAAAGGGTGTGCACACCTATGCAACAAAATACCTGAAGTTTTTAGTTTTTGTTTTTCTCTGTGTAACAGTGTTATTCATTTTTCATTTAAATTGCACAAGTTACACACGATATTAAGGCAGAAAAAACCTTTTAAAGGATTTTTTAGCTCACAAACATCTTGCATTTCAACAAAGGTGTTTGAACGTTTTATATCCACTTAAGCAGGAAGAAAACCACTAAATAAGAACTGGATTCAAGCTCTCAATGTCATCATACCATCTTTTACAACATAGGTCTAAATGTGACCAATCAACAGTCATGCCACTGCATCTCTAGAGCTGAGAAGTGTTTCATTCTGGAGTTTTGAGAAAAAAGGTGGTGTGATGCTTATAGATAACGTTCTGGTGGGAAACCTTGGGTCCAGTCACTCATGAGAATGCTACTTTGACACTTACCTCCCATATCTAAACATTGCACCTAATCTACACCTCTCCTTGGAAACAGTATTCCCTGAGCAGCTGTCTCCTTCAGCAAGACACTGCACCATGCTACACTGCACCAACCCTAAAGATTAGGGTCATGGAAAGAATGCCTTCCAACCAGAAGAGCTGAAGCGCATTACCAAAGAAAAATCATCAAAATGCCAGTGGAAACAAGCAAATAACAGGCAATTATGCGAAGTGTGTTTTTGCTGTAATGCCAACAATGAGTTTGTCATTGATTAAGAAATTTAAAAATAATTTTCGACTTGCCATTTTGAAATAAGAATAAAAGACAAAGATATGTACTTCCTCAATGATTGGTACTCCTTTTATATTATTTAATATTCTCTCTGATTTTTTAATCAGAAACAATCTTTTTTGTTTAATCAGTAAAATATAAAACTAAATCTGCATGGGGTATGAATAACTTTGGGCTTCAGACTATAATGCAACAAAACTGTCAGACTGAATTCTTACCAAAGGTATCTTTTGACACATTTTGAGGTGTGGGTGTGATTCACAAGTATAAAAAAGCTGTTTTTTTGTTTGTTTTCTTTTAGTTTCACTATTTTCTACTGATGACAAGCCAGTACTACAGACTGGCCCTACCCATGCTTTCCTCACAGCTATGCTGAATGATTTTGTAATGCAATGGTAGCCAGAGGATGTGGATTTTTGCTCCATTGTTACGCCTCAGTCATTGATTGATACAGCTATTGCATCAAAATGTTGTTACAATCATCTGTTGATACCATCTGAATGACATCATTATGATTTTATCTAACTTACACTATCTAAAGATGCATGTTTAGAGACACATGTCTCGCACTGCCTGGCATAACATCGGTTAGAGAATTTAACTCTGGGTTTGCCATCCCCTGAATTCCTTCGATGTGACATTTAGAGCGGAATACCAATTAAATGTCTATGAAGTATGAGGAAGCTTTTCCGCTTTCTATAAGACTGAAAGCTCAGAGTAAATTTATAGTGTAAAGATGAGTGAAGAAAGTGAAGAAGAAAGGTAGAATAAGATTTATTGTTCACCAATGTTTTTACATCTGCCAAGAAATAATACAGCCACCGAGGTGGTAGAGAAGAAACTAACCTAAAGGACATGTGCTGACCAGAGATGCACCTGGATCTACAATTTGTGAAGGAGCATGAGCTCAACACAGCTGATTAATGCTGGAGGATAAGATCGTCGAGGCGTAGGAGGGAGAAGGCAGCACAAATAAAAAGTCATCCTCTCTTTATTTAACTGTGCGTTGCTTAAGCTGCTCTGTGGGGAGTCCCTGACTTTGACAGTGACACACATTAAATGGGATCTTGAAAGGAGTTCCAAGAAGAGAGCGGAGAGCGTCTTTGCCACGCTTACAGAAATCAAAAGGCTCAGACCAGCTTTCCCCAGCGAGGAAAATGGAATATGGAATATCACCCTCTGAATGTGGCAGCTGAAATTAAAATGGCGGAGACGTCAACAGGTAGCTCTATTCCCGAATTAGACATAAGACTGCATGCTCTTCTTGTCTTCACTCGCCATTGTAATCTCTGCTCTTGTTTCCATTTCTCCTTAATTCTGTCAACAGCTTTTTGCTTCCTTTGACTGAGTGTAAGTCTTACTGTGCTCACATCCAAATATCTCACCTTTCAAACGCTTGGAGATAAGCCCGTTAGCTTCATCGTGTAGTTGGAAAAAAATGTCTTAATTCAGTTGCTTAACAACTTGAAGTAATAGTTATGCAATAATGTAAAATATTATCTGTTCAGACTTTGAAAATTCAAGCAGATTCCCTTATTTTGGGACTAAAATTGCCCAAAACCCCTGAAAGTGTAGCCAAAAACACATGAAGAACAGTCTCGATCTGGACCAAAGGGTTGAAGCTAGGGTTACTCCTGAAATCTCATAACTGGTCTATTACTGTTACAAATGAGTTCAAATTAATTTAATAACCCATTTCAGGAAAATTTAAGTTTCATTAAGTTAATCTTGATCAACAACAAAAAGCCAATATAGCTGACAGCTAATTTATGTTCAGTGGCTTCAGTCCTGAAATTGCTGGGTGCCATTTCCAACTCATTTGAAAAAGACATTTCCTTGTGCCTTTTTCTTGGACCTTAATGTTGCCAAACAGCTGCCACCCTCAGCTCAAAAGTAGGAAGTAAATCTTGTTTTGTCACGTTTTTTCAGGTATGGAGAGACTGTGAGTTTGCGTCTATTATGGCTGCTCACGCGTAAGGCAATTGACTGGAATGTGGAAATGCATTCAGACCGCACGTTTCTGTGTCAACTGCCAGTAAAAAAGGCAGTGAATACAGGACAACAAGGGATCATAATCACACACATCTACTGACATTAATCTCCATGAGGGACACAGTTGATATGTTTCTGGGCCCAGGTACACACCGTCTGTCTTGCAGAAAGAACCACACTGGTTCTTGTTTGACCTGTGACCTATACATACGTTCTACTAAAGGCTGTATCAAACAATGAAGATAATTAAACCCAGTATAAGTACAGCATTCAAAATCAATCAATGCAAACAGTAAATTACCACAGGAGAAAGTTTTAAAGTCAGTAAAGTCAGTAAAACTTGAGAATGTTGATCAAATTTTATAATGTCATTTTTTTGACATCCTTGCATGATTCCCCAAAACAAAAGAAGTGCATTTCTCTGTAGGTTCTGAAAGAATAAAGTAAACCTAAAAGGTTTCCAATGACAAATACACCTTTTAATCGCCATTGCTGGCAAAGTGGTGACATATTCAACAGCTGTTCTGGTCCTATACACTCAGAATCAGCTTTATTTTAATCTTGCTAGAGAGAAGGATTTTACAGCATTGGAGATGTGCTCAGTAGTGCCGCCAAATCATTCTGACCAGACAAAGTAAAAGTTCTCCTATAAGCTACAACAGTTTTCAAGGTGACTCTCATGAGACCTGTTGTCCCAGACATAATCTTAACAGTGTGGCACACAAATTATCTCACACAGCTGCAAGCAGAAGGCTGAGAAACCATTACTCTAAGACTAAATAAGAGAGGAATGGAACAACACTGAGGGGTTCTAATACTTTTGTCAGTTCCTGTAGAGAATCAAGGAGCAAATCAAGCAAGGCACAAAAATTTCCATAACAGAATATTTTAGCTGATAATCAGTGACTTTGTGTGTTATAGGTTTCCACGCAGAAATAGATTTTTCCAGTAATGTAAGGTTAAAAGGCAGTTGAAATCTATGGTGGCTGGGAGGTGCACACCAACATTACAAAATCTGAAAGAATTTACAAAGCTTGAGACAAATTCACATTTGAGAAAACAATTTAACAAGATGTGAGACAACTTTACAAGTCCCAAAACACTTTTACAAATGACAAAATCTGATGGAAAGGGAATGTAGCAACTCAGAGGCTGACCCAGGAGTGATAACAGATGGATAGCAATTGAGAGCCGTTTTGCCTGTTTTGTGGCACACATATGAGTAACTCGGTTTTGTTTTTTGTGTGGTCAGTCCTTAGAATCTCAGTCAAGTCAGCAATCACACGGTTTTGTTGTGCACAAAAACATTCAATCCAAAATTCAAAAATACTTTATTAATCCCAAAGGGAAATTAAATGTTGTTGTAGCTCATAAAGTAACAGAGCTACTCCAACCTGCTGCCACCTTGAGCGGCGCAATTCTAGAATTCTAGAATTACGGCGGTAATTCTAGAATTCTTATGAGATCTTAGAGATCTTAGTAAAGGCAATATTTTTGAAATTAACTGACTTAAGGTGGTTGATGTCATTGTTGCCGTTATTTACATTAGATATTCCACCTGAGAATATGTAGATATGACATTTTTGTTTTTTGTCACTGTTTTATGTGGTCATTTGTGTGTTCATTATTTGTAAATATCCAAACGCAAACGTCACTGGATTGCTGTACATCTGGGATCCCCATGAGCGCTCCTGTTACCACTTCCGGGTCAGCGTCGGGGTTGGTACATTCCCTTTTCGTTAGATTATGTCATTTGTAAAAGTGTTTCATGTGTTGTTAAGGTTTTTTTCTGAAAGTTTTAATTGTTTTCTGAAATGTTAATTTGTTTTCTTAAATTTTTTCTCAATTGTGAAGAGTCCAGAAAAACACAAATTTTCCCAAATCTAAAGCAAAAATTATGAAGCAAAAAGCAGTAAAAATATGCAATAACCTCTACAAACCAAAATAAGTTAAAAGACATCCACCAGCATCAAACTGAGAACCGAGAGACAGAAAGCTACTTCTGAGAAACTATTCATATCAACTGAGCGTTATCTCAATCTGTCTTTCTATATGCGATTGTGTTGAACCAGTTTGTCAGGTGTTTTTTATTGCTTCTGGGGATTTAATCAAGAGGATCAAAGCAGCACAGGATGTGTCTTCCATAGCAGGTACAGCATGCCACACACTCAGGGAAAAGTATTTCCATGATGTGCACTGATATCAAATCTGGCACACTATAGCACTGGGAAGGCTGAAGATATGGTGGAAAAGTCTGCAAAATGCTTGACTAGTTATTATTCAGCATGAAGAGCAACCAGTGTACCAAAAAACAGGTAAAGAGAAAAAAAAACCGCTTACACGCACAGCATTATTTTGTACGCATGTGCAATAAGCAAGAATGCTTGAAGCTGACTAAGATAAAGTCAGCATGGAAATAATGTCACTGTAAAAGCTTACCTTAGGAACTTCCACACATGACCACACAAACACCAGCAGACACTGCAAACTACATCAGACGACTTTACTTTCATCCTCTCTCACATGATTTTGAAGCACCCAGCCTTGTTGTTTTGTAGATGACTAATCTCCTATCTCTGCTGTCCTCCTACCTGGTTTTAGTTTGTCCGGACGTCCCAGTAGACGAAAGCTGGTAGGTTTTTCCCGGTTGCGGCTCAGGGTCAGTGATGGAGAATCCTCTTTCGTTAACACATTCTTCTTTCTTTTCTTCTGGATGCTGTTCCCCATATTGGGGTCGTCCTGAAGCCTATCGTCTAAAGTAGATCTAGCATCTTGACTCCTTGTAACTTTTCATCCGTACACCTTCTCTCCAGCATGAGTCGAGGTCAGCAAGGCGCTCCTGGATCCCAGTGGTCAAATCATTCCTGATGATTCCACCCATATAAAAACACTGGGATGTTCACTATTTGTGCTAAAGACCTACTGACTCCATTCCTACTACACAAGCAGGCTCCAGCTCTTATTAAATATGCAAATCCAGCAAGAAAGGCAAAAAGAAAAAAATACAAAAACATTAAAATCAGTCAAGCGTCTTCAAGCTGACACCCTGCTGCTCATGTGCATCCAGTCGCTGAAGGAATGGATACATTCAACGCTAAGAAGTGCAAATGTGTGCACGCATGTGTGTGTGTGTGCCCCTCCCACCCTCTGCCTCTGCACTCGCTGTGCTCTCAAACCGCGCCTTCACACGGCTGAGCATTCTCACACTGAGTTCCATCATAAGGATCATTTAATAATTCACACAGCTTTCTCTCACATCTCATCTACCGTTCCCCTGTTGCAAGAGGTGATCGGATGTTTGTGCTACAAACTATGACAAACACAAATGATAGGTCGTGTCCACATAACTAGGAGAAAACCCAGATTCCTTAATGTCTCATACACAAGCCCATACAGAGAAGGTCACCGATGGGAGGAGGGCAGCACATCAAAGGTGTTTGTCTGTTGGAAAAGGCTTAATAATTCTCTATGATTTTCTTGAAAAAGAAAACATCTGAACATGTTCATGCAGTCACTGGTTGACAGAAACAGCAGAAACTAGGCCAGAGAACCAGTCCCAATGATCAAAGCTGGCTTTGAAATGAGAGTATTCCAGCTATGCTTGAAGGAAATACAGATGCTGACCCAGATTGTTCATACAAAAAAGATAATGGATAATAATTTTAGAGCCACATCAGTGTTTTGTCCTTTAAAGTCATGCATCTTCTGTACTTTGCAAAAATGTCATAGACCAATACCATGTAGTTCACAGCTGTAAAGTGAAAAGAAAATGATGCATGGTTTTTACAAATAAAACTCTGGAAACAGTGCCCTGCATTAATATTCAACTCTGTCGAGCCATATTTCATTGCTGCAAGCCTTTAGGAGATGTATCTACCAGCTTTTTCCATCTAGAGACCGAAATGTTTGCCCATTCTCCTTTGCAAAATAGCCCAAGCTCAGTCGCATTGGTGGAGAGCATCCGTGAACATCAGTCCTGCCACAGCTTTGCAGTTGGATTTAGGTTTAGACCTTTTCTCCATCCATTTTTCCTTTAACTCTGACCAGCTTCACTGTCCTTGCTGAAGCAAAGCATCCCACAGCATGATGCTGCCACCACTAGGTTTCAACCCGGGGATGGCGTGTTCAGGGTGATTTCTGCCACACATTTCTGCCTGAAAATGTTTAATTGTGGTCTTATCTGACCACAGCACCTTTGTTCTACATCTTTGCTATGTTACCTACATGACTTGTGGAAATCTTTACACAGGACTTCTTACGGCTTTCTTTGAACAATGACTTTCTTCTTGCCACTCCTCTTGAATTGTCAAGTGCCAGACTATTCACTGTCCAGTCAACAGAGAGAAAGAAAGTAATTGCACTGGATTTCATTTAGAACTGCTAGTTCACAGTTGTTAGCACTGTTGACTTGCAGTAAGAAGCCCTTGGGTTCAAATCCCAGCTAGGGGCATTTCAGCATGTTCTTTAGTTACTCCTACTTCCTCCCCCATTCCAAAAACGTGCTTGGTTAGGTTAAGTGGGCACTTTCATTTCCCCTCAAGAGACAATGTGGGCATGGTTGTTTGTCCTGGGAGCCTCTGTGTTGCCCTATGATGGACATTAGAGTAAAGGGGGCTGAATACATCTATATGCCATATTTTTGAGATTTCTATTTGTAAGATTATTTCATTCCACTTCAGAAGTATGCATTTCTTTGCTTTGGTCTATCAAAAAAATCCCAGTAAAATGCATTGAGGTTAGTGACATAATGTCAAAAAGGTTCAATTGAAAGAGGCACTGTGAAGGCAATTATAGCAGTCCCTAAAATCTCTGATATTTACAACCTTCGCTGTCACTCAGTTGCCATGACAGAGACTAAAGTACACCCTTCAATCAAACTTTTTGACAGGTGACCTTTGACCTTAAGGGGGATCATGTGTTTAAGGGTGTTACGGGGAAGGGCTTAAATGAGCCAATGAAAACACAGGGGGTGTGTCTAAGGGTGTTACTGCGTGTTACTCACGCAGTTGGATCGATGTCATGTCAGCGTTTTTTTCACTGACATGACATCGATCCAACTGCGTGAGTTGTGGAAAAGGTCGGAAAGACGCTGTCCAATTTAACTCATCTTCCCTGTCCAAGCTTCAAACGGCAGAGCCAGCATTGTCTTGAATACGCCACAGTCCTGATTGAAAGCCTCCAACACAAACAGATTTGAGGGGGTTGTCCGGTTGTTCCTGCGTCTGCTTGCCCGAAAAGACCAGCGGCCATTTGCTGTGGTTTTTGACCCCCACACTGCGCTAAAGAGAGGTTCTCTCTCAGATATTTCAACATCGGATGGTATATGAAACATTCTCGCCCATTTTGCAGGTCGAGGAGACAGTTCATTTTCTTCTTCTTCTTCTTCCTCCCTCTGCTGCATTGAGACTGTTTCAGGGCTATCATTAAGGTGCGGGATTGCAAGCCTTAACACAGCCCAGTCGCTGTGGGTGAGAGTACACAGAGCCAGTGATCCATTAAATACCTCGTCTTGATCCAATTGATACAGGCAAAGCTCTCCTATTTCATACATGAAAATATAACCCCAGCTACCAACCAGGCCATATGGCTCCAAAGACCATTCTTCCTGCAGAGTGTTGAACGGGGGTCTTTGTACCCTGCAGATGTAGTATGTTGATTTCTTAGGAGCATTCAATTCACGGGATGAATGCTGGTAGATGGTCACTGGGGTTTCGCACAGAACTGACATACCTCTTGGCCGACCCGAGGTCTGATTTTCAACCGTGGTTGTTGAAGTTGATGTTGGATCCTCATCATCGGTAGAGTATGTTATGACGGGAATTCCGATAGGTATCTCAGATGAGGAAGTAGATGATATAGATGATGCAGTTGCTTGTTCATCATCATCTTGGCACGCGTTGCGTTTCTCCTCCGCTTGACGATAAACTCTCTTAACTCTAGCCATTGCTAAACGGGTGTTCTTTTCCAACTAATGCTGCATGTAAAGTGCAGAGTTTTATCCATGTATTTAAAGTAAACACTAAAGCACGCCCCATTGTTTTCATTGGGTTATTCAAGGTTTAACGAGGCTTACAAACACGCCCCTCTATTTTTAATTGGTGCTGATGCCATACAGTTTCTGATAATACCATATTTGTCTTGTTCTATTTATAACAAACACACCCCTGTGTTTTAATTGGTTCATTTAAGGCTTTCCCCGTAACACCCTTAAACGCACCCCCTGTGTTTTCATTGGCTCATTTAAGCCCTTCCCCGTAACACCCTTAAACACACCCCCTGTGTTTTCATTGGCTCATTTAAGGTATCGCCCCTAATGACGACAACCAATCAGCATCCACGGTTACGCCCCTCGGACACACCCCTGTTGACCCCGTGACCTCCCCGCCCCCATGGCGCCATGACCCCCCTTAAGGTCAAAAGTCACCTGTCAAAAAGTTTGATTGAAGGGTGTACTTTAGTCTCTCATGACCCTAATTCTAGAGTATCCTAATCAATACAAGTCTTCCAGAATGACAGCAGAGAGAGACATGAAGAAGGGCGACGATGATATAAATACCATCAGGATGGGAGATGCTGCTAACCTCATGTGAAACAAAGAATCTTCATAGGAACAGAATAGAAAAAGAGGCGGGGAGAGAAAATGAAGCCACACACTCATTACATTGGTCACCATGTTCAGGTTTCCTCTCAGTCCTCTCTGATGTGTTGAGAACAGCTAGAGGAGATGAAAAGCTTCCAATAAAAAGCTGATTTGCTGTCATGGTGTGTGTGTGTGTGTGTGTGTGTGTGTGTGTGTGTGTGTGTGTGTGGTTGTGTGTGTGTGGGGGGGGATGTGTCGATTGAAATCTGAAGAGCAGGAAGAGTTACTGGGAATTTTTCTGATGATGAGATATGATTGCTTAGTGGGTTAGAGGAATGTAGCTGTAGGACATTACTCAGTGTTGGTATCAAAATGTAAAATGATCTGCTCTAATGCGGCCTCTTAATGCAGCTCCAGTGGAACCGCACCCAGTACATTTGTGCTTTTAGAGTCCTCCGACCTCGCTGAAAATGTGCACTTAGAGTGCTCACCACCCTGAACTGCAAAACATCATCCAAACATGCCCTAGATCAATTTAAATGGGAAAGTGATCAAAGTCTGGGACAGATGTCAGGATTCGACAGGTGTGAGAAACTCAAAATTTAACCACAGTGTATGTGTGTGTGTGTGTGTGTGTGTGTTGTTTGTGGACACATTAAAGGACTCTAAAGGTGCAGAGACACGTTGCTGTCAGGACAAGTGGTTGTCAGGGTTACTATTAGAAGAGTGAAAAGACGTGAATACTGCTTTATATATTTCTGTTTATAGCTGCTTTTCTCTGTTTCTGTGTCTTTCCAATAGGGTTGATGTAAACACAGCAAAGGAAGATTTGTTTAAAGAACAAGTATCTATCTTACTATATATCGTTTTTTTTTTTCTTGAAACATATGACCTTGGTATATGTCTACAAGAAAATCCTCAATGCCAACAAGTTAACTCAGTACTCCCATCTAGTGGCAACACATTGCTATCACCAAGAAAACCCAAGGGATGAACAGTTCAGATTACTGTTAAACCAGAAAAGGCTTGGAATATTTTGCTTTGGTAACATACATCTAAAAAAATTTGAACATCAAGTAAAACTCTTATACTATATAGATTCATTACACATAGAGTACAATATTTAACGCCTTTATTTTGATGATTATGGCTTACAGATAATGAAAACCCAAAATTACGTCTCTCAGACAATTAGAATATTGTCAGTCATCAGTCGGTCATTTTCTATACCACTTCTTCCATAGTGGGTCACGGGGAAGCTGGTGCCTATCTCCAGCAGTCTCCCAGTGATGGGCGAGAGGCGGGGTACACCCTGGACAGGTCGCCAGTCCATCGCAGGTATACACAAACAACCATACACACACTCATTCACAGACCTAAGGGCAATTTAGAGAGACCAGTTAACCTAACAGGCATGTCTTTGGACTGTGGGAGGAAGCCAGAGTACCCAGTGAGAACCCACACATGCACGGGGAGAACATGCAAACTCCATGCAGAAACCCAGGACCCTCTTGCTGCAAGGCAACAGTGCTACCAACTGTGCCACCGTGCAGCCCTATCAGTCTGGTTCAGTTGGCTACACAATCATAGGGTAGACTGTTTAATAAAGACAACCTGAAGGTCTGCTTCCTGATAAGTATGTTTTTTTTTTCCACAGTGAACTCTGCAGTACATTAAAAAAACACATTCTGTATAATGGCAATGTCAAACAGAGGAAGTAAATCCAATAAAGGTTTAAATTACACACATCTCAGGCTGCATCAGCTCATAGTGTATTAGATAAAACTGACAGAGGGATCTCCACCTGCTACCAAATTAACTAAAATCGGCAACAGAACTCACATCTGGGAATCAGGAGGAACATCCCTGTTCACTGCATCGAACAATTTCTCACTTTGTTTTAATGGGAACTTCTTAGCAATAAAACATGTTTTTTTCGGACTGGACAACATTGGCTCGGTTTTGTCTAACTGTAAAAATACTTTTTTGCAAAATCTTACTTCCAAGATTACAAAATATTATTGCCTTCCTGTAAAAACTAGTTTTCCTTCAATTTCAGATGATATACAAAAGCATAACAGCAGTGGGAGTATTCCTGTTGTCTTACATTCATTAGTAAAACTACTTCTGATACAGAATCCTGGAAGTTTTTTTTATAGATAGTATAGAGCTAATATACACCCATATTTTTGGTATTTCACTGGAAAGTAAGTTTGAGTGTTATTGCATTATTTTGTTACTTCTTAGGTGCATGCCTAACTTCTATTACACACCCGCAGCCTCTAAAGCAGCAGTGCAAGTCTTTGGGTTGTGTCTGGGTTTACTGTCTAAGCTGGGCACGAACATGAAGATGTGAATATAAGGGATCACTTAATCCCCTCGACATACTGCAGCATAAACAAGTGACTGGCGCCTGTGTTGACAAAAATAAGGGTTTTATCGCAGTAAAGTATTTTCAGTAAACCTCAAGGAGATGAAATCCGAAAGCATTCACAAGAAGGGTATTCTCCAGCAGCAAAGATAATGATTCCCACTTTAAAGCTTTTGCAAGCATGCCATTAATCCACACCTTCCTTGGTGTGAGCTCACGTGTGCTTCACACACAAATGCATTGCCACTACAAGGCCAGCAGGAAGCGAATAAAGGCACAAGCTAAATAACTGCTGCTACGTTTAATGTCAGTTGTAGCTGTTATGAAAATTCTCATAAGGTACCCTTAACTACAAAAGTTAACCATCAGAGTTAGCCTTTGTGAAGACATAAGAGACCCAGAGCAACAGAAGATTAAGAAACACTTCTTGGTGTTTTAACATGCAGAAATCATCAGAGGATTTATGCTTACTGTATTCAAGACTGATTAAATTCCAGGGTTGTTTAGTCATTGTGTAGTCTATCCTTCCCACAAAGAGAAACACGGCGGGATGGAATAAACAGAGTTCAACAGGTGTATCTGTTAATACGTTTTACATAAGAAGAGCAGGGAGGGGAAAATTAACTGTGTATCTCTGTGTAAACAGAAACCCTTTCCCTCAGTTTAGGCGTATTTTTTCCAGCTGCTCTTCCTCCACTTCAAACATCCTGCATGTCATATGAAACAAAACATTTTTACTAACCTTAAAAAGAAAAGGCTGGATGAACTTGGTTAACAATGCCTATGAAAATGCTTTAGTGTGAATAGGATTTGTATCTGTTTCTTTGCTAAAAGTAGAGTAAAATCTACTGAAATGTGCTATGTGGAACTGGCTCGTTATCGGCAGTAAACTGTGAACAGTAACAATATAACCAAAATAGGGCCAAGAAAATGTAAGAGTGTAATGGTGTTACAGTATTTCACAACAAAATGAAGTCTGCTCTGCAAAGTGCTCACTTGCCATCATTATGACTTAATGTGAAGAAGTAGGTGTACGTGGCCCGGACTAGATGGTCAGTCCTTTATAGGTTTGACACTTGAGTCTATGTTTGAGACTCTTATTTTGAAGTATAAAAGGAAGTAGTTCTTGAGTTGCCATGTGTTGTTGACAAATTCGGCAACCAATAGCGCATTATATTTGTACAGTCAGACAGCAGATTCAAATTTTTAACTTCATGCCCCTAAAGTGAGAATTCTGACTGAGAAAGTCTGAAGTCTCAATTCAATTCAATTCAGTTTATTTGAATCGTGCCAATTCACAACACGTCGTTTCAAGGTACTTTACAAAGTTGATTCAATTGAATCATACAGATTCCAGGTCAAGTAGATACATTCCTATTAATCCTTGCAATCAAATAATGCATAAGAATTCAGTTTATTATTCAAATTTGTTAAAAAGCATTTCTATCTAAGGAAACCCAGCAGGTTGAATCGAGTCAGTGACTTGCAGCATTTACTCCTCCTGGATGAACACGTAACGACATGCAACAGTCACATGTATTTTGTCGTTGACTTTGCAGCAATCCCTCATTCTGAGCATGCATGTAGTGACAGTGGAAAGGAAAACTCCCCTTTAACAAGGAGAAACTTCCAGCAGAACCAGGCTCAGTGTGAGTGGCCAGCTGCCATGACCGACTGGGGGTTTGAGAGAACCGAGCTGAGACACAAAAAGAACACAGAAGCATTGATCGAGGAGTACGTTCTGAGTAAAAGTACTCCTGAAATACAGTCCTGAGTATAATATCCAGTATAGATGCCTTGAATATAAAGTGTATTGAAAACCGCAAAAATAAACTTTTAATCAAGATTTCTGACAGTATGTCTTTTTTTTTTCTTCAGTATGTCATTTTTACGATTTTGAATTGCTGCTAGTAGTTTCTACCACAACAAATAGCAAAGCCCACAAGCCTTTTGACTTGAAAAACACTCAACTCGGGTGTGATGTCATTCCTATATTGGAGCTCCAATTTCTGAGGCAAACTCAGCATAAGAATGCTGGCCAGGCTGGCTAATGACACCATTTGAAAAGCATTGCAGAAGCCTGTGTCGTGGTGCGACATTTTGGTCTTTGCTTTTGTGTTTTTGTTTACCTCTTTAGCTAGATGTTTCTTATTTGTGTTTTGTATTCATGTTTGTTGTGGTTTTCTGCTTTGGTTATCTTCTGCCCCCCAGTGTGCTCTCCTCGCTCCTAGTTCCCTTGGCGTCGCTTTCCTGTTTTCTTAGAAGGGTTTCCTTATTATGATTATTATTATTCATCAGAGTTCTCTGGTACTCTCTTATTTATTAGTTTCTTTTTTGTTACTCCTCTCGTCATTTGTTTTCCCCTTTTAGTTATTACTTGGTTTAAGTTCCCTTTTATTCTCCTGTTCTTCTTAGCTTTGTTCCCCTAGTTCATCTTTGTTCTCCAGCCTCTCCTCTATAGGTTAGCTTTAGTTATTCTTTACTTTTATTCCTGACTCTGGTTGATACCTGCCGTGTTTTTGTTACGTTTTTTGTTACTTTTCATTTTATGAATAAACCCAAGACTGCTTAAAATGCTGCTCCCGAGCTCTTGTCTGCGCTTTGGTCCAACCCCAAACCTGAATGTGACAGCCTGACTAACTTTGAAATTTTTGTGTGGCAGCATTTTGAGTACCTGATAGAAAAGAGAAACAGTGACAGAGTAAGAGACAAAAGCTTTATCCACACTGGGAGAATACCACAACTTGCTAACCATTAGCCATTTGCAACGCGAAAGGGTCTTATTCGAAGTTTCCTAATGGTGCTAAACTAGAGTGCCACATCACAGTTTTTTTTATGGAGTACTGATCACATTAGATCAACTCTAGCTCACAATTGAATATTTAGCCAGTGATTTTTTTTTAATTTGCAAAAATCTGGATTATCTGTTGGATTATCTGCAACACCGGAGATTTAAAAAAAAAACTTTTCAAAATGAACATGTTTAGTGAATCCATTTGTGCTGTGTATGTGTGGACAGAATATCCACGGGTTATTAAAAACAATGATGTAACGGCCTGCTAAAAACTACACCAGCAGTGGAGTTGATTTTTGTTTTTTTAACCCACATCTATTTCACTTAGTTATAGGACTCCTTCCACTAAACTTAAAAAAGAAGCCTGATAGGTTATAGGAATGAAAGAAAATAGTAAAAACAGTATCCAAGAAAACAGAAGTTACAGTGATTTCTTTTTGTTGTTGTTCACAATGATGTTGTCCCCACCTACTGGTGTAAAATAAATATTACTTTATAGCATTTTCAATTGAAGTCCATCAGGCAAATTTCATTTAATGGGCATGTAAAAAACAACATTGGCTTCCATCTAGACTATATTAGCGGTAACCAAGACTACATTTTAATAACTTTGGGCTACATTTGGACAGGTTTTATGGACTAGAACAAGACCTAATCAAAATTTGGATTTATTTTTCACAGCTGAATAAAGGCAAGAAAAGAAGCTAACCTTAAAAAGTCATAAAAAGATATGATTGGAGGCTTTAGATGCAGACTGAGAAACAGAAAAATATCTATGTCAATTTAAACAGAGTTTAAAACCTTTATTCTATTTGTGACAACACAAAACGGGAGAATTTCAATTTATGTGGCATTAGGCTACCCTTACAATTATACAAACATCAACATTTTTCAGTACATCGTGACATTAGCTCCGTCATATCCTCACAAGGGCGTATTTTTAATTTACTCCGAACTGATGCACAAACTTGATAGTTTTGTGTTCACCAGGCTTTTAAAGACGATGAATGCTTCACACCTTTACATCACTGTCTTACTTTATTGTTGCCTTGCTTTATTCCTGCCACAGTAACACTTTCCTTGCAATGTCGTTACCTGGGAAACATTTACCTAACGGCTGCAGCTTTAGGCCTGCGGTGATGGATGAGGGTCTGAGGTATCTGCTTACCCAGGTAAAATTACCTCTCTCATCGGCTTGCTGATGTGTGTGTGTGGTGAATAATGGTTGCAGAGGGACGTGGTGGGGTCACATTAAACTTGTATACGCCACACACTTCGGTTGCTGCCCTCAACTTGCTACACTGTATTAAAGCGGCTTTGAGTTGCGGCCTGTAATAGAGCAAAAGCTATATACAATGTTGTCTGTGTAATGAGATGTTTGCAGCTTGGTTGCTCTGCCAGGCCCTGTAATCTGCATTACAGTTTGTGAGACTACACACCCCGTCCGTGTTTTGTGATGTGGCAGCCTCACATATGCATGTAAAGTGCACAGTTTTACAAGGCTGTGACACATGGAGCAGGCTCTACACGTGCAGGAAACAATGTCTGCACACATAGACTCACACATGGAACTCCAAAAATGACCTCACGGTTTAAACAGCACTGTGCAACAAAGCAGTTAGTTGCAGGGCTTCTGTTAGGCCTTATGTTTGGAGGTGATGTAATGAATGTGGGCGCCGCCCTAAGCCCACTGTGTCACTGACACACAAACACCGATGCACCCTCTGATACAGGGTAGCACCCGTTCACACGGCACCGTGGACATCCAGACTCAGACACACAGCTGTAACACATACTGGTAACACATTAATATGAAGTGAAAGCCTACACACCCACAGGGGACTGAACAGAGTACTCTGATATGCAAATGCTTAAAAAGTAATAAGCTCTGATGAATAAGGGAAGAGACTGCAAGACATGTAGACCTGTGTGTTTTTGTTCTGAGAAGTTACTCTAATTAAAAAAAGTATTGAGAGAGCACTTCCCTAAGAGTCCTCTTTAGGCTGAATAGGGCTTTGTGATTCGTTGTAATCTCTCCCCTGCATCGCATAACTCTAGACCCAATCTGGCATCCAGGCTACCGTGCACGCTCACATGAACGCTGACACACTCTGATGCACAGCTCAGAGGAATTCAGCACATAAAAACAGACTTTAACACTAGCGAAGACCTCCAATATATAACTGATGGTCACAGCTGGACTGCAGAATAGCACAGTCTGAGCCAGATATGCATCAGGATGTCCAAGTTGACAGGAGGATTACATTGGCTTTGCAGATATACAATGAGAAAAAAAGAGGCATCTGTGAGGCATCTTATTTGAACAAAATTAAGTGGATTATTTTTAAGTTTATGCTTACGTAACAATATATCAAGAGATGAAATGTCCTTTATGGTCAGGGGCCTCCCTTCTAACTAAACATAGTGGGCACTCATAAGGGAGCCTGAAAAAGTTGACATTTCGAAAGCACAAACTTGACCTGAGAACATACTTCTACAGAAACTCTGTACACGACATTTTGGTGAAAGGGAACTTGCCATTATAGATGGATTCTGACAAAATGGTATCTGTACGTCCCTTTAAAAAAACCATTCAAGATGAGATGCCTTTTTTCTGTCTCCATGTGTTTTGTGAAAGGGCAAATGCGGCAAGGGGAGTAGAGGTCAGCCCACCTCTTTTACACCCCTGACTTGCCAAGCTGAGTAACAACAGCCCCTCATACTGGCACAGGGGCAAGCCTGGTCAAAGGAGTGATCTATTGATGACATATGATTTGTGGGACTAGCCAGCCACAGCATTTGAAAGCATGAATAAGACCCAGAAATCATTTAAGGTGAGACGAGTAAGAAGGTGAGATATATAATTTAAATTTAAAGCATTTTCTGGGCCAAATAGAGGATTACTAATATTTGTCTACCATTATTGTTTTGAAAAACTGCCATGGGAAATCTTTGACACAGATGCATAGTGGTGACGTCAATGTCCTGCTATACCTCCTGTACCTCCCGTACTGCTGGCGTTATTTTTGGAAACTCACATCTGTGCGGTATTTTGCCCTCGCTGCTTGTGATTTATGAAGGGTCAGAGGCAGTTTAGAGTCTTTGTAGTGATGATGTACAATTTCGTGTGACCAGGCCACTCTAAAAAACCGCACAAACTGATGGACTGACATCCCCCTTTTTTCTATTTCTGCTGGAGAGCAGTTCTACGAACTATGGCAAGTCACCCAGCTCCTGAAGACGCAGCAACCCAAGCCAATACTGCGACTAAAAACCAGGGTAGACAGGTTGTCAGTATTAGGTTCTTTTTCTGAAGTGCTGTGTTAGTTTTACACCAGATGTAATGGGACATACACATTCCTAAAAGTTCTACCTCTGTCTCATCAGTCCACATATTTTTTCAAAAGGTCTTGGGGATCATCAAAATGTTTTAATGAAATATTTGTTGCTGTTGTACTTATTTTTGTTTTTGGTTAGAGGTGGGTTTGGCCTTTCCCATGGATGCTTTGGGTTAGATCTTGCTTTTGGGTTATTTAGTGACCACCTGAATGAGTGATTGGAATAATGGTTGGCCACTCCAGGGAAGGATCTTTTGTCAGAGAAGTTCTGTTTAAGCAATTTTTGGAATCTATAAGTCTAGCATTAATCAGGGCTGGGTGTGGCTAGTTAAACTGAACCAGACAAATGTGTCTAATCACATGATTTTATGATTCAACAAGGTGGGCAATTCTTTCACCTAGGGCCACACTGGTTTGGATAGCATTTTACCCAAATAAATGAAAAACTCATGAGTGATTTTTGTTATGTATTCACCTTATCTTTGGTTAATATAAAAATTTGTTTGACGATCAGAAACATTCAAATGTGGACAGAAAGCAAAACCACAAGAAATCTGTAATACATTTTTACGGCATTGGTGATAAGTCAAACCAAAAAGAAGGAGGAAGCAATACAGTTCAGTTCTCTGGGTAAAAGCTCTGCTCGGATGGACAGAAATAAAGTGGATAAATTCTGGGGTTCAACGAGATGAACCAAGTTTTTTAACACATTTCTTTACCACAGTCTGAGAAGAACTGAAGGGAACAAGCTGGAAGTCTTAAATATAATGTGCCCTACCTGACTTTCAAAGATGTAGCATTTGACCTAGCTACGGACCCTTCATTCTGTTGCTCGTCATGCTTCTTAATGTGTTCCCTCCAGGCTTAAACTGGAAAAATCGCTCGCACAAAATGCCAAAAAACATTGGTTCCCACACATTTTTAACATCAGCCTTTGACCACATCCTCTGCTGGGGAATTATTAGCACTATCACTAGTTAATCTTTGGTTTCCAGTGGAGTCATTGCATGTTACCCATCCATTATAGAGCATATTAATGAATCATGAAAGGCCATCATTATAGCTTACTTTGAATTTAGTAAAGAAAGTACTGAAGTGAATCTAAATTCATAACAATAACACTCACTGGCACAAACAGAATGACTAAACAGAAAGGAGTGAGTATAGGGATGGAACAAAAACAGGAAACTGGGACCATGGGTAATCTCTGTGCTGCCGACCAAGCAAACACCCCAATAAACAGAAAAAGGGGATTAGACCCCTGAGTCGCAACAGTGAGTCACTTTTTTCAAAATATAGAACTGCAGACTGATGTCGTGACCAAAAATAAATCCCTCTAAACATTTTATCAACACATTCCTCAGATATCAATCATCACCATGAAGCCTGCTAAAAAAACAAACAAAACAAATCCACAACAAAGTCACCAAAGAAATAAGAAAAGGCTTGAAATGGATGATCCGCAAAAAATGTAATCATTACAGGAGCATCAATGACAAGTTGTGACAGAGCCTCAATTAATGGAGAACACCTTCATTTATTCACCTCCCTTTATCTGCCAACCAGTGTGATAAGATTCAACCCTAACCTTTCCCTTTGTAATGGACCAGTTTAGGAAAGAGATAAATAGCATCTTTTAAAGTAAAATCTGTTCATTGGATCTATTTTTGGCCTCTCATCTATCTAGCTCTATCTAGTTGTGTTAGTCTGACTTCGTCTGATAAGCCATTATTATGAGGTATGAAAAGTGAGTGTTTTAAGCTTAATAACCTGATGAATCTGTTTCAGATTTTATTTTGAAGTAACAAAAGAATTAGTTCATGTGTTGCTCGTTGGGCTGGCAGACACCACTCGCTGAAAAAAATGTATTTGTGAGAGCCGCGAGCATTCTGTGACTAGCTAACCGTTAGCTGCTAATTACGCTAAAGTTAGCATCTGCTTCCGAATTTCCTATCAGTGCTGAACTAAAGGGCTATTTCACAGTTTTTTTTGTTCAGTTAGGGCCAGACGTTATACACTAAAATACACTAATCAGACATTTATGAAACCTTTGTAAAGACAATAAAAAGAGCTTTTTTGTATATTAGGACCACCCTGGAATTAAACCGCATCCATAAATTGGACAACTCTACACTTAGTAGAGATTTATTAAAAAAGAGTTTGCGAGTTGTGAACTTTTACTCTATTTGCAAAAAATAAACAAAAAAAGTATATTCAACTTTTTCCTGAAGTAATGTTAAAATCACACTTCTTCTCATCCATGTGTATCTTCCCATCTTGGGAGCTGGTAGTTACATACCTACATAATAAGATTCAGCTGGAGCAAACGTGATCATAACCATGATCAATGGAGAATAGGCATAATATAATAATAATAAACAGGTAAATCTCAATAACATGTTCCAACCTTTCGAAAATAACAACCTTTGAAAAGCTATTAAACACACTTTTCATGTAGCTAATATTTCTGTATTGAATTCTAATGCTTTCTAATCTTAAATGTCTGTTTCTATTACCTGTAAGCATAAAATCATCATAATTAACAGAAATAAAGGCTTGGAAACATCAGTGTGTGTGTAATTAAACTATATAATGTGTTTCACTTAGTGAATTGAATTACTGAAATAAACTTTTCAATAAGATCACAATTTATTCAGATGCACCTTTAGAGATGTATCATAAAACCAAAAACATCCAACTGATAGACACTAAAGATATATACTGACTACTGAATCGAGGACCTTTTTTTTGTTGGCACTTTTTACATTTACAACATTGTACCCCTAGGAGAAAAGGGTTTGGATCAGTTTTTTACCTTCATGCTGAAAATATGGACTTTATCTTTAGTAATGGAAAGAATTTGTGTCAAATTTGCATTATGTTTGTTAACCAATAGGGGGCTTTCATTACTTAAGTGTTTCAAACATTTACAATTCTTATGAAATTAAAAGACTAAAATGACACTGGAGCAAAAATGAAGTGAATCTCTTGAAAGAGTAAATGCAAACTACAACATGAGAGAACACTAACCCTTTGCAGCCTCTTGGTTGTGAAGTCCCAGTTTATTATTCGCCACCCCAGTGGGAATACGGTCCAGCCCATTGCCGAGGTTCTTCTTCCTCCGACTCTTCCTTAACCAGCCGAAGGCCTGTCCCAGGGAGCTTCCAGACTTCTTCTGTCCACGCTGAACCCTTGCCTCCCTCGCTAAGATCTCAGTGATGTCCCTGGGCACCAGATCACCTGTAGACCTCCTCCGGGACATTGTGAGGTTGGTCCTGGTAGCCGTGGGTAGATATCGCTCCCTTGGACCTGCTTCGGGTCTTCACTTGGAATAATTTGCCGGATCTGAAACCTCCTTGCTCTCCAGGATTTGATGACAGTGTCTGTCCCTCTTTGGCCCCTCTTAGTTTCTATTTTTTCTGACTGTCACCACCTGGGATAACAGTGAGATCAGCATGATGAGATGTGAAAGTTGGCTGGAGATGAAAGCCACTTGGAGAAGTGAGTGAATGAGATGTCGAGAAGGAAAACAAGAAAATAGCCCAGGCTAAAAGGATAAAACTAGCTGGCTAACTAGGAGCATGCAGTCATTGTTCAGCTGAAGTTCTCACATCACTCACCCACCCATCATTTTTTTATCTTGTGCAGGCTAAGCAGATCTCTGCAGAGCGTCTGTGTGTGTGCACACATGTGGTTTACATCAGCAGAAAACTGAGCAAGGATGAGTTAAAGAACAGAAAGAAGCTCAGTGCAATTACACTAAGAATAAGAAAAACCTACTTTTAAATATAAACACAAACAGAAAGCATAGGATTAACTGCAGACAGAAGTTTCTTCTATCTATTGTTGCGAACCAAACATTTTGTTTTGCTGTAAGACACTCTGTAAAGACACAGCCTTAAACAACTTACTCAGCGAGTGTGCCGTCCTCTCTGCTGCTCCTCTTTTTTCTTTCAGCTTGAGAACAGCTTTCCAGGGGATATATGAGTGTGGATGTGTGTGTGTGTTTAGCAGAGTGAATGAAGCTCCATGCTCTCTGAACAGCCCGTCCCTCCGTCTGCATGAGAGCCAGCCTCTACTCCACCCTCTTACGTTCCTGTTTGCAGTCAGCCACACAGCTCCACTGCCTGCCTCTCTCCACATTCCAAACATCCTGGCTTTTTAGCAAAGTCCTCTGCTGTGGCTGCAGGGATCATAAGTGATTTTTGTTCTGCACTTTGTATGCTTTTGTGCTCTCGCTTTTTACCTTCTTTCCAGGGACCGGGTGCAGTGTTCCCAGTGTCCCTCTGGAAGGGGAACCTCTGTGTTACTTTCAGTCACAGTGGCTAAGTTTAAAAAACGTATAGCTTGGGTCACAAATGCAAATCAGAGACTGCTTTGTAGATTTTGTTTTGTGGAAAAGAATCTGCAAATGCAAAGCTGAGGCTGTCCCTTGACCCCATGCAGCCAGGTGGAAACCTGACACCCCTTGTTAAAAGTGACACACACACATAATTAGACAGACAGGTAGGGCGAGTCACAAGGGGCCAGTTACCTTTGAGTCTGTTGTGTTTCCTCACACTTGCATTTAACCTAAACTTTACGGCAGAAATCTGACATGACTTTCAGATTGCCCTGTGGTGAGGAACCTCACAGGGGTATAGCTGAGTGGGCGGGCTGGTGAGCAATGGCAGCCAGCAGGGATGAGGTGAGGGTAACTAGTTTGTAGCTGCAGGACATGGCTGGTTAGATAGATAGATAGATAGATAGATAGATAGATAGATAGATAGATAGATAGATAGATAGATAGATAGATAGATAGATAGATAGATAGATAGATAGATAGATAGATAGATAGATAGATAGATAGATAGATAGATAGATAGATAGATAGATAGATAGATAGATAGATAGATAGATAGATAGATAGATAGATAGATAGATAGATAGATAGATAGATAGATAGATAGATAGATAGATAGATAGATAGATAGATAGATAGATAGATAGATAGATAGATAGACCATGTTTCATGATAGAGATGGTGTGTTCAGGGTTCTGTACAGTATGCATTTTTGACCACAGATACCATTTGGCAGTTATGGTCTCCTTTGACTAGAGCACCTTTCTTCCGCATGTTCGCGGTGTCTTCTACATTACTCCTACTTCTGACGACATTTTTTTAACATGGCTTCCTTCTCACCACTCTTTCATAAACATCAGATCAGTGGAGGGCACGATTAGGAGTTGTCCTTTAAACAGATTCTCTTTGCAGCTACTCCAGAGTTACCAAGGGCGTCTTGGCTGCTTATGTGAATAATGCTCTCCTTGTCCAGCCTGCAAGTTTAGGTGGAGGGTTTGTTACGGCAGGTTGCAGTTGTGCTATAACCTTTGCATTTATATGATGATGGATTGAACAGAACTCTGTAAGAAGTTCAAAGCTTAAGATTTTGTTTTATCATGTAACCATGCTTTAAACTGATCCACAACCTTATCCTTGACCTGTCTGCTGTATTTCCTAGTCTTCATGTTTTGTATGTTATTGCTAGGTAAAAGCCAAAAAATTTTTCTCATGCATGGACAATAAAGTATTCAAAAATGTATTCATGATGCTACTGGTTGTCTAACAAACCTCCGAGGCCTTCACAAAACAGCTGGCTCGATACTGAGATTATATTACATAAAGATGGACTCTATTTACTATTTAGGTGAGGGTGATTGATTGCGTGGGACTTTAATCACAGTTAACAGAGTAAAAGGGACTGAACATTTCTCCATAGGACACTTTTCAAAGTTTTATTTATAATACTTTTTGCTAGTCTATCACATAAAACAACAATAAGATATACTGACAATGAAGCTTGTTGTTGTGACAGGACAAAAAGTGGAAAGTTAAAGGGGAAATTAATATTTTTTTCATTTTAAGAACTTTAATTTTTATAATGAACAGAAACAGTTACACAACATATTTTTCATCTTTCTGCCTTTAAACTAGTCAAGAAAAAAATAAACTTTTGTTTTTTTCTGGTTTTGGTCTGAAAGTCCTATTGTATGGGCTGCATGAAGTTGCAGTTGGTTCAAACGTTCTGGGTTTGAATCCCGGCCTTGGGTCATACTGCATGGAGTGTGCATGCATGGGTACTCTCTGGGTACTCCGGCTACCTCCAACAGTCTAAAAACATGACTGTTAGGTTACCTGGTTACTCTAAATTGCCCTTAGGTATGGGTGTGTATGTCTATGTGTTACCCTGTGATGGACCCGTCCAGGGTGTACCCCAGCTCTCACCCAATGACTGCTGGAGAAAGGCACCAGACACCTTTGACCCTGCAAGGATAAGCTGGTGTAGACAATGGATGAACCAAACAATTCAGCTTTCTTGCTTAAGCTGCACTTTTTCAGGCAAATCCTGCTCTTAGTTTGCTCTATGTGCTCAGTTTTTAGCTAGTGTGTCATAATTGTTGTTGATGCTGGACCAAAGGCAGAGTGGCAAAGCAGAGTGGGATCGAAACTCCTTCTTTAATTTAAAGAGTTCACTCACATGAAGGTGAGGTGCAGGATGACAAGATAATCCTGTTTACAGGGTATTTCAAAACAGAACCTAACAGGATCCGATGCACAGACAAAAATCCAAAAGAGACATCGCGACACCGCGGGGACCAATGAACATAAACAGACTTAAATACAGAAGGCGAACAGAAAGAATAGGGCAGATAATCAGGGGGAACAGGACACAGGTATGGACAGACTAGGAGACTGAGAGGCAGGTGAACCAAATTAGAACAGGAACATGAGGAGGGAGACGAGGAACAAACTGTAAACAAACCCAGGGAACCAGAACACAGGGGAGAGAACAGAGACACGAAGGACAGGGCAGGAAATAAACTTCATAACTAAAAACAGGAGGAACAGATCAAAGTAGACAATCATCAAACCCATAAGAACACAGAGCAAAGCAGAACCAAGACAAATCTATAAGAAATGAAAAACGCACCTGAAGCATAGAAGCTAAAGCTACCATAGTCAGAACAAAACAGAAAAACACCTGACTGAAAAAACATGATCCAATCCCAAACCAAAATTCCACATCGTGACATAGTGAGTTGTGGGTCTTCATTTAGCTTCAGAGTCTGCAGATTTCCTGGGCTATTTCTGCCACATTGCCTGAACCCATCACTGTCAGTCCACCTCTAAGGCAAAAGTCCTACAACACATGGCTCTCAAATGGTTCAGGTCATCTTCTCTCAATCTGATATATTTTTCTCTTGGCATTAGTCAGCAAAAGTCTTTGTAATGTCCCGTCAGCAAACAATGAAAAACTGTGAGGAAGATTTGCAGCCAAGAGAGAATGAATACACGCTGTGTCCATTATGTCCCAATTAGATTGGGTGACAGATTGCCATTCTGCTTCCATTTAAAGTAATTAAAACTTAATTAACTTTCCCCATGAATCAGACATGTTTGCTGGTTATGAATGTAAGACGATTAATGATATGTGAGGTCTGACTTTGGCTTTTGGTTCAAGTGTGCATGGAAGAGTGCAGGAGGTAGCGGACTGTGTACTGTAAACTGCTGTGCTGGGAGGGGTTAAAATGAGTCATAGCTCAGTTGACTCTGTTTAACACACTGAAATGTTTAAGATTTCCATGGCAATGGAGAAGAAAACAGCCATCCTCAATGTGTCTGCTAAAGGACTGAGTCCCTGTGGGAATGTTTGTGTGTATGTGTATGTGTGTGTGTGTGTGTGTGTGTGTGTGTGTGTGAGTGTGTGGAGAAAAGCACAAAATCATTAACCCACCAAACACTATGAGCCTACTGGGGTATGTAGCAACAATCCTCCCTTGGATGATCTGTTACTCTTTGCTACAGTCACAGGGGATGCATCTTTACAAGCCTTGTTCTTGCTGATGCAGGATTACAATGTAATAATCATGTGACATAGTGAAACAATAAAGATTCCAGGGTCTTGCAGAATATTCATACCTTTTGAACTTTAACAGGTTCTGTTACGTTACAGCCACAGTATTCAAAGTATTTTCTTTTATTCTAAGTGTTGGACCAACACAGATGTCTGCATAATTGAGTATTGGATGGAAAATGATGCAGAGCTTTTATCTGAAAGGTGTGGCGTGCTGCAGGTCTCTGGGAGAATATCTCTATTAGTGTTGCACGTCAAGACTGACACTTTTGTCCATTTCTCTTTATAAGCTCAGTCAGATTGGATGGAGAGTCTCTATATGTATCAGTTGTAAGATCTTGTCACAGATTGTCAGTTGGATTTAAGTCTGGACTTTGACTAGGCCATTTGACCACATACATACGCTTTGCTTTTAAACCTTTTCATTGCAGCTCTGACTATATGTTTAGGGTTGATGTCTGCTGGAAGGTGTACCGTTGACCAAGTCTCAAAGTCTTTTGCAGCCAGATTTTTTTTTTCCATGATTGCCCTGATTTTGCTCCATCCATCGTCTCATCAACTCTGACCAGCTATCACTGTACTGTTCAAGAAAAGTGTTTCCACAGCATGATGCCTCTGCCACTACCATATTTCACAATGTGGATGGTGTGAGCAGTGTTTTCTACCACACACAGAGTTTTCCATGTTGGTAAAAAAGGTTAATATTGGTCTCATCTGACCAGAGTACCTTGTCCACATGTTTGCTGTTGTCCCCTGCATTGCACACAGCAAACTGCAAGTAGTACTTCTCATTACTGTCTTTCAAACAATTCTTTGTCTCATTCCTAAATAAAGCCCAGGTTCTGAGCTGTGGATTTCTGCATCTTCTCCAAAGTTACTTCTCTATTTAATGTTTTCTTTTACAGTTTAGTTGGACAGCTGTGCCCTGATAAGTTTGCTGCTGTGCCACACTCTTTCCATTTTCGGATGATGTACTGTAAAGTACCCCAGGAGCCTGGGATATTGTTTTATAACCTAACCCATCTCCTTAACATCATTCCTGGTCTTGATGATGCAGTTTGTTCATTACTGTTCCCTAACAAACCTCCGTATTTACAGAGCATTTCTTTCACATTTTTATTAGGATTTTGTGTGATAGACTGACACATTGTAGTTCATAATTATAAAATGAAAGGAAAATGATATAGAGGTATAAATAGTTTTGCAAGGCTCTGTATAAACAAGTATGAGGCAATATTTATGAAATAGGGCCATTAAATATATATTTAAGAACAAAAAACAGACATCAGGGACAGCAACGTCTACAAGCTTTAAAGGCATTTTGGATACTGAGACTGTTCGGTGTCATAAAGGAACTTGATCTGGTTTGACTGACAATTAAAAGAGAGTGATCCAAACTTTCAGTACGGACCTGTGTGTGACCGTGTGTGTTTGATGGGACTGAAAGCAGACTGCAGGCAGGAAATCCATACTGCCAGCTAGGATAAGCCCAGCTCTCTCAGAGCAGTATTATCATTCCTGACCTGCTTTTGTCCTGCGACCGACCATTCTTTCTGCCCCAAATACTGCGCTTTCCTTGAAAAACACACACCACATCTCAACCAAAACACCAGCATATGTTGCAGCTGCACTAATTAAATGTTGACGTTCACGTTTTACCTTCAGGAAAATAATTCTGTATGTTATTTATAACATAGAGCAGCTGAGAGGATGGGAGGGGTGGAAAGGAAGGTAAGAGGGGAAAAAGAAATGAGCGCAGCAGGAGAATTATGGGGTGCAATAATAGTTTAAAAATAAGGAGCGGTTGAAACTCACGCTAAAGTTAGCATCTGCTTCCGAATTTCCTATCAGTGCTGAACTAAAGGGCTATTTCACAGTTTTTTTTGTTCAGTTAGGGCCAGACGTTATACACTAAAATACACTAATAAGACATTTATGAAACCTTTGTAAAGACAATAAAAAGAGCTTTTTTGTATATTAGGACCACCCTGGAATTAAACCGCATCCATAAATTGGACAACTCTACACTTAGTAGAGATTTATTAAAAAAGAGTTTGCGAGTTGTGAACCTTTACTCTATTTGCAAAAAATAAACAAAAAAAGTATATTCAACTTTTTCCTGAAGTAATGTTAAAATCACACTTCTTCTCATCCATGTGTATCTTCCCATCTTGGGAGCTGGTAGTTACATACCTACATAATAAGATTCAGCTGGAGCAAACGTGATCATAACCATGATCAATGGAGAATAGGCATAATATAATAATAATAAACAGGTAAATCTCAATAACATGTTCCAACCTTTCGAAAATAACAACCTTTGAAAAGCTATTAAACACACTTTTCATGTAGCTAATATTTCTGTATTGAATTCTAATGCTTTCTAATCTTAAATGTCTGTTTCTATTACCTGTAAGCATAAAATCATCATAATTAACAGTTTTTGGTGTTTTAAAAAATGAAAGGAAAAGCCGTTTTTTCTTTTTTAGCTGTGTATAGGTAAGGTAGTGTGTTAGGGTTATCGTCTATTTATCGTTATCGAGGAGATCTACTTTTATAAGCACATATGTCAGAAATCAACGGCAGATTGAAAGCTACATTTTCAAGATTCAATCAAACAAGATGAGTGTAACTTTATAGTCCTGCTGCTCTTATAGAACATCAATTTAATTACAACCAGTTTTTAGAACACTTGACAGTAAGTCATAAGGTGACAAATCCATCCTACCAGGATGGAAATGTCATAAAAACTCCACTAATCCAATGTCTGATAAACTGTCAGATGATCAAGACACTCATTGCTTTCCTTAAGAGTGGTCGAATCACAGTGATCACTGTAAAGTAAGTTTTTAATAGGTCAAAAAAGTGTAAAAGGTACGCTCAGGATAACCCTTATACGATCACAGGCCTCCCTCTGGATAATACAGAACAGCTAGAGACTCACATGAAGACAGTTGTCTTAATAATATCTGTTTAAAGCATCAGAAAGAGGTTCTCATGGAGAAGTTAAGCTAAAACAGGGGTTTCCTACTCCAATCCTTGAAAGCTATTATCCTGCAACATATAGATAAATCCCTTCCCCAACACATCTGAATCAAATGGCTGAATTCCCTGATCAGCATTCAGTCAGTCAGCTCTGCAGAGGCCTTGTAATGAGACATTTGTTTGATTCAGCTGTGTTTGTGAGGGGATGAATCTAAAAGCTGCAGGATAGTAGGACTGGACCTTGCCATACCTGACCTAACAGCTGGTCATAGGGTGGTTTGCTCCAGGGTGGATTTTAATTTAATCAGTTGATTTACAGGTAAAACTAGATCTTTACGTAGACTGTATGAAAAGATTAAACCCATTTTCTCTCTCTCTGTCATTAGATCAAGCTAAACTATTCAAGTTTTAAATCAAGTAGGATTACCAACAACATTTGTATTTGCTAAATTCTGATATGAGTGATCACAGAGAGATTTCTTAACCTTTTTTTTAATTAAAGTTTATTTACAGTGCCTTTTTATTTGCTTTAATTACCTTTAAACTGTGGGCCTTGGGTGAAACATTGTGGGTCACCTTCCACAAGTCCAACGGTTTGTTGGAAGTTTGGTTCATTCCTCCTGACAGAACGTTTGTAACAGGGTCCGGTTTGTATGCCGTTTTCCTCACACACACCTTTTCAGCTCTGACCACAAACCTTCTTTATCAATAAGATCAGAGCTTTGTGACTGCCACACCAAAGAACTTTGTAATTCTCTGGTGGTGTCCTTGAAGTCATTATCTACAAGAAAGACCCATTCATGCTGAAGCTTTAACTTTCTGGCTCATGTCTTCAGATGTTGCTTCAATGTTTCCACAAAGTGTTCTTCGTGATGTCAACTATTTTGTGCAGTGCATCAGTCCTTTCTGCAGCGAAGCACCAGCACAACATGACACTTTCAACCTTGTACGTTACAATGGGGATAGTGTCCTCAGGATTACACGCTTCCCACCTTTTTAATCTAAATGTAAACAATGGACATTATGGTCAAACACATACATTTTTTCTTCAGCATGGACAGAAAAACTGGTCAGAGTTGAGAAGATAGGAAAATGGATCGATAGACACATGGCAGTCCTGGAAGTAAACCTGTTAGAAGCTGGAGGATCCCTTCCAGTAGGACGATGTTAGAATGGCCCAGTCAAAGTCCAGACCATCATGCAATTCAGAATATGTTGCGAGATTTGAAAATTGATCTTAACACACTCTGTCCAAACAACATGACTGAGATTTTTACAAAAAAAGGTAACTCTAGATGTGCAAAAGTGGTAGACGCATACCCCAAAAAAGCAGGTGTACTTGGAGGTGGGAGGGGGATTATTAATAAACGCTTTGAAAACCATTTATTCTTTTCCTACCCAACACTTTGTGTTGGTCTACTGCAGAGCTCATGGATTAGCGGACCAGGGTTCGGATCCGGACACACGTGCCGTCATATCCGGTTCCAACCTGATTTTAAAGATTTATATATTACTGCATGTTGTCCAACAGTGTCTAACTTCAATTGCGCCGCATCTCGTGTTAATATGGTATAGCCCTGCGGAGTGTCTGGTCTTTGGACTGTGAAAATCACACATTTAAAGATGAATGGACAGAAGCATACGGTCTCTGACAGCACAATAGTGAGCATACGAGTGTTCATTGTGAGTACAGTACACAGGAGTACACAAAAAGCGTTTCACTGACTGGGAAATGATCAAAGAGGGCATGGAAGCTGTGGCAGAAACACTTTATGGAAAAGAAGATCAACAACTTAATGAAAAGGTTAAGCAAAGAGCCCTGCCTGCCACAAGCACAACAAGGAGAGCAGAATCATACCAAGTTGCACAGACCCAGCTTGACTGAGCCATTCAAAGTGTTTTTAAGTTGGATTGCTCTTTTTGGTGCAGCATATGATTTCATGGGCATATGAATAATTGATCAGTAGTTAAAGAATCTCTAGTGTTAATTAAATGTCAAATAAAGATCAACAAACATATTTTTGTCTCTTGATTAAAAATGTTCGGATCCCAAAATGTTTGGATGAAGGATTAAGTGGACCTCCAGCTATTTTAACTGAGGACCCCTGGTCTAGACAAAGCTTTGTCTTTGGATCAAGGCTTTCGTGTGGAAAACGAAAAAAACATGTTTTTCTAACTGCTCCGCTAAAAAAGTTGAAGTATTTTTGCAGCAGGAATTTCTGGGAGGGTGTGGTCGGCGCGGGGGTGTTTGGGGCTGGACAAAAACAAAGCCACTGCTGCTTTCCAACATTCCCACCCAAATTGCCCCTGTGTCTGCCTGTCTCTCCCGCTTTCCCCTGTTCAGTGATCTGTTTTCACTCTCTGCTGTGGGTCGCCTGTTGATGTCACAAGCAGGAAACCTGAGGTGACCTCTGTCATTTCTTTAACATGAAAACAGGGACCGGAACTCACACACCATCTCATTAACGGAACACTAATCTACTCCGGTGAAACCACTTTTGAATAAAAATGTTGGTTCCTTCAAAGTCTGAATGTTTTTCAGAACATTTTTGGCAACTTCTAAAATGTCATAAAAACTCACTTAATTAAAGATAGCGGTCACAATAGCTAATTGCAGTGCTTTAAAGTAACATTCACAGCACACCATTAGTTATCTTACATCTGTAAATTGCAATTTCTTAAAAGACTGGGGAAATTCCTGCATGTGGACACGTTGGCTTGTATTTTACACCCACACTAGATGATGACTCATTACACTAACAACCAACTTGAAATCTAAGCTTTTTATGTCTAAATTTGAGACGAGTGTGTCAGGAGAATCTTTTGCAACAGTATGAGCTGGGTGAGTCGTTGCTGGAGAAAGACAGTTCAAAATGAAAACAGTGAGAAATATGAGAGCCTGATCATCCAATGTCTTGAAGAATTGTAAAAACAACAATGTCTGGATTCCTTCATCAGGAGCACCTGAGGACTTCAAATGTGGTGTTGGGCGAGCAGCAAGGGTCTATACAGGACGAGAAGCAGGAACTTTACAGGAGGAACTGGTAGCTGACTTAGTGAACTGAGAATAATATGTATAGAGGAGGGTAAGTACAAGCATGGAAAACTGATGAGATTGGTTAACTGTATTTAAAGCAGCTGTAGAGGTGTAGAAAGGAAGGAGCTGAGTAGAGAAATGTCAAAACACTGATAAACACAAGGACAAACCAAGGATCATGTGAAGAACAACTAAACATGATTAAACACCAAACCAAAGTGCAAGGCCAAACGTTAGAAAGCAACAGGTACGGATGTTGCAAGAAAAACAGGAATTATAGAACATAGTGCAAAAGAGAAACCAGATGACCAAGGTATTGAAGAAATTACAAATCAAAACAGAACCCAAACCACCACAAGCCTCTTCAACTCTTAGAACAGTCAATTTTCTCCACACATAACTTACTAATCCATGTCTATATGGATATTGCTTTGTGTGCTGAATCACATTCATGTTGAACTGGAAAGGGCAATCCCCAAACTGGTCCCAAAGAGTTAGGACCACAAATTGCTGAAAAAAACCACCCCAGACCATAATGCCTTCTCCACCTATCTCTACTCAGCACAATGCTGTGAGGCAAGTGAAGAGTGTTTGGCAATTGCCAAACCCTGATTCATCCATCACATGAGTCTAGGTTTGGCACATTTCAGCAACAAGACAATTCAAAGTGCTTTACATGATGAAAAAAAGTACATTGAAGTGACAAAAAACATTAAAAGTACATTGCACTGACATGATATAGGAAAGTAAAGAAAAGCTGGACTATAGACTAAAATTAATGAATGCACTTGATGCTTTTGGGCCCATATTTTCTTAACATAAAATCAAACATTTCTCCCTGGGCAGGAGGCAACACCTTAGAACTGTTTTGACCCATTACGCATTTCAATAATGGGGGAATATTCCTTTTAAAACTGGTCCACGCCTGGACCAAGAGTCAGAGGCTTCTTGATGCTCTGTACCTTCCTCCTAACTTCTTCTGTGAGATCCCAGTTCAGCCACAGTCTGTCAGGCTTCTTACTGTGGACAGCAAGGTCCTTTATGTTGTCTGTTGGAAAATCCTACTTAACCTTTATCCCCGGAAGAAACTTTGGTACTTCAGGGTACTTCACTTCCCTCGAGACCAGTGGGGATGTACTTCACACTATTACATAGGACACTTTGTATTGCACATGGTCATGTAAGGCTTAGATGCTACTACTGGGTCAAGGAAACCTATTCCATGAAACTCTCTACACGACGCCTGTGCAATGTGCTGGGATTTTTAGGTGACCTACATCTCTGTGATGGAGTTGCTGATGTTTGTAGAAGCAGTCTGCATGCTTAGGTGCTTGAATTTATTCAGTAGTGGCCATGGTGTTGATTGAAACATTAAGTTCAATGTTTTGCATGGGTGACTCAATACCTTTGGAAATATTGTGTATATTCCAGTTGCAAAGTGATCACAAGTTTAGACTGTGGTTCTAATATTGCAGTAGATGCAGAGTATTTGGGTGGGTTATTATGACATACCACCTAATTGACCAACCTTCCTCAAGACTATCAAATGTTGCATAAAATTCTGAAAAGTCCATTAAAACATCCTTGTACTTAAGTTCTATCTCCCATAAACATCTTCCTAAACACATAAAAACTTAATTTATGGTTTGTCTTTCATGACTGAACATAGATGATCTAATCTTTTCCAGTTTTTTCTCATCTCTCCTTATCAACTTTTCCATCAGCTGTGTCTCTCGATGGAAAGAGGCCATGGTTGTGTAACAGCATGAAGATGATGCACCGAAGAAAACAATTCCCACAAAAGGTTCGAAAGAAAAAAAAAAACAATCTAGCCTCTGTCTCAACATTCTAAGATAGAGGCTGCTTCCAAAACAGAAATACTGCCAGAAACGTCCTTATGTATGGAAATCACAACGAATTAGGCTTGGAGGTAAGAGTTAAGATCATTAAGAAATTCAAAGGTTTTTAAAGCGACAGATAAAACATTCTTCAGTGAAAAAACATTCCCAAAAAAGACATGGCACCCTGTAAGCAAATTAATAAGTGATCCCTTTTGACCCCTAAAGACAACATGTTCAAACAACAGGCGCCTAATAACAGAACAAAGACTGGGGCTGACAATCATGCAACAGAAACACTCGTCTCAAAGTAAACACTAGATAAGCTCTCTGTCATTATGTCACTCTTGGCTATACAGCGGTATAGCTGTATGATGCATTATGCCTCAATGACAGAAGTGTGGTAAGATGTTATGAGCTTTTTGGTAGACAGTAATGTCTTTAAAATGGAAACCAGTTTGCTTTAAAAGAAAGGTGTGCAGAGACAGTAAAGAAGAAATGTTCTTCTATAGCTCCACAAGCAGTCATCTTTTTACCAGTAGATGACTGATAGATGACTTCCCTGAAATGCATGTTGCTTTTCAGTGAAGAACCAATATGACAAAATAAGATTACAAAACATAACTGTGAATCAAAATGCTATCCATCCATACTGGACCTCCTCTCCACACAAAATACTAAACAAACTGGTTTTCCAACTATTTTATCATAGCGATAATGCCAAGAACCGACTTGTGAATACTAGCAGTGTTCTGTAAGCTGTTTTCTAAGAGCAGTATTAGTTTTCTAACATTACTTAAGAAAACAAATGTAAGTCTCCATTAAACATAAATAAATAAATAAATAACATAAATAAATAAATAATTAACACCAGTCTTTATAGTGATGCATAGAACATTACATTTTGTATTATTTTGAATTAATTATTTTCACGCAGGGTCCAGGGTGTACCCTGTCTCTTGCCCAATGACCACTGGAGATAGGCTTCCCAGCGACCCTGCAAGGACAAGCGGGTATAGACAATGGATGGATGGATGGCTCGTTATTAATGCTTAGCTATGTACGAAAAACACCCAAAAAACTAAGAAAAACAAAACAACCAATAAAATTAAACGGCACACGATTCCACTGAAACACTTGAGGATTCAAAGGACTTGGCCTAGTATTGAGCCTTGAGGGATGCCATTGGAAATTGGACAATGGTCTGAGACACAACCATCAAGTTCAGGTAGCTGTGATTTAAACTAATTTAATGCTGTACCTCAAAGGCCAAACTAGTTTTGTAACCAGCAAGATTTCTGACCATATCAAAAGCAGCACTTAAATCCAATAGCCCAAGAATAGTTGGTTTACAACAGTTTTGATTCATCCTTTAAATATTAGGCAGTTTCAAAAGAGCTGCTTCCATGCTGTGTTTGGTTCTAAAGAAAGATTCCTTGCTGAGATGTGAATTAATAGTCAACAAAAATGCATATTGTGCTATTTACCAGAAATGAAACTAAATATTTTTGAACAGATTATCCTTGTAAACTAAAGATGTTAAGACCACATGATCTAAATAAAACATAAAGCAAAAGCAAAAAAGGCTCCTCCCGTTTTAACAGTCCACCCATTGGAGTTTAAACAATAATCTATTTTTGAAAAAGCATTTTCAGGTTTGCTTTGAATTTGCTTTGAATTTCTAAGCCGCAAAAAAAGGTGTGTTGGCCAGGCAGTCCAAAAATACACAAAAATGTATCTCTTGTAAGCTTAACTGATCCCAGCCTGGATTTTAGTCAACAATACACAGCATGATGACCTGCTTAGGTGGTCCTCCGCCAAACTCAAAGTGTGAGCCAAAACAATGCCAAATCCAAAAGTTAGAAAGCTTTGAAATGCTAACAAAGTCAGTGTTATGTTTCCCATCTTTCTGATATAGGAAAATAGTGACGCAGGAAAGCACGAGTTCAATGATATGTTACAGCTGAAGGGTGGGACGAGAAGAGCAGCAGAAGGTGGAGGAGGACACACTGACAGAATGTTCTGGTGAGTTTGGACAATACTGTAGATTGGAGCAGAAAGTAACAGAGCAGTCCAAAAGAAAGTCCAGCATATGGCCTATGTCAGCGGGACATTAAGTCCTGAACCACAACACCCCCTCAAATCTGTGGTTACCCTTACACACACACACACACACACACACACACACACACACACACACACACACACACACACACAGAGATGATCCCCTACATTCTCTGCACAGGAAATGAACAGAAAGGAGTCAAAAATGAACTATGGAAACTTTGCTTTTTATGGTAAACATGCCAGGGAGAGTCCTAAAATCCCCAAATCCCAGTAACTGTGTGGGTGTGTATCATTACAGTGCTGACGTGTTGGCCATTACGTCACATAAATTACAGTCTCTTGAAGCCTAGGCTAACTAAATCACCAAGGTAATTTGGTCAAGCGGGTTGAATCAACTTTGCATCTTGTCTTGAGCCCAGAGTGAGCAAAAGGTTTTCATAGAAACGCTGAGTCTGTATCTCCAAAAGGGTAACTGTCAATTTTCCACAGGGTTCTGACTGAAGATAAGGCAGAGTAAATTATTACTGTAGTGAGGCATAGGAACATCTGTTTTTGGAAAGTAGAAGTTTGTTTTCCAATCAAAACTTGAGCAGATACAAAGCTCATTAGTATTGAAATGACTGTACAGAAATTTTAGATGTAGTGAGTGCTTTTGAAAATTAGATTAGAAATTCAACATTTTCATTCCTGCAGCATTTATTATAAGGTTAGATTAAAGGTTATGGTAGTATGCCATCTAGTGGTCTTTAAAGTGTATCATCCTCAGAAATGAACCAACAGACTGATCCCCAAATTCAGTTTAATAAAAACTGGAAATAGGCAGCTTCCTGAAAACATGTCCATATAGTATACTGTGTGTGAACTTAATACTTGGTTGGGGCTTCATTTGCATGTATTACTGCATGATTAAGGTGTAGCATGGATGTGACCATCCTGTGGTACTGCTGAGGTGTTAATGAAGCCCAGGTTGCTGCAGTAGCGGCCTTCTGCTCCTCAGAAGTGCTCTAAAATTTCCTCGTTGATGGCTGCACTGTACTTGAGAGAGCACAATGAAGCGTGGAAATTTCACAACTAACCTCAAGCAACTCGGGTTCTGTGCCTCTCCACTCTTACTCCAGACTCTGGGACTTTGGTTTTCCAAATGGAATACAAAATGCACTGTTATCGGAGAAGTCTTTGGACCTCTAAGCAACAGTTTGTCTATTTTTTCCTTGACCAAGGTAAAATGCTTCTAATGTTATTTCTCAATGAGGAGTTGCCTAACAAAAGGAATGCAACAGTAAAAGCTCATGGTCTGGATACAGCTGTGTGTGGTGGCTCTTGAAGCACTGACTAACACCTTGCGAATATGCTTCAAACTCTAAAATGCGTTTTGCATCACAGTCCTCCAAAGGCTGCAGTTATCCCTGCTCTTCTAATGCACTTTTTCCTTTCACTCAACTTTCCATTAATATGCCAGTTTCATTAGCAATGCCCTTTTGTGGCTCATCCTCCATGTAGTCTACTCTATGATTGTGTATTTTTCTGTATTTCTAATTCTTTTTTAAACTGGTATTTTGTAATATTAGTTGTTGAGGACCTAAATGTTGGGTTTTCATTAGCTGTAACTCATAATAATCTAAATTACTGTTTGTAGTGAACTCATATGTGAGTTTTCCTTTTAGATTTCAGTTACCGAAGTAAATTTACATTTCAGTGATATTCCAATTCATTTAGATGCTGTACATCCACATTGTCTCAGTCTGGTTACCATCTTGATCTAATCACCCTCTGCATCAATAGAGAAGAACATTTTTCACTATGTACCTACTTGTATTTCCTGTCTTCTCTGGTCAAGTACTCAGGTCAGAAGTTTAGATGAAAACCAACCCTCCCAAGGGAAGTACTGTTGTCACAAATGTGCAGGCAGCTATTTAAAGACTTCTCGATAATGACAAGGTACGGCTGGAATCCTGGAGTGATGTCCAGAAAGCTACCTCATTTACTCATGTGTAAACATTTACACAGCCATAAACTACTAAAAAACCAATTTAATCGTTTAAAGAATGTATTCTGTCCCATTCTGTCAGGTTGAAACAGCTTGCTGCTAGTTCTCTTTCTCCAAATCCAGTGTTTGTTATTAAATCTAAACAGATCTGAGGTAGTCATGGTCACACATAGCAGCACATTGAGTGTGAGAGAGGAAGGAGGTCAGCTCAGCTGTCTTTTTCACCCTCCCCTCCTCTTACAGTTCATACCGCACCCTCCTCCTGCTCATTCTCCACCCGCTCAGCTTGCTTTTGTCATCTCAACCACAACTTGTTCAACTCCTTCCACACATTTACCATTGGGAGTCAACACACTGAAAGATGAACTTGGATATTTGCTGATTGTAAGTACAGCTGTATTGTCTTTGAGATTTGGTGGTTTCTGTTGCTAGTTTGAAATTTGACGACGTGACAAGTTTCTACTATTGCAAAGACAAAGAACTTGATATTGATACTTTATAAACACTGCATGTTGTTTTTTTTTTGTTTTTTTTACCTAAAAAAGGGTTAAAGGTTTTCATTTATGTTGTGTCAGATGTAGGTCAGCAGTCCCTCTGGGCGGAATGCAGCCTCTCCTACAACATGACAGCTGGTCACTTGCTTGTCGTGGTCAGAGTTTTATTGACTGAGGTTCATATAAGCACAGAAGACTCAACTTGAATGTAACGAGAAGCAACTTGGCGTTGAAAAACATCATCATGTCCTTTCTGCACTGCTAACATTTGTCTGAAAATCATTATTGACTCAAATTACTGAATTTACTCTTAGACTTCTAGATAGTCTTAGATTTGAAAATATTCAACCAAACTATTTAAAACATCCACATGAAGATATCTGTCCATCAACAGCCACAATGACATGTTATGGTAACGCTTTTTGTTTGATCTATACGATGCCACTTGCCAGAGCTTTAAATCCGCCTGCCTTGGTTTATACCGTTGGCATTACAGTGTTTATATGTGAATCCCTGAACTGGCCTGCTGAGGTTTGTCCAAACATTCCCAAAAGCTTTGAGAGCCTGGACATCTGCCCCTGAAGGGACAGCTGCCAGTAGCACACCCTTTGCAAACCTGCTCTGCTACATTAGTCCACAAGTCCCAATGGCATTGCAATTTACAGCGTCTCTCCAAAATATTAATCTAACACCCCTATTGACATGTCATCAGTGTCAGCAGGCATATCGCTGGCATGCATGGAAACATCTTCAATTTCCTGTCTCAGTATAAAGTAAATAAAACTGCTTTTAGTTCAAACGTTTTGTGCGTTAGAACTTCACAAACTACATTTCTGGCACTTAACCAGTCTAAAATAAGCTTTAATGCAAAATCAGATGAGCAACAGCATCTACTCAAAAAAAGTAAAAGTCTGAAGCAACTTACTCAAAACTGAGACAGATGTCTTCCTGCCATTTCTGGGTTATTTCCACAAGAACTAAGGCAGCAGGGGTAGTATGGAATCAGTTTGTCACTTTTGCACTAAAGAGCCACCAAGCAAGATAGTGACAGCAGAGGTGTACATACACAACTGGTCAAAAGTTTTAGATACACTTGCTCACTTAATGGGTCTCTTTATTTTCATGACTGTTTACATGGTAGATTCTCACCAAAGGCAACAAAACTGTGATGAACACACATTTGATTATATAGTAAACAAAAAGTGTGAAATAACTCTAAACATTTTCTTCTTTTAGATTTTTATTTAGACCTCCTTTGCTTTGATGACTGCTTTGCCCTCTTGGTGTTCTCTCCATGAGCTTCATGAGGCGGTCACCCGAAATGGTTTTGAAAGAACTTCCCAGAGGTTCATTGAGAGACGGCTAAAGGTTAATATTTCAGTTATCACAGCAAAGGGTGGCTACTTTAAGGAATCTAAAATATAAAACATGTTTAAAGTTCTTTTGCAATTTTTTGTTTGCAACATAATCCCATATGTGTTCATTTACAGTTTTGATGCCTTCAGTGAGAATCCACGTACAATGTAAATAGTCATAAACATGAAGAAAACCATCAAATGACAAAGTGTGTCTAAAACTTTTGAATTTTTTGATCGGTAGTGTATTTTAGAGTAACCTGTCCCCACACGTCAAGGGTGGGACTTTTTGTAGCCGTATCATTGACTGTCTGTCAATGCTATGGCCACAACAAAGTTGCACAATTTTTATGCATTTGTCTTTGTGGTATGCCTGAGATGTTTTGGTTGCTTCTAAATTGTCAGAGCAGAACATTCTATCCCTAGGTTGACCGTGCCGTTAGGTCCACCATGGGCTGTTTACTTGCAATTGTCTTGAATATTTTCCAATCTTTCTCGCCATAGAATGATGGACATCCCATTGTTTTGAAATTGCCTCACCTTTGATAATGCCTTATCACTCACCTTAATGATCCAGAACAAATTCAGTGCCAAAGCATCTGCTCATAAAGAGGCATTCCCGCCGGCTGATTAAGGGTTTGTGTCTTTGATTAGCAGCGCCTGACCCATTAGAGTCTTTTGGAAGTAATAGTCGAAGAATATTTCTCCATTTTGGCTCATGGTGCAATGTACTATCTGCTACCTGTTAGTTGAGATTTTATTTAACAAATTTTGAGATTTCCTGACAACCAGAAGATTTTCTGACTAGGCATAACCTTTAAAACTGAAACATTCTTTAGTCATGTCTTTCATAATGTGGCTGACCGACTCCTTGCTTTTTTTCAAGGGATGTTACAGATCTAAAGCAGTTCACATCACCAGAAATTTGGCAAAGCCAATGGAGGATCAAGAGGATGAAATTTCATCCCCTGGATTTGGTCCACTCTTCATCATAGAAGAGACGGGGGATACAGATAGAACCATCGTGGAACCGAGTAATGGCAACCAAAACCCCACAGGACACAGCTTCACTGAAAAACAGCTTAAACAATCAGCCATTTCAAAGCCATACCTACAGGAGATGGATGTCTTACTGAAAAGCTGTGAAAAGCTTACAGGTATTCCTTTTAGATCACGCCACATTGAGGGTTACTCTAAAGCAAGTCTGAGTAAGCCGAGTTGCATTCGAGGCAAAGAAGAGGTCATTCCCGAAACCTACGGAGAAGCATGCAGCCCTCCCCAAGCCGATCGTTCCTCCTGCTACATCGACACTCAAATGGATGGGACTCAAACAGAAAATGAACCAGCAGAAGGACAAAGCTTATGCACAGTCATCCACAGGCCTGGAACGTCTTACTGCTCAGAGATGCCTCTATCCTCAGCTGGCAACAGCCTGAGTGACAGCATGTTGGAATATGAGGGGCAGCTGTTGGGAATGTTGGCCATGCTTGAGAGCTGCATGGACGAGACTGGCATGGACTTTGAAGCACAAAATCAGGCAGCAGATGCAGGCCAAGAATATGTGCACATCCGTAAGAATCCTCATCATCACAAGGGTACAACTCTGACGCTGGAACAGCAAGACAGCCCAGCACTGCTGCCAGTGTATACTGATTCTTGTGTTAAAGGAGATAAAGCTTCAAAGGATGATGGGATTGGAGAAACAATAGACTCAGCAAGAAAAAAAAGCCCACAAAATAATGTGGCTGGCTGTTCAAAGGAGAGAACAGAGATGCAAGGTTATGTTAAAGTAGATCAGGACCCTGACTTTATGTTTTTAGAACCACAAGGGTCTCTAGATCAAGCAAATATAGATCCAATGTACTGTGAGGGGATAAACACAGAACATATGTTCAACGAAGAAACAGAAACAATGGAAGACATTGCCAGGATAGGCATAGTTAATGCAAGCTTCACAACTGAAGACAGACATAAATTAAAAACTGACCTTGAAATAGACATGAATAAACTAAGATCTCAGATGGAGGACTGCATAGAAGAGGTGCAGCGGTTAGAAAAAAAAAGAAAAGAGCTGCTGATGGAGGTGCTGCAGCTGAGAGGTCCTGGAGACAAAGTGGAGGTGGCAAGGGAAAGCAAGGTTGAAAACGACACTGAGGAGTCGATTGACAGCAAAGCTGTAGAGCTGATAGCAATTCTCAAGCTGGAAGAGGACGGAAGACGAGAGGAGAGAAAGAAGGAGATTCACAGCCTCAGGGAGGAAAGGGCAGAAGAAGAGAGGAAGACATGGAAGGTGAGCCTGGAGAGACAGAGGCTGCAAGAAGAGCACAGGAGGCTGAGGAGGAGGCTGTTTGCAGTGGCAAGGGAGTGTGCCCACAGTCAGGCAACACTAAACAATCAGCGCTGTGATTTGGAGTTGCTGAGGGCAGAAGAAGTAAGACCCCCACCAGGAGCTGTAGGAGCATCGCATTCTTTAGGAAACATCTAGTTAAAATGACTTTCTCTTTCTTTTTCCAGGAAAAGCTGAACTCTCTGGTGTTACAACTGGCAGAAGAGAGTTTCCAACTTAGATCAGCCCAACAGGAACAGCTATTGGAGCTACAAGCAAAGCTTCACCACCAAAACTCTGGACAGACCTCCAACACTCAGGAGGAGCTGACCGATTGCAGGAGGAATTCCTGCAGGGATGTCGAGCAGTACGTGCAGGGTGGATTGAAAGCACTGGAAGACAGGTAATGTCCCTGTCATAGAATGCTTTAGATGCATGAAAATACTGCATCCAAAATATCCATTCATACTAGGGAGACATGCACTTCTGATATTACTAATGAATATTGCAATGACAATTTTGGCTGAGGTCGCTCCTCGTTTTTCTTTTCTTTTCCATCATCATCATACCCATACCAATTTCCATGAGCTTCAGCATCTCAGTAATTAATACCCAGATCAACTGTGGACATCAAGGACAGTGAAAGTCCACACCAATGCAAATTACACTTAAATTACAGTATCCTTACAAATACAGTATCCAGGCAGTCAAGGACAATTTACTATGCACTGATAATCTGATGACAATTTTAAACCGATATACAGTATTACTCACCTAGGTATGAACCCGTTTTGGTGTCACTGCTAAAGAGGAAAGAGGCAACAGCTGGTGGAGTGGTGAAAGCCAAACAGCAGTCTCAGGAGCTGAGGGTCCAGCTGAAACTTCTCAGAGAAGAGATTCAGAAACTGCAACTGGAGAGGACTTGTTTGGAGGAGAGACTCAAACTGACCTTCATGCAGAGGCAGGAGGATGCAAGTCACTACAAGGTAGGGAACCTGTGCTACTTGAGCCTCCCTGAAAATTGGTAAAGCCATTCCTTTTACTAGTCTGCTTAATCATCGCCCCCATTTCAGGAAGCTGTGCATTTTCTGGAGGAGAGCATCCGAGAGCTGAGGACTGAGCTGGAGATTCAAAAGAGAAAGACCAAGGAGATGGAGGAGTTGAGAGAAAGCCTCACCAAGCAACTCCTGCTTTACAGGTGCTTCATGGTATTTCTGCCAGTTTAATATTAAGGATGCAAGAATTTAACTGTAACTTGATTGCTGTCTTTCTTTAGGATTGCCTCAGAGGACCATAGCAACTGTGATCAACAGGGAAAAACATGATCATACTTTTTGTTTTGGCTGAAAGACAGCCTTGTCATTAAAAAAAGGAAAAAAAAAAGTTTGTTTTTTTAAGCTGCAAGAGATATTGAGCTCCAAAGATTTCAAGAATGCACTTTACCTAAGATGTTTGTCTGTAAAGTAGGCTGCACCATTCAGAAAGGTTTCTGTTGTGAATAAAGGCCTGGTGTTTCCTACCATGCGAGTGCGACTGATGACTTAATGTCTGACTCTAAAGAACAGACCGTGTTTGTTATACATATATGGGCAACGTTTCTGAAGAACTAAACAGTGCTGCACAAATTAACAGAGTGAGAGCTCACAAAACAGAAGAGTACCGATATGTCACAACAGACACTCATTTCAACAAAGCAGTGACGAATCTTTAGCTCTCCTGTGTTACAATAAAGACTGTTTAAGCATACTTGCTGGGTTAGTAAGACAATGGTACAGCTCATACGTAAGAAACACTACTCACATGGAAATCTAGACAGTATAAGAAGTAGGTTCACAGGCTGTATAAGGACGTTCAACAAAATGTAGACTATAAACAACTTTACAATTCTGAACATAAAAATAAAAACTTAAGTGGGAACCAGGCCTGCTTTAGAATGGAATATTAAGGAACATTCCCTCCCACAAAGACCGTAACTCCCCATAATGCTTTAAGGGTATAGGTTTGTGATTAAGGGAACAAAGCAGGAATGGGTTTATAAAAGAAAATAAGGCAATGTTTGAATCCTAAAAGCATAATGCAAATGGTATAAAACTCAGAGATCTGCAGTGAACAGTAACCATTGCATGTAATAATTGCAAAGATGCATTAAAAAAACTCATTTATACATTGTAACTTTTATTTCTTTTTATTTTACCTTTATTTATACAGGTTAAATCTCATTGAGAAAATAAATTCTCATTTTCAAGAGAGATTTGTTCCAACGTTATATAATCAGATATTTTATGTACAGAACAACAGTACAAGTGCATATTAAAAAAGTGTCTACATGTTAAAATAAAAAATAATTACAAAACCATGATTACAGACAAAAGTACAATTAAGAACAGAAACAAGAGCCCACTGCCATTTTCTCAATATTTTCGACCTGTATATGAAATTTACCCAGAGAAATCAGATCTGAGTGTTTCAGTTTTTTTTGGATATGATTCCAGGTTAATGGTGCAGAGTAAGAGAAGGCTGTCGTTTCTAATTCTGTATGGACTGAGGGAATGCACAGGGTAATGATATGCTGGGATCGGAGGTTGTGATTAGTGTATTTGGGAGACATATACGAAGATTATGATGGCAACAAGCCAAGAACAGATTTACAGATGAAATTGTACATGTGGAAGACTCTGTAATTAAATAGCCATTTAATTAAAGACCACAAAGTGCAATAATGGGTAAGATGTTCCCATCCAGTTATAAACCTTAGCGTTCCTTGATAAGCAGAATCCAATGACTGAAGAGTTTGTGCCGAGGTATTCATACATAATATGTCCCCATAGTCTAAAAGAGGCAGGAAGGTGGCAGCAACAAGTTGTTTCCTTGCACTAAAAGAAACATATGACCTGTTTCTATAGAAGAAACCTAATTTCTGTCTGTCTTTTTAAAATATTCTCATTATAAACTTTAAAAGTTAAGATTTCATCAATCACAATGCCAAACCAATTGTATGAATACAATAGCTCAATAGAGGGACCTTCTGAGGATAAACTACAGGGTAGAACAGCAGGAACATTCCCTCTGTTGGAAAACAGCATGACCTTAGCTTTGTCTGAGCTGTCATAGTTGTAACTGGATGTCATCAACTGCAGACTGCAGAGGATCAAAAGTCTGTGCAACAGTGCAAGCACAAATGTAAACAATAATATCGTCGGCATACACATGGACAATTGTATTTGTGTCTTGACCTAATATTTAAATGAACAGTATGAACAGTGAACAGTATGGGTCCTAGAACTGACCCTAATCTGATGCAAGATAATATCAACCATTATTTCTTCACAGTTAAATTCAGCCAAACACAGGGCTACAGAAAACATAATCAAAGTCACTAGAAGCAAGACACAATTATGTAAACACACAAGTATTTACATGAGAGAGAAAAATGGAACAGTGAAGCTGTAAAGGAGTAGAATTATTGAATCTAATTACTGCTGACAAAAAAGGTGAAGAAGAGAGTGCAGGCATGACAGAGCGCATGGAGACGAGTGTCATGGGAGATTTGTGACATCAGGGAAGCTAGAAGAATGAAAATACATGTGTACCAGAGATGTTTAAGCCTAAGCCATAGTTTGCAAATTACAAAGGATTACAGTTACTACTGACAAGGATCAGAAGGATCCTTCTACAAACGTATCACACCCTGACAACTTGTATGTTTTATGTTTTTCTAACATATTTGGCTAATGTATATTAAATATCATTCTAAACAATTAACTTAAATTTAAGTGATATAAATAAACAACAACAACTAAAGATTAACCATTTTCTGTAAACTATAGTAAACAATGTAGAACATCCCCACATATTTCCACAGAATCTGGCTAAAATTATACACACATATATCACATCCATGAACGTGATGCTGCCCTGCGATGGACTGGCGACCTCTCCAGGATGTACCCCGCCTGGAGAGGCTGTACCCCGCCTGGAGAGGCTGTACCCCGCCTGGAGAGGCGGGGTACAGCCTCTCCAGGCGTACAGCATACAGCTCATGAAAACCCAAAATTCCTATCTCACAAAATTAGCATATTTCATCCGACCAATAAAAGAAAAGTGTTTTTAATACAAAAAACGTCAACCTTCAAATAATCATGTACAGTTATGCACTCAATACTTGGTCGGGAATCCTTTTGCAGAAATGACTGCTTCAATGCGGCGTGGCATGGAGGCAATCAGCCTGTGGCACTGCTAAGGTCTTATGGAGGCCCAGGATGCTTCGATAGCGGCCTTTAGCTCATCCAGAGTGTTGGGTCTTGAGTCTCTCAACGTTCTCTTCACAATATCCCACAGATTCTCTATGGGGTTCAAGTCAGGAGAGTTGGCAGGACAATTGAGCACAGTGATACCATGGTCCGTAAACCATTTACCAGTGGTTTTGGCACTGTGAGCAGGTGCCAAGTCGTGCTGAAAAATTAAATCTTCATCTCCATAAAGCTTTTCAGCAGATGGAAGCATGAACTGCTCCAAAATCTCCTGATAGCTAGCTGCAATGACCCTGCCCTTGATAAAACACAGTGGACCAACACCAGCAGCTGACACGGCACCCCAGACCATCACTAACTGTGGGTACTTGGCACTGGACTTCTGGCATTTTGGCATTTCCTTCTCCCCAGTCTTCCTCCAGACTCTGGCACCTTGATTTCCGAATGACATGCAGAATTTGCTTTCATTCGAAAAAAGTACTTTGGACCACTGAGCAACAGTCCAGTGCTGCTTCTCTGTAGCCCAGGTCAGGCGCATCTGCCGCTGTTTCTGGTTCAAAAGTGGCTTGACCTGGGGAATGCGGCACCTGTAGCCCATTTCCTGCACACGCCTGTGCACGGTGGCTCTGGATGTTTCTACTCCAGACTCAGTCCACTGCTTCCGCAGGTCCCCCAAGGTCTGGAATTGGCCCTTCTCCACAATCTTCCTCAGGGTCCGGTCACCTCTTCTCGTTGTGCAGCGTTTTCTGCCACACTTTTTCCTTCCCACAGACTTCCCATTGAGGTGCCTTGATACAGCACTCTGAGAACAGCCTATTCGTTCAGAAATTTATTTCTGTGTCTTACCCTCTTGCTTGAGGGTGTCAATACTGGCCTTCTGGACAGCAGTCAGGTCGGCAGTCTTACCCATGATTGGGGTTTTGAGTGATGAACCAGGCTGGGAGTTTTAAAGGCCTCAGGAATCTTTTGCAGGTGTTTAGAGTTAACTCGTTGATTCAGATGATTAGGTTCATAGCTCGTTTAGAGACCCTTTTAATGATATGCTAATTTTGTGAGATAGGAATTTTGGGTTTTCATGAGCTGTATGCCAAAATCATCCGTATTAAGACAATAAAAGACCTGAAATATTTCAGTTAGTGTGCAATGAATCTAAAATATATGAATGTTAAATTTTCATCATGACATTATGGAAAATAATTAACTTTATCACAATATGCTAATATTTTGAGAAGGACCTGTACACGCCAGAAGCTCACTGACTGCTACGTGGGAGAAAGAGAATATGTTACAGAGTCATACCAGAGTCATACAATAAGAATTATCGCTGAGATCTAAGGTAAGCAAAGCTGTGTTATTTGTGTAACTGTTATAAAGTAAGACTTCTGGTCAGGAATTGTTGACTAACTTTAGTTAATAGAAGCCAGATGTAACGTTATCACAATACAAATCCAAGCAAACCAGCGCCTTTCATATGTAATGTTATTTATATTCTCGTTTGCTGATGTGCTTTGTATTCCTCTCCATTGCTTTTTTGTCAATAGTTACAAAATGAGAATTACGAGGCAGAAGCTGAGACAGAGCTAGACAGAGATGTATCAGGAGGCTGAGAGAGCCACAGAAAGAGAGCTAGTTAACTTTGGAGGGTGTGGCAGTAAGGCCCCAGAGCAGGAACAAGAGAAAGATGAAGATCCTAATAGTGAAGAAGAGCCTGAAGGAGACATGCAAGCAGAGTTTGAGACACAGACAGAGGATTCATGTGCATCCATTAGCACTGGACCATCAGGTTTGTGATGTGGGAAAAAAAAATGCTTAAAGTGTGTGTTTGAGTGTGTGAGAGAGAACAGCTTTAGGAAATGTGCACTTTAATGAATGTTAAGATCATTTACACAATACAGAAGAAAAAACCTTTATTTTCATGTGTGGATTATTATAACGAGTTTACTTTTTCTTCTCTGTGTGTGTGTGTCTTCATAGAATATAATATTTTTACATGTATTCTGTTTGTCTTTCTCCACAGATATCAGAAAACGTAGAGAAGTCCCACCGATGCAGCCAAACCTTAAATGAGGGGGGACAGATAGAGAAAACAGGGAATACACAAAAACTACAGGGGAGGTGCTGCTACTTACGGCCAAAACATGTCCCAAAGAGGTTACAATGAGTCTGTAGACTGATAAGTTTCACGGCCATTTTAACAATTGCTAACCCTGATAAAGCCGTAAAAAAAAGTTAACTTCATCTCATAACGCAAATCACACAAGCATTTTAATCCAGAACGAGGTTCTGGATTGTTTAACAGATATGACTCGAACTGAAATTACAGAAAAAGTGAAAAGCAGTGAAGTCTTCAGGATCATGGCTGATGAAACAAAAGATGTACAGAAAAAGGAACAGATCTCTCTGGTGCTAAGGTATTACTTCAATGGAGCTATCCAGGAAGGTTTTCTCCATTTTGAGTCCACAGAGGAGCTGGATGCGGCAAGTCCTAGTGAGAAAATAATCCACATGCCAGAAAGTCATGGCCTAGAGTACCAAAGGAACCTGGTGGTTCAAGCTTCTGTCATGAGTGTCACATCCATTGAAGTGGCCACTGTCTAAATCTAGTTTAGTAAATACAGTCAAAGCTATCCCAGAGGCAGAGGAGTTCTTCTTCTTGCTAGAAAAACTTTACGTGTCCACATCTGGATCAGCTGGCCATCCTAAATGTCTAGCTATAGAAGGAGCACCAAGAGAGCCTCAGCGATTAAGTGACACACGATGATGTTTTAAAAGCTGTAGATTTAGTTGAAGCTTTAGTTCAGACATTAAATGACTTCAGGATTTGTTTGTTAGAAATCACCAAAACCAGAGAATGCAGTTGCTGCAATTTGAAATCATATATAGGAAAGAAGACTGGGATACAGATACCATCTAGACTAACCTAAAAAGGCTATAGTGGATGCACGTATTCGTTTATTTTCTTTTCATTGTCGGTATTGTTACTGAAATAAATAACTGTGTTTTTTCATACTCTATGTTGATCTAATTTTGTTGAAGGCTTGAACACTGCATTGCTGTTGCAGCCAATAAGGAGGTTTTATTTTGTTTGCTTTACCAGTATTTTTGGACATTATAAAAAACATTCAATAAAGCTTAACTGCAACTAATACTTTTACTAGGACAATGTATTATTGTATAATTATTTAGATAAATTTTTTTTTGAATGCTTGAACACTTCTCACTCTCTATTGTCAGTGTTGAATGTGTCCCTCTGATAACACCCTTGGCCACAGCCTGGCCCCCCTAGTAAAATTGGTCTAGAACACCCTATGTATCAGTACCCCAGTTTTAGTAGCTTTTTCATCTGTCCATCCATCCATCTATACCTGCTTGTATAGATGCCCATCCTCAGCAGCCACTGGACAAGAGGCAGGTTACACCCTGGACAGGCCGCCAGTCCATCACAAGGCATCACAGAGACACACAGGACAAACAACAATGCACACACCTAAGGGCAATTTGGTCAAGTCAAGTTTATTTATATAGCACTTTTCAGCAACAAGGCACTCAAGGCGCTGTACATGGTGTAACCACTTAACCTAACAGTTATGTCTTTGGACTGTGGGAAGACGTACCCAGACAGAATCCAATCATGCACAAGGAGAACGTAAACTCCATGCAAAAAGACCCCAGCCGGGATTCGAACCTAGATACTTCTTGCTGGAAGGCAACAGTTCTACCAACTTGACCCGTGCTGCTCTTTCGTCTATCTATCTATCTATCTATCTAGAAACACCATCTTAGATTAGTTATATTTAACATTAGGTTAGTTATATTTAGTTTGTTTTAGTTATTAAATAAGTTAAATAAATAAATAAATTTAATTTGATGAAACTTGCAAAGTTAAGACGTAATATTAAACATGGGCGTATCAAAGAGGAATATGATTTGAATCTACCGACTCCACCCAGCATAGGTGAGATGGAGGTCCAGACTCCGATGCTGCTTTGGCGGATCCTCTGTCCTGTTGCCAGCTCCAGGTAGAGCAGGGGGAGGCCCTCAAACCCCAGAGTAATCAGGTAAGGGATGAGGAACGCTCCTGTACTATTTGATGTTTAATATTAAAACAATACAAAAATCTTAAATTATTGTTATTATTATTAGTAGTAGTTTATTTCCACGTGTGATCAGACCGGGGCCACAACAACAAACTGTTTCTTGTTGGCTATTGGTGAACTACTGACAGTATGAGGCTTTCTGATTGGACGCACATACCAAACTGAATTCTCATTGGCTAACGGTAAGGCGGGTTAGTGAGTTCAAGGCACGAAGGAGTTTGCTTGCTAGCCAACATCTAGGTCGTGTCTAACCTGAGTTACGGGGCTCTAAGTCATTATGTCTGCGGCTGATATGTCCGCTGTGCTGAACATCCTCCGGTCTCTCTATCGGCACATAAAGACGCTGGAGGAGTTTGTAGACTGCATCGTGTTCAGTGAAGGAAAGAGACCGGTACTGGTTGAGCAGTCAGACTCGAACCGCTTCAAAGCTTTTGTCAGAGGGTTGTTTGTGTGCTTTGACAAGGAGCTACAACAAGTCCCCAGCTGCAGCCAGGTAAGATGAGCTCAGCAGGTTTGTGAAGAGGACACCAAACACCTCACCATTAGTGGATCATTACTGTGAACGATTGCAACTGTAAACATTGACTAGTGATTCAACAAATCAGTAACAGCTACATTGTCTTTCAAAAATATGTCTCCCCCCCTTTTTTTTTTTTTTTTTGTCACATTGCAAGTGCAGACTTGAATAGGTTTTATGTCATTGGTCAACACAAAGTAGTGCAGCATTAAACAGCTTAGGGGGCTTCTGGATGTACATGGTTGCATTGGATTTTATTTACATGTGTATGGAGACTCATGCAAATGCACACTTTTCAGATTTCTATTAGGAAAATATATGTTTTATTTGAATTTGATGTAACATACAAACGCAGAGTAGTACACAACTGTGAAAATATAAAGGGCTTTGTCAAAGAATTCATACGTTTTCCACAGCAGCCCCCCAAAAAACCCCTTGCATTGGTCAGCTAAATCCTTTTAAGGCATCAGTTTTTCTAATAATGACTTATTTTCTATTTCTGGTAGATTTGCACTCTACCAGAACTCCTTGCTTTTGTTCTCAACACCATGAAAAGGAAGAGAAGAAGAAACGTCCTCGCACACGGCTACAACCTGCTGGCCCTCGCGCAGGAGGATCGGAACGCAGACCATTTTAAATTCCAGGGAGATGTAACTCAAAGTGCCGCCTACGTCCATGGCAGTGACCTGTGGAAGAAAGTCACTTTACGCCTGGGCACAGACACCACGCGGTACCTGCTGGAGAGCTGCTCTATATTTGTGGCGGTGCCCCCTTCGTGCGTTTTCCAGGTGTGTGGCGTCCCGGTGTATGACAGGGTGTCCATGAGCCCTTCCTCGAGTGGGTTTCGTCTTCAGGCTCGATTTAGGAAGCGTAGTTTCTCTCAGTTTGGAAGAAATCAAAGGTCACTGACCTACTGTGGAAGACAGGAGGTACAGAATCTGGCTGAAAGCAAGATAAGGAGAAGAAAGGAAAGAGTGAATAAGAGGAAAAGAAAGAGGGGACTCGATCAGCTGGAGGAGGAGACGGTGACTTTCGCTGGAAAGAGGAGAAGGTTAGCAAACAAAGAGAGCGTTCAGGAACAAACAGTTGAGGAAAGATCGGCCATGTCTTTCAAACCAGCCCTGTCTAGGAGAAACGTGGAAAATGGTACGACTGGCTTCAAACAGCCAGTTGAGATGCCAACAGCTTCGCTTCCCTTGGAGGGTGGTCTCAGTTGGAGATCAGGGGTTTTTCCCCCTTTGCCGCCCTCACAATGTTTCATCCGCACGCTGGGATTGATGTATGGCAACAGAGGCCTGCACAGCTTCCTTCTCAACAGGAAGAAAAAGAGTGCCGATGGATCCAGAAAGTTACAAGGAAAAGACTTAGTACGAATTGTCTTCTTTGAAGGGTTGATGTATTTAAACGGTCTAGAGAAGAAACCAAAGAAGCTTTCCCGGAGGTTCTTCAACATGGTTCCCCTCTTTAATCGGCTGTTACAGCAACACAAGAAATGCCCATACAGCAAGATTCTGCAGAGGATCTGCCCCTTGCTTCAAGAGCGTAACCCAGGACCCAGAGAGTTGAACTCCCTTTTACCTAAACACTGTGCACCCCATCGGGTCTACCTGTTTGTCAGGGAATGTCTCTCTGCTGTGATTCCGCAAGAGCTGTGGGGCTCTGACCACAACCGGATTCATTTCTTCGCCAGAGCCAGGGGCTTCCTGCACAGCGGCAAGTTTGAGAGGCTGTCGCTGGCTGAGCTGATGTGGAACATGAAGGTGAATGACTGCAACTGGTTGAAGATCAGTAAAACAGGCAAGTCAGACATGCTGTCAGATTGTTTTGTTGTTAGGTTGCTGTTAAAGGTTGCTCTAAAACTGGACAATTTTCAGCCTGATCGGAAACTGAATGTGGAAACATCGGCAGCCTTTTGAAAATATCAGAATTGTGTCACGATGTATTATTTACACAGAACATTTTAATACTGCTCCACAGTTCTCATATTAGCCACTAATGGCTAATATGAGAAGTATGAGTAGCTTAAAATGCTAACTCCCGTATATCATTTCATATTTTTATTTAAATTCTTATGTTTTATATTTATTTTTCTCTTATAATCCACTGGTGAGTCAGTGCAATCTATTTTCATTCGATGTCTAACAGCCGGTGTTTCTTTTCAAATGAAAAGACAGTGACAGGAAACCTTGTTTTACAGCAACCGCTCTGTCATTGTTCTTCGACCACTCACTGCAGGAAGCCCAGAAAGACATTCTGAATTAAAATCATAGTTTTTAAAGAGAAAACGTAATCGCCTAAATTTGTCTCGACAGGTCAAAGTTTTTACAAAACTGGACACCGTGACTTGGGCATAAAACTCTTGATTGTTGCATGTTTAATTGCGGTTTGTGTTCCTAATGTCCTGACCAGGTCATCTTCCCTAGCAGGCCGAATCCCACCTAGTGAGCTCGCATATCGGACGCAGATCCTGGGTCAGTTACTGACGTGGCTTCTGGATGGCTTTGTTGTGGGTCTCGTCCGTGCCTGTTTTTACGTCACAGAGAGCGTGGGGCAGAAGAACGCCCTCAGGTTCTACCGACAGGAAGTCTGGGCCAAACTTCAGGACTTGGCTTTCAAGTATACACTTAGACAGTCCCATACAGAAACCAAAGTTTAGATACATATCAGACAGCTTCAGCAAAATACAGTTAATCAAAAAATGGTTTGTTTTGACAGAGGGCATCTCGCTAAAGGCCAGATGGAGGAGTTATCTCCGGCGCAGGCTGCATCTCTCCCTAAAGGCACTGTCATCTCCCGACTTCGCTTCATTCCCAAGACAGACGGCATGAGGCCCATCACACGAGTTATAGGAACAGATCCCAAAACGAGGGTAGACTGATGCTGAGAGATATTTTACCTTAGTTTTTACAGCTGTGAGCAGATACAGTTTTTGAAGCTTAATGTCTCCCCCAGATGTTCCAGGCACGGGTGCGGGACTTACTGGACATGCTGAGGGCCTGTGTGCGCTCCAGTCCTTCCCTCCTTGGCTCCACAGTGTGGGGGATGACGGATATTCACAGGGTGCTGAGCTCTCTGGCCCCAGCCCAGAAAGACAAACCTCAACCGCTCTACTTTGTGAAAGTAAGCCATTCAATCTGATAGCTTTGTTTTCTGTCATGACCTTAATAAATTAAATACATTGAGAAATAAAAGTTTAGAAAAAAAAAAAAAAAAAATCAAAATCAAGGAAGATTTGTACCTTCTTTTTATTTGTCTATCTTACAGGTGGATGTGAGTGGAGCCTATGAGAGCCTGCCACATGACAAACTCATAGAGGTGATTGGCCAGGCCCTGTCCCCCATCCAGGATGAGCTCTTTACAATCCGCCGCTATGCCAAGATCTGGGCAGATTCCCATGAGGGCCTGAAAAAGGCCTTTGTTAGACAGGTACCGTTATACACACAACCATGTGCTCATGTAGTGTATGTTGTTTTGCAAAAAGTTGAGGTTTGTTTTACATTATTCATTTAACATAAATAATAAACCTTAAAAAAGAATCTGCTCTAAATAAGCATTGCCATTATTGTTTTGGATACCCTTAAGAAAAGCCAAAGTGAAGTTCAAATTATAAGCTGGATGTTTAATCTGATCACCTTTCAATCAGTTCAGAGGGTTTTTATAGCTTCCTCCTAATAGGGCAACTTCAACTCAGATACTGATGTGCCTGAACATGAACATAAAACTAATTTAGTCTTTGGGGTTGCCATATTTTACTAGTGTTTCCTTTTATTATTCGGTAGAAAACATTCCTAACTCAGATCCCCAAAAAACGAAGCCCAGACCATGATACTGCCTCATCTACCTTATTCCAGTATCAGAAAAAAACATGATGAAAAGGATTCATTTTCTTCTTCTTCCTAATAGAAATGTTTGGATTTTAGCCAAATGTTTCATTTTGGTCTCAGCGTGCCACAAAGCAGTTTTATCAATGGAGCCATGTGTAGGAAAATCAACACTAGTTAATCCAAAATGGTCTTTAGTTGCGTTCCAATGTGACTTCCTGGACTACTATACCTACCTTGGTACTAGTCTGCAGAGGATTAAAGTGATTAAAGTTCCTCCATTTTTAGTCATCTGACAGACTCCTTGTTAGATGTAAGAAATTCCTTTTCCTTTTTTTTTGTCACTGTTTCTTCTGCACTGTCACTGCAGCCCCATTAAGCTGTAATGACAGACAGTTTTCTTTGGGTTTGCTTTATGCTTCAGTACATGAATGCATCTTTTATCCAAAGTAACTTAAAGGTATTGAAGGGTATACACTACAGTTTTTGCACAGTTACACTGAACAAAACGCAACACTTGTTTTTGCTTCCATTTTTTATGAGCTGAACCCAAAGATCTAAAACTTTTTCTTTGTACACAAAAGGCCTATTTTTCTCAAATATTGTTCCCAAATTTGTCTAAATCTGCCAAGATAATCCATCCACCTCACAGGCGTAGCAAATAAAGGTGCTGATTGGACAGCACGATTACAGCACAGGTGTTCCTTAGGCTGGTCACAATAAAAGGCCACTTTAAAATGTTCCATTTTACCGTAAATCCTCCACATAGAGTTGATCAGGTTGTTGATTGTGGCCGGTGGAAGGTCCTCTTCAAGGGCTATTCAAAGTTGCTGGGTATTGGCAGGAACTGGAACACGCTGCCGTTATACACTAATCCAGAGCATCCCAAACATGCCGAATGGGGACTTTGATCATGTTGAGATTAAAGCTTTACTTAGTTTAAGCAGATTTTTTAATACATAATTGAAGCTATTGTGCGTACATGCCATAGTCTGCCTTGTTAAACTTTGCTGTCATTTTTGTTGCCACAGGCAGATTTTCTGGAGGACAACATGGGATCGACCAACATGAAAGGATTTTTAATGTCGCTGCAGAAAAGTGGAAAACTCCACCATGCTATCCTGGTGGAACAGGTAATAATTTTAGGCTTATAGTGGGATTCAAACACAGTCTTCCCAACGCTTCCTGATACACACTGATTTTCCGCCTGTTTACAGCATTTCTGCTCTGATCTCCGAGGCAGAGAGGCTTCACAGTTTTTCACCCAAATGCTAACAGGCAGTGTCGTTCAGTATGGAAAGAAGTAACCCCTGCTTATCTTTCTGTTAAACAGCCCTGTTTGTTTAATACCTTACAATGCTTATTCCAAAACATGACCCTGTGCGCTGCAGGACGTACCACCAGTGTCGAGGGATTCCTCAGGGATCAGTCGTGTCCAGTCTGCTCTGCTGTTTGTGTTACGGCCACATGGAGAACGTTCTGCTCAAAGACATCACTGAAAACAAAGGGTACAGCAGAACATCCTGTCCAAATGTGTTATAATCCATCACGTCCAGAAGAGGGCAGTGTTTCTAGATCTTGCTGTTCCCCTTGGTTCTCTGCAGATGTTTGATGAGACTGGTGGATGACTTCCTCCTTATTACTCCAGACCAACACCAGGCACAAACTTTTCTGAAGTATGACACACAGGGAAATGTTCATTTGGCACATCATTTAATTAAATAATTCTAACTACTGTCTTTAAACTATATGTCTTAGTTTTTGAACATAAACGCTGTGTGCAGGATCTTGCTGGCTGGAGTACCACAGTACGGTCTAGTGGTTAATCCACAGAAGGTGGCGGTCAACTTCCAGGTATCAGGAAGCGTGGGCTCTTGCCCCAGCATTCGCGTGCTACCTCCTCACTGTCTCTTCCCGTGGTGTGGGCTGCTGCTGGACACCCACTCCCTGGATGTCTATAAAGACTATTCAAGGTGAAGGTTTCCTTATGGTTTCTTGTAAACTGGCGGCCGTCTTCCTCCCTGCACTTTGTACCGACTCATAAACAACTTCCACGCTAGTATGAATGCATCTGGCAGGCAGTGTATTGTAGAGGCATTTAGACACTATAACTCCACTTTTTCTGATGTTGCAACCACAAAATAAAGTGTATTTTACTGAGATTGTACTTGATGGGTCAACACAAAGTAGACCATGATTATGGAGGAGAAGTAAAATCTGAAAAGTGTGATGTGTATTTTTATTCAACCCCCTGAGTGAATACTTTGTAAAAGGACTTTTGCTGCAGTTAGAGCTGTAGGTCTTTTTGGGTACGTCTCTAATCGATTCCACAAAGATAGATCATTTTTCTTGCTCTTTCATCATTTCTTTTATCTAAACCATCCCTTTGTAGCCCCGGGTGCATATTTGGGGTGGTTGTCCTGTTGGAAGGCGAACCCCTTCACCAGTTTTAAGTCTTTCTCACCCTCAGTCCTGCATTTAGGTCCATTTATCTTCCCGTCAACTGTGACCAGTTTCACTGTCCCTGCTGCAGACAGCCATCCACACAGCATGATGCTGTCACACCCATGTTTTACTGTGGGGATTGTTTGTTCAGGGTTAATTTTCCACTATGCAGAATTTTTGCATATGGTCCAAAAATATTTATTTTGCCGTGTCCCCTACATTTTTGGTGGCAAATTTTGCATGGGACAATTGTTTTTCTGTTTCTTCCAAAAAGGCCAGAGTAGGGAGTGCACAACTAATATTTGTCCTATTGATGTCTTCTCCCACCTGAGCTGAGGATCTCCGGAGCACCTCAAGGGTTACCACAGGCCTCCTGATTGCTTTTCTGATTAATGCTATCTTTACCAACCCTGTTCATGTGGTCAACCATGTCTTGGTAGGTCTACAGTTGTTTCATACTCTCTATTTTCAGGTGATGAGCTCTGCAAACTGTTTAAATCCTGGCATATTGTTTTATAACCTAACTCTGCTTTAAATGTCTCACCCAAAGTTCTCCCTGACCTGTCTGCTGTGGTCCTTGGTTTTCAAGATGCGCTTTATTCACTATTGTTCAGTATCAAACTTCTGAGGCTCTCAGAACTACTGTACACCGAGATTAAATCATACACAGGTGGATTGTATTAACGTATTTGGTGACTCCTGAAAGAAAGCAGCTACACTTTCTTCTTTATCCAAGTAGAAAGGTCTGAATATAAATGCATATCGCATATTCAGATTTTTTTGAATAAATACATTGTTTTACACTACTTTGATCTGTCAGATGGAATTTTTATTGGTTGTAATGTGACACTATGTTTTTTAAGGCACTGTAAAACTCATGTTTATTACTGCATTTTGTACTTTAAGCTTCTTTGACTCCAAGTTTTGTTTAGAGGATCTATCATTTTGCTTTATTTACTTTTATTTATTTTTTTAATCCCTTACAGCTATGCAGGGCTCTCACTACGATACTCCCTCACTCTGGGTTCTTTCCATTCAGCTGGACAGCAAATGAAGAGGAAGCTGATGGCCATTCTTAGACTCAAATGTCATGCCGTCTTCTTGGACTTGAAGGTTGGAGATGTGTTGAATGTTAACTTAGTTTTCTAGTCTAATGATAGATGGTAGAGTAAAAAGCTCTGATAGAAAACCCATCCAAACATATTTTGGTTGCCTTGGATTTTTGTTTTTGTTACAGCTAGTTGCAACTTTCACAATCAAACCAGATCAATCAAACCTGCGTACAGGGGCGGTCCTAGCAAATTTGGGAGACCATTATGAACAAAGACAACAGATTTTGGGTGGGATTAAAATGGAGAAAGAAATGAAGTACGATGAATGAAAGGTAGCAATGGAGAATGTAATACAGAACTAAGACTCATCCTATAAAGTGCTGTTACTGTTAGGTTTTGTGCTATTGTCACATGTTGTATTTGTTAGCTGCAAACGCCTAAAAACATGAGAAAGGTCTGACTCGAGGAAACTGACCCATATGATCATCCAGTTTTCTTTTCCCGAGGAAGATTCATTTGGAGGAGTTGATCAAAACCAACAATCCTCAAAAGTCTGCAGAACTTCTCCATATCATTTTATATTAACAGACCTTAGCCCTGCTGTTCAGAGCAAACCAGTTTTGAATTAGGACAGATGTAACAACCTGAACATGGGATCATTTCACATGTCTTTGTGGCCAGCTCAATTCATTCCTTTTGTGATAGACGAAGCTCCATTCATGTCTAGCTTCATTCTTCCATCACTTGCGAACAAGACGTGAAGATACCTGGACTCCTTTCAACTGAGACAGCGACTCATCCCAATCCAGATTTTTCTGATTTAGAACCTTGGCCTCCAACTCAGAGGAGCTCATCAAATGAACTGTTGGAGTTCTGGTCTTGAATATATGAACAAAACCACATCATCTGCAAAAGATGAGGCCCTGCAAGTTCCTCTATGCAGCTTCAAATTAAGATTAGGGCTACATGATATCAGGAAAACCTGCTATAAATGATTAATAGTGTTGAATGCCACGGTGAGGATCAGAGTTGCAATAAATAAATAATTAAACCGTGTTGATTAAGGGTGTAAAGGTACACATATTATGCAGTGTTGTTTCATGCAAGAGCACATGAAGAATGTTTAAGTGCGCATTGCAATGTTCTGCAGCACAACTTTAAAAAGTAAAACCAAAACAGAGAATGCTCACAGCTATCGCTAAACTCTAATATATGGGAATATTAAGGTTTATCATGCAGCTACAGTGAACAAAGTAAGGTGGGCCGAAGCAAAACTTGATGTCAGCGCACGCATTTTTCAACAGCAATAAGGTACACACAGTAGCTCGCTCTGCACTTAACTGTATCACTCACCTGAAACAACGTCAAGCTCAATGTAAACCTCACAGATACCAGAGAAAAATCATGACATTCAAATCGCTGCCCAAACTCCATGCATCATATGAGATGCAAGACAGAGGAATTTCTGTTTGTGAGGGGATTTTGCTAACAGCTGTGTATGCTGCATTCAGGTACAGCTGGGACACTAGAATGTCTAAGTATTAAAAGAATTTTAAAGTCATTTAAGTTTTTCTCAAATGTGGGCACAGTCTTACAAAGATCAACACAGTCTGTTTTCAAGTGGTTATATTGTTGTACAATATATCTATCCAGGCACTGGGTATGCCTTCTTATACTACTTTATTTATTGAAAACAATAAATAAATGGCTTGTGGCTTGTCCTCTTCAGGTTGTAGAGGAGTTCCTGCCTCAAGTGGAGGAGTTTAAGTATCTCGGGGTCTTGTTAACGAGTGACGGAAGAATGGAGCGGAAGATCAACAGACAGATCAGTGCGGCGGCCGCAGTAATGGGGGCGCTGTGCCGGTCCGTTGTGGTGAAGAGAGAGCTGAGCCGAAAAGCGAAGCTTTCGATTTACCAGTCGGTCTACGTTCCTACTCTCACCTATGGCCATGAACTTTGGGTCATGACCGAAAGAACGAGATCCCAGATACAAGTGGCTGAAATGAGCTTCCTCCGTAGGGTGGCCGGGCACTCCCTTAGAGATAGGGTGAGGAGCTCGGCCATCTGGGAGGAGCTCGGAGTAGAGCCGCTGCTCCTCCACATCAAGAGGAGCCAGTTGAGGTGGCTCGGGCATCTATACCAAATGCCTCCTGGACGCCTTCCTCGGGAGGTGTTCCAGGCACGTCCCACCGGGAGGAGGCCCAGAGGACGGCCCAGGACACGCTGGAGGGACTATGTCTCTCGGCTGGCCTGGGAACGCCTTGGGCTCCCCCCGGAGGAGCTGGAGGAGGTGTCTGGGAAGAGGGACGTCTGGGCGTCTCTGCTGAGTCTGCTGCCCCCGCGACCCGGTCCCGGATAAAGCGGAAGACGACGAGTACGAGAATCCAACCAAATCTCCACTCAGTTTTATCCCTTCCATTTTTTTAAGTTTTAGAACATAAAATTTAATTTATTACAAACATTGAAAAAGATTCTTTGTTTTTCTGCCAACCAAAGTAAAAAAAAAAATCGTAAACCTTTATTTTTCTTCACTAAAGCGTACTGAAATCGTACTGAACTGTGATTTTTGTGTACCGTTACACCCCTAAGTCCTAGCGTCCTGCTTTGGACTCATTGTAGATATAGACCCCAGATAATGAGGACTGCAGTCCAGGCAGTTTTTGGGGATATGCATATTCCGCACAGTGATATCCCAAAAATGCTAAATTTGATATATTATTTAAACCTAATTGAGATCCTGTAAATGAACACCACAAATCAGATTTATGACAAGAGGTAGCCCTAATGGAGCCCAAACCCTACAAGGACTGGATAGTTCTTCAAAACAATCTTAGTGTCCCTTACTCCTGCAGCACCCCCTACAAAATGTATCATGGGGGACACAGTGGTAAACCTTCTCTAGGTCCACTAAACACTAGTGAAATGGGCAACTTAACTCAGCTCCAGATCCCGTCCATAATTCCACGTCCAGGACAAAAGCAGGAGTGCTCCACCATAAAACATACCAAACCATATCTGAGTAACAGATCCAAGTCTGTTCAGGTGTGAGATTCTCTTAGACTGGACCCGTTCATGTGTTTTTAGAGAGTTCTGGATTGTTGTTTTTTTTCACTTTAGCCAGGCCGACATAAATGGTGCATATGAGCCTGCACTGAACTGACCTTCAGCATATTACAGAGCAGTTCTCATTTGTGCAACAAATAGTCATCAGTGGGTTTAGAAGAAGACCACAGTACCTATGAAGAAGTTTGACTCCCAACACAGGATTGAGAAAAGTAGACTGAGAACAAGACTACAGTACAGCATGGCACAGAAAATGTATAATATACAACAGAAATATACGCAGATGGCAATTTTGTTCTCTCTTTTCACTTTTATGCTTTAAAACAGTAATTGATTAACCTGTCTTTTTAGACTAATTCCCTTGAAGCGGTCTACAGTAACATCTACAAGCTGGTGCTGCTACATGCATGCAGGTAAAAAAAAAAATAAATAAATAATGCAGCTATGAAAACTCAACGGATTGATGTCAGTCAATATTTGCTCTAAACTGGAACATAGTGGTTCAGCTTGTCAATCACAGAACATCTGAAGGTGATTTTTGTTTCCAGGTTTCATGTATGTGCCCAGAGTTTGCCCTTTGGACAAACAGTCGCTAAGAATCCACTTTACTTCCTGCAGATGATATGGGACTTGGCTCGGTATGCCAATAAGCTCATCAGGTCCAGCAACAAGGGTAACATTTTGCCACAAAAGCATGTGAAAAGCATCCTGTTAGGAACTTCAAGTTTCATCTTTGTTTTTATTATCTTCAGGGCTAATCTTAGGCAGTAAAACCCAGAGAGGAATGGTGCAATACGAGGCGGTGGAATTACTTTTCTGTCTGAGCTTCCTGCTGGTGTTCTCACAACACCGTCGACTCTATAAGGATCTGCTGATTCAACTGCATAAACGTTTGTATCCACAGAGAGGACTTTCTAAGATTGGATAGGATTTCTACTGTTTTAGCCTTAGTGTAAAGATATCAGTTTCGCCCTTGTTGCTCATTTTCTACATTTTAGTCTTAATATGGCCAAAGTGGACATATTAGGAAAGCTACGGCAACAGTTGAGCAGGTTCTAATTGTATAATGCTCCTATAGCTTTGCCATCAATCATGTCCTAGTAAAAGTAATACAAAAAAAAAGAAAAATCAGATATAACTTCAGATATTGTTTTATGACAGGTAAAAGTATTTTAATCTGTACAGAGAGAAGTGAACTTTCACATGTTTGGGAATTTATAATATAGAACTGTCCTTATAATACAGAAATTGTAGACTAGTGGGGTGTCCTATACAGGGGCTGTTAGCCCTTTCCCACAGACGCTTCTGATGTTATTCCTGATCTTCAGAAACGATCCATAAAAATATTTTACATTTTCATAGACTGTTTCTCTTTAAGATGATACCTAACTAAATATTGTAATACAGTCATGCTGTTTAGTAATTACCTACTGGTAAAGATAATTATAACCAACTTTTTCTTTTAATTCCCTTTTTTTCCCCAAACTAGATCTATCGTGAAACACACAATGCCCGGTTTCGCTACTTGTCAAAAGAGATGTTCTATAATCTAACTTTACATTTGAGAAAATTATAACAAAATGTTTACACAATTTATATTATCTTTAATTTTTTTCTCAGTTCTTAAGCATTTTAGTGTTCTTTTCAGGTGTAAACTAGGAACAAAACATCACATTTATCTAAACATGTTGACAGGATCCACTCACAAGAGGCTGTGACCCCTAAGAGAAAGATTTAAACAATAAACATTTAATATCAGGTAGATGAAATGTTACCATCAGCGTTGCCATATAACAAGAACTAGTTCTAAATCCATTGCAAAAGAAAGTTTAAAAAATATATTTATATAGCCGTCATTCCCAAAGAAGTCAGAGGTTTGAGCACTTGTATTTGCTGTCACCTTTAACCACCACAATCTTCCTTTTTAATGAAATCCCAGCTGTCACATAAATCAGTAAGTGTCCTTATCTTTATGGTGGTTTAAGTGGAAAACTGGCAGGTGTATCTTCTCTACTCATCTTTACAGGATCTCCCACCCATAGATAAAAATCGAATGCCAAATAAACCTCTGTTAAACTGTTAGTTCCCAGGGTTTGGGCTTTGGCCTCAAGCATAGGTGGCATAATCAAGTTTAAAGTCGGCCTAATGTGGGTTATCACAAAAACTGAGTTGTTTTTATTGTCAGCTTTTGTCTGATTGCACTGCTCTGATGAATGAATTTTATAACTGTATAGTAAAAGAGAGCCTCCTCATCCTCCGTTCTCCTCTTCCTGACAGGGAAGCGCAGTCTGGAGCGACGGCTGGGGGATTTGAGGCTAGCCAGGGTTCGTCAGGCCTCAAACCCCAAGACTCCCATGGACTTCTTGGCCATCCGAATGTAAACCGTGGTGTAGATTGATTTAGAGCTCCAACCAATATTTTCTTAAAATGTCCTATTCTCAGGGATGTTAATGGTTTCCCCAAACATCACTGGATAGTTAGGCAGTGACCCTTGAAATGTCAAAATGAAGACGTACGTTAAAACTAGTTTCATTCTGATGTTAAATAAAGGGGTGATCTCTAGGATGTGGTGTTTTCCTGACCTATCAGGATGCCAATGAAATGACGTTGGTACATACAGAGAAAAACAATCCTTAATCATCTGGTACAAAACAGTTAAGAGATAAACCTCCGTCATAAATACAACCTATAAAACAACAAGCAAACTTGTAAAGATGAATATTTAAACATCACCCAGCTACCATGGCAATTAAGGCTTTATCCCTTAACTGGTTGTCTTTGGACTTTGGTTTAGTCGTGGTGGTAGTTTTCCACATAAGAAAATATGACTTGACTGGGAAAAAAACTAGGTTTTCATACAGAAGGGTGTTCTGGTTGTTTTTTCTTTATGTTAATTTTATAAATATATCCAAATCCCATTTTTAATTGTTTTACAGAACAAGGTATGAGGTTGTTCACAGTTAAATAAAGTATTTTCAAGTGTAGAAAATTGAGTTAGGCGTAGAAATATATTTTTTTCTTATTTTACATGTCCAGTTCAAATGCATCTTCATAATCAACATCTGTTATCTGTTGGAGAAACTCTTCCGTGTTAAAAAGCAGTGGCATGTGAACTTTGTTTATCCTTTAAACTCGTTGTTTCCTTTGTTCCTCTGTTTCAATCTCAAAGGCTTCATTGTTGTAGGGGTTGGGGGAAGCTTTGACAGAAGATTTCTTGATTCTACAGCGGATCAGGTTGTAGAGACCCACCAGTGGGATGGAAATAACGGGCATAACGATGAGAAGGACGATTATGCCAAACACCCAGTCTGGGTAGGGCTTCATCTCAGTTTCAGGAAATAATTCCTAAAGAAAAAGAAATGTAAAAGTTCAACAATCCTTATTGGGGTTAGACTGAAATATAAATATGACACACACCAAAAACAGTATTGTAAAAGACAATATTTGATTATTTTATTTTAAGCTGATTTTCTTCTGAGAGCAGGTCAGTACGGTTGAGTAAAACTGAAACCTAATAAATTACCATGTGTGGCTTTACACTGGTTAAAACAAAAAGAAAGTACCACTCCTGGAAATCTGAACTAGTCATATTCAGAAAATTAGAATATGCATTCTGATGAGGCTTGTTTGTCAGATTAAAAGTACCTTTTGAAAATAACAACCTTTGAGCAGGTATTAAACAAACTTTTCATTAAAACCACATTTGTATCAAAATATGTTTTTTTTAATTGGTTTGATGTCTGTGTGTAATTAATCTATATAATTTGTTTCACTTGGTAAAGTAAGTTACTGAAAAAAGGAACTTTTCAAAAATGTTTAAATTTATCGAATGTGACTCTATACTGTATTTCAGTTTCAAAAGAATGGGCACAAAACTAGCATAGCATATTACAAAAACGACGCATATTTTTTTGCAAACAATGCGTTTAACGCTAGCTAGCTGCTTGTTGAAGCTACTAGCCTCTTAAACATTGGTGATTTTGCCTTCTGAGGTGAATTATAAAGTGTTGACTCTTTCACCTGAAAGCAGTGGTGTCTGAATTGTTTTCTGTTTTGTTGGTCTGGATTTTATTTCCACTGTTATCAGCAAGAAGAGGAGATTGTGTCTTTCTTTGAAAATGCTTATGTTTAGCCATGTTTAATGAATGGTCTGCTTTGCAGTAAAAGCCTGTGGAGGCATAGGGTCCCATTCATGGCTCCCCCAAGGTTGTATGGGACCTTAAGCAGAATTTGATTTGGGGTCCCTTTTTCTGTTAATATTACCACCACTAACAGTATCCTAATGCAGATTTGGTAGAATCTGGGAGATGTGGCCCAGCTTAATTGGCTGAGCTTAAAAACAGTTACAGATAAATGGTTAATATTTACTGACATCTATTTGTGAACAAGCACAAATAGATCTATAAAATAGAAAGATTCATGGAAAGACTCATTGCATCAGATTTTAACTATGCTAAACACAATTATCAAAAAATGAAGATTATTCTTTGCACTTTTACACAGTAAACTTGACAATTCCTTTAACTCTTAAATTAACATTTTAAACAATTTAAAATATTGTCATTTTTCTTTCCTGAACCTGAACTGTCCTAAAGATGGTAACATGCTCCTTTACTTAACATCGTGGGGCTAATTCCTTTTTTTTGGCCCTGTATGTATGGACTAGATGAATGGACAATTGATTTTGCCATAACAGAATGTAATTTCCCAGGTTTTGTTTTGGTTGTGCAGGTCCATCTGAATAAATTAGAATATGACTGAAAAGTTATTTCATATTCATGTCTGCACCTGAAACTTGTATAGATTCTTTACAGACAAGGTGATAGGTTTGAATAAAATAGATCGGAAAGTCATAGAAGACCGCGGTGTCTGGGGCTTTGTGGATTGGGAGTGTTGGGACATGGGTGGGCCAGAATAGTCTGTTGGCTGGAAGGGGGGTTGAGGGATTTGGGTCTGTCCTGGTGTACAGTAGGGTGAAAAGGGGCTTTAGGGTATTGTCAAGATAAAGATGAGAGACACCAGACCCAACAATGCAGATGATCCGAAGGACGCTAATCACATCCCTGCCATGCCATGTCGATGCAATAATTCATGCTAAAGGAGGCCTGACCCAGTATGGTGTTCATATACTGAATACATACTGTTCAGTAGGCTGCAATCTTTGTAATAAAAATACTTTTTTATCTGGTCTTATATCGTATTTAGATTTTCTGGGAAAATGAATTTTGGGCGTTCATTAGCTGTTAGCCACAATCATCAACATGAATAGAACACCTATAATATATAAAATATATCACTGTATAAAGAATCCATGGGTTTCACTTTTTGAATTGAATAACTTGGCTGATTCTTTTCTATTCCAATTTATTCTTGTTGTATTGGTGTTTTTTCTGTATGGCATTTAAATAATTAACTAAAAATGTATTTTAAATAGTTATCAGTGTTCTTAATCCTTAAAAATATTATGTAATACAAAAGAAGAATGTTCAAACAGTTTTATCAATTGACTTGCTTACATAGTCTGGATTCCATGCAGGATATGTCGGGTATTTTGTGGCCTGGATAGCCACGTAAGCAATCAAAACCACCAGGAGCATTGTTGGACTGATCACCATCCAGCATGCCTTCCAGTAGATGTTGGGCTTCCTCCCAGTCATGAAGTAAATATCTTCACTAAATCTGTAAGAGGAGATGGAGTGATGTGGAAGATATGAATTATGTACTCAGAACAAAAAAGAAGCAACTTTATGCTTGACAAATTTTTGCTGAACAATTCTTCCTGGCATTGATTCCTTTACTGTCAGAAAGTCTGTTTGTTTTATTTTAAATTTTACCGCATAAGGAAAAGGACTTTGTGGGTTGAGCAACAACTTTATGTTTGTGGGTTGCAACCTTGAAAACTTTGCCAAATCCTCTTTGTCAATGTCAAAAAACTTTTGGTGGAGGCAGTGTGATGGCCACATTGGCTGACCTGTGAGCAATTTTTAACTAAGAATGGGATTCAATTCCACAGCAGTGTGTGACCAAGCTGGTGTCCAGCATGAGGAGGTGCCTGGCTGTTGAGGCCCCTGTTTGCTAAATTAATAAATTGTTAAATTTCCATTTTTGTCCTGTTTCTTTAAACTTTAATCATCTAATACAAAAAACAACACTAAACAAGATTCATGAGCAGAATATGCTTTTTGAAAGTGCGTTCACACCAACTCAACCCAGAAATGCACTTTCCTTGAAAATGTATTGTTTTAAGAGGAATGAACAGGTCTTCCATTGGTATGAGAGTTATTACAGCATTGTTACCACAAAGAAAAAACTTTACCATTTGTTTAGTTGTACAAAGTTTTAAGAGGTTCTGTGTGGAACGTAGACAAATCCTTACTTTTTAATTCCATGGACATAAATGACTCCAATTATCTCAAAAAATGCGACGATGAGTAAAGGTACAGAGCCCACATAGCCGTTGAAGACCTCCACCCAGTAGTTACCAGAACCTAGGGTGAAGATGAGCCCGATCAAGAAAGATAACAAACAGACGACCCCTAAAGAAGTGAGAAAAAGGTTAATTTAGAGAGAGAATTCAGTTCTATCAGTTAGATTGGATAAAAGCTTGTTTACATGTACCTGACAGAACTTCATGGGGGACCCACTTGGGGACCAGTTTGAGCTCACGGAGGGGTGTGATTACTCCTTCTATGTTGCCAAACATGGAGGACAGACCCAAGCTGAAGAGCATGACAAAGAACAATATGGCCCAGACCTGGGACCCAGGCATCTCTAAGACCGCCTCTGTGAATATTATAAAGGCCAGGCCCGTTCCTGAAGCACTCTTGGGGAGGAAGATTGAAGTTAGGCAGGAGAAAATGCTTACAAATCATGTACAAAAAGCATGTTTGGTCCTGCACAGTTAAAGGAGGACAACAAAAAGGAAAGACAAATCATAATGTGTGTCAGGATAGAACAGGATAAGTGCTGAAAATGCATGTACCTGATCAAGAAAGTTCTGTAGGTCACAGACCTTTAGGGGCAAAGTGGACATATCCCCTGGATGTGTCAGATTTAAATAATTAAACCACTTGTCATAGTTTTCCAGTGTTATGTTTTGGTCTGAGATGTCAAAGCGATTGGTCAGAGTCAGGATGTTTCTGCGGAAGAGAATAGGGAAATCATTTCAAATTCTACTGGACCAGACTTCAGTGCAACCACAGATATCTAGACTAACATACTCTTGTCGACAGTTGTTGAAGGCTGTTGTCGCTTTAAATCCCAGTATGGAAAAAATGGGAATAGATGCATAGAGGGATGTGGCACTGTTTGTTATTCCCACAACAATGGCATCTCTCTCACAGTCATTCCTAAAAGACAAGAAGAAGAAATAAGACAGAGGTTTATAATCACCCTAACTTGATCGGGTGCTTCACGCCTCACCTCTCTGCATTATAGCTGGAGAATGATATGAGACCTCCGAATGCCACAGAAAGAGAGAAGAAGATCTGGGTTGCAGCATCTAACCACACCTGGGGTTTTTTTAGTATTTCCCACTGCAGCAAGGACAACAACAGATTCATTACAGCTGTTTTTTTCCCCCACAATACACAAGATGTTCTAATATCAGATGCAAACTCACGTCAGGGGTGAAGAGATACACCAGCCCATCAGTAGCTCCGGGCAGAGTGAGACCACGAATCAGGAATATGGTCAGGACCAAGTATGGGAATGTGGCTGTCACATAAACTGCCTGAAAAGGTTCAGAAAAACTCAGAAAGAGATTCTGGTCTTTTAAATCAGAGTCAGTTCTATATGCGTTGGCAGTAGGCACGGGCCGGGATGAGATTGTCACGGTATGATGACCTTAATTAAAAAAATTGTTTCACTGTATCACAAAAAATGTAAAACAAATGTGTTGCTTTTATTTATTTGCCTTTATTTAAAAAAGCAATTTGTTTCTACTGCTACAAGATTAATCTAAAACTAAAATGTCAGCATTTATTAATTGTTTATTTTTGATACATATACTTAAACTTGGTACTATTGACCAGCCCATGCCTAATCACCTATCCTGTGTGCTGACCTTTCCAAAGGACTCAATGCCTTTGATGAAGCAGATGTAGATCACAGACCAGGCGGTGGCCAGACAGAGAACCATCCACCACTGCAGGGATCCGCTGCTCTCAATGTCAGGGGTGATGTTCAGGGTCTCACGGTACCAGAAGTAATTCACTGGAGTGCTCTTCTCACACTCAGTGTTAAAGGCTACAAGGACACAACACACCACAACCAAGAGAAAAACTGGAATATTAAAAAAACCTTAGGCAATGTTTTACTTAAAATTACTTTTGTTGTTTTTACAGGACAGTGTCTGCCTGAATTTGTAAATGGATAATGTTTCGTTAATCAATACATCTTGGTGTCATAAAGCGTTTCACATGCCAGCATAATAAATCCGTCATATACAGGTCCTTCTCAAAAAATTTGCATATTGTGATAAAGTTAATTATTTTCTATAATGTCATGATGAAAATTTAACATTCATATATTTTAGATTCATTGCACACTAACTGAAATATTTCAGGTCTTTTATTGTCTTAATATGGATGATTTTGGCATACAGCTCATGAAAACCCAAAATTCCTATCTCACAAAATTAGCATATTTCATCCGACCAATAAAAGAAAAGTGTTTTTAATACAAAAAACGTCACCACGGCACCCCAGACCATCACTGACTGTGGGTACTTGACACTGGACTTCTGGCATTTTGGCATTTCCTTCTCCCCAGTCTTCCTCCAGACTCTGGCACCTTGATTTCCGAATGACATGCAGAATTTGCTTTCATCCGAAAAAAGTACTTTGGACCACTGAGCAACAGTCCAGTGCTGCTTCTCTGTAGCCCAGGACTGGGGAATGTGGCACCTCTAGCCCATTTCTTGCACACGCCTGTGCACGGTGGCTTTGGATGTTTCTACTCCAGACTCAGTCCACTGCTTCCGCAGGTCCCCCAAGGTCTGGAATCGGCCCTTCTCCTCAATCTTCCTCAGGGTCCGGTCACCTCTTCTCGTTGTGCAGCGTTTTCTGCCACACTTTTTCCTTCCCACAGACTTCCCACTGAGGTGCCTTGATACAGCACTCTGGGAACAGCCTATTCGTTCAGAAATGTCTTTCTGTGTCTTACCCTCTTGCTTGAGGGTGTCAATAGTGGCCTTCTGGACAGCAGTCAGGTCGGCAGTCTTACCCATGATTGGGGTTTTGAGTGATGAACCAGGCTGGGAGTTTTAAAGGCCTCAGGAATCTTTTGCAGGTGTTTAGAGTTAACTCGTTGATTCAGATGATTAGGTTCATAGCTCGTTTAGAGACCCTTTTAATGATATGCTAATTTTGTGAGATAGGAATTTTGGGTTTTCATGAGCTGTATGCCAAAATCATCCGTATTAAGACAATAAAAGACCTGAAATATTTCAGTTAGTGTGCAATGAATCTAAAATATATGAATGTTAAATTTTCATCATGACATTATGGAAAATAATGAACTTTATCACAATATGCTAATTTTTTGAGAAGGACCTGTAAATCTAATTTACCTAATCTATTTAGTGGTAGTTCTTAACTTTAGTTTTGCTTCTCAAAACAAATTTCCCCACCCTCTTGGATAATTTTTACTGGCACCATTGTGCGTTAACTCTCCAAATAAGCACAACACAAATTTTTTCTCCTCACCTGTCTTGCTTTCATTCAAAGGACACTGACTCCAAGGGAGCGGGTTTTGAAAAGAATTGAAGAAGTACCAGAGCACCCAGGCAATGATGGTGTTGTAGAACATGGCCACCAAGAATGATACCACCATGGAGGCAATGCCTAAACACAAGAAAAAGGATATTCAGTTGGAAAGAGTTTTGCCAAAGGAGTTTGAGCAAACAGTGTAGCCTTACGTAAACAGATTTTTTTATCACAAGAAAAATACATTTTTCGGTCATAAATGTGACAAGAAAAATACATCTTTCGTGATAATCGAAATGTTCCCATCTCAACTTTAGAGGCTATACACACCCCTCTTCTATCTATCTATCTATCTATCTATCTATCTATCTATCTATCTATCTATCTATCTATCTATCTATCTATCTATCTATCTATCTATCTATCTATCTATCTATCTATCTATCTATCTATCTATCTATCTATCTATCTATCTATCTATCTATCTATCTATCTATCTATCTATCTATCTATCTATCTATCTATCTATCTATCTATCTATCTATCTATCTATCTATCTATCTATCTATCTATCTATCTATCTATCTATCTATCTATCTATCTATCTATCTATCTATCTATCTATCTATCTATCTACCTTTCAGCAATTAGCATTTTAATGCTTAATCTGTAATGTATTAAAGATTATGTAAACTACAGAACCCATGCTAAAGCTAAAAAACACCATCTTAGATGGTTAGAGTTATATTTAACTTGTTTTAGTTATTGAAGAAGTTAAATGTAAGCTGTTAAATAAGTATGTCATTTGGTTAAGCTATTTTTGTACTTTACATAGGGCTAAGATTTCAATCATAATGGTCTTGAAAGGTCTTAAATTGAACTTAATGAAACCTGCAAAGTTAGGACCTAATGTTAAACAAGGAAGTATCCAAGAGTAGTAGATTTTTAACTTTCACCTACCGACTCCACCCAGCATAGGTGAGATGGAGGTCCAGACTCCGATGCTGCTTTTGCGGATCCTCTGTCCTATTGCCAGCTCCAGGTAGAGCAGGGGGAGGCCCTCAAACACCAGAGCAATCAGATAAGGGATGAGGAACGCACCTGATAATACCATGGAAAAAGAGACCTCAAGTAAAGTGGCTTTTTTGCCATATAGTAAGTTATAAATTAAGTATGGATATGTTTTACAATCTTTAGCAGCATTAGGAATATAAGTTTTGTTTTGCACCTTGGTCAGGTATGAAGTCTGCAACAAAAAAAAGACCTTTAAGAGATGAAGATCCTTGGACAAATTCATATTTTTTTCCTGCATTTGTAACCCAAAAATAACTTAAGACCTACGTGACCATCTTATGATTTTAAAGCTGATACAAAAAGTCCCAAATGGGTCTCAAATCCTTCCTGTAGAAATCTGAATCTCAAAGTCAATATGTAAGGTTGATAAAGCCTGTGCACCCTTTCTGGAAATGTCTGTTTACATAACCTGTTCTTTAGGACCCTGGCTTTCTGCCTTAACATACCTCCCTGGGAGCTCTGAGGAAGTAAACACAGATGTTGGATGCTTTGAGCAGAACACCTCCCTGATGTTAGAGATCCAGTCAACCATAAGAGCAAGTAAAGTTCACTGAGAAGAAGTCAAATATAAAAAATTAAAGGTTAGCATCCTCACCCCCTCCATAGATCTGGCAGAGATAGGGAAACCGCCAAACATTTCCAATTCCAACTGCAAAGCCAATGCATGTCAGCAGGTACTGGACCTTGTTGTCCCATTTGGGTCTCTCCTCTGCAACAGAATCCTTTGATTCCCCCATCCTTGGATGATTAATACAGTCACAGTTGTTTTAACGTAGGTCCTATTTGTCATTCAGGTAGTTTTTGTATGGTCCAGAATTCTCCTGCGCTCAGCCCGGGGTGGTCTTATCAGAGTGATGCTCGGTGCTCCTCTCCCGTCCTCTATTTGATTCTCCTCATGGGGCTGCTGCTTTTTAGTCAGGAGCAACAGATTTTATTGGATTTCTTTTATGGAGAAAAAGGGTCGCAAACAGGGAGTGAGAGCACTTGGCAGGAGGGATTTAGTAGTGAAACCTCCCTTCTTGTTTAAAATGGGAGTGTTCCCAACTTGGAATTAATGGATAACCTGGCGATGCTGTGTGTGGCACTTACCTACTGGAAACCGATCACACAGAGGCATCGTGACAGCAACTTCCCAACCAAGCTGTGTCCATGTACATACCACACAGGGAAATGCAAAGTAAAAAGAAGAACATAGAAGAAACATTTTTGAGTTTTTTTCTTTCTTTCCTTTCCCTTTTGGGCCTGTGCTGTCTGCAGCTGCAGTACAAGACACGTTGTAATTATTGCTGTTCAGACCTAAGGTCTGAATGTCCAATTAATTAGTTGAGGGCACTTTTTGCATACATAGGGGAGCAAAAAAACAAAGAGCAATCTTGAAGGGTTGTTTTAGACAGCTACTTTGCAGATTAGAAAGATGTGCCACTTTTTACACTATAACTTAATGTGTGTTTGTATAGTTCCTGTAATAGTTAAAAATAAAAACCATAATGCTTGTCTGGAGGATAAAACAGCTAAGGGTTTGCTTTAGGTGCTGCAGTGCAACAAAATGCAGCTTACATATAGACGTTAAATGCATTATGCGTTGCATATAATGGCAGAGTGATTGATTGTGGTCTACCTTCAATTATTACCTGCAACCAGTGCAACAAATTTTGATTTGGAACAAAAGCTGATGAAATATTGGCTTATCCTTGCTGATGGGGGATTGGCTATTTCTAGTGTTTATTAGGCGAGAAGCAGACAAACAAACAGAGAAACAGCCTTTTATAAGCTTAAATCAAATATCGGCTTTTGCATTATTAACCAACTACAGTACTTGTGATGCCCCCCAAGGCTATTCAAGCCTTGGGGGGCGAGCAATATCATCCATTCTGTCTTTTAATCAAATGGAACAGCATCTACTGTTTTCTAACTAAAATCTGAACAACATCAATTGCCAAGAACACAGTTACTTTTACATTTAGGGAAAGTGGTCAGATGATATTTTACTTTTTCTAGCTTGAATAAAATACATTTAAGACTGACAGCAATATGTTTAATATAATATTGTACAAATTGCTTGTGAATTTCCATGTCCCGGTTGTCATGGCGTTTCATCTGAATGAGTTAGTCTTTGGTCCTCCTTGCCTTAAAATGTAATACCATACAATATGAAAATGTTTAACCATGGCTGTGTTTTTTTAATACTTTGCTTTCAAAGAACCACAAACTGAGGTTAGACAACAGTGTGTAAAGCTTTGTGAAGATTCTTTAAAGGTTCTTTTGGATTCATACTCTATTATTGTACATTTTTAGCCTAAATATATTTCCTTTTCTCTTTGCATGTTTGCCTGCAAAAAGATTTGCAAAAGCGTTTTGCTAAGACATCGTTATTGGCATTATCCAAAATAACTGCAGGTTTATCTCTGAAAGGTAACTTTTTAAATACATTTGAGGAAGTAAAGAACAAAAGAAGGAAAGATGAATCGTTTATCAAAAAGTTATGTGCCTTGTTTTATGTAGGTGTTCCATGGTATTTTTAACTTAATTATGTTTTTTGTTTTTTTTTTACATATTTTTATATATTCATATATTTGTATATTTTTAATGTGTGTTCCTAATGTAAGGTGGGTTACAACTTGAGAGATCCAAGTCGAGTCAAACCGACCATGTACTAATGGAAAAAAGCCACTAAAAAGTCTGTGAAGACGCCTATAAATAAAATGTATTATTATGTCTTTTAACAGTGAAAAGAAGGGTGAAGACCTCAGACAGAACCCCACAGCTAACGGGGCTGATATGGTACTGGAAATCCTCTTTTGATTTGATACACTCTGCTAAAGGTCTGTGTAAATATGCTACATTAGGACCATGAGGTTGTCATTACTTTAAGTAAAGTTTTCAGAATAACCTCATCATGAATTGCTAGCTTTAGTGTGAACTTGCAATACTGGACAATAAGTACATTTGTTAGTCTTGAAATAAATGTAGTTGCACATTCTCACCATAGAATTTTAGAAAAATCCACCCTTCAGTTTGAGTATTTTTATTTACTAGGAGGAAAAATAATCCAACATCAATGAATAATTGTCCTTTTATTCTACAAAATCAAATTGATTACAATCCCTATGAAATTAACCTGTTAAGCCCCAAGGGGTTTTAGAGCAATTTCCGCCTGAAATGACATACCTTCAATAAATCAAGTATAGCTCCACAGTTATTAGGCCTACATGCAAACTTTTGGTACCTGTGTAAAGGTAAGACATAGAAGAATTTTTTTCCAGTGGAACCACCATTGTAACTGTTACTATGTCTGATTTAATTGTGATTAAACGAAGAAAGAAAATGTTTTTTTGAGCCTTGCCAAAAGTTTTTTCTAAATGAACATTGCAAAACACTATGGAAATCCTTTGGAATTCCTAAGAGAACCCCCAGGTCACATTCATCCTCATCTTCACTATAACTGCAGCTAAGTTGGACTGAATAAGTTGAAGCATATATGTTCCACAAAACCTTTAGAGGGCAACGTGCCAGGCGGAAATGGCAGTTAGGCAAAGGGTGCCAAAACTTTCCCAATGTGTTTTTCACTTCATAAAAAGAAAATAAAAGAGAATCTGGTCAAATAAAATAGTTGATTTCCACTGTAGGAGTCCTTCTGCATATGACATAGCCTTTGGTTATGACATTTACCGTGTGTATCATCAAAATGAACAGTTTCATACATAACTGGAAGCTATCGGAGTAGCGCACAAGCTAGCAGCCAGCGGACACTAGAGAAGGTGCTAAAAAGACAAGTTATGCCTTGTTAGAAAGGTGAGTGTCTCTAGTCTATGATATGAGGCGTGGTGGTGCTGCAAAGAGAAATGTGCCTTTTGTACCATTTTGTTTACAGAGTCAGCAATGTCTGAGGGACCTTAAAATGTCATCACCTGTGTTTAAGTTGCTGTAAAACTTAGAGGTATTTGTGCAAAATTCATTTGGGGAATTGTTTCGTGAAGATTAAAGCCTCCTCTTGCGATATATTTAAGAAAAAAAGTTGTTGGAGTTTTATCCAGTGGGCTCACCGGCGGAAAGCATGTATTTTACTTATACCTTTAAATTTGTCAAAATTTGTCACAGTGTCTAGGGACTTCTAGAAAGTAATCCAAAACTTCTTGTTTCCTTTGGGTTTAAACAAGAGATAGCATAGAGGCTCATCTTGTTTAGCCACATTTCCAAATGGGAATGATAAGAACATGCCGTTCAACTTAGGCAGATGTGTGTTAATCTCCACAAGTCAGACAATGGCTTCGGGAAAATAACTACTCCCCTAAATTGTCATATTTAATGAAACGGAAGGACCCAGTAGGAGGCAGGCAGTATCACAAGATTTATCATATCATGTATGACCAAAAAACAGCAAACAAGAACTTACTAATAGTAGTATAAACACAAGGAGAAGCAGAAACAAAGACCGCAGAAACCCCAGAAACCATGGAGAGGACAATAATAAAGAGATAGTGAGGAGTGACTGAAAAGTTGATGATGAAATACTCAGGAGTAATAATTACCAGGGTGTGGAACTGGGGAGTCGAACTAACTCAATGAGTAACAGCTGTGTGGGAAAGAAGACTATGGGGAGCTTAGGGAAGATGACTAAAATGTACAGGTCCTTCTCAAAATATTAGCATATTGTGATAAAGTTCATTATTTTCCATAATGTAATGATGAAAATGTAACATTCATATATTTTAGATTCATTGCACACTAACTGAAATATTTCAGGTCTTTTATTGTCTTAATACGGATGATTGTGGCATACAGCTCATGAAAACCCAAAATTCCTATCTCACAAAATTAGCATATTTCATCCGACCAATAAAAGAAAAGTGTTTTTAATACAAAAAACGTCAACCTTCAAATAATCATGTACAGTTATGCACTCAATACTTGGTTGGGAATCCTTTTGCAGAAATGACTGCTTCAATGCAGCGTGACATGGAGGCAATCAGCCTGTGGCACTGCTGAGGTCTTATGGAGGCCCAGGATGCTTCGATAGCGGCCTTTAGCTCATCCAGAGTGTTGGGTCTTGAGTCTCTCAACGTTCTCTTCACAATATCCCACAGATTCTCTATGGGGTTCAGGTCAGGAGAGTTGGTAGGCCAATTGAGCACAGTGATACCATGGTCAGTAAACCATTTACCAGTGGTTTTGGCACTGTGAGCAGGTGCCAGGTCGTGCTGAAAAATGAAATCTTCATCTCCATAAAGCTTTTCAGCAGATGGAAGCATGAAGTGCTCCAAAATCTCCTGATAGCTAGCTGCATTGACCCTGCCCTTGATAAAACACAATGGACCAACACCAGCAGCTGACACGGCACCCCAGACCATCACTGACTGTGGGTACTTGACACTGGACTTCTGGCATTTTGGCATTTCCTTCTCCCCAGTCTTCCTCCAGACTCTGGCACCTTGATTTCCGAATGACATGCAGAATTTGCTTTCATCCGAAAAAAGTACTTTGGACCACTGAGCAACAGTCCAGTGCTGCTTCTCTGTAGCCCAGGTCAGGCGCTTCTGCCGCTGTTTCTGGTTCAAAAGTGGCTTGACCTGGGGAATGCGGCACCTGTAGCCCATTTCCTGCACACGCCTGTGCACGGTGGCTCTGGATGTTTCTACTCCAGACTCAGTCCACTGCTTCCGCAGATCCCCCAAGGTCTGGAATCGGCCCTTCTCCACAATCTTCTTCAGGGTCCGGTCACCTCTTCTCGTTGTGCAGCGTTTTCTGCCACACTTTTTCCATCCCACAGACTTCCCACTGAGGTGCCTTGATACAGCACTCTGGGAACAGCCTATTCGTTCAGAAATTTCTTTCTGTGTCTTACCCTCTTTCTTGAGGGTGTCAATAGTGGCCTTCTGGACAGCAGTCAGGTCGGCAGTCTTACCCATGATTGGGGTTTTGAGTGATGAACCAGGATGGGAGTTTTAAAGGCCTCAGGAATCTTTTGCAGGTGTTTAGAGTTAACTCGTTGATTCAGATGATTAGGTTCATAGCTCATTTAGAGACCCTTTTAATGATATGCTAATTTTGTGAGATAGGAATTTTGGGTTTTCATGAGCTGTATGCCAAAATCATCCATATTAAGACAATAAAAGACCTGAAATATTTCAGTTAGTGTGCAATGAATCTAAAATATATGAATGTTAAATTTTCATCATGACATTATGGAAAATAATGAACTTTATCACAATATGCTAATATTTTGAGAAGGACCTGTAAACACCCCTAGGAAACACGAAAGAAATAACTGAGCAGGAAAAACACTGGGAATCACTAACAGAACGGGACTGGTATAAAAACACAGAAAGCAACAAATACAACTCAAGGGATCATGACATAAACTCTCTCATCTCAACAGTCCGAGAAATAATTAAAAAGTTTAGAACAGCTCCACTGTAACGAGCAAGACTGGACAAAGACCCGAGCTTATCTTGACACCACATATGAGGAGGATGGAAAACAAGGTGAAAAAACCCTCAAGGGTGCTATTTATTTATAGATAATATATTTATGTATTGAAATATTTGTTTATCACTTTGTCATAAAAAAAATATCTGTGTTTTATCTTTGGTTTAGTCTATTGTTCTGCTTAGGTCTATGTTTCTCTTTATTGGTTAATCATTTCCACCTGTCCCTTCAGCCTCCCTGTCTCCTTGCCACACCTGTTGTGTGTCTCTTTGATTATCTTCCCTTTGTTCCCCTCTCATGTCTCTCTGTATATTAGTTGGTCTGTGCTCTTTGTTCCCTGCTGGTTCCTCTGTTTGTTCACACTCTGTTCTGCCTGTTTGCTCACGCTTGCTACCCTCATTCATGCCATGTTCCTGCAGTGTTACAGATTTTTGTAAGTTTTTGGATCCAGACTCTGGTCAGTACCTGCAGTGTGTTTTTGTTATGTTTTGATACTTTGAATAAATCTCTGGATTTCACAATGCTGCTACCAAGTTCTTGTCTGCGCTTTGGTCCAACCCAAAACCACACCGTGACAGTACATTGATCAAGATCAGTTTTGAGCTTCCTTCTTTTAATCAGGTTGCTTATGAGCAGCACGTTTCACTTTACAGGGAGGATGAGGAGAAGGGAGTTTTGCTCACACAAAAGCCAAGTACAAAAAGTACAAAACACAATGTTTTGTGAGGTGCTTGTGTTTGCAGCATTTGACGGAAATCATTAGATCAACACCAAACAGCTGCCAGTACATAGGAGCAATCAGAGTTGAACATAAGCTTTAAAGCATTTTAATACGCTGTCATTTTCCGAATTTCAATCTTTTCTTTGTACTTTATTGTTGAGTTTTTGAGTCTTTGTTGTTCATGCCCACTCGGTACTGCTCTACATCATCTGCATGTTTTAATAGGAAAACATGTCTTGAGGTATAAAATATGGATGAAAGTGTTTTGGTGAGGCAGATAGTTTGATTTTAGAAAACAGAAATGTAAATAACTTAATTGTTCCTGAGAACTATATCCACGACAATACACATTGCCGAAGATGAAATTAAACTCATAAAACGATTGCTTCATCCATGGTGTTGGGATCTTTTCTGAAATTTGGCTTGATTTCTTGCTATTTTTTCTTCTCTGCTTGCACCGAACAAAGACCAGGTGACATAATGCATACACAGACATGGCCAGGCTAGTGTCCCCCATCAACAGAAAGGCGACAGCGTAGGTCCATGGAAAGTATGGTACCGATGCCTGAACTGGAAACTCCTCCAGGTTTGTGTCCAATCATGAACTTAATGTTTTCTTTGAACCTGCTGGAAAAAAAAGTTTGCAACTTAATGAAGTGAGGGAAGTAGATCATCTGTATTATTCAGAATAATCCAATGTCCTAGTTTAAGGAAAAAGAAACACTGAAAAGACAAGAGCAAAAACTAAAACATCTTGACCTAACTTGTTGATGCCGTAGATTTAAATGACAGTGTTCAGCTCAGATAGTCCAATAGAGGAAATTCCTGCAAACCTGTCAAAGAGAGTTTCCTAGTAAAGCCCCAAGGGTTGTGCAAACAGAAAACATGTCAACAATTAGTTTTAATAAAAGCATTAGCAATCATGACATTGCTAGTGTTAAAGTAACAGTTACCCTGTACACAAGCATTATAGCTACCAGCTAATTTGCAGGCCCTGTTATAGCCACAAGGTTTGCTTTTTTCCCTAGCCATGAACTGCATCAAAGAGTTGGGTGAGACATCGTATTTGCCAAAATATGAAAACCTTCAGATCACACTGTCTGCAGCTGGAGCTTTTTACATTTTGTCACACTGCAACCACAAATTTGTTGTGAGTTTGTAGAAGTTAGAACCGTTTTGTCCACTTTTGTGTTATTTACTGAATAGTTTAGTAAGATGTGGTTGGCATCAGTCTTTGTCTGTGGATATAAGTCAGTAGTTTGTAAAACCACCTTTACTGCAGTTACAAGTCTTTTGAGGTATGTCTTTACCAATTTTCCACACCTAGAGCAAAATACATCTCAGCTCAGTTAGATTCAGTGGAACACATCTGTCAAGACCAGTTTACAAATCTTCCCACAGATTCTCAGTTAAATATGGGTTTTGACTTTGACTGGACCATTCAAACATATGAAAGAGATATGATATAAACCATTCCCTGGAAGCTCTGGCTGTATGTTGATGGCTGTTGTTCTACTGAAAGGTCAACCTTTGCCCCAGTCTCAAGTGTTAGGGCAACTCTGACAGGTTTGCTTTCAGGATTTCCCCTGTAATTAGATCAATCCATTTTGCCAGCTTGTCCCTATTGAAGAAAAGCACCCAAATAACATGATGCCACATTGCCATTCTGCACATATGCATGGTTCATTCAGGGAGATCTTTCCTTGACATGTTTCATGTGTTCCTACTGGTTTTCCAGCAAACAGGACTTCTTATGGCTTTCTTCTTGCTACTCATTAAAGGTCAAATTTGTGGATCACATAAAATTCCTACTAAAACATATTACTAGCCTCTTTTCCACCGAAAGCCCCAGGGTTTTAAGCCCCATGATTTGTTTTACCCAAGTAATAGGAATCCCATGGAATCACGTACTGCAATACACCTTCAGTCGAGCAGATGGGATTACCATTTTACTCATTTTAGAAGTTAATAAATACGTTTTTTGTGTGTCAACTGATAAATAATAGATGATGAGCAGCAAGTAAGAGCAGTAAGACTCTAACTACTAACATGGTTAAGACCAAAGAGCTGTCTAAAGACACCAGAGACAAAATTGTAGACCTCCACAAGGCTGGAAAGGGCTACGGAGCAATTGCCAAGCAGCTTGGAGAAAAACGATCAACTGTTGGAGCAATTATTAGAAATTGGAAGAAGCTAAACATGACTGTCAATCTCCCTCGGACTGGGGCTCCATGCAAGATCTCACCTCGTGGCATATCAATGATCCTAAGAAAGGTGAGGAATCAGCCCAGAACTACACGGGAGGAACTGGTCAATGACCTGAAGAGAGCTGGCACCACTGTTTCCAAGGTTACTGTGGGTAATACATTAAGACGTTGTAGTTTAAAGTCATGCATGGCAAGGAAGGGTCTCCTGCTTAAATCAGCACATGTCCAGGCCCGTCTTAAGTTTGCCCATGACCATTTGGATGATCCAGAGGAGTCATGGGAGAAAGTTCTGTGGTCAGATGAGACCAAAATAGAACCGTTTGGTCTTAATTCCACTCGCCGTGTTTGGAGGATGAAATTTGATGAGTACCTTCCTAAAAACCCCATCCCTACTGTGAAGCATGGGGGTGGAAGCATCATGCTTTGGGGGTGTTTTTCTGCACATTGGACAGGACGACTGCACTGTATTAAGAAGAGGATGACCAGGGCCATGTATTGCGAGATTCTGGGGAACAACCTCCTTCCCTCAGTTAGAGCATTGAAGATGGGTCACGGCTGGATCTTCCAACATGACAATGACCCGACGCACCCAGCTAGGATAACCAAGGAGTGGCTCCGTAAGAAGCATATCAAGGTTCTGGAGTGGCCTAGCCAGTCTCCAGACCTAAACCCTATAGAAAATCTTTGAAGGGAGTTCAAACTCCATGTTTCTCAGCGACAGCCCAGAAACCTGGCTGATCTGGAGAAGATCTGTGTGGAGGAACGGGCCAAAATCCCTGCTGCAGTTTGTGCAAACCTGGTGAAAAACTACAGGAAACGTTTGACCTTATAATTGCAAACAAAGGCTACTGTACCAAATATTAACATTGATTTTCACAGGTGTTCAAATACTTATTTGCAGCAGTAACACACCAATAAATTATTAAAAAATTATATATTGCGATTTCCGAATTTTTGTTTTTTAGATTATGTCTCTCACAATGGACATGCACCTATGATGAACATTTTAGACCCCTCCGTGTTTTCTAAGTGGGAGAACTTGCTAAATCACAGGGTGATCAAATACTTATTGACCTCACTGTACATGAAAATGGAAATGTGTATTTTTTTATGCACATGGAAATTTCTAAGTGCTCTGATCATCAGCACTGCATTAAAACATTTGTCTTACAAAACTGTGGGGAAGTAGTTCATTATTAGTGCCAGCAATAGCTTAAAATGTCACAAGTTTCATGTCACAAAGAATATTCCATTTTATTTTCTGGTACTTGTGGTTATTCACCACACACCTACTAAACACTTTATATTCACTTTC